>NC_084793.1:48073827-49510077 GCF_963169125.1 Humulus lupulus
GTGAAGAGTTCACAAAGAATCCTAAAAGCCCCCACTGTGGCCCAGATGACGTCATATACCACGAGCAGGGGCTTGGGGGGCAAATGTATGCCCTAAATATCCACGGGCTATTAGCGAGCTGAGGAATGGCATAATTATATCAGCCACGTGGATGCCACGTACCCGGAGCTGCTATTGCCAGGTCCTACCTCTCCAGCTCGAGGAAACCAAAGGCTTAATGAGATTACTAAGGAGTTGGGTCAGAAGTATGGACACCGCGGGCTAAGAATCCATCAAGCTCGAGGTGCGAGCTGGAGTTGGCACCCCTGACCCCTTATAAAGTCAACCACACAATGTAAATGTGCATATATCAGACATCACGTGTCTGATATATCCCTGAATTCTCGGACACGCAGCATAAACGTACGTGTTCAGGCACCCACGAATGGGTTGGGCCGTGCGGCCCATTATCCCCCTTACCTATTGATTAGACCACACTTCATTGTCAGGTTTTAGGAATTAATCATGAATGTCACAGAAGTGACATGATGGGTAAGAAGGTCACGGGATGACCCCCCTTTGCCAATCCCCAGGTGCCCTCTCCCTATAAATATGGACACCCTGGGGGTTGCAAGGGGTTGGATTCTATTTTGTAAAGAAATACCCTGTAAAGAATATCAGAAAGAGAGCAATAATATAGGCTGGTGGACTAGAAGGATTTTAACATTTGAACCACCTAAAAAAGTACTCGTGGTACCATTTTACTTTAAGATCATTCATCTATTACGGTTCATTATCTAGCACTAATCCCACTCTTATTCTATTAATTATCTGTTGCCGAAGAACTGCGTCAACACATATATACACCCAAAATATTTACGCTCGCATGGTGTCTACTTTTCAGTAATTAATATAAACATGAAGAATATTATATATTATGATTCAGTTTTTTCACTCAAATTTGTATATTAATTATGAATAAAATTACACAAATAATAGTAATGATGATAAAACTAGTCTTTTGAATGACAATCAGTACAAGAAAAAGACTCTTGTTGTCGCTATAGATCAAGAAGTCGTCTATGTAGTTCTATAGCGACGACATGTCGTCACCAAAATGGCGTCGCTGTAGATCTGTATGTGTAGCAACCTACAGCGACAACAAAACGCAGCGCAGTCGTCGCAGTAGGAAATCATATTTTTCAATTGGACTGGGATATTGCAGCGACATGTCGTCGCTGTACGTGGTTGCAAAATTTGCAATTTTGAATTTCAAAATCTCCTACAGCTGTGGTCACTGTAGGTCCGTCGATCACCCCATCTACAATGATGATATATATATATTTATGTTGTCGCCGTCACTGGAGAGTGTGTGAGTTTATATGCCTACAGCGACGACATGTCGCCGCTGTAGTGTCACGAAATCTTAGATTTTCGTGTTCAGCGAACACCCTAGAGCGACGACAGGTATACAATTTGTTTTTGAAAAATTAATTAATTTTATTGATTAAAATTTATTTAATAAAATATTAAATATTAATTAAATAAATAAAACCAATTTAACAATATCCATCGCCTCCAAAATATAAAAAACAAAATATAAGTAGTATTGTCTCCAAAATAAAAAAAATAACACAAAATATTAAGAAGTTAAAAATAATAATATAATAAAACTAAATGTCATCAAAATCAATTCCAAAGTCATTATCGTTGAACTGTTGTGGTGGCTGTGGTGGTTGCTGTTGTGGTGGCTGTGGTGGTTGTGGCTAATGTGGTTGTTGTAGTTGAAAGCTTGCCATCATGGACTGTATCATATCCATTCCCAAGTTGACAAGATAAAATTGTGGAGCTTGGATGTTCAGATTTGTTGCTTGCAAAAATTGTTGCATTTGCTGGAAGTTGTTGTTCTGGGTCATAAAGGCTTGACTGAAGTGTTGAATCATGGACTGGAAAGTATCGGGTGCTACCAATGGAGGGCCGACTGTGGTGGATGGAAACGGTGATGCCTCTGATTATGAAGAGGATCCAGTGGCGCTTGAGGCAAAGGTACTAGTGCCCTTCAACTTGCGTCCAATACCTCGGTTGTGGCCACGACGTTGACAAAGTACCTTTGAGACGACTTGTGTCTCATTGAGAGTGGCACTTCCTGCTGAAAATTCAGATTGAGATTGAGATTGGGATTGGGAATGAGATTGTGTCTGGACTTCTTGCTACAAGGCATCCTACAGTTTAGAAATAAGACAATTAATACATAATATAATTGAATAATATACATAAATACAAAACTTAGAAAGCTACTTACATATGCGTCCTTAGCATCGTGTTCACACTCATCCACTTGTCGGATGATTGTGCATGTCATGGAACGTATCGATAATGCTGGGTAGTTCCTTAACTATTGAAATTATTATTAAGATAACTTAAAATATTTCAAATTATCTATATATTTTTATTTACCTTCTCAAATCGAGCAGAAGCATAAGAAGTCGATCCATGGAGACTTGGATACTTCTCTTATGCTCTGTTGGCAGCATTTTCCTTTGAGCATGCCATGAACTATGGAGTGGTGAAAAGGTTAACCAACTTCTGCCAACTCTCGTTGTCCATGGATTCTTTCTCGTTGTCTCGATATCATCATACCCTCCATGTTCATCGAAGTGTCTTTTCTTGCGATCTTTAATAATCCTTGTAGCGATCCTGAAACTCTCGCTCAATCCTATTCTCTATTAGTTGCCACTCAGGTAGAGCTCAGGGAAGAATGAAAAATTCCTTCAAAAATAAAATGGTGAGATTTTTTCAATTATAAAAAAAAACATTACATGTGAATAAGTTGATAAATTTACCTCAAGCTTTTGCATCAATCCTATCTTGTGCCATCCAAAACACTCTGCCACGAGTCATAATATACAAGGACATGGTGACCAATAAGGTTACCAATAAGTCTCGTGAACAATGTCCAAAAATCACCAACTGCTTTGTAGGTTCCCTCCTTCATATCAAATTGTAGAGCCAATGGACTTTTATTGTCGTTGACGAGCTGCTGCAAATTTTTGGATTGAGACCAACCTCTTCTTTTTGTGGTAGTCGCTGCATATGTTAATTAAACAATAAAATTAAATTGAATAAAATAATAACAATTTGTTATTTATTGATAATAGATAGACTAATTATAGTATATTACCTGTCTCACAGGAAGTAGGAACTCGTGTGGGATCTGGAGGAGGACCATCCACTCCATCACCGCCATGAGAACAAGCAACAATAGCAGACATATCTTAGCAGTTTAAGTAATTATTAACTTAAAATCAGTTATAGTTGGAGGTTAATTACATAACTTAAATAATTTCAGTAATGCATTTGAAACTATTGAAAAACAAACATTGTTGAGAAAAGTCATATATTAATTGAAAAGTCTTGAAATTAAAACATACAGATTAAACATACAAATATGAATATGCATAAGAAAATATTATTCCTCATCAATGTCGATTCCTACATCATCAACTGTACTTTCTAAACAATCTTCACTAATTTCGTCATCACCATCGTCATTGATGAAATCATCATCCACATCCGGAACAGATCGAGATGTTTCCCTAATCATGCTGGTGTGACTAGGTCGATCCAAATGCATAATCTCCAACTCTTCTAATTCCATAGTGTTGACGCTATTTTTCGTCAACTTAGAAATGAAGAGCAAATAAACAAAAATACCAGAGGAAACAAACAATATAGACACAATTTTTTACGTGGTTCAGCAGTTAAAATCTGCATAGTCCACGAGTCTGTGTTATTCACTTGTTGGAATTCTCTCAAAGCTTTCTGGAAGCAATTTTACAGAGTTTTCCCCGTACAAATTTCTTTGTCTCTACAAACAAACTGTTCCACTCTATTTATAGAGTGGTTCAACGAATATCTTCCCACAAATTTCAAGGAGTTATGATACAAATAAATTAAAATAAATACAATTAAATGTACATAGTTACTATGTACGCGTATATATCCCATGATATTTGGGATTTAATAACAGATTACATATGATCCCTTAAACATAGGGATTTTACAACAATAAACACGTTCACACACAGCTTACAAGCTGGGACATTAGACTTTCACGCTTTCAAGACCATTTATCCATCGCGATCTCAACACCTCAGTTCGCCTATGCTCTCAACAAGTAATGTTGTCGAGATCATCCTCTCCGAGCTCACAATGCTCGAGCTCGAACCATCTTGTCTAATGGTAGGAAATAAATCAGGGGATTTATACAAGTGTTGAACTATTGTCATTGTGGTTTCGAGCCTTACTTATAACCTCGAAACTCCTCTGAGACCATGCAGTTTCTAATCTCACCAATTCCAATGTTGTCACATTTACTATTTAGCGAGACTGTCCTTGATTTTCTCGTCAATGCTGATTTACATGACGAGTATGCTTTTCTTGAGCTTACACCTTACGAGCCTGAGTTTTGAGATCGAAAATCTCCATTCTCGAAATCTAGGTGTAACATTTTGCCCCGTCAAAAGTATCAATTCGAATCCTATGAGAAGGAAACTTTTGAATTTCCACCTTCAAAAATTGAGCCACCTTCCACACTCGAGTGTGGACACGCGTCAACCATGGGTTACTTAAACAAAGTACTTGAGTACTTTTTCCAACACGCCCACGTCTTTTCGCATTTAGCTTTTTGCCACCATTGTCACATTTGCACCCGACCGACTGATCAAATACCAAATCCAACCAAAGGCCCTGATTAGCTCGACCCTTGATTTCCTTTTGGGACATATATATATAGTCACTTTCTCTTCTTCTTCTTCTTCACTTTCATCTTTATGTTTCAAGTTTCAGAGATAAAGAAAGATGAACCAGAGCCAAAAAACTCTCTTTTTTCCTTTTGCATGTTCTCTAAACCGAGCAGACAAAACAACCTTAGCCTTTTTGACTTTGTGAGATCATTCTTGCAATCACTTCTCCAGTCGTCGATTTCACTGTATCCGCAAGCTTCTGTGTGTAAGTTTCTGTTCTTCTATTTCTTCGTGCATTTTTATGTTTTTCATTCCCGTATGAATGTATGATGTAGTTATTAGCTTTAGCCACATTGTTTAGCTGATACTACCCAAACTTTCAATTCAAAGTTTTTTTGACAACGCAATTATGAAACCCAGATTTAGTGTAAAAAAAAATGCAAACATAAGGTTTTTCAAATTAAGGTTAGTGTATTGTGTAAGCGAAGAAATGGGGGTTCTGTATTAGGGTTTTTAATTGAACAAATTCCAAAATAATCACATTTTTTGGTAACCGTCAACTTTATCCCTAAAAATCAGAGATTCTCAAAATGAATCCAAAATTTCTCACTCTCGTGTTAAGTACACGCTCGAAGCCCGAACTTTACAATAGTTTGGGGTTCCACTTCGAATTCGATCTGTCCTTTCGAGACCTTGTTCTTTATTTCTTGATCTTGGGCTTTCGAGCTCGAATCACCAAAACTATATTCTGTGATCCCTTGAATGCTTAGCCCTCACCCTTTTTTTTCTTGTTAGATGTTGCAGAACTCTGAGAATCGGTGGGGGTCAATGCTCACAATTCCTTAATCTCCATCAACTCCCAGTCCGGAGTCTCCCTTCACTCGGAACCAGCAACTGATACGCGATTACCACACGAGGTGTGAATAAGAGGACATCCGAGGCCATTTTCGACGTCAGATTGACAAGGTCAAGGAAAGAAAAAAGAAGAAACTTCGGGTCGTGATTTATCCAGATCCGGACCCTGAAATAAAACCTATCCCGCTCGATCCCAAACTCAAAGTCACTGTTGCTTACGAGCCCGGTGCACTTTCCTTCTCACTGATGGAGGACCCTTCAGATCGCCCTTCTACTTCTCGATTGGCATCTATTCTGACCATGCAAGAGGGTTTTTTCGAGGTGGAACATTATTGGAGCTCGGCCACCTCAACGAGTTAAATTTATGAGATTCTAGCTCGCCATGGTCTGAAGCTCTCTGGCACACTGATGTGTCGAGTTGCGACTCCAAACGAGCGGAGTTGCTATGCCCCGGGTGATGGCAAACCTGATAGCAAAATTAAACTCGCGGCCTAGAGTCGCGAGCATATGAAGGCAGGGGCCCTACTCCCCCTGAAATCCTTTTTAAAGGATTTTCTGGATTTTTTGGGCTAGCCCCATTCCAACTCAGACCAACTCTTATAGGGTTCTCTCCGCCCCCAAGTCCCTGTACCACTAGCTGAAGTGGAAAGAACCCTCACCACAAGAGAGTTTGTATCTCTTTTGTCTAAAAAGCAACCCCTCTCGAGCTCGGGGAAGAGATGACTTTTACTACTTGTCGAGCTATCTGAAGGACAAGAAGATTTTCAAGGATATGCCAAACCATCCTCCAAACTTCAAGTTGGCCTTCTTCTGGACGGATGGCCTCGCTCCCTCAAAATTCTACTCTTTCCAACGCATCCATAAGTACTCATACTTATTCCTTTCTGGTTCATTTAATGTATGGGCTCGAAATAATAACACGTATCCATTTCTTCAGCCAACTATTAACGTCCCACCCCTTCAGAGTCAATGGTGGAGCACAAGACATCTCTTCTGCAACTGTCGTATGGTCGGTGCTCCCTATCCTATCTTCTCCATATAGAACGACTTCGAGCTTGCGATCTCCTGGAGTGATGCTGCCTACCATAAGTACCTAAAATGGGATGGTAGATGATGATGCTGCCTACTATAAGTACCTAAAATGGGATGGTAGATGATGAAGCTGCAAGACCAGTCGACAGATGATGCTGCCTACCATAAGTACCTAAAATGGGATCACGTGCCACTTCCCACCAAGAGACTTCCCTCAAAACAGAGGTCTTCGAGCTCACGGGCCCGTCCTCCTATGGCTCATCGTCATGATCAGCCTAGCTCAGGAAATGAAGCCCAAGATGAGGCCTCAAGCTCAGGTGGTGGAGATAAAGTAATACTTAGCTCTACCATGTGGTCCCCTTCCTTGCTTAAGCATAAGCCCGACACATTGATCCTATTCCCGGATCCTAGGGACAACTTCTATGCAAATTCCAAACTATGTATAGTTTGAACGAAGTTTGGGATGGGGTCGTCATTCAGTACGGGACCAATGTCTATAAAGACCTTTCAAGGCTGTCTCCCACATATAGGGAAGGGACTCCCCCAGAATCTTCTGAAGAAAAGGGGATTACTTGGTCACCGAGCACAAGCTCGGGGGAGAGTACCAGTTAGGTTTCTTTTGACTTTAGCCTTGTTTCTTTTTGTTGTTTAGGCTCGACTACTAATGTGTAAATTGTGTATGTGCAGGCAACATGGAGTCTGATTTAGACAACGTGCTCAACCCTCGCTCAGGAGATAAGTAGAGCAAACGCCTGAGGGCATCGCAGAGGGCGGGGCGCCTTTCTAAAATCTTGAAGAAATCTGAGGCGACACCTCCTGCCTCGGACACCCATGGCCTGAGCCTGCCTGCTGATCTGAACCCCATGGCCAGAGTATCTACCGAGCTATCACTTCCCCTACCTCCTCATGAAGTCCAAACTTCCCAACAGACCGCTCCGGCCCCAAAGAAGCAGGTTCCCACATAGGAACGTTTGTTGTCGATCTCGCCCCATCTCCCAGAGTACGTGATCAATAATGCTGCGGGGACACATGGAGTCAGTCTAGGCTCGGAGGTACTATCCCAAGTTGGCCAAAGTCTCAGTAATCTTGGCGCTCCTCAATGGCAATTTCTCACGTCCTACCGCGCCACCAATACAATTTTTGACAAGGGCAGCGAGCTATTCACCTTGGTACGTCCTCTTACTAACCCATTTTTGTTTACATGTACAGGCTTTCTTCACGTATGCTTGGCTTAATTACAAGCTGAACAACGAAGTTCACTCGAGCCTGTCCTATGCTCAGGAGGCGAAGAACCTCCAGATAAAGCTCGCAGGCGAGCTTAAGGCTGCGGAGTCGACAATGTCTAAGCCCAAGTCAATAATGGAGGCTAAGGATTCTAAAATAGCTTGTTTTAGGGCTCTTTTATATTTATTTAGACAGTAATTTTGATCTTTATGTATATGATTTTCTTGCTCAAAATCCTTTATGCATTTTGTTTTTACATTAAGCTTTTTCTTTAATAATTTTGCTTACATTTTTGGGTCGAAATATTTCAAGCATGTTATACAAAAGGCTTGCTTTTATGTTTGTTTATTCGTACAAACTCATTTGTTGGATTTAAGCTCGAGTTTTAATGCATTCATGCATAGTTTACTCGATATATCCATGTTCGACCTCGTTATTGTCAAGGTCGGAATTTACTTTTACCATGCACTCGAAAGTACTTATATGGCATGTAATCTTAGTAGTTTAGTTATATTTTTCTCTTCTAGTCACTTTTTCTCATCCTCGAGTAGCTCCTCAAGGGTGTGAGGTCAAAACTAATTTTTGCAAAATTTTCCAGCCTCGGACTCAACTTAATTTGAAGTAGGTATATTTACATTCCAACTTTCTGTCGATTAGTTTTTAACTAGTTTGTTCCAAACTTATTTAGCTCGCATGCTAGGTTATTAATCAATACACTTTAATTTTTATAATCTGGTTATGACCAGACTATCTTAGCTCGCGAATCTTGTTATATCCAGATAGCTTTAGCTCGCGTGCTAGGTTATTAATCCATACACTTATAATTTTTATAGTCTGGTTATGACCAGACTATCTTATCTCGTGAATCTGGTTTTATCCAGACAACTTTAGCTTGCGTGTTTGGTTATTAATCCATACACTTATAATTTTTATAGTTTGGTTATGACCGGACTATCTTAGCTCGCGAATCTGGTTATATCCAGATATATTTATCTCGCATATACACTTATTACTTTTATGTCGGGTTAATGATCCAGATGTTATTAGTTTACGTGTATACTTAAAACTTTTATGTCGAGTTAATGATCCAGACATTTTTATTTAATGTTATTTATTTTTTCAAACTTATGGTATGATTGTATACCCCTGATGCCCCATAAATATCCTATGAGTGTGACCATAGGTTATTGAATTAAGATAGTTTGCAAAAAATACAACATATAATAAAGAAAACAACTTTTTGAGTAAAGTTTCACATTTTATTAACAAAAAGTCTGAAAAATAAACAAGCATGGTTACAACAAAACATCCTTCCTACATTATTGATAATAAGGTTGTAGATATTCACCATTCCAAGCTCGCGGCACCAATTCTCTGTTTAGTCTCGCCAAGTTATATACCCCAAGCTGGATGATAGACTCGATCTGGTAAGGCCCTTCCTAGTTAGGTCCGAGTACTCCAGTAGACGGGTCTCGTGTAGCCAAAAATACACATCTTAGTACCAAATCTCCCAATCCAAATTTTCTATCTCGAACCCTCTTGTTGAAATACCTGGTAGCTCGTTGCTAGTATGCAGCATTTTTCAATTGATCTTCATCCCATCTTTCTTCAATGAGGTCTAGAATTTCTTCGAGCTGGGATTAGTTCGAGGCCTGATTGTAGGCATGGCTCCGTATTGTAGGTATTTTAACTTCAATCGACAACATGGCCTCGCATCCATATGCTAGGGAGAAGGGAGTATGCCCTGTTGAAGTTCGAGTTGTGGTTCGATAAGCCCACAACACCTGAGGTAACTCCTCGGGCCACCTCCCCTTAGCCTCATCTAACCTTTTCTTTGTGGAGCTTTTTAGGGTTTTGTTGACTGATTCGACCTGGCCATTTGATTGGGGATGGGAAACGGAGGAGAGCTTTTTATTATTCAATTCTTCTCACAGAAATGGGTAAACAGGTCACTGTCAAATTGGGTACCATTGTCTGACACTATCTTCCTTGGCATCCCATATCGGCAGATGATATTTTTTACCACAAAGTCTAAAACTTTTTTCGAGGTAATTTTGGCCAGGGGTTTGGCCTCGGTCCATTTTGTGAAATAATCGACAACGACCACAGCGTACTTTACTCCACCTTTGCCTGTTGGTAGCGAGCCTATAAGTTCGATTCCCCATACCACAAATGGCCATGGGGAGGTCAACATGGTAAGCTTAGTTGGTGGAGCTCGTGCAATTGAGGCAAATTGTTGGAACTTATAACATCTTTTGACATATTCGAACGCATGTGCCTCGACTGTGGGCCAGAAATACCCATGTCTTATCACCTTTTTTGATAGACTATGCCCCCCGGTGTGATCTCCACAAAGTCCTTCATGAATTTCTTCCAGAATTTTCTTTGCCTCAGGTGGAGTTACACATTGGAGTAGTGGCATAGAATACCCTCTTCATTATAACCTATCTTCAAAAACAGTATATCTTGGGATCTGATACATCAGTTTTTTAGCCTCATTCCGTTCTGCTGAGAGACTACCCGTTTCGAGGTAATCGACTATTGGGGTCATCCAGGTAGGTTGAGAATCGATCATGCATACGTCTTCTTCCTCAGGCTCGTTGATACTGGGGGTTGACAGAAATTTTACTAGAACCACATTCAATGTATCGGCCTCGCTGGTGGTAGCGAGCCTGGCCAATGCGTCTGCATTTGAATTTTTTTCTCGGGGAACTTGCTCTATAGTGTATAATTCGAACTATCTGAGCGCAGCCTTGGCTTTCTCTAAGTATGCAGCCATTTTTATGCCACGAGCTTGATATTCCCCTAAAACTTGGTTGACCACCAGTTGTGAGTCACTATAGCAGTGTATAGCCTTTGCTTTAAGTTCCTTGGCTATTTGAAGTCTTGCTAGTAATACTTCGTCTTCACCCTCGTTAGTTAACGCTTCAAAGTTGAACCTTAAAGCAGAGTGGAATCGATTTTATGCTGGGGTGATCAGTATAATCCCTACCCCCGATCCATTTTCGTTGGAGGATCTGTCGACGTAAAGTTTCCATAGCTCACAAGCTGGGGTTTCAACTTCATCGTTAGAAACTCCAGTACACTCGAAAATAAAATATGCCAAGGCCTGTCCCTTGATGGTCGTTCTCGGGTTGTATGTGATCTCGAATTGTCCGAGTTTGACAACCCACTTTAACAATCTTCCAGAAGCTTCTGGTTTAGATATAACTTGTCGTAGTGGTTGGTCAGTTAGCACATGAATAGGGTGTGCTTGGAAATAAGGTTAGAGCTTTCGAGATGAGTGAATTAGGCTGCAAGTTTTTCCATCAACGGGTACCTCGATTCTGCCCACAGTAACCTTTTTTTGACAGAGTACACTATTTTTTGTACCTTTCTCTCCTCTCGGACGAGCACGGCACTAATGGCGTGTTCGGTTGTAGCGAGGTATAAATACAAGACTTCTCCTGCGATAGGTTTTGACAAGATCGATGTTTCGGTGAGGTGCTTCTTTAGGTTTTGGAATGCAAGCTCGTAATCCTCTGACCACTCGAACTTTTTGCCCCCTCTTAAAATGTTGAAAAAAGGAAGACAACGATCTGTAGATTTCGAAATAAACCTACTTAGTGATGCCATCCGTCCAGTTAAGCTCTAGACATCCTTATACTTTCGAGGTGAGGGCATATCAATCAATGCCTTGATCTTGTCTGGATTAACCTGTATTCCTCGTGCATTTACTATAAATCCCAGAAAATTTCCCGAAGACACTCCGAAAAAGCACTTTTGTGGGTTAAGTTTCATGTTATACTTTCGGAGTACAATAAAGCATTCGGTGAGATCATCCACATGGTTATTGTTATGTTTGGACTTAACAAGCATGTCGTCAACATAAACCTCCATGTTATTCCCTATCTTCTCGAAAAACATCCTGTTCACGAACCTTTGGTACGTGGCTCCAGCGTTCTTGAGCCCGAAAGGCATGACATTGTAGCAGTACAACCCTTTATCGGTTACCAAGCTCGTATGCTCTTGGTCTGGTGCGTGCATCGTGATCTGGTTGTATCTAGAATAAGCGTCCATTAATGACATAATGTCATGACATGCAGTGACTTCTACGAGCTGATCTATCCGGGGTAGGGGAAACAATCTTTTGGACATGCCTTGTTAAGGTCTGAGTAGTCGATACAGGTTCGCCATTTGCTGTTGGGCTTCGGGACCAACACTAGATTGGCGATCCAATCAGGATAAAAGGCATCTCGTATGAATCGATTTTCCTTTAATCTGTCGACCTCTTCCTTGAGGGCCTTCTTTCTATCATCGTCTAGGAGTCTTCGCTTTTTCTGCTTCGGGGGGAAGCATTTATCAATGTTAAGCGTGTGGCTCATGGCATTCAGACTGATTCCCACCATGTATGAGTGTGACCATGCGAACACATCCTGATTTTCTTTTAAAAAGCAGATTAATTGCTATTTCGCTTCTTTTGAAATATTCTTACCCACCTTCACCGTCTTCGTGGGATCGACTTCTTCGAGCTTGACCTCCTCGAGCTCACTACACCAAATACCCATTTCCATAACACATGAATATAATACTAATAAAAAAGTATTATGATAGAGTACTATGTTCAGGCCACTTTATGAAAAAAGGGCGGTAATAATTTCACCATCCCGCCACTTAGCATTTTTTTCATTTGTGAGACCTGAAAATTTATGAGACCATAAGACCCAATTCTTTTCCTTCAATTCCTTCTCCTTTTTCCTCATCATTCTCTCTCCTCTCTCTCGGATCTCTTTCTCCCACCAGACCTCTCTTCTTCACTCTTCTGTAATAGAATTAGAATCCCGAGCCTTTTTTTTTTCTTCTCAATTCAATATTTCCCTTTTCAAAACATCTTCTTTCTCATTTCGTTCCCTTTTTTCTTTTTTTCATTAAAGAAAGGAAAGGAAAGGAGCTCATTTTGAAAGAGATATCGCTTTCTTCGTCCGAGCTTGAAGACCGATTCGACTCGGTCTCTAGGGTTTCTTCATTTCTGGTTTAGTTACAGGTACATCTTCTTCTTCTTCTTCTTAGGTTGCCTGAGATTCTCATGTTTCAAAAATGGAGTGTTCGATTATCGGATCCTTACTCGTCTTTCGTTTTGTTTCCTGTTTCGGACGTTGATATGCTAACTTAATCGGATAACTTGAAAGCTTTAGTGTTTCATGCTTAATTTGATTACACATTGCTTACGATATAGTGTTTCATGCTTAATTTGATTACACATTGCTTATGTTTTTTTTCTTACTGACCAAACACATCGTTGAACATAAATGTACTTCATAGTGAGTTGAAGTTGCGTTATCATGATTTTATGCGGTTGCAGTAACCAGCTAACCTAATTTGTGTACTTTTTTCAGAAAGCTATTTGATAATTTATGTAGTGAATTAGTTGCTATTTATGAAACTTTGAATTTATTTTAGTTGATGCAAATTCAAATAATTTGTAGAACTTTGAAATAGTTATGCAAGCACGAACACACTAGCTCAGTTAATGTATTGAGATTTTTCTGTATACGAGGTTTAGGTACCAGCATGAGAGATTGAGAGTTGGGTTAAGTAAATCATTTTTAATTTTATATATGGTTGTAACATAAATTAAATATTTTTCCTTAGAAGTTTCAACAATCACTTTTTCTTTTTTAAAATTACAAGAAAAAGTGTGTAATTGCTGCATGGCTACGAGTTTAGGGTACACTACTATAAGTTTTTATTTCTCTCTTGTGAGCTGATTTGGCGAAATAGTTGTTGCCAATTGAACCTGTATATGTTGATGTTGAAGTTTTTCTGGTTGGAGAATTCATATATAAGCTTTCTTTTTATAGGTGAATAGGCATTAGAATTAAATTAGATTGGCATCATCTCTCTCTCTCTTTCTCTCTTTAATTCTCAGTTTGACACTTTGTCATATTTTCTGTGCTTCTATTATAGAAAATGTCTCAAGTTGACGAGCTATGGGAGCGTCTAGTTTGTGCAGCATTGAAAAGAGAACGGACTGGGAAGGATGCGTATGGGCAGCCTGTTGATGGGATTGCAGGAAATGTTCCATCTTCCCTTGCAAACAATGGGGATATTGATGAAATTCTACGTGCTGCAGATGAGATCCAAAATAACAATCCAAATGTCTCCAGGATCTGTATGTTTCCCCCTTTCTTTTTTCCTGGTTGTACAATTTGAAACTCATTTATATGATGTCATGGTTTTCTATCATATTTCGAGTTGTTAAGAAACTGAACTGAGTAATTATTAAGCTAAATTTTGTCAGTTTACAGCATTTTGAATATCTTGGTTTTTTTTTTTTTTGTATACCTACAATGTGTGAACATGCTTATTCTTTGGCTCAAAATCTGGATCCTAACAGTGAAGGAAGATGAGTTCTACAATTTAAAACTGGATTGATGTCTGTCATTAAGGTGTGTGCTTAGTTTGAAATGGATAAACTTCACTTCCAGATTTTTAGTCTGTTTGTTTTGCATTCTATACACTTCGACAATAATATTATATTTGCCATATATTTACTTTTTATTGTTTCCAAAATTTTAGCAAAAACATGCAAAAAAGGAGGGAGGAGTTATAGATAGAAGCCAAGACATTGCTCTTTTGCAAGATTTCTACAAACTCTATCGAGAGCACAATGACGTGGAAAAGTTACGAGAAGAAGAGTTGAATTTAAGGGAGACTGGGGCTTTCAGTGGAGACTTGGGTGAGTAAGTATTTCACCCATTTGAACTCAAATAGACGGCACTTTTATTTATTTGCTTTTGTTCTTTTTATGCTAATACTGTAGTTTTATTTTCTAATCTACTTATAAGGAGAAAAACATAATGATGTGAATGTGACTTTCAATTTTCTCCTTTTGTTTATTTTTGTCCCTTGGTTTATTATTAATTTGAAAACCTTCCCTTAACTATTAGGAAAAGTTTGATTTGTATATTCCTCTGTTTTTTTGGCCAGCCCTTTATCTTTGGTGTTAAAGGTATTTTCTCAGTTTTTCTTTCATGGCCATCATATTGATCTATTTATTGATTACTTTTTCCAGGTTGGAGAGAAATACAGTTAAGAGGAAAAGAGTTTTTGCTACTTTAAAAGTTCTAGGCACAGTCCTTTAGCAGCTGACTGAGGAAATTCCTGACGAGGTTGGTTGTATGACTTTGTCATCAGTCGTAATGATTTACTATCACTATTTTTGAACATCCAAAATCTTGTGAAGCATTTATGTTGAGCCCATAAAAAAATTCATGTGAAGAATTAGTGACTAAATATATGGAAAAAAATTGCATGATATGTATCTACAAAGGAGGGATATGTTTCTGCTTGAGCTTCTTCATTGAAAGTTGAAACTAACATAAATGGGACACATTCTATTTAATCTTGCATCTCTCAATTGGTTTGTTTTATGCAGCTGAGACATGTGATGGAAACTGATGCAGCTATGATGGACGACTTAATTGATTATAATATTATTCCACTTGATGCTCCTAGCCCAACAAATTGTATTGGATTTTTCCCTAAGGTAATTAGTTTAACAGTTTTTCAAGTCCAAAATTTTGTTGTTCGTACCACCTTTTGGAATAAAAAATTTATGAATAGAACAAGAAATTTATGAACAGATTCAAGCAGCAATCTCAATGTTAAAGTATAGGGGACTGCCAAAATTGCCCGAGGATTTTCTCATCTCTGCTACAAGAAAAGCTGATGTTCTTGATTTTCTGCACTACATTTTTGGATTTCAGGTTTGTACATCTAGATCAAGTGGTATATTGGATTTGGATTTAGTGTATTTTCTTTTATTTGTGCTATAAGTTGCGTGTGGTTGCTATGAGTTTTAGGCAGGTAGTTCAGACACTGTTATATTTTTTCCTCTGAAAAATTTATTGTTTAGTTGTCCTTGCTTTATTTATATGGCGAGTATGCGTCTCAATTTTTTTTTCTATATTATTCATATGATGCTACTCAACTTTATGTTATATGTTTATTTGGATTAAGGTGATTGACACTTGTAAAATATTTTGATGGCATTCAATTCTGAACTATTATGTACTACATAATGATCTAAACTATAAGTTATTAAGTCATGTCTTTGTTTCTGCATTTTTTTATTGTTTGTAACAATGTCCCAATTAAAGATATACATTCATGCATAAAATATGGTTTCTATATCTGAATTACTTTTAATTTCTTATATTGAAAAATGATTGCAGATTGAATCAAAAGATTGTACTGAGTATTTTGTGTCTTGGAAAGGAGCTATATATAGATACTGCAAGTCATGTTTTTGTTGTCTTTGCTTTAACTGTTAATCAGGTATGTACTTTGGCACTCTTTGTAACATACCACTTTGTTTTATTTATTCTATTACTTGATTTTTTTATTTTTGTTCTATTATTTCATTTAGTTACTTATTAGTTTTACCCAAAAAAAATTAGTTGGCTTTAAAATGATACTGTTAGTATTGATATATTATTTTGATTGCTAGTTCTTGGAAGAATGACTTTAGATTCTATTTTTAATTGATTAAATATTATTTCATTAGTTTTACCCTGCTGTGGTCTCGTTTCTCTACTCTTTTTAATATATAGATTTTCATGAGTAGTTTAGTTCATTTTTAAACTGGTTAGCCCATAAATGTTATGTCTTTTGCCTTATTCTTGAGAGGTAATGCATGATTCCATATCTTGTTTTTTCTAAAAAAAAATACAATAGTTGTTGAGTTTTGTTTAATTTTGGTCTCTAATTAATCTACCAAATTCAGAGTTTCTGACCCCCAGTTGAATTCAGCTGCTTATTCTTTACTGCAAATCTTAACACAAACCAGATAGTCTTAATACATCTATTCTATCAATGTTACTAATCTTAACACAAACCAGATAGTCTTAGTACAACTAATTGATGTAGAATGAGTTTTGCATGGATAAAATTCTGGTGTGAAAAGAGTTTGGGAGTTGTCTCAAATTTCGGAAAGAAAACTGAACACCCTAGCTATTCTTTTCATAATTTAAATTCTATTAGTCAATGTAATCCTGAAGATTGTCTTTCCAAAACCCAGATCATTGATCTTCCTTATAATTAAGATTTAAGAAAGTGTTTTCTTTTGTTTGTTTAGTGAATGAGATCAAATTTTGAAAAATGCACCAATAAAAATGAATTAAATAATAATAATAATACACTCCTAATGATGATATATATTTGATAAATTGTAGTGAAAATCAACACACCATAAACCAGAAAACAATTGAATATGGTGATTGTTTTTTGGAATGTATACTTCCACTTTCTATTTTTACTGTCCCTAAAATAGATTTAAAAAGTTGGTTTGAAGCTTTTTTTTTTTGGCACTTCTATGCACATTGAGAATGTATAACACCTGTTTTGAATGGCAAAATATTGTAATGAAGATATGCTTGAAAATGACATTTGTGAACTGCAGAAGCTTTCATATCAGAGAGACAAGCTTTTTAGAACCTTTAAACTCTGTAGAGATGAATTTGGATAATGAGCTTGTTTAGCAGCATGGGTTATTAAAGTGTTGCTTCTTCTATTTCTCTTCTAAGATTTACTACATCTAAGCTGCAATATGATGTTGTGCATTTAAAAATTAAATGAACTTGATGCATTTGTTTAGATATTACTTCACCAATTCCAAGCCCCCAAATGTTTTCAATAAGAAACAAAAAGCTCAGTTAAAGAATTAAATAACACACACAAACATCTTATGATCACAACAAGAAACCAGAAAAGAAAGTGAGAAAGAACACACACCATTACAGAACTCAACCTTGCAAGAATGAATATCACATCTCAGCTTTTTTTCTCTATTTTCACTCTTCTTTTCTTGAGTTTTTTTTCTTCCTCACAATACCCAACTAGCTTTATAAGACAGCTGGAACATTTATACAATGTGTAGGATATAACTACCATAACTAAATTTATAAGCCAGCTTTCTAACAACACTAGAAAGATATGTTTACTCTAATTATTCCACGCAGTGGCTTTCTTAAATAGAAATTATTTTATGTATGCTGATACAAGTGATATTAAACTTGTTGAGATGACTAGTTGACTTACTTGACTATAGTCTTACCTACTAGTGTGGAATATAACAGAATATGACTTACTTGAGAAAACTTCTTGTCATTGTGTGCCTTGAGTGTGTAATCTCATGTTTGATAGTGAATTTGACTAAAGACCTCTGTTGCCCTGGCTGTAGGACTAACCTGATTTGGTTAAGTCCGAACAAAGAAAACTTGGGCGTTTCTGGTGTGTTTGATTAAATTTCTGTCAGATGACTTTGTCTTCGATATTGTTAGCCATTTTTCTGTGTGTTTGTAATCTGTTTTTGCAGGAGTTTATAATACAGCAACTAGAATATGAGATTATTTGTTGGCATGTTTTCAATTGACAAGTGGTTAATATTGTTGATAAAGAATATGTGTGGTTGTACATTTGGCACTTGTAATTAAGAACTTTTGAGTGATAATATTTGTTTTATGGATATTTGTTCAAGATGAATTTTTTTGATAGACTATTCTTCTAACTGTGTTAATAGTAAATTACACTGATAGTTGTTTTTCAGAGGATGAAAGTTCTCTAAAAATCTTAAAAAAGGAAAACCAAAGAGAATGGCATATACCTCATTCTATAATACAATATTTTTTAGAGATTAGACTTTAAGAAAGAGAGAACTAGCTTTGTGAGAGAGTTTCTTCAGGACTTCTATTATGTGTGAACTGTTATAATTTGAGTGTGCTAGTTCTTCTCAACTGTATATAGGGTGTAATCTCAGATTGTTGATGCTTAATAAAGACTTATGGTGTAATCTTAGATTCTTGTGCATTATTACATTTGATTCTTCTTATTGTGTTACTGTTATTCTTGTGAGCTAGTTTTGCTAATATATGTTTGCCTAAAGTCGACAAGCAAGTAATAGTATAAATATATTATATAGTAATAGTATACATATAAATATATATTATAAAGTAATAGTAATAGTATAAATATATAATAAACTCTTTTTTTTTGTATTTTATAGTAATAGTATTGAATGGTTGGAGTTAGATATCATTAATAATTAGTATACATTTATGAATAATATGCTTTTTAGCTATTGTGCTTTTTAGTTATTCACTGAGTGATTTTCTTATTACTTTACACAGGTTGTTCATGAGGAATTTGGTATTCTTGAAGGTTTAATGACAACTGTTCATGCAACTACATGTTTGTTTTTCACTTTATTTGTTTCTATAATAGGAGAATAGTTTACAAGTTGGTTACTTGACTCTTATTTCTAATATTCAGCAACACAAAAGACTGTTGATGGCCCATCAATGAAGGATTGGAGAGGAGGCCATGGAGCTGGAAAAAATATCATTCCTAGTTCTATTGGTGCTGCAAAGGTAGTGAAATCTAAATTCATAGGGAAATCTAAAAACAATGCTGGTTTTAATGTGGTTTGATTCTTATTCTTTTTTTTTTTTTTTTGATCAAGAAAGATTGACTTTAATAATCACAAACCAAATACAACAAAGCTCAGTCCAAAGGACCAAAAATAGATACAAACAAACAAAAGGAAACTACCTTCAGTAACTAAGCTCAATGCCTCTTAAATTCTTATGGGAAAAACAACTAAGCCTAAACATGATGTCTTTTTTGATCAATTCTATAACAGCTTTGACACTAAGAGAATAGTGATGAATATAACATATGTTTATGTTATGCCGAAGATAATAAACAGTGGCTGAGAAAACAGCAGCCACTAACGAGGCATGAACTCCCCCCCTCATGTCTTCAATCCAACCAGTCCAGGCAGAGAAACAAAGAGGCCAAGTGCATCTAACTCATCCCTGAATCAGCCGAACCACCTGCTGGGAAAAAAGGCATTAAAAAAAAAAGTGGTTGTGGCTTTCATCAACCAGCTCACAAACAGGGCACAAAACAGAGTCAAGAACCATAAAAACTCTAAGAAGATGATCTCTGGTTAAGAGCTTAGAGTGAACAGCTTGCCATGTGATGAATTTATGCTTGGGAATACTCATTCGGCTCCAAAAAAATTGATGATATTTGGCAGGAGCTTGGTGAATAAGCCTAGCATACAACAGCCCAATTTTAAACTTCCCATGACTACTCACATTATCAATATCCTCCTGAACAAACAAGCTTCGTAATTGGCAGAGTTTTTTCCAATACCAACTTGTGTCTGTCTTGAGCTAGTAGTGCCAGAAATTTTTACCTTTTAAGTACACTGCATGAATCCACTTAACCCATAAAGTCTCCTATTGATGGTTTATAGCCCAAATATATTTCCCAAGCATGGCCTTGTTCCATTTAGATCCTTCACCAAAGCCCAATCCTCCAAGAGATTTCAGCAAACAAACTTTAGACCAGGAACTGAGATGAAAGTTACTCCTAGACCCATTGTTGCCCCAAAGAAACCACATACATAGTTTGTCAACTTCTTTTATAACACTTTGAGGCAATAAGAAAATATTCATCCAATAGTTATGCAGCCCTAGAAGAACAGAGGTAATAAGTTGAACCTTACCTGCATAAGATAAATGCCTACTAGAGCAAGTGTGAAGACGAAGCTTAATTTTTTTCAAAATTTCACAACAGTCAGCCTCTTTCCATTTAGTAGGATGCATAGGAATCCCAAGATATTTGAGAGGGAAAGAGCCTTCCTCAAGATGAATAACTTCCTGTAACTGAGCCTTATCTTGAGCAGATATGCCACCAAAAAACACTTGAGACTTGCTGAGATTAGCCTTCATACCCGAACTATTGCAAAAATCATCAAACATCTGTTTTATAATCTGAACAGAGCCATAGTTAGCTTTGCAAAAAATCACTAAATCATCAGCAAAGCATAAGTTGATGATTTTGAGACTTTTACACATTGGGTGGAACCGAAAAGTAGGTTGCATAGCTCCAAATTGAAGCAGCCGAGAAAGGTATTCCATTACTAAAACGAACAGTAATGGTGATATAGGGTCCCCTTGACGAAGCCTCTTAACCCCTTGAAAACCCCCGTGCAGCCGCCCATTCAGCATAAGTACATATGAGGTACCCCTGAGACAAACCATTACCCAGTTTATAAATCGGGTGGGGAACCGAAGGTTGATCAACAATCTTTCCAAAAAATCCCAGTCAACGGTATCATAAGCCTTGCTAAGGTTGATCTTCAAAACACATCTCGGGGAGGTGTTCTTCCTATTATAATTCTTAATCAAGTCCTGAAAGATGAGTATATTGTGAGCTAATGATCTCCCTCTAATAAAAGCTCCCTGATTAGAACTAGTTAGAAACGGAAGAACTTCCAAAAGTCTACTGCAGAGCATTTTGGAAATGCATTTATAGAGAGTGTTGCAGCAAGCTATGGGTCTATAATCTACTGCCCTGCTAGGAGCATCAGTTTTAGGGACCAAGGTTAACACTGTTTTATTAATCTCAGTAGGTATCCTTCCAGAATTGAAAAAATCCAACACAGTCACTGAGATTTCATCACCAATTTGCTTCCATAAAACTTTGTAAAAATCTGAGTTATACCCGTCCAGGCTTGGGCTTTTAGTACCCGGAATGCTGAAAAGAGCTTTCTTCACATCAGCCTTAGTAAAATCTCTAATTAATCCCAGCTGCTTATCTATATCTAAACAAGGCCCAAATTCTATACACTCTGTTTTAACAAACCCAATAGCAAAACCAATACTGCCCATAAAGCTTTTGAAGCGATCTAAAAAATTATGCACTACTGCATTATAGTCATCAATGATGTCCCCTTGATCATTTAAAAAAGAAATTATCTGATTCTCTTCTCTCCTTCTTTTGATGCAAGCATGAAAATTGGCATTATTTTCATCTCCTTTTTGCAGCCATGTTACCTTGCTTCGCTAAATCAAGAAGCTCCTATATCTAGCATAGTGAGTTTTATAACTAATCGCTGCTTTCTTTTCTGCCTCCTGAGCAATGACATCAAAGGGAAACTCTTGAACTTTAGTTAAAGCTTCCTGATATTCACCTTTAGCTTGATGAAACCTTTGCTCAATATCTCCAATCTCCATCCTATTAAACTTCCTCATAACATGTTTCAGGCGTAACAATTTCTTAGTCACTCCCCATAAGCCTCTAGCTGTCATAGGCTTAAGCCAATTTTCCATAACAATTTCTTTAAATTTGCTGTGAGTAATCCAACAATTAAAGAACCTGAAAGGTTGCACTCCTAGATTCCCAGCCGTGAGAGTCTTAATGAGGAAGAAGCAATGATCTGAATAAACCTCCCAATGTAGCTCAGCAATGGAATTCAGCAGAGAATCTATCCAACCTTCATTGATAAATGCATGATCTATTTTTGAATAGACCCGATCTCCCCCCTCCTGTTTATTAGACTAGGTAAAGTTTGAACCAACACATTTGAGTTTAGCAAGGTGAGAATGAGCTAGCCATGCAGTAGAATCAACTAACTCATTTGCACCAATCTCCCTTCCTCCCACTCTATCATCAAAATCAAACACTGAGTTAAAATCTCCCACAACCAGCCATGGCATGTTCAGAATTGACAGAGAAGATAAACCCCTCCACATATCTAACCTCTCAGTCAACAAGCTGAACCCATAAACAAATGTAATAACCAATTCCTGCTGTAAACCAGAAAACTTAACCAGACAATGTATGAATTGCTGGTGTTCCATCAGTACCTGAACATTGACAAAGGATCTCCTCCACAGAACCAGTATCCTACCTTCAGTAGCCGAACTACTATAGTAATCCCAGCCAACCATCACTTTAGAAATGATATCTTGAACCTTATCTCCCTTTAATTTATTCTCTAACAGAGCACATATACCAACTTTATTCAACTTTAAGAGACGTAAAATAGCATGTTGTTTGTCTCTCTTATTCAAACCCCTGACATTCCAACTAAGTATGTTTGTGCAATCCATCAGGAGAAGAATCAATTGGTACCCCACTCATTTCCCCTGTTACCTGTTCTTGAAGCACTTTAAACACATTCTTATCCCTGTCCAGATGTGAACTCACAGTCTTACCTTTGCTCTTAGAGGTCCAAATTTTCCTTGGAACTTCCCAGTTCTCTTTGTTAGCTAGAGACCGAGTCAGACTTTGAATCTAAGCCCTGTCCTGAATAGCAGTCTCATGTGTAACTGTTACAGCTGTATTAGTCTTTGTCTCCACCACTTTAGGCTCCTCTTGAGCCTCAGATGTCTCTCCTGTTTTTGCCTTAGTAACCACAGTATCAGGAGCAAGACTGGTCGAATCTTGATCTGGTTTGCTCTTAGTGACCCAAGCATTTGTTTCAGTTTTCTTGCATTCTGCAGCATTATGCCCATAGCCTTTGCAAGTTGAACACTTAATGGGAAGCCATTCATATTCCACAAATTGCTCCTGAATTTGTCCACGTTCATTGACAAAATGGATGATGAAAGGAGGGTCATCTGTAATCTCCATCTCAACCAGAACTCTAGCAAACCTTATCATAGATCTATCCTTTGTAAACTTATCCACCATAATAGGCTTCCTAATTGTACTAACCAAGGCACTTAGACAATTTTTACCCCAATATTGCAGACCTAAATTTGGCAAACGAATCCATAATGGAACAGATCGCACTAATCTGATCGAATCAAGTTCTTGAGTCCAAGGTCTCACAATAACCGGCTTCCTATCAAACTGCACAATTCCATTCTCCAAAACAAAATCTCTTGTAGCCTCATCATTGAACTTGACAATGGTGAGACCCATGTGCATCCTCAGTACCCGTTCAACACCCAAATGACCCCAAATTCTTTTAACAAACCCTTCAAACACAGCAAATGGGGGATTTGCACCCAAAACCATACATATCACAGCTGAATTCCAATTCTGAGCCTGTTCAGTAACCTCATCCAAATCAATTTGGGCAACTTTCTTCCCATTTTTCAACAGGGGTTCCTCATAATGCAGCTTTGACGATTCATTAATCTGAAGTTTTTCTCTGGGATTCGCCCAATGAGACTGGGCAGAGGCTTGAAAGTCCTCCTTCCCGACATTTGAATCCATTTCCTTAACCAACGCATCATCCACCAGGTGAAGTTGATTACCCTCTGTACTCGGCCCCTGCGCATTTAATCCCTACTTTCCTTCCAACACAGTCGAAGAAACATCTACTTCAGTCTATAAATTAGTCTGAATCTGAATGGAGGTTTCAGGTAGTATCGATGTTGTAATAGTCTCCTCAGTCTGAGCTCTAGATCCAGGCTTCCGAGTCACTTTCTTCTTCTTCATCGTGGAGAGAAGAGAGAAACTTCACACGCCCCCTCTTGTTCTTGTTCTTGAAATACTATATTTTTTTTTTGGAACCATAGGCTGTTAGAAAGGTTCTCCCAGAACTGAATGGAAAACTTACTGGAATGGCCTTCCGTCTTCCAACTCCTAATGTCTCGGTGGTGGACCTAACTTGTTGACTTGAGAAGAGTGCTTCCTATGAAGATGTCAAGGCAGCCATAAAATATGTTCATGCATTCTTTGTGAAGTATCTAATCATTGCATTTATTCCTCTCCTCTTGTGTTTGTCTAAGTGTGTAATTGTCTTATTTTTAATTTTTGTTTTGTGATTGGTGATATAGGTATGCATCAGAGGGACCACTTAAAGGCATTCTTGGGTACACAGATGAAGACGTTGTCTCCAAAGATTTTGTTGGTGACACAAGGTATAATTTCTTTGATGTGTATTTTTAATACATTTTAATTACACTAATAGAACTATTGGCAATGTCATGCGTAAGAAGTCTGTTTTCATCTTGCTAATATTCTCTTAACTAGTTTGTTTAAATGGCCCAGAAAAATCCTTTGAAAAAAACAAGATCATATTGGGGAAACTAATAGTAGTTATGTTGTTATCTGTTAAAATCTATTTTTTAACATTTGGATGATGTAATTTTTCTAAGCATATCCTCTACCTTACCATAAGACCTTGTACAACTTGCCTTCAATTGCTTACCAATGGTTAATTTTATGGTCTTGCCAATCAACTATCTCCCTCTCTTGGTTCTATATCCTTTCATTTCATTCTTCACTACTACAAATATAGGCTTTCTCTGCGGTTTTTTTTTAAACAATAAATAAAAAGCGCAGAGAAAAGGTTTGAAAGAGTTAAAAAAATTATATTTAATGTCCGCGCCCTATTTTATTGCGGTTTTAAAAAAAACGCAATGAAAGGTTTGAATGACTCACTTTTCTCCGCGGTTTTGGGTCTACAACCGCAGAGAAAAGTGTAGAACTTTTCCCCACTTTTCTCCGTGATTCTATACCCAAAACCGCAGAGAAAAGTGGTCTCCACCCACTTAAGCACAAAAACCTATTTTTCCCTCTCATTTGCACATCTTCTTCCCCTTCACAGAGACACGGCCGAAGCTCTCCCACCACCGTCCCTACCCACGGGTAAGCCCCACATTGTCCATTTTTTTTTGTTTTTTTTTTCCATTTCCTTGCATATTAAAGATTGAAATCATGTATATATACTTAATCTTGAGTTATTTTGAAGTTTTAGGGTAAAAATGAAGAAATTTTGTGTGGGTTTAATGGTGGTTTCTATGTATGTTTATATGGTTAATTTTTTTAATATTTTTGAAATTTTATATAGGATTGGAAGACATTTTCATTGTTTAAAACGTGTATTGATCACTAAAACTTGATTTCTTTAATGTATATTTCGGTTTTAGGGTATTTTTGTATTATTTTATTTATAATAATGTTTACATAATTTTTTATAATAAAAATTAGTGCTTGCATAATTTTGTATATTATTTAGGTAATGATTTTTTTAAAGTATATTTTTGTTAATTATATTATTTTAGGATCAATTCAATTACCATATATTTAATAATGTTTAACTTTTTATTGTAGGAAATATTTGTTTGAGTGTGAGGTTGAAATTGTTGAATATTAATTTTTAAGGTAAGTAGTAATTACTACTTAATTTTTTATTTTTTTTTTATATTTACAAACTATTGTTAGAGGAGTTTGAATATATTAGATATTCATCCATAGTGAAGTAGGTTCTGAGATAAAATTGTGTGCTGCGGAGATAACAGAAGGTTGAGAACATGTGTGTCTTAGTGAAGTAGGATCTTTGAATTTTCTGTGTGCTGCGGTGACTTATGGTTGAGAACATGCATGTTGTTTGTTATATGTTTTGTTTGATGTGAATTTATAGGTAGATAACTTGGGATATCCTATAAATACAGAGGAAACTCTGCCCAATTTTTTTTTATGATATTAGTTGAACATGTTTTATAAGTTACTATATATAATAATAATGTTTTTGTTGAAATTTTAAATACATATGAATTTTGGATATGTTATAGAAATAAATGAAACTCTGCCCATTTCATTTTATAATTTAATAATTGAACATAATTTTAGAGTATTACTATACTAATTTTCTTTTCTTAATCAACTTAGGAATTAGGTAGATATTATCATTATGGATAAGTCATGGATTCTTGAGGATAGAGAAACACAACAATTTCAAGACGGATTCAACCAATTTTTAGAATTTTTCCAAACAAATTGTAGTGATCCGGAAAGAATTCATTGTCCATGTATATATTGTGGTAATGGAACAAAAGGAAATATTACCATGATAAAAAATCATGTATTTTGTCAGGGATTTGATACAAGTTATCGTACATGGTATTGGCATGGGGAATCATTGAAAAATAATAATCCATATCCATTCGGGAGGCGAGGGGTTGATGATTTGGGTTATAGTGATTTTGACGATCATCCTATGGAATTGCTCGATGAAGCACAAGAAGAGTTTGTTGATGATCCTTCAAAATTTGATAATTGGTTAGAGATGCAGATAAACCATTATTCAATGGTTGTCTGAAACAAAGATTACCAACGATGGTAAAATTTTACAACATAAAAGAAGAAAATGGAGTTAGTGATAAACGTTTTAGTCAATTTTTAGCTGCTTTTAAAGAGATTTTGCCATCAGATAATTGCTTCCCTGAGTCTACGTATGAAGTGAAGAAAACTTTAAATTGCATAGGCTTGAAGTATGAGAAGATCCATGCATGTCCGAACGATTGTGTGTTATATCGTAAAGAGTATGCAGACATGGACACTTGCCCAAAATGTGATTCACCCCGCTACAAACCTAACAAGAGTAAGGAGATTAGGAAACTTATTCCTCAGAAAGTGATGTGGTACTTGCCTTTGATTCCGCGACTTAAGCGATTATATCGAAGTGCAGAACACTCTGAAAACTTAATATGGCATGAGACTAGGTGAGTGAAAGATGGTAAACTTCGACATCCTGCAAATTCGCAGGCTTGGAAAAAAGTTAATAACTTAAATCCAGAATTTAAAACTGAAGCAAGACATCTTCGTCTAGGTCTAGCTGCCGATGGTGTAAATCCATATAAATCTCTAAGTAGTAGGCATAGTTCATGGCCTGTCTTCCTTGTTATGTACAATCTTCCTCCGTGGTTAGTGATGAGAAGAAAGTTTTTGATGCTCACGTTAATGATTTCAGGCCCAAAACAACCAGGACACGATATAGATGTTTATTTGGCACCATTAATTGATGATTTGAAAGATTTGTATGAAAATGGTGTTGAGGCATATGACGGTTTTAAGAAAGAAGTCTTTAACTTAAAAGCTGTTTTGTTGTGGACTGTTAATGATTTCCCAGCTTATGGTAATCTATCAGGGTTAAGCACAAAAGGTTACCAGGGATGTCCAATATGTTGCACTAACACAAATGCTATTCATCTGTCTAATGGGCACAAAATTTGTTATATGGGTCATAGACGATATTTGCCCCTAAATCATCATTATAGGGACAAAAAAAAAAGCATTTGATGGTGATAAAGAACAAGGTGTTGCTCCTTTGCCACTTTCGGGGCAACAAATTCTTAAAGAAGTACAGAAAATTGATTTCAAGTATGGAAAAATGCAGAAAAATAAGAAAGTAAGTGGATGTTTCCAAAGGAAATCAATTTTTTTTCGTCTCCCTTACTAGAAAGATTTACTTGTTCGACATTGTTTGGATGTCATGCATATAGAAAAAAATGTGTGCGAAAGTATTATAGGTACATTACTTGATATTCCCGGTAAAACTAAGGATGGTTTAACTAGTCGTTTAGATCTTGTTGAAATGGGTATACGAACTGATTTAGCACCTAAACAGAAAGGTAAACGCACATATTTACCTCCTACTTGTTTCACGTTGTCCAGAGAAGAGAAAAAAGTTGTATGTAATAAATCATTTGCAGAGATGAAAGTGCCTGATAGCTATTCATCCAACATTCGAAACTTGGTATCCATGGGAGATTTGATGCTGATGGGTATGAAATCACATGACTGTCATATGTTGATGCAACAATTACTTCTGATTGCTATTTGGTCAGTATTACCGAAAAAAGTTCGAGATTGTTTAACGAATGTTTGCATATTCTTCAATCATTTATGCAGAAAAGAATTAGAAATGAAAAAATTGGATGCATTGCATTGTAAGATAGTGGAAACTCTATGCAACCTTGAAATGTTTTTTCTTCCATCCTTCTTTGACATTATGATTCATTTAATGGTTCATCTAGTAAGGGAAGCCAAGTTGTGTGGACCAGTTTGGGCGAGATGGATGTATCCATTTGAAAGAAGTATGAAGGTGTTGAAAAGTTATGTGCGTAATCATTATTGTCCTAAAGCTAGTATGGTTGAATGTTATATATCGGAAGAGGCAGTAGAATTTTGCTCAGAATACATGAGTGGGGTTGAAGCAATCGGAATCAGCAAACCACGAAATAACTCAGATGGAGTTGATAAAGGACTACGAGGGAATGGAACAGTGATCACCGTGTCTAGGGCAGAATTAGATCAAGCTCAATTAGTTGTGTTGCAAAATAATCCTGAGATTCAATCATATATAATGTAAGTAGAAAATATATTTCAATCATATATATTAGAGTAGTTATTTTCTTTTTGTTGTTTAAACTTTTTGTTATTTCTTTTATGTTTCAGTGATCACATAGAGTTATTACGGTCGATGATTCCAAACAAGATTAAAAATAAACAAAAATGGGTTATAGATGAGCATAATAAAACGTTTTGCCAGTGGCTGAAGAATACAATTTTGACGAAGTTGGGAGAAAAAGATCATGGAATGTCGACTGAGTTGAAGCGCATATCTCTTGGAGCAAGCATTGATGTAATAAAGCATCAAGCTTACATTGTTGAAGGGAAACGATTTCATACTAAGTCAAGAGACGTGCTCGGCTGGTTCAAAATAGTGGAGCAAGTGTAGTCGCAGAAGCTATGCATTTTGCCAGTGCAAAAGATAATAACCCAATTTCAGGCACAATGACGTACTACGGGGTTGTTGAAGAAATATGGGAGCTAGATTATTCATTATTTCGTATTCCTCTTCTTAAATGTTCTTGGGTAGACAACAATACTGGAGTTAAAACTGACGAACTTGGATTCACTCTGGTTGATTTAAGCAAGAAGGGAAGCAAGAACGATCCTTTTATCATGGCTGCCCAAGCAAAACAAGTGTTTTACATTATTGATCCAGTTAATGATAAATGGTCCATTGTTTTATCAGTTCCCGAGCGGAAGTTCTCAGAAAAAGAAGAGTACGATGAAAATTATGATTTATATCATGACTGTTTCATTGTTGGACAACCGATACATGAACAAGTTGAGAATATTCAAGAACAAGATAATGAAAGCGATAGCGATGATCGTGATTATCTTAGAACCGACATCAAAGAAGGAATATGGGTCGATTGTGAATCGACCAGAAATAAAATAAGAAAAAGAAGAAAACATGTTTAGTAAGCTATACAATTCATTAATACTTGTGATTATTTATTTGTATAATGCATTAACACTTGTGATTATTAATTTGTGTGATGCAGATGGCGGATAAAAGAGATGACAAAGAGAAACAACAAGGTCGTGGTAAAACAAGAATGAGTTACATGACCCAACAAAAAGCCAAAGGAATCAAGAAAAATCTTCAATGGAACGATTTGGGACAACCAATAGGTGATGTGTATACAAACATGATATCATATCTTGGATCTAGAGAACGAGCCACGATTTCTATCAACTCAGGTGATTGGAGGAAGGTCCCACAAGATTTGAAAGATGGTCTATGGGAGGATATCATTGTAAGAAATTATCATTATGATATTTATTTATTTATGTGTGATATCTAAATTTCATAATTACTTTTCTTAATTATATTCTCAGGGTGGTCACAACATTCCTCAAACCTTCAAACGTGAGATTTTGAAAAAAGCTGGTCAAATAATGAGAGATTTTAAAAGTGAACTCACTACCGTGTACATCAAACCTTTGGCTGAAATGGGTATGATGGAAGAACTCAAATTTCCCCCAAAGAGGTATAGCGATATAATTGACGAGAGAGAATGGTTACAATTTGTAACTAGTCGTCTAAGTCCAGAGTTTCAAATAGTGCATCAAGAACAAAAAAAACGTGCATTACTAATGAAGTCAAGGCATCGAACCTCTCGTAGAGGAATGGCTAATATAAGAGAAGATTTGGTAAGTATATTTGATATTATAGTTTAAATAATGGTTGATATTATCGCAACATATAACTATAATTATCTTGTACAATGCAGAAAAAAGAACGAAATATTCAAAATCCAGAGAGGTATCAAGTTTTGCTTAGATCACGTGAAAAAAATAAAGTTCTTGTGACAGAGCTAGACCGACAGATTGCCAAAAAGATAGTAAGTTTTCTAAGGTTTTAGAATCAATATATTGTTTTTATTTATATAAACTAATTTAACCAAATAATATCTTGAGTAGGAGGACGTCAAAGAAAAATTGAGTCGTGGCGAAATTACAGCTCAGGGTCGAGATGACATCTTGACTCAAGCATTAGGGACACTAGAACACCCAGGTCGTGCTCGATCTGGCGGGTATGATAATTTATAATAGTTGTTTTCTTTTAAGAATTATTTAGATTGGTTTATTGATGGACTTTATTGATTTTTTTTGTAGGTTCACTGCGACCGTTTCCAAAATGTTTGGAAAAAAAAATAGAACAATGACTGCAAGAGAGGAGATTGCTCGACTAAAAGCTGAGATTGAAGAGCTAAAAAGACATAAATTTAGGACAGAAGAGGAATTAGCTCAAAATGAAGAATATAATGAGGAAAACGATGAGTGTGGATACTACGATGAAGGGCAATTTGATGAGGGACAATATTATGAGAATACAAGTGATGAAGTCTATCGACCTGCCCCCAACGCAGATGATCATTTTCATCAAACCGAAGACTATCCTTTTGATGAAGATGATGGATCATCAATTTATGAGTCTCCGCCACCACCGAGCTATGAAGTTTATTTGTGTTCTGATAATATTGACAATGTGGTGGCTAAGGGTGTAATCATTGTACCAAACATGGGTAGCCAAATTACCGTCCATGGAAATGTACTTGATGATTCATTTGCGAGGGTTTGGCTTATAGATGTCTTACAAGAAGAAGCTGAGATCCCTATTCCCTTTGGTAACGTACGATATGTTGGGGACGCACGAGACACATTCCTGCCTTGGCCAAAAAATTTAATTGTGGCTTGTCAGGTATAAAATTATTTGCTTAGATATTTAAATTTTATTTTTAAATGGGTACACTATATTGATATTTTTAATGCTATTATGTAGAGTCCATCTTCATCTAAACACAAATCCCTATCACCAAGCCCACATTTATCATCAGTTGGATCTCACGCAGTCATCCCCGCTGAAATAACTCAACCAGAACCTTCAAATTGGTTAATAGATAACCAATGGGAAAAAATTGATCTGAGTCTAAAATTTATAGTGAAGGAGTATTATTCCAATAAAGGAATAGATGGGGTTGTACAAGTTCCCGTTGACTCGGAGTTTATAGGAGAACGCGAGGCTATCTTCATCACTTTGGAAGACGTTTATAAAGCAACCTCCATGGATAATATTGGATCCTCAGCTATGCTGTTTGGTATGAGGTATGTATCAATCCGTTATGTCATTACAAACTATTAGAGGAGTTTGAATATATTAGATATTCATCCGTAGTGAAGTAAGTTCTGAGATGAAATTGTGTGTGTTATACCCAAAGATTGGAGAATGCATCCTAGGAGGCTAAGGAGAATGCATTCTAGGAGAGCTAAGTGGAGTGGTCCTAGGAGACCCCAAGGAGGATGTGGTCCTAGGAGACCCCAAGGGAGTGATCCTAGGAGAACCCAAGGATGAGGTCCGAGGAGAACTCAAGAAAGTGGTCTTAGGAGACCCCAAGGAGAAAGTGGTCTTAGGAGACCCCAAGGATGTGGTCCTAGGAGACCCCAAGGGTGTGTTTGAGGTAAGCCTCCCAAGATTTCCTAAGTGTTGGCTCGAACGTGTCCAAGGTAAATAGCTAAGGAGGAGGAGTCCCATGCAAGTCAAGAATGGGGACTTAGATTTTGCCAAGGAGAGCCTACACAATGTCTGATCGGACATGCTTGGGAGATGCTAAAGGAGAATGCTTTGAACTTGTCCAAGGTAAGGTGCCAAGGAGGTTGCCTCGGACCACCTTGGTCCGAGGAGAAGCCTAGGAGATTGGTTCAAGGAGGAACATGGCATGCTAGAGGAGAGTGCCATGTTAGAGGAGAGAAGTGCATGTCCTACCACCATGCACGTCCGACCAACACTTACATGAGTGGTCAGTAGGAGGTGGATCAACTAGCTAGAGGAGACTAATTCAAGATTCCCAAAGACAGCTTCAACAACATACGCGAGAATCTCTCATTCTTCCCACAAATGGGGGGTTTGTTACATTTTAAATTTTGAATGTTTCTTTGTAATATAAATATAAGATGAATAATAAAATATCCCTATCGTAAAGGGATATCAGTTGAGGATCCCAGGCCTATAAATAGAGAGCTTATGGGATGAGAGAGAGGTCCTGGAGCTGCTTCTTTCTAGAGAGAGAAAATTGGGACTGTGTATTCTAGAGAGAGAAAATTGGGTCTGAGTATTCTAGAGAGAGAATTCTTGTATTTTTGCAATCTATATTGAAGAAACTCAGTTGGCTCAGTCCATCTGATCTTGAGTATAGATCTATAAATCACAACTCTAAGTGGATTAGGCTATTACCGACAATCGGGGCTGAACCACTATAAAAATCTCCTGTGTTATTTACTTTTCTTGTTTAAACCGTCTGTGTCGTTTATATTTCTCTTGAAGGCTTGTCGTATTTGACGTTCTCACGTCATTGGCTAAAAACGCAGTCAACAGTGTGCGGCGGAGATAACAGAAGGTTGAGAACATGTGTGTCTTAGTAAAGTAGGTTCTGCAAATTTTGTGTGCTGCGGTGGCTTATGGTTGAGAACATGCATGTTGTTTATTGTATGTTTTATCTGAATTGAATTTATAGGTTCTAATAATTTTGGATATGCCATAGAAACAGAGGAAACTCTGCCTAATTTTTTTTTTGACGATATTAATTTATTAATTGAAAATGTAATATGAATGATTGATTCTCTACAGATGCATTTGGGAAAGCATGCACCCAAATTCACGACAATTATATAAATTTTTTGACACCGAACATCTTTCTATTGGCAATGATGAAAGTAAAAACTATACGGTGGATCTTATAGCCAAATGGATGATGACTATGGATAGACGAGGCCAAATATATTTCATTCCTTGGATTGTTGAGTAAGAACGAACTACTTAAACATTATCACTACTATGGTTGAATTTTAATTTTATATTAATCATATTTTATTATTATTTTAGTCGACATTGGATGTTGGTGCTCGTGATGATGCGGGGGATGACCATAATTTTGGACCCTTTAAAAAATCATAAATCTCCACCAATAATTACGGAGGTTATGGGAAAGTAAGTTCTTCAATTGTAATGTATGCATTATTAATTTTTAAAAGTTGAGAGCATAATATGTATTTAATTAATTTTAATTTTTGTAGAGCATATGCACAATGTTTGGAAAATGAATACATCGGCACATTTACAAAATTGGTGAGAGGTTATTGTCCAAAACAACCTGAAAGTCATGAATGTGGTTATTATGTACTAAGATACATTTATGATCTTGTAAATGCACCGAATCCGGCAGAAGTTATCAAGAAGAAAGTATGTTATATTTTAAACTCTTTTTTTCTTAAGAAAAACTAGATATAGTATTTAATTATCTAATCTATATTAACTTTTCAATTTTGCAGTGGTTTGACAAAAAGAAATTCAATGTCAAAGAGGATCTACTACCACTAAAAAGTGATTGGTTAGCTAGATTAATGACATTTGTTTATGAAATCTAAATTTTTGTATGTATGTAAGATTAAAGTGCTAACTTATATTCGTTAAAATGATTAAAGTCTTTGATTCATTACTAGCCAATTATTTTGTATTAGATATGAAATGTATATATAACAATTTAACAAATTAGTTATACTATTGAAAATAATTATGTATAATTAAAATTCAAAATTAATTTTTTTTATTAAAAATGCTGGGTTATCAACCGAAATTGAATTTTTTTTTTTAATGAGAAGCTCTTTTCTCTGCGGTTGTAGTAAGCAAACCGCGGAGAAAAGTCTCTTTTCTCCGTGGTTGGCTTACTACAACCGCAGAGAAAAGTGTAAGTTTTCTCCGCGGTTTGCATAACACTTTTCTCTGCGGTGGAATACACTGCGCTTTTCAATACTCTCGAAAACCGTAGTGTATTGATTAAAAAAACCGCAGAGAAAAGCCTTTTTTGTAGTAGTGCTTGTCAATTCATCTCATCAAAAGTGATAACCTTCTGTGTGTGTGTGTGTGTTTTTTTATTAATGGTTCTTTGTTGCAGTTCCACCATTGCTTTCAAGATCATATCTTTAGTCGATTTTATGGGGTCCATTGTCACCTAAACAATCACTGATCATCTTTTGTTTTGCATACTCTGATATTTTAGTCTCCTATCACCACAGAAAACATGTTTAGACAACTTAGCTTACTTGGGATTAGAATGGAATCAAATTATTTCCATGTTGTTTTTTTTGGCATGTTTTGAATTGAGCCAAGAATTGCTAGCAGCCCTAGTTGGAAAGGAAAAGAATAAAAATGAAAGATACTTGTTGCTTGTTCCAATGTATATAATCTATATGATAAAATGTATTTGATATAGATTGAAAAATTATGGACAATCTTGTTGATATAACCCATGTTGTGACTATAAGGACCACCACACTTGTTTTGCTTATCTTTCTACTTTCTCATCCAGATGTGACAAGGGAAGTAGAAAAGGATACTTAATTTTGAAGGCTTTGTGTTGGGCAGCTGTAGAATATTTTGTGTTGAAAGTAGTAACTTTTCACTATGTTGAATATTTAAGACTCCTTGAATACTTAAAGAACATTTTGTTGTTGATGATAGTGTTGAATGTTTTAAACTAATTTGTGGATTGTTAATACAATGTTGAATGTTTTTACTTTGTGTTATTTGAAAATCAAGTTCATTTGATGATGCTAGTATATATTAGAAAGCTAATTTTAATTATATAAAAAAAATTAAAATATAATAGAATAAATTAGTGTTATAATACGAAAATTGTGTTATAATATCTATTACAATAACACTTTTTATGCAAAGAATTGTGTTATGCAAACTTCATTATATAACACAAATAATGTGTTATACTAAAGTGTAGTATAACACAAATAATGTGTTATACTAAAGTGTAGTATAACACAAAAAATGTGTTATACTAAAGTGTAGTATAACACAAATTTATAAGTATTGAAATGTGTTATACAATCGACTATAAATAACATAACTAAACACTTATCTATTTATTAAAATAACACAGAAATTGTGTTATCGTTGACAGTATAATAACACATCTGTATAACAATGATAAAGTGTTATGTAAAGTACCCTGACCTACGATAACATAGTCGGTCTTAACACATCAAAAAGTGTTATGGTATATTTTGATAACACATTTTCGATGTTATTAAAAGCATTTTTTCTTGTAGTGGCTCCTCTAGAGGTTCGAGGTCAGCCCTTTCTTCTATCCTGGGGTCGATCTCTTCATCTATCTCGAAGACCATCCCATCCTTGTTATGAATAATTACAAGTGTCTGTGCACTTGTTTCCTTCTTTCTCGTTATGGAGATGCTATAGCATTCTCTTCCCACAAGTTGGTCTCCCTTCAACGTCTTGATGCCTCTAGAAGTCTGGAACTAGATGGCCAAATGCTTAACAAACGATACTGCCCCCAGCCCAACTAGGGCGGGTCTCCCGAGCAGTACGTTGTAGGTCGATGGGAGGTCCACCACAACAAACTCCATCATCTTGGTTACTGATACTGGATAGTCTCCCAAGGTCATGAGGAGTTCGATGGATCCCATACAAGCAATCCTTTCTCCTGAAAAACCGTACAATGTTGTTGCACATGCTTTCAGATCACGAAGTGCGAGTCCTTCTTTTCTAGAGTGGCTTTATAAAAAATATTCACCGAGCTCCCGTCATCAATCAGGATTTGCCATATCCTCTTGTTCGCGAGTTGGAGAATTATGACCAGGGGTTGATTATGGGGAAACTGGACGTGTGATGCGTCCTCTTCAGTAAAAGTAATGGGTTGAATCTCAACCCTCTGTTGTTTTGGAGCTCGTGGTTTGGGTTCGTAGGGAGAACCATCTCTAGTCTTGAGCTCATTCACGTATCTCTTTTGGGCGTTGCTGCCCATTCCTGCAATATGAGGTCCCCCTGAGATGGTTATTACATCCTCTCCATCAATCGGAGGGGGTCGCTCATCCTCCCGAGCTCGGGCGTTATTGTTCTGGGCAGGTTATTCAGCTGCTGCCCTTTGGCTTGTGGAAGCTTGATTTGTATTTCAGTTTCTGACGTACTATCTAAAATATCCCCTCGAGATTAAGCCTTCGATCTCATCTTTCAGTTGTCGACATTCATCGGTTGTGTGTCCGATATCTTTATGGAATCTACAATATTTATTTGAATCTATTTTTTCCTTTTAGTTCCCCATGGGGTCAGGTCGTCTGAACGGGACCTGGTTTTCATTAGCCAGGTAAATATTCTCTCGTGATTCATTGAGCTCGGTATACACTTTGTATACGGAGAAATATTTGTCCCCTTTCTTCTTCTTTCCTCCTTCAGCCTCGGGGTTATTCCCTTTGTTCTTCTTCCTTTTAGAAGGGTTGTCCCCAAAGGGTTTTGAAGTTGATGGGGTCGCCGAGGTCGAGGTAGAGTTTATGTTCGTCATTGTAGTTATGGGCTGAGAGGTCATGTTCAATGCTGACCTCGCCTCTTCTACATTGACAAACCTCTGGGACCTTCGATTGAACTCGGTTAGTGACCTGATAGGTTTCCTTTGTAAGTCTTCCCAAAGGGGAATTCCTGGCAGTAGACCCGCTCTAACAGCCATCAGGTGACCGCTATCATCGACATCTCTAGCTCGGGCCACTTCTAGGTTAAACCTCGTGAGGTAACTCTTCAATGACTCATTTTTTTTATTGTCGGACATTCGTTAAGGCTTAGGCCTCGGGCGTGATGCCAATCATAGCCTTAAATTGTTTTTTAAAGTCTCTGGATAACTAATCCCAGGACGAGATTGAAAGACTTTTAATCTTCTCAAACTAGTTTTTTGCTGGATCTGTAAGTGTGGCACGGAACAACATACATCTGAGCTCGTACCCAACATTATTGGCTCACATGATGGTGTTGAAGGTACTCAGATGACTATACGGGTCTGAGTTTCTGTCAAATGGCAGGACATGAGGTTTCGTGATTCCCTGAGGGAACGGAGTGCTGGACATATGCGGGGCAAAAGGCTCGAGCTCTTCATCGGACTCTTCAGCCTTATCCCTGTTACACTCGTTCTGCAGGAGCCTGAATGCTCTTTCTTATTGGTAAATCCTTTCTTAGAATAAATCCACTGGAGGTCGAGCCTAGACCTGAGGGGGCTGGTTATCATTAATAAAAACTCCAGCTCCCTGTCTCAGTACAGGGTTATACGCTGACTGTTTGCAGCCATTCAGGTGGTCGCGTAGATTATGGTTCGGGAGATTATCTCAACCTCGATTATGGTTTATATGATCCCGCAGATCAGGGTGATTCCCTCGATTCCCTATATGCCTTGGTTCGGTGTTATAAATGCTCACAGACCGAGTGTAGTTTGAGCTTTCACTTATGTAACTCGTAGCCCTTTCTTGATGTATGGCTCGATGAATACGAGGTGGGTCTCCTGCTGGCCTCCTTTTCCCAGTAGTTTTTGATCTTGGCATTTGGCTTCCCGAAGGCTGATCAACCCTGCGATCTTGGGTAGCCTCTCTTTCATTTCCCTGTCCAGGCCTAGCCCGTCGGTTTCCATCAGGCCTGCCGCTGCAAGATGGCCTCCGATGTCCAGTTCGCGGTACTTCATGGATTGGCGAGGGGTGCCTTATTGGTGATGGTGGGTGCCTTATGGGTGACGGTGTTTGTCTCCCATTGTCGGGCTTGGATGGTCCAGAGTTTTCCAGATCAAGCTTCGGGTTGTTTCACGTAGCATCAGGGTTTGGGTTCTAAGCCATCGAGGGGGCTTGGTTATTACCCATTCCTATTGATACTTCTATAGTCGGGTTGGCAGTAGCCTCAACTCGGTTACTCCTCCGGGGCCTTGGCTGAATTGGCAGAGACGCTGGTGGTGGCATTTGCTCCGCTCTCCTGGCGGCCGTGCTCCCACGAGGACGTCCCCTCGACCTCTGGGGAGGTGTCTGGGCTTTAGCAGCCTGTTTGGCTAATTCTTCGTTGCGTTTCGTTGCCTCTGCCAACTGTTTGCGCAGTTGGTGATTTTCAAGTTCCACAATTGAAACATATCTTTCAGGATTATAATACATATCCTCGTCAGGCCTAGGGGCGGGCGACCCCCGAGAGTTGGCCGAATCACTCCTTTCTTTGGATCAAAATCCACCATGGGCTGCTTTCCAGGCCGTCGAGGGTAATCCTCATCATGAGGAGTCTACTCCTTAGATATCTGGGGCAATGGTCGCTCACCAGTACTAGGGTTACTTGCAGCGGCCATGATGATTCAGGAGGCTTTTTTATTTAAATAGTCTCACGTCTTGTTTAATGGCTCTCAATGAAATCACCAAATTGTTGACGCCGTTTTTTGTCAACTTAGAAATGAAGAGAAAATAAACAAAAATACCACAGGAAACAAACAATATAGACATGCTTTTTTACTTGGCTCAATAGTTAAAATCTGCCTAGTCCACGAGTCTGTGTTATTCACTTGTTGGAATCCTCTCAAAGCTTTCTGGAAGCAATTTTACAGAGTTTTCCCCATACAAATTTCTCTGTCTCTACAAATGAAGTGTTCCACTCTATTTATAGAGTGGTTCAACGAATATCTTCCCACATATTTTGGGGAGTTATGATACAAATCAATTAAATAAATACAATTAAATTCATACAGTTACTACGTATGCATATATGTCCCATGATATTTGGGATTTAATAATAGATTACACCTGATCCCTTAAACATAGGGATTTCACAGCAATAAACACGTTCACACACAGCTTACGAGCTAGACATTAGACTTTCAGGCCTTCGAGACCGTTCATCCATTGTCAACTCGACACCTCGGTTCACCTATGTTCTCAACAAGTAATGTTGTCGAGATCATCCTTTCTAAGCTCACAACGCTCGAGCTCGAACCATCTTGTCTGATGGAAGGAAATAAATCAGGGGATTTATACAAGTGTTGAACTATTGTCATTGTGGTTTCGAGCCTGAATTATAGCCTCGAAACTCCTCCGAGACCATGTAGTTTCCGAGCTCACCAATTCCAATGTTGTTGCATTTACTGCTTAACGAGACTTTCCTTGACTTTCTCATCAATGCTGATTTACACGACGAGTATGCTTATCTCGAGCTTACACCTTACGAGCCTGAGTTTCGAGATCGAAAATCTCCATTCTTGAAATCTGGGTGTAACACATAGTGAGTACAAAATTTGATGAAGTGTTATTGTGCACTACATCAACCTCATTATCTTCATCGATACTTGAATGATCCCAGATCTTTCGATGATTGATTTCTTCTACTACCTTCCAGTTTTTGTTTCTTGAAGGATCTTCCAAGTAGAAAACTTCTTTTGCTTGAGTGGCGAGAATAAACAGCTCGTTCTTGTACCATTCAAAATTAATCATGATACTAGTTATGCTTTTCTTGGTCACATTTTGACCCTTGCTTGCATCGGTGTTGAACCATTTGCATTGAAACAATACTATTGAGTAATCATGGGAATAGCATAACTCTACAATCTCCTCAAGTTTGCCATAGATAGTGAAACCATCAGTTTCTGGCACCGAAACTTCACTATTTTGAGTGGTACGTCTTTTGTCTCGACTATGTACCAAAAGCTTCACACTGTTAACAATGCAAGCCATGTAGGAGTATGCATTCTGATTGGACCCGTTCGCTAAAGCAAATAATTCATCAGTACACGCAGATGACTATACTTGTCGCAAATGACCCATCTATAGAGTATGACACAAAAAAAGAAAACCCAATGAGATAAGTATTTGTTACACCCAGATTTCGAGAATGGGAACCTTGATCTCGAAATTCAAGTTCGTAAGGTGTAAGCTCGAAATAAGCAAGGTCATTATGAGGTCAACTGGTCAGAGATCTCTTGAGTTCGAATAATATGTAGCCTCGAAGGTGTTTCGAGCCTATAAAGTGAACTCGCAACTCACAATAAGTAAGGGTTCAACACTTGTGTAAGTTTCTTGATGCATCTCTTGCCCTTAGAGAAGATGGACCGAGCTCGAGAAGTGTGAGCTCGAGAAGTGTGAGCTCGAAGGTGATGGCTTCGTCAATGGTTACTTGTTGGGAGCATAGACGAAGTGAGACGACGAGCTCGTAATAGGCAAACGGTCTCGAAGGCGCATGGATCTGGTGTCTAAGCTAGTCGGTTATGTGTGAACGTACTTATTGTTGTAAATTCCCTATGTTTAAGGAATATGATGTAATTAGTTATTCAATCCTGCATTCTATGGGATATTACCACGTACATAGAAAATAATACATTTATTGGCATTATATTATTTTATTTACAGAATATGTTCCCGAAATATATGGAAATGAATTCTGAAACCTTCTCTATAAATAGAGATGTAAACTTCATTTGTAGAGGACCGGAATATTGAGATTTGGAGAGAAAACTCTAGGTAACTATTCTCTGAAAGTTTCCAGAAGACTCCAAAGAGCTAATAATATAGACTCGTGGACTAGGCAGATTTTAATTGCTGAACCACGTTAAAAGATCTTGTTTTCATTCTTTTTATTCATTTCCTCTGGTATATTCTTGTTTAATTGTCTTTTTTTTAAGTTGACGAAAAACAGCATCAATAGTTTGGTGCTTTCATTGAGAGCCATTAAACAGTGCGTGAGTCTGTTTAGTCAGAGAGCCTCTCAGATTAGCAATGGTCGCAGCAAACAACCCCAATATACCTGAGGAGGAAATTCCTCATTATGAAGAGTACCCCTGACGGCCTGGAAAGCAGCCTATGGTGGATCCCGATCCCGAAGAAAGGAGTGACTCATCAAACTCTCGGGGACCACCTGCTCCCAGGGCCAACGAGGACATGTATTATAATCCCAAGAGATACGTTCCAATTGTGGAACTTGAGAATCACCAACTACGCAAATAGTTGGCAGAAGCTATAAAACGCAATGAAGAGCTAGCCATACTAGTTGCTGAAGCACAGGTGCCTCCTCGAGACACTCAGGCCCCACCTCATAGGCCTAGGAAATGTCCTCGTAAGATGCGGCTGCCAGGAGAGCAGAACCAGCACCACCACCAACATCCCATTCTGTTTAGCCAGGACCCGACTACAGAAGCACAAACGGAAATGGGGAATAACTGATCCCCCTCAGTGGCTCGGATCCCAAATCCCGGTGCTACGCAGAACATCCCAAATTCGCCCGGTCAGGTTCCGGGAAGGAGTCACCATCTCCTATAAGGCACCCACCATCACCAATAAGGCATCCCTCGCTAGACCAGAGGGTTCCACGACCTGTCCACTAAGACAGGGATTGGCAGGCTGGACGCGGACATGGAAATGGAGGAGAATCTCCCTGAGAACGTAAGGCTCCTCAACCTACGAGAAGCCAAATGTCATGATAACAAACTGTTGAGACAAGGAGGCCAAAAGGAAACCCATCTCGTAATAACTGAACAATGAGATATGTCAGTGAAAGCTCGGATTACACTAGGTCCGTGAGCATATACAACACAGAACCAAGAAATGCCAGGAATCAAGGAGATCACCCTAATCTAAGAGAACACTTAAACCATAATCAGGGACGTGGTAATCCCCCGAACCCAGATCTGCGAGATCATCTAAACGGTCGCAAGCAGCCAATTTACAATCCTGCACCGAGAGAGGGAGCTGGAGTTGTTATCAATGATAACCCGCCCCCTCAGGTCCAGGCCAGTCCTCCTATAGATTCAGTCCAAGAAAGGATTGAACAGTTGGAGAGAGCATTCAGGCTCTTGCAGAATGAGCGTAGCCAGGAAAAGGATGAAGAGTTTGATGAAGAACTCGAGTTGTTCGGCCCGCATATCTCCAACACTCCCTTTCCTTAAGGGTTTAGGATTCCTCATGTCCCACCATTTGACGAAAATTTAGATCCCTATAGCCATCTGAGCACGTTCAACACAATCATGCGAGCCAGCAATGTAATGACCCAAAATCGCTAATAAGGCTTAAGGGCCTTGATTAGTGTGCCAGGAGGACATTAGTGGAATAATTGTGATTAAATGAGTAATTATGTGTTTATTAAAGTTTATATGATAATTGATGGTATTATGTGGTAATGTGATATGAAATAAATATGTGATATATGTGAGAACCACATTATTATGTGGACAGGTTCGCTGAGCACGACTCAAGACGATTCTAGGGTCAGATAGCGGGAAAAGTCACAACGGGGCTTAAGATATGACTTTGGATAAGTCGGGGGTACTTTTAGATAGCGGGTAGCGATTTGGGTTATCGGGTCATGAAAATAAATATATGGAGATATATTTGAGGTTAAGATGTCTAGGCGGGAATATTGGGGGATTTTACCATTTTGGCCTCGGGGACGGTTCCAGCACCTCGAGCCTCGGGATTAACTTAACAGGTAAGTTAGACATAAGGAAACTTTTAGAAGAAAAACACAAATCGACTAAGAGCCTTTACCTCAGCTCTCCCTCACGCTTAAGGAAAACAAAGGGGAAGGAAAAAGAACACAGAAAACAGGGGAACAAGCTGGAATTTCTGGGATTGGTGGTGAGGATTTGGAGGTTTAGCTCAGAAGTGAATCAAGAACTAAAATAGGGATTAAGGTAAGCATCTGGTCTTCTTTTCTGTGGTTGAATTCTGAGTTCTAGCTGGGTTTTGGTTAAGCGTTGAAACAAATATGGTTTTGATGTTTCAAGGCAGAATTAAGAAGGAAATTTGGGAACTTAGCTTGGCTATGGCTTGGTGAAGTGATTCAACAGTAAAGGTAAGTTTCAACTCCTGGTTTAGAGGTTTTAAATTGAGTTTGAATGATTGGTTTAAGTGTTTATAGCTCTTGGGTTTCAGAAATTGGAAAGAGAAGATTAGAGGGTGCTAGGTTGTGTTTTCTGTGGAATTATGCTATTTAGATCAAGCTAAAGGAGTTGAGAATTAATTGGTTAGGATTTGGGAAGCTTTGGGATGGTTTAAAGTGAGGTTTCAGACTTAAAAATGGTGTAAATTCTGGGTTCGAAAGGGAGGGCCACGGCTCTGTTCTAGAGCGCTGCGGCCCTAGCATGCAAAGGAGCCAAGGAGACTCGGCCAAGGGAGAGCGCCGCGGCACCTAAGGCAAGGGCCGCGGCGCATGTGTGGTTCAGCATGGGTGTTGGTTCTGTTTTGGGGAAGGGCCGCAGCTAGGCTTCGGGGGCCGCAGCCCTTGGTTGCACACATGAGTTTTTGAGGGTTTTAGGCATGGGAAGGTGGTCTAGTGTGCTCGGGTTTGGTTTCACCACCGTGCTTGGTGGAATTTGGAATCCCGGGAGTTAGTTTTGTAATTGGAAACCTATATTGGAGTATTAATGGAACACTATACTTTGGTTGTGACTAGGTGACAAAGACTTAGGCTCCGGAACGGATCGTGCTTGAGAGGCGTTGCTCGTAATTCAATAACTGCGCAGACTAAAGGTAAGAAAACTGCACCTGGTTGAATATATGTGACGGGACTAAGGGCTCCCTATTGTAAATGCTTGAAAATATGGTATTATGCCATGCAAGCCATTTGGTGAACCAACGGCCTAAGGGTGCCAAGGGTTACACCACCGCACAGGGCGCGGCTCGGCCACTGGTAGCCGAGGACAACTTATTATGCACTGAGCTCGGTTTAAGCGGGCCAAAGTCAGTGGGTTAAATAGAGGGTGCGACCTAAGTCGTCGGCCATGAATATTATGTGATATGAGTATTATATGTGGTAGAATGTATCTTGAATTGGATTGTATATGCAGAATACCTGTTGAGGATTATCTGATGGGAATACATGCACATAGAACTGTTTGTCTGTTATTATTGTTTGAGTTGTTTATGATGTTTTCTTGCTGGGCCTTGGCTCACGGGTGCTACATGGTGCAGGTAAAGGAAAAGGCAAATTAGATCAGCCCTGATTGGAGAGCTCAGCGAGCAGAATGTACATAGCCAGGTGCTCGGCCGCCACGGTTGAGATCTAAGCAAGGACATGGAACCTAAAGACTGCCTGTTTTGCCTTAGTGTGGCTAGTGGATATTCATGTACTTTTGGGAGTCTGTAAACTTATTCTAGCTTTGTTTTCATACGGGATCCCATGTTTACTACAGTTTAAATATATGAAATGAGTCTTTTGAGACCAAAACCTTTTTAACCTTAGCATTTACATGTTTAGTGACACGTTTTCAAGTTAATGACTTGATTAGCAAGTCCTACACCTTTATAAGTACACAGTGTAACGGTCTTGGCTATCCAGGGCGTTACAAGCAATGCAGGCTACGAGCTCAGGTGTATGCTGTTCCCAGCCACTCTCACAGGACCAGCAAAAAATTGATTCGAAAAGTTCAAAAGACATTCGATCGCATCGTGGGATCAATTGTTGAGAGATTTCAAGAAACAATTTAAAGCTATGGTCGACATTAGGCCCGAGGCTTCAGCCTTAACCAATGTCCGACAGCAGCCAAATGAGTCCATAAAAGGTTACCTCACAAGGTTTAACCTAGAAGTGGCTCGAGCTCGAGATGTCGATGATAGTGGTCATTTAATGGCCGTTCGAGCTGGTGAAATGCCAGGAAGTCCTCTCTGGGAAGACTTGCAAAGGAAGCATGTCCGGTCTTTAACCAAGTTTAATCGAAGAGCCAAGAGTTTTTTAATGTAGAGGAAGCAAGGTCAACACTGAATATGACCTCTCAGCCCGTAACTACAACAACAAACGCAAACTCTGCTTCGACCTCGGCGGACCCCACAACTTCAAAACCCCCCGGGGACAACCCTTCCAAGAGAAAGAAAAATGAAGGGAATAACCCCGAGGCAGATGGAGGAAAGAAGAAGAAAGGGGAAAGATACTTCTCTGTGTGCAAAGTGTATACCAAGCTCAATGAGTCTCGGGAGAATATCTACCTGGCTAATGAAAACCAGGTCACATTCAGACGACCTGACCCCATGAGGAACCAAAAGGAAAAAAGAGACTCTAGTAAGTACTGTAGATTCCACCGGGATATCAGACATACAACCGATGAATGTCGACAGTTAAAAGACGAGATCGAAGGATTAATCTCGAGTGGATATTTTGGGCAATATGTAAGAAACCAAAATCCCAATCAAGCTTCCACTAACCAAAGGCCAGCAGCTGCACCACCTGCCCAAAACAGTAACTCCCGAGCACGGAAGGATGAGCGACCCCCTCCAATTGATGGAGAAGATGTCATAACCATCTCGAGGGGGGGGGGGGGGGGGGGGGGCATATCGCAAGATCGGGCAAGAATGCCCAAAAAAGGTATGTGTGAATGCCAAAAATTGACCAGAGTTATAGTCAACACTCAAGAGAAAAATTGAGGGTTACCCTCAATTAGCCTCGGGCAAGCAAAGCACCCAATATCTTGCCCTATGCGAGACCCATGTCTCATAGGAGCCCTTAGCAAAAATGCCCAGAAGGACCTAAGGGGCCTTGTTATGCGAGGCTTCCCTTCATCCGTGCGCGCCTGCCAAGGCAACAAGGGCCTCGCTACGCGAGGCTGCCCTCCCCCGCGCATGCCTGCCAAGGCCACAAGGGCCTCCCTACGCGAGGCTGCTCTTCCCCCGCGCATGCCAGCCAAGGCAACAAGGGCCTCGCTACGCGAGGCTACCCTTCCCCCACGCATGCTTGCCAAGGCCACAAGGGCCTCCCTACGCGAGGCTGCTCTTCCCCCACGCATGCTAGCCAAGGCCATAAGGGCCTCGCTATGCGAGGCCACCCTTCCCCCGTGCGCGCCTGCCAAGGCCACAAGGGCCTCGCTATGCGAGGCTACCCTCGCCCGCATGCCTCGCGACCCAGATGTGCGCCAATGCCTCGCACAGCAAGACACACCTCACCATGACCGTGTGCGTCTAACGAGGTACAACCATGCTAAGGAGCCTCGCGCCACCACCGTTTTGTGGCCCTCATGCAACCCCATCACACCTTGTGAGACCCATCCCCAAGCCTCGTGAATGCCCAGGTCATGCATGGGTACTCACTTAGGCACCAAGGATCTCACCTTGTGAGACCCATCCCTAAGCCTCGTGAATGCCCGGGTCACACATGGGTACTCACTTAGGCACCAAGGGTCTCGCCTTGTGAGACCAATCCCCGAGCCTCGTACATGCCTATTTCCGGACATCGTACCTGGAGGTAAGGATGGGATAAAAGAAGTATGGATCGACACTTACTAAAATATAATGAAACCTCGAGAAGATATTTAGGTAAGGGGGACCACTAGGCATGAGATAAATGTACAAGCACGGGATGTACAACCCTAAAAAAGTGCAAAGGCATGACTCTGACATCTGTGTCCTACAAGTAGTGGAGGTACAGATTTGTCCAGAGAGTGGAAGCACTACATGCATACCTTCTGCTCCACCATGACATGTGCCACTACCCTGACAATGTACCTATGTACAATCTTGTCCCCTGGGACCACAATGTATTGGGGGCCATTAGAGCTCCAATATAAATAGATCATCACCCCTCTAGAAAAGGGGTTGGAAAATTCATTGTATGCTGAGGTTGTTAAGCAATATACGAATTTTACTCAATTGTAGTTCTGCATATTTACTCTTTCAAGTTCTCTCACTCTTCTTCTAAGATATCTTTGGCAATACAGTCTCAGTTTTCTAACCTTATAACGTTGACGAGATTTCACCGTCAACAGTATGTAAATGAGCTCAAAACTGTTGACGGTTCCCCCTACAAACCTGAACCAAGAGCTCTGAAACAACAAAGGGTTGAAATTCAACCCATAACTTTCACCGAAAAGGAGGCGTCTCATGTCCAGTTTCCCCGTAATGACCCCCTGGTCATAACCCTCCAGCTTGCGAACAAGAGGGTACACCGAGTCCTGATTGATAACGGAAGCTTAGTGAATATTATCTATAAAGCCACTCTAGAAAAGATGGGACTCGCGCTTCGCGACCTAAAAGCCTGTGCAACCACGCTGTACGGTTTTTCAGGAGAAGGGATTGCATGTATGAGATCCATTGAAATCCATGTGACCTTGGGAGACTATCCAGTCTTTGTGACCAAGATGATGGAGTTTGTTGTGGTGGATCTTCCATCTGCCTAAAATGTACTGCTTGGGAGACCCGCCCTAGTGGGGCTAGGGGCAGTTTCATCTATTAAGCATTTCGTCATCAAGTTCCCGACTTTTGGTGGCGACGGGACTTTGAAAGGGGACCAGCTTGAGGGAAGGGAATGCTATAGCATTTCCATTAGAGGGAAGAAACAAGCAAGTGCATAGGCACTTGACATAATTCAGAACAAGGATGGGACAGTCTTCGAGATAGATGAAGAAATTGACCCCATAATAGAGGAAAAGGCTGACCTCGAGCCATTAAAAGAGCTCGAAGAGGTCAAGCTCGAAGAAGTCAATCCCACAAAGACTGTGAAGGTGGGGAAAAACCTTTCAGAAAAAATGATGTAGCAATTAATTTTCTTCTTAAAAGAGAACCAGGATGTCTTCACATGGTTGCATTCGGACATGGTAGGAATAAGTCCAAATGTGATGACCCATGCACTTAATATTGACAAGAGCTTCCCCCCGAAGTAGCAAAAACGAAGACTCATGGACGATGATCATAAAAGAAAGCCCTAAAAGAAGAAGTCGACAGGTTAAAGGCAAATCTGTTCATACGAGATGCCTTATATCCTGATTGGATCGCCAATCCAGTATTTGTTCCAAAACCCAACAGAACGTGGCGAACCTGCATCGACTACTCCGACCTCAACAAGGCATGCCCCAAGGATTGTTTTTCCTTACCATGGACCGATCAGCTCGTAGATGCCACTGCAGGTCACGGCCTCATGTCATTCATGGAAACCTATTCTAGATATAACTAGATCGCCATGCACGTGCCGGACCAAGAACATACGAGCTTTGTAACTATTAGAGGGATGTACTGCTACAATGTGATGCCTTTCTGGCTTAAAAATGCTGGAGCAACATACCAAAGACTTGTGAACAGAATGTTCTCTGAGCAGATAGGTAATAACATGAAAGTTTATGTTGATGACATGCTAGTCAAGTCTAAACATAACGATAACCATGTAAATGACCTCGAAGAATGCTTTGCCATATTACGAAAATACAACATGAAACTCAACCCACAAAAATGCTCTTTCGGAGTATCTTCAAGAAATTTTCTAGGTTTTATAGTAATTGTGCGAGGGATAGAGGTTAATCCTGACAAGATCTAGGCATTGATCAATATGCCCTCACCTCGAAAGCATAAAGATGTCTAGAGTCTAACTAGACGGATGGCGGCATTAAGTAGGTTTGTTTCAAAATCTACAGACCGTTGTCTTCCATTCTTCAACCTTTTGAGTGGAGGCAGAAAGTTGAAGTGGACAGATGAATGCGAGCTCGCATTCCAAGATTTAAAGAAGCACCTCGCGGAACCTCCAATCTTGTCGAAACCTATCACAGGAGAAGTCTTATACTTGTATCTCGCTACTACCGAGCACACCATTAGTGTTGTGCTCGTCCGAGAAGACAAGAAGGTACAAAAACCAGTATATTATGTCAGCAAAAGGTTATTGGGGCATAATCGAGATACCCTTTAATGGAAAAACTGCCTCTCAGTCTGAGCCACTCATCTCGAAAGCTCCAACCTTACCTCCAAGCATACCTTATCCATGTGTTGACTGACCAACCATTGCGGCAAGTCTTGTCCAAACCAGAGACCTCGGGTAGATTGTTAAAATGGACAGTCGAACTCAGACAGTTCGAAATCACTTATCACCCGAGAATGACCATTAAGGGACAAGCCCTGGCAGATTTCATCGTAGAATGTACTGGAGTGTCTGACGACGAGGTTATAACCCCAGCCCACGAGCTGTGGAAACTTTATGTCGACGAGTCTTCCAACGAAAATGGATCGGGGCAAGGAATCATACTAATCACTCTAGCAGGAAATTGTTTTCATTTCGCCTTGAGGTTCCGCTTCGAAGCATTTAATAACGAAGCTGAATATGAAGCTTTATTGGTCGGACTTCGAATAGCCAAGGAACTCAAGGCAAAGGCAATACACTGCTACAGTGATTCGCAGTTGGTGGTCAACCAAATTTTAAGGGAATATCAAGCTCGTGGCATAAGGATGGCTGCATATTTAGAAAAATCCAAGGCTGCACTCGAACAATTCGAGTTCTTTGCCATAGAGAAGGTTCCCTGAGAACAAAACTCAAATGCGGATGCCCTAGCTAGGCTCACTACGTCCAACGAGGCTGACACACTAAATGTGGTCCCAATATAGTATCAACGAGCCTGAAGAGGAAGACGTACGCATGATTGACTCTGAACCAACCTAGATGACCCCAATAGTTGATTACCTCGAAACCGACATCCTCCCAACAGAATGAAACAAGGCTCGAAAATTGATGTATCAGATTTCGAGGTACACTATTGTGGAAGGAAGGTTATATCGGAGAGGATATTCTATGCCATTACTATGATGTGTGACTCCACCCGAGGCAAAGAAAATCCTAGAAGAAATTCAAGAAGGATTTTTTGGAGACCACACTGGGGGGCATAGTCTGTTGAAGAAAATTATAAAACAAGGATACTTCGGGCCTACTGTCAAAGCAGATGCATTCGAATATGTCAAGAAATGTGATAAATGCCAGTGATTCGCTACAATTCCATGAGCTCCACCATCCGAGCTGACCATGATGACCTCCCCATGGCCATTTGCGGCGTGGGGAATCGATCTCATAGGTTCGTTACCAACCGACAAAGGTGGAGTAAGGTATGTTGTGGTCGCGGTTGATTATTTTACATAATGGACCGAGGCCGAGCCCTTGGCAACGATTACATCGAAAAAAGTTCTATACTTTGTGGTAAAAAACAACATCTGTCAATACGGAATGCCTAGAAAAATAGTATCAAATAGCAGTACTCAATTCGACAGTGGATTATTTACCCATTTTGTGAAAAAAAAATGGAATAATAAATTTGTTTTCCTCCATTGCCCATCCCCAAGAAAATGACCAAGTTGAAGCTATAACGCCCTGGATAGCCAAGACCGCTACACTATGTGTTTATAAAGATGTGAGACTTGCTAATCAAGTCGTTTATTCAAAACGTGTCATTCACTAGAGTATTCTATGGCTAAAAGACACTTTGGCTGCAAAAGAAACATTTTATAGACTATAAACAATTTACAGAGGGGATCCCCAAAATACAATGTTTAAAAGTTGGTTTACAAAATTCAACAGTTAAGAGTAAACATTAGCCGTACTAAGGCAAAATACAAGGTTCTGGTCCTCTCGTCCCTGTAATCTCCTCAACCGTGGTGGTTGAGCGGCCTGACATGTACATTCACCCTGCAGAGCTCTCCAATCAAGGTTAATCGATCTTGCCCTTGCCTTTACCTGCACCATGCAGCACCCGTGAGCCAAGGCCCAGCAAGAAAACAACTTGCACAGTATATACAATGTTATCAAACGAATATTCTAATTAGCATGTTCAAGTATTCAATCCATAGCATATAAGCATACTTCAAGGTACAAATAACCTCATCTATACTTAGAATATTTAACAATCTTACTAACCACAATCATGGCCAAATATAACAATCAACTAACACAAATACTAGGGCCGACACCTTAGGCTGCGCCCTCTATTTAACCCATTGACTCCGGCCCGCTTAAACCGAGCTTAGTGCATAATAACTTGTCCTTGGATACCAGTGTCCGAGCCGTGCCAATTGCACAAGTTAACCATGGCACACTTAGGCCATTGGTTTACAATTTACATGGCATAATACCATTCTTTCAATCATATATATTAGGGAGCCCTTAGTCCCGCTCAAATATTCAACCGGGTGTAGTTTTCTTACCTTTGGCTTCTAGATGAATTAGTTACGGGCGATACTCCTTGAGCGCGATCCGATCCTCGAGCCCTAGCTTAGCACCTAGTCACAACCATGATGAAGGATACCATTAAAAATCTTATATGAGTTTCTAAACCAAGTTCTAGTCCTCGGAACATTTAACTTCACCAAATATGGTAAAACATTCAATCCCGAGCACCCTAGGTTAAATTCCCAAGCCTAAAATCTCAAAATCCCTTAAGCACCCCGGCATAGGCCATCCATGCTGCGGCATGGCCCCAGACAGATCCCTCCATAGGCACAAAAACAGGTAAGGGCCGCAACATTCCTTAGGCCATGCCGCGACCCGCCTTCCTTCCTCAACACAACTCAACTGCCAAGGGCCGCGGCTCACCAAGAACTATGTCGCGGCCTGACCCCTTCGAACCCAGAAAAACCACCATTTTTAACACCCAAACCTCATGCAAACTCACTCAAAACCACCCCAAATCCACAACTCAATTATCCAAAGACTTCCCACAAGATTCCAACAACTCAACCCAGCTGAATCCTAGGCTAGAAACCCATCAAAGACCCATTTCAATTACTGAAACTTCCTAACTTAAAAACACAAAACCCAGCCATGCCAAACTCGAATTCAACCATTAAACCTTGGATTAAATCTTACCTCAGCTACAGAATCACTTCTCCAAGAGTTCCCTGACCTAACTTCAAAGATTCCAGCCTCAAATCCAACCTTGAATACCAAAACCACAACCATTAAAAACTCAGCCATTTTCTCAAAATTCCCAGCCATAGAAACAAAATTTCAAAGCTTACCTTGGCTCTATCTCAGTCCTTGATCAGTTCCTAAGCTAATCCTCCAGATTATTCCCTTCAATTCTCAATATATTCAACTTGATTCTCTTGAAAATTTAGAGTTGTTCTTCTTCCTTAAGAGAGAGAAAAGAGAGAAGGTTGAGAGGGTTGGTTTACACTTTCTATCTAGTATTTTCTAAGTCTTTCCAAGTATATCCTTAGGTTATTAGACTAATCCCAAAGCTCGAGGTGCCGGAAACGTCCCCGAGGGCAAAACGGTAAAATCCCCCAATAATCCCGCCTAGACATCCTAACCTCAAATATATCTCCAATTATTTATTTCCATCACCCGATAGTCTAAGTCACTACCCGGTACTTAAAATTCCCCTGACTTGTCCAAAGTCAATTATAGTGCCCCATTGTGACTTTTCCCGCTATCTAGCCCTAGGATCGCCTCGAGTCGCTGGCTACAGAGTTATCCACATAATAATGTGGTTCTCACATATACAACATATCTATTTCATATTATCACATAATATCATCAATTATCATATAATGCCATTTAAGCACTATCAATCACATAATATCTCATTCAAATAAATACTATTCACTCTAATCCCATTTATGCCCTCCCGGCACACTAATCAAGGCCCTTAAGCCTTATTAGCGAATTTGGGTCGTTACAGAAGCAGTCAACAAAACCCTCAAAAGCTCAATGCAGAAGAGGTTGGAAGAGGCTAAAGGAAAATGGCCCGAGGAGTTACCCCAAGTTTTATGGGTGTATCGAACCACAACTCTCACTTCAACAGGGTATACCTACAATTTGAAGCCAAGCTTACGATCAAGCCTCGAACCAATACCAGTTTGAAGTAAGTCTGAACCTAATTGAAGAAAGGCGAGACGAAGCTCAACTGAAGAATGCGGCATGTCAGCAGTGAGCTACCTGATACTTCAATAAAAAGGTTCTGGATAGAAATTTCGGATTGTGAGACTTGGTATTAAGATGTGTATTCCTAGCTACAAGGGACCTGTCTGATGGCGTACTCGGACCTAATTGGGAAGGACCTTACCAAATCGAGTCCATTATTTGGCGGGGAGTATATAAATTGGCCAGATTAAACGGAGAATTGGTACCGCGAGCTTGGAATGGCGAGCATCTACGACCTTACTATCAATAGTGTAGGAATGTTGTCTCATTATAACCAAGCATGTTTGTTTTTACAGAATTTTTATTAATAAAATGTTCGATTCTGATCAGAAGTCATTTTCTTTATGAAATGTTGTATTTTTTTGCAAACTCTCTTAATTCAATAACCTATGGTCACACTCATAGGATATTAAGGGGGCATCAGTGGTATACAATAATACCATAAGTTAAAAAAATAACATAAAATAAAAATGTCTGGATGGTTAACCCAACATGAAAATGTTTTATACACAAAAACTAGCAAATGTCTAGATCATTAACCCAACATAAAGAATATAATGAGATGCACGAGCTAAGATGATCTGGATATAATCGGATTATTAAAGATATAAGTGTCTGGATATAACCAGATACGCGAGCTAAGATGATCTGGACACAACCAGATTATTAAAAAAATACAAGTGTATGGATTACAAACCAAACACGACCTAAATAGGTTTGGAACAAACCAGCTAAAACTAATCGACAGAAGTTGAAAAAAAAAAAAAAAAAAGATAAACCTACTTCGAGCTAAGTCTAGATCGAGGCTGGAATATTTTCCAAAAAGATATTTTCGACCTCACAACCTTAAAGAGCTACTCGAGCAAGAGGAAAATTTACTAGGAAAACTAGATATAACTAAACTACCTATCTTACATGCCATATAAGTACTTTCGAGTGCATGATAAAAGTAAGGTCCGACCTTGACAAATTACGAGATTGGATATGGATATATCGAGCAATCTGTGCATGAATGCATTGAAACTCGATCTTAAATCCAATAGATGTTTGTATGAATAAACAAACATAGAGGCAAACATTTAATATATGATGCTCAAAATATTTCGACCTAGAAATGTGAAGCAAAAATATTAAAGTAAAATCCGAACATAAAATTAAAGATATCAAATGTGAGTTTGAACAAACAAAAAATAGCTCTTATACGAGTTGTAAATTGTTTTTACCCAGGGGCAAAAAAAGAGAAAAAAAAAAGGGGTTACAAAATATTAATGGGACGTAGCCCATGATCTCACTTCTAGGAAGCAAGAACATTCCCCTCAGCGACATCTGACTGCTCCTTAGTCTTTTCAGCCTCCTCCTCAGCATCCTCTGCCTCCAACCGAGCTTGCCACCTCGCCAAGAACTCGTCCTCAAGGGTATCCAGGAAGCTTGTATTGACGTCGGCATTGTTGGTCCAGATCCTGCACATGGCCATGTCTACTGTGCGATCCTTCTTTTGCTTGAATTCCTCAAGGAGGCAAGCCTTGTCACCCTCCATTACGTCGAAGGTGGCCTTTTTCTCCTCCTTGAGCTTAGCATTTAACTTTTCAAGCTCCTTTACTCTTGAGTTCTGCTCCTCAAGCTCTTTGATTCTCGAGTTCTTCTCTTCAAGCTTGGCCTCCAGCTTCGACTTGGTAGCTTTGAACTCGTCAGCGAGGTTGAGGCTGAGATTCTTTCTCTTAAGAATACGACATGCTCGAATGAACCTCATTGTTCAGCTTGTAATTGAGTTGATCAAATGCAGCAAGGGCCTATACAAAAACAAATTGGGTCAGAGCATATACCAAGTAAAACCCAAACAAATAACAACAAAGAGAAAAATTACCGAGGAGATGAGCTCAATACCCTTGTCATAAAGGGCATTGGAATCTCGCGAGTTGGTCAGGAACTGCCACTAAGGAGCCCTGAGATTGCTAAAGCTTTGACTCACTCAAGACAGAACGTCTGAGCCAAGAGTGACTTTGTGGGTCCTCGCAGCATTGTCAATAACATACTCATTAGAATGAGTCAAAATCGATAACAAGCGCTTCCGAGTAGGAACTGGCTTCTTTGGAGCTGGTGTGATTTTCTGAAGGATCTGGGTGGCAGGAGGCAGAGAATGAGTGACTTCGGCAGGTACCCCGACTTGGGGGTTTATGGTCACAACTTGGCTCGGGCCTTGGGGACCCGAAGGAGGAGGAGTCACCTCAGTCCTTTTTGGGACCTTAGTAGGCCGCCCCTTTTTTTGTGACGCCCTCGGGCATTTGTTTTGTTTGGCTCCCGAACAACGATTGAGCACGTTATCGAGGTCAGAGTCCATATCGCCTGCATAAATGGGTCACACGTTAGTTTACGGGTTCAAAATACTAAAAAAGAAACAAAGATTCAAGTGACGAGAAACCTAACTGGAACTCTCCCTCGAGCTTGTGCTAGGCGACCAAGTAATCCCCCTATCTTCGGAGGAGGCTGGGGGAGTCCCTTCCCTATATGTGGAAGTTAACCTCGAAAGGTCTCTATAGTCATTTGTTTTGTATTGAACGGCCACCCCATCCCAAACTTCAGTTAAACTATACATAGTTTGGTATTTCCCTAGCCAACTATCTAATCTATGAACCCGCTCATTCACCCAAGACCATACATGGAAATTATCCCTAGAATCCAAGAATAAGATCAAGGTGTCGGGTTTATATTTTAGAAGGGAAAGAGACCACAAAGCTAAGCTAAGGATAACTTTACCTCCGTCACTCGAGCTCGAAGCTCATCGTTTGCTTCGTTTCCCGAGCACGGGAGTTCATGACGACGAGCCCTAGGAGAGCGGACCCTTGAGCTTGTTGCCCTTTGCCTCAGAGGAAGCTTATCAGTGGGGAGTGGTACATGCTCCCACATAGTGTATTTTCGGTAGGAGGCATCATCCGTCGACTAGTCTTGCTCTAGGAGGCCGCAGGCTCGAAGCTTGTCTTCATGAAGGAGATAAGATAGAGAACGCCTACCGTACGGCAGCTGGAGCAAAGCTTCCTTATGCTCCCTCATTCAGTTTGTGGGAGTAGAGCGGTGATAGTTGGCTGAAGAAACTGATGCATATCAATTAGTTCAAGCCTAAACATTAATCAAGCATGAAAAGAAAGGAGGATATGTACTTACGAATTCGTTGGAACGAATAGAACTTCGAAGGAGCCAGGCCATCTGTCCAGAAGAAGGCCAGCTTGAAGTTGGGGGGATTGTTGGGCATGTCTTCAAAAATATTCTTCTCCCTTGGATAGCTCGACAGGTAGTAGAAGCCATCTCCTCCCTGAGCCCGAGAAGGGTTTCTTTTCAGACAAAAAAGGTACAGGATCTCTCTTGGTGAAGATCCTTCTCACTTTAGTTCGTGGTACAGCGAGGGCTGGCAGGACCTTGTATGAATTAGTCTGGAGTTGGAAGGGCACGAGCCCAACAAAATCCAGAAAATCCTTAAAAAAGGATTTCAAGGGCAGTAGAGCCCCCGCCTTCATATGCTCGCAACTCCAGGCTGCGAGCTTAAGTTTATTGTCGGGGCGACCATCGCCCGGGGCGTAGCAGCTCCATTCATTTGGAGTAGGAGCTCGACACCTTAGCGAGCCTGAAAATCCTAGGCTATGGGAAGCCGGGATATCAGAGATTTGTCCCAACGAAATAACCGAGCTCCAATAATGCTCGACCTTGAAGAATTCCTCCTGGGAGGTAGGAATAGTGGTAGATCGCGACGTGGACGGACGGTTTGATGAATCCTCCATCAGCGAGAAAGTAAGATCATCAGGCTTGTAGGCCATAATTACTTATAGGGGTCGAGAGGGATCGGTCTAAGCTCAGGGTCTTAGTCTAGATAGATTGCGACCCGAAGTTTCCTCGTTTTCTTCTCCTGGATCTCGTCGATTTGTCGCCGGAAGTGAAATCGAATATCTTCTTGATCACACCTCACTTTATGCTCGCAAATTAGCCTCTGGTTTCGAGTGAAAGGCGATTCTTGACTTGGAGTTGTTGGAGAATAAGGAATTGCGAGCACTGATCCCCACCGTTTTTCATAATTCTGCGACATCTAATAATAAAGAAAAGGATGAGAGCCAGGCACACAAGAAATCAGAGTAAAATTTTAAGTGATTCGAGCTCGAATGCCTGAAATCATGGAATAAGCTTGATCGAGACCAAAATCTCAAAAGAATGGGTTGAACTCGAGGAAAAACCCCGAGCCATTGTAAGGTTCGGGCTTTGAGCGTGTATTTGACGTGAAGGAGGGAAAGTGGATTCATTTTAAGAATCCTGAATTTTCAGGGAAAAAGTTGACGGTTACTTAAAAAGGTGATAATTTTGGGAAACGTGCAATTTAAAACCCTAATTTAGTGCCCCATTTCTCAATCTATACGATACATCACTCGTATTCTAAATAAATAAAAAACCTACATTTACATTTTTTGCACTAAATCTGGGTTTGAAACCCATGATATCAAAAAAAAATTAATCCAAAATTTATGCAGTATCAGCTAAACAATATGGTTGAGATTTCTAATTGTTACAAATATCCTTATAAAACTAGTGAGAAACTAGTATATACGTTCTCGGCGCAATAGAAACATAAAAATACACGAAAAAAATAAACGCATGGGGTCAAGAACATGAAACTTATACACTGAAGCTTACGGATACAATGAAATTGACGACTGGAGGAGCGGTTGCAAGAATGATCTCATGGAGTCAAAAAGGACAAGGTTGTTTTGTCTTCTCGGTTTAGAGAATATGCAAAGAGGAAAAACGATTTTTCAGCTCTAGTTTTTCTTTCTGATTAAAATGTAAAAATGAAGAAGAAGGGGATGACACAGTTATATATATATGTCCCAAGAGGAGGTCAAGGGTCGAGTTAATCTGGGCCTTTGCCTAGATTTGGTATTTGATTCGATGGTCAGATGTGAATGTAAAAATGGCGGCAAAAAGTTGAAACGTGAGAGGATGTGGCTGACACGTGTCCACACTCCAGTGTGGTAGGAAGCTCAATTTTTGAAAGGGGCAATTCAAAAGTTTCCTTCTCATGGGATTCGAACTGATACTTTTGAGGGGGCAAAATGTTACACCCAGATTTCCAGAATGGGAACACTGATGTCGAAATTCAGGTTCTTAAGGTGTAAGCTCGAAATAAGCAAGGTCATTATGAGGTCCGCTGGTCAGAGATCTCGTGAACTCGAATAATATGTAGCCTCAAAGGTGTTTCGAGCCTATAAAGTGCACTCGCAACTCACAATAAGTAAGGATTCAACACTTGTATAAGTTTCTTGATGCATCTCTTGCCCTTATAGAAGATGGACCAAGCTCGAGAGGTGTGAGCTTGAAGGTGATGGCTTCGTCAATGGTTACTTGTTGGGAGCATAGGCGAAGTGAGAAAACGAGCTCGTAATAGGCAAATGGTCTCGAAGGCACATGGATATGGTGTCTAAACTAGTCGGTTATGTGTGAACGTACTTATTGTTGTAAATTCCCTATGTTTAAGGAATATGATTTAATTAGTTATTTAATCTCGCGTTCTATGGGATATTACCGCATACATAGCAAATAATGCATTTATTGGCATTATATTATTTGATTTACAGAATATCTTCCTGAAATATGTTGGAACGAATTTTGAAACCTTTTCTATAAATAGAGATGTAAACTTCATTTTTAGAGGACCAGAATATTGAGATTTGGAGAGAAAACTCTAGGCACCTATTCTCTGAAAGTTTCCAGAAGACTCCAAAGAGCTAATAATATAGACTCGTGGACTATGCAGATTTTAACTGCTGAACCACATAAAAAGATCTTGTTTTCATTATTTTTATTCATTTCCTCTGGTCTATTCTTGTATAATTGCTCTTTTTTTATAAGTTGACAAAAAATGGCGTCAACAGTATTAATTGATACGAATTTCGTAAGAATTCTGTACTTTCGATAATTTACCTTCAATTTGAACCAGCTAGGGAAATCTTTTTAAAGATTTATGTTTGAATTTTCTTGAAGGCATTCACTGTATAGCACAAGGATTAAGGCAAGATAACATTTTGTTATGAATTAAATTTAAAAAATTCATATATGCGTAGAGCTACTTACTCCATATATGGTTGGATTTCAGGACAATTGTTGAGTACAAACCACTCAGCTTGTTTTCGATGAAGATAGTCAAGGGAGATGATTTTCTTTTTGCTACTTGGACGACATTGTGATTCAAAAACTGACAACTGTCTTTTAGGAATAACAATATCCATATTTCTTTACAGACGATTAAATTTAGTCTATACGCCCTGAAGATATTGCAAACAAAAAGTCAAAGCTCCATCGACAACATAATCTTCCACTATAGAACCTTCAAGGCGCGCCTTATTCCTGACATAATTTTTCAACTTCTTCATATATCGCTCAAACGGATACATCCACCTCATGTAAACTGGTCCTCCAAGGATAGCTGCTTGCGGTAAATGAAGAATTAAATGAATCATTATGTCAAAAAAGGCTGGAGGAAAAATTAACTCCAACTTGCAAAAAATTTGTATCACTTGATCTTTTGCATTCTCCATGCCCTTAACAACCAATCTACGAGCATAAATTTTCTTAAAGAAATTGTAAATCTCAATGATTTTCTTCGAAATAGACTTATCCATGTAGCCTCAAACTCCTACCAGCAATAGACGTTGCATAAAAATGTGACAATCATGGGATTTCAACCCAACAATGTTGCCATCATTACCGGTTTCTTTCTTAGAGAAACTTGAACCAAATCCATTAGGAAGTCTCATCCTTTAACAAACTGACAAAAAAATCATTTATCATCCGGTGTGAAAGAATACATAGGATGTGGTTTGATCAACTTTGTACCATCTTCCTTGATGTGTAACTCTTCTCAGATACTATGATTCTTCAAGTCTACTCATGCGTTGGTGGTGTCTTTAGATTTCTCATTCATAAGAAAAGTACTGAGTAAACTGTCGCAAAAAAATTTCTCTACATCCATCACATCTAAGTTTTGCTTCAATTCAATTTTGGAGCAGCAATCAAGTTCAAAGAAAATACTCTTTTTACTCCAATTAAGCTCTTTTGGATCTCGCTTTCTTTTTACACCCCCAAAACTGACACGTTTACCTGGAAAATGATCTGGAATATGCGCTAATTGTTAGAGTATGTCTTGACTAATGAATTTTCTTGGTGGATGTCCTTTTCATAATTCCCATCAAACAAGGGACTCTTCCTCCACTTATGCGTAGAAGATAAGAATCTTCTATGACCAACATAAGTCGTCTTCCCAATTACCCGACATGAAGGGGTGTCTTCGTTGCATGAAGGACATACCATATATCCTTGGCCACTCCAACCAAACAAACTACTACGGGTCAGAAAATCATTGATAGTTCATAATAGTGTTGTACGCATTCTAAATACACTATTCGTTGTAGCGTCTCTGGTTTGAACTCCGTGATCCCACAACTCCTTCAATTCGTCTACCACATGCCTCAAAAACACATCCATGTCCTTCACAGGTGATTTCGGACTGGGAATCAATAAGGTCGGCATGAATGATGACTCTTTCATGCAGAACCAAGGAGGCATATTGTACGTGCAGAATATTACCGGTCACATGCTGTAAGATAGACTCATGTTACCAAATGGATTAAAACCATCAGCAGCCAAACTTAATCGAACGTTTCTGGGTTCTTTGGAGAAATCAGGATATCTTGAATCAAATTATTTTCAAGCACCCCCATCAACAGGATGGTGCATCACACCATCTTCTTTCGACCGTCCCGTACTATGCCAGGTCATATCATTTGCTATATGCCTTGAACCATAAAGACGCTTCAACCTAGGAGTCAAAGGGAAGTATCGCAACACTTTTTGGGCGACTTTTTTCCCCTTTGTGTCTTTGTCAGCCCATCGGCTCTCACCACATACAGGACAACTATGTGTTTTGGAATTCTCCTTCTAGAACAAACAACAGTCGTAATTGCAAGCATGAATTGATTGATAACCTAACCTTAACTTCCTCATTTTTTTCTTAGACTCATAGAATGAAGTCAGAATCTTATTCTCCTTTGGGAATGCAAATTTCATAAACTTCAAAAGTTCATCAAAGGAACTATTTGTCCATTTATTCATAACATTCATTTGTATCATCTTCGCCAAGAAGTTCAAGGAAGGCAACCAAGTACAACCAAGGTATAACTCAGCTTCGACCTCTTGAAACAAGTCATCAAATTGATTCTTCGCACTAATGCCATCACCATCTGAAATTCCTTCATTTACGCCTTAGTCGTTAGTGTCTTGTTCACCAATAAAGTCATTGATGATGTCAATCATCTCATTAGTCACTAGAGCCCCGTCGTCCACTACTGGAGGAATATCAACTTCACCGTGGTAGGTCCACTTCATGTATCGCTGCAGAAACCCATATTTATGTATGTGAGCCTCCACCACATCTAGTTTCTGATTCAACATATTGACACACTGAACGGATGGGTATCTGACTTCTCCCGGAGCATTCACATGATTCTTGGTCATTTGTATAAATGCTTGAAGACCATTCCAAAACTCATCATAGTTGCGTCGTCTATTAGCTATCCAACTTTTGTCAATCGTCATAACTGATTCAAGTGGAAAACAAATTATCACAATGTGATAATCATAAAAAACTACATTTATTTGCTAATAATTTTTTTTATCACCAAAACACTAATTTTTTCAAGTAAATTGTGAAATCTTATGAATAAATTATTAAATTTTATGAATATATATTATTGTTAGTTATGAATGTATCATAAAGTTTCATTATATAATCAAATATTTAATTATAATTATTATTATGTTATTTAAAAATTATCAAATTCTTAATATATTTTTCACTTTTTATTTTAAAAAAATAACAATAAAGTTTTATTATTTTAGAATTATTATTTTTATTTTAACTTAATTTTAAGATTAAAGTTAACTTAATTACCTATTTTATCTACATATATTATTAAATTTTATGAATATATTATAAAATTAATTAAATAAACAAATATTTAATTATAAATTTATTACATTTCCATTAAAGATTATTAATTTAATTTCTACTTATTTTATATAATAAATATTACTAAAGTTTTATACTTGTAAAATTATTTTTTAATTTATAATTTATAATTTTTTTATTTAATTTTTATTAATTTCTTTAAAATTTATTAGTTAAAAACTTTAAGCACACTAACTTTAAAACTATTTTGTAATGTTTAGTTTTTCTAAATCTACAAAAATTTCGGCAGCATAACGGCTATAATCTAGCCTACCCCAAAATTTAAAATCTGCATAAAAACATATACACCAGTCCCAAAACATACATAAAATTTAATACAATTATTTGAATTCACAAATAAACAACTGAAACATATTATAAACATATTCTCAAATCAACATATTATTTATCTAACCTAACATATATATAATTCGAAACACAAATTTATTTAACCTAACATATATACAATTGAAAACAAAAAACTAATCTAACCTAACAATTTTTCATAACTTAATATCAAATTAACTATAAAATTAACAAACATAAAAATTTAATTTAAAACTATTTATGTATACAAATTAACTATCATTATTTATCAATACGCTAATAATCACAAAACAAAACAGAAGATATTAAAAATTAGAAACAATACCAAAAAGCTAGAGATTATATCCAAACACTCCAATGCAACCTGAAAAAACAAAAAAAAAACAAAAAATTTAACAAACATTTATCAATTAATATACTATTCAATAACAAAACAAAATAAAAATTACAAACAATACCCAAAGGCTCGAGATGATATCAATGAATTAGGCAAAGGTTCGGGATGCTCCAATACAATCTAAAAACAAAAAAAAAATCAATAAAATTTTTAACAAACCCATTACAATAACATGCAAAATACACACAAATAATCATAAAATAACTAATATTAAAAGAAATAACTACATTATTGGGTATAAAAGAACTAACCTTAACAATGGAGGGCCAAAAATGGCGTTGGAACTCCTTGGGCAGCTTTGGGCGGCGGAGGAAAACACAGAGAAACGTCTTTGTTTCGGAGGAAAACCACCAGAAATGAGGAAGAAAGGCTTTGCCGCTATAGGTAATAAAATGTCTTCGTCTAGGTTAAACACACCGTTTCACTCAAACCGTGAAACCCTACAGTGACAACATGTCATCGCTGTAGGATAATGATTACACGAATCTTGCCACGTGCTACGCGTCTACCCTACAACGATGACATGTCGTCGCTGTAATGAGTGAAATTTGACTTAAATTTCATGACAGTTCACTTTCCCACGTTTTTTTTTGCACTATTGCGACGTCATGTCGTCGCTATAGAGTACAAAATAACTGACCAGTGGTTTAAAATGGACTCTACTATAGGGGGTGCAAATAGGCAACCAACTCTGGACGGTTGAGTTCCCCCTCCCTATCCTTAGTAGTAGTAGTAGTAGTAGTTACTGTGGATTTTGGTTCAAGCCGGGACTTAGTTGAACACTCGTAGCAACACTTATAGAGAGATACACTTGGGTTTGGGATAAAAGCTTTATCATCTTACGCTTTATAAACACTTGGGAAGTTAGATATAGTGTGCTTTCAATATCGAGGTGTAGATCAGTTCTAGTACATCCAAAGGTATTCTTATTTTTATGTTCATTTCTATATGATTCTTTAGTTTTCTTTAGTTTTCATTCAGATCCTAACTCGTTGTTTCAACTCTTGGTTAGGTATTTAAGTTCTTTGAACTTAAGGTGTCTTTTCGGTAACTTTCTTCTTGGTGGTTTAGTTCTATTCTTTTTATCTCTTTTCTTTAGAAATACTCACCATTATTATTCTTGGTTTTAGGAGTGTTCCAAGTCCCATCCTTGTTCTCAATTATCCCGGTTTTGGTAAGGAAAATAGGATAGTGTTTATATGCTTATATGTTATGATATGCTTATGTTATAATATTTTATGTGTTATGATATATGATATATGCTTGTGTCTTCTAGTCCTTGGGGCTCATTGTTGCTTAGCTAACAAACCTCAATGTATTTTGAGGCTTATAGTTGTTAGCTAGCAAACCCCAAATGTTTTTATGTTGTTTAGGGGCTTATAGTTGCTTAGCTAGCAAACCTCAATGTATTTTGAGGCTTGTAGTTGTTAGCTAGCAAACCCCAAATGTTTACCATGATCATGGGTTAGAGCTGTAATAGATGTTTTATAGTATATGATTTTGATATAGTCTTATGTTTATGTTTATGTTGTATGTACTAGTAGATTTTCCTTGCTCGGCATTAGGCTCATTCCTTTATTTTTATGTATGCAGGAAAATAGTTATGGCGGTGGAAGGATTCTTGGCAGCTTGGTTTGTGTATTAAGGATGAAGGGATTCAATGAACTGCGTGGACGGTTCGAGGACGACGTTATTTTTAGTCTTTTTATTATGTTTTTATATATTTTCCGCATTTAGTTTTGTAAACAATTTCATTTAAGTTTAAAGTTATGTTTTATTTTTTTTAAACAATGGGATCACATACCCCACATTTATGTATTTCAACTTTTACTTTAGAGTTTTTGATAAAGTTGTGAATATTTCTTATGTATGTTTTCTTGAAAATAGTGTCTATGTATAGTAGTTTTAATGGTCCAAAGTCTTAAAATTAGTTGGGGCGTTACACTTTGCTATAGAATAACATTCTTTTCTCTTTCTTTCAACGAAGACCATACAGCGACAGTATGTCGTCGCTGTAGAGTCAGTTACCGCCTCTTGTTCCCTCCAAATTCCTAGTACCCTACAATGATGACAAGTCATTGGAGTCGTCGCAATAGCTGTCGTCGTTGTAGAGTCTTTTTCTTGTAGTGAGTACTGCATATCTAAAGACCAAAGTTACACATATATTACAAGCATAACTATCGACTTGGTAGTTTGCATCCCATTTACATGAATATAGTACAATTAATATGATTACCAAAAGACCATCGTTCATAAAGTAGTCGATCGATGTACACCTCGGATCTGGAACTCTATATATTACTATTGAAAATTCCACTATATACATAGCCATTGACGAAATACAAATCTAAAAAGTGAGATGTTGCATGAAATAATTTTGCTCTAGCTAGCCAGTAGTGTGTCGAGATTAAGCTCCATCGACTGCCAAGATGTAAATATTTACTTAAGGGGTTCCTGCTATAAGTTAGTTAGATAAACTAACGAATTAATAAACCCAACAATTTCTCACATGGATCTGCACAACTTACACTCCAAACTGCGTGACTTACGATCATAAAGGATAGATTGCTAGATCAATTAACTGGAAGGTTAATCTAATAACTTATAACAGTAGTTGCCTTTAGATATGATCCATATTGCATATTATCTCTACTTCAGAAATCATTGAAGGAAGGATTTAGAAGAACATTTTTGATAATAAACACTCTGATATTTTATTAATTCATAATTCTCTGCCTCACACAAAGAGAGATGATGACTTTATATAGCCATGTACTTAAGCATACAAACTTAACCCACCCTAGTCAAAACAAACCATAGATGGGACTGGATAAGGGATAAGATTCCCTAACCAGAGCATAAAGCAAAGTACACAAGATAAGGGATAAGATTCCATGTCCAAAGCAAAAGGCTAAATGACAAAAGCATACAAGATAAGTGATAAGATTCCCTGACCAAAGAAAAAGGCTAAAATACATAATGTTTATTTAAAAATTGTTTCATTAGTCATAATCATATGTTGGGTCCTCATGAAGTGGGTTCTATTCTATCTGTTCTTCTTCATCCTGATCACTCCAGCTGGAGGGCAGGAGTTGTAGTCTGTATTCCCATATCCCATTATTTTCCTGTGTACTGGAAGAGATAAGGATCTTGCATATCGACAGTGTCGGCATGTGGGTCTTGATAATCTTCAAAGTAATTACTTTTTCGCAAAATTACCCCATCAGTATCAGTCAATTCGTATAGTGACGGATATTTTTTCTCTAAAGTTTCTTTGAGTTTGGCGGCCTAATTTGTTTCATTTTCCGCAATATGGAAGGCTTCAAGGGCCCTCATTATTTTGCAAGTATAGTCAGAAGGGAACGTTTCCCAAGGAGAATATTCTTCTGGCTTGGGCCATAATTCAGGAGGTATAATTTGATTTTTCTCAAACAGACTTTTTTGGATGTCCATGTATTCTTGGCCCCCAAGACCACATAGTGGCTCTTCTTTTGACCCGTAGACTTTGAATGATGGATTGATAACTATATTCAATTCTGCTTCAAGTTTGGCATTGAGACTAAGAAAGAGAACAGTATAACAATTCATTAGGCTGGCAACATTTGGGCATGGTGGGTAGATAAAAGTGGGCCTGTCATTCTTGACCTTTTTCCATTTAGCCGATAGGACCTTTTTCCATTTTTCCAATGGAGCGAACCAGGACAGAATGTCCATTTGGACGTGGTAAGCCGGTTTGAACCTTTCTTGGTCCAAGAATTATTTTATGGATGTGTGCAAGGCCATAGTTTGTACCTTGACAGCTATGGTAAAAACACTGGCCAAAAATACCTTAAAAAGTGAGCTACTAGTTTTTGTGTGAAGCTAGCATCTCGAAGAGGTAGGATTTGGGAAAATGGATACTTTGGATGGATTCCAAAGTCATTTTGTATAGAAAGTCCAAGTTTGGAAATCATAAAATTCTGAAGAAAAATTGCTCTGTGAGTTGCTCTTTCTCTGGCTAATTTGTGGGACGTCTTCGAAAGGATATTTTTTGCATTCCGGAGAAAATATTGATTGTATTTGACAGAAGAGGAAGAATCCATCATGAGTATGAATGGGATGGTATGTGATGATTTTTGGGCGACAATGGGGATGGTTCTTGGTGAGTTTCCTGAGGCTAAAAAATCACCCACAGTATTGTCTTTGCCTTAGATGTGTTTAATGTCAAAAGAGTAGTTGTCAAACGAAACTGTCAATCTCAAAAGTTGGGCATTTGTCGTCTTGCTCTTCTTTATACTGATCATTCCTTTTGATGCGGCAAAGTCTGTTTCTACCAAGAAATGATGACCTATCGTATGGAATTCAAATTTTGTAATACCCATCTTTATCGCCAATAATTCTTTTAGGGTAGAATGATAGTAGAGCTGAGAATCTTTGAAGTGGTCACTCTTGTATCCACATATTTTTCTTTTCCTTGTCTTGTCTTGTTCAATTAGGATAGCTCCCCAATACCGATCACTAGCATTTGTCTGCAAGATTATTTTTCCATTAGAAGGAATCTTCAGAGGTGGTAATGTCTGCATCATCTCCTTTAGTTTTTTTACTACTACAGTTTTCCATGGTGGAGTTTGCTTTTTAAGCATGTCACTGAGTGGTCTTGTCATTTCCAAAAGTCGCGGGACAAAATCCCATAAATAGTTTACAATTCCTAAGAACTGTTGGATTCAAGCCTTTGTGAAGTCCTTTTCGGGAAACTTTAGTAATTCTTGGGCTATGTGAGGTTGGGCCTCATATTGGCCTTTAATAAGCTTCATTCCCAGAAAGTCAATTTGGGCTTGTCCAATGATCATCATCTTTTCAGATAACATGACCCTATGGGCTTCTGTGAGAGAGATGAATTGGGCTAGTAGATTGTGATGGGCTTGTTCATCTTGTGAGAAGAGCAATATATCATCAATGTATATCTTGGCCTTATCTAGAATGGGACCTTAGATTCTGGTCATGGCCTTTTGGAACAGTGATGGGGTTGTTTTGAGACCAAAGGAAGGACAGTCCACTTATAGTGGTGATTTGGAATGCAGAAGCACGTTTTGGGCCTATCTTCTTGTTTGACACCCAATTGCCAAAATCCCGCCTTTAGATCGAATTTCAAAAATATTTGAGCCTTTGATAGGCTTGCTAATAAGGAATTCTTGTTTGGTAGGGGGAATTTATCATCTGTCAAAAATTCGTTCAAGGGCTTGTAATTGATGACCAGTCTTTGTTTTCCCCGAGCCTATTTGTTCTCTTATTGACGTAGAAAGCATGGCATGCCCATGAAGAGGTGGTTGGTTCGATCAATCCTTGTTATTGTAGTTCTTTGCATTTCTCGGTTGGCATTTTCTGATGCTATGGGTTCATGACTGGGTGACTTGCCTTGGTAGGGTTAATGTCTTCATTGAGCTTGAATGGTAAACTGATGAAGAACTGTTGATTTTTCCATAGAGGGCGTTCATATTTTTGGAGGAACTTCGGCATGACTTGTGGCATAGGAATTTTCAATGAGCTTTTGTCTGAACTTGGAGAATGGATCAGGAGGCATTAAAAAATAGTTTGGTATAAATTCCCGTGGAGAAAAATGTTGATTGTAGCCAAGGCCACCAGGAAGGATTCGTAAACCCTTTTTCTTGGTGTAGACATAAAAACCAATAATTAGATCTTTCCCTAGTAATTTTGAGCCAATTACTCTATGAATGATAGAGCATCCTGGGAAGAACTATATTTTAATTGGTTTATTGATGAGTTCTATACAGAAAATGCTTCCATTTGCATTGTGGATGAATTATTTTTCTTTTCTCCAATATTCTAGAGGGAGAACATCAGGGTTCATCATGGTGTATGATGCTCCCGTATCAAAGAAGACTGCTACCTTGACTGGCTGAGCATATTTTGTAGAGAGGATCTGCATGGAGATGATTTGTGATGGATGTGTTGTATTGATAGCTGCCATGTGGTAGAATTCATCTGAAGCCTTCAGTTATTCAAATGCACAGAGGGACTCTTGATTTATCTCGTCATCTGTAGAGAAGATGGATTCTAGGTCATTTTCTTCAAGAGATACGCCAGTTGTTTGTTGAATGTAGGAGATTAGTTTGGCAGTTTTCCCTTTGGGGCATTGTTTGGCATAATGTCCTTTGTTTCAACAGATGAAACATCTGTCAGAATTCTTCCTGAAAGAGCGCTTCCTCCTTAGAAATTTGAACGAGCGACGTCCATTTTCCTTTGAGGATTCAAAGGTCTTAAAGGTTTTAAACCTTTTGTTGTGTTTCCTTTTTTTTCTGGGAGACAAGAACATGCTGATTTTGATGGACATTTGATTTGCAGGTCCTTTTGGCTGCAAACCTTTCCGAGCTTCTTGGATTGTTTCATGAATTCTTGGATAAATTTGTGCTGAGAGTGCATTTTTTCTAATGCCTTTAGAACTAGCTGATAGATTTCTCCAATCGTAACATTAGCTAGGGTTCTTCCTGTTCTCGACAAAAGTCTAAAGGTTTCTTCTCCTATTGATTCTGGTAGGGAGGAGAGGAAAGCTTGTTTTAGATTTGGATCATCAATTCCACCTATTTAGTAGAATCGTTGAGTCACCTTTTTATAATGCTTCTCCAAATCTCTCTTATCTATTGAACAACATTTTAGTTTGAAGAATTTTGCGCGTAGTCTTTCAGTGACTTGAGTGTCCTGTCCGCGGAATTCAATATATAGATAGGTCAGGGCATTGGTGACAGATGAAAGTTGTAAAAGTGCCATCTATCTATAATCTCCCAGACGTGTCCACCAGTCTTGTAGGGTACCTGTAAAACGAGAGACAAAGTTGAGGAGAACCGTTCTTGTTTATGCTCCTGGTCTTTGTGATTCTAGGCTGAGCCAAGCCTGAAACTCTTGGAACCTTTCACGCCATTTTGATGGAGGGAGGTCATCTAAAGTAAAAGTTTGAAAGTTTGAACTTTTACTCTTTCGTTTTTGGGGAACATGTGGTGTTGTTGATTCAGTTCCACTTTCATCTTCACTTGTGATAATTGGTTCGGTATGTGAGTTTGATTCAGCAGGTTGAACCATCAAATGTGGAAATGCTCCATCGTTATCGCTGGATAAGTTTTCATTGGATAAGCTTTCGGGATCACTAGGTATAGTATCATTAGAAGTTGAACTTATTTCTTCAGACCAGTCATCTAAAGAATTGTCTGAACTAGCCGAAGAGCTTTGATCGTCTGAGTCTGTTTCTTTTTCTGCGGTGTGGAGAGTGCTTGTATTTTGAATCATTCATGACAGCAGATTTGTGGCTAGGTGAACCATAAGTTGCTAAAGTTCGTCTGTCGGTTGGCTTGGTGATTCTTTATTCTTCCCCTTTTTTGTCTTCTGTTGTTGACTTTCATCAAGCATGCGTCTTAGTCTTACAACAGAGTCTTCTTACACAAATCCAGCAATAGGAAAATGCTGGGAGGTCTTTGGTATTGTAGCAAAGTGCTAAGGAACCGGCGTCGTAGTTATCCCGAACGGGGAAGAAGTTCCCAAATATCTAGTTGAAGGAGCCCTTGTCGGTTCTTACTGGCAGAACTGGTTCTTAAGGGATTCATATTGAGTTTTAAGGCTCTTCATCTCGGCTTCATACATTAGGAATACTGGCATCAAGACTGAGTTTTCTTTAATTATGGCTAGAAGCTCTTCACACTACTACAAAAAAGGCTTTTTAGGACTCGCGGGGCGCGAGTCCCCTATTTGAGAGCCTTAAAAACTGGGGTTTTTAGGACTCGCTTGCATTGCGATTCCTAAAAACAATGTGAGTCTTAAAAGAATGTGAGTCCTGAAAAGTTTTATTTTTTATTCTTAAAAAAATAATTGGTGGGTTTTGAATCCGGCGGTGGGGCTTCGGCGACAGTGGCGGCGCCACCATTCAAAGGTGGTGGTTCGGAAAACAAACTATTAGGTTTTAAATTCCAAGAAGCAAGGAGTATGGTGGTGGTGGTGGTGGTTCAGCTCGTGGTGGCTTGAGGTGGCCGAAATGTGCTCGGAAAGTTTGGGAGAAACCCATGAACGATCGAACTTCAAGTGCCTCGTTGAGGGCCTTAGGCCGCGCGTGAGGTCGCCAACTCCGGGGGTCAGGGGTTTTGGGAGACAGCGCTTCCACCGGTCCGACATGTGGCGGTGGTCGGAGACGGGACGGCAGTCGTTCGGCGTTGGTACTTTGGGAGAGAGGGAGAGAGAAAGAGAGGGAACCGAGGAGAGAGAGTGAAAAATGGGCTGAGTGATTTTTTTTTTGTTTTTATGAATATATAATAATAAAACTTTTGTTAAAAAAAAATTGGAGGGAATTTGAAATTTTTTAAAATTCAAAATTTTATGATACACATAAGTTTTTATGACTCACAATGCGAGTCCTAAAAAGTCCAGGAGGTATTTGTTTAAAAAAAAACTCAAACTTTTAGGACTCGCTTCGCGAGTCCTAAAACAAATTCTTTAAGGACTCGCATTTATGTGAGTATCCTAAAAATGTGTCCTAAAAAGGTGTTTTTGTAGTAGTGTCATGAGTCTGTTGGATTTTTGCAGTGAGTTTATCGATGACAGTTGAATGAGATTGTTTTACTGCTGTCTCTATAATGATATTTTGTAACACGAATTGCTTTAAGACCTTGTTTTGGACAACCATCCGCGTTCCTGGTTGTGGGGTTTTGAACCTTTGGTTGGTGAGAAATTGTACCTTGGTCGTCTTGTATATAAAATTTCTTGAGAGGAGGAAAATCTTACTCATAATCAGTAGTAGTCATTATGCATACTTGTGAAATTTGTTGGAACTGATTTTGAGCAAGAAAAGCTTCTCCATGATGTCGCATCCATTTTGTTGCTTTTTTGTAGCATGGCAAAATGTTCTGTTGAGGAGCTGAAAGCGGAGGCTCTTGGGAGTTTGTTGAAGGAAGCTCAATGTCCCATCTAGTTGGTTCTGAAGGAGAGTCAGGTAAGTCTTTAGGAGCAGAATATTTGACAATATAGTCAAACTTTCTAGAGGGTTGGCCTAACAATCCTGTTCCTTTTTGTCATTTCTCTACCTATTGCTTAAGTCGTTTTCCTGAGTTAGGACGTCGCTTTGGGAGGTCTTCTTCTATATTTAGGTATCTTTTGCAATCGCAAACATCCCAATACTTATGTCCATCCAAAGATTCGAAAGCATAAATAGGGCTGCCTTGAGAATCAAAGGATTGAATTTCCACATCAATTGGTGTGACAGAAGTCATCATGTACTGGGTGGTAAAGCAACTGGGAGTCTTTGTTTGAGTTCTGTCAAAAACTATTTCAACAGAGTTATCTTCTTTCTTATGATAAGATGGTTCAGTAAGAGTCTAGACAACTTTTGGGGGTTGATGGAGCATCTCATAGTTTGTTATACATGAACTGGGCAAAATATTCATAAGATCATTTGTAGAGATTTTCCTTGGAATATGAGTGCATGTTGGAACTTGGGTAGAGTCTATCGAGACCAATAATGCTTCTTCAGTTGTTGGCAAAGAAAGTTCCAGAGCGTGATCTTGGAGTCTGCATGACATCTAGTAGTGAAAAGTAGCTCCAATGGATGTAAGATCTTGGTCAATTCCAACCAATTGGACCTCAACTTTGAAGGCATCAGTCAAGTGATTGTCTTTGAGAGACATATTAAATTTAGGGAACAGTGTAATTATTAATGTTCCTGCATTTAATGTAGTTTCTATGGTTGCAATGCATGCATGTTGGTATTTCCTCATTCAGGTATTGAGCAGACCCATTCTGCAGCCAATTGGAAGACCCTTTCTGGCATGAAGGGAAATAGCTAAGCGAATAACACCAAAATGAATATGGGTGAATCATTGCGCAATCTAGTAGGGAAAACATTACATTAGTGGAAAACAAATGTAATATAGGTATCATCACATATTACATTAGTGGAAACATTTAAGCATGTGTATAGGTATGTATGACATCACTCTCTCTCAAAGATCGATCGATCATGCAAGTACTATAGTAGTAACTAATATGTCGTCTCAGATGATAATAATAAATAATAGTTTTATAGCTAGTACATCAGCTCGCAATTAATGTGTCAAGAATATTCTACGGTCGGCATTGCGTAGATTTTTTTATATATAAATGTACAATAATATATTTGTTGCGAAAAGACTAGTCTCCACGTTCAAATGTAACAATACATTTATATATATATGTACATCAGAAGTATTATCGTGCCATGCAAGCGTGTTCCACTAGAGCAGTACGCATTTTTTATATACACATGTATATCTTTTTATAAGGGTGTGATATTTTTGGTTGTCTCAATTTTTTAGGTCATATATATAATTTCTCGTGTTAAGGGTGGAATAGCCCTGTCCACTTTGGAGCTCATGACCAGTGACCACTACAGGTATCTTCCCACTTTTGACATTTCGTGGGGATATCTCCATGTTATATAAGTGGGTTTATACCATAGCCAAATTTATCAACACCGAACTTATCACAATTAACTATCATATATATAATAACATATGTATTGATTCATGATCATTAATACTAGTACTGGTCCATATATATATATATATATTCTAGCTAGCGCAGCTATAAAGGTACTGGTTTTCCAAGATATCTCAAACTGATCAAAGGGACCTTCTATCTCTCCTTCTTTCTCATTTTGGCGATTAATGATGGATTCATCAAGTGTGGTAATATCAATTCCACATGCGGAGTCGCATGTTGTTGAAGCTGGAGCAGTAGTAGTAGCTCCCACAAAAAAGGAAAATACTAGGATGAAATCAAAAGCACTAATTTCGTTCATTTCCAACACGGCCTCCTACGTTAGAGAAAAGACAAGAAGAATTGATAAGCAAAAGATGAGAAGGGTAATTCATAGCGTCAAGGTTGGACTTGCTTTGGTTTTGGTTTCGCTTCTCTATCTCCTTGACCCTCTTTATGAGCAAGTTGGAGATAATGCCATGTGGGCAATCATGACTGTTGTGGTCATCTTTGAGTTCTTCGCAGGTTTGTAATATAATTCACTATGGCTACTTTCTAAAAATAGAAAACTACGTACTTTGAAAATTAAATTACATGCATATATAGTATATATAAATATATGTCTTTCTATCATGTAATATATTAACTTTATATGTATATATGTACGTATATATTTGATCAGGAGCTACACTTGGGAAAGGTTTAAACCGAGGGCTAGGTACCATATTGGGAGGAGGACTGGGGTGTCTAGCGGCATCTTTTGCTCAACAAGTTCATGGAACCGGAAATTCCATCATCGTTGGCACTTCTGTATTTGTCTTTGGTAAGTATATATATATATATATATATATATGACAACTGATAATAATTATTATAATTAGCTCCAATTCATCTAACTATAATATTTTTATCCCAGAAAGAAGTAGTTCCAATACTCTTGGAGATCATACAAGTAAAACAAAAACTCGTCAATTTTTAATACTGCCGTACGTATATACGTATGTATATATATACACCTTAGGTAATCATAATAATGGTTATATCTCCACTAAATTGACCTTGGTTATAGACTCATAATTACTTTCTCTATTATGTCATAAGAGAAAACCAACTTCACAATCGTGATGGCCACGTGGCACTAAAATTTATGTAGTGGTTAATGTGATCAATTATAAAAGAACAGTAAGAGTATATTACGTGTGTCTAAATCGGCCATACATACATAGATATATACATCATGCCATGATATCCACCACATTAATTTGAAAGAAATCACTGTACAGTAGTTGGTTAGGGCATGTTATAAACATATAATGAATTTATGCGGACAGGTTTTATCCCCAAGATCGAGTCTACCTAATTTTTTCTTTTTTTTTTGGGTGGCGGGGGGTTATAATAAGTACATACATAAAATTAAACATAGCACTATATAATAAAGAATTGATATTTCACATCTACACAAGGTCCACTAACTGTAAAGTTATGAAGTATTATATTACAAAATTTTGGTTAGAATATAATTATACATAATATTAATTATGTGTGAATATAATTTTGTATTGTTTTTAATAAAATGTCAGGTGCGGCTGCAACATACGCTAGATTGGTACCGAAAATAAAGAAAAGATATGACTACGGAGCAATGATATTCATCCTAACATTCAATCTGGTGGTGGTGTCTGGTTTGCGTGCCGAGAAGGTCTTACAATTGGCTCGTGAACGTCTGTGCACCATAGGAATGGGCTTCGCCGTTTGCGTCTTCATAAGCTTGCTCATCTTTCCCACATGGGCTAGCGATGAACTTCACGACTCTATAGCCTCCAACTTCAACCACCTTGCCCGCTCTCTTGAAGGTATATATACCTACCCTCTATCTACCCACTTCTTATATTTACAATTAACTAGTTGTCACCTTTTTCCAGCTAATTTTTTAATTATTGTCATTTTGTGGGTAAATGTAATATATAATGCTAGTTTTGTGGTTTATTATAGGATGCTTGGAGGAATACTTCAAAGTGGATAGCGATACGGAAAATCAGCCAAGTACGAGTAGGGCCAATAGTTTGATCACTAGTAGTTGCAAATTAGTGCTAAACTCCAAAGCCAAGGATGAACAACTGGTATATATACATATCATAATAAATACAATATTTCATCTTATGATCTTTATGAATCGAACTCAATCACCCTCATTTTATATAAATTACTCAAACTGTTTATGCTTTTTTATACTACTACAGACAAATTTTGCGAAATGGGAACCATGGCATGGAAAATTTGGGCTTTATTACCCATGGGGAAAGTACCTACAACTTGGCGACCACCTTAGAGAGCTGGCTTCCTCAATCATTTCCTTGAAAAGTTGTCTCCAATCCTCTAAACAGGTACATACAAATGTTCTATTTTTGCATGGCATAAAACTAATTGTTGAATTTACATTTTCACCATAATATGATCTGCCCTATAAAAAATACACATAAATATTCGTTGCACATACGTGGATTTTCCTTTGTTCATCAAAATTATATATATATATATTAGTACGTAATTTTTATATAATATTTATCTAATTGATTGTATTCTACTGTTACTTAATGTTGAAATTGTGTTGTTTTATAGCCTTCCTCCACATTGAGGCAGTTAATTAGAGAGCCATGCGAAGCAGTGGGATCTTCACTTGGATGGAGCTTAAAAGAGCTTGGAGAAAGCTTAAAAAAAATGAAAAAATGCCAGCCAGCTGATCTAATTCTGCCCAAGCTGAAGGCCATGAGAATAGAGCTTAGCTCAGTGGCTTCTGATAATTCCAAGCTAGCTGGAAAGTTAGAGAATGTCGAAGGACTTGCGGTTGCAACACTTGTTTTCTCTTTGATGGAGATAATTGAAAAGGTCGAAGATTTGGCTAAGGAGGTTGAAGAACTTGGCCAACTTGCCTTCCGTTAGTATAAATATATATTTAGAAAGCTTTCCAGCTTAATTTTCTTTATATTATTGCTATATATATATACATATACATATGTGATCAAATTAGGATGATCAGCCTGATGTATACGGCGTGAATAATTCTTTGGTTGGGAAAGTCTAGATTGGCGTAAATGACTAAAAACCAAAAAAAAAACACAAAAAGAAAGAAAAGAGAAAGGTTTTTGGGATGTTGTTATTGTATATATAGTGACTAAAGCCATGTATAACATATCTATCTGAGGCTAGCTAGTCAGAAAATCCCAGTTGCCGACTACAATTTTGTGAGTCCTCTGAGGGATATATATATATCGAACTTTGTTTTCGTTGGAACCACTATTGGAATATATGTACAGATATAAGATTGGACCTTTTACTTTTGTAGCTTTTATTACTACAGTCTATACAGTATTTTCTTAGCAAAGAATAATTTAACATTTCGCTATAAGAAATATACAAATTTAATCAATCACTCTGCACATATGTACATAACAGGGAAAAAAAATACTATAAGTTTTATTGATTCTATCGAAAATTCTTGTAAGATATAAAACAAAAGAAACAAGTCGAAGAGGAACAAGTCAAAATAATACCAAAAACCAATTGGGTAAGACAATAGAAGAAACTTTAATTATTGCATTGTGGATGGAAAAACCAATAAGAAAGAGTCAACGTGGTAATCTTTACCAAAACCTGAATCCCTAATCAGAAAAAACAGAGAGAGAGATGGGTTTTCATCATCTGAAATTTGCTGCAATAATCACAATTGGATTTTTGTATAGTACTCTTGTGGTTACAAGCCTTCCAAACACATACGTCACAACCGTGCTGTGCAACTCGGGTCAGTACACAGCAGGAGATCCATTTGCAACAAGTCTTGCTTATGTTTTCGAGGAATTGCTGATTGAAGCCCCAAAACACAAGAATTATGAGTTGTATGACATCTCTCCTTATCCTAATGGATTTGCATATGGTCACGGTACTTGTAACAAACACCTAACTAGTTCAGACTGCCTTGCGTGTCTCGGCGCTGCCAAAACCGCCATGCTTGGCTCGTGTCAAAATCGTATAGGGGCTCGAGTTGTGCTTCATGATTGTGCAATTAGGTATGAGCAATACCCTTTTACTGATTAATGAAAATAATAAAAAATTTATGAAAACAAAAATAAGGTTTTTCTTTGTTGTTGGAAAAGACCTCTTATCCGATTGAATTTGGTATCTATCAACATGAAGTGCGCCAGTGTTGTCTGATTTGTGGGGTGGAACTTCTATGGATTGACCATTTAGAAGATTAGCCTTTTATTTTTGCTTAATTTGTCTTTTTTAGTTTTCTCCTATTTTAATCTACTTTTATCTAGAATTAGTACTTTGGAGAATGCATTGTATAAGTGGTTGCTGGGAAATAAAGATTTCATTCCCCTGATTGGTAGTCTTACGGTTTCAGTGCAAGAATGACTGATAGATTTTAAGCATTATTGTCAAATCAGAGACACTGAAGTTTGACACTTTGATTCCAACCAGAAATGGATTAGTAGAAAGTCAATATTGATATATACGTTTGAACAAAGACCGAGAAAGTGATGATAAGATGCATAAACATGGCTGAGAAAGGCAACTATGGCTTCAGTGGGATTAGAATGCTCTTCACCTTCTCGTCATTAACAATGGAAAAGTCTTAGTTTTCATAAAAGCAATATATAAATTTATATATATTTACATCTATGTATTCATGCTTTTTACACTTGCGAATGTAATGCAGAGCAAGTGATTATATTCCATATCCTACTCCTCTTTTCTGCTATATGAATCCTTATTATATAAGCTTTATATTTATTGGTACACACAATATTGAGTATTCCATGAATTAAGAAATCACGTCTACACAAATACAAATAAAAGTCAATAAACCAGAAAATAAATTCCCTTTAATATGGTATCAGCAATGTGTTACAAAAGAAAAAAACAAATAAACTGTTGCAACAATGCTTCCATACCATATTATATAGGGTAAATAACACTTGTCGTCTCTAAGTTTTACTACTTGTATCACTTAGGTCTCCAATATTTATTTTGTAGCAATTAGATCCCAACATTTATCTTTATTTTGCAGCAATTACATTCCAACATATACTTTTAGGCCATATAAGTCCCCAATGTCATATTTTATTAAATAAATTCTAATTTATAAGGGTAAAATAGAATTTCAACAAAAAAAAACATAGCACCCATTTGTTTTCTATTTAAACAATTCTTAATTAATTAATTATAACCAAATATATTATTTTAGTAATTGATTTAAATATTCTCTTGAAATATTAAGAAACAATAATAAAAAATTTATATATTTTAATTTTTAGATGCATGAAATTTATTAAGGGTACTTCTATCTATTGTTAGGGTTTTATACCCTAATTAAAACTCATTTTCTTTGTAATTTCATTTTATTATCAATAAAATAATATAAATCAATTTTGACTTGGTCAATCATTTTCCTCACATGTTTTATTTTCATGATTATTTGTTTAATATAAACTTCTATTAAATCCTGAGCATATAAATATGATTATATGATCAAACATAAGTTAGTCCTAAGATTAGTCAATGCACAGGATTTACACTGACTTTCCAATCTACGATATTATCTACTTACACATTTTAGTGTTATGTCATTTCCAGAAGATTAGCAAAGTAGATAAGATCATATGTATTTGTTACATCGAACAGGACCGATATTAACACTACAACTAAAATAATGTCGCCCCTAATACATTTATATAATCAAAAAAATAAAATAAAACTATTAAAATAAAATATTTAAATAATATTTTTTAATTTATAATATCAAAATAAAATATGCATAAAATATATAATTTATTCAAACTACACAACTAATACAATATTATCCAAATTAAATATCCATACAATAATATATTAATTAAAAGTTATTGTTTAATATAATAATATATAAAATATCTCAACCCTCGTCGTCCTCCATATTGTCCCCTTCTTCTGGTGCATGTGGTGGTTGCGATGCCTATGGTGTGTGTGGAGGCATCGACCATGGATACTGTGGAGGTAACGATGATCCTCCTGGTCCATACATGTATGGATAAGGATAGGGCGGAGGTTGTTAAGATCAGATGTATTTGTTACATCGAACAGGACCAATATTAACACTACAACTAAAATAATGTCGCCCCTAATACATTTATATAATCAAAAAATAAAATAAAACTATTAAAATAAAATATTTAAATAATATTTTTTAATTTATAATATCAAAATTAAATATGCATAAAATATATAATTTATTCAAACTACACAACTAATACAATATTATCCAAATTAAATATCCATACAATAATATATTAATTAAAAGTTATTGTTTAATATAATAATATATAAAATATCTCAACCCTCGTCGTCCTCCATATTGTCCCCTTCTTCTGGTGCATGTGGTGGTTGCGATGCCTGTGGTGTGTGTGGAGGCATCGACCATGGATACTGTGGAGGTAACGATGATCCTCCTGGTCCATACATGTATGGATAAGGATAGGGCGGAGGTTGAGACAACGGTCCACTCATATGATAATGCGGGGGTTGGGACGAAGGTCCGCTCATATGAGGATGATAAGCCTGAGGGTACGGAGGCAACAGTCATTGATACATATATGGCCGGGCCGAAGGTTGGGATGACAAAGTTGGTGCAGGTGTGTTGAGATGGCCTGGTGAAGGCTGAGAAGCTGAAGTTGAAGCTTGAGATGGCAAAGTTGGTGCAGGCGAGCCTAGCTACATACTTCTCGAAAAATCGATGATGTGTATTGTGCATCTCCACGTTTGTTGCCCGACGTTTGTTGCCCGACGTTTTTCAGGTGGAAGCTGCTGATACACGTACTGAAGCTGCTCATTCATGACCTTCACAATATCAACCAATTCACGTATTTTCTCAGTTGACTATTGAGGTGGTGCCTAAGACTGAGTGTCTTGAGAGGGACGGGTTAACTTTTTTCCCTTTAATTTGCGGCCAACTCCTCGCTGGTGGCCCCGCCTTTCACCAAGAACCTGGCTTAGTATCTTCATTTGATCGACCGAGGAAGAATCATCGATACCAGATTCAATTGTCTACTGAGTCTCAGCTTCAAGAGTTGAGTTAAACTTAACCTGTTTTTAAAAAATATTATAATGCAAAAGAAAAATATAAGTATATGAATTGATAATAAAGTTAAACTTACATAATCTCGTTCAGCATCCTCGTTGACAAAATTCTCGTTCTTTTTAGTCCAGTGATACTCCTTCCATTCCTCAATGAGGTTTGGGTTCAACTAATAAAGAAAATGAGAATGTTAGAGAACTTATAGATTCATAAAACTTAATTAAGTTAATATTTTCACTTACTTTTTTGTGAAGAGTGGCCGCTAATGATTTCGTGCCTTGTGTAGTAGAGTACTTCATTTGGTCTCGGTTTATTTTGTTCTTCACGGAGCACGCAATAAACTCTGGACTTTTGAAAAACTCACAAATTTGTTTCCACTCATCGGTGTTGACATCTTTGGGTGGATTCTTTAGGACCTCGTCCCAATCATCTGGTCATTTGTAGAACTTTTTGAAGTGGGTGTGCCGCTTAGTTTTCCTATCTCGATATCTTTCAGCCATCTCAGCATCGATACTGTCAATGGGGGTGGTATAATCTGGGCGCTCATTTATTTGATAGATGTGCTACAATCAAGAGAAAACATGTTAATCGTGCTGGAATTATAATACAATTATTATTAAAGTAAATTCTAAAAATTTTACCTTCACTTTACTAATGACATTGGCCTTATACCGTTTTGGGACACTTGTCCAATCCTTGTAATATCCTGGAACCGCCTATGTGACTTGGGTGCCCAAAATGCGGACAAAAGCATCATGTTCCATTCCTCAGTTGAACAAGCATCATGTTAGCTTCTCGCCTTTTGTTGTCTAAATTTTTCTCATCAGCAGGCCCACGGCCTTTTCTATTTGGTGGAGCTGCTGTATTGTTTTAAATAAGTGCATCATATAATTTAGTATGTTGTATTATAAGGTCTAATTAGAAATAAATAAAGAATAAAATTTAAAATACCTAACTCGCATCTCAATGGGATCGTAGAAGGATCTAGTAGATCTTGACCACCACCATCTCCGCCATGGTATGAAGCTACATCTGCTGACATCTTTAAACTAAACATGACCAAATTTGTTTGTTAGTGTGAATATCAGATATATATTATTTATGAATATATAGTTGTAAGAACCACATAAAATTCCAAAACATCCCCAACATAACAAATCCATAAATCGTTCAAAATTTCTGATATATAATTATTTAAATATAAAGTTTTTCTTACATAGATACAAGAACTAAGTACAATAGTCACTGTCATCACTTATCAAATTAAAATCTATTGGTGAAACATGTTGGTGTTATCATCATCACTAAGGTCAACAAGTAAATCATCCTCGTCATCTGCTTCTTCTACGTCTTCGACTTCTTCTTCATCATCATTAATAAAATCATTGGTATTTTGAGCAGTCGAATAAGGTAGAGGGACAGTGCCTATGAATGTTGTTGTTGAATAGATTGTTGAACAACCAACTCCTCGAGCTCAACAGTCAATATGAAATTGGATGAGTTTGTGTCATGTACAACATCAATATCTCTTCAAGTTGTCCATACTAGATAAAACATTTTGTCCCAACAACACACACTCCACTTTTTTGTGTAATACGATTTTGATCTCGATTGTGTGTAACATATCAAACCCCATTCACTATACATGCTTGATAGGAGTACACCAAAAGATCAAACCTAGATGTTAAAGCAAGCAACTCATCCAAATTTTTTAATGACCCGAGGTGGTGCAAGTCATATATCTAAATATAGCAAAACATATTATAATAAGAAACTTATATTTCAATCTAACAACAAAGAATATCATAGTTATAGATTACCTTCTCGTGAAACCAGGAACGAAACTCTTTTTTGTGCAAAAGGTTATGATTGTCCAATGGATCCCTCTGTTTGATCTCACGAAGGTGTTTGTTGTTGATTAACATAGTGTTACCATTATAGTAGAAATATGTTACATTAAAAACAACATAAAAATTAAAGATAGTTAAATTAACCTACTCCATATAGACTTCAATTTTAGAAGAATTCTCCAGTATGAACCACTCAGCTATATTCCGAGTCTTTTCATCGAGAGGCACTTGAAATCCCTTACTCAATGGACGACATTGAGATTGAAACACTTAAAGGTGGTGTGGAACATAAACTCTATCCGCATTTCAATCCAGATGATTAAATTTGGTTTCCACGCCTTTGAAATACATGGAACAAAATGTTAAAGCCTCACTGCCACATATCCTTCAGTTATGGACCCTTCAGGACGAGCTTTATTCCTAACGTAGTTTTTTAATTTTTTCATGTATCTTTCAAAAGGATACATCCATCTCATAAATACCGGCCCACCCAATAAATCCTCTTCAGGAAAATGCAAGACCAAATGTATCATTATGTTAAAAAAAGCTAGAGGAAAAATCAACTCCATTTTGCATAAGATGTGAATGACCTCCTTTTGAGCTTTCTCCATATCATTTACATTCAATGTCTGTGAACATAATTGTCTGAAGAAATTGCATAGTTCCATTATGGTGCCTGATATAGATTCTGGTAGAAACTTGCGGATACCCACTAAAAGTAATCGTTGCATTATCACATGACAATCATGTGACTTCAACCCAATGATATTTGATTCAGTATCAGCTTTCTTCTTCAAGTTCGAACAAAAACCATCTGGCAGTTTAATACCTTTTAGAATTGAAGAAATTCTCGCCTATCTTCAGGAGTCAACACGTAAGGAGCATGTGGTTTCATTAACTTTTTATTTTGATCTTCATATATCCACAATGCATCCCTAACTCCCATATTCTTTAGATCATGTCTTGCATTAGTAGTGCCTTTGGACTTATTGTTATCCAAGAGAGTACCAAGGACACTGTCACATACATTCTTCTCAATATGCATAACATCTATGTTGTGTTTTAACTCGTTCGTACTCTAGTAGTCAAGTTCATAAAAGATGTTCTTTTCCTCCAGTTACTATCTTCCACACCTCTTTTTCATTTCAAACCTCCAAACCTCTCATGTTTCCCAGGGACTTGAGGTGGTAGGGCATTAACTTGATCTAAGATATTCTTACAAGTAAACTTTTTTGGAGGACGTCTTCTCTCAACTTTTTCGTCGAATTGAGTATCATTTCTCCACCGATGATTACTGGCCAAGAATTGTCTATGACCAACATAATATGTCTTAGAAATCACTCGGATAGAGAATGTGTCTTCGTTGCATGTAGGACAAGCCTTGTAACCCTGACCACTCCATCCAGAAAAACTACTTTGAGCAGGAAATCGTTCACCGTCCACAAAAGGATCGCACGCATCTTGAACATGTTGTTGTTTCTTCCATCCTTAGTTTCCACCTCGTTAATCCACAACTTTTTCAACTCGTCCACCAATGGCCTCAAAAATACATCCATGTCCTTACCTGGTGATTTTGGCCCATGAATAAGAAGAGTCAGCATGAAATAATGCTCCTTCATACAAAGTCAGGGTGGTAGATTATAGTTCGTCAACACAACATGCCACATGTTGTACGATAAACTCATGTTTCCAAATGGATTAAAACCCATCGACAACCAAGCCCAGACAAACATTTCTAGGATCTCTTGCAAAATCAAGATGTCTGGCATCAAAATCCTTCCATGATAACCCATCAACCGGATGATGCGTCATCCCCTCTTCTTTCGATCTCCTAGTTTGATGCCATAGCATCTCTTCCGCTGTATGCCTTGAACTGTACAATCTTTTTAATCGAGGAATCAACGGAAAATAACGCATCACCTTATGCAGAACCTTTTTCCCTTTATTCTTCTCATTTATCCACCTGCTACTCTCGCACACCAGACATGAATCTTTAGATTCATGCTCATTATAAAATAAGCAGCAATCATATCTACACACATGTATTGATTGGTATCCTAACCCTAATTTACTCAATTCTTTTAGGCTTGTAGTGGGATGCTGGAATTTTGTTTCTCTTCAGAAAGGCAAACTTTAATAACTTCAATAATTCATCAAATGTGTTGTTTTTTATCTTCCCCCTCACTTTCAAGTGCATCAACTTAGCTAGAAAGTTAAGCGATGATATCCAATCACAACCCGGATACAACTCAGCTTCAATCTCGTTGAATAAGTCATCATAATACTGACCCATTCCACTGTTAGCTTCTTCAGCATTAATCGGTAAAAGGAAATCGTCAATGACATCTTGCATCTCATCTACGAGCTCATAACTATGTTGGAAACCTCGATCGAATATACGTTCCTAAATGACATCCAAAGTTTGCAGTCTCAGATTCATGCATCTTACGCATGGACATCTTATTCTTCCGTCACAATCCTTATGTAGTGACGCCATATTCATGAAATTTTGGAGACCATTTCAATAAGCATCACAGGCACGATTTCTCCAACTCCTATCAATCGCCATCTATGGTAAATATAACAACATACACTTTTAAAATATTAATTATGTCAATTGGTTGACTTGGTCGGTGAGCATGTTTACCAATTTTATTTTCTTTTATAAAAAAAAAGTTAAAATGAAATAACAAACACATCATTATGATCATGTTGGTACTTAAAAGGTTTTTTCCATGAGCATACACCAACTCGAACCCTATGTTACTCTACCATTTTGTATAGTAGAAAAGAAAAAGGTTCTTTGAAATTACATGTACCATCAGAAGTTTTTGTTATTAAAAATAATAACAATTTTTTTGTTATTAAAAATAATAAAAATTATCACTATGTGATAATAACCATCATATTCTATCCCGACCCCCAACCCTATCCCGACCCTATAAAGACCCTATCCCGACCCCCAACCCTATAAAGATCCTATCTTGACCCCCTACACTATAAAGACCCTATCCTGACCCCCGACCTTATCCCAACCTCCGACCCTATAAGGACCTTATCTCAACCCCCAACCCTATAAGGACCCTAGCCCGACCCCCGACCCAATAAAGACCCTATCCCGACCCCCGACACTATAAATACCTTATCCCGACCCTCAACACTACAAATACCCTATCCCGACCCCCGACCTTATCCCGACACTATAAAGACCCTATCCCAACCCCCGACCTTATATCGACCCTATGAACCCTATGAAGACTATATCCCGACCCCTAACCTTATGAACCCTATCCTGACCCTATGAACCTTATCCCGACCCTATAAAGACCCCATCCCGACCCTTGACCCTATCCCGACCCCCGACCCTATGAACCCTATCCCAACCTTATTAAGATCATATCCCGACCAATGGCCCTATAAGGACCCTATCCTGACCCCCGACTCTATGAACCCTATCTCAGCCTTATTAAGACCATATCCCGACCCCCGACCCTATAAGAACCCTATCTCGACCCCAACCCTATCCCGACCCTATAAAGACCCTATTCCGACCCCCGACCCTATGAACCCTATCCCAAACCTATTAAGACCATATCTCGACCCCCGACCCTATGAGGACCCTATCCCGAACCCCGACCTTATAAAGACCCCATCCCAACCCTATGAACCCTATCCTGACCATATGAACCCTATCCCGACTCTATAAAGACCCCATCCCGACCCCTGACCCTATCCCGACCCTATGAACCCTATCCCAACCCTATTAAGATCATATCCCGACCCTCGACCCTATAAGGACCCTATCCCGACCCCTGACCCTATGAACCCTATCCCAACCCTATTAAGACCATATCCCGACCCCCGAACCTATCCCGACCTTATGAACATATCCTGACCTTTATAAAGACCCTATCCAGGCCCCCCGACCCTATGAACCCTATTCCGACCCTATAAAGACCCTATCCCGATCCCCGACCCTATAAAGACTCTATCCCAACCCTCGACACTATCATGACCCTATAAATCTACAAAAAATTGGGCAGCATCTCCCCTATACTAATGATTAGCCATTTGTAAACAGTTAAAAAAATTAATTCAAACAACACACTATAAGTTTCTTCCTTATATCTCTGCAACACATAAAAATTTCAGAGAACCTACTTCACGAATACATGCAAGTTCATAACCTCCCTTATCACCGCAATACACAATGTGTGTCTTAGAATCTACTTCACTATGGATGAATAATTAGGATATTCAAACTCATTTAATAATAATAATAAAGCAAGAAATAAGAGACATATACCAATTAATTAAATGCTCTGAAAGAAAAGGTTCCAAAAATTATACCAATTTATTTTCTCCTGAATAGAAAACAAAGTTAGTAAAACAAAAAAAAATTATAACACATAAAATAAATACATAAAACATATATATGTATACACCTCACATACATATACATATACACCACACACCCACGGACATATATATCTATATACTTATATATACACACATCATATATATACACATACATATATATATAAATAAACACACACGTACATACACATGGTCACACATATATATAGCCTATACATATAAATACATACATATACATATATATACACATATATACACATAAATACCCATACATATATATATACATACACGCACATACACGTATACACACATATATACACACACATATAGACATGGACACATATATATATATATATATAAATTAAACAGAAACATAAAATAAATAAAACAAAATAATATAAACTAAAAAAATAAAAACAAAATAAAAACAAAAAATACATATATAAATAATAGTGGTGGTGGCATTGGCGTGGTGGAGGACCTGGCGAGAAAGAGAGAGAGAGTGATGGGGTGGAGAGGCGCAGTTCCATGGAGGGCGGAGGGGTGCAACTCTGGGGAGGGCCAGAGTGCCGATGAGAGAAAGAGAGAGGGACGGGGGCAAGGAGAGAGAGAGGGACAGGGGCGGAGGGGTGAGGAGAAAGAAAGAGAGGGACGGGGGGCGGAAGGCGGAGGGCGGAGGGGGCGCAGCCACGCGGAAGGGCAGAGGGGCAAGGCTCCGGGGAGGGGCGGAGGTGGTGGCTTGGGGAGAGGGAGATGGTTGAGATTGGGGTTTTTTTGTGGAGAAAACTGTAAATGAGGGAGGAGAAGTCGTGGGGGTCACTAGTAGCGGTGACACGTGTCGCCGCTAATAGTCACCGCTGATATTTTTTTTATTGATGTGGCGACTATTAGTGATGACACGTGTTGCCGCTAATAATGTCACTGCTAAAGAGCATGTTTCTTGCAGTGTGACAGTAGACGAGATAAGAAGACATACCGTTATTATCTATTCTAGTCATATCATATAGTTGACCATAGGTCAATTCAATCTTAATTCTAAGTAGTTAGTATTCTAACTGATTGTATTATTTGAGTTCTTTGACTTGCTCGTTACCAGCTTACCCTACGGACAACCCCTTACTTACATCTTGGGAACTCGGTATTATATTTGAGTGGGAGTGTTAATCACAGATATGAACATCTATAACTTCTGATGAAGAAGTAAAATGATGGTTTCCTTTTAGTTTGGTTTGATGTGCTAAATGATAGAGATCTCATTTCAGTAATCAATATTAGTTTATTAAAATATCATTTACAAAGAACTAAATGTTTTAAAGATAAAATACAATGAGGGGTAAAACAGTATTTTAGTCTCATCTCACTGTAGACCGCCTATAAAGGATTGAGTGATAATTATGGTTGTAACAATAGATAACTAATAACGTATCTATTTTGGTTATAGAGTGTTCTATGAATTCAAGAGTGTAATTATGAGTCTTTTGTGGAACCACGAAGGATTAATAAGTTAGTTAATTTATTTGTTAAATTTATGATAACTATTTGGAGCTTGATTTCATAGACCCATAGTCCCCATTATACCTTGGATAAAATCATCTAGATGTTCTCAATTAATTGATTTAATTATCAAAGTTGACCATGTCAATTTTGGATAGTTTCACTGAGTTATGCAATTTAGAGAAGAAAAGAGATTTCAGGGTAGATTTATTAATTAAGAAAAATTGGTGTCTAAATTAATAAATAAGTTTAAATCAAGGTTCAAATTATAAATAATTAATATGATAAAGGATTTACATAATTATTTAATTAATTAATCAATGGAAAACAATACGAGCCTTGAATTTAAGTCCAACGAGCTTATAATTAAATGAGAAATTTTACGGGCCTAAAGTCCATGAGAATATCAACCTAATGGATGATATTACCTATTATTTTATTAATTTTTTAATTAAATAAGTGACCTAATTGAGTCTATAAAAAGAATTCTTAGTGAGATTTGAAAACAGATGATTAGAATATCTATTTTTGATGCTTTAGGATTTTAGACTCTCTCTACAGCGAAAGTCATTTTCTAAGCCTCAATATTCTCTTCTCTTCTTCTTTCTATATCTATCTCATGTGTTGAGAATTGCCCACTCTAGTCTAGGTGATTCTAAGGATACTTTGAAAGGTTGTGAAGAAATTTGAAGATTGGTTCAGTTTCTTGGTGATACCTTGCGACAGAAAGGATACAAGGGTTAGAGAAACTGAAGGAATGACTTATTCATTCTGTTGCACATAATGTAAGTGTTCTTATCATTATCTATATTTAATTCAATTATAGAAACATGTTCTAGGTTTTCTTATATTAATTTGTTTAATATATGATTCACATGAAAATAAATAAGGTCCTTATAAGTTTTCCCAACATCTATAACATCATTTTTTCTCACTACACACATTTCTATTAAACACATCATTTTTTTCTCACTACACACTTATTACTTTTTTTGTGTGTGGAGAGAATTTTTAACAATTTATTAGGAGTTTAAATAGAAATGTGTGTAGTGAGAAAAAATGATGTTATAGATAGAAGTACCCCTAATAAATTTAATACTTTTAAAATTTAAAGTATGTAAATTTGTTTATTAAAAATAATAAACTTATTAATATATAAGTGGTATTAAATATTTTAGAGGTATAATAGAAAATAAATTTTTAATATTTGATAAGAATATTTAGGTCAATTTACCAAAATAATATATTTGGCAATAATTGATTTGGTTAAAAATAAAAAATAAATGGGTGCTACATTTTTTTTGGTTAAAAATCTCATTTTACCCTTATAAGTTAGGTTTCATTTAATAAAATATAACATTGAGGACCTATGTGAGCAAAAATATAAAGGTTTGGGATCTAATTGCTACAAAAAAGGTTGGAAAGTTAAATGATACAACTGATAAAGTTTGGAGACTCCAAATATTATTTACCATATTATATATGAGTTTTAACTTTCTATATAAATTTAGGGTAATTATACAGTAGGGATATGATTTTTATTGAAAACTTTACATAAATATGGTACAAAAATAAGTTAGATTCTATATTTAATACCACAAGTATGGTGAGTATTGCAAAAGAAAAAAAAAAGTTTAAATTATGAGAATTCCATAAAATATAAAAGATTGATTATCATATCACAAAATTCTCTCTCACTACCTCAGTCCCTCTTCTTCCCCTCACTATTTCTCTTCACTCTCTCATTTCTCCCTCTCTCCTACCCCTACTTGGTTCCTTCTTCTTAGCCCTCCGCCGATGACATCACCTCCCTCTGTTGGCGATGCAGCTTTGTCCCCCAACGACAACAGCTTCGCCCTCTGGTTCTTCTTTTTTTCGTTTTCTTCTTCTCCTTTGTTTTGATTTTTTTTTTCAAATCTATATGATTTTCTATTTCGGATCTAGTTTTGTTTTTCCAAATCTAGCTAAGTAACTGGTTACCATCCCAATTGGTTCGCTTTTTTTTTTCTTTTCAAATTTGATATTTTTTTCAAACCTAGTTGTAACTAGTTACGATTATGATCAGTTTCAATTTTTGTTTGGATCTGATTTTTTTTTCACACCTTGCTAAGTAACCAGGTACCATGGCGATTGTTTTCTTTTTCAAATTTGATTTTTTTTTAGATCTTGCTATAACTAGTTATCATTATAATCTGTTTATATTTTTTTTTAATCTTATTATTTTTTTCACACCTAGCTAAGTAACAAGGTATTATCGCGATCGATTTTCTTTTTTTTCTTTTACAAACTTGATTAAGTAACCAGTTACCATCACGATCAATTAAGTTTATTTTTTTTCATATCTGTTTTTTTTCTTCAGATCTAATTAAGTAATTAGTTACCATTCAATTAATATTTTAATAGTGGTAACTGATTACCACCACATTACTAAAAAATAAATATTATTTTTATAGTTGTAACCTGTTATACTTGTTTTCTCCCCGGACACGTGGCACGACCACTGGGTCAATGGGCTATTTTAAAGAGATCTAAGGCCCAAGCTGAGCCCAATGGACGAGAAAGGAATAAGTCCTGGTCGCCCAATTACCAGCAAGCCCAGCATTGTCCATTGGGCGCCCCCACACAAGGGAACCGGGACCATGATGTGGGCCCGATTTGTCTTCCTGGACCCATCCTAATGCATCATCCAGGATGCGATTACGGGTGATGGACTCAAGTCTAAGAATGGACCGAGATGATAGCGGATGAACCTGAGCATTGGTAAACGAGCTAGGGTCCTCGTAAATGGACCAGGATGTTGGTAAATGAACCCGGACCAGGCATCCGGGTTGGGCAGGATAGACTGTCCCTGACACTGACATCACCTCGAGAAACACAGAGTTTTGTTTCCTTAACTAACCTGTAGAAGAGGTTACATATGGAATGTACGTCATCATTCAGAACAGTAGCACCACTACTCTGACAGATCTTAACCCAGGATCCCCTTGGTAGCCCACGCGGACTAGCTTGAAGCAACGTATTGTTGTCAGCCGAAAAGTTGGGATAGGCTTAAGTCGGGCCAATGGGACCTGATTAGTGTATTTGATTTGATAGAATCCTTTGTATTAAGCCTCTGTTAGTGAGCAAATCATGATTATATCCATATTGGGCCTGGATTAGTCTGACCCAAGCCCAGTGCACCCAACTGCCTATAAATAGGAGCAGTTGTGCACTGTGGAGATGATCAAAATTTTCTCTTGTAAGCACATACTCTGCTCAAACTTGCAGAAAAATCCATTGCTAAAGCTCTCTAAACTCTAATACAATAGACTTGTGGACTAAGGCTCTTTAACTCCCCAACCACGTAAAAACCCTTGCGTGATTATCTTTAAATCCTTTCTTTTAGCTCTCTTATCTTTCATAATTATAGTTTCTGAAAAACTCGGTAAACATTTTGGTGCTTTCATTGAGAGCCGAAGAAAGTTTGAAAGAAATCTTGAATATCTGCAACAATGGTGAACACCAGGCACACTGTGTTCGATCCTGCTCACCAACAATAGTAAGGCAATGGGGATCCATTTCCCAATCAACCATTCCCTCAGGACCAACCCGAGGATACACCCTATCAAATGCCTCAGCCTGACGATTCCCAGAATTTTGAGGATGGGGCAGACTATGATGAGGGTTACTATGAGGAAGATGAAGAAAATGAAGGGGGATACCAGGATCACAAGGCTGAGGATCCTTTAATCCCCGAAGAAGAGATGAATCCTGAACAGGAGGACCCAGAGGGGGTCAGACTGAAACAACAAGTCCTGGATCAAGAAGCCTGGATAGCTGAACAGAAGGAGGCCACTCACTAGATGTAAGAATCCCTCCTGGTTGTCAGGCCTTCATTGCTGCCCAAGGATTGTCAGCCAATCCTCCAACCGTTCCGCCTCCAGGAACACGACCGCCGATCCCACCAGCTAGGACTGGCGCGCTTGAAAACACAAGTCTGATTCTTCCTCCAGGACCACATCTCAGAGATGGCCCATCGAACCCGGCTCAAGAGAAAGGGAAAGCCAAGGTGGCTGACCCATTGGGAAAAGCAAACTCCCAGAGGAAAACTCATCCCGTCTCGAAAACTGAGGCCAACTGTTGAGTCCAAGAACTTTACTTATCTAGTTAGATAGTAGTAATAATAGTATTAATAGTAGTATTTTTATGACTGTGGATTTTGGTTCAGACCGAGATTTAATTTGGACACTCGTAGTAACACTTGTAGATTTTCTAAGTTTAACCCTATAGTTTAAGAATATTAATTTTAACCTAAGGTTTGATTAATATGACTGATATTGATGGTGATATTTTTTATATTATAAGGTTTAGATAGACCCAATAAGAAAGTAACACTTGTCATGTGTATGTTTAATGATAATTAAGTATTTTTGAGGAATAAGTTTATTAAGAGTAATATTTGAATATCCTAGGGTCTGTCAGTAGCTTTGAAAACATTAGAGGACTTAGTCAAGGCTATTTACTCAATTCAAATTAAGCTGAAATTGTGCAATTTCGTATTTAAATATTCAGCGTATGCCGATATATCGCAGCTATAGGGGGCGATATATCGCAGTACGGGGATACGAAAAATACATAACTTCGCACGATCACCTCGACGAGCCTCGGGCATGCTGGCCCAGGGGATATATCACCTACAAGGGCTGATATATCGACTCCTTTGGTATATTTTTGAATATTTTTTGAAAACGTTCTCTTTTTTATCTTTAACCTCTTGATAAGTCCAGCATCTTTCTGACCGAGTCTTCAGCCTCTGCTGAACGATAATTCAAATATTTTTCACTTAAAAAGCCATTATTTTATTCAATTTAAATGAAGATCTTTTCATTCTTAAACTCTATAAATAGGACCTAGTACCCAGGCATTTATTCATTCATCAAGCTAAGTTCAGAGGCTGCAAGCTGCTAGGTTATTTTTGAGAGTGTAAACACTTGGGTTGAGGATTATAAGCTTAATCATTATAAGCTTACCAAACACTTGGGAAGTAAGGTTTATATCACATTTCAGTTCAAGGTTTAGATCGGTCATAGAAGCATTCAAGGTATTCCAAACTCTAGTTCATTTTGGTATTGTTTTCCTTAAGTTCTTATAGTTTTCTACTCAGCATCCTAACTTTATTCTTTATTCTTGGATAGGAAATCTAAGATCTTGAACATAAGGTTTTTGGTAAGTATATTCTTGATGGTATAGTTCATCCATTCTTTTCATTCCTCTTTCTTCAGTATACTCACCCTTTCATTTATGGTTTTTAGGAGTGCTCCAAAGTGCCAAACCTGTTCTCATATCCCGGTACTTTTGGTAAGGAAAATAGGATAGGATATTATGTGTTATGCCATATGTTATCTTATGATTTATGTGTTATGATAACTTATGATTTGTGTGTTATGTATGTTTTTAGACTTGGGCATATGACTTGTACAACTAACAAGCCCCAATAAATTTATGGGCATATGACTTGCTTAGCTAGCAAGCCCCACAAATCTAATGGGCATATGACTTGTTTTGTTTATGGGACCCCAAGTAATAATGGCCATTATAGTATGTGTGACATATGTTTATGATATGTTTTATTATATGTTACGTTATGAATTTTATGTATATGATTTATGTGTTAGATTTTCCTTGCTGGGCATTAGGCTCACTCCTTTATGTTTATATGTGCAGGAAAATAGCTTTGGTGGCGGGAAAGGTTCTTGGAAGCGCGGGGATGTGTATTGAGGCGGGATGGAATCGATGGATCGAGAGTTCGATTCGAGGATGAAGTCTCTTTAATTATGGTTTTCTATATATTTTTTCGCAATTGGTTGTAATAAGTTTTAATTGAGTTTTCATTATGTCAAAGTTATGTTTTGTTTCAAACAATGGGATCCCAATGTCCTACTTATGAATTTTATATAGTTTTAAACCTTTACCTTATAGTTTTGAAATAAAGATATGCTATTTCAAATGTATATTTTCGTAAGATTAGTACATAAATTAGTAATGGTCCAAAGTCTAGAGTAGTTGGGTCATTACACCAACCTACGTCAGCTCCCTAGGAAAGAACGGATGTGTTCCGTCCTAGGATGGGATCATCCAATCGATCTGTTAGGGAAGCGCCCGTAGGGTGCCAAGCCCCAGACTGTCCCTAGACAGATCGGACGAGAACAACATTTCCATCTCAGTGCCTCCATGAACAAGGATCACAGAGGACACCACCGCGTGGAAGAGTCGGAGGCCATCACTTCGAGAGACCATACTTCCCAGATAGACTTGTGCGATGGCCTAAACACCTGGAAAGAACGCACCCACAAGGAAAAGATCTGCCCTCGAAGGAGGATCTGAGGAATATCCTCAACGATAGGAGGAACGAAAGGGTCCCCCTGGATGACGGAATGGCCAGATAATTCATGGAACAGTTGACCACATTAAAGAATGTCATAGACCGTCTCATCCAGAAGCAAGAGGGAGGAGGTTCTAACTCCGAGGAGGAGGAAAAAGAACCATGCGCCAAACACATCTTGGATATGGTGCTACCAAAGGGGTCCAAAATGTTGAACCTACCTGCCTACACCAGGAACATAGGCCCCAGGGACCATTTATCCTACTACAATCGGCTGATGACCGTGGCCCACGTCTGTGACAACGACAAGTGCATGTGCTTCTCAATCACTCTAGATGGACCTGCGGAGGAGTGGTGGAAGAGACTCAAGCCAGGATCATTCCAATCTTGGTCCGGATTACAATCAGCATTCCGCAAACAGCTCATGGCCGCCATGAGGATGGATATGCAGATCAATGCCCTCGCCAATATCAAGCAACTCCCCACAAAGACCCTAAGGGCCTACATTCAGCGCTTCACAGAGGAAGCCTCAAAAACCAAGGTGGATAATGGACAGCGCCTGGTGGCTCTCTAGTATGGGATTCGAGTCGGATCCCCTCTCTGTGAAGACATGCAGCGCAGCAAGGCGGCCACCCTCAAAGAATCCATAAGGAGGCCACAAGGATTTATCAACTGGGAGGAGGCCCGGATCCAAGCATTAAGATGGCAGCTAGCCCCCAGCCAAGTGCCCAAACCTTTCCCGGATATGGGATGCAATATTCTGCAAACCATTATCTGACACCCCCGATGGCGCCAGGATCAACTGGCACTCACGGGGTGACCTTCGCAACCCCAACGGTCTACGGTCTCACTTCCTCGGGATATGCACGAGCACAATTCGCCCCATTCTCCGGATACAATATGGCACCAGTTGGATACAGTGCCGCTCTCGATGGAGCCCAGCCGTCTCTAATGGGGGAAACAGAGGCAAGCGTGAACCCCTCCCGGGGGAAGAGATCGGGGAAAGGAAAAAACTGATCCGAGCCCTCCAAAAAGGGCAAGAGGGGCTACGAGCCCCAATACACAGAATACACCAACCTAGTGGACACCAGGGATAACATATACCTGGCCACGGCAAGTACGATCCATTACCGAAAACCCACCCCCATGTTAAAAGGGGGAACAAACTCAAGGGACACTAGCAAAATATGTGCCTACCACAAAGAAGTGGGTCATATGAACGAGGAGTGTCATCAGCTGAAGGAAGAAATCAAAAATCTGATTAAGCTGGGGCATCTCCACCAATAGGTCGGGATGCCAGTGGGAGTTCCGGGACTGCCAGCAGCTCCCAGACAACCCGCGATCCCGAGTGCACCTAGATCGTACCGACCTCCCCAAGGAGGTTACACTGCAAGCCCAGGATCACAGGCCCCTCAAGGGGCCCCAATTGTGCATGCACCCGGACCCGGAATGCCATTTCCCTCCGGAACTGCGCCCCCGCAGATAGATGGTCATGTGGCCACCATATCAAGAGGGCCACATCTAGGGGAACCATCCCAGAATGATCAGAAACGGTACCTCAGTGAGCTCGACCACGACCACGAGGTATGCGCCTTGGTCTAGACCCTGGCTCAACGCCCGAAGTTCAATTTACCCATCACTTTCATGAAAGAAGACATTTGGAACGTTCACTTCCCGCATCATGACCCTCTGGAGAATGAGATTCAAGGCTCGTTTAAGTTCTGTATGTTTGTAGTGGTGTACTGCCCCACCGCTTACAACGTTATTTTCAGTCGACCCGCACTGGTCGATTTCGGTGCCATCACCTCCATCCGCCACCTCTGCATGGAATTCCCCTGTGACAATGGAGGGATAGGAACAGTCCGAGGAGACTAGAAGAGAGCCCGAAAGTTTTATTACATCTCTGCCCGACCAATTTACATGGTCCGTGAAAAGCGTTTCGAGGAGGAGAATTTTGATCTATTCCCACCCCCTCCCCCGGCGCGGAGAATGGTCCAGGAAGAAGATGAATTGAATTCACGAATAGGAGTGGACCGGGCACTAGAACCCATGGAGGAGATTGAGGAGGTGTGCATTAGTGACAGCGACCCAACCAAAGTGATCCAGGTCGAGAAGAACTTGAACCCAGAGATCAAGGCTGCCATTATCGCCCGAGTGAAAGAAAACCAGAATGTCCTAGCCTGGTCTCATTCAGATATGACCGGGATTGACTGCAACATCATATGTCATGCCCTGAACATTGACGAGAGTGCAACCCCAGTCTGGCAGAAGAGGAGACCTCTTGGGGCGGAGAGGCCCGTGGCCCTCAAATTAGAAGTTGAAAAGTTATCTTCAATCAACTTCATCCGGGAGGCCTTGTATCCCGTTTGGCTGGCCAATTCGGTGTTGGTGCCAAAGCCAAACGAGACGTGGAGAACTTGCATAGACTTCACTGACCTTAACAAGGCATGCCCCAAAGATTGTTTCCCTTTACCACGGATCGATCAGATGATAGATGCAATGTCTGGGTATGAGATGCTGAGTTTCATGGATGCCTACTCTAGCTATAACCAAATCTCAATGCACATAGCGGACCAGGAACACACTAGCTTCCAGACAGACAAGGTTGTGTACTGCTACATTGTCATGCCCTTTGGGCTCAAGAACGTCGGAGCCACTTATCAGAGGCTAGTCAACAGAATGTTTTGGGCCCAACTGGGAAGGAACATGGAGGTCTACACAGACGACATGTTGGTCAAGTCTAAGACCTCTAAGGGACACACTGATGATCTGGCAGAGGCGTTTTCCATCATTCAGAAGTATGGGATGAAGCTGAACCCCAAGAAGTGCACATTTGGCATGGCATCCAAGAAGTTCCTGGACTTCATAGTAAGCTCACAAGGGATAGAAGCCAACCCGGACAAGATCAAAGCGCTGATCGAAATGCCCTCACCACGGAAGCACAAAGACCTGCAGAGCCTAACAGGTAGAATAACTGCCATGAGCTGCTTTGTCTCAAAGTCCATGAACAAGTCCATCCCATTCTTCAACATTCTTCTTGGAAGCCAAAGGTTCAAATGGTCGGCCGAATGTGAAGAGGCCTTCCAGAAGCTGAAGGAACATTTGGCCCGAGCACCAATTTTGGCGAAGCCAATAAATGAGGAGCCGTTATACCTTTACTTGGTCGTGTCCGAACATGCCATCAATGCCGCACTATTGCAGGAAGAGGGGAAAGCCCAGCTCCTGGTTTATTACATGAGCAAAAGGTTATTGAGAAATTAAAATTTTGTTTACTAATTGTGTCCCGGAAGCTGAGGCCTTACTTTCAAGCCCATGCCATAAAGGTACTGATGAACCATCCCCTACGGAAAGTGTTACAGAAACCCAAGTCATCGAGAAGACTCTTGAAGTGGGCCATGGAACTTAGTCAATTCGACATTGCATACATCCCCAGGATTTCAATCAAGGGGCAGAGCCCTGGGCGACTTCATCGTGGAGTGTACCAGGATCACTGAAGATGAAGATCCTGTTGACCCCATCGCGCCTCTATGGAAGGTCTTCGTGGATGGATCCTCAAATGAAAATGGGTTCGGGATCATCTTAATATCCCCTCAAGGACATCAGTTGCAGAGCGCCCTACACTTTTAGTTTTAAGCATCAAATAGCGAGGTTGAGCACGAGGCCATGTTGGCCAGATTACGTCTGGCCCAGGAGGTAGGAGCAGCAAGTCTAGTAGTCTACAGCGACTCCCAATTGGTGGTCAAACAAATCTCGGGGGAATACCAAATGAAGGGGGAAAGGATGGCCGCTTATCTGACGCGAGCCCGGGAGCTACTCCAATCCTTCAAGAAATATTCCATCAGCCAAATCCCTAGGGAACGGAATGTGTTTACAGACACATTGGCAAAGCTGGCCACGGATGTTGAAGCAAAGCTCTCTAGGCTTGTCCCGATCAACCACTGTCCTGCACCAAGTATTCAGACCCCCGCTTTCACCGCCATAGACTACTCCACATCTTGGATAGGCCCTCTCGTCCACTACCTATCCACAGGGGGGTTACCCGCGGACAAGGCAGACGCCAAGAAGCTTCAGTACCAGGCTCCCAGATACGTCATTATGGATGGAAAACTCTATCGTAGAGGGTTGTCCATGCCATACCTCCGATGTGTGTCCGAGACAGAAATGAGTGCAATCATGCATGAAGTGCACGAAGGTTTCTGCGGAGATCAAATAGCCGGACTCAGTCTGTCCAAGAAAATCCTAAGGCAGGGATATTTCTGGCCAACAATGAAGAAGGACTATGTTGATTATGTCCGCAAGTGAGAACAGTTCCAAAGGTATGCAAAGATCCAGCGAGCCCCTCCAACAGAAATAACCTTGATGACTAGTCCCTGGCCTTTTGCAGTGTGGGGAATCGACTTGGTAGGATCGCTCTCGACCAGGAAAGGTGGTGTAAAGTACGCCATCATGGCTGTCGACTATTAGACCAAGTTGGGCGAGGTGAAACCAAAGAGCACCATCATCTCCAAAAGGGCCCTGGACTTCGTCATCAACAACATTGTGTGTTGATATGGCCTCCCTCACAAAATTGAGTTCGACAACGGGAAGCAATTTGATAGCGTCCATTTCACCGACTTTTGTGGAAGACATGGCATCGTTAAAAGCTTCTCCGCGATCACCAGGCCTCAATAAAATGGGCAAACAAAGGTCGTGAACAAGATTTTGAAGGGGACATTAAAGAAAAAGCTTCAAGCCTGGAAGAGCAAGTGGCCGGAAGAACTGCCCTGCGTCCTATGGGCATACCAAACCACAGAAAGAACGTCTACCGGTCATACTCTCTACTCAATGGTGTATGGATGTGAAGCGGTCATCCCAGTGGAAATGGTCGTCCCATCTCACAAACGAGACACATATGATACCGTCCAGAACCATGCCTTACTCCAAGAATCTTTAGACCTCATTGAAGAGATCCGGGAAGAATCCTAGGTTCAACTGAAGATGTATCAAGGAAATATCGCCAATCACTTTAACTCTAAAGTTAAAAGACAAAATTTGAAACCGGTGATCTAGTCTTGAGAAGATTATTCCCTGCAACCCAAGATCCAAAAGTGGGGGTTCTAAGACTAAACTGGGAAGGATCCTATGAAATCCAAAATGAAGTATGTCCGGGAACGTATTGCTTTAGGTGACTAGATGGAACAATGTCGCAAGGGCCTGGAACGCAGATAACCTCCATCCCTACTATCTGTAGTCGGGAGGGCATGATTCTGTTCTTAGTTTTTCTTGTAAACAATGTACACCCAGGGAAATTTCTTACTTAATAAAAATGATGTGTACAAAACATCATAAAGAAATAAAGTTTGCGTCTGTCTTCGTCCTTTTTACGAACACATGACCCAAGACTATAGTCTTCGCTCACTTTGTGGGGAGGGGGGGGGGGGGGGGTATGACCATCTATACGAACAATTCTAGGAATAAAAACAAAAGAGGATGCAAAACGCAAAGTTAGCCCTGATCCGGACCGTATAGAGTGGGGGTACAAAACCCAACTCCCAACCAAATAGGACGCAAGGCTCATACCTAATCCTAACTCAGATGTACATGGTCCGGGGGGTACAAAAATCCAATAGGACATATGGCCCAGGCCCAATCCTAATTCGGACATACATGGTCCGGGAATACGAAATACCTAAAAATCGGTTGACCTAATGTGGTCTCAAATAACCAAATACAAGTCCATGTTTCCTCTGTAATGGCCTAGAACCATTGGAATGTGAGTCTTAGGTCTAAGTTGTTTAAAAATAGTCTTATAAAAGGCGCAGGTCATTGGAACCTAACCCAGAGGTTCAAAATAAGCTAATCAACTAATCTCTAATGGCCCAGGCCGTTGGAACCTGAACACCAGAGTCAGGACAAATAAATGTGATGATAATTATTAGCTCCCTAACGCTCTAGGTCGTTGGAACCTAGACATTAGTATTAAACCGAGTTAATTAGTTAAATCACACCTAAAAGAAATCTCTAACGGTCCAGGCCGTTGGAGCCCGAACTATAAAATCAGGGTAAAAAAGGCTAAATTATATTGATAAGTCCAAAACGGTCCAGGCCGTTGAGACCTGAACACAGGTCCTCGGACGAGCTAAATGCCTTCAACTTTTCTCTAGCGGTCCCGGCTGTTGGAATTGGGACCAAACATTCGACTCATGTTCATGCAAAGTGGTAAAACACTTAGTGAATCTTGGAGGAAAAAACAAACGAATGAAAAAGGGGAAACTTGGTGCAAGAATGAATTCAATATATATATAAAAATAAAAATAAAAAAGCAAATAAGGAAAATTTTCTCGGACGCATCCGCGTCCATAAAAATAATACAAATATAAACACAAAAAAGAAGCTATGATTATAGTTTGAAGGCCCAAGCCTAGGCTTTGACCCGCTCCAGGGCCTCTGGAACGGCTTCATCTTGTTCAGCCTCGACCATGAGCTCCACATTAGCCTTCTCCTTGGCCTCGAATTCAACTTTCTTCACAGCAGGATCGAGGTAAACAAGGAGGTTCATGTTTTTGTCCTGGACCCAGGCCATGTAGATGGCCTCATCAAAGGTGGCCTCCAACAAAGTGTCTACTTGCTCCTTTTCTTGGCGAACCTCCTCATTTCACTTCACCTCCAGCTGAAGCAAGTCGTCCAGGGCTTGGATATGGGAGTCAAGAGTTGCAATCTTCTCCTGATCCTAGTGAGATTGGGCCTCTGCTACCTCCATGAGGGCCTTGGTCGATGCCTCCAAACTCCGAACACGAAGAAGCTCTACCTCCAGACTATCCACCAACTTTTTATGGTCAGCTTCCTTCCTAGACAGAGTTTCCTCAAGTTGGAACCAAACCCAGACGGCCTCCTCGCGGTCAGCCTGAACCCGAGCAGCCTCCTTGGCTAGGGCCTCCCTAGCGGCTTCTCGCTGGTTCACAGCCCCCTCCAGCTCCATTTAGGTCTTCTCCAGTTTCATCGCCAACTCCGCCACCAGGTCAGTGTTCCTGTGGGCCAGCTTTGCGTCTTGGAACAAACCAAAGTTAGAAAATGTATGGGTAAAAAGTGCGGTAAAGTAAAAGATCATGCGAACATATAACTTACGGTAATGGTCTGGTGACGAATGGCCTGGGAGATGAACAAGGCCTCTTGATTGGCCATAGTGGCGTACCATTTCAATTGCAGTTTGGACATGTTCGTTCCAACCTGGGCGAGCAAATCCACGGCCAGCAGAGCCGTGTCCTATCCTAACTCGGGACGAAACCCAATCTCAGCAACGAGCCGGTCCACGATCGGTTGCGGAGTGATAAAGGCGACGAGGCGCTCAGCGAACTCCACCTTTCATCGGATAGTTAAGGCCCAGTAGACCTCCTCTCATTTGTCCCGGCCATCTTCCCAGGCCCAGGACACCATCCTCGTCCTCTCCTCCTGGAGGACCCTGTCTCCCTCCTCGGGGAGGGTTGGATTGACAGGGAACACGGGGGCCTCCGGGATCTCCCGAGTGACAATAAGGTTTTACCCAAAAGAATGCTCCTCGGCAAGGGTAAGATCTTTGGTCCTAGCCCTCTTGGCCTGGTTCACGGACTCGCTAGCGGCCGAGTCTGCGACTCTTTTCTCTAACCCCCAATTCGCCAAGGGCTCCTACTTCAAATTGATAACCGGGAGATGAGTGGGCGAGGATGGAATGGCTTCAGTGCGTACCGTCAGGAGAACAGTCACGACTGAAGTCCTCTCGGCAACCTCCGGGTCCGGTCTCGAATCCCCGAGGATGAACTCGAGCACCTTCTTCTTGGGCAGGCCCTTGGCGGCCTTCTTCGCCGATGCTTTGGACACGGCCGCCCGGGCCTCCATCATCTCCTTCATCTTGGCCATGGGGTTAGACATGTATGAATCGTCTGAAATGGACAAACAGAACATAGTCAGCAAGATATGTGAATGGGGACAGAAACCAAAGATAAAGCAAATATTAGTCTAAGGTCCTTCGGGACGAACCCTTATCTAAACCACGGGCACGACTCAACTCCCCTAAGACCAAGGAATGAATGTGGCCCCCCATGTCGTCCAAGTCCAGAAAATTACCATATTGTAGGAACCCGAACGAACACATGAGGGCTGACGTATCCAATACAATGGGGCAAGGAAGCCCCACTTCTCGGACGGCCCCAATCTGGTTGTCTCGGTATATTTTCCTATCCCTAACTAAGTCCTCGAGGTGAGGAGCATAAGTTAAAAGCAAAGGCAAATTACCTTGCCCCGAGATGCTAGCTCTAGGAGCCCCAGTGTTTGGCTGAGCCTCCTCGAGGAGGGCATCCAACTCCTCAGACGCGACCCTCTCCGCTTGGCGGGCTTGCTCCTTTTTCTTTTTCACCACGTCTGCGCGGGCCGTAGCCTCAACAACCTCGATATGGACAAGGTCCAATTCCTCCCTCAGGGTGAGATATCTCTCGCATTGCAGCCCCCAGAAGCTAAGGGTTGCGATCATCTGGTTGGTCACAAGCATCCCAACCAGTCGTAAATTCTCCATGTTCACGTAGTCCCCCACGTCCAGCTCCTCCATGCTCAGGTTGGCATAATACTTCTTCCGGACCAGGATCGACTTGGTGAGGAGAGTTTGGGCATACAGTCCTATTTTCCAGGAGCATGAATGAGGAACAGACAAAATAAATGGAAAATGAGAAGGAGTTAGGGAGAAAACAACTTACCCACGCGTTGGAAGTCCAACAACAACGTGGGGTTCTTCTCCAGGAGAAACTTGGATGTCATGAACCAGTAGTGCCTGACATCCGGGTGGTGCTTCCAGGAACTATAAGGAGCCGGATAGTTGCCACGGGGCTTCAATCTATAGAAGCCGCCCTGAGTCTTGTCTTTGATGTTAAGCTGCGGCTCCAGCTTATAGAAGTACTGTACCTCAGTGGGAGTAGGCACCGGGATCTCCTTAGACGTGCAAAAAATGCACCACCGTGTGAGCAACTTGTAGGCCTGGGGCAGGATTTGGAACAGCGCAATTCCCACAAACTTAAGGAATTGCGTGAAGTAGCTATAAAGCGGGAGCGTAGCCTCTGCACTAATGTGGCCTACGCTCTAGTCTCTGAATTTTCCCACGCTGGTGTGGGCCTTCTCCTCCCTCCTGGCCAGTCGATTGTAGAAGAGTCTGAGAGTTGATTCTATTCCCAAATGCTTCTCTAACTCTTCCAGCATCCGGTAGTTCCGGAACTCGTTTTTCTCCCCATCCATCTCCCATGTGTTACCAGTGGGAGGCTTAAGCCCCTCTAGGACGATGGGGCCCGATTGTACGAATTCCTCTAGATGAAGGGTGATGCCACGGCTCATGATCGATGATCTGGGAACAATAAGGAAACAAGAAAACCAAGAAGTTAGCACCATAACCCAAAAAGATGGGTTAAGGTACGGGGTTCTCCTAAAACTGCTTGGAGAAGTCCCCTCAGGACCCAGATTCGGGATCAATGGAGATCCCAAGAATCTTGATCAGGAACTAGGAAGGAAAGGTTTTTTCTCAATTTTCCAAGATCAATCTAGAACGCCCAAAGAGATCTGGGACGACCTAGACCGCCTGTTCTATAGACCTATTCTATTGTGCTCGGAACCACCCCATACGGTGGTCCCGGCTCTAATAATCCTACGGTCACGAAGGTAGTACTATAAAACAAAAACAAAAAGAAAAAAGGAAACAGAAATAAAAGACCAGGGAACTTACTGTAAGGCACTGGGTCTGAAGGTTGTAGTGTTTCTGGTGATAAGGTCAGCAAGATCTCAACTTTGAATAAACTAAGGCGATACAGAAGCTTGTCTACTGGTTGAAGCGAGACCGAACTATTTGACGATGGTGCAACACAAGGATGAGTCAGAAAGAAACGGCGACGGAGATGGAGCAGTCGTCGGAGAAGTTCATCGGCAAACTAGGACATAAAATGCTCTCTTTTTTTAACTCTGATTGTTCAGAATGCGTATAGTTGCAAATGAAAATCTGGGGGTATTTATAGGGCCAAAAGCACACTCCTTGATCTGACGGTTCAGGATGACTTCCCTTATCTAACGGTCCCAGATTACGCAGGGGCTTTAATTAGATCAATCAAGTATCGAATCGTGGATTTGCCAATTCGCGATCTGCGTCCACCCGATCCAACGGTCCACAATAGGAAATTTCAAAATTTTCCTCATCCGATGGTCCTAGTTGGTACAGAAATATTAAATAACACACTCAATTACCCCCATCAGCATCACTCGTACAAATGGGACACCTCGGAAATCACGCTGACATCTGTCTGTCAACACGATAATCAAGAGTTTCTCTCCAAATCTGCCAGGCGCGAGTAATACAGGCGCACCAATTATAGGGAAACACGTACATATATCATGATGAATTTGAAAGGTCAGGTGTCGCCCAAACGTCCCTTAAGTAAATGAACCCGCCTTCTGAGAAACAAACCGGGATGTTGGGATTTGATCAGGGACACTGGCACAAACTCTTTTCATGTGAGGTTAACCAAGTGGCCCCCCATGGAAACAGACCCGTCTCCCAGGGAAAAAACCAGGATATTGGAATTTGATCCGTGAAAATGAAGCAAGCCTCCACTGTGCAAGCATAGACGAAGGCTTGGGGGTAAATGTTATCCCTATTTTTCCCCCGGACATGTGGCGCGACACAATGGGTCCATGAGCTATTTTAAAGAGATCCAAGGCCCAAACTGAGCCCAATGGATGGGAAAGGAATAAGTCCTGGTAGCCCAATTACCAGCAAGCCCAGGATTGTCCACTGGGCGCCCCCACACGAGGGAATCGGAACCATGATGTGGTCCCGATTTGTCTTCCCGGACCCAACCTAATGCATCATCCGGGATGCGATTAAGAGTGATGGACTCAAGTCTAAGAATGGACCGGGACGATAGCGGATGAATGAACCAGGATGTTGGTAAATGAACCCGGACTAGGTGTCCGGGTTGGGCAGGATAGACTGTCCCCGACACTAACATCACCCCGAGAAACGCGAATTTTTGTTTCCTCAACTAACCTGCAGAAGAGGTTACATACGGAATGTACGCCGTCATTCAGAACAGTAGCACCACTACTCTGATAGATCTTGTCCCTACGATCCCCTTGTTAACCCACGCAAACCAGTCTGAAGCAACATACTTTGTCAACCGAAAAGCTGGGATAGGCTCAAGTCGGCCCAATGGGCCCTCATTAGTGTATTTTATTTGATAGATTCCTTTGTATTAAGCTTCCGTTAGTGAGCAAATCATGATTATATCCATATTGGGCTCGGATTAGTCTGACCCAAGCCCAGTGCACCCAACTGCCTATAAATAGGACCAGTTATGCATTGTGGAGAGGATCAGAATTTTCTCTTGTAAGCACATACTCTGCTCAAACTTGTAGAAAACTCCATTACTAAAGCTCTCTAAACTCTAATACAATAGACTCGTGGACTAAGGCTTTTTAACGCCTCAACCACGTAAAAACCCTTGCGTGATTATCTTTAAATCCTTTATTTTAACTCTCTTATCTTTTATAATTCTAGTTTCCAAAAAACTCGGTAAACATAATCGATTACCACCACATCACTTAAAAAAATAAAATGATTTTGATAGTGGTAGCCGGTTACCACACATCACTAAAGAAATTGACAGTGGCATACAATTATTACCACATAAAAACCGTTTTGATAGCGATGACCGGATATTGCGAAGAAAATGCCGAAGAAGATAAAAAATAAAAAAAAAAAGAAGAAGAAGAGTAAGAAGAAATGATAATAAAAAAACATTGTGAAGGAAGTCTTAGTTTTTTTTTCCAAATAATAATTTAAAAAATTATTTTATAAAATATGAATAATAAAAAAATATTATAAATAGATTAAATTATAAAAATAACCTCAACATATATGTATAAAATGGTCTACAAATAAAATATTACAAATACATGGAAAAAAAAACTCTCATAAAAATATAAACAAAAAAATATGCCATAAGAAAGTTAATAAAAAAAACTGCCATTTTTTTTAACGTTTTAAAAAATCTCATAGTGTAATTTCCTCATTTTTATACCTGACTAATTTCATCTTGTACATTATAATTTTAGTTATTCTAAACAATCGTACACTTTATATAAATGATCAATATGGTATCCTACAAAAATAATTACACCCTACTAATTTCACTTTCTAGAATTGTCATTCTTTTACAAATTTCGTTCAAAAGTCTCTAAAGTCTGTTTGGTATATGCGACTAATTATGGAATAAAAAATATATTTCATAATTACATATTTTGTTATCAACTTTTAAACTATGACGAAATCCAAACTTCCAAAATATTCTTAATTGTAGGATATTATTCATCCAAATGAAAATTTTCAAACAATTTATCCCACGTCGATCACAAGTGGTGGATCTCACTTATTTAATAATTTCAATACTAACAGACCTTATATATATTTTTTTTTAAATTAATGAATTGAAAAATAAACTACAATATAAATATTTAAATATGTATCTACCTTAAAATTAATTTATTAAAATTATAATATTAAAAGTTTTAAAAAAGGACTCAATCTTCATATTTATATATGTACTAGATACAAGCTACGTGCATATTGCACGTTTGCTTAGTTTTATTTATAAAATTTATTAATTATTTTTATTAAATTTATATTAATGTCATATAAATTTTGAAATAAATATCATATTTTAATTAAATAATTTATTTATTTTTTATTTATGTTTAGGTTTATTCTAGTTTTTGAATTTAGAGTGACAACAAGAGATTATATATTATATGTTTAATGTAATATTAAATATTATATGTGGATTTTAAATTTAAGTTCATTGCTAGTTTGTTAAAAAAAATCAATTTGTTGCTAATTCATAGTATATTATGTTTAATATGATATTACTAAATTAAGTTTAAGTTTAATTAAATTTTATTTAAGTTATAAAAAATATGATTTTATTATTTTTAAATAATTATCATTATAAAATATCTCAAAAATATCATTTTTTAATTTTTTTAATTATTTATTATTTAAAAATAATTATCATGGTAAAATATCTCAAAAATATCATATTTTAATTTGTTTAATTATTTATTATTTTAAAATAATTATCATTGTAAAATATCTCAAAAATATCCTATTTTAATTTTTTTAATTATTTATTTTATTTTATTTAAGTTTAAGTGTTTACAAACTACAGTTAAATATAAGAATATTCTGTTAAATATAAGAATATTCCGTTAAAGCTAACCTTAAAAAAATAAAAAACCGTTAAAACTAAGAATTTATGTTATCTACACACTTATTATATAGAAGAGATAAGGGACTATTCAACCCCTATATGTATATGTTGGGAGTAAACACTCATGAGTCATGTGTCATAGAAGTAGCCATTGACTCTTGGATTCTCATCGAGTTGTCAAGATCACCTTGATTCCAAGAAAGACACCAACTCCCCCAAGTGGGAATTTCATCTGCAAGATGAAGCCAAACTTGCCCTACGTGTGAAAACATCCTTCCCGAGCAATCTCCCATGAGCGAGCACACCCCCGCATGCTCATAACAATGAGGATTAGACATGATCTTTTCGATCACACTCACATAGTGCAAACTATACTACCACTACATGCACCATGCCAACCTGCGAAATAGCAACATGCCCTTAACTCGACCACCATTAACGCTACATACCAACAACCTGATAATGGTGTCAGATAAAGTAAAGTAAAAGGGAAATTTGAGCTTTTATGCTTATTGAGGTGTCCTAAATAAAAAAAATACTAGGTCTTCTAATCATTTCAAAAAAATGTCAAATTTTTTGACAATGCCAAACATACTTTTCCCATAATTTTTCTCATGAACTTCCTCTTCTCTCTTCCCTCTCTCTCCCTCAACCCATTCCTCTCAACTCTCTCTCTAGAAAAAAAATCCATGAGTAAGGTAAAATATAAGAGAACTCAATGTAATGGCGAGTATTCCTTACTTAGGACACTAAAATACTACATTTCGAACAGATCCGGGCATGATTTTTGGGGTTTCTTTTTGCGATTTTTTTTTCAGATCTGAAATTTTGAAATCTGCAGAAAATCGACATGATTTGATGGTTGTTCGATGGTGCTCGATTCCAGCTCGATGGGGCCTTCAAAATCAAGATTTTCATGAAAAAAAAATCGATGTTTCTTGATGGTGGTTTGATGGTGTTCGATGCGATTCTTGCAAGATATATAATTTTTCACTTGAGTGTCCGTTTGTGGTGATTTTTTATGTTGGGTATTTTTTTCAAGATCTACATGTTTGAGATGTGTATATACACATTTGGAAAATGTAAATCTTGAAAAAAAATGCAAAATACAAAACATACCTCGTGTTCAAGATATGTTTTGGTGTGTTTTCAAGTTCTAAACTTTAAAAATTTGTATGTGAACATCTAAAACGTGTAGATCTCAAAAAAATACCCAAAATAAATAAAAATTACCCCAAATGGACACCCGAGTGAAAAATTATGTCTCTTACAAGAATTGCATCAAACCACTATCGAGAAACCATCGAACCACCATCGAGCAACGTCAATTTTTTCATGAAAATCTTCATTTTGAAGGCCCCGTTGAGCTAGTATCGAGCACCATCGAGCAACAATCGAGTTGTTGACCCTCGATTTGGCCAACGACACGGAGTCAAGTAAAACAATGAGAATGAGATGAAATCAAACCAAAAAGATAAATGACACAAAGATTTATTGTGGTTCAGCCCCAAAGATGGTGATAACCTATGTCCACTTAGTGTTCTTATTAATGTAGAACTCCAAAATATGTTATCAATGAACTAGGGTTCACGAGTTTCACAAGCTTGGAGATGAATACAAATTTGGCAGATAAAAACACTATAATTCTCTCTAATGATCCAAAAGTCTCATCTTTTGAGCCATTTGAGTCTTATTTATAGGCTCAAGGAGTTCCTCATGGGCCGATGGGCTTTAATTACATTTAATACATGCGTATCCAAAGAATAATGGAAATCACACTTATACAAGATTACATATCTATAGAAGATTTCTGAAAACTTGCGACCAGACTAGTCGCCCATAAAATATGCCTTCTACCAAATGAATTCTCCTCTGGTCGACGGTCGAATAGAACGTACTCATTTAAACAGTCACATGTATCCCACATGCATGTTAATTTCGCCACATCATTATGCAAATCTTTTTTGGGTAAACACGAGAAAGTCAATTTCTACAGATTTCAGAGTTTCAAATGTGAAAAATAACTCAAAAATCATGCCCAAATCGATGGTTGCTCGATGGTGTTAGATTTCAACTCGATAGGGCCTTCAAAATCAATATTTTCATGAAAAAATCAATGTTATTTGATGGTGGTTCGATGAAATTATTTTAAGAGACATAACTTTTCACTCGGGTATCCGTTTGGGGTGATTTTTTTTTATTTTGGGTATTTTTTTTAGATCTACACGTTTTAGATGTTCGCATACGCATTTTCAAAGTTTATAACTTGAAAACATACCAAAACATATCTTGAACATGTTGTATGTGTTGCATTTTGCATTTATTTCAAGGTTTACATTTCCCAAATGTGTATATACACATCTTAAACTTGTAGATCTTAAAAAAATACCCAAAATTAAAAAAAAATAAAAAATTACCCCAAACGGACACCCAAGTGAAAAATTACGTATCTTGCAAGAATTGCATCGAACCTCCCTTGAGTCACCATCGAGCAACATCGATTTTTCCATGAAAATATTGATTTTGAAGGCCCCATCGAGCTGGCATCAATCACCATCGAACCATGTCAATTTTCTGCAGATTTCCAAGTTTCAGATCTGAAAAAAATCGCAAAAAAAAATCCAAAAATCATGCCCATATCTATTCGAAATGTAGTATTTTAGTGTCCTAAGTGAAGAATAATTGCTATTACATTGAGTTCTATTATATTTTACCTTACCCATGGATTTTTTTGCTAGAGAGAGAGAGTTGAGAGGAATGAATTGAGGGAGAGAGAGAAAGGGAAGAGAGAAGATGAAGTGGATGGGAAAAATTATGAGAGGGGTATTTTTGGTATTGTCAAAAGAATTGGCATTTTTTTAAATGATTTAAATGTCTAGCATATTTTTTTACTTAGAACCCCTCATTAAACATAAAAACTCAAAATTTCCATGTATAATTTTTTTTGTGTGTATCTCTTATATTAAAAGTGTTGGGGATATGGCTAAACACACAACTTTGAATGATACAATTCAAATAAACGAACCTAACATAACCAAGTTCGTAATAAAGGACTAACACAAATAAGAACAAGTGATAGAATAGACCTTTGGAGATAGAAACCCTTAATTACATAAACTATGATTTTATGTGAATCAATGAAGATGAAAAAAGCTTGGCACAAATTGAATTTGTTGTCAAAAAAATCTCTATTCCTAGCCTCCCCTTAGAGATTGCTTGAGGCTACTACAAGTTGGAATGAAATTTGGATTTATAAGGCTTAATCGTAATGCAAGTCAATCTTTCTTGATGAAGATCTTGGAGAAAACTAGTAATCTTGTGAGTTAGAGAGAGATAAACTATTTTAGAGAGAGAGAGAGTTGTGAATGATCATATCACCAAAGTCTCAAATGAACCCTTTAAATAGTATAGGAACTCGCATTAGTGTCAACCAATGAGATTAGAGCATTTTAAACTAAGTTTTGGAGCCAAAATTACATAATTGTACAGTCTCGTACGGATCTCTCAGGCGTTGCACCACCTACATCCAGGCAATGCGTCGCCTGTCTGGGGGTTCGTCTCCCTGGAGATGCGTCGCCTCCTACGGGCGACGCAACGCAGGTAGCACTAAATTAACGCCCCCAAACTCGCCCTAAAACATCTCCAAATGCCTCCAAAATTTTTGGATACTCTTGTGCACTTAAAAAAATACTTTTGACCCAAAAAGATAATTTATAGATGCCTACACCAAAAGTGAACCCGCTTATGTTGACTTTAGTGAAATCGTTATGGTTTTTCAACCTCTTTGTGCCTAACTAATTTCACTATATATTTAACCAATCATAGCATTCCCTCACTTAGTTAAATACATCCTCTTTCTCTAGCCCAAACAATATTAGTGCATAAAATAAAGTACATTTTGGGTTTGAACTTTATCTTAGTAAAAATACTACAAAGCTTCCATCGAAATGCTAAGGTATTCTTAAAAGATTGAACCCAACATTCCTAGAGATAAAAATAGGTAGTATCTCACACACCTCTACCTAATTACTTATGTATTTCCCTCTTTACACACTCGGCATTATTATGGCCTTGTGCTTATCCATTCATGAACCATCCAGAGAGAAAACTCCTACTGTCTTGAGAGGTGGCACCACCTCTAGGTTCACATAGGTGAAATTCTTACAACATCATTGCTACCTTTAGATATGCTTGTTGCTCTTCAACTAAATTTCATTAAAAGCCTATGGCTTAACGCTCATGTCTAGTAGCAACCAACATTAATTATCCTAGATGGGACTGAAGTCGTTTATGTTGTCAACTATTTCTTCATCCACAACTTGTTCTTACCCATTGAACTCTATACTCGATGTAAACGAGATTTGAGTTAGGTTGCCATCATTGAGGAATCTATTTTTCAATGAGCTTTAGTCTCATCCCTCTATATTTAGAATCAACCAAATCTCTCCCTAGATGTTTGGTAAACAGATATGCTAAGTTCTCACACGATTTAACATACGAAATTGATACGACTCCCTTATCAATCAATTCTCTCACGTAGTCATGTCTTAGACTTATATGTCTATACTTCACATTATATATCTTATTGTAAGCTCTAATCAATGTGACTTGATTATCACAATGTAACGAGATCGTCAATACATCAACTGATGTTTTAGATATCTCCATCATGAGATCTCTTAGATACTCGGCCTCTTTGTCAGTTGTCGCTAGAGCTACAAACTCGAACTCCATGGTTGAGTGACATATACATGTTTATTTCTTAGATCCCCAAGAAACCGCACCCCAACCAAGGGTGAACACCCAACCAATTGTAGAGAGGCTATCTCCAACATTAGATATCCAACTTACGTCGGAATATCCTTCAAGTATCTTAGGAAAATTTGAATATTGGAGGTACATCTCTTTGGTCCTTTTGATGTATCAAAAGACTTTTTCTATGGCCTTCAAATGTTTAATACTTGGATTGCTAGTAAACCTACTTAGTTTACTAACTACAAATGCAATATCCACTCTTGTACAATGGGTGACATACATTAAACTCCCTATTGCTCTTTTCAAGATTTTGGCTTGAATCAAACGATGTGTTTGCCTCTATGATATTATTAAGATGACCAAATTTTTACAAGCATCTTCTCAATATAATAAGCTTGACCTAAGGAATATCCATCTACAATTCTTCTTACTTTGATACCTAGTATGGTATCAACCTCTCCAAGGTTGTTCATCTTGAAATTAGAAGATAGAAACATCTTTGTTTCTACTATGGCTTTCATGTCATTACTTAATATCAACATATGGACACACTAGAATAACATAGTCATCACAAGTCTTAGAGTAAAATCACTTGTCCACACTATTGTGTCTAAACCCGTCTGAAATAATGGCTTTATCAAACTTCTTATGTCATTGTTTTGGTGCTTTTTTTAAACCATATAAAGATTTAACAAGCCTACACACCTTATGTTCATTTCCTCGTAGAAAAAACCCTTCTGGTTGTTCCAAGTAAACCTCCTCATTGAGATTACTATTTATGAATGCCATTTTGACGTCTATTTGATGAAAATATATGTTGTGTATTGATAATAAAGCAAACAACATTCTTATTGAAGTTGTCATTGCTACCAGTGCATGGGTATCAAAATAGTCTTTGCCTTCTTTTTGTCTAAACCATTTGGCCACCAACCTTGCCTTAAAGGCTTGAGTGGTCCTATTAGTGTGATATTTTCTTCTAAATACCCACTTACAACCAATTTTCTTTGATCCTTGTGGTAGATTAACAACATCCCAAGTGTGGTTAGAAATAATCGAATTCATCTCATCATTTATTGCCTCTTTCTAAAAGGTTGAGTCTCTTGAGGACATAGTTTCTTGGAAGGTTTTAGGATCATCCTCAACTTGAAGTACCATTGGATACATCCAAATGTCCCCCTTGTGATTTTCTCTACTAAGTAAAGAGTCCCAACTTGTGAGTTTTAATCTTGTGTTCCTATCTTCTTAAGCCTTTCGCTTCTTCTAGCCCTTGAATGTAACTCCTCTTGAGTTCCTTATAATGATATTGATTCTTGAGGCTTGTTATCACTATATGAAAAATTCTCAAAGAACTCAACTTCTCTTGATTCAATTATGACATTAGACTCTAGATCAAATAGTCTATGGATCTTGTTATTTGAGGCATAGCTAAAAAATACACACTTAATGGCCCTTGGACCCAACTTGGTCCTTTTAGACTTTGTGCTCTTGCAATAGGCAAGGCACCCCCACACTTTGAGATACCCTAGGTTGGGTCTCTTTCCTTTCCACATTTCATATGGTGATATTTGATTCTTCTTTAAAGGAATTTAGTTTAAAATATGTCTAGCGAATAACAAAGCTTCTCTACATAACACCAAACTCAAATTTGCATGTAATAGCATAGCATTTATCATTTCAACAAATGTTATATTCTTTCTTTCTACTATACCATTTTGTTGGGGTGTATAAGAGGTTGTACATTCATGTATTATACCATGCATTTCACAAAACAAATTGAATTCATTTGAAAAGTATTCACTGCCCCTATCACTTCTTAGATAGTATAGGAACTCTCATTAGTGTCAATCAATGAGATTAGAGAATTTTAAACTAAGTTTTGGAGCCAAAATTACGTAATTGTACGATCCCGTACAGACTGCCTAGGCATTGCACCGCCTACATCCAAGCGATGCATCTCTTGTCTAGGGATTTGTCTCCCTAACGATGTGCCGCCTCATACAGGCGACGCAACACAAGTAGCACTGACTTAACGCCCCCAAACTCGCCCCAAAACGTCTCCAAATACCTCCAAACATTTTGGGTACTCTTATACACTCCAAAGAAACACTTTAGACCCAACATGATAATTTATAGATGCCTATACCAAAATTCAACCCGCTCATGTTGACTTTAGTGAAACAGTTATGGTTTTTACACCTCTTTGTGCCTAACCCATTTCACTATGTATTTAACCAATCATAACAAAAAGTAAATGGAAAATCTGTAATTATTGATACACTGGAAAGTCCTTATAAAAAGAGATGAAAACTCCTTGAATATGGATTCAAATTCCAACTTTGTAAATGGAGCCTAAGAGAAATACCAAGTTATTCATCAATGTTTCAAAATTGTTCTATTCCATTATTGCTTGAGTCGACTACTTAAAATCCCTTACTTCATTTTACTTATCTCACTTGAGATTATTAACCTAACTATTTTGATCATTTTCTTAATTCGTTAACAAGTTTCATGCGTAAAAAAAATTTCACCATCTGTGGGAAGAATTCTTAGAAGTTTTCTCTATAACTAAAAACTTTCAAAAAAGAGAAAAACAACTCCAACAATGGTGAGAAGATCATCACAATTGCACAATGTTGAGATCATTTTAAATGACACACACCTTCACGCCATGAGAAAATAACTACATACCCCGCTTGAAGGTGTGACTCCATCAAAAGACTCTCCCTTCACCTAAACGAGGAAGACATTCTTGCAGAGAATGTGGACCTCACGTACGAAGAAGTGGACCTCAAGATCCTAAACCATCTACTCCCAGGAATGGAAAAGACAATCCACTGGTATGTTGGGTGAGCTCAAGCTTCTGAACCCAAAGTTGTGATGTTAAGATTGAAGATATGAGAAGGAGGAAAACATGTGGAAACCATAGTGGAAAACATGCGAGAAGTTATCAGCTACATACTTGAGGGGAAAGGTGATACCCCGCTACTAGTAAGAAGGTTCCATCAACCTAAGACTAAGACCTAGGAGAATGAGCCAACCAGGGAAACCACAAAGTGAATGGATCTAGGAAGGACTTAGGCATCAAAAAGTAGAAGCCCCCATAATGTGAGCTTGCAAATCACCAACTGATCCAAGAGGACAAAATGAGCATGCAAATTATGTCACCTAAACGAATGACCCCCTAGAATAGATGGCATGGAGAGAACCACAAAGATTCCCTCTTGAGCTCGCCTGCATGAAGAGGAAGAGGGAACCATAGATCCTTGCGAGGCCCAACATAAGAAGAGGGCCACGACCCCTTGGCAAGAGCTACACACAAACAAGAGTTAGATGCTAAGATGGTGATATTAAAAGCAAAAATGGTGACTTTAGCTCACAAGAAAGGCCTTTTGACGAGTTTAATGAGGAGTCCCTATTCACTTCTGACATTCAAGTCGAACCGCTGCCAGAAAACTTTAAGGATTTTCACATGACTCCTTACGATGGAACCACTGATCCCTGATACTCCTTCAACGACCTAATGAGGACAGAAAAACCATGGGGTTTTGCCAATGTTTCGCAGCAACTCTGGTTGAAATTGCATACAAATGGTTCAAGAAACTGGCTTTATGGGTATATGGTATAATCTCATCTATTTATTTTGTGTACTTTAATATTAAGTAGACCTTGTTATCATACACCTCTGCACTATATTTTTCTTTTAACATAAAAAAAAATAAAGAAGAAGAAAATCTTCTTTCTGATTGGTTGACTATTGGAAAAAGTGTTTTTTCTAAAATCATAAATATGAAATAAGAATTTGAATGTAGAATGTGAAAACATGTATATGAAAATGTGATTGATTATATTGTTATATAATATGTGTTGCTGGAATTAAATCTAAAAACAGTTAAATTTAATAAAATTTCTTTTAAACAAATATTCATTAAGGATAATTTTAATTTAACTGCAAATATTAAATATTTCAAATTCAATATTAATAATTTAAAATAATTTTATAACATTTGAAAAATCTCCTAACTATTTTTTTTTAGCATCTAATTGTTTAATTTAGAATACATAACACTTTTTAAAAATTAAATCCTATTATTATGTCTTGTTCAGAGTATAGCTTATGATCACAAGATAATATTGTAATTCAAGAGAATAAATATAACCACATAAACAATGGAAGAATAACACAACTTAAATCAAGAGAAAGAGAGGACATTTTAAGAGAGAAGCCCTAGCTTATGATTTTATGTAATAAATCAATAGCGATGACAAGAAGGCTTGACCCATTTAGAATTATTGTACAAGAAACTATATTCCTAGCCTCCCATAAGAGATTGCTTGAAGCTACTACAATGGTTGAGTGAGTTTAAGATTTACAAGCCTTGGTCTTCAAACAAGTCAAGCTTTCTTGATGAAGATCTTGGAGAAAACTAGTAATCTTTGTGAGTTAGAGAAATATAGGGTTTTAATGAGAGACAGTGGTGAGTGATCAATTCCCCAAAACCTCATTTGGACCCCTTAAATAGTGTAGGAACTGTCACTAGTGTTAACCAATAAGATTATAGTATTTTAAAATGAGTTTTGGAGCCAAAACACATAAGTATACGGCTCCGTACAAATGGCCCACATGACGCGTCGCCTGTCTAGGCTTTCAAGTGATAGGCAATGCAATGCCGCTGCCACTGACTTTGACTCATACATTGACTCAAAACACCTCCAAATGCCTCCAAACTTTTTGGGTACTCTTATTGTGGATGCTAAGAATTCCACACTAGAAAAAGACCCACATCACGTGTTTAAAATCCCTTGAAGGAACAAAATGCGCACATGTGCCTACACCCCTAGATGTGTGTTGGGAAGCCTTTCCAAGCACAACTTCGCTTGCCACATGGTGCCTCGTCTCACCAAGATGCAACATCTCGCAAGACCCTCGTCTCACGCCAGGGCCTCGCACGCTAAGCAGCTGCCCTCCCGTAAGACCCTCGTCTCGCGCCTCGCACGCCCGTCCAGAAACGTCGTACCAGGAACATCTCGGCCACGCAAAAGTGCCTTGCCCGTCATCCACTCGGCAGGTGCCTTGCACGCAGCTTGGCATCTTGCTCCTCGGCACAAGACTTAGGATCTCATTCGTCTGGGTGCGAGGCCCCCATAAAGACATGTGCCTCGCTATGCGAGGCGCTGCATTCCCAAATGCTTATATGCCTTGACACCAAGACCACGTACCCAAACGCCAAGATGCAAATCAACCACAAGGGAGGCCCGGTTCTCCAAACCCCATGTCGCGAGGCTGATACGTAGCAAGGTCTCACTACGCAAGGCCTATTTCCCAAAATTGCCTCAACGTGGAGGTCATATACAGGAAATCCATTCTATGTTAGTGAAGAACCCACAATGTTCTCCAACACTTAGCAAAATGTAAAGAAGCTTGAGAGTTTATATCTTGTAAATAAAAGAAGTACCATCAGGTACAAGGCACGCCCATGAGTACGGGATGTACGACCCTGAGGAGAACAAAGGCATGACTTTGACATATGTGCCTGGCAAGTAGTGGAAGTACGAGGAGTGGTGGCATGACCTGCATGTCTCTGACCACGAACAAGCATCAACACCACAATCCTCTGCTCCACCACGACCTGTGCCACTACCATGACAGTGTACCTGCATACCTTCTTGTCCCCTAGGACCACCTTGTATCAGGGGCCATTAGAGCCAAGCTATATATAGACCTCCACCCCTCATATGAAGGGGTTGGAAAATTCTTGTAATGTCAGGCTATTCAAAGAGCAATATACATGTTTTCTTCCATTACTCTTCTGCAATTTTTCTCTAAGTCTCCATAAACTTTCCTAAGTTCAAAAGTTCCTGGTTAAATCTTTGAATTTTCTAACCTTAATTCATTGACGATTTCTCACCGTCAATAGTTTGGCGCCGTTTGTGGGAAGGATAAGTGTCAAGCCACTATTCTTCTATTGATTTCGGCAGAGAAAGATGCCAAGACGTTCTAAGCATTTGAGAGAAACACGAGAGATGGAAGTCCGCTTGGACGGAGATCAATTGAAAGCCTCCGTGAGAAATCCTCCACCCAAAAATGTGAATGTACTAAAGGAGCCCAGAGCTCCTAAAGATGAAAGGGAGGCTCCATCCCCAGCCGTTCAACCCGATGGAAACCATCCAGGATCGATGGTTTCCCCTACAGGGGGTGCCGAAGCATTTCCGCCCCCAAGGCCACCGCAGGTGCCGAACTCCAGTCGGCAGGATCTGGGTCCATCAATGCGCAGACCCGACAAGAGTCCCCAAGTACATTCCATAAGCTCGAGCTCTACGACTCGATTCTACGAAGAGGAGATACGAAAGTTACATCAAAAGAATCAAAGGCTTGAAACTACCTTAAAGAATATGTAAGAGGTGTTGAATGACCTACTACAAGGAAAGTCAAGCATGCCTCTTCCTAGGCAAAAAGAAAAAGGCCATGAAGGAGGAGAAACCACAGTCCCTGTGGATGACAAGAGGACTCGACTCTCTACTAGCAATACCCCACAGCCTAATCAGCATGAACGTCCCGGACGGGCGAAGCAGCCTAAGAGGCCAGAGAGGATGAACGACGCTAACTCTCAAGACGAATTTGAAGTCACCTCAAGGGAAACACCCCAAGACTTAAGGGAAAAACTCAATAGGAAAAGGACAGATGAGTGGACTACACCTCATGTGGCTCCGCCAGACGACAAAAAGAATGGAAAGGCCGATCCGTCCAACTTGAGAGACTCCTTGAACAAAAGGAGACAAGACTTGGATACCGAGATGAGGAGCCTATGGAGAAAGATAATCACTGCGTCTGGGGGGCACGTAGTCGACGATGAGTTTGATTACGAATCACCCTTCATTAGGGAAATCCAATCCGTTCGGCTCCTAGCCAACTTCAAAGAGCCTCACATGACCCCTTATGAAGGATATACGGATCTGAAGTACCATCTGGACGCGTTCAATGACCTAGAGGAATTAATAGCAGAGCCAAGTGCCAATGCTTTGCTATCACATTAAAGGGTCCTGCGGAGAAATGGTTCAAAAGACTCTGACCAGGGTCCATCAAGTCTTGGCAATAATTTTCTAACGAATTTCTCCAACAACATCACATTGTGCATGACTACACTGTGCCAGGCACCAACCTCGCTAACGTAAAACAAGGAGAAGACGAAAGCCTAAAGAGCTATATCCACATGTTCAATATGGAGGCAGACAAATGGCCATTACAGCAGGAGTGCGCCCGAGTAGTAAGTTGTGGGATAACATGTTAAAGAGGGAGGTCACTGACTTAGACGATTTCTATGAACAGGCACAAAAATACATCTGTGTAGAGGATGGTCACGAGAGTCTTAAGGATGGAAAGGGCGAGTCATCCCAAAACCCTTAATCCGTGAAGGCCTAAATAGCGCAAATAAAAAGAGGGTATGTGAAGGGTCGATAGATGATCTTCCTCGGAAGCCTTAACATGTTGGTGAGCACAGACAGACCCCATACACCTTTTATACTAGCCTGATGCACGCTAGGGAACATATCTTCGTCGCGAATGAAAATCAAGTCCCCTTCAGGAGACCCCCGCCAATGAAGATTGATCGATTAAAAAGAGACCCCAGTAAGTATTGTCAATATCATAAAGACATTGTTCATACCACCGCAGAATGCACTCATTTGAAGGTAGAAATCGAAGAGCTTATACGCAGGGGACACTTGGGCAGATACGTCCGTAAAGAAAACCAAAGACCGAAAGAAGGAATTCCCTCACCACAGGCACGAGATGTAGCCCCAGAGGTGCAAGGAGAGGTTAGGACCATCTTCAAAGGGCCAGGATTTGGAGGCGAATCGAGGAAAGGGCGAGATAAATATGCCAGGGAAGCCAGTCGAAGTCCAACTCCATGCGTCTTAAGTTTGGAGCAACGCCCCAAAGAGTTTTAAGAGGGAGAACGACTCGATAACCTTCACCGAAGAAGACGCACGGGGTGTGTATTTTCCTCACAACGATCCTTTGGTGTTGAATGTACAACTTGCTAACATCAGGGTGCATCGGGTCTTAGTGGACAATGGGAGCTCTGTAGATATCCTATATCGCCCAGTCTTAGAGAAGATGGGACTGAACATCAGGCACCTAAATCCCTGCAATACCTCCCTGTATGGGTTTGCAGGAGACTTGATACAGCCCATAGGTGCAATTGAGTTAGCCCTCACCATGGGAGAGCAACCCAGACAAACCACCATAATGGCAAACTTTGTTGTGGTAGACTATGCCTCGACCTTCAATGTGGTATTAGAGAGACCCTCCCTAAGAGAATTGAAGGCAATAACCTCAGTATATCACTTGGCCATGAAATTCCTGAATCGTGGGGGGGTAACGAGTGTGAAAAGGGAGCAGAAGGAAGCGAGGGAATGTTATAACATGTCCCTCCGCACAGCCATAAAACTCTTAATACCGATGGCGATGGTAGTACATGGAAGCGCAAACCCGCACGAATTGGACCCATGAGTCGCAGAGGAACCCAGGGTCAAGTCAGTAGAGGAGTTGGAAGAAGTCACAGTTATGTATGAGCCACTGAGGAAGTTGAAGGTGGGGAGAAATCTTTCGGATCTCGTGAAAGAAATGTTGGTAGAATTTTTGAAAGATAACCTTGACGTGTTCGCTTGGAGTCATGAAGACATGGTGGGGATAGACCCATCAGTCATGTGCCATCACTTTAACATCGACCCAAAAGCAAGACTTGTCAGGCAGAAAAGGAGGGTGCTGGATCCAGAGAGATATGCGGCCCTGAAAGAAGAAGTTGACAAGTTAAAGGAAAATGGATTTATCCAAGAAGCATTCTATCCATTTTGGGTATCCAACCCTTTCCTAGTCCCAAAGCCCAATGGGAAGTAGAGGACTTGCGTGGATTTTACTATCTTCAATAAAGCATGCCCCAAGGACAGTTTCCCGCTTCCTAGGATAGATCAGTTAGTAGATGCCACAGCTAGGTACGAGCTACTTAGCTTCACGGATGCCTATTTCGGGTACAACCAAATACCCATGAACCCAGCTGATGAAGAGCATACTTCGTTCATAACAGACAAAGGGCTTTATTTCTATAAGGTGATGCCTTTTGGGTTAAATAATGCAGGGCTACTTATCAAAGGTTGGTAAACAGAATGTTTGCAAATCAGATAGGAAGAAATATGGAAGTATATGTAGATGATATTTTGGTAAAGACAAAGAGAGCAGGAGAGCTCATAAACGACCTTGGTGAGATGTTTGACACCCTCTGAAGATTCGGAATGAAATTGAACCCGCTCAAATGCACCTTTGGAGTTTCATCGGGAAAGTTCCTCGATTTTATGGTAAATTCCTAAGGTATCGAGGCCAATCCTGATAAAATCAGAGCATTATTGGAAATGAGCCCACCACGAAACAAAAAGGAGGTGCAATGTTTAACAGGGAGAGTAGCAGCACTCAACAGGTTCATTTCCAGATCCACTGACAAGTGCCTCCCCTTCTTCAACATCCTAAAAGGGAACAAAAAGTTCGTTTGGGATGAAGATTGTCAGGAAGCCTTTGCTAAGCTAAATGAGCACCTCAGAAAACTGCCCCTCCTGGCTAAGCTAGAAAAAGGGGAAAGGTTGTACCTATACTTAGCAATGTCGAAGCATGCCATAAGCATCGCCCTAGTCAAAGTTGAAAAGAAGCACCAACAGCCCATATACTATGTCAGCAAGTGGTTGGTAGATGCAGAAACTCGGTACCCGGAAATAGAAAAATTAGCATTTGCCTTGGTAATGACCTCGCGAAAGCTAAGGCCCTATTTTCACGCTCATGCTATTGAAGTGCTCACCAACACCCCTTTGCGTCAAGTCTTGCATAAGCCAGAGACTTCAGGAAGGTTGCTAAAATGGTCGATTGAATTAAGTCAGTTTGACATCAGTTATACCCCAAGAATCTAGATCAACAAATAGGTACTTGCAGATTTTATAGTCGAATTTGCCTACCAACCCTATATAGAGGGAGAAATAGAAGAGAATGAATTAACTTGCGGAGGGGAAAAGCAACCTTAAGAATGGACTCCATGTAGACGGAGAGTCCAACGAAGGAGGGGTCGGAGCTGGCATAGTAATGATAGGACCTGAAGGGCATAAGATGTATAGTACATTAAGATTTGGATTTGAAGCTTCAAACAACGAAGCAGATTACGAAGCACTCCTAGCTAGCGTGTGACTAGCCAAGGAGCTGAAGGTAACACATTTGCATGTCTTTAGTGACTCACAGTTGGTAGTATTTCAGGTGAAAGGCGAATATCAAGCTAGAGACTCAAAAGTGCATACATACTTGGCCAAGGTAAGTGGGTATTTGGACCAATTCAAAAAGTTCACCATAAAACAAATCCCAAGAGAGCAAAACACGAATGTCGATGCTCGCGCAAAGCTCGTCTCTACCCAAGATGAAGATACACTTGAGTCCATCCCTGTGGAATACCTGTCCAAGCCAAGTATAGCAAGAGAGGAAGTTCACATGGTCAATGCTCCCGAGGAGTCATGGTCCACACCCATCTCGAGGAACTTACACGATGGAATGTTGCCTTTGGATAAAAAGGATGCCCGTAATCTGATTTACAAAGGCGCCCAATACACCCTGGTAGATGGAGTCTTGAATAAAAGAGGCTTCTCCACCCTGCTCCTCTGATGTATAGACAAGGAGGAGGCTTCCAAGGTTCTATGAGAGATACACGAAGGAGAATGTAGAAATCATGCTGGGGGGCAATCCATGGCAAAAAAGGCCATGCGACATGGGTATTATTGGCCTACCATGGAAAAGGATGCGAGCGACTTCATGAGAAGATGCAACAAATGCCAATGACATGCGAATTACCCCAAACAGTCACCAAATGAGTTGGTGAGCATGACCAATCTGTGGCGGGTTATCAACAGGAAGAGGGGGAGCAAAGTACGCGGTTGTAGCAGTTGATTACTTTACTAAATGGGTTGAAGCAGAGCCTCTAGTAAATATAACGGCGAAGCAAATCATCACCTTTGTCAACAAGTTTATCGTCTGCAGGTGTATAGTGCCCTACAAGATAATCTCTGACAACGGATCCCAGTTTGAAGGGGGTTATTCGATGAATATTGGAGAAAAGGGGGATTAAGAGGAGTTTTTCTGCTATAGTACACCCGCAAGCCAATGGACAAGTGGAGGCCATCAACAAGATCCTAAATAGGAACCTGAAAACAAAATTGGAGAAGTTGAAGGGAGCCTGGGTCAAAGAACTACCTAATGTGCTTTGGGCCTATAGGACCACTCCCTGTTCCACTACTGGAGAAACACCTTTTGCCTTAGCCTATGGGTGCGAGGTTGTTCTTCCAATAGAAATGAAAGTCAACTCCTTCCGTATATAAGCATACGATGACTAGGCTAACCATGCAGTATTGGCTAAAAATTTGGACCTGTTGGAGGCGAGAAGAGAAAAGGCACAACTAAGGTTTGCAACGTACCAGCAGCGGGTCGCGAGGTATTATAACTCAAGGGTGCGAGAGAGAACATTCAGGGTCGAAGACTTTGTGTTGAGAAAATTCATGCCAAACACTCACGACCCAGGGGCAGGTGTACTAGGGGCGAACTGGGAGGGACCCTACCAAGTTGCCCAGGTGGTGCCCCCTAACACCTATAAGTTAGCACGTTTGGATGATACCATGGTATCCAGAGCGTGGAACGCAGAACACCTAAAAAATTATAATCAGTAAGACCCCCATATCTGAGGCAAGAATGTAATTACTTTGTCTAAGTATGCAAGTTCAAGTTAAATAGTTAAGAATTAAGGAGGTTATCCCAAAAGCCCCAATAGATGCAATACTTCCATTAGCATCTTTGTAATCTACCTATCTTTAACAAGAACATTTAATCCTTTATCCTAGACGTTACTTTTCCTTTTTTTTTATTATTTGTTTTTCATTAAGAACACTCATATAATAGATATGCGCACATAGTGGGGATAAAATGACCAAAATGTTCAATGAGATAAATCTCACCGACCACATGGGGGGCATAATATAAAGCCAAAAAGGGTCCTAAAAGAGACCCTTAAAAAAAGTCCTAAAATAGAAGAAAAAAAAGGTCCTACAAGAGATCCTAAAAGAGATATAGCCAAAAAGGGTCCTAATAGAGACCCTTAAAAAAAATAAAGAAGGAAACCTTGCAAGACATCTCTTGAGTTCATAAGGATTAGCTACCTTTATGAACATCAAGAGAGTCAAAAGGTCCTACAAAAATAGCCTGTTAATAAAGGTTGATACTTCCACAAGGGGAAAGGTCTCAGGGAAAGCATCCACCAAGCCGTCTACCCAAAAAGGGTCCTAAAAGACACCCTTGTAAAAATAGTACTATGCATAATGACGAGAATGATGCTTCCCACAAAAAATAACAAGCGCACACAAAAATATATAAAAGGATAGCTAGAACCCAAAGGGTCAACATATCCTAACTGTAACGCCCTGGTTACTCCAAGACCGTTACTGTGAACTTTGAACCGTGCTCAACTCGCTAATCGAGTTCTTTGGTTATAAATGTGCATCCAGGCGTTATTAATAGGTTAAGGTGAAAAACCAATCAAAAGGAAAGGATATATTTTATTTAAAACATAAAAATGTTCATGGGCCCATAAAAGCGTTTACAAGTTATTTACAATTCAAAATGGTCATTACAGCGTAAAATTACAACTCGCTGACCTAAGCGGCAAAAATAGGGTTAAACCCCTAGTTCCTCTGAGAACTCCTTGGTCGTGGTGGTCAAGCGGCCGCATATGTACACATCACCACCTAAGCTCTCCACTCAAGGTTGGGTGAGCTTTTCTTTCCCTTTACATGCACCACATGGCACCCATGAGCCAAAGTCCAGCAAGAAAACTCATTACTGCATATAAATATTATCAAATGAAGATCATTATAATCATACAAAACTTATAGCCCTGAACAGATGAGTGAATATCACTTTGAGGTTCCATAAACCATGATGGATCGTATAGCTCTAAGCAGATGCGTGATTTAACACTTGAGGTTCTGTTAAACCATAATGAGTGACTGACGAGCAAGTCACTACAGGGCTCAGCGCCCACATCCATGTGACGACGCAGTCGCCTGGGCCTTCTGGCCCTGGCTCTAATCAAATGAGTGATTGTTGGGTAAGTCACTTCGGGCTCAGCACCCATAGCCATGTGACGAAGCAGTCACCTGGGCCCACTGGCCCTGGCTCTAAGTGACTAGCCATAGGCTAGACAAGTGCTTTTAGTTTTCATCGAACTTGAGGTCGGTCCGGAATTAATGCTCATTGTGAGTCATTCAATGCAGATGTCGATTAGATCTAATCTTTGTCGGCTTGCGTTAAACACGCTAAGACCGTTCTTGACTTATTAGTCAATACTAGGTGACCAATGCTTAGTACTACTGCCGAACTTGACTAATGAGTCACAGCTTCACAGTTAACACTGACACCATTGCCAATTCTGCCTAATTAGTCAGTGCCATGTACAAGTAAGCAAGATTTGCTAAGCATTTGATATGCAATCAATGTCCACATTTAAACACTCAACATGCCTCAATAATAACCATGCATGTCACATATGGGGTGCAGTTTTCTTACCTCTGGTTCGAGCGGGAATTAATAAAAGAACGACCCTTGAGAACGATCAACCTTTTAGTTCCTTGACGGTCACATGGTCATAACCAATTATGGGATTCCATCAATAAAATGAATAATAAAGGTTCCCAGACCAAGATCTAGCCTCTAGGACATCGAATCCTACTAAAGCGGGTAGTAGGAACGATTCCAAGTCCTAAGGTTTGAATCCCCAAGCCAAAACTCATTCCTGGCCAAATTTCCACTAAGGGTCGCGACCCTACCCCACCATGTCGCAGCCCGCCTCCTCAAACAGAAGCGGCCACACTTCCATCCCTAACACGGGCCACAGCCCTCCTTCACCAAGTCGCGACCCAACGACCCTTCAGCTCCACCCTTCCTCTTCAACGAGCTTGGGTTGCGATGCTCTAGAACAGAGCCGCGACCCCACCTGAAACTCAGCCAAAAGCCCCTGTTTTTCCCCTTCAAACTCATTTTAAAAACCTATTAAATCATTCCCAATATCACAAAGAAAGCCACCAACTATTACCACAACTTATCTACCATATAACCATCAAAACCTAAGCCTTACACCAATCAAAACTTCTTCAAATTCCCATTTCAATGATCAAAACTCCAACCTCAAAACCAACACAAAAAGATAGCAAGGAGCCATAAAATGGAACTAAAACCTTACCTTAAGCTTAGATTGAATCCTCTTCAATGGCTAAACACTAGTCTAAGACCTCAAGCTTCAATCTCCAAGTTTGAATCCCCAAACTTGCTTCAAGATTCAAGGGAAAAGAGAAGGGAAATGATGATCGTGAGGGAGGAAAGACAAGACTCTGTTTTGGCTAACCTTTTCACAGGCTTCAAGTTATATATAGCCTAGGTCAAATGACCAAAATACCCCCCATGCTTAATTCATCCATTAACAGCCCCCAAGGGCAAAACTGTCATTTCCCGCCTATCTCGTTAATCATAATTAACACTCTCCAATTCCCGTCATGCTCAAATACTAATAAAATCATATCCCATTACCCTTTAATTCCCGGTAATGCTCTAATCTTCAAATTACCCCGTGACTCACCCCGATCCCCGAATTCAACCCAGTTATGACCAAACTGATAATTTGCACTCAAAGATCGTCTCAGGCCGAACGGCTCAAAAAAATCCACATTATTGTGTGGCCTCAACAATAGTTCACCAACATGCATGAAAATACACAATTACGCCCTTGATGGGCCAAATACCAAAATGCCCCTATGATGAAATGTGGACCCACATGCATGCATTTTACATCATATCATAATATAATTCACATAAACATGCACATAATCATTTAATGGCATAATAAATCAATTATGGCCCTCCCGGCTTACTATTCAAACCATTAAACCTCATTAGGGATTTGGGGCATTACAACTATCCCCTCCTTACAAAAATTTCATCCTCGAAATTTACCTGAACAACTCGGGATACTAATTATGCATGTCTGACTCCAGCTCCCAAGTCGCTTCCTCAAACTTGTTGTTCCTCCACAATACCTTAACCAAAGAGATCGTCTTATTCCTGAGGACCTTGTCCTTTCTGTCAAGTATCTGGACTGGCTGTTCCTCAAAGGAGAGATCTTCCTCAAGCTCCAGATCTTCATAGCTCAAAACATGAGTCACATTAGAAACATACCTCTGAAGAGCTGAAATGTGAAACACGTTATGCACATCTGACAACGCCGGTGGTAAGGCCAACCTGTAAGCCACTTGACCAATCCTCTCCAGGATTTCAAATGGACCTGCAAATCAAGGGCTCAGCTTGCCCTTCTTCCCAAATCTTCTCACCCCTTTCCATGGCGAGACTCTAAGGAAAACATAGTCTCCCACCAGTAACTCTACGTTCCTGCGCTTGGGATCTCCATAACTTTTCTGTCTTCTCTAAGAAGCAAGCATCCGAGCTCTAATCTTCTCAATGGCCTCATTGGTCCTCTAAACTGCCACGGGACCCAAGTAACTCATTTCCCCTGCCTCTTCCTAATGAATGGGAGATCTGCACTTCCTACCATACAGCATCTCATAAGGTGCAACCCCAATGGTAGACTGATAACTGTTGTTGTAGGAAAACTCTATCAAAGGTAGATACTTACTCCATGATCCACCAAAGTCCAGCACACATGCTCGCAGCATGTCTTCTAACATCTAGATCGTCCTCTCTGATTGTCCATCTGTCTGAGGATGATAAGCAGTATTGAACTTCAACTGTGTTCCCATGGCCTTCTGTAAACTCCCATAGACCTTGGAAGTAAAAGTGGGGTCCCGATCTGACACGATCGACCTCGGTGCTCCATGGAGGCACACGATCTCTCTCACATAGAGATCTGCATACTGATCAATTGTATATGTAGTCCTCACTGGCAAGAAGTGAGCTGACTTGGTATATCGATCCACTATAACCCAAATAGAATCATGTTGACCAACATTCATGGGTAACCCCACCACAAAATCCATCGTGATGTCTTCCCATTTCCACTCTAGGATATCCAGAGGCTGCAATAACCATGCCGGCCTCTGATGCTCAGCCTTGACCTGTTGACATGTCAAGCACTTAGCCACATATTCGACTACATCCCTTTTTCATCCCAGGCCACCAATACTGTAACGCCCTACTACCTTAGAGCCGTTACTAAGTGAGTTTAAAACAGAAATTGTGCATTTAATTGACTCAAAGTGGTTTCTAAAACCAAAAGTGTGATTAAACTAGAGTTTAAGGCTGTATTCTTTTAAAATGGTCAACTTCATTGAAAATGTTAAATATAAAACATCTGGGATCCCAAAATAAGGTTTACAAAATATTTACAACTCAAAAATAGATCTACACTTGATCAGTTATCAAAAGAATGGTTAAATACAGCCATATACAAAATGCCCCCAACCAAAGCAGTCGGGCAGGCCGAACATGTACGCGCCGCCCCCACGCTCTCCATACTCATGGCCGGTTGACTGACTCCTTGCTTTTACCTGCCACACGGAGCACCCGTGAGCCGAAGCCCAGCAAGAAAACCCAAATAACACATAACATATGCAAAACAAATAGCTGGCAATAATTCACTGACACATAGGAAAACCATCATAATAAACAAGTACGGCCATGCCGCTCCCAAGGCCTTACCAAAGCCTGGAGTTTCGGTTCTCACCGCGAGGATAACTCATGTATCCCTTGGGTACCACCCTGAATATAAGCATCCTATGTGCTGTGTGTTACTTTCGGCCCACGGCCGCCTCGGCCTACGCCGTACTCGGCCTCTGCCGCTCATTTCATCATAATCACACATATAGTACATTCAAAATAAACATTCACACACATCACGGTTCATTTAAGGTTAAGCATTTGCACGTAATACAATCCGGGGCCACGCCCTTCAATCACACAGTGGGGCCAAGCCCTAAACTCGGGTGTTACGGTTTTCTTACCTGTATTCCGTGCTTTCCGATGCACCACGATCACGAGCACGGTCCACAAGCACGAGCCCCTCCGAAATCCTAGTCACAACACACATAAAACACTTTCAATACTAATCAAGCCTAGAACCACTTCCCGGGACCAATCCCACACTCCCGGGACCTCTAAATCCACAAAACAAAGTATCGGAATCATCCCCCGTGTCCCCGGGCAAAACCCCTAAAAATTCAACATTTGGGCTGCCAAAATGGCCTAGGGCCGCGGCACACCCATCAATGGCCTCGGCGCCGAGAGCCCAAGCCCCCATCCTGAAGCCTCCTCGCGCCGCGGCGCCCAAGAACAGGGCCGCGGCCCTCCATCGCGAACCCAGAAAATCTGGGTTTTTCCTGCATTTTTCCCGAGCTTTAACCTCTCCAAATCACCCCAAACCAATACCTAAACTCCAAAACTCAAATCCAAACCTCATATGAACAATCTAACATCCTATAAACACTAGAATCAACTCAAAACATCAACACACCCAAGATCCACTCCTATGATTTCAAATTTCAGCAACTAACCCCAAAACCCAACAATGTTTAGCTTAGGCATTTTAATTCCTTAAATCAAAACAAAATCCATACTTAGATATGTATAAAACCTTTACCTCAATTGAAGAATCCACACAAGTCCTTGATCCCCTCCTAGACTCCCACTTCTCCTTCTCTTCTTCTTCTTCTTCTTGCTTGCCCTAGCCTTTCTCTTCTCTTCTTTTCCTTCTCTTCAATTTTATCAAGACACTAAATGCCCAATACTCCAAACCGTGCCCCCTATATCCCAGCTGCCTTTTGTCTATTACCCTTGCCAAAAGACCAATTTACCCCTCCTTACTTATCCTTCTAAGCTAAACCTTCAAGGGTACTTAAGTCTTAACACTTTCATTTCAACTCTACCACTTCCTATCTTAAAACTTGTTACTCACAGCAGTTACAAGTGGTTACCAAAACACTAATAACTAATCACTCTTTCTAAACTCAACTTATAAGATTCCCGAAGTACCCCTGGGCTCCTCCCGAGCCGGGTACAACATCCCGTTGTGACTTTTAGACTAACTGGCTCTCTAGGACCGTCTCGATGCGTGCATCCTGATAAAACATCACATTCACATGGCACTATTCACATAGTACAATTATCACAGTTATGCCCTAACATGGCCAAGTTACAATCATGCTCATTTTAAGACAATCAGTTCTACATGCATACTGATTCACATAGTCATGCATCTCAAATAATCAAATAGTCATATAACGTGCAATAAATCATAATGATGCATTAAACTTAATAAAGTCACACACAAAATCCCATCATGCCCTCCAGGCACACTACTCCAGGCCCTTAAGCCTTAACACTGAATTTGGGTCGTTACAAATACAATGATCTCACATCCTGGTACATCTTTGTGGTGTTTTGATGCAAAGAGTAAGGTGTAGTATGAGATTCATCTAGAATCTCTCACCTCAATGCAGTGTCTAACAGAACACATATCCAACCCTTGTATCTTAACAAGCCCAAATTACACACTGTATAATCTCTGGATGCTCCAGCCAAAACATCCTCTCTGATCTTGATCAGCTGTGGATCACCCAAATGAACCTCCTTGACTCTGTCTAACAGTGTAGACTGTAGCGTAATATTGGCCAACTGGCCTACCAGAAACTCTATACCAGCTCTGGTCATATCATCTGCTAACTCTTTGGTTATTAGCCTCGCACTATTAATCTGCCCTGGACCCTTCCGGCTTAAAGCATCAGCTACCACGTTGGCTTTTCCTGGATGATAAAAAATCTCACAATCATAATCTTTTACTAACTCCAGCCAATGCCATTGTCTCATGTTCAAGTCTTTTTGCGTGAAGATGTATTTCAGACTCTTGTGGTCAGTGTAGATCTCACACTTCTCCCCATAAAGGTAATGTCTCCATACCTTTAAGCAAAGACCATAGCCACCAACTCTAAATCATGAGTGGGATATCTCTGTTCATACTCCTTCAACTGACGTGAGGCATAAGCGATCACCTTCCCTGACTACATCAGAACACAGCCCAAACCTTGATGTGAAGCATCGCAGTATATCACAAACTTCTCTGGATCTGTTGGAAGACTCAAGATTAGAGCTATAATCAATCTCTGCTTCAGTTCCTGGAAGTTGTTCTCACACTTGTCTAACCACACAAATTTCTGATTCTTGCGTGTCAGCTCAGTTAACGAAGTAGCAATCTTTGAGAACCCTTCCACAAAGTGCCTATAATAACCTACCAAACCAAGGAAACTTCTAACCTCAGAAGCATTCTTTGGCCTTGGCCAATCTCTGACTACCTCGATCTTTGTTGGATCTACCTTAATCCTATCCTTACTGACAATGTGCCCAAGAAAAGATACCTGAGATAACCAGAACTTACATTTCTTGAACTTTGCAAACAATATGTGTTCCTTCAGTCTCTGTAGAACCAATCTCAGATGCTGCTCATGCTCTGACTCTGACTGAGAATAAACCAGGATATCATCGATGAAGACGATCACAAACTGGTCCAGATAATCCTTGAACACTTTGTTCATCAGATCCATAAAAGCAGCTGGGGCATTAGTCAACCCAAAAGACATGACTAAGAACTCATAATGCCCATACCTAGTGCGAAAAGCAGTCTTCGGTATGTCTCCCTCCTTGACCCTCAACTGATGATAACCAGAACGAATGTCTATCTTTGAGAATAGCTTTTTACCTTGCAACTGATCAAACAGATCGTCTATCCTTGGCAGAGGATACTTGTTCTTGATTGTTAACTTATTCATATCTCTATAATTAATACACATCCTCAAAGAACCATCCTTCTTTTTCACAAACAAAACTGGCGCTCCCCAAGGTGAGAAACTAGGTCTGATAAAACCTAAATCCAACAGTTCTTGTAACTGTACTTTCAATTCTTTCAACTCATCTGGGGCCATTCTATAAGGTGCTCTAGACACTGGCTCCGTCCCTGGTGCCAGTTCTATCACGAACTCATTCTCTCTGTGTGGTGGCAACCCTGGAAAATATTCTGGAAACACATCCAGGAATTCACAGACTAGTCTAGTCTCTTCTAGTCTCACTGGCATGACCTGAGTGGTGTCAAGCACACTAGCTAAGAATCCAATGCAACCTTCTTGCAATAGATCTCTTGCCCTCAAAACAGAAATTATAGGTATACGGGGTCCATGCACAGTACCAACAAACACAAAAGGATCCTCACCTTCAATCTCAAAGGTGACCATCTTCCTTCTGCAATCAATGGTTGCCCCATACTTCACTAACTAGCCCATACCCAGAATCATGTCGAAGTCAGTCATAACTAACTCTATCAAATCCACTGACAACTCTCTACCCTCCACTGTCACTGGCAAAGATCTGACCCATCTCCTGGATACCACAAACTTCCCAGTGGGTAATAAAGTTTCAAACCCCACAACATAATAATCACATGGTATACACAATCTATCAATAATTCTACTAGCAACAAAAGAAAGTGTAGTACCAGAATCAATCAAAGCATTATAAGGGGTTCCAGCACTAAGAATCTGACCTGTAACTACTGAGGGAGAAGCCTCAGCTTCTGCTTGTGTCAATGCGAACACTCGAGTTGGGACCGAGCTGTCTGCCTTCCTGGGTTCTTCCTTTCTTGCTTTAAGGCAGTCTTTCTTGAAATGACCCACTGCTCCACACAAAAAGCAGGCCTTTGCCCTACACTCTCCCAAATGACGCCTCTTGCATCTAGGGAATTCAGGATGAGTCTTCTAGGCCTCACTACCACCCTGACGACTCATTAAAATACCACGGGGATGCCTATCACGACCTAGAGCTGGGAAGGTATCAGGAACCTTCCTCTTCTGATCACTAGGGCCTCCACCCCTACTTGAACCCACAAATTGAGAACCTGTTCTCCTAAACTCTTTTCTGGCTGCATTATCTCGCCAGATCTTGTTCTCTACACTCTCAGCTGTGAGTTCCTTCTCAACCACCTATGCATAGGTAGTAACCCCAGCCACAGTGGTAATGAAAAGATCTTGGGCTAGTCTAGGCTGTAGCCCTTGGAGAAATCTCTCCCTTCTGGTCCCATCAGTGGGCACCAGCTCCATGGCAAACTTTGCCAATCGATCAAACTTCAGAGCAAACTCAGTCACTGACAAACTCCCTTGAAGTAATCTGATAAACTCCTCAGCTTTTACTGCCCTAATGGCATCATTGTAGTACTTCTCGTTGAACAAAGTCTAAAACTCTTCCCAACTCATAGCATTGATATTCTGGTCTGGAATATAACCTCCCACAAAATTCGGGCATCTTCCCGAAACAAGTATGTGGCACAGGCCACCCTCTCATTACCAGTCACCCTCATGAAGTCCAGGATGGTGGTAGTCATGTTCATCCATTGTTCTGCTTTTGTAGGATCTGCACTGCCTTCAAAAACTGGAGGTTGCTACTTTCTAAACCTTTCATAGAGAGGCTCCCATTTGTTACCAACCTCAGGCAATTGCTCAGCTACTGGCACCGATACAGAAGGTGCCTCAGATACACTGGCTACTTGAGGAACCTGATGTTGTCTCAGGAGGCAGAGTTCTTCTCCCTGCCTCAATAATGTAGCCTACAAATCATTAAATAACTGATGCCAGTTCTCAGGAGCTGGCTGTGGAATCTGACTCTGGTCATTCTCCCGATCCTTCCTATTATTCTGGCTTGATCATCCTGGCCAGCTAATGAATCTGTCTGTCTTGGAATCATTCTTATCAACTTAAACCTTGCTGAAATAATCAATGTGTCCAGTTAAGCAGTAATAACAAAACCTCTTGCTGCCTCACGGTCGAAGATCAATAGATAATCACCTATTCCACAATCATACAGATATACAAATGGATATATGATTATAGCATTTAGCATTTAGCATTTAGCATGTATCAAATAATAATTCACAATGAACAATATTAGTGAGTATGTTCCAACAATATTAGTACTAATTAGCACGTTCTTGTTGATGATGCAGTAGTTAAGGCATAACCTTATCAAGGTATCCCATGGAAACAGGTAAAGCATTTATACCATATTTAAGCAGTTAAATATATAACCACATAAATAGTTAGCAAACCATGAGTCGAGCTTGTCTTCAATGGTGAGTGTACATGCCCAGCCAGTCTACAGGAACCTTAAACCTTGGCACGCTCTGATACCAAGTTGTAATGCCCTGATTACTCCAAGATCGTTACTGTGAACTTTGAACCGTTCTTAACTCACTAATCGAGTTTTTGGTTATAAACATGCATCCAGGTGTTATTAATAGGTTAAGGTGAAAAACCAATCAAAAGGAAATGGTATATTTTATTTAAAACATAAAAATGTTCATGGGCCCATAAAAGCATTTACAAGTTATTTACAATTCAAAATGATCATTACATTGTAAAATTACAACCCGCCGACCTAAGCGAAAAAAATAGGGTTAAGCCCCTAGTTCCTCCGAGAACTCCTTGGCCGTGGTGGTCAAGCAACCGCATATGTACACATCACCACCTAAGCTCTCCACTCAAGGCTGGGTGAGCTTTTCTTTCCCTTTACCTGCACCACATAGCAACCATGAGCCAAAGCCCAGCAAGAAAACTCATTACTACATATAAATATTATCAAATGATGATCATTATAATCATACAAAACTTATAGCCCTGAACAGATGAGTGAATATCACTTTGAGGTTCCATTAACCATGATGGAGCGTATAGCTCTAATAAGATGTGTGATTTAAAACTTGAGCTTCTGTTAAACCATAATGAGTGACTGACGAGCAAGTCACTACGGGGCTCAGCACCCACAACCATGTGATGACGCAGTCGACTGGGCCTTCTGCCCCTGGCTTTAATCAAATGAGTGATTGTTGGGTAAGTCACTTCGGGCTCAACACCCATAAACATGTGACGAAGTAGTCACCTGGGCCCTCTAGCCCTGACTCTAAGTGACTAGCCATAGGCTAGACAAGCGTTTTTAGTTTTCATCGAACTTGAGGTCGGTCCAACATTAATGTTCATTGTGAGTCATTCAATGCAGATGTCGATTAGATCTAATCTTTGTCGGCTTGCATTAAACACACTAAGAAAGTTCTTGACTTATTAGTCAATACCAGGTGACCAGTGCTCAGTATTACTGCCGAACTTGACTAGTGAGTCACAGCTTCACAATTAACACTGACACCATTGCCAATTCTGACTAATTATTCAGTGCCATGCACAAATGAGCAAGATTTGTTAAGCATTTGATATGCAATCAATGTCCACATTTAAACAGTCAACATGCCTCAATAATAACCATGCATGTCATATATGGGGTGCCGTTTTCTTGCCTCTGGTTCAAGCGGGAATTAATAAAAGAACGACCCTTGAGAACGATCAACCTTTTAGTTCCTTGACGGTCACCTGATCATAACCAATTATGGGATTATATAAATAAAATGAATAATAAAGGTTCCCAGACCAAGACCTAGCCTCTAGGACATCGAATCCTACTAAACCAGGCAGTAGGAACGATCCCGAGGCCTAAGGTTTGAATCCCCAAGCCAAAAATTCATTCCTGGCCAAAATGCCACTAAGGGTCGCGGCCCTACACCACCATGTCGCGGCCCACCTCCTCAAACAGAATCGACCACACTTCCATCCCCAATACGAGCCGCGGCCCTCCTTCACCATGTCGTGGCCAACCATCCCTTTAGCTCCACCCTTCCTCTTCAACGAGCTTAGATCGCGGCGCTCTAGAACAGAGTCGAAGCCCCACCTGAAACTTAGCCAAAAACCTTTATTTTTCTCCTTCGAACTCATTTCAAAAACCCATTAAATCATTCCCAATATCACAAAGCAAAGCCATCAACTATTACCACAACTTATCTACCATATAACCATTAAAACCTAAGCCTTACACCAATCAAAACTTCTTCAAATTCCCATTTCAATGATCAAAACTCCAACCTCAAAACCAACCCAAAAACAGAGCAAGGAGCCATAAAATGGAACTAAAACCTTACCTTAAGCTTAGGTTGAATTCTCTTCAATGGTTGAACACTATTCTAAGACCTCAAGCTTCAATCTCCAAGTTTGAATCCCCAAACTTGCTTCAAGACTTAAGGGAAAAGGGAAGGGAAATGATGATCATGAGGGAGGAAAGACAAGGCTCTGTTTTGGCTAACCTTTTCACAGCCTTCAAGTTATATGTAGCCTAGGTCAAATGACCAAAATACCCCTCATGCTTAATTCATCCCTTAACAGCCCCCAAGGGCAAAACCGTCATTTCCCGCCTATCTCGTTAATCATAATTAACACTCTCCAATTCCCATCATGCTCAAATACGAATAAAATCATATCCCATTACCCTTTAATTCCCGGTAATGCTCTAATCATCAAATTACCCCGAGACTCACCCCGAGACTCACCCCGAGCCCCGAATTCAACCCAATTATGACCAAACCGATAATTTGCACTCAAAGATCGTCTCAGGCTGAATGGCTCGAACAAATCCATATTATTATGTGGCCTCAACAATAGTTCACTAAAATGCATGAAAATATACAATTACGCCCTCAATGGGCCAAATGACCAAAATTCCCTTATGATGAAATGTGGACCCACATGAATGTATTTTAAATCATATTATAATATAATTCACATAAACAAGCACATAATCATTTAATGGCATAATAAATCAATTATGGCCCTCCCAACCTACTAATCCAACCATTAAACCTCATTAGGGATTGTGGGGAATTGCACTTACAAATATAGTCAAGGTTCACCGAAGAGACTATTACTACCAGTCCAGATAAAACAGCAGCATGTTATCAAAAAAAAGAGACATGTCGAACCCCTTTTTGCTCCTACATACAGGAGCGGGTTTGAAAGGACCTCATACATAAAGAAACGATAATAAGAGATCACATATATATTAGAAAAATGAGAGGTATGTAATGTTCCAGAATCACACTAACACCACTTATGCGTTGAAGACACAATGCCGAAGAGTCTACCAGAGCTCCTAAAGGCCCTCTCATAGACTAAGGGCAAGTGTGGATGCTAAGAATTCCACACTAGTAAAAGTCCCACATCACGTGTCTAAAGTCCCTTGAAGGTCCAAAATGTGCACATGTGCCTACACCACTAGACGTGTGTTGGGAAGCCTTGCCAAGCATAGCTTCGCTTGCCACATGGTGCCTCGTCTCACCAATATGCGGCACCTCTAGAGACCTTCGTCTCATGCCAGGGCCTCACACACTAAGCAGCTGCCCTCCCGCGAGGCCCTTGTCTCACACCCGTCTGGATCCATCTCACGCCATGCGCCTAGTGAGGAGGGCCTCGCGCACACATCAGACCACCATCTCGGCCACGACCTCGCGCGCCAAGCAGCTGTCCTCCCAGGAGACCCTCTTCTGGCACTTTGCGTGCCCGTCTAGAAGCGTCGTACCAAGAAAACCTCTGCCACACGGAAGCGCCTCGCACCTCGGCCACTCGGCAGGCGTCTCGCCCGCGGTTTGGCGTCTTGCTCCTCGACACAAGACTTAGGATCTCGTTCGTCTAGGTACGAGGCCCCCATGAAGAAAGGTGCCTCGCTATGCGATGTGCTGCATTCCCAAATGATGATATGCCTTGACACCAAGACCACGTACCGAAACGCCAAGATGCAAATCAAGCACAAGGGAGGCCCGGTTCTCCAAACCCCACACCGCAAGGCTGATATGTAGCAGGGTCTCACTACGCAAGGCCTATTTCCAAAAATTGCCTCAACGTGTAGGTCATGTATTGGAAATCCATTCTATGTGAGTGAAGAACCCACAATGTTCTCCAACACTTAGCAAAAGGTAAAGAAGCTTGGAGAGAGTTTATATCTTGTAAATAAAAAAAGTACCATCAGGTACAAGGCACGCCCATGAGTACGGGATGTCCGACCCCGAGGAGAACAGAGGCGTGACTCTGACATCCATGCCTGGCAAGTAGTGGAAGTACGAGGAGTGGTGGCATGACTTGCATGTCTCTGACCATGAACAAGCATCGACACCACAATCCAGTGCTCCACCACAACTTGTGCCACTACCATGACAGTGTACCCGCGTACCTTCTTGTCCCCTAGGACCACCTTGTATTAGGGGCCATTAGAGCCAAACTATAAATAGACCTCCACCCCTCATACGAAGGGGTTGGAAAATTCTTGTAATGCCAGGCTATTCAAAGAGCAATATACATGTTTTCTTCCATTACCCTTCTGTAATTTTTCTCTAAGTCTTCATAAATTTTCTTAAGTTCATAAGTTCTTGGTTAAGTCTTTGAATTTTCTGATCTTAATTCATTGACGAGTTCTCACTGTCAACACTTATATACTCCAAAGAAATACTTTGGACCCAAAAAGATCATTTTTAAATGCCTATAACAAAAGTCAACCCGCTCATATTGACTTTAGTGAAATCGTTATGGTTTTTGCACCTCTTTGTGCATAACTAAATTCACTATGTATTTAACAAATCCTAACAATCCCCTACTTGGTTAAATACATCCTCCTTCTCTAGCCCAAACGATATTAGTACATAAAATAAAGTGTCTTTCAGTTTGAACTTTATTTTAGTGAAAATGCTACAAAGCTTTATCGAAATGCTTAGTATTCTTAAAAAATTGAACCAAACATTCCTAGTGATAAAACCAGTAGTATCTCACACAATTCTATGTAATTACTCATATGTTCCCTATTTGTGTGCTCAACACTATTATGGACTTGCACTCATCCATACAGCCTATTGGTTTTGATCCTTATGGTAGATCAACAATTTCTCAAGTGTAGTTAGATATTATTGAATATTTCTCATCATTTATTGCCTCCTTCTAAAATACGGAGTCGCTTGGAGACATAGCTTCTTGGAAGGTTTTGGGATCATCTTCTACTTGAAGTACCATTGGATACTTCCAAGTGTCTCCTTTGTGATTACCCTCTACTAATTAAAGAATTTCCATTTGTAACCACTTGTCTTGTGATCCTACCTCTTTAATCCTTTGGCTTATTCTAGGCAATAATGGTTGCTCTACAACCCTTGAAGGTAACACCTCTTGAGTTCCTTCCAATGAGATAGGCTCTTGAGATTTCTTGTTACTATATAATAAGTTCTCAAAGAAATCAACTTCCCTTGATCATTTATGACATTAAACTCCAAATCTAATAGTCTATAGGCTTTACAATTTGAGGCATAGCCTGCAAATAAATACATTATTGCTTTTGGACCCAACTTGGGACTTTTAGGTTTCGTGCTCTTGCAATAAGCAAGGCACCCCCCACACTGTGAGATACCCTAGGTTGGACCTCTTTCCTTATCATATCTCATATGGTGAAATTTGATCCTTTTTTTAGATGAATCTAGTTTATAATATGACAAGTGTATAGCAAGGCTTCTCCCCATAATGCAAAACTCAAACTTGCATGCAAAAGCATATCGTTTATCATTTTGTTGGGGGTGTATAAAGGGTTGTACATCCATGAATTATACCATGCATTTCACAAAATAAACTGAATTCATTGAAAAAATATTCATGGCCCCTATCACTTCTTATTACTATTATTTTCTTTTCCAATTGATTTTTAACCTTGGCTCCATAAATTTTAAACATGCTAAAGGCTTCATCCTTATTCTTAAGCAAGTAAATATATGTGAACCTAGAATAATCATCAATAAAGGTAATAAAGTATCTATGTCAATCTCTAGTTATTATTCCATTAAATTCACATAAGTCACTATGTATCAAATCTAACAAATTAGTATCTCTTTCAACACTAGTATAAGGTTTCTTAATTATTTTAGATTTAACACATAAATCACATTTTTCATGATCAACATAATCACATACAATTAAACCACATTTAATAACTCTTTTAATTGTCCTATAACCTATATAAGCAAGTCTATTATGCCATAAAGTAATAGCATTTAATCCAAGCATATAACATGAAGATGCATAAATATTATTGTCAAAACTAGAGTCTTGAGTACAAAACTTAGTCATGCCATCACACACATACCCCTTTCCCGCAAAATAATTTGTCTTGGACAAAATTAGCTTACCGACTCAAACATCTCTTTGATGCTTGGTTTGCTAAACAGGTTTCCACTTACATGATTTCTACTCATATCCAGAACATATAACACATTTGTAAGAAGAACCTTCTTTTCAGATGTGAAGAAGAGATCCACATTTCTCTTGCCCATCACTTTGGATATATGCTCATTCCCCATTTGGATTTCATGGCCATCTTTGGTCTCTTCAAAAGTCGTTAAGATTCCTCTATCATAAGTAACATGAATGGTGGCACAAGCATCATACCACCATTCTTGCACTTTGCCTTGAATGACATTCACCTCACTCAAGGTTTCAGCCAACTCCTCTTTGGTTGTGTTGTTCTTGGATCCAAAGTTAGTAGACTTTTAGAATTTTCATTCCCTATCTAAGTGACCACTCTAGCCACAAATAAAATAAGGGCCTTTGACACCCTTGAATTGCCTTTCATTCTTCCTTGGGGCTAGGTGGTTGTCCTTATTCGATTGGGGCTTCTTGTGAGTTTTCCTCTTTGATTGAGAGGTTTTCTTTATGGAATTTTCCTTGGATGTCCCTCCATTGGACTCTTCCATAGACTTGTCTCTAGAACAAGACTCATCTTCAATCCGCAGGTGCTTTAGGATTTCCTCCAAAGATATCTCCTCATTCTTATGGAGTATCTTCTTCCTATAGCCCCACCAAGATGGAGGCAACTTGGCTATTATAACACCCACTATAAAGGACTTTTGGCAAGGTTATCTTTAGAGTAGACAACTATAACGTCCTCCTAATCCAGAACTGTTACATTGTGTACTATAAATAGTGTAAGACTTGTTAACCATGTCCCTTGGTTATAAACGTGTAACTAAGGTTAATGACAAGGGTTAGGGTTAAAACTTTTGGTTAAAAGGAAACGCTGACTTTTCAGTTAAAAGTTTAGTATATACATGGGATCCCAAAATAATATAAACATATGTTTAAAAGGTTATTACAGTTCAAAAGTTATAAGCCAAGCAGACCTAGGCGGCAAAATAAGGGATACAACCCTAGTTCCTCCAAGATAACCCCGGCTGTGGTGGTCGAACAGCCGCATATGTACACGCTGCCACCAAAGCTCTCCAAATCATGGCTGGTCCAGCCTCGCTTTTCCCTTACATGCACCACATAGCACCCGTGAACAGAGGCTCAGTAAGAAAACTTAAACATGTGCATGAACAGTAAATACATATTCTAGATAGATATCTAGCATGCCTAGTAGTAATAACCTACTCATGCATGCATACAATTACAAATAAATGATTATAGGATCATTCTGGGGCCCGCTGCCTTGAATAGATGACCATAGAGTCAACCTGGGCCCCTATTCCCTAGCTAAGTGACCATAGAGTCATCTGGGGCCTTTTGCCCTATCTCTGAGTAACTAACCATAGAGCTGGCCAAGCGCTTTATTTTTCCAAACGACCATAGGGTCGGCCAATGTAATAGTACATCCCTGATTAGGCCTAAGCCTCTTGGCCAGCACACATAGGGGTCGAAGGGGCCCTTTGCCCTAGCTCTGAGTAACTAGCCATAGAGCCGCCCTTGACAAATAAGTCAATGCCTTAACCAAATATTAAAACAACCAGATAACCAAATACAAATAAGAATACTTCAAATAATACAAGTATGCATACATATTAATCATATATCTCATCCAATTAAATACAAACACAGTAATAACCATGTACCCTAATGGGTCCGAGCCCTACTTACACAGATAATGCAAACATGCGTATATCATTTAACAATTATCTGGGTACAGATTCAAGCATGCTTAATCAACAAGAACAATCATAATCTTAATCATGTTCATTCTCAGGGGCCCAAGCTCTATTCATATTTATATTTAACAGCTGGGTCAAGCCCTAATCACATATATCACGTATTGGGTGGAGTTTTCGTACCTCAAGTCCGAGTGCAACATATAATAAGAACGACCCTCGAGCACGATCCCGATTCCCAGCCCCTAGCGGTAACCTAGTCACAACCATAGTATAGAATCCCTTCAATAATGACAAATAAGGCTTCCAGACCAAGCCCTAGCCTCCGGGACATCGAATTCTACTAAACTGGTATTAGAATCGATCCCGAGCCCCTGTGTTTGAGTTCCCCCACTCAAAACATTACCGTGGCTCAAAATCCCTTCAAGCGTCATGGCCCAAGGCAAAAGAGTCCTGGCCCGCCCCAAGTCAGAGAGTCCAAGGGCTCTCCTCTGGACACTAGGGGCGCGTCGCGGCTCAAAATGGAGACTCATCACTTCTTTCTCCATCGTTCATGAGAGTCGCGGCGCCCCAAGAATAGGGTCGCGGCTCGACATGAAAACCCAGTTTTTCCCCTCGTTTTTTCAAGCCAAATCTCACCAAAAGCCCAACCAAACATAGCCAAAACCCAAAAGTAAAGTTCCCAATCAACTCAGCACTTCAACACAAACAAAACCCAAACTTAAACTTGACCAAAACCCCACCAAATCTCCAAATTTAGATTTCAGTTTTCAAAACTCTAACACTCAGCTAAAACCAAAGAAAACATAAAGAATTTAAAGCTAGAAATTGATGGCTCTATTGCTCAAAACAATGCTAAGCCTTTCCCCAAGCAATCCTGAGCCTAAGCTTGCTTCGATTCCCCTTAGATCGCAAGAAATTCCAAGGAATCGAGAGAGAGAGAGAGTGTACACGAGTGAGAGAGAGAGTTTAAGAGAGTTCTAAGTGTTTTTTCTTTGTTTTTTGTTTGTGTATAGGTTAGTTAGAGTTCAAGTAACTCTAAGAAAATCCCGAAGCTCGAGGTACCAAAAAGTAAAATGGTCAAAATTCCCGACATTCCTTCCAATTCTCACTAACTCCGAATATATCCTCAAATATTTATTCCCATTGCCTGATATCTCGGTAATGTACTAAATACCCAAAATACCCCTTGACTCACCCCGAGTCGAGTATTTGGTCTTGTTGTGACTTTCCCGCTAACTTGCTCCCTAGGATCGCCTCGTGCCGAGTAACTCAAATATATCCACATATTAATGTGGTCTAACACATATATCACATGTATGAACATTTATCCCAAATATACCTGTAACGGGCCAAATTATGAAAATTGCCCTTCTAATAAGAAACGGACCCACATGCATACTTAATACACCTAAGTTTGGAGGCATTTGGAGGTATTTTAAGTCGATGTACGAGGTCAAAAATCAGTGGTAGTGGCGTTGCATCACCTACACGAGCCGCGTGGGCCGCCTGGATAGAGCCATACAATTATGTGTTTTGGCTCCAAAACTCTTTCTAAAATGCTCTAATCTCATGGGTTAAAACTAATGATGGTCCCTACACTATTTAAGGGGTTCAAATGAGATTTTGGTGAATTGATCACTCACCACTCTGTCTCTCTAGAACCATCTCTCTCTCTCTCTCTCTCTCTCTCTCTCTCTCTCTCTCTCTCTCTCTCTCTCTCTCTCTCTTTCTCTAACTCACAAAGATTGCTAGTTTTCTTAGAGATATTCATTAAGAAAGCTTGACTTGTTTGAAGACCAAGGCTTGTAAATCTCAAACTCATTCCACCATTGTAGTAGCTCCAAGCAATCTCTTATGGGAGGCTAGGAATAAAGTCATTTTTTGGACAAAAATTCTAATTGTATCAAGCCTTCTTGTCATCCCTATTGATTTATTACATAAAATCATAAACTTGCGACTTTATGTAACTAGGATTTCTCTTGATTTAAGTTGTATTATTCTTCTATTATTTATGTGGTTATATTATATTTTATTCTCTTGAATTACAATATTATTTTGTGATCATAAGCTATGTTGGGGATATGACTAAACACATAACTTTGAAGATTACAATTCAAAGAAACAAACCCAAGATAGTCTAGTCTACAATAGAGGAATAACACAAAAATAACAAGTGATAGAATAGACATTTGGAGTGAAAACCCTTAGTTACATAAAATCATAAAGAATATGTTTTTATGTGAATCAATGGAGGTGGAAAAGGCTTAACACAAATTATATTTGTTGTCAAAACATCTCTATTCCTAGCCTCCCCTTAGAGATTGCTTGAAGCTACAACAAGTTGGAATGATATTGGGATTTACAAGCCTTTATCTTCCAGCAAGTCAAGCTTTCTTGATGAAGTTCTAAAGAAAACTTGTAATCTTGAGAGTTAGAGATAGAGAGAGTTTTAGAAGGACAGAGAGAGAGAGATTTTAGAAGGAGAGAGAGCAGTGAGTGATAAATTCACCAAAAGCTCAAATGAACCCTTTAAATAGTATAGGAACCCTTATTTGTCTCAACCAATGAGATTAGAGCATTTCAAACTAATTTTTGGAGCCAAATTACATAGTTGTTATGTCCCATGTGAACCACCCAAGTGATGTGTTTCCTGCACCTAGGCGATGGCAATGCGTCACCACCATGCAGGTGATGCATTGCCTGCCTGGGGGTTTATCTCTAGAGCGATGCGACGTGTCCTACAGGTGACGCAATACAGATGCCACTGTCTTGGCGCCGCCAAACTCACCCCAAAACGTCATCAAATACCTCCAAAATTTTTGGGCACTCTTATATACGCCAAAGAAACACTTTGGACCCAAAAAGATAATGTATAGATGTCTATACCAAAATTCAACCCGCTCATGTTGACTTTAGTGAAACTGTTATGGTTTTTGCACCTCTTTGTGCCTAACCAATTTCACTATGTATTTAACCAATCATAGAAATCCCTCACTTGGTTAAATACATCATCTTTCTCTAACCCGAATGATATTAGTTCATAAAATAGAGTACCTTTTGAGTTTGTACTACAAAGCTTCTATAAAAATTCTAAGGTATTCTTAAAAGATTGAACCCAACATTCCTAGAGATAAAAATCGGTAGTATCTCACACACCTCTACCTAATTACTAATGTATTTCCCACTTTGCGTATTTTATGGCCTTGTGCTTATCCATTCATGAACCATTCGAAGAGAATACTCCTACTCTCTTGAGAGGCAGCACCACCTCTAGGTTCACATGGGTGAAATTCTTACAACATCTTTGATACCTTTAGAGTTGCTTGTTACTCTTCAATTGAATTTTATTAAAAGCCTATCACTTAACCCTCATGTTCGGAAAAATCCAATATTAACTATCTTAGATGGGACTTTAGGTCGTTAATGTTGTTAACTATTCCATTATAAACAACTTGTTCTTACCCATTGAACTCAACACTCGATGTAAACAAACTTTGAGCTGGGTTGCCATCATTAGGGAATCTATCTGTCAATGTGTTTTAGTCCCATCCCTCTATTTGTAGAACTAACTAAATCTCTCCCTAGAGGTTTGGTAAACGGATCCGCTAAGTTCTCACGTGATTTGACATACGAAACTGATCTGACTCCCTTATCAATCAATTCTCTCACGTAGTCATGTCTTAGACTTATCTATCTAGACTTCCCATCATATTTCTTATTGTAACCTCTAATCAAAGTGGCTTGAACATCACAATGTATCAAAATCATTGATACATCAACCACGATTTTAGGTATCTCCATCATGATATCTCTAAGCCACCGACCTCTTTGCTAGTTTCCGCTAGAGCTACAAACTTAGACTCCATGGTTGAGTGTCATATACATGTTTGTCTCTTAGATCCCCAAGAAATCGCACCCCCACCATGGATAAACACCCAACTTGTTGTAGAGACATTATCACCTACACTGGATATCCAACTTGCATTAGGATATCCCTCAAGTATCTTAGGAAAATTTGAATATTAGAGGTGCAACTTTTTGCTCCTTTTGAGGTATCTAAAGAATCTTTCTACGACCTTCCAATGTTTGATACTAGGGTTGCTAGTAAACCTACTTAGTTTACTAACTGCAAATGCAATATCCACTCTTGTACAATGTGTGACATACATCAAACTCCCTACTGCACTTGCATACTCCAATTGAGCCACCACTCATCCTTCATTCTTTTCAAGCTTTTGGCTTGAATCAAATGGCGTGTTTGCCTCTTTGATATTAAGATGACCAAACTTGTCAAGCATCTTCTCAATATATTGGTCTTGACCTAAGGCATATCCATCTACATTTCTTCTAAATTTGATACCTAGAAAGGTATCAACCTCGCCAAGGTCTTTCATCTTGAAAGTAGAAGACATAAACCTCTTTGTTTCTATTATGTCTTTCATGTCATTACTTAATATCAACATATCATAAACATATAGACACACTAGAATGACATAGTCATCACAAGTCTTAGAATATGAGCACTTATTTCCACTATTGTGTCTAAACCTATTCAAGATAATGGGTTCATCAAACTTCTTAAGCCATTGTTTCAGTGTTTATTTTAAACCATATACAAATTTAACAAGCCTACACACCTTATGCTCATTTCCTCTTAGAACAAACCCTTCCAGTTGTTCCATGCAACCCTCATCATCGAGATTACCATTTAGGAATATCATTTTGACATCCATTTAATGAACATATAGGTTGTATATTGATGATAAGACAAACAACATTCTTATTGATGTTGTCATTGATACTAGTGCATAGGTATTGAAATAGTTTATGCCTTCTTTTTGTCTAAACCATTTGGCCACAAACCTTGCTTTAAAGGCTTGAATGGTCCCATTAGTGTGATATTTTCTTATAAATACCCATTTACAACCTATTGGCTTTGATCCTTGTGGTAGATCAACAATCTCCCAAGTGTGGTTAGAAATAATTGAATCCATCTCATCATTTATTGCTTCCTTCCAAAAGGTTGAGTCCATTGAGAACATAACTTCTTGGAAGGTTTAGGATCATCCTCTACTTGAAGTACCATTGGATACTTCAAAGTGTCTCCCTTGTGATTTCCATCTACTAAGTAAATGGTCTCAACTTGTGAGTTTTTATCTTGTGATCCAATCCCTTTAAGCCTTTGGCTTCTTCTAGGAAATATCGGTTGCTCTAAAATCCTTGAAGTTAACTCATCTTGAGTTCATTCCAAGAAGATCAGTTCTTAAGGCTTGTAGTCGTTATACAACAAGTTCTTAAAGAACTCAACTTCTCTTGACTCAATTATGACATTAGACTCCAAGTCTAATAGCCTATGTGCCTTACTATTTGAGGCATAGCCTACAAATACACATTTTATGGCCCTCAAGCCAAACTTGGTCATTTTAGGCTCCGTGCTCTTGCAATAGGCAAGGCACCCCCACACTTTGAGATACCCTAGGTTGAGTCTCTTTCCTTTCCATAACTTATATGGTGAAATTTTATTCTTCTTTAGAGGAATCCATTTTAGAATATGACAAGCGAATAATTGACATTGTCATAACTCAAGGTTGCAACCAAGTCCTCTACAGTTGAGTTGACCTTGGATCCAATGTTGGTATGCTTTCAGAACTTGCATTCCCTAGCCAAGTGACCACTCTTGCCACAAAGAAAATAAGGGTCTTTCACACCCTTGAATTATTGATCATACTTCTTTAGGGCTAGGAAATTGTCCTTCTACGATTGGGGCGTCTTGTGGGCCTTCCTTTTAGATTGAGAGGTTTTCTCTATGGTGTTAGCCTTGGATGTCCCACCATTGGACTCTTCCATACACTTGTCTCTAAAACGAGACTTCTTTTCAATCCTTAGGTGTTTACGGATCTCCTCCAAAGATATCTCCTCATTCTTATGGAGAATCTTCTTTCTATAGCCCATCCAAGATGGAAGCAACTTGGCAATTATACCACCCACAATGAAGGACTCCGGCAATGTTATCTTAAGAGTAGATAACTTATTCACAATAACTTACAATTCATGTACTTGGGGGAGTAAGGGTTTTCCATCAAAAAATTTAAATCCTATATATTGAGTTATGAAGAATTTCTTGGTACCTTATTCTTCAGTTTTGTACTTCTACTCAAGTGCATCCCAAATCTCCTTTAACAATGTAGTATTGGTGTAGAGATCATAGAGGCGATCAGAAAGAGCGTTGAGAATGTGGCCTCAGCATATGAGCTCATCTTCTTTCCTCTTCTTCCTTTCTTTAATCACTTCTTGAGAGTTATTATCCTTTGGAGCACCCAAAGTGTTCAAATATTTGTCAAGTATGCAATGAACCTTCAAGGTTGTTAGGAGGAACTTGATGTTGAGATTGGTTAAATATAATGGTTAAGATGTTTACACGTTGAGGTGCAAAACACTTAACAATTTTTACTTAAGTTGAAGTGAAAATATGAGATTGTGTAGTAGGCATCTAAAAATGACTTTTATGGGTCTAAAATGATACAATAAGGTATCTAAACATTCCCTAAAAGTTTGGAGGTATTTGGAGACTTTTTGGGGTCAAGATCACAGTAGTTTTGCAGAGGCACCTGCATTGCGTCGCCTATGAGAGGTGACACATCACCTAGAATTGTTTGGGAGACAAAACACCCAACAGGCGATGGCGACACATGCACCCAGGCGATGCATCGCATGCACCTAGGCGATGCGTCGCCATCGCCTGTTGGGTGTTTTGTCTCCCAAACAATTCTAGGTGATGTTTTGTCTCCCAAACATCACGTGTCTGATATGCCCCTGACTTCTCGGACACGTAGCAAGAACGTGCGTATTCAGACACCCACGACTGGGTTGGGCCGTGCGGCCCATTATCTCCTTACCTATCGATTTGACCATACTTATGTGTCAGGTTTAGGAATTAATCATGAATGTCACAGAGTTGATGTGATAGATAAGAGGGTCACGGGATGACCTTCTTACCAACTCCCAGGTGCCTTCTCCTATAAATATGGAGACCCTGGGACTTAATAAGGGTTGGATTCTCTATTGTAAAGAAGGCCATGTAATCAAATATCCAGTATAGAGCAATAATACTGACTAGTGGAGTAGAAGGATTTTAACCTTTGAACCACTCAAAAAACGTGTCTTGTGTCACCTCTTTCCTTTTCTAAGATCTTATATCTGTTTCGGTTCACATTTAGCACTAATCCCTTTCTCTTCATTTCTTAATTACCTGTTGGCGAAGAACTACGTCAACAGTTTGGTGCTTTCATTGAGAGCAAGTCCGATTCAGTGCTGTCGCAAACATCCGATTATGGTGACAACTCGATCCAGGCACGGTAACGAGGCAGAACAACATGATGGGCAGGAGGCTCATCATACTGCCATCCCTGGTGAACAAGTTCCTGAAGTCCAGCAACGGCCAGGAAAGCAGCCGGCGGGCCAAGATGATACTGGTAGTTCGGCGCCTCGACCGCCTAATCCGAACCCATGTTATTATACTACGGTGGAGATGGAGAACGCTCAGCTGAGGAGCCAGTTAGCAACAGCTAGCCAACAAATCAAGGATATGCTGGCCCGACTACCCCCTCTCACAACCGACGTTAACGTCGGAGAGAGGCGAGGCGAGGCTTCTAAGTCTCGCCGGGGTAACCGGTCCAGGCATAGCCGTTCGGACAAACTTCCAGCAGCCAACTCTACCCCTTCATCACACCATCAAGAGGCAGACTTCGGAGGAATGCCTAGAGCCGAATAACAGCAATACAGCCGTTCGGTCAGGACGTCGACTCCTAGCTCCCAACCATCCTCGAGGACGCCCAGAGGAGCTCAAGGAAATTCTCGAAGGAGATCCGGAGTGGGCTCACGACATCAGCCCGTTCCCAACAACCATCCTGCGCCTCGTCCGGATCGCCAGGCGCGGGACCAGCAGGTTGGCAGGGCCGAAAGGCCCCCACCAAACTTGATCCGTCTTGACGGAACTAGGATAGTCTCTCCACTCAGGCATCCTCCTTCCCCAATCAGATATTCGTCTCCTCCTCGGCCCGTCCGAGACATCCCAGCCTATGGGAGTAGTAGGAGAAATCCGCCATCGGTAGGACCTTCCCGGCGTAGCAGGGCGCCGAGGGAAAGCCCAGATCCTCAACACCAGAGGCGGACTACAAGCCTATCTAGCAGGAGCCATTGGACCGGCAGTCGCCAGAGTGATCTCTCTGGGGGAGACCTGCGCCAGCGTCTGAGTTCGGCGCAAAGTCATCAAACCACCTAGGGAGGTGACCTGTGAGATCGCCTCAACTCTAATAGAGGGGAACAAGCAGGAGGAGATGACCATGCTCGCTCAAGGGGGGCTCTGTCCGAAGTACGTAACGGAGGGAATGTCCCAAATAACCTATCTCAAGATAGGAGGGGCAATAACCCACCAAATATGTACAATGGATCCGGAGCTGTTGAATAGCCCCAGAATAACCAAGGACATCAGGACCAAACCCTCGAGCGCTTGACTCAGATGGAGGAGCTGATGAGGAAGCTCTTGTCAGAAAAAGAAAAAGACGAATATGATTCAGGGGACGGGATGGAACTCTTCGCCCCCAGTATAGTAGCAACGGCGTACCCATCTGGTTTCCGTATGCCTCACTTGTCAAAGTTCAATGGGGACGGAGACCCATCGGACCATCTAGGGATGTTCAACACCCTGATGATGGCCCACAACATTGGCCCCGAGCTGAGATGTTTAATCTTCCCTTCCACACTAACTGGACCTGCCAGGCAGTGGTTCAAGCAAAGTAAAAGACAGTCAATCAGTTCCTGGAAGACCTTCTCAGCTGACTTCAAAAGGGCATTCTAAGCCTCCCAGGCCGCCCGTGTTCAGGCCGACTCCCTGGCTAACGTGAGGCAGCAGCCCGATGAGACTTTGAAGGCCTACCTGAGCAGATTCGCGAACGTTGCTGCTCGAGCCAGAGACGCGGATCATAGCTCCAAGCTCATGGCCATGAGAACTGGAATCCTCATTAGAGGAGACCTCTGGAAGGATATACAAAGGAAGGGAGTCGTCTCGTCAACGAATTCCTTAACAGGGCCCAAGAATGGATAAACTTGGAGGAAGCCGAAGCTTCAGCTGCGGGAACCAGCCAGGTCCCCGAGCAGCCCGCTGGAGTGGGGACGGAGGTCGTGCCAGCGACCCAAAACGTCACACAGAACAACCAGCCCGGTGGAGTCAAAAGAAAGGGGAATGGCAAAAACAGTCTGCATGGCCAAAAGAAGAACAAAGCCATAGACAAGTTTAAGCCCGTCTTCGCGACTTATACCGAGCTAACCCAGTCTAGGGAGAATATCTTCCTAGCCAACTCTACTTGAGTCCCTTGGAAGAGGCCGGAGCCATTAAAGCACCACAAAGGGAAGAGAGACACTTCTAAATTTTGTCGTTTTCATAACGACGTCGGCCACAATACCGAAGATTGCAGACATCTAAAAGACGAGATCGAGACTCTCATCCGAGTCGGCCCCTTGGCTCAATATGCACAGAACAGGGTTCTAGCAAACCGACCTGCTCCAGAAGTCCTGACCAGTCAGCCCGGGTCTCGGTTAGATCAGGATGTCCCTCCCCCTGTGGTAGGGGGGGAGATATCCACCATCTCTGGAGGTCCGCACATGGCCGGCACGAGCAGAGGCGCCCAAAAGAGATACGTGAACGAACTAAAGGCTCATAACGGAGTGGAGTTCGTTCCAAAATAGCGTCAGTCAAAGCAACAGAGATTGGAAAGGCAACCAATCAATTTTACGGAGGAAGACGCGGGCCATGTCCAGTTCCCTCACAATGATCCTCTGGTCGTAGTAGTCCAGCTCGCCAACCGGAGAGTGAGGAGGGTACTGATAGACAATGGGAGTTCGATGAACCTCCTATTCCGATCCACTCTAGAGAAGATGGGTTTGACTGTCGCCGAGCTGAAGGAAACCTCCATGATGTTGTATGGTTTTTTGGGAGAAGGATCAACAGCGATAGGGATGATCGAGTTAGTGATCACCCTAGGTGAAGGATCTTAGACAGTCTCCAAACTCCTTGAGTTCGTGGTCATTGACTGCTCCGCTGCCTACAACGCTATTTTGGGCCGACCTACGCTCATAGCTTTCGAGGCCGTCACGTCCATTCGCCACCTCGCGATGAAGTTCCCTACTTCAACGGGAATCTGCACTATCCATGGCGATCAGCTCGCTGCCAGGGAATGCTACAGCATTTCCATGAAGGGAAAATCTAAACCCGGGCAGCTGGCGATGGCCGTTCAAGGTGAAGAGGAATCTCAGGAACCCTTAGCTGATCCTAAGATTGAAAAACCTTAAAGCGCCGAGGGGGAAAATGTCGTCTTAAGTGAGGACATTGACTCCCGAATAGGCGACGACAGATCCGAGATCCAGGCTATTGAGGAGCTCGAGGAGGTGAGTATCGATCCGCAGAACCCTTGTCGGAAGGTCAAGCTCGGGAAAAACCTCTATAGCAAGAGGAAGGCGGAGCTGACTACGTTTCTGCAGGATAACTTGGACGTATTCGCATGGTCGCACGAGGACATGGTGGGAATTAGCCTGAGTGTCATCATGCACACACTTCATCTGGATAAAAGCATTCCTGCCAAGTCCCAGAAGCAAAGGCGTTTAGGAACAACTTGAGTTGAAGCCCTAGAGGAAGAGGTAGCCCGGCTCAAGAAATGCGGCTTTATCCGTGAAGCCAAGTTTCCAATATGGGTTGCCAACCCCGTGCTGGTCCCAAAGCCTAACGGGAAATGGCGGACTTGCATCGATTTCTCCGACCTGAATAAATCTTGCCCCAAGGATTACTTTCCATTGCCCAGGATCGACCAGTTGGTGGATGCCACGGCAGGGCACGAGCTCATGTCCTTTATGGACGCGTACTCAGGCTACAATCAGATCGCGATGAATCCAGCGGACCAGGAACACACCAGCTTCATGACCCTGACGAACGTCTATTGTTACAAGGTCATGTCGTTCGGTCTAAAGAACGCCGGAGCTACCTACCAAAGGCTAGTAAATAGAATGTTCGCGGACCAGATCGGAAAAAACATGGAAGTGTACGTTGATGACATGCTAGTCAAGTCGAAGACTGCCGATAACCATGTCTCTGACCTGGAAGAATGTTTTAAGATACTACGGGAATATGGCATGAGGCTCAATCCACATAAATGCACTTTTGGAGTCGCGTCAGGGAAATTCCTGGGGTTCATAGTTAATACCCGAGGAATCGAGGCAAACCCCGACAAGATCAGATCATTGCTCGAGCTTCCCTCACCCAGGTCGCGAAAAGATGTCCAAGGCCTTACGGGAAGAGTGGCGGCCCTCAACCGGTTTATTTCGAAGTCTACCGACAAATGCCTGCCATTCTACAACCTGCTCTGAGGGAACAAGAAGTTCGAATGGACAGTAGAATGCGAAAGCGCATTCCTCGACCTAAAGGCACATCTGGCTGAGTCGCCCGTGCTATCCAAACGCAAGGCAAGAGAGCCTCTTTTTCTCTACCTGGCTGTCACTGAGGACGCAGCTAGTGTCGTACTAGTACGAGAAGAGGGCCAAGTTCAGAAGCCAGTCTACTACATCAGCAAGAGACTTCTCGGGGCTGAATCCCGATACCCGCTGATGGAGAAATTGGAGTTCTGCCTTGTCATGGCTTCGCGAAAGCTCAGGCCATACTTCCAATCCCACTCGATTCACGTCATGACCGATCAATCTTTAAGGCAGGTTTTGCAAAAGCCTGAAGCATCGGGACGTCTATTAAAATGGGCAATCGAACTCAGTCAGTTCGAAATTCTTTACACTCCGCGAACTACTATAAAAAGTCAGGCCCTAGCCGATTTCGTAGCGGAGTGCGCGGGATTCCAGGAGGATCCAGCAGAGGACTCACCCCGGGTCACCTCGCCCCAATCGTTGTGGAGGATCTTTGTGGATGGTTCATCCAACGAGGGCGGCTCTGGAGCTGGAATCATTTTGATATCCCCCGAGGGACATAGATTCCACTCGGCACTGAGATTTGGATTCAAAGCCTCCAACAACGAAGCCGAATACGAAGATTTTCTGGCCGGGCTGAGGATAGCCCAGGAGTTGAAGGCGAGCTCCGTCCAGTGCTTCAGTGACTCCCAGCTCATGGTAAACCAGGTTCTGGGCGAATATCAAGCACGAGGACCCAAGATGGTCGCCTATCTGGCAAAGGTGAAATCTGAGCTGTCTGCGTTTGAACGTGGCTCGATCAAGCAGATACCTCAGGAGTAGAACGCTAATGCAGACGCTCTTTCCAAGCTCGCCACCTCTGGGGAAACGGAGACATTGGGGCTAGTACCAGTCGAATTCTTGGAGAAAGATGTCAGGATGGAGGTCGAGATGATCGATGCCAGGCCGACCTGGATGACCCCCATCATTGAATATCTCGTCGAAGGCAAGCTGCCTGAAGGACGTAACGATGCACGGCGAGTCCTGTATCAAGCTCCTCGGTATGCGATAGTCGATGGGATGTTGTACCGACGTGGGCACTCCCTACCTCTCCTCCGGTGTGTTCTTCCAGGCGAAGCAAAGGCCATCCTGCAGGAGGTGGACGAAGGATTTTGCGGAGACCACACTAGGGGGTAGAGCTTGGCCTTAAAAGTCCTGAGGCAGGGGTATTACTGGCCAACTCTATCCAAAGACTCGATCTCATACGTGAAGAACTGCGACAAGTGCCAGCGATTCGCCGCAATTGCCCGAGCTCCTCCAGTCGAGCTAAAGATGATCTCATCCCCATGGCCATTTGCAGTTTGGGGAATATACTTGGTTGGCACCCTCCCCACTGGAAAAGGCGGGGTCCGTTACGCCGTGGTAGCCATCGACTACTTCACTAAGTGGGCTGAGGCAGAACCTTTGGCAACGATAACGTCCAAAAAGGTGCTAGACTTCGTGGTTAAGAGCATCATCTGTCGGTTCGGCCTGCCTAGGAAGATCGTTTCCGACAATGGCACTCAGTTTGACAGCGACCTGTTCACCGAGTTTTGTGAAAGATACAGAATCGTAAAAAGTTTCTCCTCCGTGGCTTATCCTCAGGCTAATGGCCAGGTCGAAGCTATCAACAAGACCCTGAAGACGAGCCTCAAGAAGAGATTGGATGAAGCGAAGGGGGTCTGGCCAGAACAGCTCCCCCAGGTCCTATGGGCGTACCGGACCTCACATCGGACTCCTACGGGTCATACTCCCTTTTCCCTAACCTTTAGGAGTGAGGCGGTCCTCCCCGTGGAAATTAAGGTGCTTTCGCATAGAGTCCAGTCTTACGACCAAAATCGAAACCACGAGCTCCTGTGCAATTCCCTTGACCTAGTTGATGAAAGGCGAGAGGATTCGCAACTCCAGCTCGCCCACTATCAGCAAAAGATCACTCGCTATTTCAATTCCAAAGTCAAAAAATGCGCCTTTAGCGTTGGCGACCTGGTCCTAAGGAGAGTTTTTCTGGCCGGGAAAGATCCCAAAGATGGAGTTTTGGGACCAAACTGGGAAGGACCATACCAGGTCATCGAAATCATTAAGGAGGGAACTTATAAGTTAGCCCGGCTTAATGGAGGGGCAGTCCCGCGGACTTGGAACGCCATCCATTTAAAGAAGTATTATCAATGATTCACTTGTAAGGCCTGGAAGGCCACTTTTTTTTGTGTATGAAGTAATGAGAATTAGCTTTTTGTTTATATTTGTACGTGTTTTCAAGTGTAATCTAAAGTAACCACGAAAAGACCCTTTCCCAGTTACTTGGGGGGCATATGGTACCTGGATATAACCAGGTCTCTTAATGACTTAGAAGTTGATTTAAATCTATTGATCGTTGTTCTTCTTAAAGAGCTCGAGATATGGATAAAAGTTAACGTGAACTAAGTTTTCAAATTAAGTTCCTGGTCTTAACCGGGTCATAAAACTTAGAAGTTGATTTAAATCTATTGATCGTTGTTCTTCTTAAAGAGCTTGAGATATGGATAAAAGTTAACGCAAACTAAGTTTTCAAACTAAGTTCTTGGTCCTAACCGGGTCATAAAACTTAGAAGTTGATTTAAATCTATTGATCGTTGTTCTTCTTAAAGAGCTCGAGATATGGATAAAAGTTAACGCGAACTAAGTTTTCAAATTAAGTTCCTGGTCTTAACCGGGTCATAAAACTTAGAAGTTGATTTAAATCTATTGATCGTTGTTCTTCTTAAAGAGCTCGAGATATGGATAAAAGTTAACGCGAACTAAGTTTTCAAATTAAGTTCCTGGTCTTAACCGGGTCATAAAACTTAGAAGTTGATTTAAATCTATTGATCGTTGTTCTTCTTAAAGAGCTCGAGATATGGATAAAAGTTAACGCAAACTAAGTTTTCAAACTAAGTTCTTGGTCCTAACCGGGTCATAAAACTTAGAAGTTGGTTTAAATCTATGGATCGTTGTTCTCCCTAAAGAGCTCGAGATATGGAAAAAGATCAGCATAAACTAAGTTTTTCAAGAAATTATAGCCGAAATGCGTAAAGGCAAAAAAGAGAAGATCAATTAAAAGCATTAAAGCAAATTGTCTCGAGGTGAAAGCACCTCATGCAAAGGTTACATAAAAATTATTTAAAATATATTGGGGGGCACAAGAAAAGAAACACCCTAAGCTCCGCCAGGTGGACCCTAAGCTCCGCCAGGTGGTCCCTTGGAGGTCGCCGTCTCGCCTTGCTCAGCTGTGCCAGAACCATCCCCAGTCTCCGAGGGCGCCTCTTTATCAAGGCGAGCTTGGAACTTCACCAGCAAGCGCTCCCAGAGGCTCGCTAACATGAAGGAGAAGTCTGCATCTGGATTGTAGGCCCAGCAGTGGTAGAATAGATCTTCCATGGACTTTTCCGAGGTTGTCCGCTCGGCCTCTAGGGCAGCCTGGGCGACCTGGACCTCAGTCTTCGCGGTGTCTAGGTCCATCCTCGAGGTGGCAAGGGAGGTCTCGAGCTCTTGGACCTTCGAATGAGTTTTCTCCAGCTCGACCTGCGAGGCCGCCAGGGCATCCTTGGCCACTTGCAGGGTAGTCTGATGCTCGTCCCTCATGACCCTGAGCTGAGTTTTGGTCCTGATGATGCTCCGATGAAGGGCGACAACGCTCTGCGAGGACGGAAAGACAATTCCTTAGAAAAAAGCAGGGCAAAATATGACAATGTAAAAAACCACAAAAAGGGTAAGGTTAGCTTACCGTCATGGCCATGCCTAGTGAAGACTCCAGCACGCCCACCGGGCTCATTGTCTCAATGGTCCTAAGCTCCTTCTCGGTGAACTTGTATATGTGGCTAACGGCGTAGTTCGCCGACTCATACACCGTTCCCCGAAAGGCCTCGGGGATCTTCTCCAGGTCCTGGGGATTGACTGGGATGCGTACATCAGAAGGTACGATGGCCGATGTCTCGACCTCCTTTCCTGCGTCCCGGGCAGCAAGTGGAGCTCGCGGAGCCGGTGGAGGCATATTGCTTCCCCTGCAGCAGGAAGGACCGCTCCCGCGATTTGTGCAGCTGGAGCTTGATCCTTCTCCTTCGCAGGGGACTTGGTGGGGGTCCCGGCAGCGTTCTTGGACGTCCGAAGCCTCTTCGTTCTTGGCCCAGCGGCGGCGTTCCCTCCAAAGACCGCACCTCGCAGGCTCTCCTCGGGCTGAGACATCTCTTCTGCCAAGGCAAAAACATGGTTAGTACGAGAATTAATGATCATGCAAAAACAAAAGCGAAGGGGTAAAGAAAAATTCAAGTATATGTACTAAGGGAATCCTACCCCCTGAGCTAGTAGAAGAATCTAAGTCGATTACTTCCCGAGCTGGCGCAAGTTCTGGGTCCGGGTCTGACTCAGGGCTAGATTCCTCTACATATTGCCTAATCCCCAGGGCTACGACACCCCTCCGGAGTGATGGCCATGTGCGAAGGTTGGTCCCATACTCCTCGAATAGGAACGACCTAAAGGCTAGGGTGTTATATACTACTACGGTACCCCTAGGCTAGCTATCTTGGTAGTCCAGCACAAGTCGGTCGACGCAATAGAGCAGGGTTGTGTTCAGGTCCGGATCACTTCGGTGACGATGGATGAGCTGCCTAGGATTGAACCTAGCCAGCTGGGGGTCTGTTGTGGCCCTATCTAGACTCCTAAACATGTAAGGGTTACCTTGGCCAGAAGGACCCGCGGCTGCTCCGAATTGGATCCTCTCATCGCCCGTCCTAGGGACGACCTCCAAGGTCCGCTTCCTATTCCTCACGAGGGGAACTTCGTCGCCCTCGTCCTCCTCATCCTCGTCTTCTGCGACCTCCTCCACGATGATGGGTCTGGTGTCGCGAGCTGGGGGAAGCCCCCAGGTTCTCCTGAGGTTCAAAGTCGGATTTGGGAAAATCAGCTTGCAGGCCACCATCGTCTCGTCCGTTACGAGCGCGCGGTAATCTTTCTCACTGGGGGGCAAGCCCGCCAGTGTCTCATATTGGGCCCCGAGGGTCACCGATTTCTCTGTCCTCGCGAAGATGGCTGCATGATTGGTCTAAGTCAGAAAAGGATGTGGGAGGAGCAAAAATGACACTTAACTTCCGAGCTAAGGATTAAAAAAAAAAAACAACAACAACACACTTACGAGGGCGATTGAAGTAGTGGAGCTCGCAGTTTCTGAACCCCGTCGACATGAAGAACTGGTCCTTGAAGTCGTTGGGGTGGCTGGGCAGCTCGATGATCGCAGCTGTATTGGGAAATCGGGTTAAGTAGTAAAACCCGTCGCCTCGGCCCCGCTGATCCGGGCTGGCCTTGAGGCAGAAAAAGTATAAGATGTCCGCAGGAGTAGGGACCCTCCCACTCGTGCTTCTGAAACAAGTATTTCAACCCCGCCAGCAAGCGATAGGAGTTGGGGGGGAGCTGAAATGGGGCCAACCCCACGTAATTAAGAAAATCAGCAAAATACTGATCCAGCGGGAGGAAAGCCCCCGCCTTAAAATGCTCGCCGCTCCAGGCCGCGAACGATTCGTCGAGCGGCGCACAGCTCCGTTCGCCCTCTGAGGCAGGTCGGGCCACCACGGATGCTCTCCCCAGGGCGATGTTGTGGGAGAGAAAGATTTTTTTGATCTTCGTCTGGTCGGTGACCTTCGAGATGATCCTCTCCGCCTCAAAGAAGGCATCGGGGGCGACCTCGACCTCTTGCTCCACCGCCGGCCCAAAGTTGGGGATTGGGGAGTTCGGCATCACCGCCTTTCCTTTGTCCTGCTGTGAGGCCGAGCTACTGAAGGTCTTCTTGGGAGCATTCCTTTTTGGTGCCATCTGGTCGCCTAACGAACAAAAGAAAACATTTCAGAAAAGGCGACCCAAGCGCGAGGAAAAATCAAATGTTATTTGCACGAGCTGAGGTAAGCCCAGCCTGTGGAGAGTGGGACCACGCGGTTCGATGAACACGCGCCTGTGCTCCTAACAGATCCCCGATTACTCGAAATTCGTGTGTCAGGAGGGTCAGGATAGAATTTTCCTTGGGGGGAAAGTTTCAGTAGGCAAAAATTGCAAAACCGCCTGTGAAGCGTGTTCCCTAAGCTACCCGGTTTTGCACCCAAAAGTTCCAAAACTCCTACCCAGAAATTTTCCCCAGAAAAAACATCCTGTAAACCATACTCTTAAATGATTTCCTACAGCAAAAATACCCTAGCCTAAAAAGGGGCTCTCACCCTCCATATCCAAAAAACCCAGTAAAACCATGCATGCGGCTACAGTAAAATATTTACCTAAGCTACAGTGAAATATATTTTCAAAACACACATGGTCAGGAAACTTACAGTGTTTGACTAGGAGGTGGATGAAGGTATTGCCTGGGTGAAAGCTTCGTCGGAGTACCGGCTTCCAAAGCTTTGAAGAAATCTTGACGTCTAAGCCTCTTGAACGTTGAGTATGGCAGTCACAGAGAAGAGGGTTTTTTTGTCTGAGATGAAGAGAGAAGAAGAAGAGAAATTCGGAAAAATTTCAAATGAAAGGGTGGCCCATGCGTAGGGTGGCCACCCCTTTTTATATACGAGAAGGGTCACGTGTAGAGGGCCGTTGGATGGCCCTGATGAGGGATCCGAGGCCCTCCACTCGAAATACAGAACGACGGCTGAGCATAGGCTAGGCCATTAAATGCGGTTCTCATAAGGCGTACCGTCACCAACCACGATGTTCCACGTATCAGGCGCCTGCGTAAGAGGTGGAATATGAAGAGTTCATGGGGAAGCCTAAAAGCCCCTACTGTGGTCTTACCCGATGTGGCATACCACGAGCAGGGGCTTGGGGGGCAGATGTACGCCCTGTTTTTCCCACGGGCTGATTAGCGAGCTGAGGTGCGGCCTAATCATGATTATCTCGTGGACGTCCCACAGACCGGAGCTTCTGTCATTAGTTCGTACATACTTAGCTCGAGGAGACTCAAGGGTTCGCCAAGATTGCACAAGACTTGACCCCGGATTCTGAAGGCCTATGGTCGAGTTAAGTATCCAGCTCGCGGTACGAACTGAGTATGAAGGCTATGACCCTTTGTAAAGTCAACACACGCAAGGTAAACGTGCATATATCAGACATCACGTGTCTGATATGCCCCTGACTTCTCGGACACGTAGCAAGAACGTGCGTATTCAGACACCCACGACTGGGTTGGGCCGTGCGGCCCATTATCTCCTTACCTATCGATTTGACCATACTTATGTGTCAGGTTTAGGAATTAATCATGAATGTCACAGAGTTGATGTGATAGATAAGAGGGTCACGGGATGACCTTCTTACCAACTCCCAGGTGCCTTCTCCTATAAATATGGAGACCCTGAGACTTAATAAGGGTTGGATTCTCTATTGTAAAGAAGGCCATGTAATCAAATATCCAGTATAGAGCAATAATACTGACTAGTGGAGTATAAGGATTTTAACCTTTGAACCACTCAAAAAACGTGTCTTGTGTCACCTCTTTCCTTTTCTAAGATCTTATATCTATTTCGGTTCACATTTAGCACTAATCCATTTCTCTTCATTTCTTAATTACCTGTTGGCGAAGAACCGCGTCAACAAAAGAATTTCCAACTCCAAAAGTAATTACAATATAAGCCGACCTAAGCGGAAAAATCAAAGTTTGGCTCTTGTCTCTGTTGAATCCTTGGTCGTGGCGGTCGAGCAGCTGCAAATGTACACATCGCCCCTAAAGCTCTCCAACTCATGGCTGGTCCAGCTTTTCTTTTCCCTTACCTGCACCACATAGCACCCATGAGCCAAGGCTCAGCAAGAAAACTTAAATCAACAGATTCAATAAACAACAGAATATAAACAATAGGCTTAGTAGTAACAACCTTACTCAAACAAAATTTAAACAATCAACAAGTTATACAAGTGTAACAACACTTCTAGTTATTTAGGTGGTGTTCGGGCTAGCCAAGTGCATAATGCACTCCCAGGTTGCCCTAGCCAAATGGCCTCGAGCCGAGTATTAAACCCTGTTGGGACTTTTCCACTAGGATTGCCTCGAGCTGAATATCGCAAATATATCTACATAATAATGTGGTCTCACTCACATAACACATATAATTACATTTATACCCTTAACGGGTCAAATTTACAAATATGCTCTTATTAACAAAAACGAGCCCACATGCATATTTAATACACATAAACATGCATAATTATTCATATCACCATATAAATCATGTATGCCATATAATCACACATATATTCAATTAATTTCACATATAAATCCAATTAGGCCCTCTCTACACACTAATCAAGGCACTAAGTCATATTAACAAATTTGGGATGTTACATATATACTCCAAAGAAACACTTTGGACTCAAAACGATAATTTTTAAATGCTTACCACAAAATTCAAGCTGCTCTTGTTGACTTTAGTGAAATTGTTATGGTTTATGCTTCTCTATGTACATAACTAATTTCACTATGTATTTAATCAATCCTAACATGTTTAACCCAAATATGTAGCAATATCATCTCTCATATTAAATAAAAAATTATATATAGTCACTGTAAGTGAATAGACTTCACTGTAGAACTGCGTTGATTATATAATTATTATATATTAGAAATTTGGAGAATTCTCCAATGCAACCCCTGAAACAAGACACCATAAATTATCTTAAATTTCTTGAAAACTGGTAGAACGCTTGTTATAACTATAATGTACACCGTAATATAAAAAATGAGTTATAATTTCTCCACACATCAAAAAGAAAAATAGTCCCACGGGTGGGGACATTGTCAAGAGTTGCACCTGAGAATTTTCCACATAATTTATGGGTCGTTTGGTAAAACTTAATTATGGTAGGGCACCCATTTCATTTATTCTCAAAGAGACTATATTGGAGAATGGTTTCCCACATGAAACAAGTGTAAAAGCATTGAACCATTTATAATAACATGGGTAACTCTACTAATCACCAATTAGTTTTTAGAAAGAGCCTCATGATTCTTGTCATGGTATCATGAACAATATCTCTAGCAGGCATTCAATCCACACCAATCCAAATAGTGAGCCAAATTAAAAAAAAAAAAAAAAAAGTCACATGAGATTGGCATAGTACAATAAGAAACTTGATATCCAAATAGCTAGCTACGCCGCACAAGATCACATAGTGCAAAAAGACACTTGAGATCCAAAAAATAAGCAAGTTGATGGTGTCTCAGATGGAACAAGTGTAAGAGTATTGAGATATTTATAGAATACGAGTAACTCCACTAATCACCAATTGGTTTTTAGATGGAACCTCATGATTCTTGTCACACTATAATGCTTGTTCAATTTAATTGAAATTGTTTCCTGAAAACTGTTAGAGTTGGTTAAAATACAAAGTTCAAGTGGTCTTATACAAGCTAGGTGTAAAACACTAAATGGTTTCACATAGTGAAGATGTGAAAATTGACTTTTGTTGTAGGCATTTACAAATTGTGTTTTGGGTCCAAAGTGATACATTGAGGTATCTAAGGATGCAGAAAAAGTTTGGAAGCACTTGGAGACGTTTAAGGTCACTTTTGAGAAGTTGAACCTGCCTAAGTGGTGATGCGTCACCTCCTTGGAGACGATGCACAACAGGCGATGTGTCGCCTACGCATCTCCTAGCAGGTGATTCCTCGCCTACAAAGAGGCAACGCATCGCCTAACGTGTTTGTACAAACATGTGTTTTAAGCTCCAAATGATGTTTTAAAAACCTCTAATCCTATTGGTTGGACTTAATGACAACGCCTACACTATAAAAGAGTTATCTTAGAGTTTTGATAGCCTTGATCACTATTTCAAATCTTTCTGTAACCTCTCTCTCTCTCTCTCTCTCTCTCTCTCTAGTTCTCAAGATCATAAGTTTTCTCCAAGAAATTCATAAAGAAAGTGCTTGTCTTTGTGAATTTCAAGGCTTGTTCAATCATAATTCTCTCTCCTACTAGATAAAACCTCAAGCATCCATCAAGGGCTAGAAAATAGAGAATTTGGACAATGATACATCTCATGTATAAGTCTTGGTTTTGATTCTCCCCATCAAAGATTCAAGTGGTATTCTAACAAATACTTTTGAAGCTTGCAAGAAGAACGAGGGTTTTGTTCTACAACTAGGGTTTGCATATTTCTATCTCAATCTTTTCTTGGACTCTGTCAAGTGTTATTGTGTGTAGATTCTTCTTATTGTGGTGGTATTATTGTTGAGAGTGAGTGAGATTATTGTTAGAATATTTATTTATTTGGTATATAAAATCAATTTGTTACAACTAATTGATTTAATATATTAAAGTCAATATTTAATTTATTGACAAAATATTCTAATTAATGGTCAACATTATTTGTTACCTGATTTTGTTGTTACCTGATTTTTCATATCCCAACTAATTGAGAAAATATCTCAATCTGTGGTAGAGACTCTGATGGTAGGTCTCACTCTATAAATATAGAGTATCGGTCCCCAAGCTCGCTGCTCATTCTGACTTTCAATAACTCCATCTAAAAGAGTTAGTGAGAGCTTGGAAGCCCGTGTACTCGTTCTAATTATTTTCCTTTTCTTTTGTAGATCTAAAGCTAGATCGAGGTTATCAATTGCAATGGCTGGAGATATACAATATTCGATCCTCTTTTGTATATGTTGATTCTATATATTAATTCCGCCTACATGTATATAGGATTGTTCATATGCCTACATTTATTTTAATCTAACATTTGGTATTAGTCGCCTAATCTACATCTCTGCCTTGCTAATGTTATCTACATATATATTTATATGCTTTATATATGTCTTTATATTCATATTTATATATATATAAATACATTATTTTTTGGCCAATCGTGTTGTTCATATAAGTTTGATTAAGATTTATTTTTCAATATCATTTGAGATTCTTTTCCTCATGTTTTATTTAATTTCTTATGATTTTAAGAATGAAAAACATTTTTTAAGACCCTGTAAAACAAGCTTTGAAGCCTTAAGCACCGGTTCCGTCCGAAATTCATTTTGAAATCAAAGTTTAGATTTTATTTGTTGTTTATGCATTATAATTACATGAATCTCTTTAGACACGGTTTTTTAATTGATCTGGACTGAGAGATTAAATTTTCGACGTCAAACTCGTTGTTTTCCATTTGGGTTTCATTCGAACCCGTTTATGGCCAAAAAAAACTTTGTAATTAAAACCCCGATTTTAGTTATTTTTTATGCAAAATAATCCCATGAATCTCTTCATATAAGGTTTTATAATTGATTTGGGCTTTAAAATCTTGAAAATAGACGTCAAAATGGGGTTTTACATTTGGGTTTGGAGACTGGGTTCCATACGACCCGTTTGCAGGAAACCGGGTCAAAACGACCCAGATTGGCTGAAGAAGATGACCAAAACGACATGTCATTTTGGTCTTTGCTGCATAAACGACCCGTCGTTTGACGGGTCCTACGACTCCAAACCGGAGAAAACGTCGTTTGTCGTTTTCCCCCTGCTGCAGAAAAATGACTTGTCGTTTGACGAGTCCTTCGACGATTCTGAGGGTGTCGTTTTCCCCATGGCAGATATTTTTAAAAAAAATTAAGAAAAATTGAAGAAAATTCCAAAAAATTACAATTTTTATTTATTTTTGGATTTTATTATTTTCTTGATTTTAATGCTTATTTAGATAATAAATTTCATTTTTAATTTTTGCAAATTTAATTAAAACATATAATTTTGGTAAATTATATATTTGGAAATTAATTAAAATGTGCAATTACTTGATTTTGGTGTATTTATAGCATGGTATATTTCTTTTATTCATGCAATATTAAATAATTGTGCTATTTTAAGAATGTAATTATTTTACAATTAAGTTTGTGCAATTATTTTATTAATTCACCAAATCAATAAATGATTTAATTGTCTTATTTAGCATGAATTTTTCTACCATTAAGTATATATATATATGGAATTATTGTATTTTCGTACATATAATTAATTATACTAATTTGTATGATTATTTTGTTCTTATTCATGCAAAATTTATTTTTAGTATAATTATCTTTAATTTTATATGTATGCCTTTATAATTTTAAATATATTATATATATTCCATTATTGTGCTAGATATATTTAGATTATATTCAAACATTAAGATAGGTTGAATAATATTTAGCACATTAATCTTCATAATTTATTCATAAAATATTCATAAAACATTTAGGGTAAATAAAATTATGAATAATTCATAAACAATTTTGTGGTTGACATAAGAACGCATGAAACTGAGAAAAATGCTCAATCTAGAACGGTTTTTAATGATCTTCGGACGACCACACTAGGAGCACTACTCTCTGTGAATGCCTATTATGTTATAACGAAATTGTTCTTAGGTTTCCTTAGAGCCTGAAACATAATGTCTAGTGAACCATATAATTTTACATAATTAGGGAGTAGCCACAACATCTTTAATTATATAAAATTATATATTAATTTGAAAGGATTACATAATGGACAAAAGTGTGATTGATTATATAGATATAATAATTTTACCCCACAGGGATTTTATTATATTTATATAATTAATTAGGATAATATATTAAATTAATTTTCTTAATTTACCCACAGGAGTTATGATAATTAATTTAATAGTTTTATCATAAAGTTTAATAAAGATAGAAGTATCAAACCTTACTTTATTCCAAATAATTCGTTTGAATAATCTATCATCCTTTACATCTAATTTTATTAAATTAAAAATTTAGCCCACGGGCAATTTTTGTTTAATAAAATTTCATTCTTCAGCATGTTATACATTGGTAAAACATGACTTCATTAAGCCTCAATCTTCTAAATCTAAGTTTGTAATCCTATTCATGCAGCTTCTTCATCATCCTCTAGTTTCGCTGAAATCCTTACCGAAATTCCTCAGCTTAGGGGTGATAATTTCAAAATCTGGAAGGAACGAGTTCTTCTTCATTTAGGCTGCACCGACATGGACTACGCAATAAGGAAGGACGAACCTGCTGCAATCACTGCGACTAGCACTGCTGCTCAGATCGCACTAAATGAGAAATGGGAGCGGTCCAATCGCCTCAGCATCATGTTCATCATGTCCAAGATCCCTCTGGGAATGCGTGGATTGATGGACCAACCTGAGAAAGTCAAAGACTTGATCAAACTGATCGATGAGCAGTTCGACACTTCGGACAAACCACTTTACAACAACCTCGTCCACCAGTTCTCATCCACAAAACTCACTGGTGTCAAAGGAGTTAGAGAACATATTTCAAATATGAGGGACATTTCTGCTCAACTGAAGAAACTTGATGTAGTCATTCCTAAAACCTTCCTGGTCCACTACATCCTTAACCATCTTCCACCTCAATACGAGCCTTTCAAAATTTCCTACAACACACATAAGGACAAATGGAGTATCAATGAACTGATAACCATGTGTGCTCAAGAAGAAGCAAGGCTCCTGCCGGAACAAGGTGAAAGTGCTCACATGGCCACCCAAGGCAAGAAACGCAAACCATCCGAGAAGGACAAGGGGAAAAATAAAGTGCCTCCCCATGGCAATATAAAGAAGGATTCCATCAAGTGCTTCTTCTGCCAAAAGAAGGGACATGCGAAAAAGGAATGCGCTAAGTTCAAGAAATGGATGGACGACAAAGGTAATCCAATTTCATTCGTATGTTATGAATCTAATATGGTTAATGTTAATATTAACACATGGTGGATTGATTCTGGATCAACAATTCACATTTCAAATTCCTTGCAGGGTTTACAAAACCTAAGGAAGCCAGTGGGAAGTGAGCAAAGCATCTTATCCGGAAACAAGATGGGCTCACATGTGGAGGCAATAGGAACGTGCCATTTAGTTTTAAGTAGAGGTTTTGTTTTAAAGTTAGAAAAGACATTTTATGTACCAAGTTTCTCTAGAAACTTGACTTCCGTTTCAAGACTTGTACCTTTAGGTTTTTCCTTTACATTTTCAGACAAATCTTTTAATTTATATAATAAATCTGAATGTGTTGGAAATGGTATTTTGTCTGATGGTCTTTATTGCCTTAATTTACAAAACAATACCACTTATTATACTGTGCACGTTCACGCTGGCAATAAAAGATGTGTTATGAATGAGAATTCCTCTACATTATGGCACCGGAGATTGGGACATATCTCCATTGATAGAATTAGAAGGTTAGTAAAAGATGGGGTACTCAATACCTTAGATTTTACTGATTTTGATACTTGTGTGGATTGCATTAAGGGAAAGCATACCTCCAAGTCTAAGAAAAGCGGTGTCCATAGGAGTTACGACCTATTAGAAATCATACATACTGATATATGTAGTCTAGACATGGACTCATATGGTCAGAAATACTTCATCTCTTTCATAGATGATTACTCACGCTACATGTATATCTACTTACTTCATAACAAAAGTGAAGCGTTAGATGTCTTTAAGATATTTAAAGCTGAAGTAGAGAAACAATGCAACAAGCAAATTAAGATAGTGAGATCAGATAGAGGTGGAGAATATTATGGTAGATACACTGAAGATGGACAAGCACCTGGCCCTTTTGCAAAGTTTCTTCAAGAAAATGGGATTGTTGCCCAATATACCATGCCCGGTACACCCGAGCAAAATGGTGTTTCAGAAAGGAGAAACCGAACATTGATGGACATGGTGCGAAGTATGCTTAGCAGCAACCATAAACTTCCTAAATCCTTGTGGACTGAAGCTCTAAAGACATCCGTGTACATATTAAATCGAGTTCCAACCAAGGCAGTCTCAAAAACTCCTTTTGAATTATGGAAAGGTTGGAAACCGAGTTTACAACATGTACGCATTTGGGGATGCCCATCTGAAGTTAGGGTATACAATCCACAAGAAAAGAAACTGGACCCAAGGACCATAAGTGGATACTTTATTGGATATGCTGAAAGGTCTAAAGGTTACAAGTTTTATTGTCCATCTCATAGCACTAGGATTGTGGAATCAAGGAATGCAAAATTTCTTGAAAATGCCTTGATTAGTGGGAGTGATCAATCCAAGGACTTAGGTTCTGAGAAAGATCCTTCAGAACCCTCCACATCAAGAGAAAGATTGATTGTGGTTGATAACACCCCTGCAGTCCAAATGGATGTTGAACCACCACAACCAATTGTTGAAGATCCACAAGTCAATGTTGAAGTTCAAATGGATCAAGTTGTTCAGGAGTTGCCTATAATTGTTGAACAACAAGCTGAACCACCCGCTCCTCAAGAGCCTGCTGGTGTAGCCTTAAGAAGATCCACTAGGACAACAAAATCGGCGATACCTAGTGACTACATTGTGTATTTGCAAGAATCTGACGACAATATTGGAGTCGAAAATGATCTAGAAACGTTTTCACAAGCTATGAATAGCAAAGAATCGGAACTGTGGTACAATGCCATGAATGAAGAAATGAATTCTATGAAGAGCAACGGAGTCTGGGATCTTGTTGAGTTGCCTAATGGGGCGAGGGCTATTGGGTGTAAATGGGTCTTCAAAACAAAGAAGGACTCATTAGGCAACATTGAGATACACAAAGCGAGACTCGTTGCTAAGGGATTCACTCAAAAAGAAGGAATTGACTACACGGAGACCTTTTCTCCGGTATCTAAGAAAGATTCCCTCAGAGTTATCCTGGCATGAGTTGCTCATTTCGATTTAGAACTGCAGCAGATGGATGTGAAAACTGCCTTCCTAAATGGTGACCTAGAGGAGGAGGTATACATGAAAAAACCAGAAGGGTTCTCCTCTGGTGATGGTGAGCATTTGGTGTGCAAGCTTAAGAAGTCCATCTATGGTTTAAAACAAGCGTTCTGTCAATGGTATTTAAAATTCCATGATGCCATCTCTTCTTTTGGATTTGAAGAAAATGTCATGGATCAATGTATATACCAGAAGGTCAGTGGGAGTAAGATTTGTTTTCTTGTTTTATATGTGGACGATATTCTTTTTGCAACCAATGATAAGGGCATGCTACATGAGGTGAAGAAATTTCTCTCAAAGAACTTTGAGATGAAGGATATGGGTGATGCGTCTTATGTCATTGGCATTAAGATCCATCGAGATAGATTCAAAGGTATCTTAGGTCTATTTCAAGAAACCTACATTAACAAAGTTTTAGAGAGATTTCGGATGAAAGATTGTTCACCAAGTGTTGCTCCTATCGTTAAGGGTGATAAATTAAATTTGAGCCAGTTTCCAAAGAATGCTTTTGAAAATGAAGAAATGAAGAACATCCCATATGCTTCTGCTGTTAGAAGCTTGATGTATGCTCAGGTGTGCACACGACCCGACATTGCCTTTGCTGTCGGAATGCTAGGAAGATTTCAGAGTAACCCAGGATTAGACCACTGGAAAGCTGCAAAGAAAATTATGAGGTATCGTCAGGGTACTAAGGATTACAAACTCATGTTTAGACGAACCGAAAATCTAGAAGTAGTTGGCTACTCAGATTCAGACGTTGCTGGTTGTACTGATTCACCTAAATCAACCTCTGGTTATGTGTTTATGTTTGCCAGTGGAGCTATATCATGGAGGAGTAACAAACAGACCTTGACTGCTACTTCTACTATGGAAGCCAAGTTCGTTTCGTGTTTTGAGGCTACATCGCATGGTGTATGGCTAAAGAGTTTCATTTCAGGCCTTAGAGTTGTAGATTCTATATCTAGGCCATTGAGAATGTTTTGCGACAATTCAGCTGTTGTATTCATGGCTAAGAACAACAAGAGTGGTAGTCGAAGTAAGCACATCGACATCAAGTACTTAGCTATGAGAGAATGTGTTAAAGAAAATAAAGTGGTCATTCAACACATTAGCACTGAATTGATGATTGTTGATCCTATAACGAAAGGTTTGCCACCTCATAAATTCAAGGATCATGTAGTGAACATGGGACTTGGTTCCCTTATGTAAATTTATTGTACAAACTGAAGTTATTATCAATGAAACTCTTATTTTGATGTTTTCTCATATTTATGCGCATCTTAATTTTATTTGAGAAAATTTTATCTTCATAGGACCTGAATAAACATAGGTTTTATTCGTTTAAGTACATAGCCACATAAATTACATTGTTATGTAATAAATATATTGTAATACATGGAAGATAATACTTGTTGACCCAAGATTTGGCCAACTGACACGGAGTCAGAATATGCTTGATATGAATGAAAGAGATGAGAAGAACATAATGACAAAAGTAAATAAGACACAGTATTTTATAGTGGTTCGGCCCCAGGATCTGGTAATGACCTACGTCCACTTAGAATGATATTGATATAAAAACCAGAAGAGTGATCAAAGAACTCGGGTTCAATGAGTTTCACCACTTTCTAAAGAACAATACAATATTCCTAGGATAATTACTATAATATCTCACGGTTCCAAAAGCCAAAAGTCCCCTCCCTTAAGCTATCTCTTGCTATTTATAGGCTCAAGGGGGATTACAAAAGATTGTTACATATATTCTTTCCTGAATAATTGGATATTCAGGAGATTGTGTGAGATAAATTCGGGATTCATAAAGATCTTCCCATAAATGTCGCCTTGTACACGGAACTATCGACCAGACTGGTCGCAGGTAAGACAGGCTTGCACTGCTTCTAATGTGTCCTCTGGTCAATACTCTAGCAGAACGTTTCCAGGTGTCAGCCACGTGTCCAGGGATCACTTGCCACATCACCAATGCTAATTTTACGGATAACATTTGCCCCCCAAGTTTATTTATCACGAGCAGTAAATAAACTTTTGAACGAGCGACTCTTCGGTAACCCCGCCTGACGTGTCAGAACCCTTCGTGTGTTCTTGAAAAAAGCAACTTACCTCTGTCATACCACGTCCTTTCGGTTCCCCAGAAAAGATTTCGACGGCCATCCCGCTTCCCCATACTTTGAAAAAGGGAAACTAATGATTACACTTTTTACTATCAGAGACAAACTTATATAAGACCTTCGAAGTCTTTATTTTCTTTTTACGCACGCCATCGTCTCCACAAGAAAACCTAAAATCCAAAGTCTTTATCGTTCCTGAAGACCGTTCCGTCTGCACTTTCAGGACCCCATTCGAGAGCTTCTTGACCTCTGAAGACCCTCCTTCCATCTTCACGATCACTTTTCTTGGTAAGTTTTCGAGTTCCCACGCTTCTAATTTTTTGTGATGCATGCTTCTGACTGTGTACTGTTTGAGTTTATCTGCTTCTGGTTTGAGACGCTTGTAGACAGAATATTTTGTAGGCGAAATAGGGTTATGAGTTAGTTTAAAATCCTGGATCATGCTTTTTAGGACGTAAAATCGAAGTAAAAATTTGATCTTTAGGCTAGTTGAAAAATAAATTTTTCCCGCCCTAAGGGGAGTTGAAAAAGCTTTTTCAGAAAAACTTTTTACTTTCACCCTTTGATCCGTTTTTCAAACTATTCGTGTAGAAAAATTTAGCCTTTTGTTAGAATGCTGTTGTATAAAAAATTAATTTTTATACTCGACCAGTGCTATTCTGAAAAGCTTTTAAAAGTTTTCTATCCTCGCCTCCCCATTCTTCTGTATGCAGACTTTAATGCCAGATTTGTGGGGAGGTGAAAGGCCTATTGACGACGACCTTCTCGCCCAACTGCTCAAGGGAGAGGATCAACCAGCTGACCGTGTTCACGAGATCCCTTTCTCGCGATCTTCTTCCAGACCCCATCCTTCTCCTTCAATGACCCGTTCCAAATCTTCAGGCAAGAAAAGACCCGAGTCTGAAAACAACCCAAATTCTCCTGCCCGGCCTGATTCGCAGGCAAGGGCTCCCTCGACCAGTGGTCGAGAAAATCTTGTTGCTGACCCTAATATCCAAATTAGGACCAGCCCTCGGCATCAGAACTTGCCTGATGTCGAGTGGTATACCTCTCCAGCCAGTTCAGTAACTCTTCGGATGATTGCTAACTGCTTCAGGAGATTCCCTCTCACAGGGGTTTCCATTATACAACCTGCCGCAGACCAGAGGGCTAACCTCCCCGGAGGTGTCAACAGCGCCTGGTCTCGGTATCATATTGAGGCGGGAGCTTATCTCCCTCTTCATCCCTTTTTTGTGGGGGTGGCCAATTATTTTGGTGTCGCCCCCTTCCAAATAACTCCAAATGGATATAGGATGCTAGCCGCACTCTATATCTTGTATAAACTTAAGAAATGGCCAGAACCTTCACCCCACAAGGTCAACTATCTCTTTGACCTCAAGTCTAACCCGCAACAACACGGAACGAGTTTCTTCCATTTTTGTCACCAGGAAACCAACCGAACATTCCTGAGTGACATTACGCATATCTCGAATGTGGGGCAGTATAATAAGGAGTACTTCCTCACCCCAAACATATCCACCAATAACCTGGCCTTCGCACGAGGAGGTAAGCACCGTTTCTGACTGGTCGATACTTTTACTCAAGGTGTCTCCTTTCGTTTTTCTTAAACTGTAATCTGTTTTTCAGGCCCTTGGTTACGTCCAACCCCAACACCAGACATGGTGTTGAGGTCTAATACTCTGGCCAGGATGTCTAACGCAGCAAAAAGCGTCAAGATCCTGGTGACTGAAGAAAACTTGAGGCGGTCTGGCCTCCTGGCTCCTCGCCATGAAACTAGAGGGTCCGTGGTGGACGAAGCCACTGCCGAGGGGGTTCCCGAGCAGCAACCTCCTGTGTCTCCTCGGAGGAGGAGGCCAATGGGGATTACTATTAGGGAGCCCACGGGCAATCCTTCCGCAGAAAGGCCTTCTGCTCCCCAAGGCAAGGGGAAACAAAAGGCCAAAGAGCCATCTGTGGACTTGGGAGAGTCCTCCGATGAGAACGGTAACACTATTTTACTTTTAAATGGTTTGTCAATTCCCTGTCATTTGTTCGACGAGGAAGGCAACTTTACGTATACTCCAAAATTAGGGCCAGACTTCTTCATGCCAGATAATGAGTATATGACTAATAGAGTCAATAGTGTAGCGACCAGTAGTTGTAGCTCGGGTATTCGCTTTGTTGCCTTTCTTCTATTGCATATAATATATTTTCATCTGCCTCTTATTCTTATCAGTTTCCTGTGTTTACTTGCATGCAGATATGGCCACTCCCAATATCTTTGACATGTACCAGGCCGAGGAGGAAGAGGAAGTTCCCCAACTCCAGCGGAGATCCAAGAGGAGAACTGGCGAATCCAGCCGAGGCCCTCCAGCCAAGAAGGGTCGAACAGAAGACCTTCCCAAGGACGCACAAACTGGGCAAACTCCTGGGCCAACGGGGCAAACTCATCCACCAGCTCCTACTGAGAAGCAGACTCCTCCTGCCCCACCAAATCCACCGGCTGCGCCCACTAGAGAGGAAATTACTCGTGAAGAAGCTCTCGGGGCCAAACTCATGAGCCGTACCCTTCGATCAGCCAGGGATCGCCTTGACCGCATTGGCAAAGGTGACCATGTCAGAGATGCAATGGTCGAGGCTGAAAACATGGGGGCCGACCAGGTTCTGAACAGGGCCCTGAATGAAATCTCCAGTGTGGGTATTTCTTCACTTTTTAAGTCTTAGTCTTTTATTCTTCACAGCAGGCTCTAACTTTTTCCTTTATTCACAGACCTTGCTGTCTGCTATCACTGCTCGCACTCGTATCCAGGCTTCCATCGAGCAAGCCAAGGCAAAGGCCACTAAGAGGCATCAAGTGAAGGCGGCTGAGGAGCTTTTGGCTGCAGAGGCCAGGCACGCCAAGGAGTTGGAGGCACTGGCTCGAGAGAGGGATGCTGCGATGACCAAACTGTCAGAGGCTGAAGCCGCAAAAGATGCCGCGGTGAAGTTGAGGCAGCAGTATCGAGAGTCCAATCAAACCCATCTTCGTGAGATCAAGCATTTGGGAGAGACACTCAAGTCCAAGGACGAGGCTATTGTCACTCTTGAAGGCAAGGTGAAGCAGCTGGAGCTTGACAACTCCAAAAATCTTGAAAAGTACAAGAGGACGACACTCCGATGTTTCTACAACTTCTGGAAACATAACAAGGGTGTCGACTTTAGCTATCTTTCGGAGGAAGTCAGGACTGCTAAGTTGGCTCGCTGCACCTCTCAACTGGCCGAAGAGGAGGCAAGACTGAGGATCCCTGCTTCTCCAAGCATCGTTGGTGTAGAAGAAGAAGAAGTTGCCGAGGACGCAACCAACCAGGATGCTGCCCAGGACCCTCCGGCCCCAAATGCCTCTTAAACTTTCCCATTTATTTTTTCTCTCTTTTTGGCCACACGACCTACGGGTCGTGATGTAAAGACAATAATTTCTTTTTTTAAACTTTGCTGCACGGGCATTAAATCTTTTTTTCTTTTATTCGAACAGTTACATCCAAGCAGCGATGCTTGCGGTGTAAAGGCTTAAATCTTGATGCTATAATATCTTTATTTATTATAACATTTGTCTGTATGACCGAACTTAGCATAGTACTTTGGCATGATTTAACAAAACATAAATTTTGAAAAATATTCTAAGTACTGCAACATGCTTTCACTCATTTTGTTCATGTGTTTACATACCTTGCGAGTATGCTTTGCTATCGATGTGCCTTATATGCCCCCCAAGTGATCGAGGAGCTTTAGGTCCTTGGTCACTTACCCTGACCATGGCCTGTTCGAACATTCCTGTTCGTGCAGAAAAATGATACTTGTAGTACAGCAAAACAACACACGTAATGAACAAATACTTGTAAATGTAAATTCACAAAGGTTGGCAAGAATGACTGGCTGCGCACAGTCCCTTATAATCTCGTATTAAAAATGGACTAAACATGTCTTTACGAGTGATTCTATAATAGAACCTTACATATACGAGCAGTTAGCCATAAAACATGGCTAACCCTCTTTGCAAAACTTGTAAAAATTGAAATTTAATACAAGCCAGTCCTTTAAAAAGGGTTGTTTACTGATAATACTTGCGCAGGTGTTCTCCATTCCAATAGCGGGGAACGAGATCTCCATTTAAGCGTGCAAGTTTGTATGTGCCTGGATGAAGGACTTCTTCAACTTGGTAAAGTCCTTCCCAATTAGGTCCAAGCACTCCAGCAGTAGGATCGCAGGTATTTAAGAAAACTCGTCGTAACACCAAGTCACCGACGTTGAATTTTCTTTCTTTAACTTTGGAGTTAAAGTACCGGGTGACTTTTTGCTGATATGCAGCAACTCGGAGTTGAGATTTCTCTCGTATCTCATCGATTGAGTCTAGGGACTTCATCATTAGCTGGCTGTTCTGATCCTGGTCGTAAGTCAAGCGCCGATGTGAGGGGGGATCTAACTCGACAGGCAACATGGCTTCATATCCGTAGGCTAATGAAAATGGAGTATGTCCTGTTGCTGTTCGGTGAGACATTCTATACGACCAGAGGACTTCAGGCAACTTCTCTGGCCATGCTCCTTTAGCTTCTTCAAGTCTTTTCTTCAAGGTGTCTTTAAGAGTCTTGTTTACGGCTTCGACCTGGCCGTTTGCTTGGGGGTGTGCAACTGAAGAAAAGCTTTTAATAACTCCATGCCTCTCGCAGAAATCGGTGAATAAGTCGCTGTCAAATTGGGTCCCGTTGTCTGAAACTATCTTCCTGGGTAAACCATATCTGCATACAATGTTCTTGATGACAAAGTCAAGAACTTTCTTGGTCGTGATGGTTGTGAGTGGTTCAGCTTCGGCCCATTTGGTGAAGTAATCAACTGCCACAACTGTGTACTTTACTCCGCCTTTCCCTGTAGGCAGGGATCCAATCAAATCTATCCCCTAGACTGCAAAAGGCCACGGGCTCTGCATCTACTTCAGTTCGTTTGGAGCTGCTCGCGGAATCTTGGAGAACCTTTGACATTTGTCACATCTTCGTACATACTCCATCGAATCCTCATTCATCGTTGGCCAGAAGTAGCCTTGCCTTAGAATCTTTTTTGCCAAACTCTGCCCCCCAACGTGATCCCCGCAGAAGCCTTCATGCACCTCCTTCATGAGCTCCTTAGCCTTTTCTGGTGTAACGCACCTGAGTAGTGGCATTGAGAATCCTCTTCGGTACATAACACCATCGACCAGTATGTACCTAGCAGCTCGTCTTTGCAGAGTTCTGGCTTTGTTCCTATCTGTTGGGAGCGTACCATTTGTCAGATACTCCAAGTAAGGCGCCATCCATGTATCCTCCATTCGAATCTCCATACTGGACTCAGCTGCTTGTATGCTCGGCTTACTCAGTCTTTCTACTGGCACAATGTTCAAAGTGTCAGCATCCTTTGCGCTCGCGAGCTTGGCTAAGGCGTCCGCGTTTGAATTCTGATCTCGCGGGATCTGCTAGAGGGTGTACTTCGTGAACTGGGCTAGCAGGTCCTTTGTTTTATTTAAGTAGGCTACCATTTTCAAACCTCGCGCTTGATATTCTCCTAGGACCTGATTCACCACCAGCTGTGAATCACTGTAGATATCAAGCGTCTTTATGCTCATATCCTTTGCCATTCTCAATCCAGGGAGGAGTGCTTCATATTCTGCTTCATTATTTGATGCAGTGAAGTCGAACCTGATGGCGCAGTGAAATCGATGCCCTTCCAACGTTATCAATATCACTCCCGCTCCAGCGTGGGATTCGTTGGATGAACCATCCGTGAATAGCTTCCACGAAGGAGTTTTGTCTTGAGGCACGGGCGCCTCAGGTAGTTCGCACTGCTCACTGTTTGGGAGTTTGGTGAACTCAGCAATAAGATCGGCTAAGACTTGTCCCTTTACTACTGCTCGCGGTGAATAGGTTATGTCGAACTGTCCTAGCTCGACTGCCCACTTTAACAATCGCCCAGCCGCCTCGGGTTTTTGGAGGACTTGCCGAAGGGGTTGATCGGTTAGAACTGTGATAGGATGGGCTTGGAAGTAGGGGCGTAGCTTTCTAGAGGCAAGGATCAAGCAATATGCTAACCTCTCGATTGGCGGATATCTCAATTCTGCCCCGATCAGTCTCTTGCTGACATAGTAGACTGCTTTTTGTACACCTTCTTCCTCTCGCACTAGCACCGCGCTGGGAGCAACTTCAGTACTCGCCAGATAAATAAACAAAGTTTCTCCTTCGATCGGCTTTGATAAGATGGGAGGTTGTGCCATATGAGCTTTCAGCGCCTGGAATGCTTGCTCGCAGTATTCTGTCCACTCAAACTTTTTATTCCCCCTAAGTAGATTGAAGAATGGGACGCACTTGTCTGATGATTTTGAAATGAATCTACTTAGGGCTGCGATTCTTCCGGTTAAACTTTGTACATCTTTGATCCTTTCTGGCAACTTCATGTCGATCAGGGCCTTTATCTTGTCGGGGTTTGCCTCGATTCCTCTTGAATTTACGATAAACCCCAAAAACTTCCCTGATCCGACTCCAAAGGAACACTTGAGGGGATTTAATTTCATTTGGTACTTGTTTAACACATTAAAGCACTCTTGTAAATCCCTCACATGCCCCTCTACTTTCTTAGACTTTACCAGCATGTCATCCACATATACCTCCATGTTTACACCGATTTTCTCTTTGAACATGTGGTTGACTAGCCGTTGGTAAGTCGCACCTGCGTTTTTCAGTCCGAAGGGCATTACTCTGTAGCAATACAAGCCCGTATCAGTCTGAAAGCTGGTGTGATCCTCATCAGGGGGATGCATGCTAATCTGGTTATAGCCCGAATATGCATCCATGAATGAGAGGATCTCATGCCCTGCAATAACATCGACCAGCTGGTCGATCCTTGGGAGTGGGAAGCAGTCCTTTGGGCAGGCTTTATTGAGGTCTGTAAAATCCACACAGGTCTGCCACTTGCCGTTAGGCTTGGGGACCAGCACCAGATTGGAGACCCACGTCGGATAAAAAACCACCCTTATGAATCCATTCTCCTTTAGCCTTTCGACTTCTTCTTTTAAGGCTCGTGATATATCTTTATCGAGCAGCCTTCTTTTTTGTTGCACGGGTGGAAAGGTTTTGTCTATATTCAGGACATGGCTAATTACTGCAGGATCTATCCCAACCATGTCTTTATGCTACCAGGCAAAAACCGCGTGGTTCTCTCGCAAGAATTCCACCAATGCGTGCTTCGTGGTAGGCTCTAAGTTTTTCCCAACCTTTATTACTCTGGTTGGGTCTTCTTTGTCGAGTTGGACCTCCTCCAGGTCCTCGACGGGTCCAACATTTTCTTCAAAATCCCCAAAGCGAGGATCCAAATCTCCATCCTCACTTTGGGCAACACCCTATTTGGTGACTTCATCACCTGATTGGGCTTGCGTGTCAACTGCCATCTGCAATCTATCTGGGGCAGTGTTCCTCGACGTTCCACTTTTTGCCTTTGTGATCGAGGGGTTGTAGCACTCCCTGGCTTCCCTTTGGTTTCCCAAAACGCGTCCTACCCCCGCGTCTGTTGGGAACTTCATGGCTAGGTGCCACATAGAGATGACGGCCCGTAGATCAACCAGTATGGGCCTTCCAATAACGGCGTTGTACGCCGAAGGACAATCGACCACTACAAAAGTGGTGAGATGTCCTTGTTGCAGGCACTGTACCCGTCGTTACTGGGAGTTTGATCATTCCGGCTAGGGCGAGTCCTTCTCCAGAGAAGCCGTATATCGTTTGATTGCAGGGCTCCAAGTCTTTTACGGAAAATTTCATGCGTTCCAGTGTTGACTTATATAGGATGTTCACTGAACTTCCTGTATCGACCAGTACCCTCTTCACCATCATATTGGCCATCTGGAAATCCACGACTAGCGAATCGGAATGTGGGAACCGGACGTGTTGAGCATCGCCATCAGAGAAGGTTATCTCACCTTCCTCTGACCGAGCCTTTTTTGGTGCACGGTCCTCCACAATCATCATCTCGATGTCCTGGTCGTGGCGCAGACTCCGAGCATATCGTTCTCTGGCCTTTCCGCTATTTCCCACGAGGTGCGGGCCTCCGCAGATGGTTAAGAGTGTTCCAGCCACGGGGGCAGGCTGTAATGGTGGCGAGCGTTGGAGTGTGGACGCCTGCTCGTTGCCACCCGGAGCTTCTCGTTGGGAATTTCCCGAGGCCCGTACGTATCTTCTCAAGTGTCCTTGTCTAATAAGGAACTCGATTTCGTCTTTTAACTGGTTGCATTCATTAGTGTCATGTCCGTAGTCGTTATGGTAACGACAGAACTTGGTAGTGTCTCTTTTCGAAATGTCCTTTCGAATGGGTCCAGGTTTCTTGTAAGGCACACTGGAGCCTGTGGCTTGGTAAACCTCTCCCCGAGACTCGACGAGGGCAGTGTAGTTAGTGAACCGAGGCTCATAATGATTACCCTTAGCTCGTTTGTTGTCGGAGGTGGAAGGCTCGTTATACGGACGTTTTCCACCATTCTTGCCATTGCCGTTGCCATTAGGTTTGGAACAATTGGCGGCTTTGGCGGGTTCGGAAGCCTTCTTATCCTTGCCTGAGGGCTTTCCATTGTCGGCAATGGCCTCTTTAAGCTTGATATAGCGATCAGCTTGATCCAAAAATTCTTGGGTAGTTCTTACCCCTTCCTTTCGGAGACTCTTCCAGAGGGGAGAACGACATTTTACTCCTGCAGTTATGGCCATCATCTTCCCTTCGTCCCCGACCGTCTTCGCTCCAGCTGCAGCTCGCATAAAACGTTGGATGTAGTCTTTCACTGACTCCCCATCCTGCTGGCGAATTTCGACTAGCTGGTTTGCTTCAGTCGGGTGTATACGACCAGCATAGAACTGTCCGAAGAACTCTCGTACAAACATTTCCCAGGAAACAATGCTTGCGGGAAGGAATTTAATGAACCACTCCTGCGCAGCTTCAGAAAGTGTTGCAGGGAAGATCCTACACCGAGCGTCTTCGGACACTTTCTGAATGTCCATTTGAATTTCAAACTTATTGACATGCGAGACTGGGTCCCCATATCCGTCAAAGTTTGGAAGCGTAGGCATCTTGAATTTGCTGGGAGTTTCGGCGTTAGCTATCCTTTGTACAAAAGGAGTGCCTTTCCTCCTATCGTGGTCGATGTATGAAGTCCTTCCCCCGACCAGTTGCTGCACAGCCTGGTTGAGGGCGTCTATCTGGGCCTGCACAGCGGCAGGAATCGCTGTGGCCTCTGTTGCCGAGGGGACGTTCTTGCCGTGCCTCTCACGGCGATCATTGAGTACATCTCTCAGGTCCTCTTCTCTTCTCCGCTGCTCACTACCCCCAAGCCGATCGAAGACATTATTTTGTCTGGGCTGCCCCCCAACATCCTGTCTATTTGGTTGGTCATCTTGGGGTACATGGCTCCTGCCTTTACCTCTTTCTCCATTCTTCCCACCGGCATTTCCTTTGCCTGAGTCGGCCTCATTGTATCCGTGGCCATCTCTGAACCTCGACTGGCTATGGTGAGATCGACTGTTCCCTCGATGTCCGTTCCTGGCTGAATCATCCCAAGCATTAGAAGGTGGCCTGCGCTGGTCATGGTGTCCCCATGCATCATCGTGCCGTGGGGGGCCCCGGACCGCAGAGCCTAACTCTGAGTCCCTCCTGTTGCTTGGAGGGTACTGACCTCTGTTCGGTAGGTTCGACCCATCATCCCTACGGCGTCTAGGGCTGCGAGGCTGATGCTCGGCCCTATTCTGCCTCCGTTGCGGGGGGTTACCCCGAGCAGCTTGGGATGGTGGCTGTACCTCAGGTTCCATTGGGACATCGTCATGGGGCATCTGAGGCTGTTCGGGTCTTTGCGAACTCGAAGGCTGGATCGGTGGGCTCAGATTAGGACCCCTCTGGGGTGGATCAGGCTGCGAGGCAGGTGCAGCCTGATTTCTAGCCAATAGCAAGGCTGCCTCAAGGGCTGCCATGGCTTCGTTCTGGCGGCGGTCCACCTCTGCCTGCCTTTCGCTCAATTCCGCGCGCTTCCGTTCAATCTCCTGCTGCTGCCGCGCCATAACTTCAACGGTAGTCTCCTGACTAGCTCTCAGACTAGCCAGCTCTTCCTGCAACGCGCCCAGGGTACTCTTCAACGTTGCATCATCCATTTCCTCCTCCTCAAAATCCAGTTGTGGCTCATCTTCTGCCATGCTTGCAGGAGGAGGAGGAGGTGGCAAGTTTGACGGTGCAGCGACGGCTGCTTGTCCAGTTTTCTTTCCAGCTTTCGCCATTAGTTTTCTCAACAACGATAAATCAAGCTCTCAATGAAAGCACCAGAATGTTGACCCAAGATTTGGCCAACTGACACGGAGTCAGAATATGCTTGATATGAATGAAAGAGATGAGAAGAACGTAATGACAAAAGTAAATAAGACACAATATTTTATAGTGGTTCGGCCCCAGGATCTGGTAATGACCTACGTCCACTTAGAATGATATTGATATAAAAACCAGAAGAGTGATCAAAGAACTCGGGTTCAATGAGTTTCACCACTTTCTAAAGAACAATACAATATTCCTAGGATAATTACTATAATATCTCACGGTTCCAAAAGCCAAAAGTCCCCTCCCTTAAGCTATCTCTTGCTATTTATAGGCTCAAGGGGGATTACAAAAGATTGTTACAGATATTATTTCCTGAATAATCGGATATTCAGGAGATTGTGTGAGATAAATTCGGGATTCATAAAGATCTTCCCATAAATGTCGCCTTGTACACGGAACTATCGACCAGACTGGTCGCAGGTAAGACAGGCTTGCACTACTTCTAATGTGTCCTCTAGTCGATACTCTAGCATAACATTTCCAGGTGTCAGCCACGTGTCCAGGGATCACTTGCCACGTCACCAATGCTAATTTTACGGATAACAATACTCGTCATAAAAAGAGGACCTATCGCCATGATTCATGTGTTTATTATCTAACAGGGATGATCGTCGGGCTTAAGTAATACATTAATTTAAATGTTGACCAAGTGGGAGAATGTTAGAATATTTATTTATTTGGTATATAAAATCAATTTGTTACAACTAATTGATTTAATATATTAAAGTCAATATTTATTTTTTGACAAAATATTCTAATTAATGGTCAACATTATTTGATACCTGATTTTGTTGTTACCCAATTTTTCATATCCCAACTAATTGAGAAAATATCTCAATCTGTGGTAGAGACTCTGATGGTAGGTCTCACTCTATAAATATAGAGTACCGGTCCCCAAGCTCGCTGCTCATTCTGACTTTCAGTAACTCCATCTAAAAGAGTTAATGAGAGCTTGGAAGCCCGTGTACTCATTCTAATTATTTTCCTTTTCTTTTGTAGATCTAAAGCTAGATCGAGGTTATCAATTGCAATGGCTGGAGATATACAATATTCGATCCTCTTTTGTATATGTTGATTCTATATATTAATTCCACCTACATGTATATAGGATTATTCATATGCCTACATTTATTTTAATCTAACAATTATACCACCACAATAATAAGAAGCTACACACAATTATCATTGACATAGTCCAATAAAAGATTGAGATAGAGAAATGTGAACCCTAGATATAAAACAAAACTCTTGGATCTTCTTGCAAGCTTCAAGCCCTAATTAGAACACCACTTGAATCTTCTTCTCCTTTGATGAGAATTAAAACCAAGGCTTATGCATGAGATGTATCACTATCCAAATTCTCTATTTCCTAGCCCTTGATGGATGATTGAGGCTTTCTCTAGTGAGAAATGGAATTGAGATTAAACAAGCCTTGAAATTCACAAAAACAAGCACTTTCTTTATGAATTTCTTGAAAAAACTTATGATCTTGAAAGATAAAGAGAGAGAAAGATTAGAGAGAGATTTGAGAGAGTGATCAAGTCTATCAAAACTTAAGAGAACTCTTTTATAGTGTAGGCATTGTCATTAAGTTCAGCCAATAGGATTAAAGTTTTTAAACATGTGTTTGTACGAACACATTAGGCAACACGTCGCGTGCCTGTAGGCGATGCATCGCCTTCAATGTAGTGATGCAACGCCACCTAGGCAAGTCAAACTTCTCAAAAGTGACCTTAAACACCTCCATATGCTCCCAAACTTTTTGGACATCCTTAGATATCTCATCGTATCACTTTGGACCCAAAAACATAATTTTTAAATGCCTATAATAGAAAGTCAATTTTCACATCTTCACTATATGAAATCATTTAGTGTTTTACTCATAGCTTGTGCAATACCACTTGGAGTTTGTATTTTAACCAATCCTAACAGTAATCTCACTCTCTCCCAATAAAAACAACATTTTCCTCACTCTTTTTTTTTTTTAACAAAAACTAATAATTTGTTCTTAGTAATAAGAGAGGTTTATTCTTATTTTAATTCTGTAAATATGCTTTGTGTTTTAACATTTGTATCATTAGATTTTTTTTTTTTTTTTACATTTGAATTCATTATTAAAGTTACGGCTACCCTAACAGAACTCTCAACACCAATTAAACAATTTCTTACACTACAAAAAATGGCTCAAATTCTTTTATGGGGCAACTAAAATGTACAATATGAATCCTCATAATTCAAAACCAAAGGATGGAGATGTATAAATTTATAAATATATATGTATAACTAGTTAAGTTGAGATTTTTTTTTCATGTTAATTTGTTCAAAGCTATAACAATCAGGTTCTTGGTGAAAACTCCAGCAATTAATCCATATGGGATAATACCAATATCAAAATCTCACCAAAAATTGATAACAAGAAAGAATGATCAAATCATAAAAGTACTCACTTTCTCATTCTAGATTTTCTAAGCTAACATTACGCTCCAAATACAAACAAACTTAAACCATTTATAAGCACACAACTAGCATAAGTCATTGAGGAATTAAATCAAACACTTTATATGCATAAAAATTATGCCAACCTTCCACATTTTATATGCACACAAATTATGTCAACCTTCCACAGTTTATATGCACACAAATTATGTCAACCTTCCACACTTCATAAACACATCTTATGACAGTTTTTCTCATTCTTTTTACAAATTTCTTTGTTTATTAGTTTATATATAGGACTTATATATTTTTGGACCCTATATTTTGTCTCATTACATGTTTGGATTCTGTGTTTTGATAAATTATTTTTTGGACTCTGTATTTTGTAAATTGGTTTAAATAGATCCATAAACTCGATTTGGTCAAAGTTTTTAAACTAAAATCACAAATAATTCACCAAACTAACAATTCAGAATAAAAACACAATCATTCTGCCTAATAATTGTGTTGTCATATTCAATTTTTTCTTCATCAAAATTAGGTTTAGGGGTCTAATTGAATCATATTACAAAACACATGGTCCAAAAAGTAATTTATCAAAACACGGTGTCCAAACAAGTAATGAGACAAAACACAGTGTCTAAAAAGATATAAATTCTTATATATATATATATATATATATATATATAATAGTGGTGGAAGCACATACAAGGTATGTGCTACAATTATATTAACAAAATAAAAAAAAAATTGGTGAAAATGACCTCTTTTATTAAGTGATTTTGCGCTCTTTCCTAGTTTTGATAATTTTTTGCAAAATGGTCTTTGTTTAAAAATTTGATCAGTTGTCTAAATTTTTCGACTGGCTATATAAAATTTTCGACCAAATGTCTGAATTTTTCGATCAGCTGTTTAAATTTTTCGACCAACTATCTGAATTGACAGATGTCATTTTGCAAAGAATTATCAAAACTAGGCTAAAGTGCAAAATGACTTTAAAAAATATGTCATTTTGTCAAGGAACCCTAAAAAATATGATTGATAAAATCTAAATATTAACATAGTTGTAAAAAAATTCATAGTTAGTGATACATTTTTTACAATATAATAAAATCATTTACAACAAAAATTGAATGAATACATTATCAAGGAGCTATATATACAAAATAGTTTTATTATCTCATTTACGTTACTTTATCATTTTCTTCTTTAATTGCACAATTAAACTACTAAGTTGCATAATTTATTTAATATTTTAAAGATAATTTTTATATCAATTAAATAAAATTTTATGTGAATTTATGTAGCAATTTTAAGTCTAAAACTAAATAACTAAACAAAATCTAAAATAAATATATAAAATATATATTTAATAGCATTAATATTTATGAACTCATTTGTGTATGTTTTTTCTTTTGAAAATTATATATATTTTAGGTTATTTGTGTGCTGTGACTTATTTGATTTTGTTTATTAGTTTGAAATTTAATGTTCATAATAATTTAAATTTTGGTATTTTTTACATTTTGATTTGTATATTATATTATATGGTGATTCTAGTTTTGAATTAAATGCTTTTTTTCTAATTTTTTTAGAAAAAATATCTATGAATTTTAATATAATAAAATATTAAAAAATTATAAATTAAAACTATGAATTCAAAATGTTTAATTGATCAAATTTTAATTATTAAATTTAAAAAAACCTAAAGTCAACAAAAAGTTAAATATAAATATATATTATTTAATTACAAATAATTAAAAAAAAATTAAGCCAACAAAAAATTATATATAAATATATATTATTTAATTAATAGTTAGAACAATTAAAATAATTAATTTCTCATTAACAAAACTAAATGACAAAATAAGAAATATGTATATTTATGTTTTATTTCACATTTGGATAAACAAAGTATGTTAAATGACAAAATAAATAATTAATAACATAAAGAAAAGAATAAATTTATGCACATAATTTTTTTTTGTTATAGTTTTAGAAATATAATTGATAGAATAATTTAAATGCAATAAAACCCTATATAAAAATACTCTATATAAGAATAACTTCTATTTTATTATAAAAAACTTAGTCTCAATTTAGGCAAGGCAAGTTATAAATAAGAATAATCTCTAAAATATGTAATTAGTTATACATTTTTTAAGTATCGGCTTCCGTATTAAAAAAATATATTTCTATATAATAATAATTATATATAGTCAAATAAATATATATTATATCACTTATTTTTACTCAAACAAGAAAATTAAGGATTTATTTCACATTTGAATTACTTGTAATATCAATATAATTAGTTCTCTTTTTCTACTAATTATATACATCCTCGTCATATCATTGAAAAAGTTCAGCCATTATTCACAATTTTAAATTCTCTCTTCTTAAAAGTCTATTATGGACATAAGAAGCAATTAAATAGAGAAATTGGACAAATGGACAAATAATGTAAGTGATACTATCGATATCTTTTTCTCTTCCTATCACATTTACCGATTTTTTTTTTGTTTATCTTTGGAGAACCGAAGGGACTCTCTCTCTCTTACCAATTTCAAGTGATATTGTTTCCTTTTCCTATTATACTGTTCATTTATTGATGATTTCTTTTGTTTATGAAATTTCATTTTTTATACTTAATGAGTGTTGCTAATTAAAAATGATGCTAGGCATTATGTAAATTAAAAAATGACGCTAAATTTTCCCAACTTTCCAAAAATACCCCTCCCATTTTCTCTTCTCTCTTCACTTCTCTCTCTCTCTCACGTCAATCACCATCACACCGTTCTTCTCCCATGTCAGCCACCACCAAGCCTCCATAATTTCGCTCATCTTGTAGAAATCAACACAATACCCAAAGCAACATACATTTTGATGATTTTTGGAGTATAAATATATGGGTAAGTAATTTTTTCTCAAATATAGCGATGTTTCTTTCACTTAAGACACTAAATACTGCATCTTGAACTAGACATGATTTTTAAGTTTTTTTTTTTTTACGATTTTTTTCACATCTGAAAATATGAAATCTGCAAAAAATTGACTTTACTCGATGGTGCTCGATGCTAGCTTGATGGGGCCTTCAAAATCAAGATTTTCATGAAAATTTGACTTTTCTCGATGGTTGCTCGATAGTTGTTCGATGGTGCTCGATGTGATTCTTGCAAGAGGTGTAATTTTTCACTCGGGTGTCCATTTTGAGTTATTTTTTTAATTTGGGTATTTTTTTGAGATCTACACATTTAAAATGTTTATACACACATTAAGAAACTGTAAAGCTTGAAAAAAATACAAAAATGCAAACATACTTCATGTTTAAGACATGTTTTGTTATGTTTTCAAGCTTTCAACCTCACAAATGTGTATATGCACATCTCAAATATGTAGATCCTGAAAAAATACTCAAAACGAACATCCGAGTGAAAAATTACGTCTCTTGCAAGAATTGCATCGAGTACCATCGAGAAGATTCGATTTTTTCATGAAATTCTTGATTTTAAAGGCCTCATCGAGCTGACATCGAGCACTATTAGATTAGATTTTGTAGTAATTTAGAGTGCTTTTGCTAATGATTTTAGGATTATGCGCGAACTAAGGGAATGAAGTGGATAGTGGAGAAATCATGCTATTTTGAGTGCAAAGTGCCCACATTGAATAAAATGCGGTTAAGAGATCTCTAAGGGAGAAATTTTGGCAATTGGCTATGTTCCCGGGCTTGAAAATATGAGTTTGGCAAAGTTGGATTTTGAGCCGCGACACTCACCCTTTAAAACCACGGTGCAATGGTAAACAGAGAGGGGCAATTTCCTGGGAGCACTAGAGAGTCGTGGCACTGTAATATGAGTCGCGATGCTAAAATAAGTTATTTTGAGCCGCGACGCTCATCCTAAAGAGTCGCGACGCCTGGTGACGGCATAGAGATCTCAATTTTCCCATTTGAAGTAGAGTCGCAGCGCTTACTTCTTGAGCTGCGACACTTTTTTCCGTGGACGTTAAGAAAGTGCGTTTTAGCAAGGGCAGAAACAGGATTTTGCACAAAACATTTTGGGACTCTATATAAACCTCATATATTCTGACTTTAGGCATTCTTTAACCTTAGAAGATCGAAAGTTACACTTTGTGGAGGCTAAATATTGAAGAGCAAGATTCATCCATTGTTTTCTGCACTTCTTCTTCTTAATTTATGCAATAGTGATGTTTAAACTTAATTTATGGATTTCCTTATGTGTAGCATGAACTAATTTTTCTATTAGAGTGTTAATGAATTCTTCTTGAAACTCTATAATTCTCTAATGTAATTTCTATGAATTCTCTTTCAATATTGTGATTTATTCAATTCTTGTTTAATACTTGTGATTGATTGGCCTCCAAATACATGATTTATATGATTTTTACCTAAAATCTAAAAAGTGAAGGTTGGTTATGCTTTAGTTGAATGATCACAAATTTTATATAAGACGAGAGTACCTATATCGTTTGTGTAGCTTAGGGATTGTATGCTTAATGCCTGCGATATCTTTAATTTACCACAGAGAAGTAGGAAGTTTACATATAGTAGAGAGTTATATGTTCTAATAAGAATATAATTTGTAATTGTAAATCCACTATCACAATAGAGAAATGAATTATGGAATTTATGTTAGAGAAGCATAGAGTGGAAAGTTGATGAAATTAATTGCCCTATAACTAAATCATGATTTATTTTTTAAACCTTTTTTTAGTTTTTCTAGTTTCTTGAATTTAATTGCATCTTAGTTAGTTAATTACTTTCTGCAACTTGCTTTTCATTAGACCAATTAGAAATAATAGTTAATTTTTGGTACTTAGTAAACAATCCTTGTGGGTTCGACACTTTATTTTCATTATATTACTTGGTTGACGATTGCGTATACTTGAGTATTGGATTTCTAACAACAAGCACCATCGAGAAATATTGACATGGGCATTATTTTTTGGTTTTTTTTTTTCAAATTTGAAACTCTGAAATATGCATAAAATCAACCTTGCTGTCAGCTTGATTGGGCCTTGAAAATCAAGATTTTCATGACAAAATCGACTTTTCTCGATGGGTTCTCGATGGTGGCTCAATACTACTCGATGTGATTCTGGCAAGAGACGTAATTTTTCACTCGAGGGTTCGTTTGTGGTGATCTTTTTTAATTTGGATATTTTTCAATATCTACACGTTTGAGATGTGCATATGCACATTTGTGAATTTTAAAACTTGAAAAGATACCAAAACATGTCTTAAACATGAAGTATGTTTGCATTTTTTTTTATTCCAGATTTTTACTTTCCAAATGTGTATATAAATATTTTAAACAGGTATATCTCGAAAAAATATCAAAATTAAAAAAAAAATCACCTCAAACGGACACACGAGTGAAAAATTACGCATCTTTCAAGAATCGCATCAAGCATCATCGAGCAACTATCAAACCACTATTGACCAACTATCGAGCAACCATCGAGTCGAGAAAAGTCAATTTTTCATGAAAAATCTTGATTTTGAAGGCCGTATCGAGCTAGCATAGAGCACCATCGAGAAATCATCGAGCAAAGTAAATTTTCTGCAGATTTTAGAGTTTCAGATATGAAAAAAAAATTGCTAAAAAAACCCCAAAAATCATGCCCAGATCTGTTCGAAATGCAATATTTAGTGTCTTAAGTGATACTTGTCGTGAGCTTAAGTTCTAAATCATTCAATACTAGTATGGGTCTCTTTTGTGTAGCTTCCATGGAGAAGTTAAGAGAAAGAGATATGAGATTCAGAGGGGTAGAGAGAGAGAGAGAGAGGTGGTGTGTGGTAGCCCTTTTCAGAGAGGGATGTGGGTGTGTCGTGATAGTGGTGTTGTGGCTGCCATTTTCATAGAAAACCAAAAGAGAGAGAGTGAGAGAGAGGGAATAAAAAGAATAGGAATAGTTAGGCGCAAAAATAATGAGAGGGGTAATTTTGGAAACAAGGTAAAGAATAACACGAAAATGTAATGTGAGTACACCAAGAGATTTTATTTTAATTTGAAGCCCCTATGATGCATAGAAACTGAAATTTCCCTTTGTTTATCTCCTCTTCTCTCTCTATTGCAAATTTCAAGTGATATTGTTTCCTCTTTGTTAAGTAAATCAACCATGCCTCCCAAAGCCAAAAAACGAGTTCATCTCACTGAATGTGTTCATGTTAAGTTATGCAAAATAAAAAAAAAAATCAAATCCCAATTGGAATAAAAAAGATCTAGTAGAATGATTGGAAAAAACTCAAGGTCTCAAGGTATCACAAGCAACGGTATCTAATACACTTAAACACTCAAGTGACCTCCTTCAAGAATAAGTAGTGTTGAATTCAAATGCAAAACATCTAAAGATCGTGAAGTACCAAGCCATGGAATCTGCTCTTTATGAATGATTTGTATGTTATTAAAAGCATGTCAATATGAGTGGTGAGTTGTTAAAAGAGAAGAGAAATTTTTTTCTAAGGCAACTTTATCCTCAAGCTACCTCCTTTTTACTTTCAAATGGATTGTTGAAAAAGTTCAAGCAACAACATGCAATTCATTCCTTTTGACATTTTTGGAGGGAGTGGTTCGGTTGATATGGAGAAAATTGAAGTGGTTTTGCAAAAAATAAAAGAGGAATTTGACAAATGGTCTTTGAAGGATATTACAATATGGATGAAACTGGATTATTTTATCACATGCAAGCTAATAACTTTCTTGCAACAAAGCAATTAGAGGGTCGAAAGCAAAGTAAAGAAAGGATTACAATTGCTATTTGTTGTAACATTGATGACTCCGACAAGCTTCCACTTTGGGTCATCGGTAAGTTTTCATGTAAATACCCGACTAATCTAAAGACCTCGGACCTTTAAAAACTACTAAGACATAACTACTATCTTTTGGATATAGATATATATATATATAAAATAATCAAACTATATTATTAATACATAGAAAATCCAAAAGTACAGGATCCCATTGTTCATACATAAAATAATAAAGAAAACAAAACTTTTATTTAAATGTTCAAAGTACTAAGTGCGGAAATCATAAAGACATAATTAAAAGACTCACAATATCAACGTCATCCTTGATCGATCCCATCGGTTCATTCCTTTAGTTCCTCACCCAATACACATGGCAAAACCACCTCATCTCCGTCTCGCCTTCCATGTTCATTTACCTACACAATCTAAATAAAAAGGAATGAGCCTAATGTCCAGTAAGGAAAATTTAACGCCCTGGATAGCCAAGACCGTTACACTGTGTGTTTATAAATGTGCTAGACTTGCTAATCAAGTCATTTAGTTAAAAATGTGTTACTGAAACTATAATGGAACTAGGGTTAAAAGATTTTGGTCTCAAAAGCCGCATTTCCTATAAATAAACATTCTCTATTTACACGGGATCCCAAAAATAATAAGATTAAAACCATTTACAAATATTCAAGATTTAAATACAGTAATTAGCCATTCTAAGGCAAAACAGACTGTTAGGCATTCCTTGTCCTGATCCACTCATCGGCCATAGCGACCGAACAGCTAACTATGCACATTCAGCCCCGTAGCTCTCCATCTCAGGATTGGTCCAACTTGCCTTTACCTTTACCTGCACCACGTAGCACCCGTGAGCCAAGGCCCAACAAGAAAACACAATAACCGAGCATAAACAATCAACAGACAATCCAATATCTCATATCACATAAGCATGTTCTCAATAGTTTAAGCATTTATGATAACCAAGTATTCAGCATACCAAACATATCATCTCATATCAATAATCAATTTACAAATGATAACTAGGGTTAGCGCCCTTAGGCCGCACCCTCTGTCTATCCCACTGACTCTGACCCGCTTAAACTGAGCTCAGTGAATATTAAGTTGTCTTCGGCTACCAGTGGCCAAGCCACACCCTGTGCGCAAATATTGTATACGGCACCCTTAGGCCATTTATCACATGTCCCATGGCATAATACCATCTATGACATTATACAGATGTCAGGAGCACTTAGTCCCATCACAAACATATAACCAGGTGCAATTTTCTTACCTTTAAATTTGCTAGCTTCGTTCACTTTGATCCTTGAGCACGATCCCTCTTGAGCCCTAGCGCACACCTAGTCACAACCATAGATAAAAATCATCACCAAACCTCAAGTCCAAAACCTAGCCTCGGGACCAATCCCAAGCCCTCGGGAAGCCCCAATTCCATCAAACGGGGTGGTGGAATCGAATCCCGAACCCCCGGGCAAAAACCCTTGAAAATAACTCAAAAACCCTCTTCTGGAAGCAGGGTAGCGCTACAACGCTCTTTGGAGGGCGCTACAGCACTACAAGCAGAACCCAAAAACCCCCAGACAACCTAGCCTAGCGCTACAACGCCCAAAGGCTAGCGCTGTAGCGCTAGTCACAAAACCAGCTACCCTGCATTTTTCCTTCCTGCGATTTCCCCAAGCCAACTCTTACCAAAACTTTTCCAATCCTCATCCAAACTTAAAAATAAGATTATCAACATACTCCACTCATCCCAAGCATCCCAAATATACAAAACCCATTCACATGCATCCCTAAACATAGAATTCACCATAGATGAACCTAGAGTTCAAAAACTCAACTAAACAACAAAACTTCAGAATTCAAGTGTCCAAGCTCAAAGTTTCTTACCTTTAATTGGAAATTTGATGCTAGCATATTTTCTACTCTTCCTTGGCTTGGATTCCCTAGAATTCCCATCAAATTCTACTTTGATATCACAGTTCAGCACCAAAACCAGAAAGTGAAGAAAACCTCAAAGTCTTACCTCCACTGAATGAATTGCCCTGCCAATTCCTCAAGCTTAACTCAGAAACCTAATTGCTCAGGTTGACCTAGCTCTCCTCTGAACCTTAGCTCCAAAAGACCCCAAGAAATGGTGGAGAAGAGCCTAAACCGACCTTGCTTTTCTTTCCCTTCTTTCTCTTTCTTTTCTTTCCTTTTCTTTCCTTCAGACTTCTATTTCATTCTACAAACTCCACTAAGCATAAAGCCTCAGGTATGCCTATCCTTTATAAGCCAAATGACCACAATACCCTCCCTTAAATTCTATGTCTTTTAATCCACATGGGGCATTTTGGTCATTTCACCCAATTCCCGCTAATTCCTCAAGTGTCTCTAATATTTACCGCTTACTTCCCGATACTTAATTAATCACCAATCATATTCCTCAATGTCAACATTAACCCTAATATATCCTCTAAATTCCCATTTAGACCCCCAGGCTCGCCCCGAGCCAGGTATAAATCTCCGCCGTAACTTTTTCGCTAACCTGCTCACTAGGATCGTCTTGAATCACAGATCACAAATATATCCACATAATAATGTGGTCTCAACAATTATCACATATATATACAGTTATGCCCTCGATGGGCCAAAATTACAATTATGCCCTTTCTAACCAATCAGGGCCTACATGCATACTAATACACATAGTCATGCATCTCAGATATTCAAATAGTCATATAGCATACTTTTAATCATTAAATCACATATATTCCAATTATGCCCTCCCGGCACACTAATCAAGGCCCTTAAGCCTTATTAGTAAATTTGGGTCGTTACAGAAAAACTACTAAAACATAAGACGTAAAACATAAAATGGACTACAATATTAATGGTCATTAACTCATTACCATAGTATGTGATAAAAACTGCTATAGTCCTCTTAACTATTATTTTAGAGGTAGGTTAAGACATAACTATAGTCTATGATAACAATAAAAATCTTGGGATTTGCTATCTAAGCAACCATATTTCCCAAGTGACTATAAACATAAAAAAAAAACATACATACAAACATATAGCACATAAAATCTAACTTATTTTCCTTACCAAATCTGGGATATTTGGAGACAAGTGTGGGATTGGAAACTCCTAAAAACAAACATTTAAAAACCATAAGTTTCCTAGAGTAAGAAGATGAAGAGAAGATCTAAACCATCGAAATAAGGACTTACCGAAATCTTAAGTTTCAAAGAAATAGAGCACCTAACCAAAAGTCATTATAACGAGTTAGGATTTGAACTGAAAGAAAAGAACAAGAAGAATAAAAGTAGATTGAATTTGAGGATTAAGAGTACCTTAGATAGCTAGAGCTTTGATCTATACCTCAAACACCAAAATCACACTATAGCTTACTTCCCAAGTGTTTAGAAAAGCTTATATTTGAAAGCTTTTAACCCCAAAACCCTAGTGTTTCTCTCTAGAATGAAATTGGAAACTTGGAGGCTCTGAGAAGCGTTTGAAAGATGATGAAAATGGCTGAGTGAAGGGTCCTATTTATAGAGTTCAAGGTGTAAAACTAACTCCCATTAAAATGAATAGAAATGGCATTTTTCTCTCAAAAAATGCCCAAAGCTTGGTCAAAACCATTCAAGAACAAGTTCAAGCTATTGAGGGTTGTTTCTAGCTTCGAATTCCACGGACTTTCAAAAATGGCTACTGGAGCCGATATATTGCCCCTATAGGTGATATATCGCCTCCCCAGTTTTCCCGAGGCTCTGTGGTTTCGTTCATGCAAAGTCGACGTGTTTTCCGTATTAGCATAGGCAATATATCGGCTCCTATAGCTGCGATATATCGACTTATGTTGATGTACTAAACCATGTTTTTGCACATTTTAAGCACACTTAAAGTTGTTTAAACTACTTTAACTGAGTAATACGAGATCCTAGCATCTGAGGGAAGGTTCTAGACTTCCTAGGCTTATCCTTAATTATTTTTATTCATCTAAAATCTTTAAATCCTTAATAAACATACATGTGACAAGTGTCACATTCTTAATTATTCTATCTAAACCTTAGGTTATAATAAATAATATTTCTAGGACCAACTACATTAATCAAACCTTATGATAAAATTAATATTTCTAAACTATAGGCTAAACTTATTGTAACGCCCTGGTTACCCCAGAACAGTTACGGTGATTGGTGAACTGGAAATTTGACCCGCTACTCGAGTCCTTTGGTTAAAAACGTGCTCTAAGTATGATTAACAGGTTAAGGTGGAAAAACTAATAAAAAGAAATGGATATTTTCATTACAAACTGCTCTGCAGAGCTAATCAAAACATTTACAAGTTGTTCTCAGTACAAAATAGTCATTACTGTTTCAAATTACAACCCCGCCGACCTAAGCGGCAAAATAGGGTAAACCCCCTAGTTCCTCTGAGAACGCCTTGGCCGTGGTGGTCAAGCGGCCGCATATGTACACATCACCACCTAAGCTCTCCACTCAAGACTGGGTGAGCTTTTCTTTCCCTTTACCTGCACCACATAGCACCCATGAGCCAAGGCCCAGCAAGAAAAGTATAATAAAACATGATATAATATCAACTATGTTCGTAATAATCATCCAGGACCAGCAGTCCAAGCAAATAGGTGACAATCGCAAGACTCACTATTATGGGAAAGCACCCTTTAGCCATGTGACGATAGGATCACCAGGGCTAAACAGATAAGTGAGCATTTCACTAGTTTTAACAGGATAGGTGCATGGTGATTAGTCACCAACATAACCTTCCTCATGACTCTAGAGTCATAAATATGGAACAGCGTTCCCTAGCCATGTGACAAACAGTCACTGGGGCCATATGCCCTGGCTCTGAATAACTAGTCTTAGACTAGCTAAGTGCTTATAAGTTCATAGACCTTAGAGTCGGTCCAGTGTTAATGCCTTAGAGCCATTCAACACTGATATCGATTAGATCTAATCTTCATTCGACCCTGCGTTCAGGACGCTCATGCCATTTCTGACTCTTAGGTCAATGTCCCTGACTAGTCAGTGCCATATACAGATAATCGATATTCACTAGCATTTAATATGCAATCCATGTCCACATTTTTCAATCAACATGCCTCAATATCAATCATGCATGTCATATATACACAGGGTGCAGTTTTCTTACCTCAGGTTCGAGCGAGAAGTATAATAAGGACGACCCCTGAGAACGATCGATCTTTTAGTTCCTTAGCGGTTACCTAATCACAACCAAATATATCTTCCATTAATGAGAATCCACATGAATAGGGTCTTAACCTAAGAACCACTCTCGGGACCTCGAAACATGGCCACACGGTGAGTAGATTCGATCCTGGGCCTTAAGGATTGAAACCCCAAGTCAAAAACCCTTAAAAACACTCAAAACGGGACTTAGAAGGAACAGGGTAGCGCTACAGCGTTCAACCCCTAGCGCCCCAGCGCTATACTCAGAACCACCAACATGCCAAAAAGCCTCCTGAGGAGCGCTGTAGCGCCCTAGGGTGGGCGCTATAGCGCTACCTCCAGACCAAAACTCCCCTGAACCGACCTTCTTCATCTCCTTCGATTCCAACCTGATTCACAAGCTTCCAAATCCCATTCTTAATGCTAAATGAACCCAAAAACCATCCTAACACACCCCAAACATCACAAGCATAGGAACCCTAGCCAAAACTCCCAACAAAACCAAGTATTCACCCTAGAAATCACAGCTATAAAACAAAACTAAAACAAGGCAAACCAGAGAATTCTATGGTTAGAAACTTACACAAAGCTCAGCTTATGATGCTCTTCAATGGTAGAACACACTCCCAAACTCCCAAGGCTTTCTTCCCAAGCTAGAATCCTCAAGATTGGTTCAAAAATCACAAAGAAAGGTGAAGAGAAGAAGGTACGGGAGAACTCAAAAACTTACTCTGTTTTTACTTCCTTCTTTCAGCCAACACTAAATATATCTATCCTAGGGATGAAATGTCCATTTTACCCCTAGGTCAATTAATAGTTTCTAAAGGATCCCAAGGGCATATTTGGTACTTTCTTCCTATCTCGTTAATCATAATTAATGCTCTCCAATTCCCGTTATTCTCAATAATCTCAAACACTAATAATTCACATCCCGTTACCCTCCAATGCCCGGTAACGCTCTAATCATTAAAATCACCCCGAGACTCAACCCGAGCCCCGCACTTAAACCTGTTGTGACCAGATCGCTAATCAATAATCCAAGATCGTCTCATGCCGAATAGCTCGAACAAACCCACATTATAATGCGGTCTCAACACATATCATCAACAATTATACAATTATACCCTCAACGGGCCAAATTACCATCACACCCCTGTAATTAAAATGTGGACCCACATGCATGCATTTAACATCATATTTTAATATAATTCACATATACATGCATAATATCACTTAATGGCATAATTAAGCAGATATGGCCCTCCCGGCCTACTAATCCCGCCATTAAACCATACCGGAGAATTCGGGGCATTACACTTATAAAATTCATAACTAGCTCTATGAGTTTCTAAATAATTCCTGGCTTGAACCAATATCACGAAAATTAAAATACTACAGCATAAGATACTACTATCTAACTAAGTAAAATTCTGAGGCACTACAACTCTCCCCTACTTAAAAGAAATTCGTCCTCAAAATTTACATACCATACAATTCTGGACGGTGCTTGGATGTCTTCCTCCAATTCCCACATTGCCTCCCGTTCGGTGGTATTACTCCATAAGACCTTGACTATCGGAATATTCGACCGTAATTCCTTCACCCCCTTCTCCAGGATGCGAACTGGTCATTCCTGATAACTTAGGTCTTTCTAGAGTGCTAACGTCTCCTACCTGAGAACGTGGGATGAGTCTGACACATATCTACACAGCATCGAGATGTAAAACACATCGAGATATTGGACATGGCGGTAAGGCTAATCTATACACTACTGGTCCCACCTTGTCCAATATCTCAAAAGGACCTATGTATCAGGGACTAAGTTTTCCTTTCTTGCCTTTCTTCCCAAACTGCTTCACTCCTTTCATTGGAGATATCCTTAAGAAGACTTGATCTCTGACCTTGGATTCCACATCTCGTCGCTTGGCATATGCATAACTCTTTTGTCGACTCTGAGCAGCGAGCATACGCTTTCTAATTAGTTCCACTGTGTCTTGAGCCTCTCTAACAACCTCGGGTCCAAGTAGTTGTCTTTCTCCTACCTTGTCCCAATGTAACGGCAACCGACATTTCCTTCCATAAAGTAGCTCATAGGGAGCCATACCGATCGTTGCCTGGTACCTATTATTGTAGGAGAATTATATAAGTGGCAAATACTTACTCCATGATCCTCCGAAGTCTAGTACACAAGCGCGCAACGTATCTTCTAAAATATGTATGGTACGCTCAGACTGTCTGTCGATCTGAGGATGAAATGTCGTACTGAGACTTAGTTTGTGATCGATAAAATAACACATGCAAGTATACATGGTCGTGACAAGTAATAATTAATAGTAAGAATAGGATCGTCCCACAGAGACTACTATTCAAGTACCAATAATTTACTCTTGATTTCTATTTGACTATTGAAATTCACATTAATTAATAAACTAGTTATAAAAACTAAAGTAAACAAAACAATAATGATGAGTGATTCAAGAATAAAGACCTAGGGTATTAATTTCATCAACTATTTCACTTGTCAATTTAACTATTTCAGCACAATTCTATCTTAATAGTGGATTATCAAAGGCAATCTTAATTCTTTATCAAGATAAAAAGACATCAACCTATATGCAAATTTTCTACATATCTGTGACAGATTTTAACACGTAGCAGGCATTAAACATCATAACCCAAAAACTACATAAATTATATAGATACTATCATCATTTATGCAATCTATGTCTCAATGGCTACATAATTATTAAATCTCCCCTCTCGGATCTCGAATTAAAATCATAAATCATGCAATAAATGGCCAATAAATTATAAGCATTAAACACAAACCAGTAGAGATTGAGAATAGAAGAAGAAGAATAAAATTGCACTTAATAGAAAATCAACAAGATCTAAAGTGCCTACATTAAACCCTAGAGAAAAATATTTAGTTCATGGCAAACAAAGCTAACACCATAAAAATAAATGCTATCATCTTTAATATCCAAAACTTGAAAAGAAATTAAAGAAGAAAAATGCAGAAAATAAGCTTAGCCGTCAAGAATGCTCTAAAAATTTGTAATTAAAAACCCTAATTCCCTTAATTAATAATCCAATTTCTAATGTTTTAAACCTAAATAACACTTTTTCTCTCTTCAGGGAGGCGCGTCGCGGCACTGACATTTACATGCCGCGACCCGTGTCTTCAAAATGCCTAGAAGGTTCGCGCCTCCTGCTTCAAGCGTTGCGACCCTTATGAGTCCATGCTGCGACCCGTGTGAATGCCGAGTTTTTTCTTCTCTGCCACTCGTCATGCTGCGACCCTGAAGAGCATGCCGTGACAATAATTCATGCCAGATTTTGCATAGTTTCTGACTTTGCTAGACCTGCGGCCCTTAAGCCCATGCCGCGACTTTAATTCTATTTTTCTAGAAACTTGACCATTTTAAATATTTTCTTCATCAACTTCATCAAAAACTTCTTCTAGCATCTCCTTCATGCCAATTTGACTCAAACAACTACCAAAAGCTTCATTTTTTCACCATTTCTGCATTTAACGCATGATTCATAGCACCGACCTACAACGAAGACAAACAAAAGCATAATCTTGCACAAAACAAACAAAAAGACACAAGATTACCACAAAACGCATCCTAAAACGACACTAAAATAGAGTTATCAGTTTGGTACCCATGGCTTGCTGCAAGCTTCCCTAAAACCTTGATGTGAACAACGGACCTCTGTCTGATACTATGGTCTTAGGGATTCCATGCAGCCGTACAATTTCTCGAACATAGATGTCTGCGTACTGGTCCGCAGTGTATGTAATCTTGACAGGCAGGAAGTGAGCTGACTTTGTGAGTCTATCCAACACAACCCAAGCTGAGTCGTGTTGCTTGCTTGTGCGTGGTAATCCTGTCACGAAGTCCATGGCTATGTCTTCCCACTTTCATTCCATAATTCTAAGTGGTTGTAATAAGCCTATGGGTCACTGATGTTCTACCTTTACTTGTTGGCATGTTAGTCATTTAGACACATACTCTGCTACATCATTCTTCATTCCTGGCCACCAATATAGTGCCTTAAGGTCATGAATCATCTTGGTAGACCCCAAGTGAACTGAGTATGGGGTGTGTGCCTCCTACAATATATTTATCTTAATCTCATGGTCATTCGGCATGCACACCGGACCTTATTGTTTCAAGAACCCATGTCCTGATATAGAGAACTTTGTAGTCTTGCCTTCTTTGAATGCAGCTATATGTGATAATAGCATGTCATCATGCCCTTTCCAAATCCGTGTATCCTCTAATAAACTCGACTAGATGGACAAGTTAGTTGATCCATGACTATTTCTATCCCAGAACTAATCAGCTCTTGTTGTAGCAGCTTCTCAATTCTGGATAATGCTACCAGACTTCCATAATTCTTCCGACTTAATGCATCAGCAACTACACTTGCCTTTCCTGGGTGGTATAGGATTTCACAGTCATAGTCCTTTACTAGTTCCAACCACTTGCACTGCCTCTTGTTGAGCTCCTTTTGCGTGAAGAAATATTTTAAGCTTTTGTGGTCCGTATAAACCTCACACTATTCTCCATATAGATTGTGGTGCCAGATTTTTAGTGTGAAAACCACCGCTGCCAAATCCATATAGTGTGTTGGATAACGTTGCTCATATTCCTTCAGCTATCTTGAGGCGTAGGATATCACCTTATCATTTTGCATCAGCACACAACCCAACCATTGCTTTGATGCATTGAAAAATACTACAAACTTATCGTTGGGTGTCGGTACGCAAAGCACTGGTGCTTAACACAATTTTTCTTTGAGCAACTGGAAGCTTTCTTGACATTTATCCATCCAGTTGAACTTCTGTTGTTTCCTGGTCAGGTTGGTAAGCGGAGTGGATATCTTAGAAAAGCCTTCCACAAACCTTCAGTAATAGACTGCTAGCTCGAGAAAACTTCTAACCTCTAACGCATTCTTAGGTCTTGTCCAATCCTTCATAGCCTCTACCTTAGTTGGGTCTACTGCAACTCCGTCCTTGGATACTATGTGCTCGAGGAACGCCAGTTTTGATAGCCAAAATTTGCATTTCTTGAACTTAGCATAAAGTTTGTGCTTCTTCAGTCGCAGCATGGTCAGTCTTAAGTGTTCCTCGTGCTCGACTTCGTTCTTGGAGTACACCAATATATCGTTAATGAATACCATGAAGAATTTGTCTAAGTAATCCTTGAAGACCCAGTTCATTAAGTCCATAAATGCGGCTGGAGCGTTGGTAAGACCAAAAGACATAACTAGGAACTTGTAATGTCTGTATCGAGTCCTAAAAGTCGTCTTTGGTATATCTTCTTCCTTTACCCTGAGCTGGTGATAACCGGAACGTAGATCAATTTTTGAAAATACAGTCGCTCCTTGGAGTTGATTAAATAAGTCGTCGATTTGGGGTAGCAGGTACTTGTTCTTAATTGTCACCTCGTTCAGCTCGCGGTAATCAATACACATCCGCATGTTTCCATCCTCATTCTTCACAAATAAAACCGGTGCGAATGGCTTGGTCTGATAAAACTCAAGTCTAAAAGCTCTTGTAACTGTGTTTTCAATTCCTTGAGTTTGGTAGGTGCCATCCGGTATGGTGCCTTTGAGATAGGCTCGGTTCCTGGTACTAGTTTGATTGTGAAGTTAATTTCCCAGTTAGAGGGTAACCCTGGTAAGTCATCAGGAAAATATCTCTGAAAATTCCTTTATAATGCGGATGTCTCCAACCTTTAATGGTGTTTCTCATGCAATATCTGTGACGCTTGCTATAAGTGCGTGCCATCCTTTCTCTGTCATCCTCTAGGATTTGAGAGATAAGATAAGCAGTGTCTGTAGACCTGAAACCTTGCCCATAAAACATAGTTTCTAACCCTCAGGGGTTTTTAACATCACTTGCTTGTGTTGACAATCGATGGTTGCACCATGTCTTGCTAGCCAGTCCATAGCCAGCATTACGTCAAAATCCTTGATCTTTAGCTCTATCAAGTCTCCTTCTAGCTTCGTGTCCTCGAGTTTGATCGGTACTCCTCGTACTATCCGTGATGATAGAATGATTTCGCCCAAAGGCAGTTCCATAACAAACCTATTTCTAAATCTTTCACAAGGTTTGTCTAATTTCTCTACCATTCCTAACAAGATATACGAGTGTGTTACTCCCAAATCAAACAATGTTGAACATATATTATCGAGGATAGGAAGTTGAATTGTGACCACATTGTTACTGGTTTCAACTTCTCCCTTGGTCAAAGTGAAGACTCTGGCTGGAACCATCTTGTTATCTTTCTTCTCTTTCTGCTTTGAGCTGAGGACATTCTCTTTTCAGATGACCTTCCTGTTAGGAACGAGTTTCCTAATACACAGCGAAATAGTGATGGGTTGGCCCAGTGTACAACAAAAATTTTGAAACATATTTAAACTACTTTTAAATATGCGGATCCATTAATATACATACATTAATCATAAAGAAGAAAATAATGAAGAACATACCTCTTGATGCCTATGAAGTGTCCTTGCTATCTTTTCGTAAAATAAACGATCTTCTTATCCAAGCTACTCCCAGGTACTCACACCAAGATCTTCCTCAGCGTTCTCTACACCTCAAGAAGTGTGTGGGCACTTAGAGAATAAAAGATAGTATATTTCTGATTCAACTTAATGTACTCAACACATAAGATCAAGAGAATAGGTTTGAGATTGGTTCTGTATCATTTTTCAGGGAGAGATAGAAAAGTATCGTTCTTTTCTTAGAGCGAATAATTGAGTATATGGTTATTTTCTTATAAGTCTAACGTATATAGAAAATATTTAAATTTAAAAAATAAATATGTAACCAATTACAATTTATCTTTTAATTAATTAATTATCTTATTAATGAAAATATCAAAACTATCTTTCTGAATTTTTAATTAATTAATTAATTAAATAAATAAAAGTGAAAAAATCATTATCTGATAACTATAGCTGCACGCCACACACAGTCCACTGTGTGTGTCATGCAGTACCCCATAAAAATAGGGGATGTGATTTTTCCATAATTATTTATTCAAATTACCTTATTAGATAAAATCCAACAACTTGATAATTAATTCAAATTTGAATCTATTATCTTTTTAACTAATTATCACATATAATTAATTATTTGAATAAATATTAATCTTTTTAAATTCAAAGTCCAATTTGAACTTATCAGATTATTATCTCCCACTAAATTAAGGATATTTAATTAATTCTACTAACTAATTAAAACCAATTTTAAGTAAATATTAATTTCAAAAAAATTAATATTTATTTTATTATAATTTCAAAAAATTATAATAAATTAATTATTTATATAATTTCGAAAAGTATACAATGATTAATTATTAATTAATTTTGATCATTACAATTAAATTGTAATTAATTAATTAATCACTATTATCTCATAATTGCATATTTGGCCAGAAGAACAAAATTCTTCTTAAATATGTCTTTTTACCATTTTACCCTTTATATCAACTATTGCCTTGAATAGTGTTGATAGAGCCACTGTGGGGACCTATGGACCTATAATTCCAAGCTCCAATAAATTTGTGAATATTAATTATACTCTTTAATTAAATAATCTTAATTTATTATTCTCATGATTACTCCACTATAAATATGAGACTACACTCTTGTAATTATAGACATTTCATTTACTGAGTACTTTATAACAATAAAGCGTCCATTGATATAATCATTACATACAAATTAACCCTCTAATAATGGTTCATAATTAATCGGAATAAAATTACCGTTTTACCCTTTTAATTATATATTGTTTCCTTAAGTACCATTGACTTTACTAGTGAAGGTTAATTCATAACCAAATTATGAATTTGATCTCAATAACCTTTCAGTCCCAAAATTCAACCCTTAAGAAAACCATTATTCAATCTCTTGCGAGAAGGTATAAATGCCTTATCTGTATACTATGTCCACAACCATTTACATTAATGAGTTCCAAAAACAAAATTTTCTAGCCTGATCATTCTGACAAACCCTAACGAGTGAATCAAAGAACTCATATAACATAAACAGGAGTTCATAGTAACTTCAGGATTAAGATCTATTTGTATATGATCATCAATTGATATATTTAATTAATACTTTGAAACGGTATTTAACTAAGTATTAATAAACACGTCTGGTCCAGCTCTATATATTATCTAATATATAAAGCACATCCACTAAAGTGGACCATACTTGCAGTAATTAATCTAAAGATTCCATAACTTTATTTTACTGGAAACTATTCAAGTTCATTTATCTCAAACACAACCCTCCCGTACCAATATGTGGTTGAGATCACATATATGAACTTATGAATTTTTCTAATATTTACTTAATATTATCACAGAATAATATAGTCCATAAAATATATGCATAACAAATTCAATTTATTTATTTATTTCTTAAAACAATGATTACTACATATGCTTTCAGGGCACAATTCCCAATAATCTCCCACTTACCCTAAAGGAAATGAGGCATCTCTCTCATTCCCATGTTTCTTACATGCTCCTTAAAAGATTTCATGGTTAAAGTCTTTGTGAAAGGATCTGCAAGATTATGCTCTGAAGTTATCTTCATAACCGCAACATCTCCTCGATGAACTATCTCTCTAACCAAGTGATACTTCCTCTCAATGTGCTTTCCCCTCTTGTGACTCCGTGGTTCCTTTCAGTTAGCTACAGCTCCACTGTTGTCATAGTATATGACTAGTGGCTTATCCACATCTGGCACCACTTCCAGATCGGAATAGAACTTCTTGAGCCACACAGCCTCCTTAGCTGCTTCACAAGTTGCTATATACTCAGCTTCCATGGTGGAGTCTGCAGTGTTGGTTTGTTTAATACTTCACCAAACTAATGCTCCTCCTCCAAGAGTAAACACTGATCTAGAAGTCGATTTCTGACTATCTCTGTCTGATTGAAAATCAGAATCAGTGTAACCAGTGGGGTTCAGGTCTCCACCTAAATATACAAGCATATAAACTCTAGTATTTCTAAGATACTTGATAATACTCTTCACTGCAATCCAATGACTCAATCTAGGATTGGATTGATAACGACTGACTATCCCTACTGCATAAGAAATGTCAGGTTTTATACATAGCATTGCGTACATAAGACTGCCTACCGCTGAGGCATAGGGATACTGTCTTGTATCTTTCTCCTCCTGAGGTGTTTTGGGACACTGCTCCTTGGAAAGGACTACTCTAGAACGGGTTGGCATATCAACATTAAAGCATTCTAGCACCTCATCAATATAAGTTGCTTGAGACAGTGCCAAAGTCTTGTTCTATCTATCTCTAAGAATTTGAATGCCCATAACATACTTGGCTTCTCCCAAATATTTCATTTGGAATTGTTTAGCTAACCAGTTCTTTACCTTTAATAATGGCGTTACGTCATTGCCAATCAGTAATATATCATCAACGCAAAGAACGAGGAATACTACTACACCATCTTTGATTTGTTTATAGACACATGGTTCGTCAATATTTTGTTCAAAACCAAACATTTTAATTATGTCATCAAATCTAAGATTCCAAGATCTAGACGCTTGTTTGAGTCCATAGATAGACCTAAGAAGCTTACAAACTTTTTGCTCTTGACCTTTTACTTTGAATCCTTCTTGTTGAGACATGTAAATGGTTTCCTCAAGGTAGCCATTTAGAAATGCTGTTTTGACATCCATTTCCCAAATCTCGTAATCCATGCACGCAGCAATGGATAAGAGTATACGAATGGATTTTAGCATGGCTACAGGAGAAAAATTTTCTTCATATCAACACCTTCTTTATGTGTGTAGCCTTTGGCTACAAGCCTTGCTTTGAAAGTCTCTACTTTCCCATCCGCTCCTCTTTTCTTCTTGAATATCCACTTGCAACCATTGGGCTTGATATTCTCAGGTGGATCTTCAATAATCCAGACAGAATTTGTAACACCCTACTTCCTTAGAGCTGTTACTAAGTGAGTTAAAAATGTGCCATTAGCTCGCTAATCAAGGTTTTAGGTCAAAAGTGTAACTAAACTGAGACAAAATTAATTTAAAGACGTTGAATATAAAATATTTGGTTATTCATTTAAAAACATAAAGAGTTAAATGTTTGGAATCCCAAAATACCGTTTAGAAAATACTTTACATCTCAAAATACATTTAAGGTCGACTTAGGCAACAAAACAACTATTACAGTACATTCTCCCAAAATAACCCTGGCCGTGGCAGCCAGGTAGGTCGAACATGTACCCGTCGCTCCATGCTCTCCATACTCATGGTTGGTCAACCTTTCCTTTGCCCTTACCTGCACCATAGAGCACCTGTGAGCTGAAGCCCAGCAAGAAAACTCAACACAAAAAAACTAACATATGCATATCTATCAACAACATATAACAAAGCAGCCAACACGATAAACACATAGTGGCCATGCCGTCCCAGGTGCTTTACCAAGCCCTGGGTTTGCGATCTTCACTGAGAGGATGACTCCAGCATCCTAGGAGGGTCTCGCCCTAACGACTTGCACTCCGCATGCTCAACGCCATTCCCAGCCCCTTGCCGTACTTGGCTTCCTGCTGCTCTTGGCCCTCGCCATTCCCAGCCTTCACCGTTCCCGGCCTTCGCCGTTCATTCACAAATATGCACTACATAACATAATATCAACAAATATTCACACATATACTAAACATAAACAATAGAGCTACGCCCCACAATTCAATCACATAGGGCCATGCCCTGCAATACAAACAGTAGGGCCACACCCTGCTCTATACGTACAACAATTTTCTTACCTGTGTCCCAAGCTATCTGAGCACCGCAATCCCAAGCACAGTCCTCTAACATGAGCCCCGTTGAAAACCTAGTCACAACATATTTATAATAGCCATTTATCAAATTCTAATCCAATAAATAGCCTCGAGACATAAATTTAGTCTCCGGGACCTTGGATTCTACCAAAATGGGTAGTAGAAACCTTCCCGAGCCTTAACGTTTGAGTTCCCGAGCTAAAATCCTTCAAACAACAAAAATTTTGCATTTGGGTCGCGGCCCAGCCCCCCTTAAGGGTCGCGGCGCACCCCAAGTCAGAGGAAAAATGCCTCTCTGCTAAGAGACAAAGGTCGCGGCGCCCAAACCTTGCGCCGCGGCGCCTGGGCAACATCCCGAGGTCCCCTGGCCTATAAACTCAAGCGGGACACGACTCAAACCCGAAAACCCAGAAATTTTCCCCTGTTTCCAGCATTTTCCTCGAGCCTAAACTCCATTTCCATACTTCAAACATCACTTAAACTCTGAATTGAACCTGGACTCCTTGTCTACACACCTTAGGCATCACATCCACCTAAGAACAGCTCCCTAATTCTCACTAACACTAAAATTCAAATCAAATACAGCTAACCAGACTAAACTTCATGCAAGCTTGAGTTCTTAATAAAACCAGCAGAATTCAATCTTAATGATCAAGTAAAATTCTTACCTTTGTTCTTAATAAAACCTCTGAACTAATTCCCTGAGTTCCAAGCTTCTAGCCTCCCAAGTTCCAGCCTTGAATCCTTGAATCTATGGCCTAGAATTCTTAAAAAAATCCTCAAACACCAAAAAGAGCTGAAGGAGATAACCGAAGGAGAGAGAGAGACTTGAGAGCTTCTGACTTGTTCTTTTCTTAGTTCCAGTGTTTTCTCCAGCCACTAAGTATATATCCACTTGCCAAAAAGTCTAAATTGCCCCTTAAGTTAATTTAAGTCCTCAAGTACCACCAAGGGCAATTCAGTCATTTGCCACCTCTCGTTAAGTCCCCAAATATTCCTATAAATCCCCATTTAATCTCGACATGTCTAAATAATCATTAAATTACTACCCATTACTCAATAATTCCCGAACACATATAACATACCAAAAATACCCCTAGGCTCCTCCCGAGCCGGGTATTTGACCCCGTTGTGACATTCTGGATAAACTGCTCCCTAAGACTATCTCGGATCGTGCATCACAAATATATCACCACTCACTCGTGGTATCGATCACAATATACACAAATATTGCATTTATGCCCTCAACAGGCTAAAAATTACAATTATGTCCCTAATAGCCAAATGGGGCCCACATGCATATTTAATTCACCTAACACATGCATTTCTAATCACATAATTATCAAATTCATTTATTAACATAATTAAATCAATATTTTCCCTCCAGACATGTCAATCAAGGCTAAGCCTTATTAGCAAATTTGGGACGCTACAACTATCCCCTTCTTACAGAACTTTCATCCTCAAAATTACCTGAATAACTCGGGATAATGATCCCACATATGTGTCTCAAGTTCCCACATCGCCTCTTCTACCTTGCTGTTCCTCCACAGAACTTTTACTAAGGCAATGGTCTTGCTCCGCAAGACTTGATCCTTTCGGTCGAGAATCTGAACCGGCTTCTCCTCATACGATAAATCCTGATCCAGCTCCAAGTTCTCATAACTCAGCACGTGCATAAAATCTTATACATACTTCCAGAGCATGGATACATGAAACACATTGTGAACCCCTAACAGAGCTGGAGGCATTGCCAATCTATAAGCTACCTCTCCAACCCATTCCAGAATCTTAAAGGGGCCAATAAACCTAGGGCTCAGCTTGCCCCAAACACCAAACTGTTTCACCCCTTTCAAGGGAAAAACACTGAGAAATACATGGTCACCGACTTGAAACTCTACGCTCTTGTGTCTCAAGTCTGAGTAACTCTTCTGGCGACTCTAGGAGGCGAGCATTTGAGATCTAATCCTTTCAATCGCCTCATTGGTCCTCTGAACGACCTCATGACCCAGATATCTCCTCTCACCCGTCTCATCCCAAATGGATAGGTGATCTGCACTTCCTCCCATATAACATCTCATACGGAGCCACTCCGATAGCGCCTGATAATTGTTATTGTACGAAAACTCAATCAAAGGGAGATAATTACTCCAAGATCCCCCAAAATCTAGCACACATGCTCGTAACATATCCTCCAGTATCTGAATCGTCCTCTCAAACTGTCCATCCGTCTGAGGATGATAAGCGGTACTAAACCGCAACTGCGTGCCCATAGCCTTTTGCAGGCTCTCCCAAAACTTGGAGGTGAAGGTGGGGTCCCTATCGGATACTATCGACCTCAGAGCCCCATGAAGTTGTACAATGTCCTTCACATACAACTCAGCATATTGCTCCACAGTATAAGTTGTCCTAACAGGCAAAAAGTGAGCGGGCTTAGTATACCTATCTACAATCACCCACACTGAATCATGTTTTCCCACAGTCTTCGGTAACCCAACCACGAAGTCCATGGTGATATCCTCCCATTTCCACTCTAGAATCCCTAGAGGCTGCAACAACCTTGCTAGCCTCTAATGTTTAGCCTTTACTTGCTGACAAGTTAAACACTTGGTCACATAATCCACCACATCTCTCTTCATCCCCGGCCACCAATACAGAGTTCTCAAATCTTGGTACATCTTCTTCGTACCCGGATGTAAAGAATAGGGAGTGGTATGAGACTCATCCAAGATCTCTCGCCGAATACCAGAATCCATCGGAACGCAAATCCGACCTCTGTACTTCAGTAGTCCCATCTCCGAAACAGAGAAGTCTTTAACCACTCCGGCTAAGACGCTCTCTTTGTGCTCTTTCAACTGGGGATCCTCTCCCTGTGCCTCCTTGATCCTCTCAAGGAGCGTAGACTGAAGAGTGATGTTGGATAACTGACCAACCACCAATTCTATACCTGCTCTAGTCATTTCTTCAACTAACTTGTCTGATATCTGCCTCAAACTAAACAATTATCTTGGGCCCTTCCGACTCAGCGCGTCTACCACCACATTGCCCTTCCCAGGATGGTACCGAATATCACAATCATAATCCTTTACCAACTCCAGCCAACGTCTCTGGCGCATGTTCAAATCCTTCTGGGTAAAGATGTACTTCAAACTCTTATGGTCGATGTATATTTCGCATTTCTCACCATATAAATAATGTCTCCAAACCTTAAGTGCAAATACCACCACTGCCAATTCTAGATCATGTGTGGGATATCTCTGCTCATATTCCTTCAGTTGTCTAGATGCGTAGGCTATCACCTTTCTGATTTGCATCAGTACACATCCCAAAACCTGTCTGGAATCATCACAATAAACTACAAACTTTTCATTGTCTGATGACAAACTCAAAACTGGAGCAGTGATCAGTCGTCGCTTCAATTCCTTGAAACTGTTCTCACACTTGTCTGTCCATACATACTTAGTCTTCTTACGCATCAATTCGGTCAATGGTGTGGCTATTCTAGAAAATCCCATGACGAACCATCGATAGTCCCCTGCCAATCCCAAAAAGCTCATAACCTCCGGTACACTGCTCGGCCTAGGCCAATCTCTCACTGCCTCAATCTTGCTTGGGTCAACTAGAATCCCCTCCTTGATGACGATATGACCCAAAAATGTTACTTGCAGTAGCCAAAACTCACACTTGCTGGACTTAGCATATAACCTATGCTCCCTTAACCGTTGTAATACCAGGCATAAATGTTGCTCGTGCTCTGTCTCTGATTGAGAGTACATCAGTATGTCGTCAATGAATACCATCATAAACTTGTCCAAATAGTCCTTGAAGACCCTATTCATCAAATCCATAAAGGTTGATGGGGCATCGGTTAATCCAAAGGACATAACCAAGAATTCATAGTGTCCAAATAGTCTGCGGGGAACAAATCTGGAAACTCACATACCAATCTGGTCTTGCTCGGTCCAACCGGCACTACTTTGGAGGTATCCACAATGTTTGTTAGGAATCCTATGCAGCCCTCTTGCATTAGGTCTCTAGCCTTCAGTGCCGAAATGATAGATACTCGCGGACCACTCACTGTCCCCACGAATACAAAAGGTACCTCTCCTTCTGGTTCAAAGGTCACCATTCTGCGCTTGCAATCAATCGTCGCCCCATACTTTGATAACCAATCCATCCCTAGGATCATATCAAAGTCATCCATTGCTAGCTCAATCAGATCCACAGACAACTCCCTACTGTCTATCTCTACTGGAAATGCTTCAACCCATCTCCTAGAGACTACCAGTTCCCCAGTCGGCAACAAAGTCTGAAATCCCCTAGCATACAAATCACTAGGTCTACACAGCTGATCTATCACTCTAGTAGAAACAAATTAATGAGTAGCCCCTGAATCAATCAATGCAGTAAAAGAAGAACCAGCACTAGAAATCTGACTTGTCACGACCAAGGGGCTAGCTTCAGCCTCAGTCTGGGTCAAGGTAAATACTCTGGCAGGAGTGAGACTGTCGCTCTACTTCGGCTCTTCCTTCCTAGCTTGTGGGAAATCCTTCCTCAAGTGACTGATACTCCCACAAGTAAAGCAGGCCCTGATCCTACACTCTCCCTGATGTCGTCGTCTGCGCTGAGGACACACTAGGAAACTTCTCCAGTTGTCTCCCCCTCCCTGACAGCCACTGAAAGCACACCGTGCCCTCCTATCCGACCTAGGAGGAACAAAAGAGTCTGGCACCTTTCTCTTCTGCTCACTAGGGCCACTGCCCCAACTAGATCTAGTGAAAGGAGGCACCGTCCTCCGAGCATCGCGCCTAGCAGTGCCCTCTCTCCATATATGATCCTCAACCCCCTCAGCTGTAAGGGCCTTGTCCACTACCTGTGCATAAGTGGTAGTTCCCATATCCAACATTATCTTGACATCACGAGCGATCATAACATTCAATCCTCGCATAAACCGATCTTTTCGTGCCATGTCAGTCGGCATCAAATCTGGAGCGAACTTCGCTAACCGGTCAAACTTCAGAGCATACTCAGTAATCATCATTCGATTCTGAGTCAGGTTGGTAAACTCATCAACCTTCGTAGCTCGAACTGCGACACTGTAATACTTCTCATTAAAAATGTTTATGAACTCTTCCCAGGTCATAACTGCAACATTCCTTCTCTGCGACATAACATCCCACCAGATGCGGGCGTCTTCTCTCAACATGTAGCTGGCACAAGCCATTCTCTCATTCCCTTCCACCCTCATGAAATCTAGGATGAAAGAAATCATGTTCATCCACTGTTGTGCCCGCAGTGGGTCTGGACCACCCTTGAAGGTGGGAGGATGCTGCATCCTGAACCTCTCATACAAAGGTTCCCATCTATTCTCCACAACTGGCTGGGCTGGCACTGGTGCCACAGCCTGTGGAACCTACAACCCAATGCCCTGAGGAGGGGCTTGTTGCCTCAACCGTCGAAGTTCTTCTTCTGTTCGGTGAAGTCTAGCTTACATCTCGGCAAATAACCATTGCCAATTCGATGGGTTAGGTGGAGGGTCCTAACCCTGGTTATCATTCTCGGCCCTATTGTCGCGGAGTCTGATTGATCGCCAAGGCATTATAACAATATGCTTGTAATTAATGACGTCGTTCATCACGCATGATAACAACATCCGAAACCACCTCCCAAACTCATCAACTAATCACAACCAACAAATTCACATATCACAAATAGCATACAGCAATCAAGGGGGCCATGCCCTAGCATCATGCATGTAACGCCCTGGTTACCCCAAGATAGTTACGGTTAACTTTGAACCGTGAATTTAACTTGCTAACCGAGTTCTTTGGTTATAAACGTGCTTCTAGGTGTTATTAATAGGTTAAGGTGGAAAACCAATCAAAAGGAAAGGATATATTTTATTTAAAACATAAAATTGTTCATGGGCCCATAAAAATGTTTACGAGTTATTTACAATGCAAAATGGTCATTACAGTTTGAAATTTACAACCCGCCAATCTAAGCGGCAAAAATAGGGTAAACCCCCTAGTTCCCCTGAGAACTCCTTGGCCGTGGTGGTTAAGCAGTCGCATATGTACACATCGCCACCTAAGCTCTCCACTCAAGGTTGGGTGAGCTTTTCTTTCCCTTTACCTGCACCACATAGCACCCATGAGCCAAAGCCCAGCAAGAAAACATAATAATGCATATAAATATTATCAAATGATTATCATTATAATCACAAAGCTTATAGCCCAAAACAGATGAGTGAATATCCCTTTGTGGATACGTTAACCATGAAGGAGCTTATAGCTCTAATCAGATGAGTGATTTAACACTTTGAGGTTCTGGTAAACCATAATGAGTGACTGATGAGTAAGTCACTAGCTTAAATATATGAGTGACTCATGGGTAGTCACTACGGGGCTCGGCACCCATAGCCATGTGACAAAGCAGTCACCGGGGCTCGCTGGCCATGACTCTAAATGACCAGCCTTTGGCTGGATAAGTGCTTTTAGTTTTCATCAAACTTGAGGTCGGTCCGGCATTAATGGTCATTTGAGTCATTCAATGCAGATGTCGATTAGGTCTAATCTTTTTTGTCTTGCGTTAACACGCTAAGACCGTTCATGACTTATGAGTCAATACCATGTGACTAGTGCTCAGTACCACTGCCAAACTTGCTAATGAGTCACAGCTTCACAGTTGATACTGACACCATTGCCAATTCTGACTATTTAGTCAGTGCCATACACAAGTGAGCAAGATTTTCTAGGCATTCAATATTCAATCCATGTCCACATTTAAACATTCAACTTGCCTCATGAATAACCATGCATGTCACATATGGGGTGTAGTTTTCTTACCTCGAGTTCGAGCGAGAAATAATAAAAGAACGACCCTTGAGAACGATCTGCTCTTTAGTTCCTTAGCGGCCACCTAATCATAAACAATTGGAATCCATTAATAAAGTAAATCAATAACTGGTTCACAATCTGAAACCTCACTCCTGGGATCAATCCCGCACTCTCGGCACTCCCAATCCACCCAAACAGGGTAAAGGAACCCATCCCCGAGCCTTAAAAGTCATCCCGAGCCCTAAAATAGGCTTGCTGGAAAATGGACCAGCGCTGGGGCACCGCTAGGTGGAGCTGGGGCGTTGTCCCAAGTCAGAGAGACCCAGCTCTCTGCCTTGCCTAGCGCTGGGGTGCCATCTGCAGACCAGAATTTTTTCTGGTTTCCTTCCTTGCAACTTCCCCTGAAAACTAATATCCAAACCAATCCCAAACATCACCCAAACATCAAATTCAACCCCTAAACTTCATTCATATCACAACCTCATCAAAACCCACTCAACCTTACTCAAAAACTTCCATTGATTTCCAACTACACACCTCAAATTCCTCAACTGAAAAACCATAAGAAAAAACAGAGTACAACTAAAATTCATGGATGAATTCTTACCTCAAGTGGGATTTGAGTCCTCTTCAATGGATGAACCAAGCTTCTAAGCTCCAACCTTTGATTTCCTAGCTTGTTTCTTCAAATTGGGATAAAAAACTCCAAAGGAAAATGAAGGAAAAAGGATGCACGGGAGAAGGTTTTCTATGCTCTGTTTCTAGCAAGTTCTACAGCCTTCAATGGCTTATATCAATCCTAGGGGTGAAAAGACTAAAATGCCCCTATGTCAAATAAAGGTTTCTAAAGGCTCCCAAGGGTAAAATCGTCATTTCCCACCTATTTTGTTAATCATAATTAACACCCTCCAATTCCCGCTATTCTTGTTATTCTCAAATACCAATAATTCATATCATGTTACCCTTTAATTCCCAGCAACGCTCTAATCATTAAATCACCCCGAGCCTCGAACTTAATCCCGTTATGACCAAACCGCTAATTTGCACTCAAAAATCGTCTCATGCCGAATTGCTCGAACAAATTTACATTATAATGTGACCTCAACAATATATCACTAACATGCATACAAATATACAATTATGCCCTCAACGGGCCAAATTACCAAAATACCCCTGTCAAGAAATGTGGACCCACATGCATGCATTTAACATCATATTTTAATATAATTGACATAACACATGCTTATAATAGTTTAATGGCATAATAAATCAATTATGGCCCTCCCGACCTACGAATCCAACCATTAAACCACATTAGGGATTTTGGGGCATTACAATCCATATATCAACTCATTCATCATGCTCTATTTAAAATATTCAGGCAACACATGGCACTTTAACAAACAATCAAGCATATAATTCATAATTACCAACCAACCTTGAGTCGAGCTTGTCATTGGTAGCGAGCGTACATGTTCGGTCAATCTCCAGGAACCATAAACCTTGGCTCACTCTGATACCAAGTTGTGACGCCCTACTTCCTTAGAGTCGTTACTAAGTGAGTTAAAAAAGTGCCAGTAGCTCGCTAATCAAGGTTTTAGGTTAAAAGTGTAGCTAAACTGTAATAAAATTCGTTTAAAGGCATTTGATATAAAAAATGTAGTCATTCATTAAAAACCTAAAGATTTATACATTTGGGATCCCAAAATACTGTTCAGAAAATACTTTACATCTCAAAATACATTTAAGGTCGACCTAAGCGACAAATCAACCAAATACATTACATCATCCCAAAATAACCCTGGTCGTGGTGGCCAGGCAGGCCGAACATGTACCCATCGCTCCACGCTCTCCATACTCATGGTTGGTCGACATTTCCCTTGCCCTTACCTGCACCATAGAGCACCCGTGAGTCGAAGCCCAGCAGGAAAACTCAACACAAAACAGATAACATATGCATATCTATCAACAACATATAACAAAGCAGCCAACAGGCTAAACACATAGCGGCCATGCCGTCCCAGGCGCTTTACCAGGCCCTGGGTTCGCAGTCTTCACTAAGAGGATGTATCCAGCATCCTAGGAGGATCTTGCCCTAACGACCTACACTCTGCGTCCTCAACACCGATCCCAGCCCCTTTCCGTACTCGGCTTCTTGCCATTCTCGGCCTTCATCGTTTCCTCACAAATATACATTACATAGCATAATATCAACAGATATTTAAATATATACTAAACATAAACAATAGGGCTATACCCTGTAATTCAATCAATAGGGACACGCCTGCAATACAAACAATAGGACCACACCCTACTCTACAGGTACAACAGTTTTCTTACCTGTGTCCCAAGCTTCCTGAGCACCGCAATCCCGAGCACAGTCCTCTAACCCGAGCCTTGTTGAAAACCTAGTCACAACATATTCATAATAGTCATCCATAAGGTTATAATTCAATAAATAAATTTGGAATATAATTGTAGCCTCTGGGACCTTGGATTCTACCAAACCGGGTGGTAAAATCTTTCCCGAGCCTTAACATTTGAGTTCCTAAGCTAAAATCCTCCAAACAACCAATAACTTGCATTTGAGCCGCGGCCCAGCCCCTTAAGGGTCGCAGCTTGCTCAAGTCAGAGGAAAAATGCCTCTCTGTTGAGGGACACAGGTTGCGGCGCGCTATACCTTGCACCGCAATGCGCCTAGGTAGACAGAGGCTTTCCAGCCTCTTCGACACACACAGGCCGTGACGCCTGAAGAACAGGGTCGTGGCCCGAACCCCCAAACCCAGAAAATCAACATTCTTCCTACATTTTTCCTCGGGCCTAAACCCCAATTTCATACTCCAAACACCAATTTAACCCAGAATCAAGCCTAGACTTCCCTTCCACACAACCTAGGCTCCATAACAAATCTCAGAAACAATTATATACTCAGCAAACATCCAAAATCATACTTAGAGTCCATTTTCATGCAAACCTCTAATCCTAGCAGAATTCAACATAAAGATTAAAGCCAAGAGCTTACCTCTGATTTGTACTCGACCCTGAGCTAACTTCAATTGCCTCAAACTTAAGTTTTCCTAAAGCTTCAGCCTCAAATCCATAAGGGAGAGAGAGAGAAAAAGAACCGATGGAGAGAGAGAGAGAGAGAGAGAGAGAGAGTCTTGGAGCTGAGTTCCTTCTGTTTTGTTTTCCCCTTTGGTTTTTTTCTTCTAAGTCCCAGCATCAAGATTTCATGTATATCCCTTAGCAAAAGTCCAGAATACCCCTTAAGTCTATCTAAATCCTCAAGTGCCACCATGGCAATTTCGTCATTTGTCAAATACTGCTAATTCCTCGAGTGTTCCTATAAATCCCCGTTTAATCCCAACATGTCCAAATAATTACTAAATTACTATCCATTACTTGATAAATCCCGAACACATATTATGTTCCCTGGGCTCCTTCTGGGCCGAGTATTTGACCCCGTTGTGACTTTCTAGCTAAACTGCTCCCTAGGACTGTCTCGGATCGTGCATCATAAATATATCACCACTCACTCGTGGTATCAATCACAATATACACAAAATGTTACATTTATGCCCTTAACATGCTAAAATTACAAATATGCCCCTAATAGCCAAATGGGGCCCACATGCATATTTAATTCATCTAACACATGCATTTTTACTCACATAATCATCAAATTCATTTATTAACATAATTAAATCAATTATTTCCCTCCAAGCACGCTAATCAAGGCCCTAAGCCTTATTAGCAAATTTGGGACACTATAAGTACCTTAGATGGCTAGAGCTTTGATCTATACCTCAAACACCGAAATCACACTATTGCTTACTTCCCAAGTGTTTAGAAAAGCTTAGATTTTAAAGCTTTTAACCTCAAAACCCTAGTGTTTCTCTCTAGAATGAAATTGGCAGCTTGGAGGCTCTGAGAAGTGCTTGAAACTAACTCCCATTAAAATGAATAAATAAATGAATAGAAATGGCATTTTTCTCTCAACAATGCCCAGAACTCAGTCAAAATTGTTCAAGAACAAGTCCAAACTGTTGAGGGTTGTTTCTAGCTTTGAATTCCACGGAGTTTCAAAAGTGGCTACTAGAGCCGATATATCGTCCCTATAGGCGATGTATCGCCTCCCCTGTTTTCCCGAGGCTCCGTGGTTTCGTTCGTGCAAAGTCGACATGTTTTTCGTATTAGCATAGGCGATATATCAGCTCCTATAGTTGCGATATATCAGTTTATGTTGATCTACTAAACCACATTTTTGCACATTTTAAGCACACTTAAAGCTGTTTAAACTACTTTGACTGAGTAATATGAGATCCTAGCATCCGAGGGAAGGTTCTAGACTTCCTAGATTTATCCTTGATTACTTTTATTCATCTAAAATCCTTAATAAACATACATATGACAAATGTCACATTCTTAATTATTCTATATAAACCTTAGGTTATAATAAATAATATTTCTAGGACCAACTACATTAATAAAACCTTATGATAAAATTAATATTTCTAAACTATAGGCTAAACTTATAAAATTCATAACTAGATCTACGAGTTTCCAAATAATTCCAGCCTTGAACCAATATCACGAAAATTAAAATACTACAGCATAAGATACTACTATCTAACTAAGTAAATTATGAGGCACTACATTTCAAATTCAAGATGCATCAAAAATATTAATCGTGATAGTCTTAACTGCAAGTATCGAGCAAATTCAAATGCATGGATGACATTTTTTTTTAATGAATGACTTTAGTGGTTTGATAATCGTATGGACAAGAATGTTTTACTTATCTTGGATAATTGCACTGCTCATGGAAAAAAAGGTGAATCATCCCTCACTTTGTCATATAAAGGTGATGTTATTACCATCAAATAACACTTCCAAAATCTAGCCATGTGATGCGGGTATTATTAGAAATTTCAAAGGTTATTATTGTCAACGATTTAATCGCCAACTTTTGAAATGGATCATTGATCATGTTTTGGAACCATCAAAGATAAGTGTCCTCGATGAAATTGTAAATGCAATTGCTGCATGGTCAATTGATGTCAAGCCACAAACAATTGCCAATTATTTTAAGCATGGCAAAATTAGGACTATTGATGTTGATGAATTGCAAGTTACCAGGGAAATGGTAGACGAAAATAAACTAGTCATTCTAAACTTGGGGGAACATATTAAATTGCTTCACTATACTAATAGAATGAATATGAGTGGCTTCCTTAATCATCCATGTGAGCAACATGTCACATATGCTTTAAATGAGGAAAAAAATCATTACTATAGTTAGACAAGATGAACAAGGAGATGACCTTGCGGATCATAGCACAAAAATAGAAAAAAATTCATGTCAAGAAGCTCTAAACATGCTTGAGAAGTTAGAAATGTTTTGGATTCAACAAGAAGGTGTTCATGCTAGTGAGTTATTACATTCTCGCAAGTTTGAAGATATGGTAGTCACTCTAAAGAGAAAATCAATGTGTCAATCTGTAACGACCCAAAATTACTAATATGGCTTAGGAGCCTTGATTAGTGTGTCGGGAGGGCATAATTGATTTGTGTGTGAATTTACTAGTTTAATGCATGATTTTATGATAAGCATGCTTGTATGATTATATGTTATATTTGTGAGAACCACATTATTATGTGGGTAAATCTGCAGCATGCGACTTGAGGCGATCCTAGGGAGCTAGTTAGCAGGAAAGTCACAACGGGGCCTAATATTTGACTTGGGGCAAGTCAAGGGGTATTTCGGGCACTAGATGATTATTTGGGTTATCGGGTCATGGAAATAAATAATTTGAGATATATTTGTGGTTAGGAAGTTTAGGCGGGAATACTAGAGAATTTTACCATTTTTCCCTCGGGGACGTTTCCGATACCCCGAGCCTCAGGATTGGTTTAATTGTTTAAGGATAGATAGATAAAACTTATAAAATAGTGGAAACATTAGGAACTGACCCTTTCCTTTCTCTCTCCTTCTCTCTTCTTCTCTCTCAAAGAAATCACTGAAAACTAAGGGGATTTGGCTGGGAATTCAGAGGTTTGAGCTGTGGAATAGAAAGATTAACTCAGTGGAAGCTAGGGAATCAAACTAGAAACTAAGGTTGCATTAAGGCAGAAAGCTTAGGAGTTAGCTCAGAATTTTCTTAGAGAAGAGGTTCTGCAGTGAAGGGAAAAGCTAGGGCTCGGGAGACAGATCGTGCTCAAGGGACATTTCTCGTAATCGGAGCGTTTGAAAATTAAAGGTAAGAAAACTGCACCCGGTTGTGGATTCACAATGGGACTAAGGATTCCCTGTTTTGTATCCTTTATAGAGGATGATATTATGCGATGTAAATAGTAGACAAACGACCTAAGAGTGTCAGAGTTTACATTAGCGCACAGAGCGCGGCTCTGCCACTGGTAGTTGAGAACATCTTATTATGCACTGAGCTCGGTTTAAGCGGGCCGGAGTCAGTGGGGTAAACAGAGGGTGCGACTTAAGGGTGTCGACCCTATTTATTGCGTAATCTGGTTGTTGTGGTTGATTGTTGAATATGATATGCTGAATGGCTAAGTGTTAGCTTGTGAATTCATGTTTATGTCAATGAGTTATATGTTTATTAGGGATTGCTAAATGTTTAAACATGCTTAAAGAGTTTATGATTATTATCAGTACTTGTGTTATGATATTACACTTTCTTGATGGGCCTTGGCTCACGGGTGCTTCATGGTGTAGGTAAAGGCAAGGGCAAGCTTGACCAACCCTGACTTGGAGAGCTCTGGGAGCAGAATGTACATGAACAGCTACTCAGCCGCCACGGTTGAAGGGAGACAGGGACAGGAGAACCATAAACATCTATTTTTCCTTTAGAATGGCTAGTGGTTGTTTATGCTCTGGAAATTTGTAAACTGACTTTTAAACGCTGTTCCTTTTGGGATCCCATGTGTAAAAATGTTTAGTTACATGAAAAGTATCTTTTGAGACCAAAACCATTTAACCCTAGCGCATTAATGATTTTAGTAAACACGTTTTTAACTAAATGACTTGATTAGCAAGTCCTGCAGCTTTATAAGTACACAGTGTAGCGGTCTTGGCTATCCAGGGCGTTACAACTTGGTATCAGAGCGTCCTAGATTTAAAGGTTCCTGAAGATCGGCTGGACATGTACATTCGCTGCTAGAGACAAGCTCGATTCAAGGTTTGGTAATGTGTATTTGTGTTTATATGCTTGTATGCCTGGAATGACTTATGAATGTTGTTATTTATTTGATTAATAGGAAGCATGAGATACTGATAGGGCCTGACCCTTGACTACTGTGTGAAAATGTTGAGGCATGCTTATTAGCATCGTCGTGCATGTAAAAGAATATTTGAATGATTAACTGCATATTGTGTATGGATGGATGTTTATATCTTAGTTGTTGTGTGGAAATGTTGGGGCATGCTTATTAGCAATGTCGGTGCATGTGGATAAATGCCTATATCTTGATTGTTTGTGATTGGTTATGTTCCTTTGGTGGATTTTGGAGAAGCTTTTACTCTGTCATCATGGTCTGATTGTCGAGTTGTTGATTGTAGATTGACTTGGATAGTTATGCGTCCAAGAAAATCTACGCGATTAGCCGGCACTAGGTCTGGGACCGAAGGTGATGATCAGGGCCAGATTCCTTCGCCAGCTCCCGAGAACTGGTAGCAACTTATGGCAGATATGCAAGCGCGATTACAGAGCCAAGATGAACAGGTTCGCCTACTACGGCAGCAGGCTCCAGCAGGGAGTGCTGCACCTATTGTGCCACCTGTAGTATCACCAGTTATTCAGCCAGCAGAGGTTGGGAACAGATGGGAGCCATTGTATAAGCAGTTCCGAAAGCAGCATCCCCCAACTTTTGAGGGAGGACCGGATCCACTGAAGGCCGAACAGTGGATGACTATGATTACTACTATTCTAGACTTTATGAGGATAGAGGGACATGATAGAGTGGCCTGTGCCACATATATGTTGAGAGAGGATGCCTGCATTTGGTGGGAGGTGGCATCACAGACCAGGGATGTCACTGCTTTGAGTTGGGCATCAGGGCATCGAAAGTTAATGATTTTGTGGGGTTGGTTCAGGGCAGTATGACAGTTACTAAGTATGCCCTAAAACTTGATAGGATTGCCACCTGTAGTATCACCAGTTATTCAGCCAGCAGAGGTTGGGAACAGATGGGAGCCATTGTATAAGCGATTTCGAAAGCAGCATCCCCCAACTTTTGAGGGAGGACCGGATCCACTGAAGGCCGAACAGTGGATGACTATGATTACTACTATTCTAGACTTTATGAGGATAGAGGGACATGATAGAGTGGCCTGTGCCACATATATGTTGAGAGAGGATGCCTGCATTTGGTGGGAGGTGGCATCACAGACCAGGGATGTCACTGCTTTGAGTTGGGCATCAGGGCATCGAAAGTTAATGATTTTGTGGGGTTGGTTCAGGGCAGTATGACAGTTACTAAGTATGCCCTAAAACTTGATAGGCTTGCGAAATTTGCACCAGACCTTGTGCCTACTGATGCAACCAGGCAAGACAGGTTCATTAGGGTGCTTAATTCTATGATAGCCCGAGATGTTAGGATCACAACGGTACTTGGGGGAACAACTTATGCCTAGGTCGTTGAGAAGGCTCTTACCGCTGAGGAAGCGGAGAACAAGATTTGGAAGGAAAGTGCAGTGAGGCGCAAGGTTCACAGAGTGGTGCCTCCTTATTTTGGGTCAGGTAGGGGCGAAGGCCCCAGTGATTTCAAGAGAAAGACTACTGACACTTCGACCGCTGTTGGTCCTGATAGGAGGGGTAGGGGTGGTCAGGGCGGCAGTGAGCCATGGATGAGTTATCTGGAGTGCCCGAGGTGTAGAAGACACCATTAGGGTGAATGTCGGGCTAAGGCTTGCTATGTGTGTGGAACGATGGGGCACCTCAAGAAGGACTTCCCAACAGTGAAGAAAGGGGAAGCAGGAAAGGTGGACAGCTTGACTCCAGCTCGAGTGTTCACCTTGACCCAGGCAGAGGCTAAGGCTAGTCCCTTGGTAGTGACAAGTCAGCTTTCTAGCGCTGGCTCTCCTTTTACTGTATTGATTGACTCTGGTGCTACACATTCCATTGTTTCTAGTAAAGTGATTGATAGACTGTGTAGACCTAGTGAGTATCGGACTGCGGGGTTTGGGACTTTATTGCCTACTGAGGAACTGATAGTTTCTAGGAGGTGGATTAGGGCACTGCCAGTGATGGTTGATAGTAGGGAGCTTTCAGTTGACTTGACTGAGCTAGATATGGAGGATTTTGACATGATCTTAGGGATGGATTGGTTTGTCAAGTATGGGGATACTATTGAGTGCAGGAAGAAAATGGTGACTTTTGAGCCTGAAGGCGAGGATCCTTTTGTCTTCGTGGGTGCGGTATGTGGATCCCGCGTACCCATGATATCAGCGTTGAGAGCTAGAGACTTATTACAGGGTGGATGTATAGGTTTTCTGGCTAGTGTGGTGGACACTACCAGGATGTTGCCAGCGGGTCCGGGAGAGACTAGGGTGGTTTGTGAGTTTTTAGATGTATTCCCTGAGGAGCTACCAAGTTTGCCACCACGCAGAGAGATTCAGTTTGTTATTGAGTTAGCACCGGGGACAGAACCAGTATCAAGAGCACCATATAGGATGGCACCAGCAGAGTTGAAGGAGTTGAAGATACAACTACAGGAACTTCTAGATTTAAGATTCATCATGCCCAGTTACTCTCCATGGGGCGCTCCAGTGTTGTTTGTAAAGAAGAAAGACAGAACTCTGAGGATGTGCATAAACTACAGGGAATTGAATAAGTTGACCATCAAGAATAAGTATCCTCTACCAAGGATCGATGACTTGTTTGATCAATTACAGGGAAAGACGGTGTTATCAAAGATTGATCTTCGATCTGGTTATCACCAGCTGAGGATCAAAGATGAGGACATACCGAAGACGGCCTTTCGAACGTGGTATGGGCACTATGAGTTCTTGGTCATGTCTTTTGGTTTGACCAATGCCCCGGCAGCTTTCATGGATCTGATGAACAGGGTGTTCAAGGATTTCTTGGATCAATTTGTCATTGTTATCATCGACGACATCTTAGTGTACTCCAGTTCAGAGGCAGAGCACGAGCGACATCTTTGACAGGTTTTACAAAGGTTAAGAGAGCATCAGTTATATGCTAAGTTTAAGAAGTGTGAGTTTTGGTTGCCAGAGGTGACTTTTCTTGGGCATATAGTTGGCACAGAGGAGATTAAGGTAGATCCGTCCAAGGTGGAAGCGGTGAGAGATTGGCCGAGGCCAAGGAATGCCTCGGAGGTGCGGAGTTTCCTCGGGTTAGCAAGTTATTACAGGCGGTTTGTAGAAGGATTCTCAAAGATTGCTTCACCAATGACAGAGTTGACATGGAAGAACTAGAAGTTTGTTTGGTCAGAGAAGTGTGAGGAAAGTTTCCAAGAATTAAAGCAACGACTTATTACTGCACCTGTACTGAGTCTTCCTTTGGAGGAAGAAAAGTTTGTGGTATACTATGATGCTTCAAGGATGGGTTTAGGCTATGTGTTGATGCAGAATAAGAAAGTTATAGCTTATGCATCACGACAGCTGAAGGAGTATGAACAACGGTATCCTACCCATGATCTAGAACTGGCAGCCGTGGTTTTCGCACTGAAGGTGTGGTGGCATTATCTGTATGGGGAGAAGTGCGTGATATACACTGACCATAAGAGTTTAAAGTATTTCTTCACCCAGAAGGATCTGAACATGAGACAAACGCATTGGTTAGAGTTGGTTAAGGATTATGATATTATTTACCACCTAGGGAAAGCCAATGTTGTAGCAGATGCATTGAGCCGAAGGGGCTCGGGGCAGTTATTTAGTTCTGTTCAGATCTCCAAAGAGTTAGCAGATGAGATGGTCAGGGCAGAGATAGAGCTGGTGGTGGGCCGGTTGGCCAATATTACTTTGCAGTCAACCCTGCTATAACGGATCAAGGAGGGTCAATTGGTAGATGCACAGCTACAAGAAGTTCGACAGAATGTCTTAGCGGGGATAGCTAAGGATTATTTTGTTTCTAAGACCGATATGCTTCGATATCAGGGGCAGATTTGTGTTCCGATAGATGAAGGGGCCAGATGAGAGATACTGGATGAGTCTCACACTACGCCATACTCGCTTCATCCGGGTACCATGAAGATGTATCAGGATCTACGAACATTATATTGGTGGCCGGGGATGAAGAAGGATGTGGTGGAGTATGTGGCCAGATGTTTGACATGTCAACAAGTGAAGGCTGAGCATCAGCAACCAGCGGGATTGCTTCAGCCTTTGGGTATCACAGAGTGGAAGTGGGAGGACGTTACCATGGATTTTGTGGGAGGTCAACCCAAGACAGTAGGACTTCATGACTCGGTGTGGGTGATAGTGGACAGATACACCAAGTCAGCTCATTTTCTGCCAGTAAAGTCGACTTACACAGTGGAACAGTATGCAGAGTTGTATGTGAGGGAGATAGTTCGTCTCCATGGGGTTCCTAAGTCTATTGTATCTGATCAAGACCCTATCTTTACCTCTAAGTTCTGGGGAGCTCTGCAGAGAGCCATGGGGACTCAGTTGAAGTTTAGCACAACCTTTCATCCTCAGACTGATGGACAGTCTGAGAGAACGATTCAGTTGTTGGAAGATATGCTTAGGGCATGTGTGATTGACTTCGAGGGATCTTGGGGTAAGTATCTCCCGTTGATCGAATTTTCGTATAACAACAGTTATCAGTCCACGATTGGAGTGGCTCCTTATGAGATGTTATATGGGAGAAAGTGTAGATCGCCCATTCATTGGGATGAGATGGGTGAGAGGAAATACTTGGCGCCAGACATGGTTTAGAAGACAAATGAAGCTATCGAGAAGATTTGAGCTAGAATGCTTGCTTCATATAGTAGACAGAAAAGCTACGCTGGTCCCAAGCGTAGAGATGTGGAGTTCCAGGTTGGGGACCACGTGTTTCTGCGAGTTTCGCCACTGCGAGGGGTGAGGAGATTTGGAGTAAAGGGCAAGCTGAGCCCTCGATTTGTTGGACCTTTTGAGATTCTAGAAAGGATTGGGCAGGTGGCTTACAGGTTGGCCTTGCCACCGTCGTTGTCGGGAGTTCATTATGTGTTCCATGTTTCCATGTTGCGGAAGTATGTTTCGAATACGACACACGTGCTTAAGTATGAGGATTTGGAATTACAGACAGACTTGTCCTATGAGGAGCGATCGGTTCAGATTTTAGATCGGAAAGACAAAGTTCTACGGAATAAGACGATTCCATTAATTAAAGTATTGTGGAGAAATAGCAAGGTCGAGAAAGCGACCTGGGAGCTTGAGACGGTGATGCGGGAACAGTATCCCGAGTTATTCACGTAAATTTTGAGGACGAAATTCTCAGTAGGAGGGGATAGTTGTAACGACCCAAAATTACTAATATGGCTTAAGAGCCTTGATTAGTGTGCCGGGAGGGCATAATTGATTTGTGTGTGAGTTTATTAGTTCAATGCATGATTTTATGATAACCATGCTTGTATGATTATATGTTATATTTGTGAGAACCACATTATTATGTGGGTAAATCTGTAGTATGCGACTTGAGGCAATCCTAGGGAGCTAGTTAGCAGGAAAGTCACAACGGGGCCTAATATTTGACTTGGGGCCAGTCAAGGGGTATTTCAGGTACTAGATGATTATTTGGGTTATCGGGTCATGGAAATAAATAATTGGAGATATATTTGAGGTTAGGAAGTTTAGGCGGGAATACTGGGGAATTTTATCATTTTGCCTTCAGGAACGTTTCCGGTACCCCGAGCCTCGGGATTGGTTTAATTGTTTAAGGATAGATAGATAAAACTTAGAAAACAGTGGAAACATTAGGAACCGACCCTTTCCTTTCTCTCTCCTTCTCTCTTCTTCTCTCTCAAAGAAATCACTGAAAACTAAGGGGATTTGGCTGGGAATTCAGAGGTTTGAGCTGATGAATTGGAGGATTAACTCAGTGGAAGCTAGGGAATCAGACTAGAAAATAAGGTTGAATTAAGGTAGAAAGCTTGGGAGTTACCTCAGAATTTCCTTAGAGAAGTGATTCTGCAGTGAAGGTAAAGCTAGGGCTCGGGAGACGGATCATGCTCAAGGGGCATTTATCGTAATCGAAGCGTTTGAAAATTAAAGGTAAGAAAACTGCACACGGTGGTGGATTCACAATGGGACTAAGGGTTCCCTGTTTTGTATGCTTTATAGAGGATGGTATTATGCTATGTAAATAGTAGACAAACGGCCTAAGAGTGCCAGAGTTTACATTAGTTGAGGACTGTTTATTATGCACTGAGCTCGGTTTAAGTGGGCCGGAGTCAGTGGGGTAAACAGAGTGTGCGACCTAAGGGTGTCGACCCTATTTATTGTGTAATCTGGTTGTTGTGGTTGATTGTTGAATATGACATGCTGAATGGCTAAGTGTTAGCTTGTGAATTCATGTTTATGTCAATGAGTTATATGTTTATTAGGGATTGCTAAATGTTTAAACATGCTTAAAGAGTTTATGATTATTATCAGTACTTGTGTTATGATATTACGCTTTCTTGATGGACCTTGGCTCACGGGTGCTTCGTGGTGCAGGTAAAGGCAAGGGCAAGCTTGACTAGCCCTGACTTGGAGAGCTCTGGGAGCAGAATGTACATAAACAGCTGCTCAGTCGCCACGGTTGAAGGGAGACAAGGACAGGAGAACCATAAACATCTATTTTGCCTTTAGAATGGCTAGTGGTTGTTTGTGCTCTGGAAATTTGTAAACTGACTTTTGAACGCTATTCCTTTTGGGATCCCATGTGTAAAAATGTTTAGTTACATGAAAAGTATCTTTTGAGACCAAAACCTTTTAACCCTAGCGCATTAATGATTTTAGCAAACACGTTTTTAACTAAATGACTTGATTAGTAAATCCTGCATCTTTATAAGTACACAGTGTAGCGGTCTTGGCTATCCAGGGCATTACACAAACAACTTTACATAAATATTTTTCAAATATGTAATAGTTATCATGAAGCTTTTATAATTATTGTTGTTAAAGTTGATACTTTTGGTGTTATGCAAATCTTTTTGTGCCAATACATCTATTTAGTTATAACCTCTCAATTAAAATACAATTAGTTTGGTCTCAAAGCTATTCTTATATAGATGTTTTACTGTACTTTAATATGAAATTTTAAAATATGTGGTGAGAAATTATTATGACTCATTTATTACTTTTTATTTGTTTACCTTATTTAGATGATGTTAAAACTAACGGTGTTTGAAAACAATAAAAAAAGTGTTAAATCTAACGGAAAACAAACAATTTCCGTTAAAATCGCATTTATAAGATATATATATGAAATTTTTTGGGTAGTGGTTGTTTTTAGTCACTACTGATAAGTATTTTCAGTATATTGATAAGTTGTAACTCTATTTTTTTTTTACATGACCTTGTATATTGTAGTTACAGGAGACCTCTCACAAATTTTCAGGAAATTCCAGATAATTTAGGATTCTAAAATCATGATTTAAATAGTCTATTGTACGCGCGTAACAAACTGTTTTAATCTTGATTTCGACATCATAAAATATTCAAAATTTCGTGAAAATTTGTGGAAGGTCCCCTGTAACTACATTATACACCATCATGCAAAAAAATTAAAGTTGTAGCTTATTTATGTACCAAAAATACCTATAGATAGTGATTAAAAATAATCATTACTATAATGGCAATATATATTTGCTTATTTATTTGATTCTTTGAAGGGAAAATGGTTTATAGAAGGGGTTTTTTTTTTCACATGCAATCCTCATTCTTTACATTTTATAACACTTAGGTCTCAAAAGTTTATTTTGTATAAGTTAGGTCCTAACCTTTTCAAATATTATCAATTTGGTCCCTATATACTATTTTTGTTTCTTTTTTCTTTTATAATACTTAAATAAATACAAAATAAATAGTGAATCATTCTTAAAATATTTAGACATTTAATTTATGACAATAAAAACATGACATGAGAAAAATTTATTCTCATGATATTTTTAAAAATATTTTTTATTTTTATAAATTAAATTATGTTTCATTAGAAAAAAAATATATTCTTACCTACATTATTTTTTATAATTAATATAAATAACTATATTATCTCAGTTATCTTGATATTATCAATTTTTATTATGTTTATGCTTGTTTATTTCATACATTTTTTTTAACTTAATAGTGTATATAAGTTATTTATGTGCATATATATATATGAATAGTTATAAGTTGCATTATAGAAAAAATTTAAAATTTAAAATAAATATGTACTAATCTCATGATAGTTCAGCTATTAATATTAAAAAATATAGCTAAGAATTTTTTTTAATAAAAAATTAATTTAATTTGTAAAACTATTAAATATTTTTTAAAATGTCATTAAATTATTTTTTTAATGTCATGTTTGGCATTGTTATAAATTAAGCGGTATGATTTTTTTAAGATTAATTCACCATTTTTTACATTTTATTTATGTATTTTGAAAGAAAAATAAATAAAAATAACATTTAGGGACCTAAATGGTACGATTTAAAAATGTTGTGGAACTCACTGATACAAAATCAACTTTCAAAACTTACAAAATCAACTTTCACAACTTAAAAATTGCAAAGAATGAAGACTCCGATTGAAAAAAAAAAAAACTAAATATAAAACCATCTCTATACTTCCCTCTAGGGCTGAGCATCAGTCGGTTTAGGCTATTTTTTTATATTCTTAAATCCATAATTCGGTTTTCGGTCTGGATTGGTACGATCCAAAAACCGACCGACCAAACCAATAAAAAACTGATTGTTTTGGACTGCGGTTTGGTCGGTTAAACCAACCAACCAAACCAATTTTTATTTTATATTTTTTTCCATAATTTTGGAGAAAATTTAAGTTAAAAAAAAACTAAAAAATGTGGATTGTTGGAATCCATTTTTAAGATTTTTTAATATGAAAATGATTCATTTAACTTGATATTCAAAACCTAGAACATAGTTACATCTACAAATTTGAAATTTTGTAACATAATTAAAAGTCCATAAGCATAACCTCAAATTACAACACATTATCAAAAGTCCAATGTTTATTGTCCAATCCAAGACAACACACAATTAAAACCAAAAACCTACAACCACAAATCACAACACATGGTTACAGTTTAAACTTAAAGTCCAAAGTCCTTAGTCCAATACAACACAAATTAAATCTAATCCACTACAGCACAAATCAAGTTCAAAAGAGTAGATAGAAAATAAAGTGCAATCCAAAATCCAGCATTCATTTCATGGTTTTATCAAGCAACAATGACTATCTACTCCTAAGACAAAGAAAGAATAAAATTATAATGTATGACACATGGTACATAATACTTTTAAATGAAATAAATCTACTAAACTACAATCTTAGAATTCAACTAATTACTTTGAGATTTCAGTTGATTTTATCCGCCTCACTCCCACTCCCAGACCCACTGCCTAGATTATGTTTTCATTTCCAATTAAAAACACAAGACAAACACAAGTTATTAATTCAAAACAAGTAAAATAAAGAGAGTTCATGAAATTTTTTCACTAAGAAAGTATCAATCTAATGTTCACTAATCACTATTCATAATCTCAACCACATGAATAAGTAAATAACCTCACCAATTCAAAATTTCTAAGTCTAACATAAACAAAAGAATTAAAATAAATAACTCTAACTAAATCCAAGTAATAACCAACATTTGACAATACTTAATCTATTTAAAAAAATGCAAATCTGAAAACTTAATAAAAATAAAGTAAAATAATAATGAATAAATAACATAACAGAACACAAATTAAATCAATAAACATCAATAGTTTTGTTGATGATACACGATTGTAATAGGCAATTCTATTTTTAAAATTCCTTTGGTTAATATTTATTTATTTATTATGCAGATATGTAGCTTTTAGGCAAAAGTCATTTTGTGCATGTGAACTTATTAGTACGTTTAAGTAGGGACGATTAAGCAACTGGTTGTGTAGTCTTAACAGTAAAATAATAATGAATAAACATACACAAATTTACAATAACATAACAGAACACAAATGAAATCAATAGATAAAAAAAGAAAAGAGATAAACTAAGAGAAAGAGATTTATACTTCTTTCAGCTGTGAAATCAATAGATAAAAAAAAAGAAAAGAAAAGAGATAAACTAAGAGATTGAGATTTATACATCTTTCTAGCTGTGAGCCTCTGTGAAGCAAAGGGACTCGAACCTAGAGTGCCATCAGAGAAGGATGACGCAGGAAGGGAGTGCTGCCGGAGAGGGAGAGCCTTAGACTTAGAGTGCTGTTGACTATATTTGTGGTGGGCTGTGAGAGTCCGACTCCGAGAAATATCATGAGAGAGAGGGCTGAGCCGTGAGCCAACGTGAAAGGATAGGGAGGGCTGTCATCGACATCGTGACCGTTAGAGGATAGGGAGGTGCTGGCGTGAGGCAGAGGGAAGGGGAAGGGGAAGAGCCCAGCCCAGCCGTCGATGCAACTTAGAGAAGAAAGAGAGAAGAATGACTGAGAGAAAATAAGATAGAAAGAGAAAGAAAGTATCGGATGGTGCCCTACTTTTTTACTTTTTCAAAATTATATATTTTATTTAATATACTTATACTTGATAATTAATAATTATATAATATTATATGCATATATTAATACATATATATATATATATACATAGTCAAACTCAAAATTTGAAAAAACATATAATTATGATAATGTTTGATCAGTTTCAGTGTGCTTGGTCGGTGCACCACAGATTTTCAAACCGATGGAAGATGACTTACGACGTGAGCTATTTTATCAATATTCAGTTTGATTGATTTTAGTTTTTTCGTTGGTGGGAAGGTCAATGTAGTCACTTTGTTCAGTTATCTACATTTTATGCTCAGTGGCACTTCCCTCATGTTTGAAAAATCTATCATGCGGGAGGGTGTATGATAACAATGTGAACTAAATCATAAAGTAAACAAAATAAATGGATGAGATTGAATCTGACAGTAAAACTCTTTTAGTGATATTGACCTTTCAGGGCATCTAGACAGAGGCCTATTCTTTCATGGTATGGAAGTGCATAGTTCGAAGTATCTATAGCTCTGGCGAGCCGATACTCTCTTCTCGAGTATTGATATTTGATTGATCCTAAATACCCAGATAGATTATCCTACACAGCTACAGCTTTTGGGGAAGAAGACCTCTGAGAAGAGAAGAAACCACCATGAAGTTCCAGATTGAAGATGTGACGGTGTACTTCCCCTACGATCACATATACCCAGAGCAGTACGCCTATATGCTGGAACTAAAGCGATCCCTCGATGCCAGGGGCCACTGCCTCCTTGAGATGCCTACCGGTACCGGCAAGACCATTGCTCTCCTCTCCCTCATCACCAGCTACACTCTCTCTAAGCCCCAAACTCCACTCAAGCTTATCTACTGTACCCGAACCGTTCACGAGATGGAGAAGACCCTTGCCGAGCTCAAGCTCCTCCATGACTACCAGCTCCGCCACCTCGGTCCCCAGGCCAAGATCCTTGCCCTCGGCCTCTCCTCCCGCAAGAACCTCTGTGTCAACTCTACTGTCCTCGCCGCCGAGAATCGTGACTCCGTCGACGCCGCCTGTCGGAAGCTCACTGCCACTTGGGTCCGGGCATTGGCCGCTGAGAGCCCTGATGTCCCCACTTGTGAGTTCTTCGAGCAGTTCGATAAGGCCGGCCCCGCTGCTGTCTTGCCGCCTGGGGTTTATACCTTGCAGGTACCGACTCCTTAGTTGGATTTCAAAACTGATTTTTATTTATTTATTTTTATTGTATTGTATTCATATTTATGGGTTTTGTGGAGAATTGCATTTTGGGTTTAGTAAAATCCTTTCTTGGAGAATTTGGAAAGACTTCAAATTCAAGACTTAGTTCTCACTGAATTGTGTTTGAAGGATTTGAGGGCTGTGGGAAAGGAGAAAGGATGGTGCCCCTACTTCTTGGCACGACATATGGTGCAGTTTGCCAATGTGGTTGTTTATAGTTATCAGTATCTGCTTGATCCGAAGGTGGCTGGGATTATCTCCAAGGAAATGCAGAAGGAATCTGTTGTGGTGTTTGATGAGGCTCACAACATTGACAATGTATGTATTGAAGCACTTAGTGTAAGTGTGAGGAGACAGACACTTGAAGGAGCAAGAAGGAATCTTAATAAGATGCGTCAGGAGATTGACAGGTAGGTGCTGTCTTCTGATTTCTTGTTTTGGTGGTAGTTCTGTATTCTTATTAAAGAAGGTGAAGGAATGTTTTTTTTTTCTCTCTTGATTTGTCTTTAATCCTCACCAGCCTAACACAAAACCCCAACTTCAAGAGGGGGTTTTATCTTTTATTTGTACTTATGGTGAACCACCATGAATAATTGTGAGGCAAATTCTTATTAAATCGATGATCCTATTGGGTCGCCTTGTAATCTGACTCTTTATTCAACCAAGATTTGTTATAATCAAATCTATAAATATATATATATATATTTATATTTCTAGTGTAACTTTTGAACTTATCCTTAACTTTGATATTCTTTTGTTTCCTTGACATGGTAGGTAGGTTTAAGGCCACTGATGCTGGTAGACTGCGTGCTGAATACAACCGGCTTGTTGATGGTTTGGCACAAAGAGGAAATCTTCCCAGTATGTTGAATTGCCATCCTCAGTGTTTTCAATTTGTATGCTGAAATTATGTTGTATACATGCATTCATAAGTTCACACAAGCTATACTTATTTTATGCAGTCTCAGATACCTGGCTTGCAAACCCTGCCCTACCAGATGATATTTTGAAAGAGGCTGTGCCTGGTAACATCCGCAGAGCAGAACATTTCCTGCATGTTTTGCGTAGATTGGTTCAGTATCTGGAAGGGCGTCTAGAGACTGAAAATGTTGAGAAAGAGGGGCCGGTTGGATTTGTTTCCTCCATCAACACACATGCTGGAATTGACCAAAAAACATTAAAGTTTTGTTATGATCGCCTGCACTCACTCATGTTGACATTAGAAATTACAGATACAGATGAGTTCTTACACATCCAAACAATATGTGACTTTGCAACACTCGTGGGGACATATGCCCGTGGTTTTTCTATTATAATTGAACCTTTTGATGAGAGAATGCCTCATATTCCTGATCCTGTTTTGCAGGTTGGTTTTGCTTTTGTTTTTGTTGTTAGTTTACATTTGTGAGGACACGTGAAAAATTCATTTTTCTTAGGTGGAAAATATATTGGTGCATTTTGTTCCTGTATGCCCATAAAAAAGATTGTTATCATTTGAAACATCCTGAGTGCATTTTTCTACTTCATTTTCGAACTTCTCCTGGATTCCAGTTAGGATAAAATTTTGTGTTCACGAATCATCTATATTCATCTCTATCTGTTGTATTACGAAGTATTGGGGATTGTTAAATACTCTTTTCCAACTCCGCCTTTCTTGCATTTGCATGATACGCATTGACCTACCATTACAAATATACATGTATAGCTTTTGAAGTCGAGGGAATGAGATTTTAAATTTTAATTATTGAGCAAAATTTACTTTCTCACATTGTATATATAATTTGTTTGACCATTTTTTCTCTGTACTTTGACTTTCCAGCTTAGCTGTCACGATGCCTCTCTTGCAATAAAGCCTGTGTTTGATCGATTTCAATCTGTAGTGATTACATCTGGAACCCTTAGCCCAATTGATCTCTACCCTCGTCTTCTCAATTTCAATCCAGTTGTCAGTCGAAGTTTTACAATGTCCTTGACTAGAGATTGCATATGCCCAATGGTTCTCACTCGTGGAAGGTAAAGAATCAACAGTCTTTTCTTACATTTTATTAGTTTTTGTTACATAGCTCTATCAAAGATGTCACTTCTTAATTTGTTCATAAATCTATAGTTACAACATCCTATGCATTTTTACTTTGTGAGACATAAAAGGCATTTTGTAATTGACTATTTTATTTTGTACTCTGTGTCTGTACTTGATATTATGGTTTTTATTTCAGTGATCAGCTTCCAGTAAGTACCAAATTTGATATGAGAAGTGACCTGGGTGTAGTAAGAAACTATGGGAGACTCTTGCTGGAGATGGTATCTGTTGTTCCGGATGGCATTGTATGCTTTTTTGTCAGTTATTCTTATATGGATGGAATAGTTAATAGTTGGAACGAGACCGGCATTCTAAAGGTGACTGCACTAATCATGTATATAAGTATATTATCTCATTTTTCTCGTTTGATCATTACAATTGATTTTTTTTTACCTTTCTCTCTCTCTCTCCCTGCCTTCTTTTTATATCTACTTCAGGTTTTCAGGAAACTAGTTGTCATGGGTTGTTAATTTTGTCTTTTGTGTCACAGGAAATCATGCAACATAAGCTTGTGTTTATCGAAACCCAAGATGTGGTAGAAACTACTTTGGCTCTTGACAACTATCGCAAGGCTTGTGACTGTGGGAGAGGTGCTGTCTTCTTTTCTGTTGCGAGGTATCTTATCATTCAACATCAGGACAACCTTTTCTGTTTTCCTGTCAAGTTATTCCCCAGTTGACATTTGATTGTTTGACATATCTGTATTTATCATGCATTTTGAGCATTGTTCTTTAGCTGTTAAGATCCGTTGGTGTACTCTTAGCAGTTCATATAACATTAAGTTCTCTGATTCTATGAATATCATGCAAGCCTATGGGTTAATATTATGGCAATGGGGTCAGTTAATAGAGAAATTTTTAGGAAGTTATCCCTAACAGCAATTACTAAACCATGATTAATACATCTACACTTTTGCAGGGGAAAAGTAGCTGAAGGAATAGATTTTGATCGCCATTATGGACGACTTGTCATCATGTTTGGTGTTCCTTTCCAATACACACTTAGCAAGTAAGTAATGTTTGTTTGTGGGGGAGGTTGGTTCTTGAGAGATTCGTGCTATTTCTATCGATTAAGTTTGTGAACTTATTACTTATTTTATCCTTAACTTGACGTGTGGTATGTTGTTTTCTAGGATTTTGCTTGCACGATTGGAATATTTGCGGGATACTTTTCAAATAAAGGAAGGGGATTTTCTGACTTTTGATGCTTTGGTATATTCTATTGCCGTCTGTGTTTACTTGTTTGTACTGGTTTGGACTTTACGCCTTTTATTGAAGTTGTGTTTTGTTCATGAAAATTAACTTCAACAGAGGCAGGCAGCTCAATGCGTGGGCCGAGTTATCCGCTCCAAGGCTGATTATGGTATGATGATTTTTGCAGACAAAAGGTTCGTAGCATTTTCACTTTGTTAGAATATATTAGCTGTATATTAGTTGTAGAAATTAGAGTTAATTGTATTTAGTTAGTTTCCTATTTAGTCTCTCTAATTTTGTATATAAATACATACTATTCTATTGAATAAAATACAATTCATTCACCATATTTTACATGGTATCAGAGCTGATTTTGGGATTGGGAATTCGAAATTCGAAATTAGGGTTCATTACAAATTAGGGTTTTTTCAATTAGGGTTCATCACAAATTGGGGTTTTTCAATTAGGGTTCTTTTTCGGAAACCATCTTTAGAGTGATTATTTGTTCTCACCGCCCACTCAGAAAGATTACCCAGCCGCCGATCTGCCAAACCCCAAAGTTCGGTCACCGGATTCCTCGCGCGTGTGGCTCACGCGCCGCTTGTTCCTTCTGCCACCTACCCCACGCGCCGGCGCGTGGAGGCGCGTGTGACGGGGATTTCGACGGCAAATCATCTCCGGTTCGTTTCTCGACTCCTCTTGAGCCTACTCGCATCTGTCTCAGGTTGTAGTTTGGTATTTCTCACTTCTTCGTATATGGGTGTTCTTTACTTGTTCTTCGTTGTTCGATTCTGTTTTGTCTCTTTCGATATTTGTTTTTGAGGTTATGGCAGAGGTGAAATCAGATCCAAAACCACTAGTTATTTCTGATGTGGTTCCCGTGATGTCTAAAATCACGGACCATAAATTGATTGGGTCGAATTATTTGGATTGGAGTAAGACGATTCGACTTTATCTAAGGAGTATTGACAAAGATGATCACTTGACTGATGATCCTCCCAAAGAAAAAGACGATTCACGAAAAGTGTGGCTACGTGAGGATGCTCGCTTGTTTCTTCAAATTCGAAATTCTATTGATAATGAGGTAATTAGTTTAATTAATCATTGTGAATTGGTTAAAGAACTAATGGATTACTTTGAGTTTTTGTATTCTGGAAAAGGCAATCTATCGCGTATGTATGATGTTTGCAAAGCCTTTTACCGCGCGGAGAAACAAGATCAGTCTCTTATGAACTACTTTATGACATTTAAGAGGACATACGAAGAGCTTAATGTGTTGTTGCCATTTAGTCCTGATGTGAAGGTTCAACAGCGCCAGCGAGAGCAGATGGCTATCATGAGCTTTCTAGCAGGACTCTCATCTGACTTTGACTCTGCAAAGTCACAGGTTCTTTCTGGGTCTGATGTCTCCTCTTTACAAGATGTCTTTAGCCGTGTTCTTCGTACAGAAACTACTCCATCTGTTTCTCTTAATAGTGCTTTGGTTGGTCATAATAATCATGCACCATGGAGAAACTCTACTCCAAGTGGTTCCAAAGGAGGCAATTCCCAAAGGCCTGACAATCGAACACCGGAATCCGGGAGCATTATGTGCAACTATTGTAAGAAACCAGGCCATACCAAGTTCGAGTGTAAGAAGCTACAATTTAAAAATCAGCAAAAACACTATGCTAATGTTGCAAGCACTAGTGATGCACCTGATAGATCGGTCACTATTTCTGCGGATGAATTTGCCAAGTTCTCAAGGTACCAAGAATCACTCCAGTCTTCATCTCCTTCTGTCACTGCAATTGCTGATTCAGGTAAATCTAATGCATGCCTTCTTTCCACATCCTCGAAATGGGTCATTGATTCTGGTGCCACAGATCACATGACAGGTAATTCCAGTCTCTTTTCCACTTTTCAGTCTTATAGTCCCACTTCTTCTGTTACCTTAGCTGATGGATCACCATCTTCTGTTCTTGGATCTGGCACTGTTACTCCTACACCTTTGCTTACTTTGTCATCCGTCTTACATTTACCTAATTTATCCTTTAATTTGCTTTCTGTTAGTCAACTCACTCGTAATTTGAATTGTTGCATCTCTTTCTTTCCCGATCATTGTTTATTTCAGGATCTTATGACGAAGAAGATTATTGGTAAAGGACATGAATCTGGCGGCCTGTATGTTCTTGATCCACTGTCCTCAACTCCTATTGCTTGTTCGAGTGTCGCTTCCGCTTTTGAGGCTCATTGTCGTTTGGGCCATCCATCCCTTCCTTTGCTCAAGAAGCTTTGTCCCCAATATAGTAAGGTGTCTTCATTAGATTGTGAGTCATGTCAGTTTGCCAAACATCATCGTGTTAGTTTGAGTCCTAGAGTCAATAAACGTGCTAGTGTTCCTTTTGAGTTAGTTCATTCTGATGTATGGGGTCCTTCTCCTATTTTGTCTAAACCTGGATTCAGGTATTTTGTTACTTTTGTGGATGATTATTCTCGTGTAACTTGGTTATATTTAATGAAAAATCGTTCCGAGTTGTTTTCTATATTTTGTGCTTTTTGTGCTGAGATTCAAAATCAATTTAATGTGCATGTTCGTACTTTGCGAAGTGATAATGCCAAGGAATACACATCTGCTCAATTTCAATCTTATATGATCTCTAATGGCATGCTTCATGAAACTTCTTGCGTTGATACTGCACCCCAAAATGGTGTAGCAGAACGTAAAAACAGACATCTTCTTGAAACTGCACGTGCCCTCTTGTTTCAAATAAAAGTTCCTAAACCTTTTTGGGCCGATGCAGTTTCCACAGCTTGCTTTCTTATTAATCGCATGCCATCCTCAGTACTTAATGGTGAGATCCCATTTAAAATTCTTTTTCCTGTTAAGTCATTGTTTCCAGTTGCTCCTCGGGTATTTGGCAGTGTTTGTTTTGCTCGAGATGTCCGTCCACATGTCACCAAATTAGATCCTAAGTCATTAAAGTGTGTATTTCTTGGTTATTCTCGTCTTCAGAAAGGGTATAGGTGTTATTGTCCTGATCTTAACAAATATCTTGTGTCTATTGATGTTACTTTTGTGGAAAATACACCTTATTTTTCATCTTCACCTACTCCTACTCGTCATGGGGATGATGATGATTTGTTGGTATATTCTGTCACAACGGCTGCGCCCGATATATGTTCTGATGAGTCTCTTGTTCCTTCATCTACCTCGGTCATAGCTCCCGCAATGCCTACACCACCTCCTAAGCCTCCTATTATAGTGTACTCTAGGCGTCCACCTCCTGTTTCATGTCCTGCACCTGCATCTTCGTCATCAGATTCGGAACTCAACGATGATCTTCCCATTGCACTACGTAAAGGTAAACGTCAATGTACATATCCTATTTCTTCTTTTGTTTCTTATAATCATCTGTCATCTTCTTCTTGCTCTTTTATTGCTTCTCTTGATTCTATCACTATTCCTAAAACTGATCGTGAAGCCATGTCTCATCCTGGTTGGCTTGCTGCAATGATAGAAGAGATGAATGCTTTAGTTGCGAATGGTACTTGGGACTTGGTTAATTTACCTTCAGGCAAACGGGCCATAGGGTGCAAATGGGTGTTTACGGTTAAAGTCCATCCAGATGGAACAATTGCTCGCTTAAAAGCCCGTCTTGTTGCCAAGGGTTATGCTCAAACCTATGGAGTGGACTATTGTGATACTTTTTCTCCTGTTGCTAAACTCACTTCTGTTCGACTATTCATTTCCATGGCAGCTACTCATCATTGGCCTTTGCATCAGCTTGATATTAAAAATGCTTTTCTTCATGGAGATCTTGAGGAAGAAGTGTATATGGAGCAACCTCCTGGGTTTGTTGCTCAGGGGGAGTTAGGGCGAGTTTGTCGTCTTCGCAAATCTTTATATGGGTTGAAACAAAGTCCTCGTGCTTGGTTTGGTAAATTTAGTCAGGTTGTTGAGAAATTTGGTTTGTTGAAAAGTAAGTCAGATCATTCTGTGTTCTATAAAAGATCAACTGCTGGTATCATTTTGTTAGTTGTGTATGTGGATGACATCGTTATTACTGGAAATGATACTGGAGGCATCTCATCCCTTAAATCTTTCATTCATACCCAGTTTCACACGAAGGATTTAGGGGTGCTCAAGTATTTCTTGGGAGTAGAAGTTACTCGGAGTAAACAAGGTATTTTTCTGTCTCAAAGAAAGTATGTACTTGATTTGTTAATTGAGACAGGAAAATTGGGAGCAAAACCTTGTAGTACTCCAATGAATCCAGCTGTGCATCTTACACGTGATGGGGAACCATTTGAAGATCCTGAGAAATATCGCAGATTGGTTGGAAAGTTGAATTATCTAACTGTGACTCGTCCAGATATTGCATTCTCCGTTAGTGTTGTTAGTCAGTTTATGTCTTCTCCAACAATTCATCATTGGGCAGCATTAGAGCAAATTTTGTGTTACTTGAAAGGAGCACCAGGACGAGGTATTGTTTACAAGGATTATGGACACACCCAGATTGAGTGTTTCTCTGATGCAGATTGGGCAGGCTCCAAGGTAGATAGACGATCCACTTCAGGTTATTGTGTCTTTGTTGGGGGCAATCTAATCTCTTGGAAGAGTAAGAAGCAAAATGTTGTGTCTAGATCCAGTGCAGAATCAGAATATAGAGCTATGGCACAGTCTGTGTGTGAGATAGTATGGATTTATCAGCTTTTGACTGAATTCGGGTTTAAGACTTCAGTTCCAGCAAAATTGTGGTGTGATAATCAAGCTGCTCTTCATATTGCCTCAAATCCTGTGTTCCACGAGCGAACTAAGCACATTGAGATTGATTGTCATTTTGTTCGTGAGAAAATTCAACAAGGCCTGATCTCCACAGAATATGTGAAGACTGGAGAACAATTAGGAGATATTTTTACAAAGGCTTTGAATGGGGTGCGGGTTGATTATCTTTGTAACAAGCTGGGCATGATTAACATTTATGCTCCAGCTTGAGGGGGAGTGTTAGAATATATTAGCTGTATATTAGTTGTAGAAATTAGAGTTAATTGTATTTAGTTAGTTTTCTATTTAGTCTCCCTAATTTTGTATATAAATACATACTATTCTATTGAATAAAATAAAATTCATTCACCATATTTTACACACTTCTTTTCTTTGAATTTTTTTCAGATTCATATATTGAAAAATGAATCTTCTACTCTTACTTCAGCCACTAAGATTAAAAATTTATTTAATTAATCTATTTATTTTTGCTAAAGACGGGGTTAGAGTTACTTGAATAGTTTCTGAATGTTCAGCTCACGACTAAAGCTGATTATGCTGTTGTGATGCTCGCTACTTTTTTCTCAGCAAAGCAAATAGTTAACTAAATAATGTAGACTAAAGTTCCGATTTCAGTAAATCAGCTTTATCATTTGTCAAGTAATTTTACATATTAGAGAAAGCTTCACAATAAACATTTGAATTCAGTTTCAAAGTAACACCTGAGATTCTGAATCTTTAGGTTCACATTGCATCTGTACTTAGTATTTTCTCAGTTAGCGAGAGGTGCTTTGGAGAAGGTAGATGTAGTTATCTCTAGCATTGAGTGTAGTATTTTTATTTGAACTCTTTTTGTTTTAATGCATAATCATCTCATCACTGAGTTGTTTTATTTTTCAGGTATAGTCGTCATGATAAGCGCTCAAAATTGCCTGGATGGATACTCTCACACTTGCGTGATGCACACCTGAATTTGAGCACAGACATGGCTCTTCATATAGCACGCGAGGTTGTTGTTGTTTTTTTATTTTAAAGAAAAACTCCACGCTTCATATGCATCACTTTTTCTTGTTTCTTCATGATCTTGATGGTAGTCTTATTAATGATACTTTAGAGACTTCATCATTGTTGCATTTTCGTAAAAGTTGTGCCCAATATAATAAATGGCAGTGATGATCTGAAGAAGACTGTTTTTTTTCTTCTGTACATGTATGAATGGTAGCAAAAGATAATAGAGGCTTTTTTCGTGTAATCTTAGAATCTAAGATGCTTTCTTTTCTCTGATTGCAGTTCCTTAGAAAAATGGCTCAGCCATATGATAAGGCTGGAAGCAGTGGTAGGAAAACCTTGTTGTCCCAAGAAGACTTGGAGAAGATGAGTGACCGAATAGTCGAAGAAATGTTGTACTAAGGATTCATTGGCCACCCCTGCAATAGCCAACTTTTTGATAAAAGGTTGGTCAGTCAGTTGTTGAGTTATACTATCTTCTACGAGAATTCAGTTGACCATGTTTCGGATACTTTTACATCCGAAACAAAAATTATTTTGGTCTGATTTTACTTCTACGAGATGTGAGGTTGAAGCAAAAAATATTCTTGGGCAGCAGATCATGAGAATGAGGAGCTGTGAAACACCTGAGTCTGATTTTACTTACTTGCATGACCTTTCTTGGTGCATATTTCATTAATTTATAGTTTTCAAGCCTCTCACGCTGATCCAAGGCTTCTGATGTATATTTTGGTCAATTTTGTTTTTGTTTAAAAACCAAGTTAAGTTTTGTTTGATGGTTCTCTAGCATCTCCATCCATATACTTCTGGTTTGAATTGCTTGGAAGTCCAATCGGTTTTTTGGTGAAAAAAAATGTTATTTTCTGAATTGGAAAACAAGAGAAAAAGTTTATTAATTATACATTTTGTTGTTAGATTTATCCTTGGGCTTAAGTGTCACTGTGAGGTCTCGTTGCCTCTATTGTGTTTGCCTTCTTTCTATTTACCTTCTCACCCACAAATGATATTATCTGCAATTTACTTAAGCCAAAATCTTTTTATAAGATCCAAAGATCACTCTCAACTGATACTCTATTTAAAATTATTCACCAAATCATTACATTTTTTTTTATTTTATCTCTAGTTTTTACATTACGTCTCTCATCAACATCTTTATATTTTTTCACAATTAATTTTGAAAGAGGAGTAATTTAGATCATTATGATTTTGAGTTAAATTTATAGCTTTAGCTATTATAACTCATCATTGTGAGTGCTCTAGAAAAGAAAAAATATATTGGGAAATTTTACCCTTTATGCATCATAACATATTTAATTTTTTTAAAATGCCAACATAAAAATTCTCCCCATAATATGCCCCCTCTTATATTTTGGACAAAAATACCCTCCTCACTCAAATTTAACACTTCACATATTTTTTCTTTCTATCTCTTTCTCTCATCCCTCATTTATAGCCATTTTTTCACAACTCAAAGGTGGAACGAATTGGAAGTTTCTTGGCGTTTTTTAAGAGAAAAAATCATGGGTAAGTATCATTTCATTAATCTACTTATGAATATGAAATGCCATAGTTAGATATTAGATTCGAACTGTTCTGCAGTTGAGTTTGTATTTTTTTCTGCAATTTTTGAACTGTTATTCGGATCTGGGATTTCCAAAATCGATGGTACATCGATGCCATTTCGATACTAAGGCAAACATCTAAATTAGATGATATTTTCGATGTAATATCGATGGTGTATCGATGTTGAATCGATGTCATATATGTTGATTTGGTTCAGTGTCGATATGGCATCGATGTGGCATCGATATTACATCGAAATTGAATCGCATACATAGGGCAACCATCAGCATCGATGGCATTTCGATGGTACATCGATGACTTTTCAATGGTACATCGATGCCATTTCGATACTGAGGTGAATTTCGACGTTAGTATCGATGGTGTATCGATGTTGAATCGATGCCATATATGTTTATTTGGTTCAGCGTCGATATGGCATCGATGTGGCATCAAAATTGAATCGCATACATAGGGCAACCATCAACATCGATGGCATTTCGATGGTACATCGATGCTATTTCGATACTGAGGTGAATATCTAATTTCGATGTTAGTATCGATGATGTATCGATGTTGAATCGATGCCATATATGTTTATTTGGTTCAGCGTCAATAAGGCATCGATGTGGCATCGAAATGGTATCGCATCGAAATGGCAACCATCAGCATCGATGATGCATCGAAATGTCATCGATGTGGCATCGATTTTGAACTACAATACAGATTTTCATAGGCATCGATTCATCATCGATTTACCATCGATTCTTCATAGATTACACTTTATTTTTATAATTTTCTTATGTTTTTTTTTTTTGTAAATTTGTAGGTTCCAGAGTTAATATAATTGTTTCTTACAACGGTGTTTGGGAACAGAAAGGAGAAAAATGAAATTTCAAAGCTGGTTTGAACACTATAATACATGTACCAATTGATGTTGTTTACATAGAATTATTGGAGAAGTTGTATGCAAAGTTGAAAGTGGATAGGTCATTGTTTGACTTAAAGTTGGAAGTGTCGTTTACATGCAATGATTTTAGCGTAGATCCCATTGAAATCACAGATGATGAAGAAGTTAGTGCTCTTATTCTTGAAAATTCAAAGTCCTTAAAACATCGGGTTCCTTTATGCGTTAGTTCGATTGCAAAGAACATTCCGCAAAAGCAGCATGTGCACCAATGCCCCAGAGAACAAAAAGGGAGGGGTTGTGAAGAATGGTTCAAAAACAGACTCATTCACCCTCCCCAACAATCCATGCTCCTCAAATCTTTTCTTCAATTTTGTTAACCTCCCGGAACCCCTATAGGTCATACGACCGACATAATGATCCTCCATAGGAATCTCAAGCGGTGTGATACGTTTGGGTGGTATCTGCAAAATATCAAAAAAAAAAAAAGAGAATTAGTTGAATTTATAAAAAATACTCATTCTGTTGTTGTCATCGAAATGGAATCGATGTACCATCGAAATAACATTGATGGAGTATGGAATCGATGCCAAATATGTTCAGCATCGATATGGCATCGATGTGGCATTGATATACCATCGATTGCGCATCGATTATGCATCAGCATCGATTATGCATCGATGTAGCACCGATAAACCATCGATGGCATTTCGATGGTACATCGATGCCATTTCGATGGTACATCGATGCCATGTCGATGCTGAGGCGAACATCTAATTTAGATGTTATTTTCGATGTGATATCGATGGTGTATCGATGTCGAATCGATGCCATATATGTTCAGCATCGATATATCATCGATTGCGCATCGATTATACTTCAGCATCGATTATGCATTGATGTGGTATCGATAAACCATCGATTATGAAAGAATCGACATGGCATCGATGGAGCATCGATGGAGAATCGATGTGGAATTGAAAGAACATCGACCCACAAATTTTTTGCAGAATTTGCAGAATGCACATAGAATCAAACCCATTTTAAGCTACATTTTTTGCAAAATGAAGATTAACAATCAAACCCATTTCATTGATTTATACATTACGATTTATTTTTTTTAAAAAAAAAACCACATGACAACTGAATGTCTTACCTTACCGTGGCCGGCGATGGAGAAGATGGTGGTGATGGTGGCTGTGAGGAGAGAGAGAGCTTCGCCTGAGAGAGATGGTGAGAATGTGAACCGAGAGAAAATAATGAGAAAGAAATGAAAGAGTTTGGCTGGGAAGAGGGAAGAGTTTGGTTTGGCTGGGAAGAGACAAGGTGGGGGGTCTCGGTTAGTGATAGGAGTGTTTTTGTCCAAAATTTTAAAATGGCATATATTTGGGAGGGTATTTTATGTTGGTATTTAAAAAAAATTAAGTATGTTATTGAACATACTGTCTAAAATTTCCCAATATATTTTACTATTGTGTTTTTGCTAAATTATTATATTTAACATCATGTTTTAGAAAATTCTAACAAGAATAATCCTATTTTTTATAATTTACCATGATTAACTTTATTTTATTTTGGTCGAACTGTTATTGTCACCCTTGTATTATAATAATTTATAAAATTTTCATTATTCTTTATATTTTATTTAGAACTAAAATAAATTTTTGCATCACCACAATAATTTTTTTAAATTTTTTTTGCATCTTTAATATTTAATTTATTTATTTTTGAACTCAAAAATACAAATATGATAAATTAATTTAAATTATATTAATTATAATAGAATAATATGGAAATAGTCTTGCCGTTGTCTTCGGACTCTTTAGAAATTAAAATTTTAAAGTAGATTTTTTTGTACATTTTACTCTATTTTATATAAGAATCGAATCTGTCTTGAGATGTAGAAATCGAGTGCTTGAAAGAGGTTTTGTGAATGCATTTGCCAATTGGTCTTCTGAAAAAACATGGGCAATACAAAGTGCACAATTGTGAACTTGATCTCGAATGAAAAGGAGGTCAACAGCACCATATTTTATGCGAGAATGGAAGACAAGATTAAAGCATAGATATGTAGTTCTAATTTTTTCGTAGCAGATGACCAGACATTGTGGAAGTTGAATGCTTTATTCAATTAAGAGAGAACAGCTCTAGTTGAATTCGGCAGTTGTGGTGGCAGCCGATTTGTACTATGCTATAGTAGATGATCAAGCAATGGTACGTTACTTCTTTGAAATCTAGGAAATTGGATTGTGACCTAAATAAACAATGTAAGTACGAGTAAAGGAGTTGTGATCTCTGTACTATCCCAGTTAGCATATGAGAATATGTATATAAGGACCTACAGGAATCATTGTGTAAGAGAATGGCAAGATATAACACTTTTGTCTTTCTAAGTTATATGTATTATGTGTTTATAGGTGCTATACATGATGAATTGTCTTGCTAACAATATATTTGAGATCTGGTAAATTTGAGTAAGATATTTTAGAAATTAAAAAAAAAATATTTCACATAATATTGTATAAAACTTCGCTAGCTTTCCAATACATTAAAAATGAGACAATTTCGAGTTGTGAGTCAAAATATATGACAACTTACTAAAGCATGTCTCTAATGGGTATGTAACAAGTTGTTACGGGAATTAGGTCTTAAACTTAAAACCCATTTTGAATAATTAAAGTTCATATATTTTATTTAAAACCTAAGTCTAATCTTAACCTTCCATTTAGTTAATATAATTCTGATCCTAACTCTTATTAATAGTTTAACCCTAATGTAAAATCTTAAACATATAGAATAAATTTGAAGTTACATTCTTTTATATCTTAAGACCATACAGAGATCTATATTCTTCTACTTCTTTTATCAAGAGACAATTTCTAAAAATTAGAAAAGTCTTTACCAAATCAAGGTAATTGCCCTCTAAAATATATACATCTATTAAAGATTGTTATTATGTTTATAGAGAAATCTAGAATTATATAATTGAATGTTATTTGATGAGTTCATAAATATACTTTAATACATGCACCGGTCTATATCTTTTTGAAATAGATTATGTTGATTGATTTTTTCACTATCAACCTATTCTGAAAGTGTAAAGAAAATAATATAACAGAACACAAGGGTTTTACGTGGTTCAGACTATAAAAGAGCCCTAGTCCACGAGTCTCTGATATTTAGTGAGCTTAAAGTTTGTTTGAGCAAGCTTCAATGGTGGTTCTCAGGCAGCGTATATATTGCACTGAGTTACAGAGTTTCTCTCTCTAAAAATCTGAACCCCCTACAAGGAGATACCCCTGGCTAGGGTCATTAATGTTAATCATCTATCATTAATATAATTTTTTCCATTATGGGGCATTGATGCTGAATTAATACAAAAAGGGTTGCACTAAATAAAGACTACGACCTAGTCGGATTGTACGGCGCCCATTACAGAAAGTCGCATACCAACTTTATGGGGAACATATCTCTGAGTGTCAGGGTGTGGCGCACGTTTTCCCATGTCAGGCGACGTTGTGGGAAATGCCGATTGTCGAGGGTACGAACTCGACACCACTAATTAAGGCTTACCAAAAGTTGTTAGATGATTTTCTGGTGGCCCACACCCATAGTGACTGACACCTGGCATCTACCCAAGGTCCGAGGACCAGAATCCTAGACCTGAGAAATGGGCGAGTGAAGATAGCCTCTCAGGACGTGGCCTCACCTGGAGACATCCTCACCTCGAAGACAGACCTCAGGGCATGACTTCATTTGGAGACATCCATGACTTGGAGATTGGCTCGGAACGTGCTTGGGATGTGGCCTCACCTGGAGACATCCTCGCCTCGAGGACAGACCTCAGGGCGTGGTCTCACTTGGAGACATCCATGACTTGGTCGGATTGGGCTTCCTCAAGGAGTTCACACTCCGAGTGTTAGAGATATTTGTATTGTCTCAATGGAAAATAAGAAATACTATTACAACTCTATGCAAAATAATACAAAGACACAATGATTGATTAAATAAGATTACAACTCAATAATAAAAATACAAGTAAATGTAGAAATAATAGGAAGAAGAAAATTATAAGAACTACAACTCCAAAACAAAGGATACAAATAAATATGTAAATAGAAAATAGAAGAAGAGAAGACAAAAGCAATAATAGAAAAAATAACTAGAACAAAAAAGTAAAATACTTTCACTCACACGACCAAAGTGAAGAGCATTGGGGATCACCAACTTGAACAAGGTTTACAGCCTTTGCCCAAGAGCTTATTTCCCCCTATCTCAAGCACTAAGAGATTCTCTCAATATTGAAAATAGCTTTCTGGAAAAATCAAGCATTTTGGGGTATTTCTAGCCAAGTGCTCTAGTTGATAGAAATAGAGTTGTCTTACAAGTGAGCATTAGGCTTCTATTTATAGAGTTTTGAGGTACCCTTTGAATTTCAAATTCCACCAACCCCATGGATGTTACCAAAGTTTAATGGGATGTTTATGGAATTAAAATGGAGATTTGGGATATACTTGGGATGTGAGAACCGTTCAAATTGGAAAAAACTGAAAAAACAAATTGGTTGTTAGCCTCAATGGCTGCAGTCAGGACTATCAGTGGCTGCGACCACTAGCCTCTGTCCCCCAGGACGTGGCCAGGGAAAGTCAGTGGCCGCGGCCACAATCCATTTTCAGCTCAAAAATGTCATTTTTCCATAACGTTCCAAAACGTCCCAAATCCTTTCCCACATGATTTTGTAACCTCCAAACACCTAATAGGAGTTAAAAACATGTCTCCAACAACCATATTTCATAATGACTTTGTGAAATCCAATCTCAAATGTGTAACATAAAATCTATACATTATTGGGTAATATTTGAGAGTTGCAAATTTGTAACTGATTTTGTAACTCCAAAATATGTCACATTTTGGCACACACATGTGTCCAATTTTGTGGCTCTCAATAATATGTTACAATGTGTGACAAATCACATTTTGTCACATTATTTAATCTAATATTATATTATATGAAATAATATAACACTGAGAACCTCATGACTTGTCTTGTTGCTAATTACTCCTAATTGCCACGTGTTGGGTGGTTAAAACATGGACAAAATTTGCCCCCAAGTCTTCACTCGTTCTCGGACAGTGGAGACTTAGACTGAGGAGTAATTCGAAAAGGTCTTCAGGGGAGAGACGTTTGGGCTTCCCTTGACGTCACCCTAGAAAGTCACGCCACGTGTTGTCTCCCCATTGCTGGGCCCATCAATCCGTGCAATTAAATGAGGGGTCAACTCCATGGCCCAAAACGTCCAATCCGTACCCTAGGCGTCCCCTCGCCCTATGCCAAAGGCATCCTTTTCCAATGCTAATGACCACGATCCGTGCCTTCTAGATTCTGACCGTTGGATTGTTCTCGAGTACCTACGTCGTAGGTAATTCGACGGTCGGGGTGGGATTGCATCCATCCCATGTTGTGTGACTATAAAAACTCGAGAACCACCTCTCAGTATGCACTCTAACCATTATAAATTCAAAACCTCCAAAACTCTCTCTTCTCCCAAGCTTCCCAGTCCTTCAACCGTTCCTGAGCTTCCTCTATAATTCTGGACAGTTGGCGAGAATCATCTTATTTCTGGGCAAATGGCAAGTGATTCTTCAGCGTTCGAAGTTGTTTAAGCACTTATCTGCACTATATCTCGAGTAAGTATTTACTGGATTTGCATTTATGTCGAGCTTAATTTGAGAGTTTAGATGCATGTTTAGGAACATGCTTTTTGTGGTACGTGAGGAGTTGTTTTGACCTTCTATAGGTCTTTTTAGGCACATTTTGATGTTAGAAGTGGTCAAATGGCTTACTGCCCACCTTAGGCAACTTTCGCCTTTCTGGACATTCGACTAGAATCTGAAAAATTCCTAGATTTTGGCGGTGTTCATAATTTCCGGTTGAGTTCTCCAGTGCCGATTCTTTGGCCCCATGGTGTAATGTCCCAAACTACCTAATAAGGCTTAAGACCTTGATTATGGGACCAGGATGTCAAATTATGGAAAATTATGTGATTTAATTATGAAATATGTGTTTATGTGATATATATGTGTATCATTATATGATTATGTGAGTTATATTATAATATGAATATATATGCATGTTTAGGTGTATGAAATTTGCATGTGGGCCCGTTTCTTATTAAAATGGCAATTTTTGTAATTTGGCCCGTCACTGGTATATTTGGAATATATGTGCATATATGTGTGAGACCACATTATTATGTGGATATATTTGGGTTACTCGATACGAGGAGATCCTAGGGAGACCAATACCCAACTCAGGGTGAGTCAAGGGGTATTTAGTGTATTACCAGGATATCAGGGAAAAATCTAGTTTTTCCTGTCGAGTCGCGGCTCTGTTCTTGAGGCGTCGCAACTCTCATGAATGCAGAGAGAAGGAGGTGACGAACCTCCATTTGAGCCGCTATGCTAGTAGGGTCGTGTCGCGATGTGTGTGGTCTTGAGGAGAGCCCTTGGGCTCTCTGACTTGAGGCAGACCGCGACTCTTTTGCCTTGGGCCGCGGTGCTCGAAGGGCTTTTGAGTCTCGAGAAGGGTTTTGGGTGCGGGAACTCAAACCTACGGGCTCAGGGTTGATCCTACTACCCGGTTTAGCAGAATTCGACGTCCCGGAGGCTAGGACTTAGTTTGGAAGCTTTTATTCGCTCGTTTTTGATGAGATTCTCTATTATGTTTGTGACTATGTTATCGCTAGGGGCTCAGAACCGAGATCATACTCGAGGGTCATTCTTAATATACATTGCACTCGGGCCTGAGGTAAGAAAACTGCACTCAATACGTGATATATGTGATTAGGGCTTGGCCTGGTTGTTAAATGTAACTATGAATAGGGCTCGGGCCCCTGAGAATAAACGTGATTAAGGTTATGTTTGTGCTCGTTGATTAAGCATGCTTGAATGCTCTGTGTTTGGATAATTGTTTGCAATGTCTGCGTAATTAGGGCTCGACCCCATTAAGGAACATGGTTATTACTATGTTTGTAGATACTTGGCTGAGAGATATGATTAATATGTATGCATACTTGTATTGTCTGAAGTATGCTTATTTGTATCTGTATCTATATATCGGAATATCTAATTACGACATTGACTTATTATTCAAGGGCGACAATAGCGCTCTGTGCACTGGTCGAGAGGCTTTGGCCTAAATAGGGACGTACTATTACGTTGGCCGACCCTATGGTCGTTTGGAAAACAAAGCGCTTGGCTAGTTACTCAGAGCTAGGGAAAAGGGCCCTGGGTGACTCTATGGTCACATAGCTAGGGCATAGGGCCCCGAATTGACTCTATGGTCATCTATTCAGGGCAGCGGGCCCCAGAATGATCCTATGATCATTTATTTGTAATTGTATGCATGCATGAGTAGGTTATTACTGTTGGGCATGCTAGATATGCATATGGAATCCGTATTTAATGTTCATGCACATGTTTAAGTTTTCTTCCTGAGCCTTAGCTCACGGGCGCTATGTGGTGTAGGTAAGGGAAAAGAAAAGCTGGACCAGCCATGAGTTGGAGAGATTCGGTCGCAGTGTGCACATATGCGACTACTCGACCACCACGACTGAGGATATCTCAGAGGAACTAGGGTTGTATCCCTTATTTTGCTGCTTAGGCTAGCTGGTTGTAACTTTTGACTTGTATATAACCTTTTAAACATCTGTTGATATTATTTTGGGATCCCATGTATGTACTAAACTTTTAAATGAAAGTCAACGTTTTTTTTTACCAAAATTTTTAACCCTAACCCTTGACATTAACCTTAGTTACACGTTTATAACCAAATGACTTGATTAGCAAGTCTGACACTATTTAAAGTACATAGTGTAACGGTCCTGGATTAGGAGGACGTTACACGATGACACCCCAGTTCCTTAGAATTTATTCTCTCTTCTTCCTGAGCAGTAGTTTACTACATTAATTCTTTGGTCCCGAGGACACCCCGAGGGAACCCTGTGTCCTTAGAATTTCTTCTTTCTTCTCCCCAAGCAGTAGTCTTGGGGATTCTTATTTTCAGCCATCTTTCTTCGGGGCAAGCCACTAACTTCTTGGTTTGTTGTTTCAGATGTCCGAGGAGCTCCACCAACCACACACACAAGGGTTCTACACCTTTGACGCCGAAATTCTATAGATGGCTCGAGAAGCTGAGAAACACTCAGAGAAAGGGAAGTGAGTGGCTAGTAAGCCAAGCTCTCATGGAGCAAGAGGATCCCGCCTCAGTGGCGACAAGACCCCTTCGAGTTGGCATCTCGGAGGAAGAAACCAATGAGGGTCCGATGCCAACGAAAAAACCCTACACCACCACAGGATTCGAGGTGGAGGCGATCCCCAACAAGCTCCGACATCGAGGTGCTTTGGACAAGATTCTCACCCACTACGGGGTGGACACCCATGAGATGTTGGGGTGCTTGTCTTGGGAGGACGAAAGGGAACATGAGAGCATCCATGGGCTCAGGCCCTGAAGTGCCTCTCATCTCTAGGCTTATGCAACACTGCCATTGCACCAATTCTATGTCAACTTCCTCAAGTAAGTCGGCATAGCCCCTTTCCAGCTATCCCATAATGGATATCGGGTGTTAGCCTGACATTATGTTCTGTATAGGAGACAGAATTGGCCTGCGCCCTCCCTTGTTGAGATACTATATGTCTACAGCTTCGGCAGTGTTCGAAGAAGGGGGACCAGAACGAGTACTACACCCTGATGAAGTTACAAGGCTCCGAACGGCAATGAGAACCATGCTCGCGACTACAAGGATCACTTCTTCTAGGCGAGTGGCTTCCCGACAAGGACCAATCCCACTCTACTCCTAGATTTCGCCAGGGTTGGTAAATGCTTTTGTCCTCGAGTTGTTTCGTCTAACAGTGTTCTGCCCGTAACTGATCCTTAGTCTTGAAACATCTCATTTCAGGTCCTTTCCGCGTACACCTTTCATGGATTCTTTCGAAGAAAGGTTTAAGATGATAAACACCCTTCGCGATGAGGAGTTGGACCTCACCTTCCTCGTCACTGATGCCCACCTCCAGCAGTATGGGCTACTGCTGGAGGGGCATAGTATAAGCCTGGTGGTCCTCACCAGATTTTGGGACTCGAAGCAATCACGTCACAAGGCGAGGCTCCACACAGAATACATGGCGGCTAAGGCACAATTTGAATATACGCAACACCTTCGTAAAGAGCATGCAGAAGGCATCCTCACCATTAAAGCCGCTGTGGAGGCAAGGGTGTTAGGATTAATTCCCTAAAATCATGTAAAGACATTTTATTAGTTTTAAATAAAAGTACAATTTTATTATATTTGAATGTTATAATTATTGTTTGAATTAATTATATAATAATATCAAGAAAATTCCATATTCATTCATTAGAATATGATCTTGTATTAGTACGAGAGAATTAAGATAATATATAATGAATAAAATATTCAGTAACATATTAAAGTAAAGAATCTTTAATGAATGGTTACTAGTACAGTTTACTAAGTATACGAGATGTAAGTAATCTAGATTCAGATTACTGATGTTGATAGACATCTTAGTAAAAATGTTGTATATAATAGATATTATATATGACAGGACCGATGAGAATTAATTATCTTTATAAACTTGCCATTTGACGTAAAGATTTAATTCTTATCATAATGGATGATCATTTGTATATCAATCTAAATCATGAGTATTCATGAACTCCTGTTTATGTTTATTGGATCTTTTGATTCACTTGTTAAGGTCTCTTAGAATAATGAGGCTAATGACTTTTGTTTTGGAGATTCAATATCATGGATGGTTGGGAAAATGAATTACAATATTGGAATCCATGCTTTCCTAACTGATCGAATATTGGTTCCCTTAAGGGTTGATTCTGGAACTGAATAGTTATTCAGCTCAAATCTATAATTAGATTATAGATTAATTATTCGCTAGTGAATTAATGGTACTTAAGGATCAAGAGGTAATTAGAAGGGTAAAACAGTAATATTGACTAGCTCTAATTAACGAACCAATAATGGAGGACAAGACTACATATATTGATTATATCAATGGACTACTAGAGAAAACTCTGTAAATATAATTCTATAAATACTTAGAGTGTAATTCCATATTTATAGTGGAGTAGTCATGTAATTAATAAATAAGATTATTAGATTAAAGAGTTTAATTAATAATCTGGTTTATTGGAGCTTCGTATTATAGGTCCATGGTCCCCAGATCACCTATGTCCTACACTGTTAAGGGTAAGGATGTCAAAAGAAAGATTTGTAAAGAGAAATGATTAAATTGCAAAGGAGTTAATTTTCCAAGGCAAGGAAATAATTATTTGATAATTATGGGTAATTGATTAATTGTGAATTAATTAATTATTTAACTATATAGTTTTTATTTTGAAAAACTATAGGTTAAAATTAATATTAATCTTGTTTGGATTAATATAAAGAAAGAGAATAATAAATATCTTATTTATAATATGATATTTATTTATTTAATTTAAAACTGATATTTTAAGATAAAGTTAATTTTGAATTAACTAATATTTATGTTGGGATAAATATCGTGTCTTAAATGTTGATTAAATAAACAAATGAGAAAATTAGGGCAACCCTAATAGGGTTGGGTGACACACACTGTACAATACAGTGTGTGGCGCCTAGCATCATGGATTTTATCCCTGGGATTTGAGTTTTGAATTTCAAATATGTTTGTTTAATCAGTTATTTAATTATTCATTTTAAATATGATTTAAATAAATAATTAAATGAAAATATCTAATCAATTTTTAATTTGAATTATATTTTAATTAAATAAATATTATCTAATTAGATTAAATATCTTTATAAGTCTGATAGTACATAACTTTCAAAAGAAGGCTTAATTATTATTTTGAATAATAAAAATACAGACTCTCTCTCTAAAGTGATAATTTTCTCTAAACTTGAAAACTATTATAAACCTTCTCTCTGTCAAAACTATCTAGATCTCATGTGTTGAGTACATCTAGGGAGTCACATAAATCAACCTTTTGAATCCTACGTGCCCACACATGTCCTTGTGTGTTTGAGGATTGGTCTGGAAGATCAGGGTGTGAGATCTCAAAACACTAGATAGGAAGATCATTGATTTATACAAAAAGACTCAAGGACACTTGATAAGCTACAAGATGTAATCCCTAATCTATTTGTATGTGATTTAATATATATATATATATGTGTATGATCCTGGCTGGTATTAATATTTATTAAAATGGGTCCATATATTCTGTTGTGTACCTTTGATTTGATCATTTAATACAAGCAAAAGGAAGATGAAGAGCTCGAGGCGAGGATTGAGTCATCTTCCATGCCTCAAGGTAAATCCTGAATTGATCTTCATTATGCTACGCATGTAAGGGAGGGAATTAGTCTTGACCATTCTTTATTTTCGCCCTCACTCCATGAGTGTGGGAAAATCTCGAGACGTTGTTGGTCAGAGGAGGAGTACTTCGACGTATTCCTCCGCCATTTGAGGAGGAAGAGACACCCCCAAGCTTTCGTGCCTTTGGAAGAGGTGATGACTATGCACGCCACTTGGTTTTGTCAGTATGAGACCAATCTGACGCAGGAGATGGGTCGACTCATCGATGAATTCTCCCATTTTTTCTTTCACTCGGAGGAGCCTGATCGCAGCGGAGCTCCCGAGGAGATCCATACTTAGTCTTGCATGAATTTTTACTTATTTTCATTGCTTTCCTTTCCTTCCGAGGGTTACACTTGTTTGTTTCCTTTGTGTAGAAAGCATGGGCATGCCCGAATTGGTCAGGTCGAAGCACTAGAGGGTGTCGGGACCCTCTCAAATAGATCCCCCGACGGTGTCAACCACGACGTCCACCCCTCCGGCTACCGTGCCTCCAGCCCCGGTGGCTTCAGTAGCTCCTGTAGCTGCTCCACTGGTTCTCACCCCAAGGATAGTGACTCCTGGTGAGGTCATTGACCTCGAGGTTCCCCCCTTAAGATAGGGGATCCTCTTCTAAGGAGGGCAAGGAAATCCCTTTAAAGCTGACCGACTCTCCTCTGGTCAAGGCTCCTCGATTGGTAATCTTCCCAGAGCATTATGCCGAGGAAGACTTCGAGAAGCATAAGTGGGTCGTTGAGTACTACAACGCCTGTATTGATGAGGGCTGCGAGGACTTCAAACTCCTTGTTGAGTTCCTCGCAAGGACCAACCACATGATTATGTTGCTCCTCCCAACTGCAAGGAGCTAGAGCCTCTCCTCGTGTCGAGAGTAAGTAGAAAGATTGCTCCACTCTCTGTAGATCTCCTCCAAGGGATAGCGGGGTCCCTGTGCGAGATGTTGTCTCACAGCTTCGCTCGTTGTCACAGCGACAACGAGGTTTCATTGATAGCTGCTAGTCGAGGTTTCATTGATAGCTGCCAGTCGCCACTCTTCCGTAAGGGTAAGTATTCAAGTGTTTATCTCAGTATAATTTATTTCATCGACTTCTTTTTACTAATTTGATACTCTAACATGGCAGACTGCGACTTTCAATCAACGGCTCAGGGACATCATAACAATGCGGTCCTTTGAGCTAATGGAGGCTCGGGAAGAGCTAGAGCGGTTTTGGGAAACCGCAATCCCACTGGAGGATCATTCGTGATTCGAGAAGGAAGTGGAGGACATGAGGACCAATGTCAATGATATGGAGACTATGCTGGCCATCGAGCGATCAAAGATATCCACTTTGGAGGACACCTCCTCCAAGTTATTTGAAGACGCCGCGGGTCACACCCATGCAGTGGACGAGGAGCTAACTAAGGCCCGTGAAGAGCTCTGGCTGAGCCGGGTGGAGTCTTTGGCCCGTGCCAAGGAGCTGATCAAGGCCAGGGAGGACGCTGCATGTGCAGCTACTCATGCCAAAGTTGCCGCCAAGGAGGCCGAAGACTTCCGTCTCTGAGCAGAGGATTTGGAAAAGGACCTCAACGTGATATCCAACGATACACTCTTTGATGCATGGCAGAGAAACAGAGACATGGATCTCTCATTCACCGAGGATCCCAACATGAGGACAATGCTCGAGGCACGCCTTGAGATGGAGGAGTCCAGGGCGGCCCAGGAGAGGGAAGCTGCAGCGACGGGTCGCGTCCCCGAGGCCAATACCGTGATCGAGCTGGTGGTAGAGGTTCTTCCAGGTCAAGGGTCCCATAAAATTTCTCTTGTATACTACATTTTTAGCTATGTAGGCATGCTTGCCATAGTTTATTGGGGTATAAACAATCAACTCTCGAGCCCTCGAGCATTATTGTAAATATTTTTCCATTTAAACATATGCAACTTGTAGTCTTATCATAGAATTGACACTTAGTAAATAGGAAACTTGGACTTTGTTAATTCAACCCAACGTAACGTAACTCATGAGAGTTCCAAGTCGCCAACTTAGGTCCTGTGCTCGAGTCTCGGAGATTCGAGTCTTTACCGACTTTTCTTAGTACTTAGATAAGTTTTAGGCATTTAGTGTTGCTCTATAGGCTTATGGTCCTTGAGAGTAACTTTAACGCAAAGTCAAGCGACACTTGACGCGACCCTGCGTCCCAGAGTTTCAATGACTCAGGACGGGGCCAGCCTGCAGTACTTAGAGCTTGAGGATCTTCCTGCCAGTGTCTAGATGCTTATGCATCGAGTGTTTCTTCTTAAGCTCGTGGTCCTAAGAGTAACTTTGATGCGATGTCAAGTGAGGGCACTTGGATATCCTACGCCTTCGAGTTTCAATGACTCAGGCTTTTAGGAGGTCTATTGTACTATAGGATTTTGTCTTAGTACTTGACACTTAGGACATTTAGTGTTGCCTTCCAGGCTCGATGTCCTTGAAAGTAACTTTAATGTCGTCCTATGTCCTCAATTTCCAATGACTTGGGCTCCTAGGAGGTCATTCGCGCTAAGCTACCTGCCCCCCGGGTACGTGGTCACTGGTGGGTCAGCTCGAACCTATTGATTTGCCCCCCGCCTCAATAGGGGATTCCCCACCCTGCCCCTGACGGGGAATAGGCAGGGATGGGGCGGAGATAGGGATTAAAAATATAAATGGGGAAGGGGACGGGAAGCACTCTCTGCCAATTCCCCGCCCGTGTGCATCACTAATAATAAGGTCTTCTATATATTTATAATTTGTATATACATTTATATATTTACGCATATATATATAAATAATGATAACATCGATGTTGAACGCTGCTGGAAACCCACGAGATCAAGTTTTAGATTGTGGTTGCACATGAGAGATTGAATGCGATGACGAGTGGGGCATGGTGGAGCAGTGTCAAGAAGTTGGGTAGGTGCTTAGAGGAGGTGTTCCGGAGGTTGAAAGGAGAATGGATGAAGAGATGCTAAAGAGAAAGGCGAAGGATAAAAAATCTATGTATTTATCGTATGATCTTGTAAAAAGATAGTGGAAGTTTTAGGTGAGTCATTGTAACGCCCTAATTTATCATAATATTACCAAGAACACAACGTTGAATCATAAACATAAATGTTGCTATTTTATTTAAGAAAAATACTATAAAGCAAAGGGATCCCATGTTCTTACAAAATAAATAAGGTCTTTAACAAAATTAACTAAGCAACATTCGAATTTAAGGAAATAAAAATACTTAAAAGAAAATGCTTCATAATAAAAATCATAGGCCCTTGATCATTTGAGTGGCTACATGGTCGTCACGAAGACATCACTAAGCTCTTTAGCTCCCACTCGCCACCGAACATTCTATCCTCAGTTATTTGCACAATAACATTATAAGGAGTGAGCTTCTAAGCCCACTAAAGAAAATGTAAACAATCTATCATAAAATCATATGTTCATAACAAAAAAATCATAAGTTCATACAAAATTTCATAACAACACTAATTTATACAAATCATATAAGATCATAATATATTCTAGGTCATAATCAAACTCTAAGTCATAAACATATTCTATTGGTCATACATAGGTCATAATAATGAATCAGGCAAGAGAAAAAAATAAGTGCTTATAAAGGTTGGCATTCAAGCCCCTGACACTACTTAGGTCCGTCATACAAATTTTTGGCGATTGAGCATACCGAACATCCCTTAGGTCCATCAAACAAGATTTTGGCGACCGAGCCTGCCAAACATCACTTAGGTCCGTCATAAATTCTGAACACTTACAAGGTCTAGCCACACTTATCTCCTTGTACCTGAAATGTTAGAGCCATACAAATCACTTAAATGTCATAACTAAAACTATCTATAATTTTCCTTACCTTGAGTGTGGAAAAAGATAAGAAAAGAGAAATTGCTTTTGCAAGAGAAAATCATCCAAACCTTATATATATCATAAAAGACTAAAATTAGAGACTATAATAATAACTAAACTTTCGAAAATTCTAAACCTTATAAAAGTCATACCTTCACCCTAGAACAAAATATCAAGACCACCAAAATCCAGAGCCTTCACAAAACATCTATCCTCAACAAAATAAAGCTTGATCTTGACAAGCTTATGATATTTTTGGCTATATAATTGGTTAGATGGCTAGTGTTTCAGCTATATAGGGTTTTACAATGGTAAAGGTGTTTGAGGCTTGTAAGAAAAATAGAAGAAAAAGATCTTGAATACTACTAATGCTATTGGGGATTTCGATAATGTAGGGAAGTATTGGAGCAAAAAGTTGGAAACTTTGGGAGATAGAGATTTCGAAATTGAGAGCACCTTGTAGCTTGCTTGATGTGAAAAATGGAGAGGTGAAAGACTATTTATAGGCTCCCAACCCCAACCTTCTTCCTTATTTCTCTCCGCACCTATTCAACAATTTTTAAAAATTTAAACTTCCCTCTCCCTATGTGGTTTCAGCCAGCCATCATTTTCCCTATTCAAAGTGCTAAAAATACTCACTTGATGCCACACATACTCACTTGTAACCATAATTAGTCAAAGTCCTTACTAGCTTTCCCAAAGAGTCTCCTATGCCTACACCTAGCACATTCAAATTCAAAAGCTTTCAAATGGTTCAATCTATCTTCAACTTGGTAACTTGATTCAAGCTTAGTGTGACACCTATCTTGTATAGTTAAAAAATGAGTCAAAACCCATCCTAAATAAGCTCCACACGCCTGTGACTAAGTTGGTCTTCAACTTAGTTCTTCAATTCAACTTTGTCACTTATTTAATTAATTCATGAAAATTCCACCTAACAAAACTATGGGAAATTTCAGCTATGACTAATACAATTCAAATTTTGTGACTTATTTTAATGCCACATACACACAACTCAAGTCTCCAAGTAATGTGTGTACATGTTTTTAATAAAAAATTAAAACTATATTGTAACTCAATCATAAGCTAAAACCTTTATAAATACTAACCATAAATAATTATGATTATCCTAATTATAATTATTTTCTAGGTCATAGAAATCATAACTTAAAATAAATAAACTTAAAGCAATCTTTTTAAATTCCACCACTCAAATTATAAACAAGAAAAATAATAAAACTAACCTAAGGTCATAATTAAGAAGCTTATAAGAAAATAATAATCTTGGTTGTTACAGTCATTTTTTTAGTGAATACAAGTTGATGGATGAAGACGAAGATGGTGTTTACCTTTGAATTTTGATAAGTGGAATCTAAGATGGCCTTTTTTCTTTTGTATAGATGTATATAGATTTTAGTTTTTGTGCTTTACGGGAAGCACAATGTATCGTCTTGAAATTACTATTATGATTGGTGTTTTGATTAGTGTGCGAGGAGGACATGTGGGATAATTATGTTAATGAATTGATTTATACAAGAATATGATTGAGTATGCATGATTATGTGTATTAAATGTGTTTAAAGTCCCGTTTTCGTTAGAAATGAGCATTTTCATAATTTTGACTCATTGATGGTATATTTGTAATTTGTATGTGCTATGTGCATGAGACCACATTATTATGTGGATATATTTGTGATTTTCGGCATGAGTGGATCCGTTCGAGAGGTTTACCAGAATGGTCAAAACGGGGATAAATGCTTAACTCAGGTCGAGCCTAGGGTTATTTTGGGAATTCTGCATATTTTGGGAATTATTGGTAAATAAAGTAAATTGGGGGGAAATATTCGTGTTTGGAAGATAAGTGAATTTAATTTGAAGATAAGAGGTGTAATTTGAGGTTTAGTGTCAATTATAGGTAAATGACAAAAATGTCCTTGTTAGTGGTTAGAGGGTTAATTGGTGATATGGGCAAAATGGTCATTTGACCATGAGTATAGTGATAAGTGATGAGATGCCCTTGAAGCCAGTAGTCTCACGTACATTCCCTTTCCCTCTATCTTTCCTTACTTGTTTTCTTCTTCAAGATCTTTCAAGACCAACATTTAGGCAAAGGATCAAGTTCTTGAGTTATTATAGAATTCTTGGAGGAGTTGAGTAGCAAGGGAGGAGTTATAGCTGCCAAGGTCACTTTTGCCACAAGATTTTGAAATTAAAGCTTAAGTAGGGTAAAATTCTTCTTAGTCTTTCATATTTTTGAGGTGTTCTTGCTCAAATTTGAGGATTTTGGTTAGTTTCCGAATTTGAGAGTTTGAGACTATTAGAATGTTATATATTGAGTGTATTGCTGTTCTAGAAGTCGATTTTGGTTAAAGATTGGTTAAAATGTGATTTGGGGAAGATTTGGGGTTGGCTTGTGTTTTTGAAAATGAAGGTTTCTGGGTTTATTGCAGTGGCACCGAGGCATAGATGCATTTCCTTGAGAGCAAAGTTTTCTCTCTGACTTCAGTGGTGCTGCGGCTCAAAATGGGTCTCTTTTAGGTACCGAGGCCCCAACCCAGTTTTAGGTCACAATTTTTGGATTTCGTATTTAGGTCATAACTTTTGACCTCGATGTCAGATTTTGACGTTCTATATATGGTTGGAAAGCTTGTGAAAAGCTCTACATTTATAGAACCTAAGGAAAGTTTAGTTGTGATTATTTTGGAGTCGGAAGTATAAACTAATCTTGGTATTAATAAGTTTTGATCAATTGTGTTTAGGTTTGGCTAAAGATGCTTGAATAGGATCACACTTGGGTGGTTTTGTAACCAACCCTCAAAACATACAAGACCAACATCATGCAGAAATTTAAACTTTTTACTTTTAACTCATTGTATCAAAAATCCATATGGAAAAAAACTTTTAAAAAGATCATGTGCACACACTTTTAGTTTAGCAAATAGAACTACTATTCCACAGAGTTATAACAAAACAATTAATCCAATTTCCAGCGGTTTCTTTTCAAAATGGTGTTCCATAAAAAATCTCCCCAGGTCAAGTCACATGTACTTATCCATAAGCAGACTCTGGTGCTCATTGCTCCACTTTGCTCTTGCACTTACCTACAATATGAAACAACTAGGTAAGTGAAAACACTTAGTAAGAATAGCCTTACAGACAAGTATGCTAAACCCAGTAACGGGTTGACCTAAGGTAGTTATCGCTACCAGCCATTAGGATATTGGATAAGTTCCAACCCTATCATACAATTCTCAAATAATAGCCAAATCAGAATCAAATACTTTGATTGTACCTAACAACCAACGTTACACATATCATGATAACCCGCTTTCAGAAAATCCCAGAACATTTGAGATATATATATATATATATAATTACACAATTTAATCAACTTAACAAACATAAAGGATCCTGGCTCCAACTCGGATTCCCTCTTAGCATCCTGGCTCCAACCCAGACTATCTTACCATGTCCTGGCTCCAACCAGGACTTTATCTTACCATGTGCTGATTCCAACTCGGACTATAATTTTAACATGTCCTGGCTCCAACCCAGACTATAATTCACCATATTTTGGCTCCAACCCAGACTATAATTTCACCATGTCTTGGATCCAAACCGGACTATAATTTCACCATGTCCTGGCTCAAACCCGGATAGTATTACAATAAGGTTTTGACTCCAACCCAAACTTACTTACCATTAAGCAACATTATGGATAAGCATTGCAAAGGTAAGAATTAATCATACCCTAATCTTAATGACCCAAACAAAACAAGTGTAATCTACTACTATAAGCACACACTAGTATATTCATGTTGTAGCCAAGAAAGAGAAAGGCTAACTTACTTGGAGTCCTTAGTTCCCAGCTGGATCTTTAACATTGCTATTCGTTTTCCCTTTTCACGGTTATTGTAATTAATACAGTGTACTCGGATTAAACTATGGCATACTCTTATAGCTAATATTATATGATAGCTAAATGCAATAAAGTTTCTCTGAGAGACTCTATACTATAGCCTCTTATACACCTTACAGTGTATAAGGCCGAGTTTCGTTTTAGTCTTTACAGTATCATGAGAAAATCGGCCTCACCCCAACACGCTCTTCGTGCCGTGCATCTTAATATTCTTTAACTAAAGATCTCTCTACCAGATAACTTGTATTTTGGTTTTATGAAAAGAGAGTTCTACTAAACTCTTATCTTTAGAAAAATACCAACTTGTCGTCCTCTTACGAAAGTTTACCGTTTTCTATCATTTACAAAAGTACTACTTTTTGACCCTTTACAAATAATATCTAACAATGTTATCATGTTCTCTTAAATGTTCTACAAAACCCAAACTCCCATTTTTACTATTTTTATCCATAACCTAGGCTCTCTTTTTATGTTATTTTTGAAAAGAAGGGAAATTGGACCCTTAACTCATAAAATGGTAAAAATCAACTTTTAAATTAAATCAAGTTGATTTGGGATTGGTTAAATCTCCATATATTTAGTTAACTTTGCAAAGGATTATTTCTTCTCATTTCCAAAACTTTAATGTCATTATATTTTTTAAAGTGATAAAATCCCGTTTTAAGCTTTTGCCCTCAATTGAGTATTTTAACCAAAACCCTTAAACTATCGTTCACGTTTTTTGCGTTATAAGGATGGGAACTAAATGGAAGTCTTGCGTCATAACTTGTTTTAGGTTAAGAGAACGAACCTCCCAAAGATCACTTTTTGTTAAGGTTCGAAGTTACTACTTTTAAAATTTTAGGGCAAACTTAGAAAAATCATTTTTCTTAAACCGTGACATAGTTTTCTATAAAATTTTTAGGGATCCTTATACACATCTTAAATAATACCCTTCAAAATTTCATAATTTTTGGGATGGCAAAACCCATTCAAATATTTAAAGCAATCTAGGCAGTGCCTGCTGCCTAGAAGTTTTTTTTTTTTTTTTTTCCAGATTTTAAGGTACTTTGAAATTTTATTTATCTTACAAAGAGCCCAGTTCTTTCTAAAATTTTACAGGTATCTTTATACATGTATAAATTATCTTCCTTAAAAATTTCATAATTTTGGCAGAAATATAACCCATCAAAATGTTTAAAGAAATTTGGGCAGTGCTTGCTGTCCAGAAGTTTTGTTTCCAGATTTTAGGAAAAAATTTGAAAAATCATATCTCTTATACCATAACACATTTTCCTCCAAAAATTTATAGTGACCCTTATACATATTTACAATAACACCTTACCAATTTTCATATATTTTTTATTATTAAAACCAGTTCAAAAGTCAGAACAATATGGGCAATGCATGCTGCCCAAAATTTTCTAGATTTGCATCACAATGCCAAAAAGTGCATAATTTGGGTTTAAAAATACCTCCTCAAGATTTTCCAAAGCCTATCATAAATTAATCACAAATAATTATACAACTACACAAAAATGTTTCACAAACAGAGGAAGTAGAGTGCGATCTGGCCCATTGGAATCCAGACCACGAAATTTTGGCAGCTTGCATTTTTACACAACCTAACAACAATAAGAATTTCTAGCATAACCCTAGCCACATGCATGCATGCAAATCATAAAATCTCAACCTTAAGCATAAAATTAACTTCAAAAACCATTAAAATAACCTATACAACCAGATCTACCAACATAAGTCACAAAACTCAAGAACAACCATAAATTTCTACATTTGATAGTTCTAGCTTGGAGATGTGTTTTTCTTAGCTTCTAAAACTCCCCCTTGTGCTCTACACTCTCAAACTGAGCCCCAAAGTCCCACATGCAGATTTTTAAGAGAGTGTTAGGGTAGAAAGACTTAGATGAGGAAGAAAACATGCAAACTACCAAGATCTCTTGCTTTCACTTGATCACCAAAGTGCTAAATCCTTGAGATCCTACACGTGCAAGCTTCTCTTGAACCTAGAACACAAGATCAATGCCATACATGGCTATTAGATCACATGCATACATAATTAACCCTCAGGGTTTCGGGTTTGAAGAGGAAAAGAGGAGAAAAATGAAGTAGGTTTCGAAACTTACTGTACACAAGTGTTCTCTTGAGATTCTCCCTCCTTCAATGGGGAAATGAGTGATCTTGGCTCATGGAGAGGAAGAATTGCAGCAATGGGGAGTAGAGAGACTTAGGGTTTTTTTTTTGGGAGAGGAAATGGAAGAGGGTGTTTTTCTTGAGGGAAAATGAATTTTTAGAAAGTGATTAGAAGTGTAAGAGAGAAATGATTAGGTTTTAGCTTGTGAGTGGGGTAAGGCTCTTTCTCTTCCCCTAGGGTAGATTTCCTAGGCTCTTGAGAGCCCTAGGCATAGCCTTGCCGTCCACCCCTCTCTATCTCCTCCCTTGGAAAAGACCTTTATGCCCTTGCTCCTTTTTACATCTCTCCTTAGACACTCAAGGGCCCTTTGGTAATTTTACTTATCTAAAATCCCTAAAATTTTACCCTATAGTTTTTAAATATCTCCAAGCTTAATTAATTAAATTAAATGTGAGCCAAAAATAAAATTTGTCGCATATCACATAATTTTGGTAATTTTATTAAATTGACCAAAATGCCTTTTGAGGCCGGAGCAAGAAATTCTCATTATTAAGCCCAATTGATGGAATTCAAACCTCAATCAATTTTTCTTAAACTTATTGGCTAAACTATAAAGTACCAGTCGCTAGAAAAAATTAATATTTTTATGCCATAGTATTTCATATTTTATTTAATCCGAGATTTCTCTCTCATTAGGGTTTATTCCTTGGTTTGAGACCAATCTTTCTTTGCATAAAGCTAGATCCTTTACAGGATCATTACAGTGGCTAAAGAATTCACTAATCATTACAAATTCATATAATATCATTTATCAAAAATAATATTCCACATAATTCTTCATCGATTCCAAACGGCTACTAACGAGTGTTCAAAACAGGAGATGTTACAATACCTACAATTTATAAAAGTTTTGTTCTCGAAACTCAAAAAAGATGGGGATACTGCTCCCACATCTCGGATTCTGTCTCCTAGGTCGCCTCTTCAATGCCGTGGTTACACCACTGCATCTTTAGCAAATGTATTGTTTTGTTTTCTAACACCTTGTCTTTCCGATCTAGAATTGCGACCTGTTGTTCCTCATAACTCAGCTGAGGATCTATGCTAAGTTCATCGTAACTTAGCACATGGATGGGGTCGTTCACGTACTTCCTTAAGGTTGACAGATGAATTACATTGTAAACTCTAGATATTGCGGGCGGAAGGGCTAATTGATATGCCACCTCCCCAATGCATTCCGAAATTTCAAATGGTCCAATGTACCTAGGGCTCAGCTTGCCCTTTCTCCGAACCTCATGGCCCCTCATAGTGGAGCTATTTTTAACAACACTTTGTCCCCTACTACAAATTCTAAAGGTCTCCGTCAACGATCGACATATTTACGTTGTCTATCTATAGAGGTCTTTAAACTCTGACGGATCGACCTAATGTCCTCCGTAGCTTGGTCTACTTCTTCTGAACGCAAGAATTTTCTCTCACCGGCCTCATACCAGCGGATTGGAGATTGACACTTTCTTCTGTATAGTGCCTTATACAGAGCAATTTTTATCGAGTCATGATATCTATTGTTGTAGGCGAACTCAATTAATGGAAGTTTTACACTCCACGAACCTTGAAAATCCAGCACACAAGCTCTCAACATGTGTTCCAAGGTCTGAATCATTCATTCACTCTAGCCATCTATCTATTGATGGAAGGCAGTACTAAACTTGAGTTTAGTTCCCAATCCCATTTGCGTTCTCTTCCAGAACGCTGATGTAAATCGTTCGTCATGATTAGACACTATAGAGATGGGAACTCCATGTTGTCGCACTATCTCAGCAATGTATAAGTCTGCCAACTTTTCTACACTTTTTGTTATCTTAATGGGTAAGAAATGAGCATATTTTGTCAATCTATCCACAATAACCCAGATCGCATAGTGCCTTTTTGGAGTGTGTGGTAACTCGGTGACAAAGTCCATGGTGACCATCTCTCATTTCCACTCAGGGATCCCTAGCGGCTGTAGCAACCCTGCTGGTCACTGATGCTCTGCCTTGGTTTGCTGACACGTCAAACAGTGTGCCACATATTCCACTATGTCTTTCTTCATTCCTCTCCACCAAAAGTATCTTTTTAGATCCTGATACATCTTAGTGGTCCTCTGATGCATCACATATGGAGTATTACGAGCCTCATAAAAGATTTGTCTCTTGATCTCCTTATCATTAGTCACGCATATTCTACCTTTGTAACCCAACACTCCATATTCTGAGATGTGAAACCCTAGTCGTATATCTTTCTTAGTCTCATGCACCAGCCGTTGGATCCACGAATCTGCGAGTTGTCCCCCTTGGATTGCTTCCATGATCGTGGGTTGCATGGATAAATTTGATAATCTACCCACTACTATTTCCAAATCCAATTTGGAGATATCAGTTTGTAGTTCTTGGGGTATTTCCTTGACTGTCATTACATACGCCATTGGTTGCCGACTCAACGCATCAACTACTTTGTTAGCCTTTCCTGGGTGGTACAGTATATCGCAGTCATAATCGTTGAAAAACTCCAACCATCTCTGTTGTCTCATGTTTAAATTTTTCTGGGTGAAGAAATACTTCAAACTCTTATGGTCCGTGTGTATGTCGCAGTGGATCCCATACAGATAGTGTCTCCGGATTTTTAATGCGAACACTACTGCTGCTAACTCCAAGTCGTGGGTGGTTGGATAGCTTTTCTCGTAATTTTTTAGTTGTCGGGAGGCATATGCAGTCACCTTCCTGTGTGGCATTAATAAGGCTCCCGAGTCCCTGACCTGATGCATCACTGTAAATGGCATAACTCTCTGTGCCTTTTGGGATAATGAGCACGGGAGCAGTTTTTAATCTAGTTCTTAACTCTTGAAAACTTTGTTTGCACTTGTCTGTCCACTCAAACTTGATGTTCTTCCTGGTCAGTGCGGTCATAGGCGTCGCTATTTTGGGGAAACCCTCCACAAAGCGCCTCCCCACGAAACCCAAGAAACTGTGAACTTCCTGTGCATTCTTCGGGGCCTTCCATTGTCTTACCGCTTCGATCTTGGCTATGTCGACTACAGTTCCATCTCTTGACACTACGTGCCCTAGGAAATTGCTTGAGTCAGCCAAAATCCGCACTTGGAGAATTTGGCATACAACATTTTCTCACATAATCATTGTAAGATCAGTTCCAAGTACTTGGCGTGTTCTTCCTGGTTTTGCGAGTATACGAGTATATCATCTATACATATGATCACAAATTTTTCCAGATGCTCACCCAGTTGCCCATGTATAAGATCCATGAATGTCGCGGGCGCATTGGTGAGTCCAAAAGGAATTACCACAAACTCGTAGTGGCTATAACGAGTTTGGAATGCGGTCTTAGGGATATCCGATTCTTTCACATTCAATTGGTGGTAGCCAGATCTTAAATCGATCTTCAAGAATACCGACGCTCCCTGTAGTTGGTAAAATAGATCATCGATTCTGGGCAATGGGTATCAGTTCTTGATCGTTACCTTGTTAAGTTCACAGTAGTCTATACACATCCTCATGGAGACGTCTTTCTTTTTCACGAATAATATCGGGGCTCCCCATGGAGAATAACTTGGGCGTTTAAATCTTTTATCTAGGTAGTCTTGTAATTGTGCTTGCAGTTCTTTAAGCTCTACTGGTGCCATCCAGTATGGTGCCTTTGAAATAGGTGCGGTACCTGGAATCAACTCGATCTCGAACTCGACTTCTCGGTCTGGGGGTATCCCTGGAAGATCCTCAGAAAACACTTTCGAAAATTTTCACACCACTGCTACCTCAGTTGGTTGTAGCTTAGACTCTCTATCCTTGTCTATTACATTCGCCAGGTAGCCGATGCATCCATCATTCAGTAATTTCATAGCCTTCTAGGTGGAGATTATAGCGAAATTCTTCTCTCAGGCTATGCCTTGGAACACGAACGGTTCTTCCCCAGGTGGATTAAAAGTCACCTTTCTTCGTTTGCAATTCACCACTTGCCCATATTTGGTTAGCTAATCCATACCAAAGATAATATCGTATTCACATAAATCTAAAACTAGAAAATCCACGGTCAACTCCCGACCTTCTACCCAGACTGGTACAAATCTAATCCAAGACCGTACCATCATATCCTCCCGTGAAGGTAAGGGTACACCACATACATTTACCATAGGCTTAGGCTTTCCTATCTATCCTATCAACATAAGATGCAGCAATAAAAGAATGGGATGCACCGGTGTTCATCAATAATTATGATGAGTTGTTTGCCACAAGAAGCTGACCTGACACCATGTTGGAAGTCCCAGCTCCTTTATCACCTTGGGTGAGTGCATAGACTTGCGGTGTAGCTCCAATTGGCTTTGGTTGGTCTTTCCCTTCCTTTTGACCAAGATTATGTAGTGCCTGGAGAAATATCTAGGTTTTCCACAGGTGAAGCAATTATTGTTGTTACACTCGCTTAGGTGGCGTCAGTTGCATTTGTTTCATTGTGGCAAATAATTGTTCTCTTGCCTTGGTTATTTATTGAAGTTTGAACTTCGGCTTGGCGGATCCATTCTTCGTTTGTTATTCCCACTATTGGGAAACCTAGAGCTCCCTTGAGTATTGGTCTTCCCTATACTTCGATTGCCTCTAGATGCAAACCTTCCAAGAAGGCTGCTCTGGTTACTAGAGTACCTTCCCCGCTCATTGGAGACATGTGCTCATTCTTCAACCCTGTAGGGCTCTTTCTTCTCTTGTACCAACCATGACTCTTGGTGAATTGCTCACTCCACAACTTCATAATAAGTATCCGGGTTGGTCTTCCTGGTATCCACATACTGAGATATCTCTCTTTTCAACCCCTTCATGAATTTGCGTACCCATTTGGCTTCAGTGTTTACCAGGTACGAAGCGAACCTTGAGAGTTGGTCAAACTTACGCACGTACTCCTGTACACTAGATGGCCCTTGTACCAATTTGGAGAACTGAATCACTTTTTAATCCATCACTGTCTGGTTATAGTACTTAGCATTAAACAAGTTTAAAATTTTTGTCCATTCCATCTGTGCAATATTACGCCCCTTCTTAGTGATGTCCCACAAGATATGGGCATCCTTCCTCAAGATGTACATTGCACAGATCACCTTTTCTCTTTCAGCGGCCTCAACAAAGTCAAAGTTCCTTTCCAGCACACTAACCCATTCTTCTGCCATAAGGGGGTCCGAAGTCCCTTCGAACACGGGTGGGTTTTGTCTACCAAACCGTTCAGAGATCAGTTTTGGCAGTTCTACTCTGGGTGCATCTGCTACCAGATTTGCTCCCACCGGTGGGTCTCCTTGTGCTAGTGCTTCTTGTGGTTCTGAAATGTCTTCTTGGGATGCTAGGGGTGCGGGGTTTTGTGCCACTTCCAGAAATCTTCGCATCAATGCCTTGAACATCTGAGCGTTTGCAGCATTCTGCTCATGCACAGTCCTTCTCAGATCCTTTATTTGAGTTGCCAGATTTGGTTCTAGTTGTGCTCTTTGTCCTTGGCCTCTCCCTTGGCCTTGACCCCGTCCTTTGCCTCGACCACAACCTACATCTTGGTCAACAACCGCTCTCTCGGCTGGGTCTGGTGGATTAACAGCTCAACCTCCCCTGGCTTGAGTGTTAGCCACCATTGCTAGTCTCTATACAACAATGTTTAAAACATTTGAGTATACAAGTTTCCCACACACAAGGAAAAGAAAAGAAAATCATAACAATTCAACTCAAAACAGGCAGTCATAACATTCAGGGCTGTAACCTAGCAAATACAAAATGATCATGACAGAACATGCCATAAAGTTTTAGTTAGCAGAGCGATAAATACAAAAGAGAACCCTAACTACTGTGGGGTTTCTACATACAACTGCTACAACTACTCAAAAGTTCTACAACTTAGTAGGTTTGGAAAGTCTTTACAAAAGTATCAACAAAACTTTCACAAAAAAACCTAATCTATCTTATCCATCAACATATCCAACTTTATGTCAGTATCCTCGTCATTCTGCTCGGGATCCTCTTTTGGATCTACCGCCCTGCCTCGAGGTATGCTATCAACCACGGAGATAGGCTAATCCATGGCCCAAACGCTAGCTCGATCTGCATACGGAAGTCATCCCACGTGTCGCGAACCAGCCGCCAACATCTGTGATGAAACCATATCTGTGTCGAGCCTCTCTTACAAGTGTTGGCATATCGCACTCTCCATCGCTCGGATGTGTTGGCCCTATGGAAGACTTCTGTCATGTAATGCGTCCATTGCCAAATGGCATGCCGATGCCATTGATTGTACTCGAAGCGTCGAGGATTCTTATCATTAAAAAGTGTATAGTAATTGATCCTAGGCATAGGGATAATGGGTAGGTTCTCTATCACAGGGTCACCTATCTCAGGTATATCAGCCATAACCTACAATTTATAGAATCGAGGTAAATAAAAGAAAACAAAAGAAAAAAATATGAAAAGACAATGCTTATAGTGATTGTTGGTCTATCTTGCAGAATGTACATGCGGGTTTGTCTACAGAATCAGCTCAACTCGAGCTCTGATACTACTTGTAACCAACCCTAAAAACATACAAGACCAAAATCATGCAGAAATTTAAGGGCCTGTTTGGCATTGTTTTCTGTTTTTGGTTTTCAAAATTGTGTTTTTAGAAATGAGAATAGAAAAAAGTTAACAAGTGTTTGGTTAATGTTTTATAAAAATAATTTTTAGTTTTATTTAAAAAAAATCTTGAATAAAAAATTAATAAATATATTTACAAAGAGAAAAATATTTTAAAAGTTTGTAATAAATAATGAGATAAAGTAATGAAAAATAAGGAGAGAAATTTTGAGGAAGAAAAATTGAGAATAGAGAAATTGATGCAAGAAAAAAAAAGAGAAAGAAAGTGATGAGAGAAAAAATGGTGAGATAGAAAAACTGAGGAGAGAGAAAATGAAGATATAGGAAGTGATGAGAGAGAAAATAAGGAGATCAAAAGTAATGAGAGATAAAGTGATGTTAGAGAAAGTGAGGAGAGATAAATTTATGAGAGAGAAAGTGATGTGAGATAATAATAATTAAAAAGGTTATGTGAGAAAAAAATTGTCAAAAAAAAAAATTTGAGAACAACTAAAAACAACGTTTTGTTGTTCTCAAAATTTTCTGTTTTTTGTAACTTTGTTTTTAAAAATTGTTTTATGAAAACAATGCCAAACACCTCTACTTGTTTTCAGAAAAAAGTTTTTAGGTTTTAAAAACAAAACAATTTTTTAGTTAAAGAGCCAAACACCTTCTAAACTTTTTACTTTTAACTCATTTTACCAAAAATCCTTATGAAAGAAAAACTTTTAAAAAGATTGTGTGCGCATACTTTTAGTTTAGCAAACAGAAATACAACTACTCTTCCACAAAGTTATAACAAAACAATTATCCCCAAAAAAAATAAAAAACTTCCAGCTTTTTCTTTACAAAATGGTGATCCATCAAAAACTTCCCAGTTTAAGCCACATGTACATATCCACAAGCAGACTTCGGCACTCACTGCTCCGCTTTTCTTTTGCGCTTACCTACAACATGAAAGAGATAGGTAAGCGAAAATGCTTAGTAAGAATAGCCTCATACAATAGTACACTAAACCCGGTAATGGGTTGACCTAAGGTAGTTATCGCTACCGGTCCTTAGGGTATTGGATAAGTTCCAACCCTATCATACAATTCTCAAATAATAGACAAATCATAATCAAATACTTTGATTGTAGCTAACAACCAACATTACACATCTTATGATAATCTGCACTCAGAAAATCCCAGAACATTCAAGATATATATATATAATTACACAATTTAATCAGCTCAACAAACATAAAGGATCATGGATCCAGCTCGGATTCCTTCTTAGAGTCTTGACTCCAACCCGGACTATCTTACCATGTCCTGGATCCAACCCAGAATTTATCTTACCATGTCTTGGCTCAAACTGGGACTATAATTTTACCATGTTCAGGCTCCAACCCGGACTATAATTTCACCATGTCCTGGCTCCAACCCGAACTCACTTACCATTAAGCCGCATAATGGATAAGCATTACAACGGTAGGAATTAAGCATACCCTGGTCTTAACGACCCAAACAAAACTAGTGTAATCTACTACTACAAGCACACACTAGTATATTCATGTTGTAGCCCAGAATTATGAGAACAGTTTCCAAGAATTGAAGCGACGACTTATTACTGCACCTGTACTGAGTCTTTCTTCGGAGGAAGGAAAATTTGTGGTATATTGTGATGCATCAAGGTTGGGTTTAGGCTGTGTGCTGATGCAGAACGAGAAGGTTATAGCTTATGCATCACGGGAGTTGAAGGAGTATGAACAACGGTATCCTACCCATGATCTGGAACTGGCGGCAGTGGTATTCGCATTAAAGGTGTGGAGACATTACCTGTATGTGGAGAAGTACGAGATATACACTAACCATAAGAGTTTGAAGTATTTCTTCACCCAGAAGGATCTGGACATGAGGCAGAGGCGTTGGTTAGAGTTGGTTAAGGATTATGATTGTGATATTCTTTACCACCCAGGGAAAGCCAATGTTGTGGTAGATGCATTGATCCGGAGGGGCTCGGGGCAGTTATTTAGTTGTTCAGATCTCCAGAGAGTTAGCAGATGAGATGACCAGGGCAAGGATAGAGCTGGTGGTGGGCCAATTGATCAATGTTACCTTGCAGTCGACCTTACTAGAGCAGACCAAGGAGGGTCAATTGATGGATGTGCAGTTACAGAAAGTTAGACAGAATGTCTTTGCAGGGATAACTAAGGATTATTCTGTTTCTGAGGTTGGTATACTTCGATATCAGGGGCGGATTTGCATTCCTGTAGATGAAGGGATCAGACGAGATACATTAGATGAATCTTACACTATGCGGTTCTCACTTCATCCGGGTACCACGAAGATGTATCAGGATCTACGGACGTTATATTGGTGGCCTGGGATGAAGAAGGATGTGGTGGAGTACGTGGCCAAGTGTTCGACATGTCAGCAGGTGAAAGCTAAGCATCAGCGACTAGCAGGATTGCTTCAGCCTTTGGGTATCCCCGAGTGGAAGTGGGAGGACATTACCATGGATTTTGTGGGAGGTCTACCCAGGACAGTGGGACTTTATGACTTGGTGTGGGTGATAGTGGACAGATATACCAAGTCAGTTCATTTTCTGCCAGTGAAGTCGACTTACACAGTGGAACAGTATACAGAGTTGTATGTGAGGGAGATAGTTTGTCTCCATGGGGTTCCTAAGTCTATTGTATCCGATCGAGACCCTATCTTTACCTCCAAGTTCTGGGGAGCTCTGCAGAAAGCCATGGGGACTCAGTTGAAGTTTAGCACAACCTTTCATCTTGAGACTGATGGACAGTCTGAGAGGACGATTCAGGTGTTGGAGGATATGCTTAGGGCGTGTGTGATTGACTTTGAGGGATCTTGGAGTAAGTATCTCCCATTGATTGAGTTTTCATACAACAACAGTTACCAGTCCACGATTGGAGTGGCTCCTTATGAGATGTTATATGGAAGGAAGTGTAGGTTGCCCATTCATTGGGATGAAATGGGTGAGAGGAAATATTTGGGGCCAGACATGGTTCGAAAGACAAATGAAGCTATTGAGAAGATCTGAGCTAGAATGCTTGCTTCGCAGAGTAGACAGAAAAGCTACGCTGACCCTAAGCATAGAGATGTGGAATTCCACGTTGGGGACCACGTATTTCTACGAGTTTCACCACTGCGAGGGGTGAGGAGATTTGGAGTAAAGGGAAAGTCGAGCCCTCGGTTTGTTGGACCTATCGAGATTCTAGAAAGGATTGGACATGTGGCTTACAGGTTGGCCTTGCCACCGTCGTTGTCGGGAGTTCATGATGTGTTCCATGTTTCTATGTTGCAGAAGTATGTTTCAGATACGATGCATGTGCTTAAGTATGAGGACTTGGAATTACAGACATATTTTTCCTATGAGGAATGATCGATTCAGATTTTAGATCGGAAGGACAAGGTTTTACGTAATAAGATAATTCCACTAGTTAAAGTATTGTGGAGGAACAGCAGGGTCGAGGAAGCGACCTAGGAGCTTGAGACGGTGATGCAGGATCAGTATTCCGAGCTATTCAGGTAAATTTCGAGGACAAAATTCTCAGTAGGGGGATAGTTGTAACGACCCAAAATCACTAATATGGCTTAAGGGCATTGATTAGTGTGTCGGGAGGGCACGAATGGTTTATGTGTGAATTAAACAGTTTAATGCATGATTATGTGATGAGCATGATTATGTGATGAGCATGCTTATGTGATTATATAAATAAATGAGATGCATGATTATGAGAATTAGTATGCATGTAGGCCTTGTATAGAATATTAGGGCATATTTGTAATTTTGGTCCGTTGAGGGTATAAATGTGATAAACTGTGGAGACCACATTATTATGTGGATATGTTAGCAATATGCGACTTGAGGCGATCCTAGAGGGCTAGTTAGCGGGAAAGTCACAACGAGACCCAATACTTGACTTGGGGCAAGTCAAGGGGTATTTTGGGTATTAGATGGTTATTTGGGTTATCGGGTTATAGAAATAAATAATTGGAGACATATTTGAGGTTAGGAAGCTTAGGTGGGAATACTGGGGAATTTTAGCATTTTTGCCCTCGGGGACGTTTCGGTACCCCGAGCCTCGGGATTGACTTAATTAACTAAAGTTAGACTAAGAAAAGTTGAGAAAATGGTAGAAGAAACTTAAACCGACCCTCTCCCTCTCTCAGTTTTATCATTATTCTTTCCTCTCTTTTTCTCTCAAGGGAAACCATTGGAACTTAAGGAAATTTAGCTGGGAATTCAGTGAATTGAGCTGAAGTTTTGGAAGATTAATTTAGTGTTCAGCTAAGGAGTTCAACCAGGATTGAGGTAAGACTTGAATCACACTTCTGGTTATTTAAATTCTATGGTTTTGATTGAGTTCTAAGAGGTTGTTGGATTTTGAAATTGAAGACTGAATTGAAGCTAGGAACCTGGGAGTTAGCTTAGAAATTTCTCAGAGAATTGGTGCTTCAGTGAAGGTAAGCTCGAATTTATGATCTAATGTTTGAATCTAGGTGTTTTCTTGACTGGTTTTGATGTTTTTAAGCTTTTGGGGTTCAGAAATTGAAGTGGGATTTTGATGAGTTTCTAGGCTAAGTTTTTGATGGATTATGTTGTTGGGAACGTGTTAGAAGTTTGTGACAATTGAGTTGTGGAATTAGGATGGTTTTGGGTGGTTTTGAGTGAGGTTTGAGTGTTAAAAATGGTGGTTTTTCTGGGTTCGCATATGAGTGCCGCGGCCCTGTTCTTTCGTGCCGCGACACTAGATTGAAACAGGATTTGGGGACCACTCTGGGTGTCGCGGCCCCCATAGGGTTGTGCTGCGGCGCTAGGCTAAATTCAAGAAAAAGGAATTTGAGTTTTAGGGTTTTGGCTCAGGTGGCTCGAGGGACGCTTCCGCTACCTTGTGTGGGGAAACGGGAGGTCCCGAGAGCACGGGATTGGTTCCAGAAGATGATTATGAGTTGGTTAGTAATGAGAGTGCAATGTCTGTGTTGTGACTAGGTATTCATCGAGGCTCGGGTTAGAGGACCGCGCTCGGGATTTTTATGCTCAAGAAGCTCGGTACATAGGTAAGAAAACCGCAACCGATTGTGAATTTATAATGGGACTAAGGGTTCCCTATTTTAAATGCTTTGTGAAGGATGATATTATGCCATGTAAATATAAACAAACGGCCTAAGAGTACCAGAGTTTACGTTGGCGCATAGGGCGTGGCTCAGCCACTGGTAGCTGAGGACAGCTTATCATTCACTGAGCTCGGTTTAAGCGGACTGGAGTCAGTGGGGTAAATAGGGGGTGCGACCTAAGGGCGTCGACCATGATTATCATGTGATTTGATTATTATTATTGATTGATGGATTTGTCTTGCTGAGTAGCTGAGTGTTGATTTGTTGATTCTCTGGTTATGTCTATGGCTATGTGATTAATGTGGTATGCTAAGTATATGAACATGCTCCAAGGGTTATTCAATTGTTATCATTGTTTGTGTCATAACGTTATATTTTCTTGCTAGGCCTTGGCTCACGGGTGCTACGTGGTGCAGGTAAAGGTAAGGGAAAACTTGATCAGCCCTGAATCAGAGAGCTCTGAGGCCAGAATGTACATGATCAGCTGCTTAGTCGCCACGGTTGAGGAAGGTACAGGAACGGGAGGACCATAAATATATGTTTTTCCCTTAGAGTGGCTAGCGGTTGTTCGCACTCTGGAAATTTTGTAAACTGACTTTCAAACACTGTTTCTTTTGGGATCCCTTGTATAAAATGTTTAATTATATGAAATGTATATTTTACGACCAAAATCATTTATCCCTAGTTCATTAGTGATGTCAGTGACACGTTTTTAACTGAATGACTTGATTAGCAAGTCCTGCACCTTTATAAATACATAGTGTAGCAGTCTTGGCTACCCAGGGCATTACAGTTTTTCTTGAGGGAAAATGAAATTTTAGAAAATGATTAGAAGTGTAAGAGAGAAATGATTAGGGTTTAGCTTGTGAGTGGGGTAAGGCTCTTACTCTTCCCCTAGGGTAGATGTCTTAGGCTCTTGAGATCCCTATGCATAGCCTTGCCGGCTACCCTTCTCTCTCTCCTCCCTTGGAAAAGACCTTTATGCCCTTGCTCATTTTTACCTCTCTCCTTAGACATTATAAGGGCCCTTTGGTAATTTTACTTATCTAAAATTCCCTAAAATTTTACCCTACAGTTTTTAAATATCTCCAGGCTTAATTAATTAAATTAAATGTGACCCAAAAATAAAATTTGTCACATATCACATAATTTTGGTAATTTTATCAAATTGACCAAAATGCCCTTAAAGGCTCGAGCAAGAAATTCTCATTCTGAAGCCCGGTTGATTGGAATTCAAACCTCAATCAATTTTTTCTAAAACTTATTGGCTCGACTATAAAGTATTAGTTGCCAGAAAAAAAATAATATTTTAATGCCATAGTATTTCCAATTTTATTTAATCCGAGATTTTTCTCCCATTAGGGTTTATTCCTTGGTCCGAGACCAATCTTTCTTTGCATATAGCCAGATCCTTTACCGGATCATTACAACGGCTATAGAATTCTCTAATCATCACAAATTCATATAATATCATTTATAAAAAAAATTATATTCCACATAATTCTTCACCGGCTACTAATGGGTGTTCAAAACACGGGATGTTATAGGTTTTGCCGCTATTACAATAATCCAGGTAAGAAAAGTTTGCATTGCATGTAGATCGGACATTGGCCTTATCGTATCTCAAAATAGTTATGACTGTATAAATTAAATGAGCTAGGGTTGTGTATCCTTATTGCTTACTTTGTTTGTTGTGATCGTTAGTAATTGATTTGATTGTGAGTATGCCGTAAGCTTAGTGCCAAGAGACGCACTCTGCTCAGTGAGTATGCAGTTATTATCGTAATCTTAGTGTCGGGAGGCACACTTTACTAGGAATCCACCGCACATAAGGTGCTAGTGAAGCGAATTACTTGCTATAGTTAATATTTAATGCCAATATGATTATTGAATATATGTGGTTATGACTTATTAGTTATGTGAATTGTTATTTATATGTTTATGATGTGGTTATTGTGTATGTCTTGTGGAACTCTTCTTGTTGGCTCACGAGTGCTCTATGGTGCAAGTAAGGGCAAGGGGAAAGTCAACAAGCCATGAGCTGGAGAGCTTTGGAGCGGCGCTTGCATGTTCAGCAGGCTCGGCCACCACGGTCGAGTTATTCTCAAAGTTCATCATGAGTCCTTAAACCACATGATAAGATCACAATAGATCAAAATAAATAAAACCTCAATGTTAGTCTATTTTGACTCATTTACTTGCAAAAGCAAGACACACTTCTTTGAAAGTAACTTTCACTTGGTTGCTATCTTTTATATATTTCACAAAATAAAATATGTGAACACAAATATCATGTGAAAATTTCTCAAATAAATAATCACTAATTTTCACTTTTAGTTGTCTAAATAATCTCAAAATTACTTAAACAACTTTTGTGTATTTCTTAAGAGTCTCTTTGAGATTCTTTTGAAAACACCAATTTTGCATCAATTGATTTTCTTATCAAAATCAAATTGAAGATGTCAAATTTTTTTAAACACTTTAAATCAATGAAAATAAACACTCATTGATTTATTTAAACACTTTGATTTCTTATGCTTTAGTTTAAAATGATCTCCTTATTCAGATTAATTTAAACATATCACTATCTTTAACTAAAATGAATAAAGTTCTCTTTAATCTATTCACTACTGGTGTAAAGATTCAAAATGGCTTCTCCAATTTTGCAATGTCTCCTCATTGAGACATTGACTATTTAAGAATATTGTCACTAAATAATTATCAAATATATTTCATTTGAATTGAGTCAATATGTCATCTCAAATTTTTTTAATACCTTAAAGTTCATTTTTCTAGTAATAGCAAGACACAACTATTAAAAGATGTAACCCCCTTAGGTTCATCTTTTCTTATCTCATAAAATGAGATGCTCATCTTTTAAATGAGAAAATTTTAAATTCTTAAATAATTCTTTTATTCACATATCACATAGTAACATGACTCTTTATTAATATGTAAACATAAATTATAAATATCATACACATATGATTTCACATTTCTACTGATTCACAAAATCAATATATTTATACATGTCATATAAAACTAATAAAATTTTCATTCTAATAATTTCTCATTATCACAAAATAAGACAATTATATAGCATGCTAGCATATTACCCAATAATCTACTAGATTATTTACACAATATGTTAATTAATCACATATAGCAAAAACACAAGATGTTGAATTATCTTCTAATCTAACCATTATATTTGCAAAATCAAAGAAGATTAGAAAACAATGAACCTCTTTTATAAAATTTTCTTCTTCTCATTTCTATCACCATATGAAAGCCATTAAATATTCTAAGAAAACCAAAGAAGAACATTACCTTATCTTACCATCTTTTCAAAGTTGGGTCCTCACAAGATCTCTATGGTTTCTCCTTCCATTGAAAAGGAAATTAAGCTTTTGATTGTTAGAGATATATATTATACTCAATGGAAATGGTAAAACTGAAGATACAACTCTATGCAAAAGATTACAATAGACAAGATGATAGATAAATAAGTGTTACAAATCTATTACAAAAATACAAGTAAATAGAGAATAGAAGAAGAGAAGATAAAAGCAATAGTTGAAATAAGAAATAACAAGAAAAATGAAATAAATCACTCTCACACTTACACAACCAAAGTGAAGAGCATTGGGGATCACCAACTTCAACAAGAGCTACAACCTTTTTCCAAAAGTTTATTTCCCCTATCTCAAGCACTAAGGGATTCTCTAAATATTGGAAATAGCTCTATGGAATAATCAAGTAATTTGGTGTATTTCTAGCAAAGTGCTCTAGTGGATAGAAATAGAGTTGTAACGCCATGGTTACTCCAAGACCGTTGCTGTGGAATTTGAATAGTGCTTAACTCGCTAAACGAGTCATTTGGTTATAAACGTGCATCTATGCATCATTAATAGGCTAAGGTGAAAAATCTTGATCAAAAGGAATGGATATATTTGATTTAAAACATAAAACTGTACATGGGCCCATAAAAACATTTACAAAGTTATTTACAATCCAAAATGGTCATTATAGTGTACACATCACCATCTAAGCGGCCACATATGTACACATCACCATCTAAGCGCTCCACTCAAGGCTGGGTGAACTTTTCTTTCCCTTTACATGCACCACATAGCACCCGTGAGCCAAGGCTCAGCAAGAAAACCCATTACTGCTTGTATTCAGTATTAATAGATGATTATGATAATCATACTGGGGCTTGTAGCCCAATCAGATAAGCGAACCCAATCAGATAAGTGAATAACACTTTATGATTCTGGTAATCATGCTGGGGCTTATTGCCTAATCAGATAAGTGACTGTTAAGTCACGAACTTGAACCAGATAAGTAACTAATAAGTCACAAACATAAACTAGATAAGTAACTAATAAATCACAAACTTGGGCTCTGCACCCTAAGTCATGTGACATTATAGTGACCTGAGCCTTTTGGCTCTGGCTCTAAGTAACTAGCCTTTAGACTAGACAAGCGTTTTTTTTTTCCTCGCACTTAAGGTCGGTCAAGCATTTCATGCTTATGTTGATAATGCTCATGTCGATTAGATCTAATCTTTTCAGCTTGCGTTACACACACTAATACTGTTCTTGACTCATAAGCCAATACCATACGACTTGTGCCATTTCCTGACTCATAGGTCAGTACCATTCGCAGATAAGCAAAGCTGCTATGAATTTACTATGAAATCAATGTCAATATATAGAGCATTCAACATGCTTCATAAATAACCATGCATGTCATATACTGGGTGTAGTTTTCTTACCTCTGGTTCGAGCGAGAATTAATAAAAGAACGACCTTTGAGAAGGATCGGTCCTTAAGTACCTTAGCAATCACCTAGTCATAAGCAATATGGAATTCCATCAATAAAATAAATCAATAAAATGTTTATAATCTAAATCTCGCTCCCGGGACCTCAAATCCTACTAACACGGTTAGTAAATTTGATCCTGAGCCTTAAGAATTGAAACCTCGAGCCTAAAACCCTTGAAAAACCCTTCTTAGTTCAAATAGGAAGGGCGGGTCGTGATTTGCCCTCAAAACAGAGAGCACTACATGAGGAGCTAGGGACGGGCCACGACTTGACCCATGGTGGGTTGCGGCGCGCCTCCCCCACAGAGCCCAAGGAGGCTCTGACTTGGGTCCAAGTCGCGACTTGGCCTAGTGAGTCGCGACTTGACCCCATGAACCCAGCTTCCCCTGCCCTTTTCTCAATTCAAACCTCATCAAACCTTCACCAATCAACCCAGAAATCACAACCAATCATCAAAACATCATATCCACTAGTTTAACAAAAAAACCCAAGCTTTGAATCATTAAAAATCACCTCAAATTACTACTTCTATAATCAAAACTTTAAGTTCAAAAACCAACTCAAAAAAGAGCAAAAACCAGAAAATTTATGGTTGACTCCTTACCTTAAACTCAGGTTTGCATCCCTTTCAATGGCTGAACTAAAGTCCTAAGCTCCAACCTTGATTTCCTAGCTTCAATCCTCAAATTGAGCTTCAAAATTCAAAGGAAAAAAGAGAGGAGAATGATGATTGTGAGGTAGAAGAAAAGGGCTCTGTTTTGGCTTTCTAATTTCTTCTACAACCAGCCTAATGCAAATATATCCTAAGGTCAAATGACCAAAATGCCCCCAAGCCTAATTATTTCCTCGACAGCCACCAAGGGAAAAATTGCCCTTTCCCATCTAATCCCGTTAATCATAATTAACGTCCTCCAATTCTGTAGAGTCCCAAAAATTTACTTAGCTAGTTAGATAATAGTAATAACTAGTAGTAGTTATAGTATGTTTATTACTGTGGATTTTGGTTCAAGCTGGGACTTAGTTGAACACTCGTAGCAACACCTATAGATTTTATAAGTTTAACCTATAGTTTAAGAATATTAATTATAACATAAGGTTTGATTAATATAGCTGATTATAAAGATTTCATTTATTATACTATAAGGTTTAGATAGAATTAATAAGATCATGCCACTTGTCGTGTGCATGTTTATTAAGGATTTAAGTATTTTGATGAATAGTTTAATTAAAAAGAAAGATCTAGAAGCTCTAGAACCTTCCAGCAGCTTCAAAATTGTATTATGACTCATTCAAAGCTGTTTATCCAATTCAAATTAAGCTGATAAAGTGCAATTATGTGTCTATTATTTCAACGTAAGTCAATATATCGCCACATGGGAGATACAAAAAACACGTCAACTTCGTACGATCGAAACCATGAGCACTCGGGACATAGCGCCAGGCGGTCTATCACCTAGGGTGGGTGATATATCGGCCCTAGGACCACTTTTTCAAACGTTGTGGAAACCAAGCTTGATTCCTCCCTTAAACTCTTGTTTAGCCTTTGAACATTTTTGACCGAGTCTTAAGCACCTGTTGAACGAATATTCAAATATTTTCAATTAATATTCATTATTTTATTCAAGCTAAATGAAGATATTTTCACACCTTAAACTCTATAAATAGGACCTAGTACCTAGCCATTTCTCTCATTCTTCAAGCTATGTTCATAGCCTTCAAGCTGCTAAGATTACTATAGAGTGATAAACACTTGGGTTGGGATTAAAGTTTTATCATCTTAAGCTTTATAAACACTTGGGAAGTAAGATATAGAGTGTGTTTTCAATATCGAGGTGTAGTTCGGTTCTAGTACATCCAAAGGTATTCTTATTCTGAAGTTCATTTCTGTATGTTTCTTTAGTATCCTTTAGTTTTCCTTACTCAAATCCTAACTCGTTGTATTTTATTCTTGGTTAGGTATTTAAGTTCTTTGAACTTAAGGTTTCTTTTTGGTAAGCTTCTTCTTGGTGGTTTAGTTTTCTTCTTTATCATCTATTTTCTTTAGAAATACTCACATTATTATTATTGGCTTTAGGAGTGTTCCAAATCCCGTCCTTGTTCTCAAATATCCCGGTATTGGTAAGGAAAATAGGATAGGTTTTATGTGCTTTTATGTTTTGATATGTTTATGCTATGATATATGTATGATATGTTTTAGTCTTTGAATATATAATTTTGTTTAGATAACAATCATATAATTTGTTTAGATAACAAACATATAACTTGTTTAGATAACAAGTCCCAATAATATATTACTTGGGCATATGATTGTTTAGATATCGAGCCCCATAAATTTATATGACTTCTTTATATAACTAAGCCCCTTAGATTTATGGGCATATGATTGCTTAGCTAGCAAGCCCCAAGAAGTATGATGGCCATTATAATGCATGTTTTATAGTCATATGTTTTATAGGCTCACTCCTTTATTTTTATGTATAAAGGAAAATAGATATGGGTGGAAGGATTTGTAGTAGCTTTGCTTATGTATTAAGGATGTAGGGATTTGATGAACTGCGTGACGATTCGAGGACGACGTTATTTTTAGTCTCTTTAAATTATGTTTTTATGTATTTTCTACACTTAGATTTGTAAACAATTTCCTTTAGTTTAAAGTTATGTTTTATTTTAAAACAATGAGATCCCATACCTCGCATTTATGTATTTCAATATTTACTTTGGAGATTTTAATAAAGTTGTCAATATTTCTTGTTGACGGTGAGAACTCGTCAACGAAATTAAGTTGGAAAAATGATCAAATCAATATCACTGATCTGAAAACTATAAAAACTTGAACAATAACTCAAGAACAATGATAGAACAGTAATGGAGAATTCAGTCTTTCATTCACACTCTAACCTCTGCTACAGTAAAATTTCCAACCCCCTTTCAGGTGGCCTTGGAGTTCCTTTTATAGTAGGCTCTAATGGCCTCAGGTATATAGTGGTCCAGGGGACCAAGTGGTACATACGTACTGTACTAGGGGTGTGGCCTCAGAGGTTGTGGTTGTACATCCTATACAGGAGCAGGTGTCAGGAGGATGTCTCCACTACTCATCTGTACCCGTATCTGATGCATGGTGGCAGGCGTAGTGGCACAGGAGGTAGTGGTGTCGGTTCTGACCTATGGCCGTAGACGTACGGACCATGATCCTTGCTGGCACTGGTATCCGTACCTAGTACTTGGTCGTACAAATATGTCCCATTTGGCTCGTACTGGATCTCCTAAGCATAGGGACTTCGAGGTGTGAAAAAGGGGATCTTTGGCCCATACGCATCAAGTCATGGGGTGTCGACCTCCTGAGAAGATGGTGGGCTGGTGGACCTCCCAGGACGTGTGCGCGTGGGACCTTGCGCGGCCTCGCGTATGGGGCGCCATTGACGACCTCGCAGCCTCCCTCGGCCCCGCGCATGGGCATGGTGGGAGTGGCCCAAGGGCCTCGCGGATCGGTGGCCTCGTGGAATGGGACGAACTCGCCATATGATGGCCTTGCCATATGATGGCCTCGCCCATGTGGTGGCCTCGCGGAATAGGGCGCCACGCCCATATGGTGGCCTCGCGGAATAGGGCGCCTCGCCCATATGATGGCCTCGCGGAATAGGGCGCCTCGCCCATATGATGGCCTCGCGGAATAGGGCGCCTCGCCCATATGATGGCTTCGCGGAATAGGGCGCCTCGCCCATATGGGGGCCTCGCGGAATAGGGCGCCTCGCCCATATGATGGCCTCGCGGAACAGGGCGCCTCGCCCATATGATGGCCTCGCGGAATAGGGCGCCTCGCCCATACGATGGCCTCGCGGAATAGGGCGCCTCGCCCATATGATGGCCTCGCCATATGATGGCCTCGCGGAATAGGGCGCCTCGCCCATATGATGGCCTCGCCATATGATGGCCTCGCGGAATAGGACGCCTCGCCCATATGGTGGCCTCGCGGAATAGGGCGCTTCGCCCATATGATGGCCTCGCGGAATAGGACGCCTCGCCCATATGGTGGCCTCGCGGAATAGGGCGCTTCGCCCATATGATGGCCTCGCCATATGATGGCCTCGCGGAATAGGGCGCCTTGCCCATATGATGGCCTCGCGGAATAGGGCGCCTCGCCCATATGATGGCCTCGCCATATGATGGCCTCGCGGAATAGGGCGCCTCGCCCATATGATGGCCTCACGGAATAGGACGCCTCGCCCATATGGTGGCCTTACATTTTCTCTTGATGAGATAATGAGCATCAACATTTCTTATGTATGTTTTCTAAAAAATAGTAGCTATGTCTAGTAGTTTTAATGGTTCAAGGTCTTAGAATTAGTTGGGTCATTACAAATTCCCACTATCCTTTAATTCCCGGTAATGCACTAATCATCAAATTACCCGGAGTCTCATCCCGAGCCCGGAAATTAACCCTGCTATGACCAAACCGCTAACTTGCATTCTAAGATTGTCTTATGCCGAATAGCTCGAACAAATCCACATTATAATGTGGTCTCATCAATAAATCATAGACATGCATACAGTTGTACAAATATGCAATTATCATCATATATTTCACATAATAATGCATTTAATCACATAATTGCATAATAAATAAATTATGGCCCTCTCGGTCGCCTAATCCAACCATTAAACCTCATTAGGGATTTTGGGGCATTACAACTTTCCCCTCCTTACAGAAATTTTGTCCTCGAAATTTACCTGAACAGCTCGGGATACTGACTCTGCATCTCTGACTCCAGCTCCCAAGTCGCTTCCTCGACCTTGCTGTTCCTGCATAATACCTTAACCAAAGGTATAGTTTTATTTCTCAGGACCTTGTCTTTTCTGTATAGTATCTGGACTGGCTGTTCCTCGTAGGAGAGATCTTCCTCAAGCTCCAGATCTTCGTAACTCAAGACATGAGTCACATCTGATACATACCTCCGAAGAGCTGAAACATGAAATACGTTGCACGATCGACAATGCCGGTGGTAAGGCCAACCTGTAAGCCACTTGACCAATCCTCTCTAGGATCTCAAATGGACCTACAAATCTAGGGCTCAGCTTGCCCTTCTTCCCAAATATTCTCACCTCTTTCCATGGCGAGACTCTAAGGAAAACATAGTCTCCTACCTGGAACTCCACGTTCCTACGTTTAGGATCTGCGTAATTTTTTTGTCTACTTTTAGAAGCAAGCATCCGAGCTCTAATCTTCTCAACGGCCTCACGAATCATCTGAACTGCCTCAGGACCCAAGTATCTCCTTTCTCCTGTCTCATCCCAATGAATGGGAGATCTGCATTTCCTACCATACAACATCTCATAAGGTGCCACCCCAATGGTAGATTGATAATTGTTGTTGTAGGAAAACTCTATCAAAGGTAGATACTTACTCAAGGATCCACCAAAGTACAATACACATGCTCGCATCATGTCTTCTAATATCTGAATCGTCCTATCAGATTGTCCATCTGTCTGAAGATGGTAAGTAGTACTGAACTTTAACTGTGTTCCCATGGCTTTCTGTAAACTTCCCCAGAAATTGGAAGTGAAAGTGGGGTCTCGATCTGACACGATCGACCTCGGTGCTCCATGGAGGCGCACAATCTCTCTCACATAGATATCTGCATACTGGTCAACTGTATAAGTAGTCCTCACTGGAAGAAAGTGAGCTGACTTGATATAATGATCCATAGTAACCCATACTGAATCATGTTGACCAACAGTCCTGGGTAACCCCACCATGAAATCCATCGTGATGTCTTCCCATTTCCATTATGGAATGTCTAGAGGCTACAATAACCCTGCTAGTCCCTGATGCTCAGCCTTGACCTGTTGACATGTCAAGCAGTTAGCCATATACTCTACTACATCCCTCTTCATCCCAGGCCACCATTACAGTGATCTCACATCTTGACACATCTTCGTGGTGCCTGGATGCAAAGAGTAAGGAGTAGTATGCGATTAATCCAAAATCTCTTGCCTCAAAGAAATGTCTAACAGAACACATATCCGACCTTTGTATCTCAACAAACCCATGTTTGACTCTGAATAATCTCTGGACACTCTAGGTATAACATCCTCTAACTGGCCCACCAGTAACTCTATACCAGCTCTAGTCATATCCTCTGCTAATTCTCTGGATATTAGCCTCGCACTTTAAATATGTCCCGGACCCTTCCGGCTTAAATCATCAGCTACCACGTTGGCCTTTCCTGGGTGATACAGATTCTCACAATCATAATCTTTTACTAACTCCAGCCAACGCCTTTGTCTCATGTTCAGGTTTTTTTGTGTGAAGAAGAGCTTCCGGCTCTTGTGGTCAGTATAGATCTCACACTTCTCACCATAAAGGTAATGTCTCCATACTTTTAATGCAAAGACCACAACCACCAACTCTAAATCATGAGTGAGATATCTCTGTTCATACTCCTTCAACTAACGTGAGGCATAAGCAATCACCTTCCCTGACTACATCAAAACACAACCAAAACCCTGATGTGAGGCATCATAGTATATCACAAACTTCTCATGATCTGTAGGAAGACTCAGAATTGGAGCTATAATCAACCTCTACTTCAGTTCCTGGAAGTTGTTCCCACACCTGTTTAAACACACAAACTTCTGATTCTTTCGTGTCAGCTCAGTCAATGAAGTGGCAATCTTTGAGAACCCTTCCACGAAACGTCTGTAATAACCTGCCAATCCAAGGAAACTTTTAATTTTTGAAGCATTCTTTGGCCTTGGCCAATCTCTGACTGCCTCAATCTTGGTTGGATCCAATTTAATCCCCTCCCTACTAACAATGTGCCCAAGGAAAGTTACCTGAGATAACCAGAACTCACACTTCATGAACTTTGTAAACAGTGTGTGTTCCCTCAGTCTTTGTAGAACCAATCTCAAATGTTGTTCATGGTCCGACTCTGACTGAGAATAAACCAGGATATCATCAATGAAGACGATCACAAACTGGTCCAAATAATCCTTGAACACTCTGTTCATCAAATCCATAAAAGTAGCTGGGGCATCAGTCAATCCAAAAGACATGACTAAGAACTCATAATGCCCATATCTAGTGCAAAAAGCAGTCTTCGGTATATCTCTCTCCTTGACCCTCAACTGATGATAACTAGATCTAAGGTCTATCTTTGAAAATACCCTTTTACCTTACAACTGATTAAACAGATCATCTATCCTTGCCAGAGGATACTTGTTCTTAATTGTTAACTTATTCAGTTCTCTGTAATCAATACACATTCTCAGATAACCATCTTTCTTCTTCACAAACAGAACTGGTACACCCCATGGTGAGAAACTAGGTCTGATAAAACCCAAAGCTAACAGCTCCTGCAGCTATACTTTCAATTCTTTTAACTCTTTTGGGGCCATTCTATAAGGTGCTCTAGACATTGGCTCCATCCCTGGTGCCATTTTTATCACAAACTCAATCTCTCTATGTGGTGGCAACCCTGGTAAATCTTCAGGAAACACATCCAAAAACTCACACACTAATCTGGTCTCCTCTGGTCCCACTGGCATGGCCTGAGTGGTATCCACCACACTGGCTAAGAATCCTATACAACCTCCTTGCAATAGATCTCTAACCCTCAGAATAGATATCATAGGTATACGAGGTCCATGCACAGTACCAAAAATACAAAAGGATCCTCACATTTTCAGGCTCAAAGGTTACCATCTTCCTTCTACAATCTATGGTTGCCCCATACTTCACTAAAAAATCCATACCCAGAATCATGTCAAAGTCAGTCATAACCAACTCTATCAAATCAACTGACAACTCTATGCCCTCTACTGTCACTGGCAGTGATCTGACCCATCTCCTGGATACTACTAACTCCCCAGTGGGTAATAAGGTCTCGAACCCCACAACATAATAATCACATGGTCTACACAGTCTATCAATAATTCTACTAGCAACAAAATAATGTGTAGCACCAAAATCAATCAATACAATATAAGGGTTTCCAGTACTAAAATGCTGACTTATAACTATCGAGGGTGAAGCCTCGCTTCTGCTTGAGTCAATGTGAACACTTAAGCTAGGGCCGAGTTGTCCGCCTTCCTGGGTCCTTCCTTTCTTGCTTTTGGGTAATCTTTCTTGAAATGTCCCACTGCCCCACATAAGAAGCAAGCCTTTGCCCTACACTCCTGCAAATGGTGTCTCTTGCACCTAGGGCATTCTGGATAAGTCCTTCAGGCCTCACTGCCACCCTAGCGGCCCATCGGAATACCACGTGGTCGCCTATTAGGACCTGGAGCTGGGAAGGTATCAGGAACCTTCCTCTTCTGATCACTGGGGTCTCCGCCCCTACATGAACCCACAAATGGAGGACCTGTCCTCCTCAACTCTCTTCTGGTTGTAATGTCCAACCAGATCTTGTTCTCCGCGCTCTCAGTTGTGAGTGCCTTCTCCACCACCTGTGCATAAGTAGTAATTCAATCCAAAGTGGTTATACGAACACCCCGGGCTAGTCTAGGTTGTAGACCCTGGAGAAACCTCTCCCTCATGGTCCCATCAATGGGCACCAGCTTCATGGAAAACTTTGCCAATCTATCATACTTCAGAGCATATTCAGTTACTGAAAAACTCCCCTGAAGTAATCTGCTGAACTCTTCAACCTTTGCAGCCCTAATGGCATCATTATAGTACTTCTCATTAAATAGAGTCTGAAACTCTTCCCAACTCAGGGCATTGGCATTTCTGGTATGGGATATCACTTCCCACCAAATTCGGGCATCCTCCTGAAACATGTATGTGGCACAAGCCATTCTCTCATTACCAAACACCCTCATGAAATCAAGGATGGTGGTAATCATGCTCATCCATTGCTCAGCTTTAGCTGGATCTACACTACCTTCAAAAACTAGAGGTTGCTGTTTCCTGAACCTTTCATAAAGAGGTTCCCATTTGCTTCCAGCCTCTGGCAGCTGCTCAACTGTTGGCATCGCTATAGGTGGTGCCTCTGATAAAATGTTCCCTTTAGGAACCTCTTGTTGTCTCAAGAGGCAGATTTTTTCTTCTTGCCTCAATACTCTGGCCTGTAAGTCAACAAACAACTGTTGCCAGTTTTTAGGAACTGACTGTGGAATTTGATTCTGGTCATTCTCTTGACCCTGTCTATCATTCTGGCCCTGATCTTCCTGGCCAGCTGATGAATCTATCTGTCTTGGAATCATAACTACAACTTATACTATGCTGAAACAATCAATGCGGCCAGTTAGGCAGTGATAACTAAACCTCTTGTCGCCTCACGGTCCAAGATCAAGCAGATATTCATCCATGTTCCACAATTTTGTAGATAAACAAATGGATATATGATCATAGCATTTAGCATTTAACACTTATCAATTAATAATTCAACAATGAACAATATTAATAAGCATGTTCTAGCAATATCATTACTAAAAAGCACGTTCTTGCTTATGATGCAGCAATCAAGGCCCAACCTTATCAATATATCTTATGTAAGGAGGTAAACATTTATATTCTATTTAAGCAGTTAAAAATATAACCACATAAATAGTTACCAAACTATGAGTCGAGCTTAACTTCAGCGGCTAGTGTACATGCCCAGCTAGTCTACAAGAACCCTAAACCTTGGCACACTATAATACCAAGTTGTAATGCCCTGGTTACTCCAAGACCGTTACTGTGGACTTTAAACAGTGCTTAACTCGCTAAACGAGTCATTTTGTTATAAACATGCATCTAGGTATCATTAATAGGCTAAGGTGAAAAATCTTGATCAAAAGGATTGGATATATTTTATTTAAAACATAAAAATGTACATGGGCCCATAAGAACATTTACAAAGTTATTTACAATCCAAAATGGTCATTACAGTGTAAAATTTACAACTCGCCGACCTAAGCGGCAAAAATAGGGTTAACCCCTAGTTCCTCTGAGAAACACCTAGGTCGTGGTGGTCAAGCGGCCGCATATGTACACATCACCACCTAAGCTCTCCACTCAAGGTTGGGTGAGCTTTTCTTTCCCTTTACTTGCACCACATAGCACTCGTGAGCCAAGACTCAGCAAGAAAACCCATTACTGCATGTATTCAATATCAATAGATAATTATGATAATCATACAGGGGCTTGTAGCCCAATCGGATAACTGAATAACACCTTATGATTCTGGTAATCATGCTGGGGCTTATAGCTCAATCAGATAAGTGACTATTAAGTCACGAACTTGAACCAGATAAGTAACTAATAAGTCACGAACTTAAACCAGATAAGTAACTAATTAATTACGAACTTGGGCTCCGCACCCTAAGCCATGTGACGTTACAGTCACCTGAGCCTTTTGGCTCTGGCTCTGGCTCTAAGTAACTAGCCTTTAGACTAGACAATCACTTTTGTTTTCATAGAACTTAAGGTCGGTCAAGCATTATATGCTTATGTTGATAATGCTCATGTCGATTAGATATAATATTTTTGGCTTGCGTTACACACGCTAATACCGTTCTTGACTCATAAGCCAATACCATACGACTCGTGCCGTTTCCTGATTCATAGGTCAGTGCCATACACAGATAAGCAAAGATGCTATGCATTTACCATGAAATCAATGTCAATATATAGAGCACTCAACATGATTCATCAATAACCATGCATGTCATATACTGGGTGCAGTTTTCTTACCTCTGGTTCGTGTGAGAATTAATAAAAGAACGACCTTTGAGAACGATCGATCCTTAAGTTCCTTAGTAGTCACCTAATCATAACCAATATGGAATTGCATCAATAAAATAAATCAATAAAAGGTTTATAATCTAAACCTCGCTCCCGGGACCTCGAATCCTACTAACACGGTTAGTAAATTCGATCCTGAGCCTTAAGAATTGAAACCCCGAGCCTAAAACCCTTGAAAAACCCTTCTTAGTTCAAATAGGAAGGGTGGGTCATGACTTGCCCTCAAAACAGAGAGCATTACATGAAGAGCTAGGGGCGAACTGCGACTTGACCCATGGTGGGTTGCAGCGCGCCTCCACCCATAGAGCCCAAGGAGGCTCTGACTTGGGTCCAAGTCGCGACTTGGCCTAGTGAGTCGCGACTTGACCCCATGAACCCAGCTTCCCCTGCCCTTTTCTCAATTCAAATCTCATCAAACCTTCACCAATCAACCCAAAAATCACAACCAATCATCAACACATCATATCCACTAGTTTAACCATAAAACCCAAGCTTTGAATCATTAAAAACCACCTCAAATTACCACTTCTATAATAAAAACTTTAAGTTAAAAAACTAACTCAAAACAGAGCAAAAACCAAAAAATTAATGGCTAAATCCTTACCTCAAACTCAGGTTTGCATCCCCTTTAATGGATGAATTAAAGTCCTAAGCTCCAACCTTGATTTCCTAGCTTCAATCCTCAAATTGAACTTCAAAATTCAAAGGAAAGAAAATAGGAGAATGATGATCGTGAGGTAGAAGAATAGGGCTCTGTTTTGGCTTTCTAATTTCTTCTACAACCAGCCTAATTCAAATATATCCTAAGGTCAAATGACCAAAATGCCCTCAAGCCTAATTATTTCCTTAACAGCCACCAAGGGAAAAATCGTCCTTTCCCATATAATCCCGTTAATCATAATTAACGTCCTCTAATTCCCATTATCCTTTAATTCCCGATAATGCAGTAATCATCAAATTACCCTGAGACTCACCCCGAGCCTGGAAATTAACCCTGTTATGACCAAACCACTAACTTGCATTCTAAGATCGTCTCATGCTGAATAGCTCGAACAAATCCACATTATAATGTGGTCTCATCCATAAATCATAGACATGCATACAGTTATACAAATATGCAATTATCATCATATATTTCACATAATAATGCATTTAATCACATAATTGCATAATAAATCAATTATGGCCCTCCCGACCTTCTAATCCAACCATTAAACCTCATTAGGGATTTTTGGGCATTACAAGAGTTGTATTGCAAGTGAGCATTAGACTCTTATTTATAGTGTTTGAGATACCCTATGAATTTCAAATTCCACCAACCCCATGGCTGTTACCAATGTTTAATTGAATGTTTGTGGAATTAAAATGGAGATTTGGGAGTTACTTGGGATGTTAGAATCGTTCAAATTGGAAAAAACTGAAAAGTGAAATTGGCTGTCAGCACCCCTGGCCGTGGCCAGGGATTATTAGTGGCCACGGCCACAGCTCCAATTTCAACAACAAAATTTCAGTTTTTCCAAAATGTCCCAAACCCTTTCCCACATGATTTTGTAGCCTTCATACACCTAATGAGAGTTAAAAACATGTCTCCAACAACCATATTTCATAATGGCTTTGTGAAATCCAAAATCAAATATGTAAGACACAATCTATACAATATTGGGTAATATTTGGGAGTTACAAATTTGTAAATGACTTTGTAACTCCAAAATATGTCACATTTGGGCACACACATGTGTCCAATTTTGTGACTCTCAATAATTTGTTACAAGGTATGACAAATCACATTTTGTCACATTATTTAATCTAACATTATATTATTTAAAATAATATAACTATTTTTACATGTAACTACGTAAAGGGAAAAAAAAGAAGGGCATGTGTTGTGAAGATTTTATCTTTTATGGTAGTTATGTGGTGAAGACAATGTTGAAGGGAATCAGTCTATATATTGAAGGACAACTGTGGTGAAGCTAAAGAAAAAGCAGCTTCTTTCTATAATTGATGGAAAAGGAAGAATAAGAGCAAGAAGGAGGTGGATCATTAATTTAGATTTTTAGTGTTTTATTTTTGTTTAAATTTTTTTTATGAACTATTTATAATATTTGGAAGGTTTGTTTCGGTTGGTTATTAGAATTTCTTAACTTTTTTTACTTATGTTTTTAATGTTGAAATGGGTATCTGGTTAAAGTTAATTCTACTTGTAAAGCATATTTTGTAACTGGTTCCGTTGTTATATAAAGTTTGCATTTCCTACTTCTATTTTGTTGTTGTTTGTTTATTTTCTTTTAATGTTTTTTTTTTCATTGGATGCTTCTTTTCATTGATCTTAAATTCTATCTAGAATTCACTGTCATTGTAATTATATTCTTTCAATTTTTTTCTAAATAATGTAAATGGTTACAATGACTAAATACAACAACCATACAAAACAAAAATAGTGTCTTTATTTATCATATACTTCTTAGTATATTGTCTATACATACTCAATGAGTAATTCCTTTATATTGAGATTAATATTGCAATATTTTATGCATAATAAAAAAAAACAAATGGATATAAGACTTTTAATAATAAACAATCAATAACTAAGCGTGAGTCTCAGGTTTCTCTCCATCCATGGCGAGGAGACGTAAATCTGTGCAGAAGCTAGCCAAACAAGATGTTCTACTAGATCTCCCTTCATCCAATATTCTTATTCCGTCTCCGGTTACGGAGGAAGAGTTTGCTAAGGAGGTGGGTGCTGTTGTTGAGACGCAGGGGGCTGAACCTCGTGATTTTGGCGTTAGTGCACAGCTGGTGGGTGTTGTTGACGAGAAGCAGGGGTCTGTACCTAGGGATTTCAGAGATTATGCGAAGGAGATTAGTGCAACCAATTGTGAACAGGTTTCATTATCATGGGTTGTTGAGGAAGATGATAGGACTTTCCAAGAATTGGCCAAGGCAAATTGGGCTCGTTTCAAAGAATCTCTCCCTTCTTATGGTGGTATGCAGCTGCAATTTTCAGAACCTATGCATAAAGACAATAAGCTAGTTGCTAAATTGGACATTGATGAGATAGAAGTGGAAGCATCATTTTGGAAATCTACTTTGATTTGTGTGGTGATAGGAGCTAATCCTCCATTAGCCATCTTTGAAGGTTTCATTAAACGGATTTGGGGCAAGCTTGGTATTGAGGGAGTGGCTCGTCTGAATTCAGGTTTTACAATGGTGAAATTATGAGATAAAGCTACGCGTGACTTGGTGCTGGAATCTGGTGTGGTTCACTTTGACAAGAAACCTGTTATTCTATGTCCCTGGACAACAAATATTGATTCATTGAGATCAGTAAAATCAGTACCAATGAGGATTAGATTACCTGATCTTGGGTTACAATATTGGGGTGTTAAGTGCTTGAGTGCTCTCGTTAGTACTAACGATTGGTAAGCCAATTATGGTAGTTAAAATTACCAAGGATATGTCTATGTTAAAGTTTGCTCGAGTCTTAGTAGAAATGGAAATAGCAGATAAGCTCCCTCAATTCATCAGCTATCTCAATGAGAGAGGTCAGGTATGGAACAACCTCTTAAGTATGAGTGGCTTCCTACCAAATGCTCTAATTGTAAGAAGCTGGGACATATTGCTAATTCATGTAAGTTTGTTGCTGGAGTCGTCTGGAGGAAGAAAGAGTCTAAGAGCATACCAGAAACTGATCTATCTAAGGATGTAGCTGCTGATAATTCAAAGCAGTGTAGCTCCGGAGTATTTCAGCAGACTACTCAAGAAGCTTCTCAAGATGATGCTGGTCCTAGTGATATATGTTGGTCTGTTCCGAAAGAATTGGGAATGCGAAATCTACTGTTCCGGTTCCTTTTGAGCATTCTCAGAATTCTTATAGTGTTCTGCAAGAGAATCATAAGAATCTGAATGATCTGGTTTCACCTACTGGTTTGAATGGAGTTTTGCAACATCCTAAGCTGGAACGTTAGAGGATTGAATAGGAAGAATAAACAGATATCATTTTGGATGTCTGTAGATTGAATAAAGTTGGTATTGGGGCTTTAATTGAAACTAAAGTCAAGGGGGATAAAATTAAGGAAATTATGAGTTCTTCTTTTACTGATTGGATGTATTATAGTAGTGTGTGTCTTGAAGGCAGAGTTCTGTTGATTTGGAAAGCTCATCTGGCTCATGTTGATTTATTCAGGAGAATGCTCAATTGTTGCATTGTAGAGTTAAAATTTGTAGTAGGAATCAATAATTTTGTCTCACCATTGTGTATGGTTCTAACGACTTGGAGACTAGGAGGATTTTATGACATGATCTGGCTCACTTGCATTTACCTATAAAACCGTGGATAATCTTGGGGGATTTTAATGCAGCCTTTGATGTTAATGATAGAATTGGAGGGAGACCCATATCAGTGAAGGAAATGGAGGATGCCCAACAATGGTTGGCTCTCGGGTTGGTTGAAGAAATGAAGATTATGGGACCTTACTTTACTTGGTCTTATAATCAAGAAGGGGGGAATCACATTTTTTCTAAGTTGGACAGGGTCTTCTCAAATGAGGCTTGGTTGGATTATTTTCCGTTGGCTTTAGTTTTTTCTCAATGGGAGGTGGTTTCTGATCATAGCATTCTTCTTATCAAGCATGTTGAAGTTCGAAGAATGGGAGTTAAGCTGTTTTGCTATTATAATATGTGGTCTTCTCATGCTCAATTCAGGGAAACAATGTTAGATAGCTGGTCCAAATCTCTGGTACTAAGGGCAGTGGATTGGCGAAGTTAGTTGAGAAATTGGTTCGGCTCAAACATGTTCTAAAGAGGTTTAACTGGAGGGTTATGGGTGATGTTGGTTGTAACTTTGAGAGAAGTAAATACTTGTTCCAGTAGGCCCAGTCTAATCTGTATGATTATCCTAGTAATATCTCTTTGATTTCTGTAGAAAGAGAAGCTTATTTGGAGTTTAGTAGGCAAGAGAAAATCTATGAGAGTTTCCTTCGCCAAAAGAGTAAAATCACTTGGCTTCGGTTTGGGGATGAAAACTCTTCTTATTTTCATGCTAGTTTGAAGAAAAGGAAAGTTGTCAACAAGATAGTTTCTTTCATTTCTGTTGATGGTACAATTGTAGATGACTATGAGATGGTTACTCTTCATTTTCTTCAGCATTTTCAGAGTTTCATGGGTTGTGCTAGTAGGGCTAATGGTCATATTGACCCTCAAAGTATCACTTTTGGTCCAGTTTTAGATCTTGATACCCAGCTGGAGTTAATTAAGCCTTTTTCCCTTCGTGATGTTAAAGTTTCCTTATTTAGCATCCAATCAGTCAAGAGCCCTGGTCCTGACGGGTATGGGGCTGGTTTTTTCAAAGACTTGTGGAAAGATATAGGCAAGGAAGTGTCTTTGGCTGTCCTTGATTTTTTTGAAACAGGAAAAATTCCTCAAAGTTTAAATGAAACGCTTCTGGTGCTTATTCCTAAGGTGGACCAACCAACTAGTGCAGCTAATTTTAGACCTATAGCTTGCTGTACCACTATATATAAATGCATTTCTAAGATGCTTTGTGGTCGGCTAGCTACATTGCTTCCCTCATTGATTAATCAAAACCAAGGTGCGTTTATTAAGCACAAATCTCTTACCTACAATGTTCTTATCTTTCAAGATTTTTTTTTGATGAAAAGGAAATATATTGAGAACAAACCAACCAAGTACAAACACACCAAACAGCCTTACATCTGAACCACTCTATTAAAAAAAGCTAGGTCCTTTGTCCTAATATGCTTCTTAGAATGATAAAGAAGTCTACCCCTCACAAAAAATTTAATCAACTTAATAACAAAGCTCACAGAAAAGGAGCTAAACTTAAAAATACAATTATTTCTATTCCTCCAAACTAAGTAAACTGAAGCTGCTAAAGCAGCAGCCAACACAGAATGCTTCAGACTCTTCGGCTTACCAGCCATCCAAGAACGCCACCCAGCCAACTAAAGCAGCCACAAACCCCGACCCAGCCAATTCTCCACTTGGGATCTGACTTGCCGAGAAAAGTTGCACTAAAAAAACAGATGAGAGTGAGACTCTTGCTCCACTTCACAAACCGGACAAAGCACAGAAGGAAGCTCCAAGTGACAACGACTGAGATTATCTCGAGTCAACAGATGGCCCAAAGTAGTCTGCCATAAAAAGAACCTGTGCTTAGGCACTGTCAAGGAGTTCCACACCACATTCGCATAGAAGACTCTGTCTTTGTTAATGAGCCTGTGATACAGAATATTCAGACTAAGCTTACTATGATGGACTGCCTCATCAAGTCTATAACCAGGAAAGATATCTCTAAGCTTTGTTAATTTTTTCCAATACCAGCTCACATCTTGAGGGACTCTATACTGCCATAAATTCTGCCCCTTTAAGTAAATAGAATCCACCCACTTAACCCACAAAATATCATGCTTAGAAGAAACTTCCCAAACATATTTGGCCAGAAGCACTAAGTTCCAAGTACTGCTATCCTTGAAGCCAAGACCACCCATGCATTTAGGCAAACAAACCTGTTCCCAGGCAGTAAAATGCAATTTACTCCGCTGAACATTACCGTCCCTAACTCCCCAAAGGAAGTTCCTACATAGCCGATCAACCTCCTTGGTGACGCTCTTAGGAAGGATGAAAATACTCATCCAAAAAGTTCTTATACTCAACAGCACTGAGTTGATAAGTTGTGCCCTCCCCGCAAAAGAAAGATGCCGACTCGCCTAAGTATGTAATTTGGACTGGATCTTTTTGATAATAAGAGAGCAATCACTAGCCTTCCATCTTGTTGTTCGAAGAGGAACACCCAAGTATTTTAGGGGGAAGTGACCTTCAGTGAATTGGAGCCCCTCAAGCAATTTTTGAGCCTCTTTTTCAGCCACACCACCAAAGAAAACCTGAGATTTATCCTTGTTGGCAGTCAAACCAGAAGCACAACAGAAATCATTAAAACCTTCCTTTATAATCTGAGCTGAATTGTGAGCTCCCTTGCAAAAAATAACCAAGTCATCTGCGAAACAGTGATTTACAATTTTAAGGTGCTTACATTTAGGATGAAACCGGTACCCCTTGTTCATGGAAGCTTGCTGAAATAAACGGGTACAGTATTCCATGGCTAAGACAAATAATAAAGGAGAGATAGGGTCCCCTTGCCTTAGCCCCTTTCGACCTCTAAATTCCCCTTGAACCTTTCCATTCATAAGGATTAGATAGGTTGGATCCTTCAAGCAAGTGATAACTCTACAAAATAGAGTTATTTTACCATATTTTATATGCTAATTGTTGCTTAGTTCTTGAGTTTTTAATTAACTTATTAAGTTTTTATGTAATTTTTAATTTATTAGTCTTAGTGTAGTTTTATAGATTTTTATATGTTTTTATAGATATTTTATTATAATATGTTGTAATTTAATTATTTGAAATTTGTATTGTTAAGTTAGAAGTAAAAGTGTAATTCTTGTGAACTTAAATGCTATATTAAATTAAGTTATAATCAATATTTTTAAAATAATTAATATGATTTATTTATATTTGAAAATATTTGATTGTTATTTAATTTATTTTTATCTTGTAGGAATTATATTATAGTTTTGGAAAAAAGGAAGAAAGAAGAGTGGCTTTTGTGAAAAGGAATTAGAAAAATTGGCACAAGGCCATATGCTCCATTCAGCCCCACGGCCCAGCCCACCAGGCCCGAAGCCTCCATCTTAGCCAGCACTCAGCCCCACGGCCCAGGCCCGTTGGCCTTCTTCAGCCTTCAATCTTCTCTTCAGCCAAATGCCACACCCATCAGCTGAAGCTTCTCCCACGCCACCTGTCGCTGCCACCTTCAGCCTTCACGTGACCAAGCAGCAAGGTCTCCACTTCTCCCAGCTGCATTAAATAGCTTCAATCCTTTGGGCCAGCTCACTGCCCCAAGGCCCAAACGTTGGCCCATGCCTTCTCACGCCTCAGCCTTTCTCCCATTTCCTTCAGCGCCTAGCATCATATGCCCACCCAAATGTCACCAAAATCACTCCCCAGTTCAGCACTTCTTCTCCTCACCATGGGCCTCCTGCCCAGCCCGTCCGTACGGCCCAGCAGCTTCCTAGCCGCCTGGTGCCCAAAGCAGCCCAGCTACCATCACAGCCTTTTTGAGCCTAAATGTGCCTAAGTGTACTAATTGTCCCCTATGCTCAAAATGCCACTTTTTACCCTTTTGTCTACACACTTTTACCCCAAAATCATCATCACTCCTACAAATTACCCCTATTTACCATCTTATTATTAATTTAATCAATCTACTTAATATTAAATTGGTTATTTTAATAATGTCATTTTGGCTATAAATAAGGGTTTTGGAAGACCATTTTGGGGTGCTTAATGTTTTGGTTACCATCTTTTTCTCTCTTCCATTCTCTCTTCCATTTGGGTTTTTCAAGAGCATTTTTCAAGTATGTATGTCTTTTATTTTGTAATTTCTATTTTAGTTATGTGCTTCTAATCTTTTTCATAAGATTATTAAGATCATGATGAAGCAACTTGTAACTAGGTAATATTTATGTTGTATGTTGATTTCCCTTGTAATGCAACAAAGTCTATGGATTTTTCTTCTTCATATATTTCTTTCATCTTAAATATCTTGTATTTTAGATTGTAAGAACATATTTACACTTTGTTCTTCATTAGTGCATAAACATAATATTCTTTGTGTAAGGTGTGTCATTAAATTGTACACATCCATGCTTAGAACAAAAATATTATGTTTTGCCTTATAAATAATGTTCATTGATTTATTTGTTATTTCATTAGTTTGATTTACACTAAATTCTTTGAAATTATAATTTTGAAAAGTGAAGAAAAATCCTATCTTTTTATAAGAAATTTGTGTTTAAAATTATAAATCTTTTTTGAAAAATGATAGTTTAAATTATTTTAACTATCACTAAAACTTGGGAATCAATATACTAATAAATATTATTAAACTTACATTTTGTGGATTCTAGTATCTTAATAATCTTTTCTTTTAATACTTATTTTCAACTCATTATTGGTTTATTTTCATTATCTTAAATAGCTTTATTTTTCAATCTTTTATTTTATGTTCATTAAAACTTATCAATCTTTGGAACTAGGTTAGAATTTATTACTTTTGATTTAAAATAGTTTCATTTTCGATTTTAGACAACTCCTTTGGGTTCGACATCCTTGCTTACGATCACTATTCTATATGGACGATTCGTGCGCTTGCGATATATAAATTTTTAAACATACCCGTTTTGGGTCCATCAGCAAGCCATGACCCACTTGATGAATTTAGCTGGAAAACAAAACTCAGTGAGAATATCCTCCAAAAAATTCCAATCTAACATATCATAGGATTTGCTCAAATCAATCTTCAAAACACACCTCGGGGAAATGTTTTTCCTCTTATAGCCCTTAATAATATCCTGAAGAATAAGGATATTATGCGCCAATAATATGTTTTTAACAAAGGCTCCTTGGTTTTGATTAACAAGACTAGGAAGCACCGAAGCCAATCTACTACAAAGCATCTTAGAAATGCATTGTAAATAGAATTGCAACAAGAAATAGGCCGATAATCCGCTGCCCAAGAAGGAGTCTCAATTTTAGGGATTAAGGAAATAGTATCTTTGTTAATTTCCTCTGGCAGCACACCACACTTAAAGAAATCCAGAATAGCTTCTGAGATTTCAGTCTCCAAATCGCTCCAAAGGGCTTTAAAAAAACCTGAGCCAAACCCATCCGGCCCCAGAATTTTAATCGAGTTAATGCCGAAAAAAGCTTCTTTAACTTCCTTAGTAGAAAATGGCTTAACTAAGCTAACTTGCTGATCCAGGGTCAGTTTGTGACCAAGTTCAAAACAGGACTTCTGAATAGGACTAGAGGCCATGCTCTTGCTTCCCATAATTTTCTTGAAATGATTCACAAAATGATCAACTAGAGCATCAAACTTCTCAATACTCTGACCAGTTTCATTAACAACAGATGTGATGCAATTAGAGGCTCTCCTTTACGTTAAACAAGCGTGAAAATAAGCCGTATTGTCATCACCAAACCGCAGCCAGTCCACTTTACTTTTCTGTCTCAGAAAACTCTCATAAATTTTGGCATGGTAATCTAGCGATTCACTAGCAGCAGCTTCGATTCTTTGAAGACTACTCGAATGAGGATCACCCTGCAGGGATAACTGGGCAGCTTGATACTTCTCTTTAGCCACTGAAAAATTCTGGGCAACATCTCCCATGATATGCCTGTTAAACCTCTGAAGCACCAACTGAAGTCTGCTCAGTTTTTTACATAAGCGAACCAGCCCAGTCCCTCGCCTTGGCCTACACCAACTCTGCATAACAGTAGATTTAAACTGATCATGTTTAGTCCACATATTGAAGAACCTGAAAAGCTTAACGCCACAGTTAACAGCAATATCTGGTTTAATAATACAGTAGCAATGATCAGAGTGAATTTCCAAATGAAGACAGCCCCAGAATGAGGAAAAATGTCCAACCACTCTTCATTCTTAAAAACTCTATCCAATCTTGAGAAAATTCTGTCTTCATTCATCTGTTTATTCGTCCAAGTAAAATGAGACCCTCTAGCACGCAACTCGTCAACTAACCCCAAGGCCCTCCAGTTTTGAGCATCAGCTAGCTCAAGGGATGATATCGCACGACCACCCACTCTGTCCTCACTCTCAAAAGCAGCATTAAAATCTCTAGTTAGAAGCCACGCAGCAGCTGGAAAACTCAGAGTAGACAAATCTCTCCAAAGGGCTACTCTTTCCTCAATAGAATTTCTACCATAAACAAACGTCACACAAAACGATTTATTAGTCTTTATACTCCTGATATAAACATGAAGTAATTGGTCTGTTTCTTTCAAAATATCAACATACACCAAGTTTTGCTGCTAAATAAGCAATATTCTGCCTTCAGAAGCTGGACCAAAAAAAAACTCCCAACCACTGAAAAAAGAATGCATCATCTTCTTAATCTTATCACCCCGAAGTTTGGTCTCCAACAAGGCACCTAAACCAATTTTATTAACAAAACAAAAGGAGCTCATAAATTTCTGCTTCTCCCCCTTATTAATACCTCTAACATTCCAACTAAGAATGTTGTGATTCTCCATGTAACAAACTTGTTGATGTTAATCCCAAATTTGCCACCTCCACAACCTTATCTTGCAAAGCACTATAGGAATTATTCAAAGTATTCTTTGCCCTATGGATAGCCTTCTTATTCCCACCAACTCGTTTAGGGGTAACCCAGTCCAAAATACCACCTTCAGCTAGTGTCCGAGTCTGGTTTACAGCAGGCGGTTTAGGGACAGATTTTGAGTTCTCCTTAGGCTTGTCCACCTGCAGATTACTCCCAGAAGGGGTCTCAGAAATCTCATTTGCATTTCCTGCAACAATAGGCCTAGTCGCAGTAAGCACTGTCTCAGTGGTCTCTGCAACTTTCGACTGATTCATAGGAACTTGCCTGTCCTCCTCCTCCCTGACTCTGGTTTTTTCCCTCCAAACCTCCACTAGTTTCTTGTTACACATTCTTTCAGTGTGACCATAAACTTTACAGCCCCTACATTGGGTAGGAAGCCACTCAAACTCAAGATATTGCTCTAGTAACTGCCCTTTCTCATTGAGAAATTGAACCGATTTAGGGAGGTCCTTCGAAAGTTCAATTTCCACCAAAACTCTAGCAAATTGCATCATAGATCTGTCTTTCGTTACTTTATCTACCAAGATCGGCACCCCAATCGTACTCATAATCGCACTCAAGCACTTAGTGCCCCAATATTGCAGCCCAAGACCTGGCAATCTAACCCAAACAGGAACTGACTTCATTGCCTTCAAAGTATCCAAATCAGTAGTCCAAGGCTTCACTATAACTGGTTTCCTGTCAAAATGTAGCACCCCAGCTTCCAAAACCAGATTTCTAGTGATTTCATCATGAAAATTAACCAGAGTAAACCCATTATTCAACCTAGCAATTCTCTCAATGCCAATCTTACCCCAAATTCTTTTGATAAAACCTTCAAAAACCACAAACGGTGGATTAGCCCCAAGAACCTGACAAACCACCGCTGAACTCCAGAATTCACTTTTAGATTGGACCTCATCCAAATCAACTTGAGCAATTCGTTGGCCCTCTTGAACAATTGGTTCCTCGAAACTGAGTCTTGCCCCTCCTTGATTTGGAAGCAATGCTCGAAACTGAGACCATTTATCCCTTGCTTGGCTTTGAAATTTACCTGCATTTTCAGTCATTTCCTCATTGCATCGCCTACTTTTCTACTGCCTCCAGGTGTTCCTTCAACTTCAAAATGACCATGAAAGCCAGATTCAGGGAATTCTAACATCGAATCAGTGAATACTTCTTCCATCTCCTCCGGAATAGCTTCCTCTGCATCAGACTGCTGACCTCCAACCGCCTGGACCACTGGAGTTACAGCCACCGTCGATTGAGCAACGGGCTTTGGGTTGCTTTTCTTGCGTCTCGCCATGGAGAAACCAGAGAGCACTTAGTCGCCTTTCCTGTGTTATTTTCTATTTGCGGTTTCTTATCTTTCAAGATTTGATTAAGGGGTATAATAGGAAAAATAGTTCTCCTCGATGTGCTATGAAGATTGATCTTAGTAAAGCTTATGTAACTATTGATTGGGATTTCTTGGAGAATTTATTAAATGCTCTTTGTTTTCCTAGTAGATTCATTAGATGGATCATGGTTTGCTTGAGGGGTACTTCCTATTCGTTAGTGATGAATGGTAGAATTCAAGGGCATTTTAAGGGAGGCAGAGGTCTTAGGCAAGGAGATCCAATATCTTCTATGCTCTTTGTTATTGTGATGGACTACCTTACCCGAATATTGATCAAAGCCTCCAAGGAGAAAGGTTTCAGATTTAATCCTATGTGCAAATCTCTGAACCTTGTTAATATTTGTTTTGCTGATGATCTGCTTATCTTTTGCAACGCTAATTTTTAATAAGTGCGGATCCTTCATAGAGCACTTGCTGAGTTTCAATAGGTTTTGAGCTTGTCTATCAACCACAATAAATCTCATATCTACTTTGGAGGGTTGTCAGAAATTGCTAAAGCTCCTGTTTTGAATTGTACTAATCTGATTGAAGGCTCATTTCCTCTGAAGCACCTAGGAGTTCTGCTTAGGCCTACCAAATGTAAGGCCTCTGACTACGACATTATCCTCAAGAAGATTAGATTACGTCTTAATACATGGGCCAGCCGAAACCTCTCTTATGTTGGTCAGACTCAGTTGGTTCATTCTGTTTTGTTTGGGATCCGAAACTATTGGATGAGTATATTTTTGTTGCCTCAGAGTGTGGTTAGAGATATTGATCGGATGTGTAGAAATTTCTTGTGGGGTGAGAAGGGATCCCGAAGAAAATTCCATCTTTCTTCTTGGGAATTTGTTTGTCGTTCGAAGGCTTATGGAGGCCTAGGATTTCGAGAAGGGCCAGCATGGAATAAGATCTTGCTTGCAAAATTTATTTGGGCTATATCGTCTAAGCAGGACCAATTTTGGGTGAAATGGGTGAACAACATTTATTTAAAAGGATCTCAACTCAGGGATTATATTTTGAAGCAAGATGATAGCTGGTATTGGAGGAAGCTGATTAATCTTTGTAATTCTGTGTCTGGGCAGTTTTGGCAGCTGCTGAACTGCATGGTAAACTTCGGTTGGGCAAGCTTTATAATCATTTTCTCCCTGGTGAGAAGGTGGATTATGTGAGTTCGGTTTGGTGCAAACTATCAGCTCCTAAGCATAGATTCATCTTGTGCCAAGCAGTCAACAATCATTTGCTCACTAGAGATTTACTCCATTACTCTCATGTGAATATTTCTTCTCTGCTCTGTCCTGTTTGTGTTTAGGTTAATGAGTCTCACTCCCATCTATTTGTTGAGTGTATTTTCTCTAAGATGGTCATGCAGACAATCTATAGTTGGCTGGGTGAGGCGATTTGGCCTGGTAAATTTGAAGATTGGTGTGTGTGGTTGGCTGGTTGCAGTTGAGATTGGTTGTTCCAGGTGGTGGCTGCGGATCTTGCTGCTTCCACCTATTTTATTTGGTTAAATAGGAACAAGTGTTGCTTTGATAATAGCTGCTATTCTATTTCTAAAATAGATAGCTTGATTCAGTTTTCTGTTAAAGCCAGAGTGTTTAATTTTAATTCCAGGAAGTTGTCTTCTAGAGATAGACAAATGTTAGAGTTTGTCCATAGATTATAATTTTTTTGGGGAGTTCTTTGCTACTGCCTTTGGTTCTTCTTTGTTAGTTTGATCAATAAATTTTCCCTTCTTGATAAAAAAAAAAATACAATGAAAGAATCAATCTCTAGGTTGTCTTACCATTTTTTTTTCTTTCTCCTGCATGTTTTTCAATTGTGCCCCCTCTGCCCACATCTTTCACATTTATTTTTAAACTTATTTTTATCCTCTTGATCTTATTCTTCCTTTTTGAGGCATTCTTGGTGGTATGGTTCCCTTTGGCAGTAACACTACTTTTTCAAGATGTTTTGGTAGTTTCCATTCACTTTAGTTGGACAATTGTTAACATTTACTTTATATGTTGCTTTCATTGTGGCTGATTTGTATACTTTGGAGCAAAAGTTGTAACAGCTTAGTTTTTTTTTTTTTTTTTTTGCAATTACAACCAATGCATGGCTGCAAGCTCATCTTCTTGAAATTTTGTACAGATGCATAACTTTTCATGTGTTGACCAAGAAAGTTCATCTTTTTTTTTTCTTTGAATGCCTTGGTACAATACAATGTTGAATCACACTTTTTACTAAAAAAAAATTCTTATCACGCTATTAAGATAATTTATTTATTTATATTTTTTTAGTACATTTATATATTTTATTTACATTAAATTGGTTACATTTTTTTTAATTTTAATAGTTATATTAAATTTAAATTTGGAGGTCAATTTATTTAAAAATGGAAAGTTTATATTTGATTTCAATTTATCTCCCTCATTTTCCTCAATTGTTTTATTACTAACTTCCATATAAATTGTCTAATATAAGATGATATATTATAAATAGAAATAATATTATATATTATTGGAAGAAAAGTGTCAGTCAAAATTCCATCTTCTCTTCTTCATTCTAACGCATACATTTGTGAGGAAAAAAAAAGTAGAACACCATAGCCTTTTCTATTCTCTGTCTCTCCTCCTCAGCACTTTCTTCCCCTAGCACCCTCTATTCCCTCTTATTGAAACAAAGAGAAACTCTTGTATAAATTAATATATGCATTTTGACTATTTATATATAAATATATATAGCATCTTTTTGGTTTACCCTTATTTTTAATATGTAGCAGAGAAGACTCCACTTGGCAAGCAATACAAGGTACCAGTTGAATCATGGAGTTTCGATTATGAGATGAGTTATAGATTCAACTTTTGGGTTTATTTTTATTTTGTAACATATTTTTATAAACTAATTAGTTATTTTTTCTTCTGCTTTTGCTCATTTATTATTTAGTTGTTTTTTACTTTTACATTGTTTTATAAACTATGTAGTTTATATTTTTATGATGTATTTGTTGTATATTATATACAGATTAGTATTATTTGGTTTATAAATTTGATCGTATAATAGATATTAGTCGTTAAAATAAACTAATTTTTTTATTTATGAGACAATTTTTATGTTTATAATTTTAGGTTTTCAAATGCTTATCATTGGTTTAAATAAACAAATCAATTTTCTATTAACCAAATCAAGTTTAGTAACATGTTTTTTTACAGTATTTGTTTTCGTTAATGACTATTCTTCCCGTTATCATAAATCTTTTAGTTTGTTTTCAAGAACATTATAAATCTCTATGTTATTATTATTATTATTATTGTTGTTGTTTTCAAGATCATAAATCTATGTTGTTGTTGTTTTAGTGTTGTTTTTTAATCTTCATATTTGAAATACTTTATTTTTCTTTTATTTCAAATTTAAATAAATTGTTAGTCATTATTTCTTTAAATCAAGTTAACTTAAATATTCTTATTGGTTTATATAAAGTGTTTATTTTGCCGATGTTTTGTTTTTGGTTTATTAATGTGTGTTTTTTCTCTCATTTTACTCTTTTAATATACTGTTTGGTTTATTTATTTTGTTTTTATTATTATGATCTTCTTCAAATAAAATCATTTTGGTTATTTTTTTTGTTTTTATTAATATAATTATTTTGTTTATTCAGTTATTTGTGTATTGTTTTCCTGAATTTCTAATTACATTGTCTTTCTTTATTGCAAGATATTATAAACAGCTTAGCTTATGTTGCTTTTAGTTGGTAGATTCGAGTCATCATAGTCTATCAATTTTTTTGCAGATTCTAGCCACCATTTTTTCTTCTCTATAATTTCAAATTCAGAATTGGAGTGTATTTTTTTTGGGGCTTGAATCTATTTTGATTTTATTTTTTCATTATTATTTTGTAAATTAATATGAATAGTATTTATAGTATATTCTATATATACTATAATTAATAATTATTTGGTTTTAAAAAAGAATATTAATAGTAGGATATTTTATTTATGGTAAGTATTTGTATTTGATTAACATTAATGTTGTTATTTTTGCACTATTAGTATAAATATGATTTTGTGTATAATTTTTAGTGGTTTTTTTAGATTAGTAGTATGCTTATAAAAAAAACCCTTAAAAATACAAATGAAAGAATCAATCTCTAAGTTGTCTTGGTTTATTTATTTTTGGTTCCCTTGGGATGGGTGGATTCCTGCAAGTTTTTCTGTTGTGCCCCTCTGCCCACATCTTTTATATTTGTTTTTGAACTTTCATTTATCCTCTTGATCTTATTCTTCTTTTTTGAGGTCTTCTTGGTGATATGGTTCCCTTTGACAGTAGCACCACATTTTCAAGATGTTTTGGTAGTTTCCATTCACTTTAGTTGAGCAATAGGTTAACATTTGCTTTATATGTTGCTTTCATTATGGTTATTTTGTATACTTTGGAGCAGTAGTTGTTGCAACTTAGCTTTTTTTTGTTTGTTTGTTGCAATTACAAGCAATGCATGGCTGCGAGCTCATCTTCTTAAAACTTTGTACAAATGCATAACTTTTCATGTGTTGACCAAGAAAGTTCATCTTTTTTTTTTCTTCAGTAACTTGGTACAATATAGTGTTGACAGGTGTCGCCCCTAATAACTCCAAAAGTCGTCGTTGAAATGTATTAGGGGTGACATGTTGCCGCTATCACATCATTGTTATCACGTCGACATTAATAGTCATTATTAGCGGCGACAAATAAAGTTGCTGCTGATATTGAGAGAGTCGCCGCAGCTATACTCAATTTTGTTGCGATTTTTTTAAAATAGTATTAGGGGCGACATTATTAGAAGCGACAAAGTCTCGCCCCTAATAGTATTTTTTAAACATTAAACAGTAAACACATAAACACAAAAACTAACATTAAAAATTAAACACACATATATCAAATTAAAATAAACACATAAACATAAATATCAAATTAAAATAAACACATAAACAAAAAAAAAACATTAAACACATAAAAAAATTATTAAACTCATATATCAAATTAAAATATACATATAAAAACATAAACACTAAACACATAAACAAAAAAAAACTTAAACACATAAACAAATATCAAATTAAAATATACACTTAGACACATAAACAAAAAAAAATATTAAACATATAAACAAAAAAAGATTAAACATTACACATTAAAAATCAAACACATATATCAAATTAAAATATACACATAAACATATAAAAAAAAACTTTAAATATTAAACTCTAAATACTAAACACAAACAAAAAAAAACATAAACATTAAATACATATACACTTAAAAAAAGAGTATAACATAAACTTATTACATATATATATTACAAATACATATACACACTGTTGTACCCTGAAATTAGCATGAGTTCAATTACTTAACTCGAGTACAGCTTGCAGATGAATATGTGAAAAAATAGCCAAGTAGAATATCGGGCTAACAGTGATGTGAACAACTCGAGTTTGGGGGTTGGACAACACGATATACCTGCTATTATCAGACCGCCTCTCAGGATAACAATTGAGTTTGAGACTTATAATAACCAGATCCAACTTTGGTCGCTCTGAACTTAGTAGGAGCTAGGGTTCAGATAGTCGTTGAACACGAGCTCGGGTGAGATATTTAGCTTGTGGAAACTTGGAAAAAATTCATACTGAAGGATCTCAAGAGATTCGGAGACTCCTTATATGCTCATTAATGCCCAGACTGTATCACATACCTATAATTTATTATTTGAGATAGCAGGAGTATATTCTATTATGTTATCAAATCATATCCCAATGTAAATAGGAATAATCTGTATTAAAAAGAGACCTTATTTATTCATGCGGTTACCCAAACCTGTCCATGAAATTCCCCTATAAATATTAGGAATAATGGATAGGGAAGGGGACGACCATTTTTGTATTACTAAAACTCTACATAAATTGAGAGAGAAAAATAATAATATTGACTTGTGGACTAGGTGGATTTTAACTACTGAACCACGTAAAATTTGTGCGTGTTCGAGAGAGTATTTATTATTTCATTATAGTTTATAATTTAACACTAATTTATCTGTTTAATTTCTTAATACATTGTTGGCAAAAAATCGCATCAACAATTTGGTGCTTTCATTGAGAGGAAATTAGTGTTTCCAAGTTTCAGTCGACATTCATCATGGTGCTCACTTAATCGATGCATGATAATGATATGGAACAACCTAGTGGACAGGAGACCCATCATACTGCTGTTCCCAATGAAAGGGGCCTATATGTTCAACAATGTCCTGGGAAACAACCGGTGGCTCAGGACGGCGCTGGGAGTTCAGCGTCATTCCCACCAAAACCTAATCCAAGATACTTGACTATCGCTGAGATGAAAAATGCGTAGTTAAGGAGTCATCTTGCTAGGGCAAACAGGCAGATCGAAGATGTCTTGGCTTAGTTACCCCTCTTGCAACCGACGTTAATGTCGAAAAGAGGCAAAGTGGGTCTCATAAGTCCCACAGGAATAACTTGTCTAAACCGAGTTCTATGCCTTCAGAGTGAAACCACAGGATTGCTCAGCCCACTGGTCATCATCAGCATGTCAGTCGGTCGGTCAGGACTGCGACCCCCAACTCTGTGCCTTCTTCACAGATTCTCATAAATGCCCACAACAACCCACGAGGAGGGACTGGGACAAGTTCACGGAGGAAAAATGCTCCAGCAAATCCTCCTATGCCATGGTTAGAGCCCCAGGCACAGAGACCTAGGGACGTTGTAATGGAGCTGAGGTGGGCTAATTTAGTTCGTCTTGATAGTCACCAGTAAGACATCCAACACCACCTCTCCCACAACGAAATGCTCTATCTCATGGGAACAATAGGAGAAATCCTCCACCATCTGTAAATTCTTACGCCCCATGGACGGGTGCTAAGAACCCAGGTCCTCATTCTCAACCGCGAGCCATAAGTTTTGCAAATGGAAGTTACTGGACGGAGATCTGGCGTGAAGGCAGGTCCAAGAACAACATGAGAAATCACTTGAGTTCAGCACAAAGTCCTCAATATGATCCACAGTCTGACCTGCGCGATCATTTGAACTCACAAAGAAGGTATCCAGCTCGGAATGAGGATGTTAGCTATACTCGGCATGAGGGAGGTTCATACATTGTACGTGACAATGGGAATGTCCCACCTAATCAAGCTCAAACTTGGAGGGACAACAACCCATTAAACGTGTATAATAGGATGGGAGCTGTGGAACAACCCCTAGCTAACATTAGGACCAAGGACCAAACCCTTGAAAGACTTACTTTGATGGAAGAGAAAATGAAAAGACTCTTCTTTGGAAAGGGAAAGGACGATTGCTACTCAGATGAGGAGCTCGAACCTTTCGCTCCAAACATTATAGTGGCTACGTATCCTATTGGATTTAGGATGCCACACATGCCAACATTTGATGGAAACACAGATCAGTCTGATCACCACAGGATGTTTAACACAATGATGATGGCCCATAATGTTGGGCATGATCTAAGATGTATCTTGTTCCCCGCAACTCTTATTGGATCTACCAGATAGTGGTTTAAAAAATATAAGAAGCATTCAATAAGTTTGTGGAAGAAATTTTCTTCCGAGTTTAAAAGAGCATTTCGAGCTTCACAGGTAGCTCGTGTTGAAGTCGATTCATTGGCCAATGTAAAGCAGCAACCTGGTGAAACACTAAAAGCATACCTGAGCAGATTTGACAATGTTGCTATGTGAGCTAGGGACGTTAATGATAGCTCCAAGCTCATGGCAATAAGAACGGGAATCCTGGTGGGAGGCGACCTGTGGCAAGAACTCCAACGAAAAGGAGTTAAAAGTGTAGACAAAGTTCTGGCCCGAGCTTAGGAATGGATAAACCTGGAGGAGGCATGAGCTTCGTAGGAACCAGCCAGACCCCTGTGAAACCCATTGGAGCGGTGACAGATGTTGCATCTATGGCTCAACCCGTTACCCATAATAACCAAGGGGGAAATAACAAGAGGAAGGGGAGTGGTGAGGGTGATCAGAACAAGACGAAGAAGAAAAAGTCTGCGGAGAAATTCAAGCCCATTTTCACCACCTACACCGACCTAATAGACACCCGAGGGTGTATCTTCCTGGATAATTCTAATCGCCTCCCATGGAAGAATCCAGAACCTTTAAGGCACCAGAGGGCGAAGAGAGATCCTTCAAAGTTTTGCAGATTCCACAATGATATCAGTCATAACACTGATGATTGCCGACAGCTGAAGGATGAAATTTAGACTCTCATTCGAGCTGGACTAAGGAGCCTAGTACGCTCGAAATCGGGCAGTTCCCAATCAATCTGCTAGGAAGAATCCTCAGCCATTTCCAGAAGCTCCAATAGGTCAACTTGGAGCTCAGACAAATCAGGTCGACCCTCCCCTGATAGTAGGAGGAGATATAACCACTATTGCCGGAGGACCTCATTTGGCGGGCACGAGCAGCGAGGCCCAAAAGAGCTATATCAATGAGTTGAAAACTCATAGCAGTTGGAAAAACAACCAATCATTTTCACGGAAGAGGATGCTAGTCAGGAAAAATTCCCACACAATGATCCGTTGGTGGTCATCATACAGCTCGCTAACCGAAGGGTACAGATAATACTGGTGGATAATGGAAGTTCCATAAATTTACTTTTCAAGTCCACCTTACAAAAGAGGATTGTCCGTAACCGATTTGAAGGCAACCTCAATGAATATGTGCAAGTTTTCGGGTGAAGGAGCAGTGACCATATGGAAAATCAAACTGGTAGTGACATTGGAAGAAAAGTCACAAACTGTCTCTAAAATACTCGAGTTCGTGGTGATCGATTTTCTGGTCACATATAACGCAATTTTGGCCCGACCTGCACTGATGGCATTTGAAGCCATCACTTTAATCTGACACTTGGCAATGAAATTCCCCTCAACCTCGGGGATATGCACAGCAAGAGAAGACTAGCTCACCGCTAGAGAATGCTACAACATTTCTATGAAGGGAAAATCACAACTTGGCCAGCAAGCAATGGACATAAGTGAGGGTGGTGAGGAGTCACAGGGAGTGGAAGTCACCCGTGGGATGAAATAATCTCGAGAAGAAGATGGTGAGGATGCCCAATGGGACGATATTGATTCCTAGGTAGGTGAAGACAGGTCTGAGCTTAAAGCAATAGAAAGCTCGAGGAAATAAACATTGACCTGAAAGAACCTTCAAGAGTTGTAAAAATTGGGAAAAATCTTGAAGACGAAAGGAAAAAGGAGCTAGTCGAGTTTCTACGGAAGAACCTAGATGTTTTTGCCTGGTCGCATGAGGATATGGTGGGAATCAGTCCGAGTATAATAATGCATACCTTAAACTTAGACAAGAGTGTGCCTGGAAAGTCCCAAAAATGGAGGCTTTTGGGGACATATGAGCTGAAGCATTAGAAGAAGAAGTAGCTCGCCTACTAAAATGCAGGCTTATCAGGGAAGAAAAATACCCGATCTGGGTTGCTAACCCCGTGCTGGTCCCGAAGCCAAACGGGAAGTGGAAAACTTGTATCAATTTCTCTGACCTCAACAAGGCTTGTCCCAAGGACTGTTTCCCACTACCAAGAATTGCTCAGTTGGTAGACGCCATGACCGGTCATGAGCTCATGTCTTTCATGGATGTGTATTCTGGATATAACTAGATCGCGATGAACCCTGCAGACCAAGAGCATACCAGTTTCATGACCAAGCATAACGTATATTGCTACAAAGTTATGCCATTTGGGCTGAAAAATGTCGGGGCTACATACCAACGGTTGGTCAACAAGATGTTCGTTAACCAGATCGGGAGAAACATAGAGGTGTATGTCGATGACATGCTCGTCAAATCAAAGACTGCCAATAACCATATATCCAACCTTGAAGAATGTTTTGGCATACTGAGAAAGTATGACATGAAGCTAAATCCCCAGAAGTGCACTTTTGGAGTTACGTCAGGAAAGTTTATGGGGTTTATAGTTAACACAAAGGGGATAGAATCGAATCCAGAAAAAATCAGGTCGCTACTAGAAATGCCTTCGCCCATGTCGTGTTAAGAAGTACAAATCCTGACTGGAAAGGTGGCGGGTCTAAACCACTTCATTTCAAAATCCACTGACAAGTGCCTACCATTCTACAACTTGCTCAGGCGAAACAAGAAATTTGAGTGGACCGAAGAATGCGAACAAGCATTTCACGATCTGAAAACGCATCTAGTTGAACCCCCCCGTATTATCAAAACCAACATCTGGAGAGTGTCTGTTTCTTTACCTGGCCGTGACAGAGAATGCAGTCAGTGTCGTGTTAGTTCGAGAAGAAAACTAGGCGGAAAAGCCTATATATTACATAAGCAATAGGCTTCTTGGAGCTGAATCACGGTACCCACTGATAGAGAACCTTGCATTCTGTCTCATTTTGGCTTCAAGGAAGCTCAGGCCATACTTCCAGTCCCATTATATTCACGTCTTAACCGATCAACCTTTAAGGCAGGTGTTGAAAAAGCCTGAAACATCGGGACGCTATGAAAATGGGCCATCGAACTTAGCCAGTTTGAGATATTATACATGCCACGAACAACAATCAAGAGTCAAGCCCTTGCTGAATTTGTGGCTGAGTGCACTGGTTTTCAGGACAAGCTAATAAGGGAGCCAATGCAGGAATTATGGAAAGTCTCTGTCGATGGATCGTCAAACGAGAACGGATCGGGAGCTGGGATAATCTTGATCCCACATGAAGGACATCGGTTCCATACAACTCTCAAGTTCGGATTTGAAGCATCCAACAATGAAGTGGAGTATGAGGCCTTATTGGCAAGGCTGAGGGTGGCGAAAGAGCTGAAGGTGAAAGCCATCCAATGCTATATTGATTCCCAGCTCATGGTAAATCAGATATTGGGGGAATACCAAGCTCGAGGCATCAAGATGGCAGCCTACCTAGCTAAGGTAAAGGGCAAGTTGTCCGAGTTCTAGTTTAGCTCTGTTCAACAGATACCCCGCAAGCAGAATTCCAACGCTAATGCTCTGGCTCAACTCGTAGCCACCAAAGAGGCCAAAACATTAAATGTAGTTCCGGTGGAGTTCTTGGAAAGCCCGAGTGTAACGGGAGAAACGGTGGAGTTTGGAATGATTGACATAAGACCGATCTGGATTACTCATATAATGGAGTACCTCACGACTGGAAAGCTACCCGATGACAGGAAAGATGCGAGAAAACTTCTTTATCAAGCTCCACTCTATGTAATTGTCGAGGGAGTCCTATATCGGCGAGGACATTCGTTGCCCCTCCTGCAATGTGTTCTACCCAAGGAAGCAAAAACTATTTTACAAGAAATACACGAAGGCTTCTACAGAGATCACGCTGGGGGGGCAAAACCTAGCTTTGAAGGTACTGAAACAGGGCTATTTTTTGGCCCACTTTAACAAAGGACTCAATCTCATATGTGCCAAAGTGCGACAAATGTCAGCGTTTCGCCATAGTTGCCCGAGCTGCTCTAGTTGAGCTAACCATGATTTCATCCCCTTGGCCCTTTGTAGCATGTGGAATTGACTTGATAGGTTCCCTGCCAATGGGAAAATGAGGGGTTCGATATGCAGTAGTGGCAATCGATTATTTCACAAAGTGGGTAGAGGCTGAACCTCTGGTAACCATCACCTCGAAGAGAGTCTTGGATTTTGTTGTAAAGAATATCATAAGTTGATTTGGACTCCCTAAAAAGATCGTGTGATACAACAAAATGCAGTTCGATAGTGATCTCTTCACAAACTTTTGTGAAAAATATGGCATAACCAAGAGTTTATCGTCGCCAGCATACCCATAAGGCAATTGGCAGGTCGAAGCTGTAAATAAGACCCTGAAGGCAAGCCTGAAGAAAATATTAGATGAAGCCAAGGGATTATGGCCCGAGCAGCTCCCGCAAGTACTCTGGGCCTACCCGACCTCGCATAGAACCTCCCGGGACATACGCCGTTTTCCCTAACCTTTGTAAGCGAGGCTATGCTTCCAATTGAGGCAATGGTGAATACTCACAGACAAAGGACATTTGATCAAAAATCATAACAATGAGCTACTTAGGGCATCCCTCAATCTGATTGAAGAAAAACGAGAGGCAACGCAGTTATAGCTCGCCCATTATCAATAAAAGATCACTAGTTATTTCAATTCAAAGGTAAAGGGACGCAGGCTCGGATTAGGAAATATGGTTCTCTGAAGGGTCTTTTTGGTGAATAAATATCCCAAGGATGGTGTGTTAGGCCTGAACTGAGAAGGACCGTATCAGATTGCAGAGGTCCTGCGCGAAGGAACTTTCAAGCTAGCCCAGCTAAATGGGGAAATAGTCCCACGGACCTGGAACACTCTCCATTTAAAAAAGTATTATCAATAGTATTACCATTCTGTAAGGCTTATTTATAAAAGCCATTTCAATTCAATAACAGATGGATTATTAAATAACTACTTCTTTATTTTATTATTACAAGCTCACGTTGTAAAAGCAACCAAGAATGTTTATATGTTCTGATTCCTTGGGGGGCACATGACCGAGGAGAGTTTTAGAGAAAGTTCACCTTAATCGGATAAAGATTAAAAACTTAGGAGTTTGGAGAAATTTATTATTCAACGGTTTTTAAAGCTCGAGTTTTCAATAAACCTAACGCTAACTAAGTTTGAGAAATCACTAAAACCCTGGATATAACCAGGTTTGAGGCCTGATTTCTAACAGGTATAATGATATTAAGGATTAAAAACTTATGAGTATGGGGAAATTGATTATTCAACGACTTTTTAAAGCTCGAGTTTTCAATAAACCGAATGCGAACTAAGTTTGAGAAATCACTAAAACCCTGGATATAACCAGGTCCGAGGTCTGATTTCTAATAGTGTAACACCCTGGATAACCAAGACTGTTACCTTGTGTGTTTAGAATAATGCAAGTCGTTTGAACATAAACATGTTTCTAAAGTCAAGTGACAAGTTATGGTTAAAAGATTTTGATCGTAGAATGGTTGATTTTCATTAAAACAAGAGTTTGATACATGGGATCCCAAAAATAGTGTTTGCATAGAAAATACAACCCTAAAAAGTTAATACATCAATAGCCAATCTAAATGGAAAAATACAGTTTTAAGTTCGAATCCTTGTCATTCCCTCGGCATTGGCGGTCGAGCAGCTGTCCATATACACCCCACCCCGAAAGCTCTCTAACTCATGGATAGTCCAACTTTCCTTTGCCTTTACCTGCACCACGTATCACCCGTGAGCCAAGGCTCAGCAAGAAACCCATAATTAACAAGCATAAACATCATCAAAGTGTATTTGACAAAAGTAGATCAATCAATTCGATTAACAACAGAATACAAGTGTTAAACTAGACAACGATAGTAGTTCAATCCAAACATATAGATCAATCTTAATACAGTTAAATAGGGGTTGATGCCCTTAGGTCGAGCCCTCTGGTTATTTAGCTGATCCCGACTCGCTTAGGCCGAGCTGCGTTTAGTACGCTCAACATCAGCCCTGGCTCCCTTAGGTCATATTTTCACACTACATATAACAGATATACAGATTACAGAACACATATATTCATTTACTAGGAATCTCAGTCCCATTCACAACTTGGGTGTAATTTTCTTACCTCGAGTCTCGTGCGAAGGATATACACGGGTCCCGAGCACGATCCTCAGTCCTGAGCCTTAACGGTAACCCTAGTTACAAGCGACAATGAATAGCTATAAAAAATCTAATCCAATTAAATGCTTTGGAATCAAATACTAATCTTCGAGACCTTGAATTCTACTAAACCGGGTAGTAGAATTCATCTTGAGCGCTTAGGTTTAAGTCTCCGAGCCTCCCCGAGCCTAAAAGCCAACCTAGGCTATGGTTGCCTAGGCGGGCCGCAACCTTGCCCTAAGGGTTGTGGTGCGCCTCAAGTCAGAGGTGTCATCCTCTTATCTTAGGGGGAGGCAAGTCGTGACTTTCCCCTTAGGGCCGTGGCGCGCCCACGAATCAGCAAACCTCCCAGGGGTTTTTGGGGCACGCGGACCAAAGTGCCCATGAACTAGGTTGCAGCGCGCCCCCGTGAACCCAAAAATCCCTGGGTTTTGTGTATTTTTCCCTAACTCATAGCCCTAGAATTCGACCCAAAACATGCACTCAAGCAAAACTAGCTTTAGAACTCCCAATATTACCTCATAAACAATACACAAACAACCTATAACACTAGTTCAATCTCCCTTAAATTCCAAATTTAGAAACCAACCCAAGCATCCCTAAACAAATTCAAACCCAACCAGAATTATGTAATTAGAATCTAAAGTCTTACCTCAGTTGATAACTTAACTCCTCAGAATTTCCTTGACTGTTCTTAGCTTAGTTTTCCCCAGATTTCCAACGCAATTCTTCAATTCCTAAGCTTCAATTCCCAGACTTTTCCCAGCTTAAACCAAGCTTTCCCTACAACACTCCAAACCTTCAAGCCCAAGAGAGGGAGAGAGAGAGAGAGAACGTGTAAGAAATAGGGAGAGAGTGTTTGAGAATAATCCTAATGGTTCTGGTTATTTCCTAAAGTATCAGCTGAGTTTACTTTTTAACCGAAAGACACAAATACCCCTTAAGAGAGCTCAGCCCTCTAATTGCTCTTAAGGGTAAAACAATCATTTTTCCCCGTTTCCTGCAAATTCATCGAGTCGTCCTACAAATTCCCAATTAATCATGTCCAGCCAAACTAACTACCAAATACGTACTCATTACTCGATAAATCCCAAATATACATTAATCTTCCTAAAATACCCCTAAGCTCACCCCGAGTCGGGTATTAAATCCCGTTGTGACTACTCCGCTAATCCGCTCACTAAGATCGCCTCGAGTCGTATACTATAAATATATCACATAATAATGTGGTCCCAATCATTTAACACATATAATCACATTTATGCCCTTAAATGGCTAAAAATTACAGATATGCCCTTATAAATAAGAACGAGCCACATGCATATTTAATACCCATAAATGTAACGCCCTACTTCCTTAGAGCCGTTACTAAGTGAGTTTAAAACGTGCAATTAACTCGCTAATCGAGGTTTAGGTTTAAAGTGTAGCTAAACCGTAATATAAGTCATACACTTTGAAAATATAATCATCAATTGAAAATGATAAAGCGATATACATTTGTGATCCCAAAATACTGTTTAGAAATATTTTCAACTCAAAATTATAATCAAAGTTAGCTAACCGAAAAAATTAGGTCTAATACAAACATCTCCCAAAAATACCCCTAGTCGTGGCAGCCAGGCAGGCCAAACATGTACGCGTCGCTTCACGTTCTCCGTACTCATGGTTGGTAGACTTTCCCCTTTCCCTTACCTGCACCATAGAGAACTCATGAGCTGAAGCCCAACAAGAAAACTCCACACAAGCAAATAACATATGCATTGCTACCAATTAGCATACAATAAAATCACCAACAGGCTAAACACATACGACCATGTTGTCCCAGGCGCTTTACCATGCCCTGGGTTCGTGGTCTACACCATGAGGATATCCCAGGTATCCTATAGGGGTTTCATCCTGGCAACTTGCACTCCGCGTGCTTAACTTTGCTCCCGGCCCTTTGCCGTACTCGGCCTTCGCCGTTCCCGGCCCTTGCCGTTCTCGGACTTCGTTGTTCCCTACCCTTGCCATTCCCGGCCTTCGTCGTTCCCGGCTCTTGTTGTTCATTCACATATATGCACATGTAGCATAATTAAACAAATACTTAAACACATATAAACATAATCAATGAGGGCTACACCCTGCAACACAATCATATAGGGTCGTGCCCTGCAACACAAACTATAGGGCCTCGCCCTGCTCTACGGGAACAACAATTTTCTTACTTGTGTCCCGAGCTTTCCAAGCACCGATGTCTCGAGCATAGTTCCCTAGTCCGAGTCTTGCTGAAAATCTAGTCACAACGCATCAACTACATCCATCCATCAAGTTCTATTCCACTAAATAACTTTGGGTCATAATTCTAATCTTCGGGTCCTTGAATTCTATCAATCAGGGTGATAAAATCCGTCCCGAGCCTTAACAATTGGGCCCCAAGTCAAAAACTTACAAAACGACCAACACATTGAAATAGGGTCGCGACCCAGCCCCTTAAGGGTCACGGCACACCCCAAAAACAGAGGCACAATGCTTCTCTGCTGCGAGACGCGGGCTGTGGCATGCCCTTCCTAGGGCCGCGGTGCGCCTCAAGAACAGAGGCCTCCCCAGGCCTCCACGCACATGCGGGCCGCAGCATGCCCAGCCTTGGGCCACGGCTCGCACCCCAAACCTAGAAATCCTCCATTTTTCCTTGCATTTCCTTCGAGCCGATCGTTTTAAAATCATCCTAACTCAATATTTAAACCCAGAATTAAGCCCAGAATTCATATCCATATAGCCTAAACATCCTAACAAGCTCATAAACCATTTCCTACACCCATCAAACATTCAAAGCCAATCCTGGAAATCAATTCATGCATGCCTAAGTTCTAGCAATCAAACCCAGCATAATTTCAACTTGTTCATCAAGTTTAAAAGCTTACCTTTGTGCTTAATCAAATCTCTGAATTAATCCCCTAAGTTCCAAGCTTCTAGCCCCCAAAGTTCTAGCTTTGAATCCTCAGTCTCTGCTTAGTTTTTCACCAAAATCTCCAAGCTTCTAAGAGAGAAGAGAGAACGAGAGATAGAGAGAGAAAGAGAGTAAATCACTTCTGTATTATTCTAGTGGTTTCCCAAAACTCTTCTAAGTGTATAACCCATTTGCTAAAAGACCAATCTGCCCCTAAGCTTATCTTAAACCCCCAAGTAACCCCAAGGGCAATGCTGTCATTTATCATGTCCCACTAATCCCTCGAGTGTTCCTATAAACCCCCATTTAATCCTGACATACTAAGTCATTGGTAAGTTACTATCCACTACTCAATAAATTCTCGAACACATATAATATTCCCAAAATACCCCTAAGCTCCTCCCAAGCCGGGTATTTGACCCGGTTGGGACTTTCTAGCTTAACTGCTCCCTAGGAATGTCTCAGATCGTGCATCTCAAATATATCACCACTCACACGTGGTGTCAATCACAAATATCGCACTTATGCCCTCAACGGGCTAAAATTACAAACATGCCCCTAATGACCAAACGGGGCCCACATGCATATTTAATTCACCTAAACATGCATTTCTAATCACTTATTTATCAAATTCACATATTATAATAATAAATCACTTATTTCCCTCCAGGCACGCTAATCAAGGCCCTAAGCCTTATTAGCAAATTTGGGACGCTACAACTATCCCCTCCTTACAGAAATTTTGTCCTCGAAATTACCTGAACAACTCGGGATACCGCTCCCACATATCTTATTCAAGTTCCCACGTCGCCTCCTCAACCTTGCTGTTCCTCCATAGCACTTTCACCAAGGCGATGGTCTTGTTCCGCAAGACTTTATCCTTTTGGTCGAGAATCTGAACTGGCTTCTCCTCATATGATAAATCTTGGTCCAGCTCCAAATTCTCATAACTCAGTACATGCGTCAAATCTGATACATACTTCAGGAGCATGGACACGTGAAAAACATCATGAACCCCTAATAAGGCTGGAGGCATCGCCAATCTATAAGCTACTTCTCCAACTCGTTCCAGAATCTCAAAGGGGACAACAAACCTAGGGCTTAACTTGCCCCGAACACCAAATCGTTTCACTCCTCTCAAAGGTGAAACCCTAAGGAACACATGGTCACCGACCTGAAACTCTCGCTTCTGCGTTTCAAGTTCGAGTAACTCTTCTAGCGACCCTGGGAGGCAAGCATTCGAGCTCTAATCTTTTCAATCGCCACATTGGTCCTCTGAACCATCTCAGGATCCAAGTATCTCCTCTCACCCGTCTTATCCCAATGGATAGGTGATTTGCACTTCCTCCCATATAGCATCTCATACAGAGCCACTCCGATTGTCGCCTAATAACTGCTATTGTACTAAAACTCAATCAAAGGGAGATACTTACTCCAATATCCCCAAAAATCCAGCACACAGGCTTGTAGCATGTCTTCCAGTATCCAAATCTTCCTCTCTGACTGTCCATCTGTCTGAGGATGATAAGTGGTACTAAACCGCAACTGTGTGCCCATAGCCTTCTGCAGACTCTCCCAAAACTTGGAGGTGAAGGTGGGGTCCCTGTCAGATACTATCGACCTCAGAGCCCCATGAAGTCGAACAAATTCTTTCACATACAACTCGGCATACTATTCCACAGTAATTCATCTTGACAAGTAAAAAGTGGGCAGACTTGGTATACCTATCGACAATCACCCACACTGAATCATGTTGTCCCACAGTCTTCGGCAAACCAACCACAAATTCCATAGTGATATCTTCCCACTTCTACTCTAGAATCCCTAGAGGTTGCAATAACCCTGCTGGTCTCTGATGTTCAGCCTTTACCTGCTGACAAGTTAAACACTTGGCCACATAATCCACCACATCCTTCTTCATTCCCGACCACCAATACAAGGCTCTCAAATCTTGGTACATCTTCGTCGTATCTGGATGTAAAGAATAGGGAGTGGTATAAGATTCATCCAAGATATCTCGCCGGATATCAGAATCTATCGGAACGCAGATCCGACCCTTGTAGTTCAGTAACCTCATCTCCGAGATAGAAAAGTCCTTAGCCGCTCCGACTAAGGCATTCTCTCTGTGCCCTCTCAACTGGAAATCCTTCCCATGTTCCTCCTTGATCCTCTCAAGGAGTGTAGACTAAAGAGTGATATTGGCTAGCCGACCAACCACTAACTCTAAAACCGCTCTAGTCATATCCTGTGCTAATTTATTGGATATCTGTCTCGAACTGAACAACTGTCCTGGGCCCTGTCGACTCAATGCATCAACCACTACATTAGCCTTTCCAGGATGGTATAGGATATCACAATCATAATCCTTTACCAATTCCAGCCACCGTCTCTGGCGCATATTCAGATCCTTCTGGGTAAAGAAGTACTTCAAACTCTTATGGTCGGTGTATATCTCGCACTTCTCACCATACAGATAATACCTCCAAACCTTAAGTGCAAATACCACCACTGCCAACTTCAGATCATGCGTGGGATATCTCTGCTCATACTCCTTTAACTGTCTCGATGCATAGGTGTACGCCCTAATTTTCCACGGGCTATTAGCAAGCTGAGACATGGCATAATTATATCAGCCACGTGGAGGCCGCATGCCCGGAGTTGCTGTTGTCAGGTCTTACCTCTTTAGCTCGAGGTAACCAAAGGTTTATTAAGATTACTAAGGAGCCGAGTCAGAGGTATGAAGATTGCGAGTTAAGAAGGCATCCAGCTCGGGGCCGAGCTTGAGTTGGAAGCTGTGACCCTTTATAAAGTCAACCACGCAATGTAAATGTGCATATATCAGACATCGCGTGTCTGATATATCCCTGAATTCTCGGACACGCATCATAAACGTGCGTGTTCAGACACCCACGACTGGGTTGGGCCGTGCGGCCCATTATCCCCCTTACCTACTAATTAGACCACACTTTGTTTGTCAGGTTTTAGGAATTAATCATGAATGTCACAGAAGTGACATGATGGGTAAGAAGTCACGGGATGACCCCCCTTGCCAACCCCCCAGGTGTCCTCTCCTATAAATATGGAGACCCTGAGAGTTGCAAAGGGTTGGATTCTATTGTGTAAAGAAATACCCTGTAAAGAATACCAGAAACATAGCAATAATAGTGGCTAGTGGAGTAGAAGGATTTTAACCTTTGAACCACCTAAAAAAGTATTCGTATCGTCAGTTAATTTTAAGATCATTCATCTGTTTCGGTTCATTACTTAGCACTAATCCCATTCTCTTATTTTCTTAATTACCTGTTGGCGAAGAACCGCGTCAACAATTTGGTGCTTTCATTGAGAGCTTGCTAGATTGGTGCTATCGCAAATACCCAACCATGGTGATCACTCACTCAAGACACGGTAATGAGGCGGACCAACATGATGGGCAGGAGGCCCATCATGCCGTCATCTCCGGTGAGCAGAACCTCGAAGTTCAGCAGTGGCCGGGCAAGCAGCCAATAGGCCAGGATGACACTGGAAGTTCGGCACCCCGACCGCCTAATCCGAACTCGGATTTTTACACGGCAGTAGAAATGGAGAATGCTCAGCGGAGGAGTCAGCTGGCGAAAGCTAACCAGCAGATTAAGGAGGTGTTGGCCTGACTACCCCCTCTTACAACCGACGATATCGTCGGAAAGAGGCAAGGCGAGACTCATAAGTCCCGCCGGGGTAATCGGTCCAAGCCTAACCGGTCGGCCAGACCCCCGACATCCAACTCTACTCCCTCATCGCACTGTCGAGAGACAACCTTCGAAGAACCACCCAGGGCCGAGCAACAGTATAGCCGATCGGTCCGAACTTCAACTCCCAGCTCATTACCACCCTCGAGTGCACCCAGGAGGGCTCGAGGGAATTCTAGAAGGAGATCCGGGGAGGGCTCACAACGACAGCCTATTCCGACCAGCCGTCCTGCGCCCCGCTCAGACCGCCAAGCGCAAGACCCAGAGGTTGGCAGGGCCGAGAGACCCTTACCTAACCTGGTCCGCCCTGACGGAACCAAGATTACATCCCCGGTCAGATATCCTCCTTCATCGATAAGATATCCGTCTCCTCCTCGGCCAGTCCAAGATATTCCAGCTTATGGGAGCAGTAGGCAAAACCCACCTTCAGCTGGCCCTTCCCCTCGTAGCAGGGCCCCCAGAGAAGTCCCTGATCCTCATCCCCAGAGGCAGGCTCCAAGCTTCTCAAATGGGAGCTATTGGACCGGAAGCCGCCGAAGTGACCTTTTTGGTGGAGACCTGCGACAACGCCTAAGCTCGGCGCAGAGTCCTCAAGCCGCCCCGAGGGGCAATCTCCGAGATCGTCTTACCTCTCAAAGGGGAGACCCAGCGGGAAATGGCAGCCATGCTTGCCCAAGGGAAGACCTGTCCGAGGTACGCGACAGCAGGAATGTCCCATATAACCTATCTCAAGATAGGAGGGACAATAACCCGCCAAACGCGTACAATGGATCCGGGGTCACCTGGGTATGTTCAATACCCTGATGATGGCCCACAACATTGGCCCCGAGCTGAGGTGTTTAATATTTCCCTTCACATTGACTGGGCCGGCCAGGCAGTGGTTCAAACAAAGCAAGAAACAGTCAATCAGCTCCTGGAAAACTTTCTCGGTTGACTTCAAGAGAGCATTCCGAGCTTCCCAGGCTGCCCGCGTCAAGGCCGACTCCCTAGCCAACGTGAGGCAACAACCCAACGAGCCTCTGAAGGCTTACCTGAGCAGGTTCGCGAACATTGCTGCTCAGGCTAGAGACACATATGACAGCTCCAAGCTCATGGCTTTGAGAACTGGAATCCTTGTTGGAGGGGGACTTTGGAATTAGATACAAAGGAAGGGAGTCAGCTCCGTAAATAAATTCCTAAATAGAGCCTAGGGGTGGATCAACTTGGAGGAGGCCCAAGCCTTTGCTGCAGGAACCAGCCAGGTCCCTGAGCAGCCTGCTGGAGTGGGAACGGAGGTCGTGACAGCGACCCAGAACGTTACACAGAATAACCAGTTTGGTGGAGGCAAGAGAAAGGGGAACGACAAGGACAACCAGCACGGCCCAAAGAAGAATAAGTCCGTAGAAAAATTTAAGCCGGTCTACGCGACTTACACGGATCTCACCCACTCCAGGGAGAACATCTTCCTAGCAAACTCTGCTCGCCTCCCCTGGAAGAAGCCGGAGTCGTTAAAGCACCAGAAGGGGAAGCGAGACCCCACCAAGTTTTGCCGTTTCCACAACGACGTTGGCCACAATACCGATGACTGCAGACACCTGAAGGATGAGATCGAGACTCTCATCCGAGCCGGCCCCCTGGCTCAATACGCGTAGAACAGAGTTCCCGCAGCCCGTCCAGCTCCGGAAGTCCCGGTCACTCAGCCCGAGTCTCGGGTAGATCAGGACGTCCCTCCTCCAGTGATAGGAGGAGAGATCTCCATAATTTCTGGAGGTCCTCATTTGGCTGGCACGAGCAGAGGTGCCCAAAAGAGGTACGTCAACGAACTTAAGGCTCATAATGGAGTAGAGTTCGTCCCCGAGCAGCATCTGCCAAAGCAGCAGCGATTGGAAAGGAAACCAATCATTTTTACTGAAGAAGATGCCGACCATGTTCAGTTCCCTCATAACGACCCTCTGGTCGTAACAGTGCAGCTCGCTAATCGGAGGGTTAGGAGAGTACTGATCGATAATGGGAGCTCGGTAAACCTTCTATTCTGGTCCACGCTGGAGAAGATGGGTTTGTCGGTCGTTGAGCTGAAGGCGACCTCCATGATGCTATATGGTTTCTCTGGAGAAGGATCAGCGGCTATAGGGACGATCGAGCTGGTGATCACCTTAGGAGAGGGACCTCGGACAGTCTCAAAACTCCTTGAATTCATGTTCATTGACTGTCCCGTTGCATACAATGCCATTTTGGGTCGACCTACACTTATAGCTTTTGAAGCCATCACCTCCATCTGCCACCTCGCGCTGAAATTCCCTTCTTCCACAAGGATATGCGCAGTTCATGGCAATCAGCTTGCTGCCAGGGAATGCTACAACATTTCCATGAAGGGAAAATTGAAACCCGGGCATTTAACAATGGCCGTCCAAGGTGGGGAAGAGGAATCTCGGAAACCTTTGCCTAATCCTGAGATTGAAAAACCTCAGAGCGTCGAAGGGGAAGATATCGTCCTAAGTGAGGATATTGACCCCCGAATAGGCGAGGATAAGTCCGAGCTCCAAGCTATCGAAGAGCTCGAGGAAGTAAATATTGATCCACATAATCTTTCACAGATAGTTAAGCTCGGGAAAAATCTCTGCGGCAAGAGGAAGGTGAAGCTAATCAAGTTCCTGCAGGAGAACCTGGATGTGTTCGCATGGTCACATGAGGACATGGTGGGAATCAGTCCAAGCATCATCATGCACACCCTTCATTTGGATAAGAGCGTTCCTACGAAGTCCCAGAAACAGAGGCGCCTGGGAACAACCCGAGCTGAAGCCCTAGAAGAAGAAGTAGCCCGGCTCAAGAAATGCGGTTTTATCCGTGAAGCCAAGTTTCTGATTTGGGTCGCCAATCCCGTGCTGGTCCCGAAGCCCAACGGGAAATGGCGGACCTGCATTGACTTCTCCGATCTGAATAGAGCCTGCCCCAAGGACTGTTTCCCCTTGCCGAGAATCGACCAACTGGTAGACGCCACGGCGGGGCACGAGCTCATGTCCTTTATGGATGCGTACTCGGGCTATAATTAGATCGCCATGAATCCTGCGGACCAGGAGCACACTAGCTTCATGACCCCAACTAACATTTATTGTTACAAGGTCATGCCGTTCGGACTAAAGAACGCCGGTGCTACATACCAGAGATTGGTGAACAGGATGTTTGCCAACCAGATCGGGAAAAACATGGAAGTGTACGTGGACGACATGCTGGTCAAGTCGAAAACTGCCAATAATCATGTTTCCGACCTGGAGGAATGCTTCAAGATACTAAGGGAGTATGGCATGAGGCTTAACCCACAGAAGTGCACTTTTGGGGTCGCGTTTGGAAAATTCCCGGGTTTCATTGTCAACACCAGGGGAATCGAGGCGAACCCCGATAAGATCAGGTCGCTGCTGGAGCTGCCCTCACCATGATCGCGAAAGGACGTTCAAGGCCTGACAGGAAGGGTGGTGGCCCTTAATAGGTTTATTTCTAAATCCACCGATAAGTGCCTGCCATTCTACAACCTGCTCCGAGGAAATAAGAAGTTCGAGTGGACAGAGGAGTGCGAAAATGCCTTCCTCGACCTGAAAGCACATCTGGCCGAACCCCCCGTATTGTCCAAACCAACGGCAGGGGAGCCTCTTATCCTTTACCTAGCTGTCACAGAAGATGCAGCTAGTGCCATATTGGTCTGAGAAGAAGATTGTGTTCAAAAACCAGTCTATTATGTCAGCAAGAGACTTCTCGGGGCCGAGTCCCGATACCCGTTGATGGAAAAGATGGCATTCTATCTTATCACGGCCTCCCAAAAGCTCAGGCCATATTTCTAATCCCACTCAATACACGTCATAACTGATAAACCTTTAAGGCAGGTTTTGCAAAAACCTGAAGCATCGGGACGCCTGTTGAAGTGGGCTATTGAGCTTAGTCAGTTAGAGATTTTGTACACCCCATGAACTGCAATAAAAAGCTAGGCCCTGGCCGATTTTGTGGCGGAATGCACAGGATTCAGAGAAGATTCTGTGGAAGATTCACCCCAGGTCACCTCGGCCCAAGCGTCATGGAAGATCTTCGTGGACGGCTCATCTAATGAGAACATCTTCAGGGCTGGAATCATTTTGATATCCCCAAAAGGGCATAGATTCCACTCGACGCTGAGATTTGGATTCAAGACATCCAACAATGAGGCCGAATATGAAGCTTTGTTGGCTGGGCTAAGGGTAGCCCAGCAGCTGAAGGCCAACTCCTTTCAATGCTTCAGCGATTCCCAGCTCATGGTAAACTAGATGCTAGGTGAATATCAAACACGGGGGACCAAGATGGATGCTTACCTGGCCAAGGTGAAAGTCGAGCTGACCGCATTCGAACGGGGCTCAATCGAGCAGAACGCTAACGCAGACGCCCTCGCCAAGCTCACTACCTCCGGGGAGACGGATACTTTGGGGTTAGTACCGGTAGAGTTCTTGGAGAAACCAAGTATAGAAGAGGTCAGGGAGGAGGTCGAGATGATCGACGCCAGACCGACCTGGATGACCCCCATCCTCGAGTATCTCACTAAAGGAAAGTTACCTGAGGGGCGTAATGACGCACGGCGGATACTGTACCAGGCTCCAAGGTATAGGATGGTAGACGGGGTGCTATACCGGCGTGGGCACTCCCTACCCCCTCCTACGATGTGTTCTGCCAGGGGAAGCAAAGACCATCTTGTAGGAAGTGCACAACGGTTTTTGTGGGGACCACACTGGGGGGCAAAGCTTGGCCCTGAAAGTCTTAAGGCAGGGGTATTACTGGCCCACTCTGTCGAAGGACTCAGTCTCGTACGTCAAGAAATGTGACAAGTGCCAGCGGTTCGCCACTGTTGCCTGAGCTCCCCCAGTCGAGCTGAAGATGATCTCGTCCCCGTGGCCATTCGCGGTCTGGGGAATCGACCTGGTTGGCGCCCTCCCTACTGGAAAGGGCGGGGTCCGCTATGCTGTGGTGGCTATCAACTACATCACAAAGTGGGCTGAGGCAGAACCTTTGGCAACAATCACTTCCAAGAAAGTCCTCGACTTCGTGGTCAAAAGCATTATCTGCCGGTTCAGGCTGCCAAAGAAAATCGTATCCGACAATGGGACTCAGTTCGACAGTGACCTCTTCACCGAATTCTGTGAAAGGTACAGCATTGAAAAAAGTTTCTCCTCCGTGGCCTACCCCCAGGCTAATGGGCAGGTCGAAGCCGTCAATAAGACGCTAAAGGCAAGCCTTAAGAAGAGACTGGATGAAGCCAAGGGGGTCTGGCCAGAACAGCTCCCCCAGGTACTGTGGGCATACCGGACCTCGCATCGGACTCCTACGGGTGATACTCCTTTCTCCCTGGCTTTTGGGAGTGAGACAGTCCTCCCTGTCGAGATAAAGGTCTCTTCGCATAAAGTCCAGGTGTATGACCAGGACCGCAACCACGGACTACTTTGCGCATTCCTCGACCTGATTGATGAAAGACAAGAAGATTTGCAGCTCCAGCTCGTGCATTACTAGCAAAAAATCACTTGTTACTTAAATTCAAAGGTCAAAAAACGCGCCTTTAGCATTGGCGACCTGGTCCTCAGAAGGGTCTTCTTAGCCGGTAAGGATCCCAAAGATGGAGTATTGGGACCGAACTGGGAAGGGCCATATCAAATAACCGAGGTCATAAAGGAAGGAACCTACAAGTTAGCTCAGCTTAATGGAGAAGCGGTCCCATGAACTTGGAATGCCATCCATTTGAAGAAATATTATCAGTAACACCCTTGTAAGGCTTATTCAGAAAGGCCATTTTTTGTTTATCAAGCAATGAGAATTAAATCTTTTTTCATTATTGTGTATATTTGCGAATGTAATCTCAAGTAACTACGAAAGACCCTTTCCTAATTACTTGGGGGGGCATATGGTGCCTGGATATAACCAGGTCACCTTAAAGGCTTAGAAGTTGATTAAAATTGGTTGATCGATGTTTTTCTTAAAAAACACGAGATATTGATAAAGGATTAACGCGAACTACGTCCTATCCTGGATATAACCAGGTCCTAAAACTTAGAAGTTGATTCAAATTGGTTGATCGGTGTTTTTCTTAAAAAGCACAAGATATTAATCAAGAATTAACACGAACTAAGTTTTCAAATTAATGTCCTGGATATAACCAGGTCCTAAAACTTAGAAGTTGATTCAAATTGATTGATCATTGTTTTTCTTAAAAAGCACGAGATATTAATAAAAAATTAATGCGAACTAAGTTTTTAAAGCAATGTCCGGGATGCAACCAGGACTCATCTTAGAAGTTGGCTCAAAATTGATTATTTTTTTTCCTAGAAAAGCATAAAGTATCAATCGCAGCACCAACAAAAACTAAGGCTATTGCCAAAACGCATAAAGGTAAAATGATGCAAATCAATTAAAAGCAAAAATTTGGTAAAACCAATTGTCTCGAGGTTAGAAAACCTCGTACAAAGTTACAAAAAAAAAATGTGTTCAAGGGGTGGAAAGAAAAGAAGTCCTAGGCCCCGCCAGGCTGCTCCGATGAGGTCACCACCTCGTCCTCCTGCTCGGCAGCTGCGGAGCTCTCCCTGGTTTCGGAGGGTGCCTCGTGCTGAAGGCGAGCCTTGAATTTCTCCAAGAAGCTCTCCCACGCATCCGCCCCCATGAAGGAGAAGTCTCCATCTGGGTTGTAGACCCAGCAGTGGTACAGCATAGCCTCCATGGAGGAGCTGGAGGCTGCCCTCTCCGTCGCCAGGGCGGCTTTGGCCTCCTCGGCCTCGGTTTTTGTGGCGTCCAATGCAGACCGAGCAGCTCTGGCCTCCTCGAGCTCAGTCCTCATAGAAGCTAGCGCGGCCTTGGTAGCCTCAGCCTCCTGCAGCTTAGGCCGAGACGCGTCCAACTTGGCCTGTGCAGTTTCCAGGGCATCCTTAGCCTCCTGCGCCTGTTTCTTGGCAGTCTCAAGGGCGGCAAGGACAGTCTGGTGTTCCCCCCTCATGTCATCGAGCCTGGCCTGAGATCGGGATATGCTCCGGTGGAGAGCCAGGGCACCCTGCAAAAAGCCAAAAAGATGATAAGGAAACTGCCTTAGATAAAAATAATAAACATATAATGCATAGCGAGCAAGGAATACCAAAGGCCAGGTCAACTTACCATGAGAGCCATCCCCAGCGAAGACTCCATCACATTCTTCAGGCTCCTTGTCTCGATCACCCTCAGGTCCCTCTCGGTGGCATTGTAGTAATGGTCCACGGTGTAGCTCGCCGTCTCGTAGACCGTTCCCTGAAAGACGTCGGGGATCTTCTCCAGAGCCCAGGGATTCACCGGGACGCGCACCTTGGGGGTTGTGGCCTCCAGGGTCCCGGGGGGCACCTCCGTATCCCGAGATGGGTCAAGAATTTGCAGGGGAGGAGGGGGCATCTTCATAACAGGAGGAGGCGGAGGCAGTTTCTCCGGAGCTGCCGGAGCCTGGTTTTTCCCCTTTGCGGGAGACTTAGAGGTGCTCCCAATGGCTTTCTTTGCCAACCGGAGTTTTTTCACCATGGGCCCAGAGGCCCCAAAAGAAGGGTTCCCTCCAGGGAACATGGCTCGCAGGTCGTTGCCCCCGGACTGGGACATCTCCTCTAGGAAAGCAAAGGCAAAGTATTAATATACAAGTAGAAACATTTATGCAAGACAACAAAAATTAAAGGGAAGATAGATCTCAAGTATATTAAAAGGGATCCTACCCTCCGAGCTAGAGGAGGAATCTATGGTCACAACCATCAGCCCCGGAGCTACAGCGGGGGAGTCTAGGTTAATGACCTTGTGGGCTGGAAGAGGCTCTAGGTCCGAATCTGGCTCGGGACTAGACTCTTCTACATATTTCCTAAGACCCGGGGCTACTATACCCTCCCGAAGGCAGGGCCATGACCGAAGATTGGTCCCATACTCCTCAAAAAGACCGACCTAAAAGCTATGGTGTTGTCTACGACTACAGTTCCCCTAGGGCGGCTACTTTCGTAATCCAGCATGAGCTGGTCGACGAATTGGAGTAGGGTTACGTCGCGGTCCGGGTCACTTCGGTGACTTTGAACGGGCTGGTTAGGATTGAACCTAGCTAACCGAAGGTCTGCAGTGGCCCTATCTAAGTCCCTAAACATGTAAGGATTACCTTGCCCAGAGGGACCGGCTGCTGCTCCGGACCGGGCCCTCTCCTCGTCCGTTTGTTGGGCGACCTCCAGAGCCCCTTTCCGTCTCACGAGGGGCACCTCGTCCTCCTCGTCCTCTTCCTCTTCTCCCGCGGCCTCCTCCTCGGGGATGGGTGCTATCTTGCGAGCTGGGGGGAGGCCCCACAGTCTCCTCAAGGCCAAAGTCTGGCCTGGGAAGATTAGTTTGCACGCCAGCATCGTCTCGTCCGACACGAGCTGGCGGTAGTCCTTTTCGCTGGGGTGCAGCCTCGCCAATGTCTCGTATTGACCCCTGAGGGTCACGGATTTGTCCGTCCTCGTGAAAATGGCTGCATGATTCTCTCTAAGTCAGAAGCTAATAAAGGAAGATAACCAAGAATCATCTCATGAGCTAAGAGCAAAGGGTACTTACGAGGGCGGTTGAAGTAATGATGTTCGCAATTGCAGAACCACGTCGACATGAAGAACTGGTCTTTGAAGTCGTTGGGGTGGCTGGGCAGCTCGATGACCGCAGCCGTGTTTGGAAAATGGGTCAAGTAGTAGAACCCGTCACCTCGCCCCCTCTTCTCCGGGCTGGCCTTGAGGCAGAAGAAGTATAGGATGTCCGCCGGGGTGGGTACCTCCCATTCCTGCTTCATGAATAAGTACCTCAACCCCGCTAACAAATGGTACAAGTTAGGGGGGAGCTGTAAAGGGGCCAACTTCACGTAATTGAAGAAGTCAGCAAAATACTAGTCAAGCGGGAGGAAGGCCCCAACCTTGAAGTGCTCGTCACTCCAGGCCGCGTATTCTCCATCGAGTGGCGTGCAGCTCCGCTCGCCTTCTAGGGGAGCTCAAGCGATTAGAGCACCCCTCCCAATCTCGATATTCTGGGAAAGGAATATCTTATTCACTTTCCCCTGGTCGGTGATCTACGAGACCATCCTCTCAGCCTCGAAGAAAGCGTCGGGTCTCACCTCGAGCTCCTGCTCCACGAGGGGACTGAAAACGTGGATCGAAGAGTCCATGACCACCTATTTTCCCTTGGCTTGCTGAGAAGACGGGCCGCCTGCAGTCTTCTTAGGGGCGGTTTTCTTTAGTTCCATCTGGTCACCTAGCGAACAAAAGAAGAAATTTTAGAAAGGGCGACCTAAGCATAAGAAAAAATCTAACGCGAAGAGTTTCCTTTGCACGGGCTGAGGTAATCTCAGCCCGTGGAGAGTGAGACCACGCGGTTCTATGAACACGAGCCTGTGCTCCCAACGGATCCCCGATTACTCGGAATCCGTGTGTCAGGAGGGTCAGGATAAAAGTTTCCCTTGGAAGGAAAGTTTCAGTAGGCAAACAGTGCAAAACTGCCTATGAAGCGTGTCCCCTAAGCTACCCAGTTTTGCACCCAAAAGGCTGGATATTTCAAACAGGCATACCAAAAATCCTACCCAGAAAATTTCCCCAGAAAGCGTACCCTGTGAGCCATGCTCCTAAATGGTTTTTTCTATGATCGATGCCCTAAAATAAAAACCTACACCCATCATACCCACAAAAAATCAACAGAATGTTGCATGCGGCTACAGGAACAATTTACCTAAGCTACAGAGAAGAGAAAACTTAAAGCATGCATAAAACAGAAAACTTACAAAGTGTTTTGCTGTGGGAAGGATGAAGGGGTCGTCTAGATTGGGGCCTCGATGGAATAGCTGGTGCCAAAGCCTCAAAGGAGCTCTCGCGCCTGAACTTCTGGAACGCTGGGAACAGTAACTGGAAGAAAAATAGGGTTTTTTAAGGATGAGAAGGAAGAAGAAGATGGGAAATTTGGAAAATTTTCAAATAAATGGGTGGCCCATGCGTAAGGTGGCCACTCCTTTTATATACGTAGGAGGCCAAGTGAGGAGGGCCGTCGGATTGCCCTGATGTGGGATACGAGGCTCTCTGCTCGAGAGGTGAAACGATGGCTGAGTATAGGCTAGGCCATTTAATGCAATTCTCGGAAGACGTACCGTCACCAACCACAATGCTCCACGTAGTCGACGCCTGCGTAATTGGCGGAATGTGAAGAGTCCATAGGGAAGCCTAAAAGCCCCCACTGTGGCCCCAGATGACGTCATATGCCACGAGCAGGGGCTTGGGGGCAAATGTACGCCCTAATTTTCCACGGGCTATTAGCGAGCTGAGACATGGCATAATTATATCAGCCACGTGGAGGCCACATGCCCGGAGCTGCTGTTGTCAGGTCTTACCTCTTTAGCTCGAGGTAACCAAAGGTTTATTAAGATTACTAAGGAGCCGAGTCAGAGGTATGAAGATCGCGAGTTAAGAAGGCATCCAGCTCGAGGCCGAGATTGAGTTGGAAGCTGCGACCCTTTATAAAGTCAACCACACAATGTAAATGTGCATATATCAGACATCGCGTGTGTGATATATCCCTGAATTCTCGGACACGCAGCATAAATGTAACGACCCAAATTCGCTAATAAGGCTTAAGGGCCTTGGTTAGTGTGCCTGGAGGGCATAATGGGATTATGTGTGTGACTTTAATGAGTTAAATGCATGATTATGATTTAATGCATGTTATATGACTATTTGACTATTTGAGATGCATGACTATGTGTATTAGTATGCATGTAGACCTGATTATCTTAGAAAGAGCATAATTGTAATTTGGCCATTTTGGGCATGACTGTGTTGATATCTGTGATCTGTGACTCGAGACGATCCTAGAATGAGCGGGTTAGCGGAAAAGTCAAAGCGGGAATTTATACCCGGCTTGGGTTAAGCATGGGGAGTTTAAATAGGAATTTGGAAAATATATTGAGGTTAATCTTGATGATGAGGGATATATTTAGTGATTAATCAGGTATTGGGTAGTAAGTGGGAAATTATTAGAGACACTCGAGGAATTAGTGGGAATTGGGTAAAATGACTAAAATGGCCCTACATGGACAAAAAGGTTTAGAATTAATAGGAAGGGCATTTTGGTCTTTAGGTTTTTAGAGATTAGTTAAATGAAGCTTTATATTAAGTGGGATTGGTGGAGTAGAGTTATAAGGCTGGAAAAAAAAAAAAAAAAGAAAGAAAGAAGGAAGAAAAAGGAAAAGAGAGAAAAACAGAGGGGTTTTGTTTCAAAGGAACGGTTTGTGGTTCTCCCACCATTTCCCTTCATTTTTCTTGGAGTTAAGCTCAGTGGAGAGCTAGGGTAGGCTGAGCATCAAGGATCCTAAGCTAGACTTGAAGATTGGCAAGGGATAAGCAAGAACACATCAAACATTGAGGTAAGTTTTTAGAAGTTTCAGTTTTAGGGCTTGACTGGTTTGAGCTATGTATTTGAGCTAAATAGATGGGGATTTTTGGGGAAATCAGGCCAAGGTTGAGAAGGAGCAAGCTAAGGAGGTCTAGGGTTCAACTCAAGGTCAAATTTCCATCCACGGTATGATTTCTAAGTCCTTAACTTTGATGATTGACTGAATTTCTGGGTTTAAGGTTCATTATGGTAGATCTTGAGTTTTGGGTTGCTTGAGCTTAGGTTATGGGTTCTTAGGATGAGTGTGAGGTGTTGATAAGTTTGTTTTTGGGTTTGGGAAAGATTTGGACAAGTTTGGGGTTGAAATGGTTGAAGGAAATCGCAGAAACGATTTTGGGTGTGGCCTGTCTGCAACTAGCGCTACAGCGCTAGTCTTTGGGCGCTGTAGCGCTAGGCCCTGTTTCTGGGGATGTGTGGTTCTGCTTGTAGCGCTACAGCGCCCTCTTAAGAGCGCTGCACTGTTCACAGAAAGGGGTTTTTGGGCTTTTGTTGAGGGATTTTGACCTAGGGTTCGGGGCTCGATTCCACCACCTTGTTTTGTGGATCTAGGACTTCCCGGGGGCTCGGGATTGGTCCCGAGGCTAGGCTTTGGACTTGAGGTTTGGTAATGACTTTGACTTATGGATTTTGTTTAGGTGAGCGCTAAGGCTTGAGTAGGATCGTGCTCAAGGAGTTAGGTGATCAAAGCTATCGAATTGAAAGGTAAGAAAACCGTAACACCCGAGAGCAGGGCATGGGCCCACAGTGTTATTGCAGGGCATGGCCCTATATTGTATTATGTGCGAATGTATAACCTTAAATGAATTATTATATGTTTGAATGATTATTTCGAAATGTACTATATGTGTGATTATAATGAAAGGAACGGCTAAGGCCGAGAGCGGCGAAGGCTGAGAATGGCCTTGGGGCCGGAAGTAACACTTAGCACATGGAGTGCTTATATCCAGGGTGGGACCCAATGGATACATAAGTTATCCTTACGGTAAGGACCGAGACCCCAGGCTTTGGTAAGGCCTCTGGGGCAGCATGGCCGTGCTTGTTCAGTCTGATGGTTATCCTATTTATCAGTGGATTAAATGTCAGCTATATTCTATGCATATGTTATATACTGTATGAGTTTTCTTGCTGGGCTTCGGCTCACGGGTGCTTTGTGTGGCAGGTAAAAGCAAGGAGTTCGTCAACCGGCCATGAGTATGGAGAGCGTGGGGGCGGCGCGTACATGTTCGGCCTGCCCGACTGCTTTGGTTGGGGGCATTTTGTATATGGCTGTATTAACCTATTCTTTTGATAATTAATCAAGTGTAAATCTATTTTTGAGTTGTAAATATTTTGTAAACCTTATTTTGGGATCCCGGATGTTTGATACTTAATGTTTTCAATGAAACTAAACATTTTCAAAGATTACAGCCTTAACCTCTGGTTTAGTCACACTTTTGGTTTTAGAAACCTCGTAGAGTCAGTCAGATGCACAATTTCCGTTTTAACCTCACTTAGTAACGGCTCTAAGGTAGTAGGGCATTACAATAAACGTGCGTGTTCAGACACCCACGACTGGGTTGGGTCGTGCGGCCCATTATCCCCCTTACCTACTGATTAGACAACACTTCATTTGTCAGGTTTTAGGAATTAATCATTAATGTCACAGAAGTGACATGATGGGTAAGAAGTCACGGGATGACCCCCCTTGCCAACCCCCTAGGTGTCCTCTCCTATAAATATGGAGACCCTGGGAGTTGCAAAGGGTTGGATTCTATTGTGTAAAGAAATACCTTGTAAAGAATACCAGAAACATAGCAATAATAGTGGCTGGTGGAGTAGAAGGATTTTAACCTTTGAACCACCTAAAATAGTATTCGTATCGTCAGTTCATTTTAAGATCATTCATTTTTTTCGGTTCATTACTTAGCACTAATCCCATTCTATTATTTTCTTAATTACCTGTTGGCGAAGAACCGCGTCAACAATAGGCTATCACCTTTCCGGCTTGCATCAGTACACACCCTAAACCCTGTCTGGAAGCATCACAACAAACCACAAACTTTTCATTGTTTGTTGGCAGACTCAACACTGGCGCGGTGATTATTCGTCGCTTCAATTCCTTAAAACTGTTCTCAGAACTGTCTGTCCATACGTACTTAGTCTTCTTCCTTGTCAATTTAGTTAACGGTGTGGCTATCCTGGAGAACCCCTCAACGAAACATCGATAATACCCTGCCAATCCCAAAAAACTCCTCACTTCTGGAACACTGCTCGGTCTAGGCCAATCTCTCACTGCCTTAATCTTACTTGGGTAAACCAGAACCCCCTCCTTACTGACAATATTGCCCAGAAACGTGACTTGCGGTAGCCAAAAATCGCACTTTCTGAACTTAGTATATAACCTAAGCTCTCTCAAGCGCTGCAATACCAAACGTAGATGTTACTCATGCTCTGTCTCTGACTTAGAGTACACCAGAATGTCATCAATAAACACAATCACAAACTTGTCTAGGTAGTCCTTGAAAACCATATTCATCATGTCCATAAAAGCTACTGGGGCATTGGCTAATCCAAAGGACATAACCAGGAATTCATATTGTCCATACCTCGTGCGGAAATAGGTCTTTGGTATGTCCTCTTCTTTGATCCTTAACTGATGGCAACCTGACCGGAGATCAATCTTGGAAAACACTGTCTTTCCCTGTAGCTGGTCAAATAAATCGCCGATCCTAGGTAATGGGTACTTGTTCTTAATGGTCAACTTGTTCAGCTCCCTGTAGTCAATACACATCCTAAGAGATCCGTCCTTCTTCTTGACAAACAACATTGGAGCACCCCATGGTGAGAAACTCGCTCTGATGAACCCCAATTCCAGCAACTCCTGCAACTGAATCTTCAAATCCTTCAACTCTGTCGGAGTCATTTTGTAAGGTGTCCTAGATACTGGCTCTACCCCTGGCGCCAACTCTATAACAAACTCAATCTCCCGCTGCGGCAGCAACCCTGATAGGTCTGCTGGAAATAAATCTGGAAAATCACATACCAATCTAGTCTCACTCGGTCCAACCGACACAACCCTAGAGGTATCCACAATATTCGCTAGAAATCCTATGCAACCTTCCTGCATCAGGTCTTTAGCCTTTAGTGCTGAAATCATAGGTACCCGCGGTCCACTAACTATCCCCACAAATACAAAGGGTACCTCCCCTTCTAGTTCAAAAGTCACCATCCTGCGCCTGCAGTCAATCGTCGCCCCTTACTTTGATAGCCAATCCATTCCTAGGATCATATCTAAGTCATCCATCACTAGCTTAACCAGATCAACAGATAATTCCCTACCGTCTATCTCTACTGGCAATGCTCTAATCCTTCTCCTAGAGACTACCGGTTCCTCAGTCGGCAACAAAGTCTGAAAACCCCTAGCATACAAAACACTAGGTCTACACAACTGATCTATCACTCTAGCAGACACAAATTAATAAGTAGCTCCTGAATCAATCAATGCAGTATAAGAAGAACCATCGCTAGAAATCTGACCTGTCACAATCGAGGGGCTAGCCTCTGCCTCAGTCTGAGTCAAGGTGAACACTCTGGCAGGAGTGAGACTATCGCCCTGCTTCGGCTCATCTTTCCTGGCTTGTGGGCAGTCCTTCTTCACATGATTGACATTCCCAGAGATAAAGTAGGCCCTGATCCTATACTCTCCCTAATGTCGTTGTCTGCACCGAGGACACACTGGAAAACTTCTCCAGTTGTTACCTTCGCCCTAATGGCTGCCAAAAGCACACTATGCCCTCCTATCCGAGCTAGGAGGACCAAAAGAATCTGAGGCCTTTCTCTTCTGCTCACTGTAGCCACTACCCCGGCTGAATCCAATAAAAGGAGGCACCGTCCTCCTAGCATCATGCCTAACAACGCTTTCTCTCCATATCTTGTCCTCGGCCCCCTCAGCCGTAAGGGCCTTGTCCACCACTAAGGCATAAGCAGTAATCTCTAGATCCAAAGTAATCTTCACAACATGGGCAATCATAACATTCGACCCCCGGACAAATCTATCCCTTCTTGCCGCATCAGACGGCACTAAATCCGGCGCAAACTTCACCAACTGGTCAAATCTCAACGCGTACTCAGTAACTGTCAATCGGTTCTGAGTTAGGTTGATGAACTTGTCAACCTTTGTAGCTCGGACTGAAATACTGTAATATTTCTCATTGAAGATGTTTATGAACTCTTCCCAAGTCATAACTGCAACATTCCTTCTCTGAGTCACTACATCCCACCAGTGCGGGCATCCTCTCTGAACATGTAACTGGCACAAGCTACCCTCTCGTTCCCTACCACCCTCATAAAATCCAAGATGGAGGAAATCATATTCATCCACTGCTCTGCCCGCAGTGGGTCTGGTCTACCCTCGAAGGTGGGAGGTTGCTGCTTCCTGAACCTCTCATACAAAGGTTCCCACCTGTTTTCCATAACAGGCTAAACCGGCACTGGCGCCACAGCCTGCTGGGCTGGCAACCCAGTGGCCTGAGGAGGGGCCTACTGCCTCAGTTGTCGAAGTTCTTCCTCTGTTCGATGTAGTCTCGCTTCCATTTTGGCAAACATCTGTTGCCAATTATGTGGGGCAGGTGGAGGGTCTTGACCCTGGTTGTCATCCTCGGACCTACTGTCACGAAGTCTAGATGATTGTTGAGGCATCTCAACAAGATGCCTGCAATCAACGACGCCGCTCATCAGGCATGATAACAACATCCAAAACCACCTCCCAATCACAACAGCCAACCACAAACAACAGTCCACATAACATAAATAACATACAACACTCAAGGGGGCCATGCCCTGGCATCATACATATGTTAACTCATTCATCATGCTCTATATAAAATAAGCAGGCAAACAGGGCATTTAAGCACATAATCAAACATATAATTCAGTCATTACCAACCAACCCTGAGTCGAGCTTGTCACTAACAGCGAGCATACATGTTCGATCAATCTCCAGGAATCATAAACCTTGGCTCGCTCTGATACCAAGTTGTAACGCCCTACTTCCTTAGACTCGTTACTAAGTGAGTTTAAAACGTGAAATTAACTCATTACTCGAGGTTTTAGGTTAAAAGTGTAGCTAAATCGTAATATAAGTCATACAATTTGCAAATATAATCATCCATTAAAAATTATAAAGAGATATACATTTGGGATCCCAAAATACTGTTTAGAAATATTTACAACTCAAAATTATAATTAAAGTCGACTAAACGACAAAATTAGGCCTAATACAAACATCTCCCAAAAATACCCCTGGCCGTAGCAGCCAAGCAGGCCAAAAATGTACGTGTCGCTTCACGCTCTTCGTACTCATGGTTAGTTGACTTTCCCCTTGCTCTTACCTGCACCATAGAGCACCCGTGAGCTGAAGCCCAGTAAGAAAACTCCACACAAGCAAATAACATATGCATTACTACCAATTAGCATACAATAAAACTGCCAACAGGCTAAACACATACGGCCATGCCGTCCCAAGCGCTTTACCAGGCCCTGGGTTCGCGGTCTACACTATGAGGATATCCCGTGTATCCTATAGGGGTCTCACCCTGGCAACTTGCACTCTGCGTGCTTAAAGCTGCTCCCGGCCCCTTGCCGTACTCGGCCTTTCCGTTCTCAGCCTTCGCCATTCTCGGCCCTCGCCGTTCTCAGCCTTCACCGTTCCCGGCTCTTGCTGTTCATTCACATATATGCACACGTAGCATAATTGAACAAATACTTAAACACGTATAAACATAATCAACAGGAGCTACGCCCTACAACACAATCATATAGGGTTGTGCCCTGCAACACAAACTATAGGGCCTCGTCCTACTCTACAGGTACAACAGTTTTCTTACCTATGTCCCGAGCTATCCAAGCATTGATGTCCCGAGCACAGTCCCCTAGTCCGAGCCTTGCTGAAATCCTAGTCACAACGCATCAACAACATCCATCCATCAAGTTCTATTCCACTAAATAACTTTGGGTCATAATTCTAGTCTCCGGGTCCTTGAATTCTATCAATCCGGGTGATAAAATTCATCCTGAGCCTTAACAATTGGGTCCCCAAGCCAAAATCCTACAAAACGACCAACACATTGAATTAGGGTCGCGACCCATCCCATTAATGGTCACGGTGCGCCCCAAAACAAAGGCACAATGCCTCTCTGTTGGGAGATGCGGGCTGCGGCATGCCCTTCCTAGGGCCGCGACGCGCCTCAAGAACAGAGGCCTCCCTAGGCCTCCACGCACATGCGGGCCGCGGCATGCCCAGCCTTGGGCCACGGCTCGCACCCCAAACCCAGAAATCCTCCATTTTTCCCTGCATTTCCTTCGAGCCAATCCTTTTAAAATCATCCCAACTCAATATTTAAACCCAGAATTAAGCCCAGAATTCATATCCATATAGCCTAAACATCCTAACAAGCTCATAAACCAATTCCTACACCCATCAAACATTCAAAGCCAATCCTGGAAATCAATTCATGCATGCCTAAGTTCTAGCAATCAAAACTAGCATAATTTCAACTTGTTCATCAAGTTTAAAAGCTTACCTTTGTGCTTAATTAAATCTCTGAATTAATCCCCTAAGTTCCAAGCTTCTAGCCCCCAAAGTTCCATCTTTTAATCCTTAGTCTCTGCTTGGTTTTTCACCAAAATCTCCAAGCTTCTAAGAGAGAAGAGAGAACGAGAGATAGAGAGAGAAAGAGAGTAAATCACTTCTGTATTATTCCAGTGGTTTCCCAAAACTCTTCTAAGTGTATAACCCATTTGCTAAAAGACCAATCTCCCCCTAGGCTTATCTTAAACCCCCAAGTAACCCCAAGGGAAATTCCGTCATTTATCGTGTCCCACTAATCCCTCGAGTATTCCTATAAACCCCCGTTTAATCCTGACATACTAAATCATTGGTAAGTTACTATCCACTACTCAATAAATTCCCGAACACGTATAATATTCCCAAAATACGCCTAAGCTCCTCCCAAGCTGGGTATTTGACCCCGTTGTGACTTTCTAGCTAAATTGCTCCCTAGGACTGTCTCAGATCGTGCATCTCAAATATATCACCACTCACAAGTGGTGTTAATCACAATAATCACAAATATCGCATTTATGCTCTCAACGGGCTAAAATTACAAACATACCCCTAACGACCAAACGGGGCCCACATGCATATTTAATTCACCTAAACATGCATTTCTAATCACTTATTCATCAAATTCACATATTATAATAATAAATCACTTATTGCCCTCCAGGCACGCTAATCAAGGCCCTAAGCCTTATTAGCAAATTTGGGACGCTACAATAAACATGCATATAAATCATGCATGCCACATAGTCACGCATTTAATAAATAAACCACACATTATCCAATTATGCCCTCCCGACACGCTAATCAAGGCACTAAGCCCTATTAGCATTTTTGGGATGTTACAAACAGGTATAATGCTATTAAGTTTATTAAAAATCCTGGACATAACCAGGTCTGAGGCCTGATTCTTAACTGCTATGACACAAATAATCAAGCAAAATCTTGGATACAACTAAGATATCGATAAAAATCTATCTTGATCTAAAAGGCAATCCCTAAGATTTGGAATGTACAAGAGTCTAAGGATTCATAAACATGAGAAAATAATAAACTGAGAGAAATACAAGTAGATCATAAGTTAGGTGCATATTCAAAAGTATATTTTCATCTCGAGGAGAAAAAAACCTCGACCGAAGCCCGAAGGCAATTGTTTTGGTCCCAGGGGACTGTTGCAAAAGTTTTAAAAATAATAATAATAATAAAGGGTGAAAAATAAAATCACCGAACTACATCAGCTCGCTCTAGCGAAGTCACCTCATCACTATCCCCCTCTGCAGCTCCAGAAGCTTCGCCAGTTTCTGAGGGTTCCTGTGAAAACTGAATCTTGAACCGAGCAAGACACAGATCCCACAGCTCATGCTGGATGAAAGAGAAGTTTCCATCTTGGTTGAAGGCCCAGCAATGGTAAAGCATCTCCTCCATTTGAGATGAGGACTCTGTAGCTTTCTCCTTGGCCTTAGCTTCGATTAACTTTTTCTTGAGTTCTTTAGTTTTGGCCTAAAGCTGATCCGTGCAACGGCTCACCTCCATGACCTGAGCATGGGAGACGGACAGGGCAGCCTTTGCACACCGCTCGCCCTCCTGGGAAGAAATTAGGGCAGCTTTGGCAGCCTATTTGCTCTCTTGAGTGGTGCTCAGGGCAACTTGGAGTTCCTTGTCCCTGGCTTTAACGCGAGTTATGCCTCAAAAATGGGCCAAGATAGACTGTCGAAGAAGAAGCAAGTCAAGAATAGTTTTTTTTTTTTTTAAACTAAAGAAAAAGAAAAGGTTAGGAGAGTGAAATGGACTCACAGTAAGTTTCATCCCCATGGCAGATTCGAGGATGTCCTCAGGACTGCGCTCCTCAATAGCCCTTAAAGATCTGGTGCTGGCTCTGCATGCATGGCTAACCATGTGGCTTGCCGTCTCGTACACAATACCCCGAAATGCCTCGGGGATCTTGTCCAGGTCATGTGGCTTGACCAGGATCTGGACAATGGGAGCTTCACCTTGGATCACTTGAGGATTTGAGGGAGGTATGTGTCAAGGAGGAGGAGGAGCTTGTTGGACAGTAACTGTTGTTACTGGAGCTAGGAGAAGTTCTCTTTGTGGCTGCTCCTAGGCGGTGCTGGTACCCTTGTCCTTCGATGGAGATTTGGCGGTACCTCCCATCTTCAGAGTTGTTTTCTTTATCACCCTAGGCTTCTTCACCACGAGACCAACTCCGATCCCGCCAGTCTTAAAAGCACCCCTCAAATCCGGGGCTCCTGGCAGAAAATTCACCTGAAAAAGAGCAAGCAGAAAATTCAGTTTACAGAAGTAATTATTCAAAAGTATTGTGAACACAAGAAGAAGAGCAAGAACCCTACCCTCTAGGCTAGGGGAGGAATCTATTACGACCAGCTTGAGGGTATTGACCGGGCTAGGCACAACCCCTAACTTTGGGATTAACGGAGGTATGGGAGAATCTAAAGCTATGACCTCCTAGATCCTAGGGGGTTCATGTCCTTCCTCGGGGCTTGACTCATCTACGTATGGCCTAAAACCAGGAGCATACGCACCCTGAAGCAGGGAAGACCAGGACCAACGGTTTGTCCCATACTCCTCCAAAATGGCGAATCTAAAATGAAAAGTGTTGTCAACTATGATGGTACCCTTGGGGTAGCTATGATCACAGCATACCGCCAAATGGTCCACGCACTAGAGGAGGGTTGTGTTTAGGTCAAGGTCAGTAGGGTGACAACTAACGAGCTGGTTAGGGTTGAATTGAATTAGCTTATAACTGGCAGCATCCCAATCTAACTCTCGATAAGGGTATGGGTTACCTTGATCGGAGGCGCTGACTGCTGCCCCAGACGCGGCTCACTTAGGATCAGGCTCTGAATATCTTCAAATTCTCGCCTTTTACACACCAACGGTGCCACGTTTTCTTCCTCCTCAGCGTCCTCATTGGCTAGCAAGGTCTCTTGAGAAGGGGGAGCTCGGGGATGACAGGAATAGGACCTCGAGTCCTCAGAGCTAACGTCTGGCCCTTGCTGATCACATTGCAAGCCACCATGGTGGCATCGCTCTCAATCTGATGATGGTCTTTCTCCCCAGAAGGAAGACTAGACAGAGTCTCGTATTGACCCCTGAGGGTCACAGACTGCTTTGTCCTCGCAATTATAGCTGCATAAAGAGTGAACTTAGTCAAAATCTTTAAACAAAAAATTATATAATGCACAAGTGATAAAAAGTTCATGTGCTGAATTCACAAAGACAGAAAACTTACGAGGATGGTTGAAGTATCGATGGTCGCAGTTCTTGAACCCATTTGACATAAAGAATAAATATTTATAGTCATTTGGGTGGCTGGGAGGTCGATGATAGAGGCAGAGTTTGGGAAACAAGTGAGGTAGTGAAAACCATCACCTCGCCCCTTCTGGTCGGGACTGGCCTTGAGGCAAAAGAAATCCATAATGTCTGTCGGAGTCAGGACCTCCCACTTGTGCCTCAGAAACAAATATTTTAACCCTGCCAAAAGCCTGTGTGAGTTTGGGGGGAGTTGGAATGGAGCCAGTTTGACGTAGTTCGGAAAGTCTTTGAAATACTGGTCTAGTGGGAGGAAGGCACCCCTTTCAGGTGCTCATCACTCCAAGCCTCATAGTCGTCTTGGAGAGGGGTGCAGCTCCACTCTCCCTCCAGTGCAGGTCGGGCGATAAGGCCGTCACTCCCATCTCAATCTTGTGAGACAATAGGATCTTGTTCACTTTCCCCTGAGTCATTATCTGGGAGATTATGTGCTCGGCCTCAAAGAATGCGTTGGGGTCGATCACGATCTCTCTCTCCACAATAGGACTGAAATGAGGGATGGGAGACTTAGAGGCAACCTGCTTGCTTTTATCTTTATTTTGAGTAGAGGATCTCGCACCATTCTTCTTTGTGGGTGCCATGATTCAGATCACCTGATGACAAAGCGGCCTATTAGTAGGTGACCTAAGATGGTTTAGCTACCGTTGTAGAAGTACGGAAGTCCAAAGGTTTAAGTGGTTTACTTTCGATATTTGAAATATTATATGAGCTAAGCTATGTCCTAGCCTCATCATGTGGTCCCACACGTGGTCCTAGGCCACGCGCCTCGATTTTTTAAAATTCCCAGATACTTTGAGATTCGCGTGTCAGATCCGTCAAACCCACTACTTTCCTTTTGAAAGTGATTTAATGCAAAACTGCCTAAGGAATCGTAACCATTAAGCTACCTAGGATTAAACCTAAAACCCCTTCGACTTCTACATCCCAAACAGGTATTAAAACCAATTTACCATTAGAATTTTCTCAAAAAAACCCAGAAAATTTGCCTAGATTTATGAGTACCTTATTTCTAAACAAGTCTGATTTCATTCATTTAGCCTAAACCGAACCCTATTTCCTACTTACACATAGATTCCTGTGGATATTTCTAAACAAGTCTGATTTCATTCATTTAGCCTAGACATAGCCTAAACGATATTGAGCAATGAGCATTTTTTGAAGTAAATAACTCACTGGAAAATAAAGAATTGAAAAATTCAAACCAGATGAGGAAATACTTACAGATTATATGTTCATTTAAAGAAGATGATGATATATCCACAGGAATCTCCTTGAAAGCTTCTGAAAGTGTGAAAGGCAATGAAGGTTTTTGGGAGAAGTTGGAGAAGAAAAAGGGAAACTTTATTTTTTGAAAAGGAAATTTTTTTAATGCAAAGGTAGTGAGGTTTCAGGACTGATCATCCAATTTATATGTAAACTACGAGAAATAATCCAGGCCATCCGATTAGGTTAGCTCAAGATCCAAAGGCCTAGATTAAATGAACCATACGGCGGCAAAAAGTTTACAGGATAGTTGTCACACTCCTCGAATACCGAACGGACACCAATTGTAGGCAACCACGTGTCCAGTACTTGAGTAGTGGGCAGACACGATTTTACATGGCAGAAGTCTAAAAGCCCCTAATGTAACTACCCAAATTCGCTAATAAGACTTAAGGGCCTTGATTAGCATGCCTGGAGGGCATAATGGGATTTATGTGTGATTCTATGAGATAAATGCATGGTTATGATTTAAAGCATGTTATATGACTAATTGAACATTGAGGCGCATGACTATGTGGTTAGTATGCATGTTAGGTGAAATGATATGCATGTGGACCCCGTTTGCATGATAGGGGTAAACTGGTAATTTTAGCCCGCTGAGGGCATATATGTGATAATTGTATTCTGTGAATTGTACCACGTGAGTGTGGTGTTATTGTTGTGATGCACGTGCCGAGACGGTCCTAGAGAGCTAGTCAACTTAAGAGTCACAACGAGATTTCTATACCCGGCTAGGGAGGAGCCTAGGGGTACTTTGGGAATTTTATGGTTAAGATTAAGATTTAGCGGGTATGGTTATTGGTGATTTAGTAACCTGGGGAACCATTAGTTACTGCTGAGAGTAACAAGTTCTAGATAGAAAATGGTAGAAATGAAATAGAAGTAAAAGGACTTAAGTGCCCTTGAGGTTTAGTTGGGAAAGAATAGGCAAGGAGGGGTAAAATGGTCATTTGGCTGGGAATTTGATATATGGCAGCTGAGTTATATGGGGTACACGGTTTGGGGGCTTGGTTATTGTTTGGTTTTGTCAAAAATAAAGAGAAAGAAAAGCTAGAAGAAGGAAAGAAGAAGAGGGGAAGGAGCTGATTTTGGAGACTTGGAGATGGGTTCAAGGAAGCAAAGGGTGGATTCTCCACTTAAAGGTAAGGATCCTAGACAATTTTAAGAGTTTTATCTGTTGTGGTTTAAGATTTTTGAGGTATGGTTTGGGTTTTTCAAGTTTGGGTTTGTGTTTTTGGCCTATGGGTATAAGTTGTTGAAGTTGAAATCAATTGGGTGGATTTGTGAGTGTGATTGTGTTTTGAGCTTGAATCTAGTGTTTATGGGTTGTTAGAGGGTCCATTTAAAGTCTTAAATTGATTTTGGGGTTTGGGTATTGGTTTGGTATGATTTGGGAAGGTTTTAGCTCGGTGAAAACGCAAGAGAAAACCCAGAAATCTGGGTTCGCGTATGAGCGCCGCGGCCCTGTTCTTGGGCGCCGCGGTGCGAGGAGGCTTCAGGATGGGGGCTTGGGCTCTGGGCGCCGCGACCCATGAGGGGTGTGCCGCGGCCCTAGGCCATTTTGGTAGCCCAAAATTTGAGTTTTTGGGGCTTTCGCCCGGGGACTCGGGGGATGGTTCCGATACTTCGCTTTATGGATTTAGAGGTCCCGAGAGTGCGGGATTGGTCCCGGGAAGTGGTTCTAGGCTTGGTTAGTATTGATAGTGTTTTATGTGTGTTGTGGCTAGGATTTCGGAGGGGCTCGTACTAGTGGACCGTGCTCGTGATCGTGGTGCATCGGGAAGCACGGAATACAGGTAAGAAAACCGTAACACCCGAGATTGGGGCATGGCCCCACTGTGTGATTGTAGGGCATGGCCCCGGATTGTATTACGTGCAAATGCTTAACCTTAAATGAACCGTGATGTGTGTGAATGTTTATTTTGAATGTACTATATGTGTGATTATGATGAATTGAACGGCAAGGGCCGAGTACGGCGTAGGCCGGGGCGGCCGTGGGGCCGAGTACGGCGTAGGCCGGGGCGGCCGTGGGGCCGAGTACGGCGTAGGCCGGGGCGGCCGTGGGGCCAAAAGTAACACACAGCACATGGGATGCTTATATTCAGGGTGGGACCCAAGGGATACATGAGTTATCCTCGCGGTGAGAACCGAAACTCCAGGCTTTGGTAAGGCCTTGGGGGCGGCATGGCCGTACTTGTTTATTATGATGGTTTTTCCTATGTGTCAGTGAATTATGCCAGCTATTTGATTTGCATATGTTATGTTCTGCATGAGTTTTCTTGCTGGGCTTCGGCTCACGGGTGCTCTGTGTTGCAGGTAAGGGCAATGACTGAGTCAACCAACCATGAGTATGGAGAGCGTGAAGCGACGCGTACATGTTTGGCCTGCCCGACTGCTTTGGTTGGGGGTTTATTCGAAAATGGCTGTAATAATCTATGATTTTTATGATTTCTTAACTGTAACCTTATTTCAAGATGTAATTAGTTCTCAAACCTTATTTTGGGATCCCAAATGTTTAATGATAGAATTTTTAATGAAACGACGCATTTTCAAAGATTACAGCCTTAACTTTTAATTAGTCACACTTTTGTTCAAAACCTCGGTTAGCGAGTTCATTGCACATTGTTTTGTCTTAAAAACTCACTTAGTAACGGCTCTAAGAAAGTAGGGCGTTACAACTTGGTATCAGAGCGAGCCAAGGTTTATTGGTTCTGGAGATCGACCGAACATGTACGCTCGCTGTCAGTGACAAGCTCGACTCAGGGTTGGTTGGTATGAATGATTGACATGTTTGAATATATGTTTGAATGCCATGTTTGCCTGCTTATTTATATGGAGCATAAGGAATGAGATGACATATGCATGAGATACTGATAGGGCCTGGCCCTTGACTGTTGCATGTTGAGATCAATGTGTGCTGAATAACATTATTATGCATGTGGATGAATATTGGCATAATGGTTCGCATATTGAGCGTATGTGGTTAGTTTTCTGAATTAAATTCATATGTTATATCTGTTTATTGGCTTGTATGAAGCATGATGAGTGTGGATACACTTAGTGGTGATAAAAATTTGGTAAGCTAAATGTATATCATTGTGGACTTGACCTAGTATATGCTTGTGTGTGCATTATACCTGTGGATATTTGGACCTAGTGGTGGTTTGGTTCAGAGTAGGAACCCCAGAGTTCAGGAGTTGGGTCAGTTTTAACAGGTGAAATCGTGTTGTTGGTTCCTAGAAGGGTTTGGGGACCTGATATTGTGTTGGAAGGGGTTTCTAGACATAAGTTGGAGTTGAGATCTCCAGTGATCCCTGGAAGCAACAACAGTGGGTCGCTAGTGTGTGGGTAAGCTGTGGAGTTTGTTAGTCGAGATGGGATAAGTGAACAGCGGATTTCTCTGGGGAAATAGCTGATTCCGATGTTTTAACAGTAAGGTTACAAGTGTTGGTTTACTGTGAAGTATGGTCAGATAAGGGTACTAAATGAAAGGCTTAAAGGGTGTTATCCTCGGGTTTTGAGGAGAGTTCGAGTTGACAAGGAATTTATCAATAGGTGAGCAGAGTTAATTCCACCCTTGGCTAAGAGGATGAGAGATCCTGATTAGAGGGTTGTGTTAAATGTTGAGGCAGAGAGTTGCTTGGAAGTGATACTCGGGCTGAGGTACTGGCTTATTGGGTTGGAAAGAACCTAGATGATGAATGGTTAGAAGAGATTTTAAAGACATGATTAGAACCGTGGAGACGGGCAAATGTTTAAGTCTGGTTTGGACTGCTAGGGGTAACGACAGCGTAGATCAATGGGTTTGGTGAATTGGATAGTTCATTTCAGAAATTTATCTAGATGGATGTATCTGGAATTGGTGGCGACCCATTTAAGGACATGAGATCTGGAATAGTCTAAGGCATTTGGGCTGCTTTGAGGAAAGAGTTTTTGTCTGCATGTGGATGGCGAAGAGGGCCATATTGTTTGAGGAACTGATGGTTGATGATTAGAGCATGAGTGCTAGAGCCGCAAGGGCAGTGCTTCCTTTGATGGAATTGGTAAAGATAGACTCGTGATAATCAAGTTAAAAGAACCCCGGATAGTGTTGTGGCTTTTGGATTGCCAAGAAAAAGGGGAAAAGTCTGACTGATAAGACGGTACTTTTGTTGATAGAACGCAGCGAGGTCGGATTCTCAATTTTGAGGTAAAAGGACTCCAGACAGTGCTTGGGCACCTAGATTGAGATTGGAAAGAAGCCTGATCGAAAAGGTAGTTATCGAGATGGCGACAGGAACCAGGAGGTTAATTGGTATGCACATGAGGAAGAGGATGCCACCTGAGAGGAGGTTAGGTGAGGACATGACTTCTACGTAGAATGACTCAAGATGTTAGGATGGATTTCCCATGGTGAGGGAAACAGAGAACTGGGATGCGTCGATACATTACAAGTTCGAGGCTGAGTCCTCAAGGATGAGTATTTAACGGGCGAGCTTATGCTTTGGGCATGTAACGAACTGGAAGGGCTCGGTGTTGAGGATGTTCCGAGAGGGAGATGGACATAGAGAGGTTGCCTCAAAGGTGCTATTCGGGAGGCTGATGATAGTAACACTTATTGAGAAGGAATTAGAAACTCTGGCAGATGGATTGTTGAGGATATCATCTGGAGTACGTAAAGGAGACAGAGCTGACCAGTGGGAAAGTTATGTGGGTATGCAAAGAAAGATTTAGGGAATACTTCAAGGTCAGACTACAGATAGGATTGGTATAAGGGATGTTGTAGAAGACGGTTTTGGCCGACAGAAAGTCTACTAAAGCAACGAAGGAATCTAAGCCTGGTGTAGCCAGTGTGAGATACTGCGAGGATGGTTAGCATCGTCGGGTTAGAACGAAAGGTACAATGTTGGATACAAGTTGGGACGATGTCCCCAAGAGTTGATCTACGACCTGGTTATTGCCAGTTGGAAACCAAGGATAGAGACATTTCGTGGGTTGTCTAGTTTGCGCCGGCTAGAGTGTGAGGAGTTGGTAACAAAGATTCTGGAATGGTTCAAGCTACAGCAGCACAGGTAAGTTCTTTAGGCAGAGAATACATGAACGGTGTGGGCAAGTTCCCTTCAAGCTCACGAGCAGTGCATGTGGATTACTCCCAGACGGAAATGGTGAGCAACTGATTATTATGCTGAAGACGTTAGTACCCAGAAGGCAGAGTCTCAGGTAAGCTTCTACGGAGTGTTAGTTGGTTGTCGTCAGGAGTTCTCGGATTACAGCTGCAAGAAGAAAGGACAGGTAAGAGAAGAATTGATCTGAAGCCGCAAAGAAGCTAATGTAGAACGTCCGAAGAATTGAAGGCATAACAAGACTGGTAAGCGCGTCATCTATTGCACAAGCATCTCCGGGGAAAACTACATCAGAGACGAGGAGAACGGTAAAACTTGAGGTTAGACGGACTGAGTGGTGTCACATCAGAAAGAAATTCAGAGGACAAGGTAAGAATGGATTGATACCTAGTGAGGCCGGAATATGTGTGTGTTAAGGTTAAGTAAAGAGTGATGGCTTAAAGGATGTGATCTATGATGAGGACATGGTATGGTGGGAGTGCGTCACGGATTGTGCACGCCCAGGCGCATCTGGCGCAAGGATGGCTCGAACCTTGCGGGAGGTGAAAGAATGAACCTGGTTGATACACTTGGAACATTAAGTCGACTGTTGTGTATGGCATAAGGTACTTGAGTGTTGAGTATTAGTAAGAAAGATAGCGTTGAAGACACAGAGGTGGTGAAAAGTAACAGACAGATGATCGGTGTTTGAAATCCTCGATTGAGCGAGGGGAGTTATAATTGGAGACGGAACTCCTAGCTGTGAGGCGTGTGTCAGTCAGGGGATAGCGCCATAGACTGTAATAGAGTGGACAAGGCGACGACTGAGTTTAGCGTAACGCTAGTAGGTATGATTAGCTGGTGAGTGTCAATGATCTATGGAATTCAAAGTGTTGGCTTGAGTTGAAGCAAGGAAGGACCCTGCTAAGGTAGTACAAGTTGGGATACCAGGAATGGATGAAGGATCCAATTAGATTTGGTTTATGAACGAGAATTCTGAATGGATATCAGTCCACCTCCTAGGGTACGTTGTACCGGGAGGGTCGAGCGGGTGACGGAATCTAGTGTTTTCCTTTGGACCCTGAGGGGTTAAGTGATGTGGTAGTGTAGGATGGGAATAGACCACTTTAGACCTTGAGTAAGGTGTTCGGACATGAAAAGTTTTAACTCAGTTGATGGAATTAATGTGGTTGGGTCAAGTGAACTGGTTTCAGGATGGAGCGTCGATGATATCGAATTGAGACCCTATAGTATTTTGAATTTTGGAATGGATTTAGAGAACGAAAAGAACAGAGTAGGAATCTGGGATTATCAGTTGATTGCAAGTGTAGTGGCAGTCTGAAAGCCTATCGGATATCTTAAGGAATTAAGCGCTGAGTAGGCGAATACTTGAGGTTTTAAGGGAAGTGTAATCCCTATCGAGTTAGTCGTGTTGGCAGTTGCTGGTGTCTTGTTAATGTAACACGACATAGGACATGATAAGAGATGAAGGATAGTGAATGCTACAGTTGGCTTTAGTTCAGAGAGAAAGCCAAAGAGGTCGTTGGAACTTCTTAAGGCAAGAGCGTCTGCCTATTTGAAAGGGTAAAGAGCTTGTGAATGGTTAAATTATGAGGAAATAAAGCTCCGGAAGGAAAGAGTTGCATCTCTGCGTAATAACAGACGAGGATCTGTAAGGTGTTCAGAGAAAGAAGAGAGAGTTCGGACTCTTGATTCAACATAAAATTTCGAAGTTGTACTAAGTGTTAGGCCAGCGGGGCCTACAAGCTGATCCCACCTGGTGGAGGTGATGACTTTTGAGTAACTCTGGAATCAGGAATAAGACAATGAATTGGTCATTGTACTCTAGGCAGACCCTGGGCTTCGGCAGGGTTGCAGGGTTAACGAGGAGCTATCGAGAGCATGGCTATTAGACAAAATCTTGAGGGGCAAGATTGTTACTCTTGTGAGAGGGTCATTGAAAAGTAAAGTAAAGGCGGTGGACCTTGGAAATTATGGTCAGAATTGCGGGTTTACTGACTGATATGTTGGATAAATTTCGAGGACGAAATTTTTATGAGGAGGGGATAGTTGTAACGACCCAAATTCGCTAATAAGGCTTAAGGGCCTTGATTAGCATGCCTGGAGGGAATAATGGGATTTATGTGTGATTCTATGAGATAAATGCATGGTTATGATTTAAAGCATGTTATATGACTAATTGAACATTGAGGCGCATGACTATGTGGTTAGTATGCATGTTAGGTGAAATGATATGCATGTGGACCCCGTTTGCATGATAGGGGTAAACTGGTAATTTTAGCCCGCTGAGGGCATATATGTGATAATTGTATTCTGTGAATTGTACCACGTGAGTGTGGTGTTATTGTTGTGATGCACGTGCCGAGACGGTCCTAAAGAGCTAGTCAACTTAAGAGTCACAACGAGATTTCTATACCCGGCTCGGGAGGAGCCTAGGGGTACTTTGGGAATTTTATGGTTAAGATTAAGATTTAGCGGGTATGGTTATTGGTGATTTAGTAACCTGGGTAACCATTAGTTACTGCTGAGAGTAACAAGTTCTAGATAGAAAATGGTAGAAATGAAATAGAAGTAAAAGGACTTAAGTGCCCTTGAGGTTTAGTTGGGAAAGAATAGGCAAGGAGGGGTAAAATGGTCATTTGGCTGGGAATTTGATATATGGCAGCTGGGTTATATGGGGTACACGGTTTGGGGGCTTGGTTATTGTTTGGTTTTGTCAAAAATAAAGAGAAAGAAAAGCTAGAAGAAGGAAAGAAGAAGAGGGGAAGGAGCTGATTTTGGAGACTTGGAGATGGGTTCAAGGAAGCAAAGGGTGGATTCTCCACTTAAAGGTAAGGATCCTAGACAATTTTAAGAGTTTTATCTGTTGTGGTTTAAGATTTTTGAGGTATGGTTTGGGTTTTTCAAGTTTGGGTTTGTGTTTTTGGCCTATGGGTTTAAGTTGTTGAAGTTGAAATCAATTGGGTGGATTGTGAGTGTGATTGTGTTTTGAGCTTGAATCTAGTGTTTATGGGTTGTTAGAGGGTCCATTTAAAGTCTTAAATTGATTTTGGGGTTTGGGTATTGGTTTGGTATGATTTGGGAAGGTTTTAGCTTGGTGAAAACGCAAGAGAAAACCCAGAAATCTGGGTTCGCGTATGAGCGCCGCGGCCCTGTTCTTGGGCACCGCGGTGCGAGGAGGCTTCAGGATGGGGGCTTGGGCTCTGGGCACCGCGGCCCTTGAGGGGTGTGCCGCGGCCCTAGGCCATTTTGGCAGCCCAAAATTTGAGTTTTTGGGGCTTTCGCCCGGGGACTCGGGGGATGGTTCCGATACTTCGCTTTATGGATTTAGAGGTCCCGGGAGTGCGGGATTGGTCCCGGGAAGTGGTTCTAGGCTTGGTTAGTATTGAAAGTGTTTTATGTGTGTTGTGGCTAGGATTTCGGAGGGGCTCGTACTAGTGGACCGTGCTCGTGATCGTGGTGCATCGGGAAGCACGGAATACAGGTGAGAAAACCGTAACACCCGAGATTGGGGCATGGCCCCACTGTGTGATTGTAGGGCATGGCCCCGGATTGTATTACGTGCAAATGCTTAACCTTAAATGAACCGTGATGTGTGTGAATGTTTATTTTGAATGTACTATATGTGTGATTATGATGAATTGAACGGCAAGGGCCGAGTACGGCGTAGGCCGGGGCGGCCGTGGGGCCGAGTACGGCGTAGGCCGGGGCGGCCGTGGGGCCGAAAGTAACACACAGCACATGGGATGCTTATATTCAGGGTGGGACCCAAGGGATACATGAGTTATCCTCGCGGTGAGAACCGAAACTCCAGGCTTTGGTAAGGCCTTGGGGGCGGCATGGCCGTACTTTTTTATTATGATGGTTTTTCCTATGTGTCAGTGAATTATGCCAGCTATTTGATTTGCATATGTTATGTTCTGCATGAGTTTTCTTGCTGGGCTTCGGCTCACGGGTGCTCTGTGTTGCAGGTAAGGGCAATGACTGAGTCAACCAACCATGAGTACGGAGAGCGTGAAGCGACGCATACATGTTTGGCCTGCCCGACTGCTTTGGATGGGGGTTTATTCGAAAATGGCTGTAATAATCTAGGATTTTTATGATTTCTTAACTGTAACCTTATTTCAAGATGTAATTAGTTCTCAATCCTTATTTTGGGATCCCAAATGTTTAATGATAGAAGTTTTAATGAAACGACGCATTTTCAAAGATTACAGCCTTAACTTTTAATTAGTCACACTTTTGTTCAAAACCTCGGTTAGCGAGTTCATTGCACACTGTTTTGTCTTAAAAACTCACTTAGTAACGGCTCTAAGGAAGTAGGGCGTTACACCTAATGTCCATGTCAGAAAGCAATGACATCAAGCATGAGCAGGAGCTTGGGCGCAATTGTTGTACCTTGAAATTAGTACGAGTTCAATTACTCAGCCCGGGTACAGCTGGCAGATGAATATGTGGAAAAAATAGCCAAGTAGAATATCTGGCTAACAGTGATGTGAATAGCTCGAGTTTGGAGGCTAGACATCATGATAAATAGGTTATTATTAGACCTCCTCTCATGATAACAATTGAGTTCGAGACTAATAATAACCATATCCAACTTTGGGCACTCTTAACGTACTACGAGGTAGGGTTCAGATAGTTTGAACACGAGCTCGGGTGAGATATTCAGCTCGTCGAAACTTGGACATAACTCATGCGAAAGGATCCCAAGAGATTCAGAGACTCCTTATATGCTCATTATTGCCCAGGTTGTATCACATATCTATCATTTATTATCCGGGATAGAAGGAGTATATTATATTCTATTATCAAATCATATCCCAATGTAAATGAGAATAATCTGTATTAAATAGATACCTTATTTATTCACGCAATTACCCAAACATGTCCATGAAATTCCCCTATAAATACTAGGAATAGTGACAGGGAAGGGGACGACCATTTTTGTATTACTAAAACTTTGCAGAAATTGAGAGAGAAAAGTAATAATATTGACTCGTGGACTAGGTGGATTTCAACCACGTAAAATTTGTGCGTGTTCGAGAGAGTGTTTATTATTTCATTATGGTTAATAATTTAGCACTAATCTATCTTTTTAATTTCTTAATACATCGTTGGTGAAAAATTATGTCAACACACACATACACACATATTCATACCAATAACACAAATGCAAGGCAGACATGTATAACCCCAAAAATATGCTCCCAAAAATATGAAACAATAAAATGAGTAATACTATATCAAACTATAGGTATACAATAAACTCAAACTATCCAGGTGGATGAAAAAGTCCTCGATAATTCAGAGAAGCGTATTAAGAGCCCTTACTAACTTAGCCTCCTAAAGGAGTCTATGACATTTTGTGATTAGAAATAATAAAAAATAATGATTATCACTATGTGATAATAACTTTCATATCCTATATTTGGTAATAACTTCTTATTACCAAACAAAAAAATACAAAAGTAAAATATTATGTCATTTGATGATGTCTTATGATAATTTATGAAATCCACATCAAATCATGATATCTTATGAATAAAATTCCATTAGTATATTACGAAAGTAATACCGATCTCGCCCCGAACCCTACCCTTAACCCCAACCCCTACCCAAGATCCCAACCCAGATCCCTACCACAACACCGACCCTGGACCTAAGATCTCGAACCCCACCATCCAAAACTTTCCAAGACCCCAATCCCGCCACGACCCAGACCCCCGACCCCTACACCGACGCCTGACCCCCTACTACTAACCAAGACCCACGTCTCCTGACCCACGACCTCTTATAATTTAAATATTATAAATTAATACATAAATCTACAAAAAAAATTTGGGCATCATTTCCCCTATACTAATGACCTAGCCATCTTTGAATAGTTAAAAAATAATTCAAACAACACACAATAAATTTCTTCCTTATATCTCTGTATCACACAAAAATTTCCTATAACCTACTTCACAAATACACACAAGTTCATAACCTTTTGTTATCACCGCAACACAAAATATGTGTAACGCTCTACTAATCAAGGATCATTACGACTCATGTTTAAAATAGTGCTGGACTCGCTAGACGAGTCTTTTGGACTTAAACGTGTGTTTAAGTAACTAACGGTTCTGGTATTAAAAATTTTGGTCAAAGAAATAAACATTTTCATTAAAAGTTTTGGTCTGTACATGGGATCCCAAAGTAGAAGTCTAAAAGTTATTTACAACTCAAAGGATTACAAAATAAGCCAACCTAAGCGGCAAAATAGGGTCCAACCCTAGTTCCTCTGTGATATTGCGGTCGTGGTAGTTTAGCAGACTGCATGTGTACACACCGCCCCTAAAACTCTCCAAATCATGGATGACCAAGCTTCTACTTACCCTTACCTGCACAACATAGCACCCATGAGCCAAGGTTGTAACGTCATAAAGTCGCTAATAAAGCTTAGTGCCTTGATTACTGTGCCAGGAAGGCATAATCAGAATTATATGTGAAATTAATTGGATATATGTGTGATCATGTGGCATATATGATTTATATGGTGATACAAGTATTTATGCATGTTTATGTGCATTACATATGCATGTGGGCTTGTTTTGTTAATTAAGGCGTATTTGTAATTTTTGACCCATTGAGGGTATTTGTATTATATATGCGTTATGAGTGAGACCACGGTGTTATGGTGATATATTTGAAATGTGTGGCTCGAGGCAATCGTAGTGAGCAGTTTGGTGGAAAAGTCACATTGGGGTTAATACCCAGCTCAAGGTGAGCCTAGGGGTATTTTGGTAATTTAGTACATTGATGGGGTTTATTGGGTAATGAGAATTTATTTAATGATTATTTGGGTCTGTTGGGGTTAATTAGGAATTTATAATGCTATTTGAGGTTAGCGTTAAAAGGGTGGTAAATGACGGGTTTGCCCTTGGAGGCATTAAAATACTAACGCTGACGCTAGAGGCGTTTTAGTCTTTTTCTCCTAACCTTAGACAGAACTAGGCTGTAGAAACTCTCAAAACTAAGTAGAACATCAAACACACTCAGTCCATTTTCTCTCTCTCGTTTGTTATCTCTCACTCTCTTAGGGGAGGATTAAATTGGAGGCTTCTAGGATTGTATCAGCTAAGGGATTCAAATTTTCTTTAGGAATTCAGAGGTAAGATCCCTGTTCTTGGCATTTCAATGACGTTCTTGGAGTGTTGAATGTTTTTGGATTATGAATTGTTAATTGTTTTAGTTTTGAGTATTCTGAAGTGTGGGGTAGAATTATGGTCGAAACTATGTTAGAACTCTGATTGAAGTCGCAGAAATCGCAAGGATTAATTCGGGAATAGCACTTTGAGTTTTTGGGCATTTTTGGGTTTCTGACAACCTGGCGTGACTGCGCTAGTGTCCCAAAAACCTAAGAATTTGGTTAGGATTGGGGTACCGAGCCTAGGGGCGCGACCGCGTTGGGCCAGGGCGTAACCGCGCCAATACCCCAGAAAGCCCAAAATTTCTGCAGGCGCGACCGCACCAGGTGTCCCGAAATGTAGCTTTGCTTATTTTTTTTAAGATTAGGACTCGGGGAGTACAGGAATCCTTTTAGTGGCCCACTTGGGGGCTTGGGGGACGTTTTCAACGTCCCGGAAACTGGGAATAGTAATCTTAGGGTGAGGTTCATGATTTGAAGTCAATCCCTAATAAGAGTATGTTTATGTTATGACTAGATTATCGCAAGGCTTGGGATTAGGATCATACTTGAGGTCATATTGTCTATCGCACGAAACTCAAGGTAATAAAAGTGTACCCTGGTTGTGGTCGGGGCTTAGACCCCTGTAAATGGATATGAATGTGGTTATAATTGTGATTATTTGATTAGGCATGCTTGTATATGCTGCAATCTATATACTTATTTATATCTAATCTGAAAGCTCGACCTAAGGGCATCGAGGCCAACATTAAGCGTGCAGAATGTAGCTTGGCCTAAGAGAGTCGGGGTCGACATAAGATCTGAGGGCTCGGCCTAAGAGAGTCGGGCCTGAACGCCATTTAAATAACCAAAAGTGTCGATTGCACTTGTTTAACTTATTAATTGATAACTTGGATCATGTGTTTGTCTGAGTTGATTTTTACCCCTAAGCATATTGTTTATATTTTGTTGCTTATTGAATCTGTTGATTTGCGCTTTCATACTGAGTCTTAGCTCATGGGCGCTATGTGGTGCAGGTAAGGGAAAGGGAAAGCGTGACCAACCATGAGTTGGAGAGCTTTTTGGGCGACGTGTACATTTGTAGCTGCTCTATCGCCACGGCCGATGGGCCAACAGGGGCTAGAACCAAAACTTAAATTTTGCCGCTTAGGTCGACTTATGTTGTAATTACTTTTGAAGTTGTAAATGCCTTGTAAACACTTATTTTTGGGATCCCATGTACAAAATCAAACTTTTTTAATGAAGCCAACTATTCCTATGATCAAAATATTTAAACCCTAATCCAGTAATTATCCTTAGTTACACGTTTATATCCGAATGACTTGATTAGCAAGTCCAACACTATTTAAAATACACAGTTTCATGGTCTTTGCAAGCCAGGTCATTACAACTTTTTATCAAAGCAATCTTGGTTTAAGGGTTCCTAAAGACTGGCTGGGCATGTACACTCGCTGCTAAAGATAAGCTAGACTCATGGTTTGGTACCTAATAACGTGATAATGTGCATAACTGCTTAATTGAACATATGTGTCGTATATGCATGCTAGAATAGAGATCATGACATTTATAAATGTATCTTGTGGGAGTAAGGCCTAATAATTGATGCATGCACGTTTTAGACCTGTGTTTCGGAATGCATACCGTATGTGGTTATTGTATTGTTTGGCTTTGATTTTGGAATAGTTTCAGATATGATTAGTGTGCCTGACAGGATAAGTCATTGACTGCAGAAAGATTCAAAAGTTATGTATACGAGGTAGTCAACTGTACCAGACATTGTTAATATCGGGGTTGTGGATGATAGTTGGGACCAGAATCCTCCATCTGCCCCTAGAATTGGCAGTAGATTACAAAAACAAGATTACAAAAACAAGAGGAAAAGATTAGGTGGTTGAGACAGTGGGTTCCCTCAGGGAATGCTGCTACGTATGTTTTGACAACAATGACACCAGTTTTAGTTCAACTTGAGAGTGGGAACATATGGGAACTACTGTATGAAAGATTCCAGAAGCATTATCCTCCAGTTTTCGAGGGAGTCCTTGATTCGTTCAAAATGGAACAGTGGATGGGCATGGTTTCTATCCTTGACTATATGGGAGTGCTAGGCAATGATAGAGTGGCTTATGTTGTACATGCTTCGGGAGGATGCCCGAACGTGGTGGGAAGTGGTATCCCAGACCCGTCATGATGGGTTGGGAAGAATTCAAATAATTTTTCAATGAAAGATACTACTGTGATGCAGTTTGAATTGCAAAGACTAATGAGTTTATGAACCTGGTTCAGGGTAGTAAGATAGTGACAGAATATGTCAATGAATTTGATGGGTTGGCCAAATTTGCTTTTGATTTGGTACCAACAGATGTGGCCCGAAAGGAGTTGTTCATTCGAGGATTGAACTCTGGAATGGCCGAGAGTGTTAGGATCACTTTAGTAGATGAGATTTCTACTTACGCTCCGGCGGTAGGGAGGGCCCTTGCTATTGAGAACGCATGAGATGAGATATGGAGTGGGAGCGTCATAGGGCAAGAAGCTTAGACAATGGTACCCCTAATTGCAGGATCTGGTGGGGGCGGAGACCCTAGTAAACATAAAAGAAAGACCCATGGTAGTTTTATTACTCCTGGCCCTGACAGGAGAGGTTAGGATGCTCAGGGTGGTTGACAGGGCGGTAACGAGGCCTGAAGAAGTTATCCAGTATGCACCAAGTGCAGGAGACGCCATCTGGGAGAATGTCGATCAAAGGCATGTTTTCTATGTGAAATATTTGGGCACTTCAAGAAGGATTGCTTGAGTTTGAAGAAAGAAGAACCAAGGAGTGCAGATAGCTCGACCCCAGCTCGAGTGTCTGCCTTGATGCAGTCAGAGCTTGAGGCTAGTCCCACAGTGGCGACAAGTTAGCTTTCTAGTTCTTGATCTTTTATAAGATGTTGATTGATGCTGGTATTGCATACCTCTTAGTAGATGCATATATATGTTGTACATACTATATGATAATTACGCTGTGGGGCTTGAGATCTTAGTGTCTTCTGGGGAAAGTTGGTAATTTCCAAGAGATGGTTCAGAGTACTACTGGTAGAAAGTTAGTAATAAAATTGATTGAGCTGGTTATATGGGGATTTTGATATGATCCTGACTATGAATTAGTTTGCCAAATAAGGGACCACTATAGACCGTAAGAAAAGATGGTGACTTCTGAGTTTAAAAAGAAATGACCCATTTGCATACACGAGATTCTGAGCTATGGTGGTGAGTACCACCAGGGTTATATCAGTCAGACTAGAGGAAAACTGGATTGGCCAGTGAGGTTTCAGATGGGTTTATGAGGATTCGCTGGGATTTTTGTTGCATCTCAGAATTAAGTATGTTACGAGGCTAATGCAGGAATAGAACCGTTGTCCAACGTATCATATGGAATGACACCAGCTGAGTAGAAGGAATTAAAGATTCAGTCGAAGAAGTTACTCAACTTGGGGATTGATAAGACAGAGCTTCTAACCAAGGGATATGTCAACACCATTTATTAAGAAGAAGGACAATTCTGCGAGAATGTGTACCGTATATGGATATCCAAATAAAGTAATTGTCAAGAATAGGTATCTATTTCTAAGGATGGATGATTCATTTGTCCAGTTGCAAGGTAAGACAATGCTCTCAGGAATTGACCCTCAATCTGGTTATTACGAGATGAGGAACAAGGAAAGAGACCTTTCAAGAATTACCTCTCGTACCAGGTATGAAGTGATGGACTTTCAGTGAAGGATTTTGAACTGACCAATGCTCCAACGACCCACGTAAATTCAACAAGTAGAGAGTGCATGGATGATATGGATAAGTTGTATTCAGATCAATCGACAATGTTTTGGACTACTTTCAGTTAGAAACAGAACATGAGTAATGTTTTCATTGATATCACCAAAGCTAAGGAAGCGTGGATTACAGGTAAGGTTCCGGAAAGGATGGGTGTTGATTTCTCCAAGTGATGTTCAAGGTCACATTGTGGGAAGTGATGGAATCATGTATGATTTAGTTAAGAAAGAAATAGTAATGAATTTGCTAGAGGAACGCTTTAGAGGTTAAAAGTGTTGTGGGACCGGCGAAACATATCAGCCTTTACTTGAAGCATCATTGAGTCTGCCATACCCTTGACTGAAGTAATGTAAGGACCTAAAGTTTGGCTTGAATAGACAGTTGTGTGCCAGATTTTTGAAAGTTAAATAAATGTTGACTAACACGCCATGGTATTAGAATATGCATGTGATGGACTGATATAGGAAGACAGTACGGTGGACACTATCCTTGCTTAAAATGAGAATTTCATAGAGAGGCATGTCATAGGCTAGGGTGTGCCCTGGTGTTGACTGGAAAAGTGATTGCTCATGCTTCACAGTGATTAAAGGAAGAAGAACATGGATGTTTTACCCGAGATTTGGAGTTGATAGTAATGCCAAATAGTAGCGGTTAGGGTGAGACGACAACACTTATGGGAAGGAAGTGTATACACTAGCGTAAAAGTTAAAGCATTTTGTCACTCTTAGGGGTTAACTGTGAAATAAGGCATTAGTGGGAACTAGTGAAGGACTCACAGTGAAATCCTTTATCACTCAAGGAAAATTAACATGGAGGTTGATGCCTTGGGTTGGAAAGGTCCATGCTATTTGTATGATTCGCAACAGATCACAACACAGCTAGATAAGGAAACGACTAGGATTGGTATAGAATTCGTGATTGATAATTAGCAAGTGAAATTTTAAACAGTGAGATACAGAAAGAGAATCTTATATGGGTGGTTAAGGACCCTAGTATCTTAACATGGATAAGTTGAGATATGAGGATCAGATGTGTTCCAATGGATGCAGGCATCAAGGTGGATATTCTGGATGAGTCTTATACCACCCCCCAAGCTTGTTGTATCCAGGAAATTTGAATGTGTGTTAAGACCCAGAATCTGTGTATCAGGAGGGGCTCACTGCCTAACCTCTTAGCAAGTGATAGATGCATATTAGAAGCCAGAGAGGCTATTAGGACTCTAGGGCATCCCAGAGTTAGTATGGAGGGATATAATTATGGACTGTATGGGTGGATCACCTTAGAATGTAGGTAAGACGATTGAGTATGAGAAGCTACGACTCAACATATTAATTTAACACACTTTTTGCTTATGTGAGCAAGTTATCATAGAAATGAGTATGTGCGAACGGAGACAGTGTGTCTCCATGGAACATCAGAGTCGATAGAGTTGACTAAAAACCCTTTATTTATTTCCCAAGTCTTGAAAAAAGTCTTAGAGGTTGATGAGTATAATAGTAGGATTTTGGAGTGTTGGTTACCTTCAAACAGATTGACAACCTAAAGGAACAATTCAGACTTTAAGTATTATTTCGAATATGTAAGTTTTCAGGACATTGAGGCAAATACGGATCCTTGATCGTATTGTCATAGTGATAAATATCGATCAACGACCAGAGGGACTCTGGATAAAATATTGTGAGATGGGAAATGAGAATTACCCACTATGGAGAATGGAATGAGAGACAGGAAGTATTCTGGTTCGGAATCAGTTCGGAGGACCAATAAAGTTACTAAGGATTGTTAGGGCAGGAGTGTCTGCTTTATTGAAAAGACATAAGGTTTCACAAACTTAAATATGGGAACGTGGGATTCCAAGATAGGAGACCTTGTGCCTCTCCGAGTATTGTTAATTAGAAGGTAAGATAATTTGGAAAGAAAGAGAATGTTTGGCTCTACATTTGTTAGACTTTTGAAGATCCTAACTAGGATTAGGCCAGGGGCCTACGTATTAGCCTTGCCCTAGGATAGGTAGAGGCTTATAAGGTGTTACTGGTGCCAATGCAAAGGAAAGAGGAGTCGAGTACTACCCCTCTTTGGGTGAAGATACCCTAGGATTTCAATAAAACTTATTGTATAAGGAAAAGCCATTGGAAATCTTGGATAGAAGAGATAAAGTCTTACGGAGTAAGACTATCACTTTAGTGAGAGTGTTACAAAGAAATAGTAAGATAAAGGATTTGACTTCGAAGTTAGAGTCAGATCTGCAGGACCAGTATCCCGAGATGTTTGAATAACTTTTGAGGACGGAATTTCGATAAGAAGGGGATAGTTGTAACGTCCCAAATTCGTTAATAAGGCTTAGTGCCTTGATTACTATGCCAAGAGGGCATAATCGAAGTTATATGTGAAATTAATTGAATATATGTGTGATCATGTGGCATATATGATTTATATGGTGATACGAGTATTTATGCATGTTTATGTGTATTAAATATGCATGTGGACATGTTTTGTTAATTATGGCATATTTGTAATTTTTGACCCGTTGAGGGTATATTTGTATTATATATGCATTATGAGTGAGAACACAATGTTATGATGATATATTTGAGATGTGTATGATCCTAGTGAGAAGTTTGGCGAAAAAGTCACATTGGGGTTGATATCCGGCTCGGAATGAACTTAGGGGCATTTTGGTAATTTAGTACATTGACGGGTTTATTGGGTAATAGGGATTTATTTGATGATTATTTGGGTATGTCAATGTTAATTGGGAATTTATAATTTTATTTGAGGTTTAGCAGGAAAAGGGTGGTAAATGACGGGATTTCCCTTGGAGGCATTAAAAGACTAAGGTTGATGCTAGAGGCGTTTTAGTCTTTTTCCCCTAACCTTAGATAGATCTAGGTTGTAGAAACTCTCATAACTAAGCATAACATAAAACACACTCAGTCCATTTTCTCTCTCTCGTTTGTTCTCTCTCACTCTGTTAAGGGAGGCTTTGGAAAAAAATTGAAAGAGGAAGGCTTAAATTGGAGGCTGCTAGGATTGTATCAGCTAAGGGATTCAATTTTCTTAAGGAATTAAGAGGCAAGACCCCTGTTCTTGGCATTTCAATGATGTTCTTGGAGTGTTGAATGTTTTTGGATTATGAATTGTTAAGTGTTTTAGTTTTCAGTATTCTAAAGTGTGGGGTAGGTTTTGCTAGTGATTTGGGGTAGAATTATGGTCAAAACTATGTTAGAACTCTAGTTGAATCGATTTTGAGTTTGGTTTTTGAGCTGGTAAGTCGCAGAAATCGCAGGGTTTAATTGGGGAAGAACACTTTAAGTTTCTAGGCATTTTTGGGTTTCTGGCAACCTGGCGCAACCGCGCTAGTGTCCCTGAAACTAGAGAATTTGGTTGGGATTGGGGTACCGAGCCTAGGCGCGCGACCGCATTGAGCTAGGTCGCGACTGCGCCAGTACCTCATAAGCCCAAACTTTCTGCAGGCGAGACCACGTCAGGTGTCCCGAAATGTGGCTTTGCTAATTTTTTTTAGGATTAGGGCGTGGGGAGTTCGAGAATCATTTTGTTGGCCCACTTGGGGGCTCAGGGATGTTTCCAACATCTCGAAAACTGGGAATAGTAATCTTAAGAATATTGTCTAGGGTGAGGCTCGGGATTTGAATTCAATCCCCAATAATAGTATGTTTATGTTGTGACTAGATTATCACAAGGCTCAGGATCGAGATCGTACTTGAGGTCATATTGTCTATAGCACGAAACTCGAGGTAAGAAAATTGTACCTTGGTTGTGGTCGGGGCTTAGATCCCTGTAAATGGATATGACTGTGGTTATCATTGTGATTATTTGGTTAGGCATGCTTGTATATGTTGCAATCTATATACTTGTTTATATCTAATCTGAAAGCCTGGCCTAAGGGTGTCGAGGCCGACATTAAGCGTGCAGAACAGAGCCTAGCCTAAGAAAGTCAGGGTCGGCAATAAGATCTGAGGGCTCGACCTAAGAGAGTCAGGCCTGAATGTCATTTAAATAATTAGAAATGTTGATTGCACTTGTTTAACTTATTGATTGTTAACTTGGTTCATATGATTGTTTGAGCTAATTTTTACCGCTAAGCTTATTGCTTATATACTGTTGCTTATTGAATAAGTTGATTTGCATTTTCTTGCTGAGCTTTGGCTGAGGGGTGCTATGTGGTGCTGGTAAGGGAAAGGGAAAGCTGGACCATTCATGAGTTGGAGAACTTTAGGGGTAGTGTGTACATTTGCAGCTGCTCGACCGCCATGGCCAAGGGATCAACAAGGGTTAGAACCAAAACTTAAATTTTGCCACTTAGGTCGGCTTATGTTGTAATTACTTTTGAAGTTGTAAATACCTTGTAAAGACTTATGTTTGGGATCTCATGTACATAGTCAAACTTTGTTTATGAAACCAACTATTCCTATGATAAAAATCTTTAAACCTTATTCCAGTAATTATCCTTTGTTACACATTTATTTCCAAATGACTTGATTAGCAAGTCCAACACTATTTAAAATACACAATGTAATGGTCTTAGCTATCCAGAGCGTTACAAAGACTCAGCAAGAAAAATTAATTAAACCAATTCAGATAGTTCATAGAATATAAACAGCATACATAACAGTAATAACTGTACTCAACAGGCACATTACACAAGTATGTGACCACAGAGTCACACAAGTGCATATCACACTTCGATTTATTTAAGTGGCATCCGAGCCAGACAAGTGCATACTGCACTCCCAGGGTGGCCTAGCCATAGCGGCCTACGTTCTACACGCATAGTGCCGACCACGACTTATAAGCTGAGCTTTCCAATCAGGAATAATCAAACATATAATTATTTATCATATAATCAAATACAACACATTCCAGTATGCTTAATTAGATAGTCACATGCATAATTATAATCATACTCGTTAATAGGGGCCCGAGCCTTAATCACAACCAAGGTGGAGTCTTCTTATCTCGAGTTTCGTGTGAATGAAGAAACAACCCCGAGCGCTATCCCTGATCTGAGTCTTGCGAAAACCCTAGTCACAATACAAGTATACATTCATCTTGAATCAATCCAAGATCACTATTCCCAGTTAATGGGGCGCTAAAAACGTCCCCCGAGCCCCCAAGTGGGCTTCCAAATCAGACTCTTTAGCCCCCGGGCTTTACTCTCAAAATTCAACAAAATAGCTTTTCGAGGCACCTAGCAAGGTCGCGCCTATAGGAATCTTGGGATTTCCAGGGCGTTGGCGCAGCCCTAGCGCGGCCACACCCCTCATCTCGAGACTCAATCCCAATTCTAATTCCACTCTTCCTGGGACACTAGAGTGGTCGCACTACAACCTAGCGCAGTCAGCTAGGTCTCCAGAAACCCAAAAACAGCCCAGAACATATGTGTTCTTCCCTAATTTGTGCCCCGGCGATTTTTACTATTCCAAACCCAAAATTTCAACCCAAAACAGGTACTTCCCACAAGATTCAGACAATAAAACACGTCATACAACCTAGGTAAACTAATAACAACATCAAATCATCATAAAAACACACCAAAACCCCCTTAAAACTCAAAATTGCAAATTTAGAATCTTGAAATCTAACTTTAACCTCATAATCTAAAAATTCACCAAGGAAGCTTACCTCTAATTTGTGATTCACAATCTTCTACACCAAAACAAATCCCTAGCAGCTGCTCTCTCCCTTACCTGCCATCACTTCCTCCAAATTTCCTCAAATTTTCAATAAAAATTGCCTTTGTGCTTGAAGTTCTTGGAGCTTTTGAGAGTTACCAAAGAGGAGAGAAGTAGAGTGTTTGGAATAGGAGTTACACTCCCCAAAGGTTGTTGCCCACTTAACTAGCTAATGTGGTCAAATGACCACATTGCCCCTTGCCCCACTCAACCTCAAAGTTTACTCCCAAGGGAAAATTAGTCATTTAGTATTAATTCTCATTAAACCTCGGATTTCACTTAAAATCCTCACTCAAATCTATCAAACTCAAATATTCACCAAGTTAATTTCCGTTACTCAATAATTCTTGGTAATTTACCAAAATACCCTAAAGCTCACCCCCGGGTATTTTACATCATTGTGACTTTTCCGCTAAATGGCTCACTAGGATCACCTCGAACTAGATAACTCAAATATATCCACATAATAATGTGGTCTCAATCATAAATCACATATATTTACACTTATACCCTCAACGAGTCAAAATTACGAAAATGTCATTCTAATAAGAAACGGGCCCACATGCATATTTAATACACATAAACATGCAAGCATAGTCATATCATCACACCATTCACATAATTCACATAATAATATACCCATAACACATAAATACATAATTAACTCAATTATTGTCCTCTTGGCCCCCTAATCAAGGACTAAGCCTTATTAGGGAAAGTGGGATGTTACAATTATGCCCTTCTTACAGAACTTTCTTCCTCGGAATATTACCTGAACAACTTGGGATACTGATCTCGCATATTTGACTCCTATTTCCAGGTTTCTTCCTCAACCTTGTTGTTCCTCCATAATACCTTAACCAAAGGTATGGTTTTATTCCTCAGGACCTTATTCTTCCTATCTAATAACTGGAGTGGGTGTTCCTCATAAGACAGGTTTGTCTGCAACTCCAGATCTTCATAACTCAGTATATGAGTCTCATCAATCACATACTTCCACAACATCAAAATATGAAACACATTATGCACTGCTGACAATGTCGGAGTTAAGGCCAATCTATAGGCCACCTGACCAATCCTCTCTAGGATTTCAAAAGGTCCTACAAATCTAGGGCTCAAATTGCACTTCTTCCCAAACATTTTCACCCCTTTCAATGGTGAAACTCTATGGAAGACATAGTCTCCCACTTGGAACTCAACGTTCGTGCGCTTCGAATCTGAATAGATTTTCTGTCTACTTTATGATGCGAGCATCTGAGCTCTAATCTTCTCAATGGCTTCATTGGTCCTCTGAACTGCTTCAGATCCTAAGTATTTCCATTCACCTATCTCATCCCAGTGAATGGGTGATCTACACTTCCTACCATACAACATATCATAAGTAGTCACTCCAATGGTCGCATGATAGCTGTTGTTGTAGGAAAACTCTATCAGAGGCAAATACTTATTCCAAGACCCTTCAAAGTCCAAAACCCATGCCCGAAGCATGTCTTCCAGTTTCTAAATTGTCCTCTCAAATTGATCATTTGTATGAGGATGATAAGCTGTACTAAATTTCAACTGTGTCCTATAGCTTTCTGCAGACTTCCCCAAAACTTGGAAGTAAATGTGAGGTCCCGATCTGACACAATTAACTTCGGAGCCCCATGAAGACACATTATCTCTTTCACATAGAGATTTGCATACTGGTCAATTGTATAAGTCATCCTCATTGGTATAAAGTGAGCTGATTTGGTGTATCGATCTACAATAACCCACATCAAATCATGTTGACCCACAATCCTAGGCAACCCAACCACAAAATCCATTGTGATATCCTCTTATTTCTATTATGGGATATCCAAAGCCTATAATAGCCCCATTGGTCTCTGATGTTCAACCTTGACGTGTTGACACGTTAGGCACTTAGCCACATACTCGATTACATTCCTCTTCATCCCAGGCCACCAATATACAGTCTTTAAATCTTGATACATCTTTATGGTGCCTCGATGCAAAGAGTAAGGGGTAGTGTGAGATTCATTCAGAATCTCCCATCTGATGGCAACATCCATCGAAACACAGATCTGACCTTTGTATCTCAGCAAACTCATATCACGTTGGCTTTCCCTGGATAATACAAGATTTCACAATCATAATCATTTACCAGTTCTAACCAACGCCTCTGCCTCATGTTCAAATCATTTTATGTAAAGAAGTACTTCAGACTCTTGTGTTCAGTGTATATCTCACACTTCTCACCATATATATATATACACACACAGCAACACCAAAGAATAAACAAAAATTAAAATTAAACAACATAATTAAAAAAATTACCTTGCTTGTTGTCTTCCTATTACTCATTCACTTTCCCTTACTCCTTCCATTTCTACACACAAACACAATTTATATATATATAAAATACAAATAAATAAAAAACCTAATATATATATATATATACCATAGGGGCCCAAAACTGTGGTGGTGGGGTTTGACATTATCGATTGGCTGCTGCTGGTGGCGGTGGTCCGATGAACAGCGGCAATGTGGTGTGGTGCTGGAGGTATCGGTGAGGGAGAGAGAAAGAGGAATGGGATTTGGAGAATGATGGAAATGAAGTTTGGAGAGAGAGGGGGGGGGGGGGGGATTTAGCTAGGGTCGACGCAGATCAGAGATGATTTTTTTCTTTAAGTTTCTAATATTGAAATGAACCATTTTGCAAAAATTACACAAATATGAAAAATCCAAAACACCTACTGCTACGAAATCAGATTTTTTTTTTACATAAAGTTCTAGATTGTCCATTGCTATTTCATTTGAACACATAAATACACAAACAATAATATATTAAATCTTATTTTTACACACACTTTCTTTGACTACCAGATCATGACAAACTCAACAAATAATCACCAACAACAAAATTTTTCCAAAAATAAAAAAATATACCCATATTATTCTCTCTAGAACACCAAAATCTAGATTTGTCCAAAAATAAAGAACTCAACAGATTTGTCCAAGACACCACCACAACCCACGACTTCATCGCATCACCACCCACACAAGCCTCGTCACACAACCACCACCCAAACCTGTAACCTACAAAAACAAAGAGAATGAAAGAAAGTGCTTCAGAGAAAGAGAGAGAGAGAGAGAGAGAGAGTTACTATAAGAGAAAGAGGGATTCAATCTTAATGTCGTCTTCTTGGTCATCGAAGAGAGATATGTGCAGGAAGGTGGTGTGGTAGCCGTGGTGGTGGCCGCAGTGGCGGTGGTTGTGGTGTGGTGGTAGCGTATGTGGTGGTGGTGTGGAGGCTCTGAAAGAAAGAAAAAAAAAGAGAGAGATGAAGGGAGTTTGATAGAGAAATAGAGAAAGAGAGATGAAGCTATGGGAGAGAGGCGACTGTTAGGGTTTATTTGAGAGAGAAAGAGAAGGATGAGAAAGAGAGATAAAAAATAAATAAAGGAATGGAACGTATTTTATTTTTATCTTTATTTTTTTAATGGTGGAATTGAACCGTTTGAAAAAGTGGGGAAGAGAGAGAATAAAAAAGTTCTCATTTTTTTTAATTAAGGGCTTGTTCGGTAACTCTTTTTTAATCAATTTTCTGATTAGTTAATTTAAAATATGAAAATAAAGTGTGAAAACACGTTCAATAAGTTTATTTTCACTTTCAATTTTAATTAAAATTTTGAAAACAGAATTTTGTTGCTTTTGTTTTTTTTTTAAAATCACTTTTTCATTTCTCTTTTTCTCTTGTTTTCTCTCGTCTTCCTCACGTAGCACAACAATTGCATTTTCTTCCACTCTCCAAGCCTAGCTCTCGAACCAACGACGTCGTGTTGGAGACCGAAAATGAGGCCATTAGACTTTTCAGGGAATTGGGCGGTAGTGGTGATGATTCTGTCACTAGGGCTATCCCTTCCACCTCACTTAGTTCCAAATGGATTCTCTTCTTCTACTCTCCTTTCCAAAATCAGCTTCTTCTTCAAAACCCACTTCTACACTCCTTCTCTCTATATATACGTTTCCAAACCCTCCAGTGGTTCTGCCATTTTCAATCCCATTTTCCCAATATTAGTTACTCTTTTCTCTCCTTGAAGCCAAATACCTTTCTATGTTTTCTTCATTTTTCTCATATCAATGGCTCTTCCTCAAAGGGAGGTTCTCAGACAACAGTTGTCTGAGTTTATGTCTTCCATGGAGCAAGAGATAGTCTTTTTTTCTTTTCTAAAGAATTGTTATGAGTATATGCATGTTTGTTTAGCTGTGTTTATCTTGTGATTTGTGACAATGTATGTGCTTAGATAATGTTTGATCTATGCACTGGCGAAACTTTTTGTATGTGTGTTAGAAGATTTTGATGTTGAGTTCAATTTTGTTGGCATTGGAAGTACTAGTCTGGTTTCTGATAAAGAATGAACATAGAAATACATTTTGGAATATATTTTTAACTAGATCTAGAAAAGTATCTTTCCATTTCATTATATTGTTATGCTTACCTTTACTTATGCTTTGTTGATGAGTTTCACATACATACTGTTAATCTTGTGTCTGCTATGGCATTTTGATTTTCTTTATAAACAATTTTATAAGCTTCTAGAAGATTGCAGTTTGGTATTTTGGAAGCTGGATATTAAAAGATTGGACTTTATGTACTTGTTACAAGATAGTGACAATATATCAAATATCACATTGAGTTGATTATGTTGTTGATCTTGTGAATGCAAGGCTTTGTTGATTTTCATTTTAACATGGCTTATATAGTGTAGAGAGTGGATGGTCCATTCTCTTTTATAGAGCTCATGAACACCTTTTTTTTGCAGTGACTCTCAAGCTACCTTAAGAGCTTTGATACAAGCAATGTATGATTTAGTCTCTATATGATTATTGTATATGTTATGAACTTTCATTTACCCTGTTGTATAAATCTTTTTTATTGCAAATACTTTGCCTCATTGATATTAATTTACAGGGATCAACAAGCTCTTAATTTTGATGAAGTGGAGCATGATTGTCTCAAAGTCAAAGGGAGTACTGCATGGCAATTAAAGGATAGTTAAACTCCATGCACTAAGTTGACAATTATAACTACTTTTATTAGGTTGCAGGTCATATAGTCATTGATCATTTTCAGAATCTTTGAGATCAGCCTATTTTTTTGCCACACGTGTTGTCATTGCCTTATATGGGGTAACAATCCGCAACTACAAAAAGAATTTTTAGGACTCGCAAAGTTTTTAGGACTCGCGGGGTGCGAGTCCTCTATTTGAGAGCCTTAAAAAATCTCATTGAGTGCCTTTAAGTAAGTTCAAGTCCTAAAAGAATGTTTTTAGGACTCGCATTGGGAGTCCTAAAAGAATGTTTTTAGGACTCGCAATGCGAGTCTTAAAAAGTCTTAATTTTAATTTTTAAAAAATTAATTGTTAGCCAAAGCTCCCGCCGGAGCTCCGACATTAATGGCGACGCCACCACCCCACAATGGTGGTTCGGGAAAATGATCAATCCTTTAGTGGGTTTTGATGCCCAAAGCACAAGGAATGCATTGGTGGTGTTCGTTTGGGTCGGGGTGGCTCGAGGCGGTCGGAAAACACACGGAAGAGTTTGGGAAAAATAGTACAACCGCAACTTCGAACGACTTTAGACGGCGGCGGAGGGCGGCGCGTGAGGGGCTGGGCTCGCGGGGGTCGAAGGTCGCCGACCTTCTACGTCCATTGCATCGGTGCATGTAGAAGGGGGGTGGTCGGAGAGTCGCTGTACGTGGCTTGGTTGTGGAGTTAGTGAGAGAGAGAGATAGAGAAAGAAATGGGGGAAGACAGCAAGGAGAGAAAGAGAGAGAATGGGCTGTTGTGTTATATTTTTCTTTGTGAAGTAATAAATAGTAGAATTTCAGTTAAAAAATAAAGGGGAATTTGAAATTTTTTAAAATTCAAACTTTTAGGACAGACATAAATTGTTAGGACTCGCAATGCGAGTCCTAAAAATATTATCGTAATTTTAGTTAAAAAAATTGGAGGGAATTTAAAATTTTTTAAAATTCAAAATTTTAGGACACACATAAGTTTTTAGGACTCGCAATTTTAGTTAAAAAAAATTGAAGGGAATTTGAATATTTTTAAATTCAAACTGTTATGACACACATAAGTTTTTAGGACTCGCAATGCGAGTCCTAAAAACATTATCGTAATTTTAGTTAAAAAAAATTGGAGTGAATTTGAAATTTTTTAAAATTAAAAATTTTAGGACACACATAAGTTTTTAGGACTAGCAATTTTAGTTAAAAAAAATTGGAGGGAATTTGAAATTTTTTAAAATTCAAACTTTTAGGACTTGCAATACGAGTCTTAAAAACATTCTTTTAGGACTCGCAACATGAGTCCTAAAAAGTCCAAGAGGTGTTTGTTTAAAAAAAAGCTCAAACTTTTAGGACACACATAGTTTTTAGGACTTGCTCCGCGAGCCCTAAAAGAAATTCTTTAAGGACTCGCAATGCGAGTCCTAAAAAGTCTAGGAGCTGTTTTTAGGACTCGCATCTAGGTGAGTGCCGTGCGAGTCCTAAAAAGTCTAGGAGCTGTTTTTAGGACTCGCATCTAGGTGAGTGTCCTAAAAAAGTTTCCTAAATGTGTGTTTTTGTAGTAGTGATCAGCTGTTTTTTTCTTTCTATCATTCAATAATTCTTGTCGTATGCAGAGACCGTCATTGCATCATTATGATTTACTTATGTTGATTGTCGCAATGTTGTATGAAAAATTGGTTTACCACAAATATTTTGCTTGTGGAAAGATATGAGACTAACATTCCATATTTTTTCTCATTGAATACATGCTTGTATTATTTGGAACTCATCATAACAGCGATATGATTCGCTTATGTTGGTTTTTGCGATGCTGTTACGGAATAACTAACTACTATATTCATGAGGAGGCTTTTGGTGGAGTGTTTACCATTATTTGTATTATGGTTTAGGCTATTGGCAGCGAAATATAGACCATATGGAGTTTACAAGGATGCTCGGAGTATTCTTGTAATTCATAACCAGGCACATCAGGTGCATTTTTTCTTCTTTAAAAAATCTAAAATCTCAAAACACGTGAAAATGTCTTTGTTGCATCATTAGTCTGATATATTTAAAAAAATTAAACCAAAGGAAATTAGAAGTAGAGATTCATATAGTGACCAAAACAGTATAATTTTTATAAACAAAGGCTTAACTGCTAAAATAGTGAGACCAACTGTTAGTCACAGGGGAGAAACCTACAACTTCATTTTAAATACATTTGATGTTTCTTTTGTAGAAGTTATTGTTCTTGCGGCAATGTGATCATTCTATAGATTAATTTGATCACTATAGTTAAAAGGAAAGAAGAATGTGATGTCTTAAGATGTAGTGAAATATGAAGCTAGATAGATTATAATTTATGAAATTGACCTTATAGTAGTGGCTAGATGAATGCATATTGAAGCTGCTTATATGTCTTGTGCATGACTATAATGCAGTGACTGGAGAAGTTAGTGCGACTGATAAAGTTTGGGATAAACTTATTCGGGTAAAAATGATTTAAAATGGATTTTATGCTTCTTTTATTTTAATAGCTATTGGAATTTTTTTATCAATATAATTTAATTTCATGTAAAGACAATAGTTGATTGTTATGACTCGTTTAATACTTTACTTTAAGTTTGGACAATTATCAGTTTATACGTCTTTATTTTATGTGTAAACTTTATTGATTTTGTGTTATCTCATGGATAGATATTAATTTTTGAAATTTGAGATTACTTGGATATTATTACTATGATATTTTTTTACTATAATTTTCATATTTTTTATTTTAAAATAATAATAGTAGTCACAAAAAATATTTTTATTTTCTATTTTAGAAAATAAAAATAAAAATTAATCATTTATTTTTTATTTTTTAAACAAAAAATAATAATAAAAGTTACCAAACACATTTTATTTTTATTTTTAAAATACAAAAAACAAAAATAGTTATCAACCACATTTTTATTTTATAAAAAACATAAAACAAGAAATATATATATATTGGTGGAAACGTAAAGTTAATTAGAGAGAAAATATAGGTAGTAATTTAATATGCAATGTATGCCCTCGCTGGCTTTCTTTTAGTACACACATCAAATGTTTTAGAGACCTTTAGAGCGTGATTGGTAGTGAATTCAAATTCAATTTTATAATTTCTAAAACTAAAAAATGATAGGCCACATATGGATATTTAATTGGTTATTTGTTTTCAAATTCTCAATCCAAATAATGATTTTAACTTTAAGCTACAAAATAAAAAAAAACATTATTTTCACGTCTTCTCCCATTCCAAATTATTATATCTTAAAATCCTACAAATCTATCACTTTTTTATATTTTCAAATTCTCTACCAATCACATATTCGGTTTTTTAAAATTCAAAAACAGTTTACAAATTCTAAACCAATCACATTTTTCAAAAACATGTTTGAAGACTATAAATCCATATTTTCATTTTGGAAATATACTTTTTGAAAATGCAGTTTTTTAATCGCGAACCAATCAGACTCTTAATGTCTCCTTGTGTGGGAGACGTGAGAAGTCTCCCATACAAATTCTTACATCCCTTTTAATTTCTTACAATATTAGACATAACAAAAAACTTTCTATGTCTTACACAATTATAGGGAGTCATTAAAAGTCTATTTTGTTGTAGTGATGATACTGTAACCGGTTACAACTCTAACCACTTATAAATACGAGATAATAAATAGAGTTGTAGTTTTTAGAGTGGTAAACGATCACAAATATAAAACAGTAATTGGTTATAGTTTTTTAAGTGGTAACCATTTACAAATATGACACAATACCTTGTTACAGCTTACAATTTTAGAGTTGTATCCGGTTTCAAATATGAAACAGTAGCTGGTTATAGTTTTTTCAATTTTTTTAGTGTTAATCAATTATAAATCTGCCATATCTTTAGATGATAGCACTATTACATTTTACCAAATATTTTAGTTTGAAAATCTTAATGTTTCTATTTATCATATCCTTTTAAAAAATACTAATGTGTTAAATTTATAGAAGCAAACAAATTAATAATACATTATCAATATGCTTTTAATGTATATTTATATGGTAATTTATCAAAAATATGGCTTTTATACCATTAATGTGCAAAAAATTTGCTTTTATACTTTTATTAATTTGTATGAGAAACACAATTAGTAGCTAACTAAAATATGGAAATACCACATTTTTTTATCATAGTTATGTTTTCTTTAATTTTGAAGATATTTTTATTTAATTTTTTTTCAATTTTTTATTTTTCTCCTTCATTTTTAATTATTTTTTCTTTTTTTTCCTTACTTATTTTTTCTTCCATTTTTTTTCTTTTTTCTATATTTTTTCTAACATTCTTTTTTTCTTTCTATTTTTCCATTCTTCTTCTTCTTCTTCTTCTCATTTTTATTAATTTATCTTTTTTTTTTCTTTCATTTGTATTATTTTGTTTTTTTTGTTCATATTTTTTCAATTTTCTTTCCTTTCCTTTTTCATTTTTTTTCCTTCTATTTTTTCTTCATTTTTGTATTTACTATTTTCTCTTTCCTTTTTTTTTTCTTTTTTAACACATATATGAGCTTTTTTTTTCTTCTTCCATTGTTTCCTTTTTGTCATTTTTTTTCTACCAATTTTTTCATTCATATTTTTCTATTTTCCATTTTTCCATTATTTTTTTTCTTCATCATTTCTTTTGTTTTTTTCCTATTTTTGTTAGTTTTTTTCCTTCTTTTTTATGCATTTTTGTACTTATCATTTTCTCATTCCATTTTCCCCTTTTTTTCACACACATATTTTAACATTACATAATTATTTTACTATTTTTATTTATTATCTATTATTATTGTAATTTTTTAACGTTTTTCCACTATATGTTAAAAAATTCAAATCAATTTTTTCAACATTTTCTGTTTACTGTAACCCTTATAGGAACAAAAATAAATTGGAACATTCAAATCAATTACCCTGATGAGAGCATTCAAATCTAGAAAAAACATATATGAAGAAGATGGGAGAGAATGGGAAAGGGGGTGGATCTGATTTTTTTTTCTATCTTCAGATTTGTGGTAACTGGTTAATTCTCGTACTTTGTGTATATATTTCTAGGGGTAACTGGTTTCCTTCACGTTCTGATGTGTGTATATTTCTGGGTTTTTTATGGTTACTGGTTACCTACGTTACTAAAATCATAGTTACTTCTTATTCCTTTTTTAATGAGGTGCTCTTCCTCTTTTTCCTTCAATTTTGATAATTTTTTTAATATATAATATAAGTAACTTGTCACCCCTCTTATGGTAATTTGTTACTCCTCTTATGGCAAAAGTTACTCCTCTCATGATAACTGGTTACCCTTCCTGGTACATGTTATTTAACCTAGCTCTAGGATTTGTTTTTTACATAACTATCAAAGATCAATCAAGTAATTGGTTATGATAACTCTACAAAATAGAGTTATTTTACCACTTTTTATGTGCTAATTGTTGCTTAATTCTTGAGTTTTTAATTGATTTATTAAGTTTTTAAGCAATTTTGAATTTAGTAGTCTTATCATGCTTTTATATACTTTTGTGTATTTTTATAAGTATTTTGTTGTAAAATATTGTAGTTAATTATTTGAATTATTATTGTTAAGTTAGTGGTAAAAAATGTTGTATTATTGAACTTAAATGTAAAATATAAATTAAGTTATAATTAATATTTTCAAATAATTAAATTGATTTATTTTATAATTGAAAATATTTTATCATGACTTAATTTATACTTATTTTGTAGGAATTATGTGGTATTATTTTAGCTCTTGAAAGCAAGAAAATGAAGGAAAAAGTGGTATTATTCAAAGAAAAGTAATAGATGTGGTGTTTTTGTCCAAAGGCCCAAAGCCAAACTCATTTGGCCCAGCAAGCTGCCATGCTTCCAGCAGCCCATCAAGCCCAGCCTGGCCCATTTCCTCCAGCCAACCCTCACGTTCAGCACTTCACTCAACTTGCCACCAATTCCTTCAGCCAATGCACCAATGCCTCCACGCCTTCAATGTTCCTGCCAGCAGCACCACAGGCAAAGCTGCCACCTTCCCACACGCCTAGCACTCCCAAGCTGGCCCAAATCAAGCCAGCCACTTTGCCATGCATGCCTTTTTTTCTTGAGCCCATAATTTGTACTCTTGTCCCTTATATTCAAAAATGCCACTTTTTACCTCACTTTTTTACACATTTTATCCCAAAACATAATTAGTATACCCTATAATTTACCCCTATTTGCCATATTATAATTAATTTAATTAATTTAAATTGATTACTTTAATACCTCATTTTTGGCTATAAATAAGGGATTTGGGGTGTCTATTTTTAGGAGGAGGTTACTATACCATAATTTCTACACATTCAAAACCTCTCTATTATTTTCATCTTCATCTTCTTCTTCTTTTTGGTTATTTCTCTATGTATTTTTAGAGGAAAAATTTGGGGGTTCATCCTCCAAATTTTCCTATTTATGTTTGTAATTTTTAGTTTGTATTTGCTATTTTAGTTATGTGTTTCTAATCTTTTTAAGATTATTAAGGTGATGATGAAACAATATATAACTAGATAGTGTTTATTTTGTATGTTGATTTCCCATTTTGTGCAACAAAGTTTATGAAATTTTCTTCTTCAAGTATCTTCTTTCATCTTAAATATCATGTATTTTGGATTGTTAGCACATATTTACACTTTGTTCTTCATTAGTGCAAAAAAAACATAATATTCTTTGTGTAAGATGTGTCATTAAATTGTACACATCCATGCTTAGAACAAAAATATTATGTTTTGCCTTATAAATAATGTTCATTGATTTATTTGTTATTTCATTAGTTTGATTTACACTAAATGCTTTAAAATTATAATTTTGAAAAGTGAAGAAAATCCTATCTTTTTAGAAGTAATTTGTGCTTAAAAATATAAATTTATTTGGAAAATGATAGTTTGAATTATTTTAACTATCACTAAAACTTGGGAATCAATATACTTATAAATATTATTGAACTTATATTTTGTGGATTCTAATCCTTAATAATCTTATTTTACCATCTTAATTTTTACTTTTAATTTATGTTTATATATTTATCTTTAATATCTTTATTATTGTCTTTTATTTTTATTTTCATTATTCAAATTTTCATCAATCTTTGGAACTAGGTTAGAATTTATTAATTTTGATTTAAAATAGTTTCTTTTTTCGATTTTAGTCAACTCATTTGGGTTCGATCTCGTGCTTACACGAAAATTATTCTATAAATACGATTCGTGCGCTTGCGAGTATAAATATTTAAACATACCCGTTTCGGGTTCATCAAGTTACCTTACCCAGGATTTGAAAAAAGAAACGTACAATCTAAAAAAAAGATAAAAAAATGTTTATAATAAATAAAAAATAATTGTAAACACAATTAATATTACAAAAAAAAAATTGCAAAACAACCAAAGACAAATTTAATATAAAATTAGTAATATAAAAAAACAAATAAGCTAAAAAAATAATAATCAAATTACAAACATATCATTCTAAATTAATAAAACTTGATTAAGAGTAAAACTATGGCATAAACCAATTTTTATACAAAAATATGGGAAAATAAACCCATAAAAGTGAAAATTCTTATAAAAAATCATATTTTTGCCCACTCTATTAAAAATCTCATATAAAATGTAATTTCCACTATTTATATATGTATGACGACATAACACTTACTGGTCAACAATTATGGGAAATGGTTCGTCATTAGCACAAACTGACCCGAACTTTTTCTTAAGAAAAGTTGATGCATTGAGTTTAAGACTTTAGACGGACCGAGCATTAATCCTTCAAAATCAATATCTTGCCAGTAATCATGCTCAGTGATGACTCTGTGCCAAGCTTTGCAAATGACATAATTGGGAAAATTTGTAAAAAGTTTAATTGAATATCAATACTAGTGCTTGAGGGATCAATACAGCCAATTCCAAAACACATTGTTCAAGTAAGACTAAATATTAAAACTAACCCAGGATCAAAGCTTCAAAACTAAACTCAATGGTGATCACTATCTTTGGAGAACTTGACCGAAAACAATGGTGATAGATGATTAGTATCCTTGATTCATCCAGAGATCACGATTAAGATAAGTTTAAGAGTTGCTCTTGTGATCCTCTTGATTTTGTAGCAATGGTACAATAATGGGGATGATGATTGTTCATTCTTGGAATGATAGATTTGATCGCCAAAGGATAGGAGAGTGTGGCGGGAAGACTAGAAAAGGTGGTTGGAGCAATTTGGAGATCATGATTGCTCAATCGCAAAATTAGGTGAGGTGAAATGAGGTTTGTTTCAGTAGAGTCCCAAAACTCCTAATAATGTTTAGTATCTTGATTGGTGTACTGGGAAGAAACGTGGGATATTTATGTGAATTATATTATTATACAATTGAGTATGCATGATTATGTGTATTAAATGTGTTTAAAGATCTGTTTTTGTTAAAAATGAGCATTTTCGTAATTTTGACACGTTGATGGTATAATTATAATTATTATGTACTGTGTGCATTTGTGACCACATTATTATGTGGAAATGTGTTATTTTCGGCATGAGTGGATAATTTCGAGCGGTTTTAGCAGAAAAGTCACAACGAGAAAAAATACATGGCTCGGGTCGAGCTTAGGGGTATTTTGGGAATTTCCATATTTTGAGAGCGTTGGTAAAATAAAATTAAGTGGTGGAATAGTTATGTTTGATGGATTAGTGATAATTTGGAGATTAGTCGTGTAATTAGATTTTAAGGCAAACGACCAAAATGCACTTGAGGTTAATTAAGAGGTTTATTGGAGTGGAGGTAAGGGCGAAATGGTCTTTTGACCCAAAAACTAGAGAAATCTGCTAAGAGTTAGCAGCTACCCTTCCATTCACATTCTAGACACTTTCTCTCCCTCTAGCATTTTCCTTTCTTCTTCACAAAGTTCATCCAAAGCTAAAAGGCCCAATTCAAGGAGGAGGTTAGGAGTTGCTAGGATTTGATATTGGCATAGGGGATTCAAATTTACAGCTGAGAGGTATGAATTTTGTAATACCCTACTTCCTTAGAGCCGTTACTAAGTGAGTTTAAAAACGTGCATTCAACTTGCTAGTCGAGGTTTTATGTCAAATAGTGTAATTAAGCCATAAACAGAGGAAAAACTTTAGAAATAACTCCATTTCATTGAAATTCATAAAAGTTTAACATTTGGGATCCCAAAATACAGTTTAGAAATATTTACAACATATAAACTGAACCAAGTCGACTAAACGACAAAATCTAAGTTTATTTACAATCATATCCCAAAATCCACTAGCTGTGGCAGCCAGGCTGGCCAAACATGTACACGCTGCTTCATGCCTGCTACACTCATGGTTGGTTGGCTTTCTCCTTGCCCTTACTTGCACCACAGAGCATCTGTGAGCCGAAGCCCAGCAAGAAAACCCACAAACAGATAACATATGCAAAACATACACCTAGTACATAAACTAGCCATCAATAGGCTAAACACATTCGGCCTAGCCGTCCCAGGTGCCTTACCAGACCCTGGGTTCGCGGTCTACACCATGAGGATATCCTAGGTATCCTTTAGGGACTCGCCCTGGCAACTCGCACTCCACGTGCTCAACGCTGCTCCCGGCCCCTTGCCATACTCGGCCTCGCACTCAACATGCCTAATGCCGTTTCCGACCCCTACCGACCTCGCCCTACATCGTTCCCGGCTCTTGCCGATCATTCACATAATAGCATTCATAGCATAATAAACAAGTATGGAATACTAGCAAATTCAATCAAAGGGCCACGCCCTGCAATTCAAACACATTGGGCTCAGCCCTGCATACAAGCTCTATGGGAACAAGGGTTTTCTTACCTGCGTCCCGAGCTTCCCGAGCACCGAGATCCCGAGCACGGTCCCTCAACTTGAGCCTTGCCGAGCCCTGGTCACAACTCATAATAATATTCATCCATCAAGTTTCAACCCATTAACTAGCTTTAAATCACAATTCTAGTCTTCGGGTCATTGAGTTTCACCAACCATGGTAAAAGATTCAATCCCAAGCACCCTAGGTTAAATTCCCAAGCCTAGAATCTCAAAATTCCTTAAGGGCCGCGGCATTAGCCAACCATGCCATGGCATGGCCCCAACCAGAGGCCTCCAAATGCCCAAAAACAGGTAAGGGCCGCGGAATTACTCAGGCCATGCCGCGGCCCACCCTCCTTCCTCAGCATGCAACAGATTCGAAGGGCTGCGACTCACCAAGAACTATGCTGCGGCCCGACCCTTTGAACCTAGAAAAATCCTCCATTTTTGACACCCAAACCTCTCTCAAAACCACCCACAATCATCCCAATTTCACAACTCAATTATACACAAACTTCCCACAAGATTCCAGCAACAAAATCCTAGCTGAAACCCAGACTAGAAACCCATTAAAAATCCATTTCAACCTCTGAATTTTTCTAACTCAAGAACTCAAAACCTAGCCATGGAAACACTATAATTCAACCTTCAAACTTTAAATTAAGGCTTACCTCAGCTGTAGAACCAACCCTCCAAGTGTTTTCTGGCTTAATTCCCAAAGTTCCAGCCTCAATTCACACTTCAAATTCAAAACCCAAAAACCACTTAGAACATACCCAATATCACAGAATTTTCAACATAGATAATGAGAATCAATCCTTACCTTAATCCTGGCTAAATTCCTTTGCTAAAGTTGAGATAATCCTTCAAAACCCAATCCCAAATCACAGAGCTCTCAGCTGGATTCCTATAGCTTCCAAGAGTTTCCTTGGTAGAGAGAGAAAAAGAGAAGAAGAGAAAAGAGTCGGTTTCTATAAGTCTCTGAGTATTTCCTTCTTTTGTTTTATTTAACTTAGTCTATATGGTTACCTCAAGGCTCGGGGTACCAAAACGTCCCCGAGGGCAAAATGATAAATTTCCCTAGTATTCCCTCCTAAACATTCTAACCTCAAATATATCTCCAAATATTTATTTCCATACCCCGATAACCCCATAATACATCTAATACCCAAAGTACCCCTCGACTCACCCTGAGTCGGATTCTTAACCCCGTTGTGACTTTTCGGCTAACCGCTCCCCAGGACTGTCTCGGATCGTGTTGCACAGATATATCACATATATATCACATTTATCACATTAATACCCCTAATATCTAGACGGGGCCCACATGCACATTTAACTCAACTATACATGCATCATTATCATATATTCACATAAATTCACATATTAACATAATAATTCATTTATTGCCCTCCAAGCACGATAATCAAGGCCCTAAGCCTTATTAGAAAATTTGGTTCGTTACAAATGTCTTCTCTCTTGTTCTTGAGTTAGTTGATTGTTCTTGATGGGGGTTTTTGAGGATTTTGAGTTTGTTTTAAAAATTCGTGACCCTAGGTTGTGTAAGCGTGTATGTTGATGGTAGAAATTGCTTAAGCTACTGAATTGAAGCATGAATTTGGAGTGAGATCATGAATTTGAATGTGAATTTCGAATTTGGGGAAAAATTGGCTTTAGAACCCTAAGTGTGCAATTTGGGTTTTTATTGTGTAATTGATGTGTGCTTTGGATTTTTTGATGTTGTATAGTACTTGTGTAAGCTATATTGGGGTCAAATTTTGCATAAAAGTTGGCTGAAAACTGATTAGGTTCGGTTAGAGAAATCTGAAATCGCAGGGGAGTTTGAAGTTTCTGGGCACGATTAAGGTTTCTGGGCTCCTAACGCAACTGGGTGTGACGTTTGGCGTGTCGCGCTAGTGCCCTTGAAACCCCAAAGTTTATGAGGGCGCATATAACGACCCAAAATTACTAACAAGGCTTAAGGGTCTTGATTAGTGTGCCGGGAGGGCATAATTGGTTTGTGTGTGATTTAAATGATTAAATGCATGACTATGTGATAAGCATGCTTATATGGTTATATGGATATATGAGATGCACGATTATGAGTATTAGTGTGCATGTAGACCCTGTTTAGATTATAAGGGCATATTCATAATTTTGGCTCGTTAAGGGAATAAATATAATTATTTGCGATAAATTGTTAAGACCACATTATTATGTGGATATATTTGCAGCTTGTGGCTCGAGGCGATCCTAGTGAGCGGTTTACCAAAATAGTCACAGCGGGGGTTTATACCCGGCTCGGGGGAGCCTGGGGGTATTTATGGGAATTTGGGAAATATATTGGAGACTATTTGACATTGGGAAAAATAATTGATGATTAGTTAGGTGACGGGATTTAAGCAGTAATTATTAGGGACACTTGATGGTTAAAAAGGGATAAGGGTCATTTCTGTTTTTAGACTTAGTGGAAATTGTAGAATGTGTTAGAAGCTGAAGGAAAGAAGAAAAATCAGAACACTTGAGTTACCTCTCTCTTTCTCCCTCACGGTTTGTCTATCCATCACCATTTCTTGTGGAATTTGAAGCTGTAAACTCAGAGGAGGATTAGGCTAGAGCTGGGACCTCGGTTCTTGAGGTAAATTAAGAGGGTTAGCTGGAGTTAATTCCCAAATTAAGGTAAGGTTTAAAGTTGTTTTGAGATTTCTGAGTTTTGGTGAGTTTGACTTCTGAATTTGGATTTTTAAATGGATGTTAATGGGTTTGAGCTTGAGGAATTGAGGAGCTATAGGCTTGAAGGACACTAAGGGTAACCTAGGGTCAGATTCTCCATTAAAGGTAAGGATTTCTAAGCTTGATCATTTGAGTTTCAGGGTTGTTTCTGGTTTTCTGTTGAGTTCTTGAGTTTCAAACTCAAGTCTTGTTTTTATGTGTCTAATGATGCATGTGGCCAAGTTTGAGGTTGTTGGGCCATGTGGGATGAGATGTAGTGGATGTTATGCTTAATTTGAAGTGTGGCTGAGGTTTGGAGGGGTTTTAGGGAGTTTTGGCTCGGGGAAATTTGAAGGAAAATTCAGGGGATTTTCTGGTGCTGTTTGTAGCGCTGTAGCGCTAGCCTTAGAGCGCTACAGCGCTATGCTTTGTTCTGGGGGGCGATTATGCTTCTGTTTATAGCGCTGTAGCACCCACCTTGTTGCGCTGTAGCGCTACCCTACCTCCAGAAGAGGGTTTTGGGTATTTTTCTTAGGGTTTTCGCTTTGGGGCTCAGGGGTCGATTACACCACCCCGTTTGGTGGAATTGGGCTTCCTGAGGGCTCGAGATTGGTCCCGATGTTAGGTTACGGAATTGAATGTAATGAGGGTTCTATGTTACGTTTGTGACTAGGTGTACGCTAGGGCTTGGACGGGATCATGCTCGAGGATCATTTCTTTTAACTAGAGCTCTCAGAATCAAAGGCAAAAAACTGCACCCGGTTATGTGATTATGTTGGGACTAAGAGCTCCCTATATTTGTATGTGATGTCATGAGATGGTATTATTCCATGGGGATATGTGATAAACGACCTAAGAGTGGCGAAATCAATATTTGTGCACAGGGCGCGGCTCAGCCACTAGTAGCTGAGGTTAAGTACATAATCATTGAGCTCAGCCTAAGAGAGCCGGAGTCAGTGGGATAATCAGAGGGTACGGCCTAAGGGTGTCGACCCTAGATTTGGGTGTGATATGTTTATTGTTGTTTAAACTGATGATTGTCACAAGTTTGTTATCTGAGTAATTGATTATTGGCTTGTAGGTTGGTATCATTGTTTATGTGAGCAATATGACCTGTCGTATATCTGATAGATGATTTGTGAATTTTCTGTCTGTTGGTTGTCGCTTATGCTATGCATTATAGTTTTCTTGCTGGGCCTTGGCTCACGGGTGCTACGTGGTGCAAGTAAAGGCAAGGGCAAGGTTGACTAGTCCTGAGTTGGAGAGCTTTGGGGCTGAATGTACATAGTCAGCTGATCGGCTGCCATGGCCGAAGATTGGTGCAGGGACAAGAGAACCTAAAATGTCTATTTTTCCCTTAGAGTGGCCAGTAGTTGTATATTTCCTGGAATTTTGTAAACTATCCTTAAACTCTATTTCTTTTGGGATCCCATGTATGAAATATTTATTTAAATGAAATGTATCTTTTATGACCAAAATATTTTAACCCTAGATCAATTATAGTTTCAGTAACACGTTTCTAATTAAATGACTTGATTAGTAAGTCTGGCACCTTTATAAACACACAGGGTAACAGTCTTGGTTACCAAGGGCGTTATAGTGCAACTGCACTAGGTGCCTGGAAACCCTATTTTTCTGAATTTTGTGAGTTTGGCTCGAGGTTCAAGGATTCAATTTGGGGACTCACTTGGGGGCTCGGGGGACGATTCAATTACCCTATTGAATGGAATTGGAGGTCCCGAGAGCTAGGTTTTTGTTTAGCCAAATATGGCTTCTGATGACGTGGCAAGAATTTCTCACACGTGGTTGGCACGTGGCAGTGTCAAAGTGAAGAGGTGTTGTTCGACTATCGACCAGCTCCTTGTTGCTTCATCAGATCTTGTGATTAGATGCGACCAGCCTGGTCGCATTCTTCGATTTACTTCCTTTAAAGATATGTAATCTTGTAACAACTACATTTATTATTTCCTCTTTATTGCCTTGATATGCTGATATTAAGGATAATTAAGGCCCATTGGCCCATGTAACCCCCCTTGAGCCTATAAATATGCATGAGAGGGCTCAAGGAATGGACTTTTGAACCTTTTTCCAAATACTCATAGAAAGAGCGTAAGTGTGATTATCCAACAAAAAGTTGTCATTCTCCTAAGGCTTGTGAAATTCAAGAACCCTAGTTCTTTGATCACGGCATTGGGATTCAACATCAATAATAACACTAAGTGGACGTAGGTCATTACCACATTGTTGGGGCCGAACCACTATAAATCCTTTGTGTCATTTCTTTACCATTTGATTCCATTCTTGATTTTTTTTCTTATTTCTTTGTCGTTAATCTGACTCTATGTCGTTGGCCAAATCGATGGCCAACATTCTGGTGCTTTCATTGAGAGTTCGATCAAGAAGTCTTAAGAAGATAAAATGGCAAAGACATCCAAGAGAGCTGGACAGACCGCTGGTGCTGCATCATCTCAACCTCCTCCTCGAAATGTGGCTGAAAATGAACCACATTTGGAATTCGAATAGGAGGAATTAGATTCGGAGACGCTGAAGGAAACACTGGGGGTGTTGCAAGACGAGTTGGCCAATCTAAAGGCCAATCAGGAGAATGTAGCGGAAACCTTGGCGCTGGAACAAAGGGAGATTGAGCGTTAGCGCCAGGAGCTGAATGAGCGGCAGGCGGACATGGACCGTTGATAGAGGGATGCCACGACCGCTCTTGAAGCAGCCATTCAATTGGCTCGAGGACAGGCTGCGTCGGCCTCTCAACTGGATCAGCCAATGAGTGCGCCACCTTAGCGGGCTCCCAATCCAAGTCCTTAACTCTAGCCAGCAAGGCCTCAAAGGCCAGAGCAGCCACCTGCGGCTCAAGATGATGTCCCAATTTGGGATCCTGAGCAGCAGCCTCCATCTCAAGCTGGTTGAGGCAATCCCCAGCGCCAGAGGCAGAATAGGGCCGGGCAGCCGCCCCACAGTCCTAGATGCCCAGGGGACGAAGAGCCAAATCCACCGAGTAGGGGGAAGCATCCTTCTGCAAACAGGAGGCACAACGAGTCAGGCTCTGCGGTCAGGGGCCCCCCACGGCATAATAATGTACGGGGACCCCACGACCAGCGCAAGCCTCCCCCTGACTGTAACGACCCAAATTTACTAATGAGTCTTAAGGGCCTAGATTAGTGTGTCGGGAGGGCATAATTGGAATATATGTGATTTAATGATTTAAAGCATGTTATATGACTATTTGAATATTTGAGATGCATGACTATGTGTATTAGTATGCATGTAGGCCCCGATTAGGTTAGAAGGGCATAATCGTAATTTTGGCCCGTTGTGGGCATAACTGTATATATATGCGATAATTGTTGAGACCACATTATTATGTGGATATATCTGTGATCTGTGATTCGAGACGATCCTAGTGAGCAGATTAGCAAAAAAGTCACGCCGGGGATTTATACCCGGCTCGGGGCGAGCCTGGGGGTATAAATGGGAATTTAGAGAATATATTGAGGTTAACTTTGATAATGAGGAATATAATTGGTGATTAATTAGGTATCGGGAAGTAAGCGGAAAATGTTAGAGACACTCGAGGAATTAGCGGGAATTGGGTAAAAGGACTAAAATGCCCCTAAGTGGATTAAAGGATTTAGAATTAAAGGGGAGGGCATTATGGTCATTTGGATTTTTAGAGATTGGTATTACTAAGACTTTATGCTCAGTGGAGTTTGTAGAATATAATAGAAGTCTGAAAAGAAAGAAATGAAGGAAAGAAAAGAAAGAGAAATAAGGGAAAGAAGGCAGGGTCGGCTTAGGCTTTCTCCACCATTTTCTTGAGGGTTCTTGGAGCAAAGTTCAGAGAAGAGCTAGATCAAGCTGATCCATAAGGTTTCTGAGTTAGGCTTGAAGATTTGGCAAGGGTTTAGCAAGAACAAACCTTCCACTTGAGGTAAGACTTTGAAGTTTCTTCAGTTCTGGTTTTGATTTTTAACTAAGGTATCTAAGCTGAATTGATGGAGAATTCTAGGGAAGTTGGAGCTAAGGATTGAGGAAGAGCAAGCTAAGGAGGTCTAGAGGCAACTTAAGGTCGAATTTCCATCAAAGGTATAAAATTCTAAGCTTTAAACTTTGAAGGTTTGATTGTCTTTGCTGAGTTTCTGAAGTCTAGGAGCAACTATGGTGAATTTTGAGATTAGGGATGCATGTGATTGGGTTTTGAGTATTTGGGATGCTTGGGATGAGTGGAGTGTGTTAAGAAGCTTGTTTTTAAGTTTGGTTGAGAATTGGAAGAGTTTTGGTAAGGGTTGGCTCGGGGAAATCGTAGGAAGGAAAAGTGCAGCATTGGCTGCTGTGACTAGCGCTACAGCGCTAGCCTTTGGGCGCTGTAGTGCTAGGCCAAGCTTTCTGGGGGATGTTGGTTCTACTTGTACTGCTGTAGCACCCTCCTTAGAGCGCTGTAGCGCTACCCTGTTTCCAGAAAGGGGTTTTTGAGTTATTTTCAAGGGTTTTTGCCCGGGGGTTCGGGGTTCGATTCCATCACCCCGTTTGGTGGAATTAGGGCTTCCCGAGGGCTCGGGATTGGTCCCGAGGTTAGGTTTTGGACTTGAGGTTTGGTGATGATTTCGATCTATGGCTGTGGCTAGGTGTACACTAGGGCTCGAGAGGGATCGTGCTCAGGGATCTAAGTGATCAAAGCAAGCGAATTTAAAGGTAAGAAAATTGCACCCGGTTATATGTTTATGATGGGACTAAGAGGTCCCAATATTTGTATAACGTCAATGATGGTATTACGCCATGGGACATGTGATAGTGGCCTAAGGGTGCCGTATACAATATTTGCGCATAGGGCGCGGCTTGGCCACTAGTAGCCGAGGACAGCTTAATATTCACTGAGCTCGGTTTAAGCGGGCCGGAGTCAGTGGGATAACGGAAGGTGCGGCATGAGAGCGCTAACCCTAGTTATCATTTGTGATTTGGTGTATGTTATGATTTGATATGTTTAATGTGCTGAATACTTGGTTATCCTAAATGCTTAATTGGTTGAGAACATGTTTGTGAAAATGAGATATTGGATTGTCTATTGATTGCTTATGCTCTGTTATTGTGTTTTCTTGCTGGGCCTTGGCTCACGGGTGCTACGTGGTGCAGGTAAAGGCAGAGGCAAGTTGAACCAATCCTGAGATGGAGAGCTGCGGGGTTGAATGTACATAGTCAGCTGTTCGGTCATGATGGCCGAGGAGTGGATCAGGACAGAGATTGCCTAATTGTCTGTTTTGCCTTAATATTGCCAATACTGTACTTAATTCTCGAATCTTTTGTAAATGGTTTTAATTTTAATATTTTTGAGATCCTATGTAAACAGGAAATGTTTCTTTATGAGAAATGTGACTTTTAAGACCAAAATATTTTAACCCTAATTCCATTGTAGTTACAGTAACACGTTCTTAATTAAATGACTTGATTAGCAAGTCTAGCACTTTTATAAACACACAGTGTAACGGTCTTGGCTATCTAGGGCATTACACTGACGCTCGGGAGATGCCAACCCGAGGAGGAAACAGCGTGAGCAGCCGATCGCACCATAGTCGGCCACAATTTAGAGACGGCCATGACTATAATGAGGTCGATTATGGCAGAGGGAATGCTGGTCAAAGGAATGAAGAAAGAGGTGGAGACAGAAACCCCTTACCTAGAGAAAATAGGCCGACGAGCCATAACGCTGGGGGGCGACCCCGACAAAATAACGTCTTTGATCGACTAGGAGTTAGCGAGCAGAGGCGCAGGGATGATGATTTGAGGGACGTGCTCAATGACCATCGCGAGAGGTACGATGAGTACGCTCCTCCGGCATCGGTCGCCCTTGCGATCCCAGACGTGGTTTAGGCATAAATTGATGCTCTGAACCAAGCAGTACAGCAGCTAGTTGGGAGTCGAACATCCCACATAGAGTACGATCGGAGGAGAGGCACTCCGTTCGTGCAAAGGATTGCTGTGGCAAACACCCCCAGCAAATTCAAAATGCCAGTACTGCCAAACTTTGATGGGTACGGAGACCCAGTATCTCATGTCAACAAATTCGAGATACAAATGGATATACAGAAAGTGTCGGACGATGTCCACTGCAGGCTCTTCCCCGCCACACTATTTGACACCGCCCAGGAGTGGTTCTTTAAATTCCTTCCTGCTAGTATAGTATCCTGGGAGATGTTCATGAAGGAATTTTACGAACAATTTTATGCGGGTCGCATACACCCCACTGAGGCCAACCAGCTGGTCGAGATACGCCAAAAGGAGGGAGAGCCCTTAAAGGAGTATGTCCAGCGCTTCATGCGAGCAGTAGCTGGAGCCAAAATAGTGGGCGACGAGGGAAAGATGATGGCCCTAACTTCCGGGGTCAGACGCCATTCTCCCCTCTGGAACAGCCTAAGAAAGAACGGGGTAAGGAGTACCCAAGAGTTCTTGGATCGAGTTGATCGATACATCAAGCTTGAGGATGCGATTGCCAATGAAGGGAAATCACCTACAAAAGATAAGGGACCGAAAGAAGAACCCTCCAAGGCCACCAACGGGTCGGATAAACCCAATGGCAACGGTAAAGGCAACGAGAACGGAAATGGTAGAAATGGTGGAAAAAGGGCATGCAATGAGTCGTTAGCATCTGAGAATAAACGCCCCAAAGACAATAGATATGAGCCGAGATTCACCAACTATATGGCCCTTGTTGAAAGTCGAGCAGAGGTCTACCAGGTGACCAGCTTTAATGTTCCTTATAAGAGACCCTCACCTATAAGGAAGGATATCTCCAAGAGAGACACCACAAAATTCTGTCGTTTTCACAACGACTACGGACATGACACCAATGAGTGCAACCAGTTGAAGGAAGAAATTGAGTTCCTGATCAGGTAGGGACATCTAAGGAGATATGTGCGAGTCGCAGGAGGGTCTCAGCAAGAGGTTCAAGGTGGCAACGAGCAAGCGCCTACACGCCAACGCTCGCCACCTTTACAACCAGCTCTTGTGGCAGGCACATTACTCACCATCTGTGGTGGCCCACACCTTGCAGGGGACAGTGGAAAGGCAAGGAAGCGATACGCTCGAACCCTACGCCACGACCAGGACATCAAGATGATGAGTGTGGACGATCGAGCACCAAAGAAGGCTCGAACAGAGGAGGAATTAATAACCTTCTCTGAGGATGATGCCCAGCATGTACGATTCCCACACTCTGATCCGCTGGTCGTTGACGTTCAAATCGCCAACATGATGGTTAAGATGGTGTTAGTTGACACAAGAAGCTCAGTCAACATCTTATACAAGTCTTCACTGGAAAGAATGAAATTGTCCATCAAGGACCTAGAGCCATGCAACCAAACCATTTATGGTTTTTCTGGCGAAGGGCTCGCCCCAACTAGGTCGATTAGGCTCCCAGTTACGGCAAGAACTGCACCTGCAAACAGGACATTAGGTGTAATTGGGAGGCCAATTTTGGTCGACCTGCGAGCCATTACCTCGATATGGCACCTTGCCATGAAATTCCCAACCAACGCAGGGATAGGATGCGTGTTGAGAAATCAGCGGGAAGTGAGGGAGTGCTACAACACCTCGATATCTAAGGCGAAGAAAGGTGTATCGAGGGAAGTTGTCGGGAAAGAGTTGCAAATGGAAATTGATGTACAAGCCCAATCAGGTGATGATGTCACCAAATAGGGTGTTGCCCAAAGTGAGGACAGAGATTTATATCCTCGCTTTGGGGATTTTGATGAAGAGATAGGACCCATCGAGGACCTTGAAGATGTCCAACTCGATGAAGAAGATCCGACTAGGGTTGTGAAAGTCGGTAAAAACTTAGAGATAACAATGAAGCGAGCACTAGTGGAATTTTTTAGGAAAAACCAGGAAGTTTTTGCCTGGTAGCACAAAGACATGGTTGGAATAGACCCTGTATTCATTAGCCATGTCCTGAACATAGACAAGAGTTTTCCACCAGTACAGCAGAAAATGAGGCTGCTTGACAAAGATAGATCAAAGGCTCTGAAGGAAGAAGTCGAGCAACTAAAGGAGAATGGATTCATCAGGGTAGCATTTTATCCATCATGGGTCTCTAATCCCGTGCTTGTTCCCAAGCTGAATGGCAAGTGGCGAACATACATGGATTTCACAGACCTTAATAAAGCCTGCCCTAAAGATTGTTTCCCACTCCCTAGAATCGACCAACTGGTCGATGCCACTGCAGGGCACGAGATTCTCTAATTCATGAATGCATACTCTAGATTTAATTAGATTAGTATCCTCAAGCAAACAGACAAGTCGAAGTAGTCAATAAAATGCTAAAGGATACTCTGAAGAAAAGACTTGAGGAAGCGAAGGGGGCATGGCCAGAGCAATTTCCTGAAGTCCTTTGGTCGTACAGAACTTCCCATCGAACAGTAACAGGCCATACTCCATTCTCTCTAGCTTATGGATATGAGGCTATGTTTCCTGTCGAGTTAGATCCTCCATCGCATCGAAGAATGACGTACGATCAAGGATCCAATGGCCATCTATTGATGGAATCTCTAGATTTGATCGATGAAAAGTGTGAGCAAGCCCAACTCCGAGTAGCAACTTACCAGCAAAAGGTCGCCTGGTATTTCAATTCTAAAGTACGTGAAAGGAAATTCAATGTCAGAGATCTAGTACTCCGAAGGGTTTTCCTCAACACCTGCGACCAGGCCGCTGGAGTACTCGGACCTAACTGGGAAGGGCCATATCATATTGAAGAAGTCCTCCATCCAGGCACTTACAAACTTGCTCGCTTAAATGGAGATATCATTCCTCGCTATTGGAATGGAGAACACCTGCGCAAGTATTATCAATAAAAAATTCTTCTTAAAGAATTGGGTTGTATTAATTTTACTTTTTACAAGTTATGAAAAAGGGTTGGTCATTTTATGTGACTGATCGCTTATAAGTGTAAGATCATTTTGGTGATCACTCATACAGACACGATTTGTCCATTTATTACGAGAAATATAAGGGATTGTGCGCAGCCAGTCATTCTTGCCAAATTATTGTATTTATTACAAGTATTTGCTCATTACGTGTGTTGTTTTTCTATATTATCGTTCTAAATACTCTACTACGAGCAGTAATGTTCAAACAAGTTTCGGTCAAGGCAAGTGACCGAGGACCTAAAGCTCCTCAATCACTTGGGGGCATATAAGGCATCTAGTAAGCAAAGCATATCGACAGGCATGTAAACACACGAGAAAAATAAGTGAAAGCATGCTACAGTACTTAGAGTATTTTTCAAAATTTTGTATTTTGTTAAATCAAACCAAAGTACTATGCTAAGTTCGATCATGCGAACAGATGTTATAATAAAATGCAAATATTATAATATCAAAAGGAACCCCTTTACACCGCGAGTAGTAACTGCTTGGATGTAATTGTTTGTTAAAAGGAAAAAAGTTGCCCATGCAGCAGTAAAAATAAAAATTGTCTTTACATCATGACCTGTAGGTCGTGTATCTACAAGATAAAATTAAAAACAAAAATACTACGAGGCAGGAGGGTCTTGTGGATTTTCCTGGTCGATTGCAGCTTCGGCCTCATTATCCGCTCCTTCAACGCCAGTGGCCAAGGAGATTTCGAGCGAGGCTAGGATCTTCGCTCTCTCTTCTTTCGCTAAGCAAGCAACGCACCGGCTTATTTCAGTCTGCCTCATGCGCTCGGGAAGATAGTTGAAATCGTCCCCTTGGTTATGTTTCCTGAAATCATAGAAACACTTGTCCGTGGCACCCTTGTACCTCTCGATATTGCTGGCGTTGGCTTTCTCGAGCTCAGTGATGCGAGCCTCCAACTTTTCAGCCTCCTGCCTGCTCTTGATTAGGTCCGCCTCGAGTCTTTTGGGTCCGCGAAAGTTGATAAGGTGAGACTCTTTGTATTGCACCTTTGCCTCGAGGGCTTTGTCCAGAGCAGCCTGCTTCTCCTTTATCTCCTCAGCTATTTTATTTTTCTCCTCAAGCAATGCCGCATTTGCCTTCTGAACCGCCTCAAGCTGCTCGGCACATTTTGCTTTGACGGCCTTCAGCTCCTCAGCGTGTCGTCTCTCAAACGCCTTGGATTGCTTGGTGATGACCCCCGAGCGGAGCCGGCTGGCAGTTACGATTAGCATTGCCTGCAATCAGAACCAAAGATTAAAATGACTATAATAGATAAAAAGGTTGAGTCTCAACAAGAAAAAACAACTTACACTGGCAAGTTCATTTAGGGAGCGGTTCAGAATCTGGTCGACCTCCATCAACTCAGTCCCAGCCATGGCTTCACAGATGTGCTCATGCCTCAGGATCCTTGTCATCCTGTCCTAGAGCGTAGCTCGTTATGTCATCCCCTGTTGGAGCAGGGGCAGCTGGCTGAGTCTGTTCAACTGAGCCGGTGGGGAAGGGGTCGACCCGACCGGTACAGACGGAGTTTGCTGCTCGACGGGGGATGGAGATTGTGTTGTTTTTTTTCAAAGGATCATTCACTGGAGGGTCCTCAGTGCGGGCCTTCTTAGCTGAAGGATCTTTGATGCACTACCCGCGATGCCTCCTGCTCGCCTTTTTCTTGTTTGCAGGAGCATTAGGCGCACTGTAGAAATTGAACATGTCATCGAATGCCATATCTGCAAGAAGGTAAGTACACGAACAATTAGATAGTATAAACAAATGAGTGTGCTATGTCAGAAAAGGAAACAATGAAAATTACAAGTAAAATACCCGAGTCATCATTACTGGTTGCTACATTATATACTCTACTAGTGCTACACTCACTCTCTGGCATGAAGAAGTCTGAATCTAAATTGAGAGTGTACTTAAAGTTGCCGTCCCCATCAAATAAGTGACAGGGAATTGGCAAACTATCTAAGAGCAAGAGATCAGTACTGTTCTCATCCAAAGACTCGTCGATAGGCGCAAGGGGTTCAGAAGCTTTCTTATTTCCCTTTCCCGAAGGGGCAGAGGGCGCGGCCGCTCGCGGGGTGCTGGAGGGTTCCCTGATTGTCACTCTAGTTGGTCTCCCCCTTTGAAGTTGCGACACATCTGGGTGCTGCTCAGGAATTTCCTCGCCAGTGGCACTCCCCGTCGTGGACTCCCTCACATCCTGGTGAGGAGCCAGAAGCCTGACCAATCTCAGGTTTGCCTTAGTGACCAGCTGTTTGACGCTCTTCTCTACGTCGGACATGCTGACCAGTAGCGCTGCTCAAAGCTCCATTTCTGGAGTAGGAGCTGGTCGCAGCCATGGACCTGAAGAAAGATAAATTTCTAAGAGAGACGTAGATAAAATAAAGGAAAATATACGACCAAGAAAACGAAGAAGTTACCTCCTTGGGTGAAGGCTAGGTTGTTGGCGACCAGGTCGGTAGTTAAAAAGTACTCCTGGAAGTACTTTCCTACATTAGACTTGTAGGTAGTCCCACTCAGGAAGGTGCGGGTCATTTCCTGGTGGCAAAGATGAAAAAACCCTATATTTTCCTTGTTGGGGTTGGATTTAAGGTCGAACAGGTAGTTGACCTCATGTGGCATAGGAACAGACCAATTTTTATGACTGTAAAGGATATAGAGTGCGGAAAGCATTCTATACCCGTTAGGGGTTATTTGGAAAGGAGCGACCCCAAAATAGTTGGGCACTCTTTGGAAAAAAGGATGGAGAGGCAGGATCACTCCTACCTCAATGTGAAACCACGACTAGGCGCTGAAGGCGCCTCCAGGTAGGTTTGCCCTTTGGTCTCTGGTGGGAAGGAATAAAGTAACCCCGGAAAGTCCATACTTTCTAAGGAAATCATTTATCATCCTAGCAGTGATTGTGCTAGGAGGAGCAAGGTACCATTCAATGTCTGGTCGAATGGCGTTTCAGAGTTGGGCTTGATTTTGGATTTCTAGGTCGGGGTATTTTCTTCTCGCTGATGTGGGGAATTTCTCACATGTGGTTGGCACGTGGCAGCGTCAAAGTGAAGAGGTGTTGTTCGACTATCGACCAGCTCCTTGTTGCTTCATCAGATCTTGTGAGAAATTAAGGCCCATTGGCCCATGTAACCCCCCTTGAGCCTATAAATATGCATGAGAGGGCTCAAGGAATGGACTTTTGAACCTTTTTCCAAATACTCATAGAAAAAGCGTAAGTGTGATTATCCACCGAAAAGTTGTAATTCTCCTAAAGCTTGTGAAACTCAAGAACCCTAGTTCTTTGATCACGACATTGGGATTCAACATCAATAATGACACTAAGTGGACGTAGGTCGTTACTACATTATTGGGGCCGAACCACTATAAATCCTTTGTGTCATTTCTTTACCATTTTATTTCATTCTTGATTGTTTTCTTATTTCTTTGTCGTTAATCTGACTCCATGTCGTTGGCCAAATCGAGGGTCAACAGGTTTAATTTTGGATCAAGTAATTGGACTTAATTTCTAATGAGTGTTTAACTAATGTTGTGGCTTGGGAAAATGATCGCACTCGAGGTTGTTTCTCTTTCAACACGGGACTTGAGGTAGGGAAACTGGCATATGCACATAGAGTAGGGCATTGGCCACGATATTGATATGTGAACGGTTATGACTGTATACCTAGGCATTTAGCTAGGGTTATGTACCATTGTTTTATATTTGTGTTTGTTGCATTATATTTTTCTGTGGTTGATTGGCATGGGTTGTACTCGACAATAATCATGCGGAATGTAGGTGGTGATGGCAGGGCCACTATAGGGGTGTTGTAGACACTCGCCCGGCACAGGTCGTAAGCTTGGTGCCCCAGTGATGCACCTCACTTGGTATAGGCTATGTAAATTGTTTATATGCTTAATGAGCTTGTTTATTATCTACGAAGCATGTTATTTATTGTTTATGTTTAATTGGATATCTATTATGTGGTGTTGGTTTTTCTTGTTGGGCTTTAACTCACGAGTGATCTATGGTGCAGGTAAGGGCAAGGGGAAAGTCGACCAACCATGAGTTGGAGGGGCTTTGGAGCAACACATGCATGTTCGTCCTGCTCGGCCGTCAGGGTCGGGATATCCGAGGGACTTAAGGTAAAAGTCAACTTTTATTTCTTAAGCCGACTATTTTTTAGAACGTTTAATGTGATTATCTTTTGATTAAATATTTTTGGGATCTCTTGTAAACATTGAAATTTTTTAATGAAAAGTTAATCCTTTTGACCAAATCTTTAGTACCTAAACCTTCAAGGAAGATTTACACTCACACACCTTATAATATAAATAATTACTAATATGACATTGATATTTTAATATACCCATATTATAATATTTATGAACCTAAATAACAAACAACCAAAATTTATTTATTTATTATACCTATTTATATTTTAACATACACCAGAATTACATTTAACATATACCAACATTCAATATATTTCCATATATAATTGTTTTTCTTTTTAAGACTCATCAATCATATCTCTTAGTCTCTTCTTTGACTTCTACGACTCATTTGGTATATTACAAACATAAAATATATTTCCTTATTTAATTGATTTTCTCAATAACACTAATCATTATAACTACTTGTAGAAAATCCAAAATAGATGCAAATGGGATACTATTTGGTATCCTTCTCTATTTGTTATAATATACATTATTATTATTTTGGATACAACTAAGTAGTTTATTTTTATTTAGAACTATTTAGCCATGTTATTTACTTCAATCTCCAAAATTATTTATTTGGATACTATTTGGTATCCTATTTTTCATGTTGTTACTATTTATTATATTTTGGTGTTGGATTTATGCATTGTTGTAAGTTGAATCTACATATATTTCAAGATGATCATCACTAGATTTTAATTAGATGTAGATAACGTAGTTTCAATCTAGCTTGAATATGAAACGAAAATTTGACTTTTAATGCATTAAGTGGTACTGTATAATAAAATTATACCAAGCCAAAAAAACCTCACATTTTTATTCTAGTATTTTTTGGATTCCCAAAAATGCCCCTATCATAAATTTCCCTCTCTTTTTCTCCCATTGTCTTCTCCCTCTCTATCTCTCAAGCTCTTGTACACAAAAAAAATAAGGCAGCTTAATCTATACAAATTTTCGAGCTTGGATTTCAGGGAAAGTTGTGAATCCTTTCAAGGCAAGGACTTCGTTTTGGATTTCGGATCAAAAATCGTATGGGTAAGTATATATTTGTTATATGTAGTGAGAAAACTTGCTTTTGCTATTTCAAACAGATTTGTGTATGCCTTCATGTTTTATTGTAATTTTTCACCGTCGGAATGGATTTTTGTTTATTTCTTGGTTTTTTTTCTGGGTTTTTTGTCTGCCTTGATGGTCCTCAATGGATCTCGATAAACCCTCATTTGTTTATAGCATTTTTCTACCTCGATGAGACTCGATGGTCCTCGATTGACCTCGATAAAACCCTCACATCAGGGGAAAATGGATAACTCGATGGTCCTCAATGGACCTCGATAGAGGCATAGAACTTAATTTATGTAGTGTTTGCCTCGATGGGACTCGATGGGCCTCGATGGGTTGACCTCGATAGTTTGATAGTTTGACCTAGATATGAATCAATTTTATGTTGTTTGATGTTGTAGTTTTAATTTTTGACCTATTTTTTTTTTTGTTTTTTTGGATACAGATTTGTCTGTTTCCATATTTGTTGCATTCAATGGTGTTTGGGAATTGAAAAATAAGGATTGGATTTTCAGGGATGCTGAAAATCAAGTTCTGCCTTTGGAGAAGGGTGTGACGTATGAGCAACTGCTTAACATTCTGTACAATGACCTTGAAGTGGATAAATGTGTGCATGACTTGAAAATTGAGGTCCCATACACATGCCTATCACAATCCGTCAAACCTACCATTATAAAAAATGATAGGCATGTGCGTGCATTCATTGGGTTAGCATCGAAATCTGTTGAGAAGTTGATTCCTCTATGTGTGACATTGATTAAGAAGGGAGGTATAAGAAATGCATCGGCTTCTACCAGCATTAATAAAGAAGTTTGATTTGAAGAGAACATTTCTCCTCCATATCATGGTTTCAAAGGAACTCAAGGTGAGGTTGGAACATGTGTTGCCGAGACAAATCCAGACGTCATAGTCCATGATGATATCCCGGTTAGAGATCCACCATATTTGCATGACACGGCGGAGTACGATCCCTATGGCTACGATCCTTATGTCAACCACGATCCTGTTGCTGATGCAACAGATCTTGGTGGGCCAAATATTAGGGCAGATTTGCCAACACAGAGTTCAGATGTTATGGTAGTTGAGGAGCGCAGAATAAAAGATCGACAAACACCTGGGACAAGCAGTAGTCGTCCAAGTCCAAGTAGAACTGATGATAGTTTTAGATGGAATTCTCCATTGGACTTAGGTGAAGATCGTAGAACATGGAGTGCTCCCATGTTCACCAAAAAGGATATAGAGGCCTCACATCAACATCATTCCTCAACCAGCAAAGCTTCAGGAGAATTGCACCTTGGCAAGTTCTTTCAGAACAAGCTTGAATTGAAAACCAAAGCATCCATATTTGCGATGAAGAATAATTTTGAGTTTATGGTGAAGAAATCTGGGACTGATGTGTGGTACATTACCTGCAAGGATCCTGATTGTGGTTAGAGATTAAGGGGTAAGAAAAAAATGCGATCTTAAATGTTCGAGATTACTGTATACAACGAAGTACACACTTGCTCACAAGAAATTCGAGATAAGAACCCCCGTCAAGCATCATCGTGGGTTGTTGGGCACCTAATCAAGAGGAAATTTGCTACCGATTGTACTCGGTACATGGAAAACAACATAAGGGAGGACATGAAGCACCATTTTGGGGTCGAAATGAGCTATGAGAAGGCGTGGAGATGCAGAGAAAAGGATTTTATGTATGTTAGAGGGACACCTGAGGAATCATACTCCAAGTTACCTGGATACCTGTGTCAGTTGGAGCATAAGAACCCAAGTACAATTACTGATTTTGTAGCAGAAGATGGTCGTTTCTTGTATTGCTTCTTTTCCCTCGGTGTTTCTAGCCGTGGTTTCCAGTACTGTTGTCCTATAATTTGTGGATGGCACATTCTTGAAGAATAAGTATGGTGGCCACATGCTCTGTGCTGTTGCATTGGATGCAAACGACTAGTTGTTTCTAATTGCGTTTGCATTGGTGGACAATGAGAACCATAACTCTTGGAGTTGTTTCATGAGAAAATTGAAGGAAGCCATAGAGGACATTAAGAACCTTGCTTTTGTATCGGACAGGCATAAAAGCATTAATCATGCTTTGGAGCTTGTGTTCCCAGATGCCTATTACGGTGCATGTTACCATCACATCTGTATGAATGTGGTGGCAAAATTAAAAAATGACCACTGTCAAGACATCATGGGGTGTGCAGGGTACGCGTTTCGAAGAATGGAATTTCACAAGTTCTTTGACAAGATTAAGGTAATTGATTCATCCATTGCTAAATATCTAGAGGGAATTGGCTTTGAAAGGTGGAGTAGCACTTATTTTCCTGGTAATCGATACAATATCATGGCGAGTAACTACGCAGAAAGCTTTAACAATAAAACCAAGGAGGCAAGGAGCTTTCCAGTAGCCACTTTTCTTGAATTCATAAGATTCACTCTTCAGTCTTGGTTTGCAGATAGACATGAAAGAGCTGCAAAAGCAACAACTGTGTTATCACTTGAGATGGAAAAGGATTTGAAGCAAATAGGTGATAAAGCAATTTTCCTGGATGTCCAAGTCCTTGGTCATCATGAATTTCTTGTGGTCGATGGTAATGGTGATGGTGAGGTGAACTTGGCCACAAAATCATGCTCTTGTTGCATGTTCCAAACCATTGGGATACCCTGTGTACATGCTTTTGCTGCAGCCAGAAAAAGAAGCATAAACATTTACTCATTGTGTTCCCCTTACTATAGAATCGAGGCATTGAGGGATACTTATAAAGATACTATTTACCCTGTTGGGAACGAGGATAAATGGGTAATCCCTGATCACATCAGAGATACGATTGTTGGTGTCCCTGTTGAGAAAACCCTCGTAGGAAGGCCCATGAAGCAGAAAGTGGGTAGGAGAAAGACAAACTGCTATGCTTCACGCGGGGAAAAGATCGTCAACCCACATAAGTGTAGCAGATGTGGTGGTAGTGGGCACAATAGGAAGTCATGTAAGGCTAGGATTTAAAAATTTGTGTTATGTAATTATTCAATTGATTTGGCTGCATTTATTATATTCAGTACTTCTTCTAATACTTTGTTGGTTTTGATCTAAATATATGCATTTATTATTATGACTCTATCGCGGCCTATCGAGGCAGATTTGGTTAGTATTATTTTTTAGTTCGTTTGACCCATCGAGTTTTGTCAAGGCAGACACATTATGTGAATTTAGTAGTTTTTTATTTAATAACTTTTTCAAAAATAATGTTTGATAAAAAATAATATACAAAACTAACTATATGCTATACTATACAAAAGGTGTATCAAGAAAATGTAAAGAGCATCACAGGGACAAATTCTGATAGAATAGGTCCACACACCACTTGGTCCTGAAATGCTGGATGTTCTCATCGATAATGGTATCAAGTGGTAGCCTGGCAACCAAATGCTCGATATGTTTGACGGCAAACATACCACAATCCACACTGCATATAATCGATTTTGTGTCAATAGAAGATAAAAATAACTTTAATATTCATATTTCAAAATACACTAATTAAATAGGGGAATACATTGTCTTAGTCTGAGGACACTCCTCAGGAGGAATACGACAATACGAAAAAGGCTTTGCGTTCTACTCAGGAGATGGCTGGAGGTCCTCATGGTCGTCAAACATGCCAGAACACCATAACAACGACGGCAACAATAAGCACCAAGTCTTGATGCACCACGTTGGAATGGATACTTCAATGGCGATCCAATGGGCGGCTTTCTCAACGTGCAAGGCAAAATATACTTCACTCATATTTTTCCAGGATACGAGGAATTGATTATCATCGCCCTTTAACATTTTCAGCACATTGTCGTCCCATGTATACTTAGTGCCGGTCTCTCTGAAATGATTCCAATCACCTAGGCACACTTGGGGGAAGCTAGTATTCATGATCGCAACATCCTGCCGAAATGCAGCATGATAAAAGTGGTGTCGGCGGCGTAGCATGTGCAAAGTGGCATCAATATGCTGAAAAAAACATGAAAGTTCATTAGTACCATTGTAACGCCCTAGTTACCCCAAGACAATTATGGTAAAATTTGAACTGTTCTTCACTTGCTAACCGAGTTCTTTGGTTAAAAACGTGCTTCTAGGTGTTATTAATAGGTTAAGGTGGAAAACCAATCAAAAGGAAAGGATATATTTTATTTAAAACATAAAACTGTTCATGGGCTCATCAAAACATTTACAAGTTATTTACAATACAAAATGGTCATTACAGTATAAAATTTACAACCCGCCGATCTAAGCGGCGAAAATAGGGTAAACCCCCTAGTTCTCCTGAGAACTCCTTGGCCGTGGTGGTTAAGCAGCCACATATGTACACATCACCACCTAAGCTCTCCACTCAAGGCTGGGTGAGCTTTTCTTTCCCTTTACCTGCACCACATAGCACCCATCAGCCAAAGCCCAGCAAGAAAACTCAATACTGCAAGAATAAAACATCGACCAATGATCATAATAATCATCCAGGACTTTTAGTCCAAAATAGAGGAGTGACAGTTGTAAGAGTCATTAAGGTGGGTTTCGTTCCCTTTACAAATAAGTGATCATTTCACTAGTTTAAACAAGATAGGTATCTGATGAGATAGTCACCAACATAAACCTACCGAGTGACCATAGAGTCACTAACGTGGGATTCTGTTCCCTTAGCCATGTGACAAAATAGCCACCTAGGCCTTTCGCCCTCGCTCTGAGTAACTAGTCATAGACTAGACAAGTGCTTACAATTTTCATCGAACTTAGGGTCGGTTTGTGTTGTCGGTGAAATCTCGTCAACGATATAAGGTTAGAAAACTAAGACTATATTGCCAAAGGTATCTCAGAAGAAGATGGAGAAAACTTGAAAGAGTAAATGTGTAGAACTACAATGGAGTCGAAATTGTATATTACTTAACAGCCTTAGCATACAATAAATTTTCCAACCCCTCATTCTGAGGGGTCAAGCTCCCTTTATAGCTGGGCTCCAATGGCCCCTTATACATGGTGGTCCCGTGGGACAAAATAGTACATAAGTACACTGTCAGGGGAGTGGCTTCAGAGGTTGTGGTCGTACATCCAGTACAGGAGCAGATGTCAGGAGGATGTCTCCATTACTTGTCTGTACCCATGTCTGATGAATGGTGGTAGGCATAGTGGCGCAGGTGATAGTGGTGTCGATTCTGACCTTTGGTCGTAGACGTACGGGCCATAACTCTTATCCCAGCAGTCCCACTGGTACTGGTGTCCGTACTCAGTACTAGGTCGTACAAGTATGTCCCATTCGACTCGTACTGGAGCCTCTAAGCATAGGGGTCTCAAGGTGTAAGGAATCGGACCTTCGGTGCATGGCTCTACTCACGTGGCCACCATGTGACGTAGCTCTCATTCCTTCGCGAGGCCCCCTTGGAAGGCTTATTGATGGCGCGGCTCTGTTGGCTGTTCAAGAGGCTGAGTGTGCTGCGGATGTGACCCCCATGAGGCCATGGGCGAGGCCACCATGGGGCCTAGATGGCGAGGCCACCACGGGGCCTAGATGGAGAGGCCACTCCGTGGGCGTGGGCGAAGCCACCACGGGGCCTAGATGGCGAGGCCACTCCATGGGCATGGGCGAGGCCACCACGGGGCCTAGATGGCGAGGCCACCACGTGGGCATGGGCGAGACCACCACGGGGCCTAGATGGCGAGGCCACTCCGTGGGCATGGACGAGGCCACCATGGGGCCTAGATGGCGAGGCCACTACGTGGGCATGGGCGAGGCCACCACGGGGCCTAGATGGCGAGGCCATTCCGTGGGCATGGACGAGGCCACCAAGGGGCCTAGATGGCGAGGCCACTCCGTGGGCATGGACGAGGCCACCACAGGGCCTAGATGGCAAGGCCACCACGTGGGCATGGGCGAGGCCACCACGGGGCCTAGATGGCGAGGCCACTCTGTGGGCATGGACGAGGCCACCACGGGGCCTAGATGGCGAGGCCACTTGGTGCGCGCGGGCATGGCCGAGCGAGGCCGTTAGGTGCGCGCAGGCGTGGCCGAGCGAGGCCGTCAGGTGCGCGCGGGCGTGGCCGAGCAAGGCCGTCAGTTGCGCACGGGCGTGGCCAAGTGAGGCCATCAGGTGTGCCCGGGCGAGGCCACCTGGTGCGTGCGGGGCGTGGTCGAGTGAGGCCAATAGTGTCCGTGCCTGACTGGCCGAGCGAGGCCATGTCTTCTATGTCGTGTAAATGGGGGCTTCATGGCGTTGATCTCATATTTTCCCTTGGTGAGATTTGGAGCCTTCTCATGAGACAATCTTCTGTATTCAAAAAGGGCCTACAGGCTCGAGTCCAATTGCATGATTAAGTGGCCTTTATCCCTCTGTTCTAATCAGGGACTAGAGATTTCTTATTTGGTGGATTTTTGGCATCCACACTTGCCCCCCAGTCTATAGGGACGCCTTTAGGCGTTCTTGTAGACTCTTCCGTTCCCTTTTATTATTCTCTTATTCTTCTTCTTCTTCTTTTTTTTTTATTTTTTTTTATTTTTTATGTTCGAGGTCCTTTGGAACCCACACAAAAGAGGGTTCGGTAGGTCTCTCTGTGGTGCGCCTTAGTTGCACCTATAAGGATATATTGACCCCTTGGGTTCTAGTTATCCTTTTATATATCTTCGCGCGCGCTTATTATATCTTGCGAGAAGCGTCCTTCTCGTCATTAGGCATAGTACTATTTTTGCAAGCGTCTTCTTTGAGACCCTTTTTGCAAGCGTCTTCTTTGAGACCCTTTTCGAAAGCATCTACTTTGAGACCCTTTTGGATAGCGTCTACTTTTGAGACCCTTTTTGCAAGCGTCTACTTTGGAGACCCTTTTTGGTGGCGTCTACTTTTGAGACCCTTTTTGGAGGCGTCTACATTGGAGACCCTTTTTGGAGGCATCTACTTTGGAGACCCTTTTTGGAGGCGTCTACTTTAGAGACCCTTTTTGGAGGCGTCTACTTTGGAGACCCTTTTTGGAGGTGTCTGCTTTTGAGGTGATTTCCTCTCGGGTGGGGACTTTCATGGCTAGAGGGTCTTCGTTCGATTTCAAACATAGTCAGCGACCCCTCTAGCATGATGCCCCCTTCTATATGGAATCTCCAGACGTATTGGTAGTATGGCCACTGGAGGAAGGTTCGCTTTCTTTGACACGGAAGTTCTTATGGCCCTCTTCCACACGTATGTACTTCTGTGCTCTCTCGAAGAAGTCATCCAAATTCGAAACTTCTCTTTTGAGCATGCTTCCCCATAACTTGCTTCCTGGATGAACCCCGGCTATAATAGCCATCTTGAGCTTCGCTTTGGTTAAACCTCCCACCTTTGTTGCCTCCATACTGAACCTATGGACGTATTCCTTCAGACTTTCATCCTCGCCTTGTTTTATGTTAGCGAGGTTGGTAGTTGGCATGACGTAATCACAGGCTGCATGGTGCTGCTGCAGGAATTCATCAGAGAGTTGCTGCCATGATTTGATTGTTCCTGGCCTTAACCTCTTGAACCACTTGTACGCCACTCCTTTAAGCGTAATGACGAAGCAATGACACTTTGCCCTGTTGTTGACCCCTCTTAACCTCATCAAGTTATTGAAGGAGTCTAAGTGATATTTTGGGTCTGTAGTACCCTCGTACGGAGTCATGCGAGGTTCTCTGAAGCCAGTGGGAATTTACTCAGCCTGAATCTCCCTTGTGAAGGGTGAATCACGGTCAAATTCTTCGTCATCCATGTGCCCCCCAAGTGCAGTGGTGATCTTGCCTCGAGGGCTTCGCATTTTGGTGTCTAGTCCCCTCCTCTTTTTACATAAGGAGTTTTGCGAGTTCACTGGCTGATCCCTTGCCTTGGTTGTGTCCCTCGGGGGAACCACGGGGGGTACATCTCTTACTTCTGACCTCTCTCCATGGGGCTCTTTTCTTAGGCCAGGGGGTGCTTCTTTTGAGGGGACTTCGGCCTCGTTCTTATGACCATCACCTTCCCTCCGCCTTTGCTCCTGGGGACATTTCGTTGGCCTAGGTCCCCCCTGGTACTTTGCCTGGGGGGTTTTGCTGGTGGAAAGTTGGGTCCTCCCATTGTCTACAGGGACGGTGCTTTCCCCTTTTTCATGCCCCTTCCCTTTACGCTTAGGGAGGGGTATGCTTGACTTCCCTTGCAGTAGGTCGTCTAAAATCTCCTGCATGTTCTCTATCATGGTTTCCAGCCTTCGAGTCTTTTTATGCAACTCGTGAATCTCATCCTTGTAGAAGCGCGTCCTTGAGCTGGCACTTACTGAGCGTACGCCGGGACCCTTGCGTGGCCAGTGCGTCGAGGGACCAGGGTCCTGGTGGCCTGAGCGTGGGGTAGCCCGGGGCCGGTTAAGTGGATAAACTAGTGGCTCTGAATGACCTTCGTCGGGCTGGATAGCTGGGGACAATGCTTCCCTCTCCTCCCCAGGGGGGAGAGGTTCTTCTGGCCCACCTCCATGCTCGGACGGAGGGGGGTCTTTCTCGGAGGCCCTCCGCTCTACTTCGTCTCGGTGAACCTCAACCTCTTGTATTTGCCGTAGGCGTTTTGAACGTCTTAGCATATTTCTTTGTTGGAAATGATGGAAGAACACTGGCTTGATGCTTGTTCTTCCCACAGACGGCGCCAAACTGTTGACGGTGAAATCTCGTCAACGATATAAGGTTAGAAAACTAAGACTATATTGCCAAAGGTATCTCAGAAGAAGATGGAGAAAACTTGAAAGAGTAAATGTGTAGAACTACAATGGAGTCAAAATTGTATATTACTTAACAACCTTAGCATACAATAAATTTTCCAACCCCTCATTCTGAGGGGTCAAGCTCCCTTTATAGCTGGGCTCTAATGGCCCCTTATACATGGTGGTCCCGTGGGACAAAATAGTACATAAGTACACTGTCAGGGGAGTGGCTTCAGAGGTTGTGGTCGTACATCCAGTACAGGAGCAGATGTCAGGAGGATGTCTCCATTACTTGTCTGTACCCATGTCTGATGAATGGTGGTAGGCATAGTGGCGCAGGTGATAGTGGTGTCGATTCTGACCTTTGGCCGTAGACGTACGGGCCATAACTCTTATCCCAGCAGTCCCACTGGTACTGGTGTCCGTACTCAGTACTAGGTCGTACAAGTATGTTCCATTCGACTCGTACTGGAGCCTCTAAGCATAGGGGTCTCAAGGTGTAAGGAATCAGACCTTCGGTGCATGGCTCTACTCACGTGGCCACCATGTGACGTAGCTCTCATTCCTTCGCGAGGCCCCCTTGGAAGGCTTATTGATGGCGCGGCTCTGTTGGCTGTTCAAGAGGCTGAGTGTGCTGCGGATGTGACCCCCATGAGGCCATGGGCGAGGCCACCATGGGGCCTAGATGGCGAGGCCACCACGGGGCCTAGATGGAGAGGCCACTCCGTGGGCGTGGGCGAGGCCACCACGGGGCCTAGATGGCGAGGCCACTCCATGGGCATGGGCGAGGCCACCACGGGGCCTAGATGGCGAGGCCACCACGTGGGCATGGGCGAGACCACCACGGGGCCTAGATGGTGAGGCCACTCCGTGGGCATGGACGAGGCCACCATGGGGCCTAGATGGCGAGGCCACTACGTGCGCATGGGCGAGGCCACCACGGGGCCTAGATGGCGAGGCCATTCCGTGGGCATGGACGAGGCCACCAAGGGGCCTAGATGGCGAGGCCACTCCGTGGGCATGGACGAGGCCACCACGGGGCCTAGATGGCGAGGCCACCACGGGGCCTAGATGGCGAGGCCACTTGGTGCGCGCGGGCGTGGCCGAGCGAGGCCGTCAGGGGTACGCGGGCGTGGCCGAGCGAGGCCGTCAGGTGCGCGCGGGCGTGGCCGAGCGAGGCCGTCAGGTGCGCGCGGGCGTGGCCGAGCGAGGCCGTCAATTGCGCGCGGGTGTGGCCGAGCGAGGCCATCAGGTGTGCCCGGGCGTGGCCGGGCGAGGCCACCTGGTGCGCGCGGGGCGCGGTCGAGTGAGGTCAATAGTGTCCGTGCCTGATTGGCCGAGCGAGGCCATGTATTCTATGTCGTGTAAATGGGGGCTTCATGGCGTTGATCTCATATTTTCCCTTGGTGAGATTTTGAGCCTTCTCATGAGACAATCTTCTGTATTCAAAAAGGGGCTACAGGCTCGAGTCCAATTGCATGATTAAGTGGCCTTTATCCCTCTGTTCTAATCAGGGACTAGAGATTTCTTATTTGGTGGATTTTTGGCATCCACAGTTTGGCATCAATGCTCCATATGAGTCATTCAATGCATATGTCGATTAGATCTAATCTTTTATCAGCTCTACCTTCTTGACGCTTATGGCGTTCCTGACTCTTAGGCCAGTAACAAACGACCAGTGCTAATTCTGACTAGTCAGTGCCATACACAAGTAAGCAAGATTTGCTAAGCATTTAATATGCAATCAATGTCCACATTTAAACAATCAACATGCCTCTATAATAACCACACATGTCATATACATAGGGTGCAGTTTTCTTACCTCTGGTTCGAGCGAGAATTAGTAAGAGAACGACCCTTGAGAACGATATGTCTTTTAGTTCCTTAGTGGTCCCCTAGTCATAACCAAATATGGGATTCCATCAATAAAATGAATAACAAAGGTTCCTGAACCAAGACCTAGCCTCCGGGACATCGAATCCTACTAAACCGGGTAGTAGGAACGATCCCGAGGCCTAAGGTTTGAGTTCCCATGATCAAAACACTACTTTGGCCAAAAAAACCCTCAAGAGTCGCGACCCTATCACTCTGATACGCGGCCCCCAGCCAAGACAGAGGCACCTGAAGCAAGCACTGCGGCCCTCCTTTCCCAGTGCCATGGCCCCCAGGCCTCTCAACTCCACCACCCATCTGCACCATGCTCGGGTCGCGGCGCCCAAGAACAGGGTTGCGGGCCCACCTGGAAATTCAGCCATAACCGTGATTTTCCACCTTTTAATCCTTCCAAAAACCTACTTAAACATCTCCAAATCCAAAAATCAAAGTTCCCAAACATCGCAATGATCCAAAATCATCGAATTCCGAGGGTCAAACAAATCAAAGATTCATCAACACACAAAATCCAAATCAAAGCTTAGAAACTCTAAAACTCAAAACTTAAAGCTTGGATTACCTTTGATTAAGTTGTTTCTCACTAAATCCTTCAGTCAAGAAGCTTCTAATATTTCCTAGGATCGCTATGCCTCGATCCTTGCTTGATTCTGACTCCTAAAACCCAAGTTTCCTTTGAAATTGCGACGAACGGTCAAAAAGGATAATAGGTGCCAGAGAAAAGGTGTTTGAACGTAGTTTTCTTTCTGATAGGTTACTTCAAGCTTAAGTAACCTCAAATAAATCCTAATGCTCGGGGTCCCAAAAACTCCTTCAGGGACAAAATAGTCAAAACTTCCAGAATTCCCTCCTGGTCTCAATAACTCCCAATATATCATCAAATAATCATTCTCATTATCCCATATCCCAATAATTGACCCCGTTATGACAAAACCACTAACTTGCAATCTAAGATCGTCTCATGCCGAATAGCTCGAATATATCCACATAATAATGGGATCTCATCCATAAATCACAAACATACATCAAAATATACAAATATGCCCTCAATGGGCCAAATTACCAAAATGCCCTTATAATGAAATGTGGACCCACATGCATGCATTTAACATCATATTATAATATAATTCACATAAACATGCATATAATCATTTAGTGGCATAATAAATCAATTATGGCCCTCCCGACCTACTAATCTAACCACTAAACTGCATTAGAAATTTTAGGGCATTACAACTATCCTCTCCTTACAGAAATTTCGTCCTCGAAATTTACCTGAACAGCTCGGGATACTGATTTGGCATATCTGACTCCAGCTCCTAAGTCGCTTCCTCGACCTTGTTGTTCCCCCAAAATACCTTAACCAAAGGTATCATCTTATTTCTGAGGACTTTTTCCTTTCTGTCAAGTATCTGGACTGGCTTCTCTTCAAATGAGAGTTCTACCTCAACCTCCAGATCTTCATAGCTCAAAATATGAGTCACATCAGATACATACCTCCGAAGAGCTGAAACATGAAACACGTTATGTACGGCTGACAATGCCGGAGGTAAGGCCATCCTATAAGCCACCTAACCAATCCTCTCCAGGATCTCAAATGGGCCTACAAATCTCGGGATCAACTTGCCCTTCTTCCCAAATGTCCTCACCCATTTCCATGGCGAGACTCTAAGGAAGACATAGTCTCCCACTTGGAACTCCACCTTCCTGCACTTAGGATCTGCATAACTTTTCTGTTTACTCTGAGAAGTGATCATTTGAGCTCTAATCTTCTCAATGGCCTCACTGGTCCTCTGAACTGCCTCAGGACCCAAGTATCTCCTTTCACCTGTCTCATCCTAATGAATGGGAGATCTGCACTTCCTACCATACAACATCTCATAAGGTGCAACTCCAATGGTGGACTGATAACTGTTGTTGTAGGAAAACTCTATCAGCATGTCTTCTAATATCTTGATTGTAAGATCTACCAAAGTCCAGCACACATGCTCGCAACATGTCCTCCAATATCTAGATTGTAATGCCCCAAAATCCCTAATAAGGTTTAGGACCTTGATTAGGAGGTTGGGAGGGCCATAATTGATCTATTATGTTATTAAATGATTATATGCATGTTTATGTGAATTATATTATGATATGATGATAAACGCATGCATTTGGGTTCATATTTCATTAGAAGGGAATTTTGGTAATTTGGCCCGTTGAAGGCGTAATTGTGTATTTTCGTGCATGTGGGTGAGTTATGAATGGCACCACATTATATGTGGATTTGTTCGAGCCATTTGGCATGAGACGATCTTGAGTGCAAAGTTGCATTTTAGTCATAACGGGATTAAGTTCGGGGCTTGGGGTGAGTCTCGAGGTGATTTTAATGGTTAGAACATTACTGGGAATTAAAGGGTAATGGGATATGATTTATTGGTATTTGAGAATATTGAGAATAACAGGAATTGGAGGGTGTTAATTATGATTAACAAGATAGGTGTGAAAGGACAATTGTGCCCTTGGTGGTTGTTAAGGTTTATTTTAGACTTGAGGGCATTTAGGTCTTTTCACCCTAAGTTTATAATTAGCCATTAGAAGGCTGTGGAAGTGAACCAAAAACAGAGCAAAGGTTACTCTTCTCCCGTACCTCTTTTTCCTTCTTCTTTTTTCTGCATTTTTTAGCTCTTTTTGAGAAACCAAGCCAAGGAACCAAGTTGTGATAAGCTAGGGTTATGCTCTACCATTGAAGAAGGTGTGTTGCTGAGATTGAGGTGAGTTTTTAGCCATTAAAACTCTTGGTCTTGCTCTATTTTCATTTGAGTTTCAGTTGGGTTTGTGAGTTGGAAAGTTGAGTTTCAATGGATGTTTTTGGCTATGGTTCTTGGGGTTGTGATGCCTAGGACATGTGGGGATAGTTTTTGGGTTCATTTGGGACTTAATTTAATGTTTGGAAGCATTGGAATCAAGTTGGGAATGAAGGAGTCGAAGGAGAAAGGTTTAGGGGCACTTCAGGCTGGAGGTAGTGCTACAGCACCCACAAGGGGGCACTACAGCGCTACCCAGGGTGGCTTTGGGGCGATTTTGGTCTGTCTTAAGCGCTGGGGGGGTAGCGCTACAGCGCTACCCTGCTTCTTCAAATTCCCGTTTTGAGTGTTTTTAAGGGTTTTTGGCTCGGGGTTTCAATTCCTAAGGCCCAGGATTGAATCTACTCACCGTGTGGGTACATTATGGGGTCCCGAGAGTGGGGTTTAGATCAAGACCCTATTTTTGTTGATTTTCATTAATCGAAGATTGTATTTGGTTATGACTAGGTGACCGCTAAAGGATTAAAAGGGGTCGATCGTTCTCAAGGGTCGTTCAATTACTGTTTCTCGCTCGAACTAGAGGTAAGAAAACTGCACCCTGTGTATATGTGACATGCATAGTTATTCTTGATGCATGTTGGATGTTTAAATGTGATGCATGTGATCCACAAGAAACATGTGATTAGGACATGCCATGAATATTGAATATGAGATTGTTCAGAGCTTGAGCCTCTATGTTTATGCATGATCCTAATTATTCTAGCAATTATTAAGTAAGCATGCAGAATGCCCTGTATTCAGATATTTGACATATGATATATGTTTGGTAGCATTGCTTACTTGTGTATGGCACTGACTAGTCAGGGTTGGCGCTGGTCGCGTATTACTGACCTAAGAGCCGAAAACGGCATAAGCGTCATGAACGCAGGGTCGATAAAAGATTAGATCTAATCGATATCAGTTTTGAATGACTCTAGGAGCATTAATGCTGGACCGACCCTAAGGTCGATGAAAATTATAAGCGCTTGACTAGTCTAGGACTAGTTACTCAGAGTCAGGGCCAAAGGCCTAGGTGACTGTTTGTCACGTGGCTAGGGAGCGGAATCCCATGGTTGTGACTCTATGGTCATGCGATAGGTTATATAAGTGACTAGTTCATCGAACACCTATCTTGTTTAAGCTAGTGAAATGATCACTTATCTACAAAGCCCCGATGACCCTATCGTCACATGGCTAATAGGAACGGAACCCACCTTAGTGACTTTTACAACTGTCACTCTTTTATTTAGGGCTATAAGCCCAGTATGGTTACTAGAACCACCAGTGTTAAATCATTTATCTGATTAGGATTGACTTGATAGTCATCCACTCAGGAGGGCAGGATTCATTATCCTGGATACCCATCATTACGTGAACTTATTTGCCTGCATGAATGGGGCTATATTTGCTAGGCATGCGCCTTATGATTTGATGACATGTTATTACTGATGATGAGCATATTAAGTTTTCTTGCTGGGCTACGGCTCACGGGTGCTATGTGGTGCAGGTAAAGGGAAAAGAAAGCTGGACCATCCTTGAGTTGGAGAGATTAGGTGGCGATGTGTACATATGCGGCTGCTCGACCGCTACGGCCGAGGGTTGAAAGAGGAACTAGGGTTAAACCCTGTTTTGCCGCTTAGATTGGCTAGTTGTAAATATTTTCTTGTAATAGACCTTTAAATTATATTTTTGGGATCCAAATGTATACAGTAAACGTTCTAATGAAACGTTATATCTTAACCAAAAATTTTAATCCCTAAATCGCTAATCATACTTAGTTACACGATTTTGGCCAAATGACTCGATTAGCGCATTTAGCACTGTTTATAAGGCACACCGTAACGGTCCCTGGAGTTTAGGGCGTTACATAGATTGTCCTCTCAGATTGCCCATCTGTTTGAGGATGATAAGCAGTACTGAACTTCCACTGTGTTCCCATGGCCTTCTGTAAACTTCCCCAGAACATGGGGTCACAATCTGACACGATCGACCTCAGCGCTCCATGAAGACGCACGATCTCTCTCACATATAGATCTGCATACTGGTCAACTGTATATGTAGTCCTCACTAGCAAGAAGTGAGCTGACTTGGTATAGCGATCCACTATAACCCAAATAGAATCATGTTGACCAACAGCCCTGGGTAACCCCACCACGAAATCCATCGTGATGTCCTCCCATTTCCACTTTGGGATATCCAGAGGCTGCAATAACCCTGCCAGCCTCTGATGCTCAGCCTTGACCTGTTGACATGTCAAGCACTTAGCCACATATTCCACTACAGCCCTCTTCATCCCTGGCCACCAATACAATGATCTCACATCCTGATACATCTTCGTGGTGCCCGGATGTAAAGAGTAAGGTGTAGTATGAGATTCATCCAGAATCTCTCGCCGTGTCTAAAGGAACACATATCTGCCCATTGTATCTCAGCAAGCCTAAATCAAATAATGTATAATCTCTGGATGCTCTAGCCAAAACATCCTCTCTAATCTTAATCAGATGTGGATCACCCAACTAACCCTCTTTGATTCTCTCCAACGGTGTAGACTGTAGCGAAATATTGTCCAACTAACCCACCAGCAACTCTATACCAGCTCTGGTCATATCATCTGCTAACTCTCTGGCTATCAACCTTGCACTATAAATCTGTCCCGGACCCTTCTGGATTAAAGCATCAGCTACCACCTTGGTCTTTCCTGGATGATACAAAATCTCACAATCATAATCTTTTACTAACTCCATCTAACTCCTTTGTCTCATATTCAAATCTTTCTGTGTGAAGAAGTATTTTATGCTCTTGTGTTCTGTATACATTTCACACTTCTCCCCGTAAAGATAGTGTAACGCCCTGGTTAACCAAGACCGTTACACTGTGTGTTTAAAATAGTGCAAGACTTGCTAATCAAGTCATTTAGACAAAGTGTGAACTCTATACCATCACCAAAGTAGGAATAAAATATTTTGGTCACAAACAGGCTATTTTCATTAAAAATGACGGTTTAATACATGGAAACTCAAAACAGGATTTAGAGGTCTTAGTTACAACAAATTTCAAGAGTTACAAATACTTCAAGCCACTCTAATGGCAAAATATACATTTTAGGTTTCCGTCCCTGTACAATTTCTCGACCGTGGTGGCCGAGCAGCTGACAATGTACACCTCGCCCCCAGAGCTCTCCAACTCATGGTTGATTCAGCCTACCCTTGCCTTTACCTGCACCACGTAGCACCCGTGAGCCGAGGCCCAGCAAAAAAGCATGATAACATAGCAAGATCAACAACACTTATCAAATATTTCACAATGCTCAACCAGGAATTCAACATTTCATAACATTTATCCAATCAGTATTAACTCACAACAGAATAACAGTTTGTCATCCAAACAGCCAACAAATCACGTTCACAACACAATATTCACACTCACAATCAACAGTTTATCACATCGTCAAATGATACTCAGGGTCAGCGCCCTTAGTCGCACCCTCTATTTAATACACTCTCTTCGGCTCTCTCGGGCCGCCCCCAGTGTAATACTCACTGACTCCGGCCAACTTAACCGGGCTCAGTGATAAATAAGCTGCCTCAGCTACCAGTGGCCGAGCCGCGCCCTGTGCGCAAATATTGATTCCGACACTCTTAGGTCGGTTATCGCATGTCCCATGGCATAATAATACCATCTCATGACATGATATACAAATGTAGGGAGCTCTTAGTCCCATCGTGTCCACATGTTTAATCACATTCACATAACAATGCATACAAACATAGGGAACACTTAGTCCCTACCTAGCCACATAATCAGGTGCAGCTTTCTTACCTGTATCCTGAGCTTCCGATGCCCCAAAGCCGCGAGCACCATCCTCTATCCTGAGCCTCACCAAAGACCTAGTCACAACACAAATGAAACATCCTTTATCACTAACTAATCCAAAACTACTTCCTGGAACCAATCCCACACTCTCGGAACCCCCAAATCCCTAAAACAATGCACCGAAGACATCCCCCTAACCCCCGGAGCAAAGGCTCAAAATTGCAAAATCCCATGTTCTGAAATTGGCCTAGCGTCGCGACGCTGCCCTATAGGGCCGCGGCACCCAGCAAGTCAGAGAGCTTGCTATGCCCAGGAACAACCTCGCGCCGCGGCGCTCCTTCGCGAGCCCAGAAATCTGGGTTTTTCCTTGCGTTTTTCCCGAGCCTAAACCATTCCAAACAAATTCCTAAGCCCAAAAATCAATTCAGAACCCCAAATGAACCCTCTAACAACCCATAAACATCATAAACAACCCCAATCACACAAGCACACCCCAAGATCCTATCTTGAGTTTCAAATTCCTAAAAATTTAACCATGGCTTCCAAAACTATAAATCATGCCTCAAAAGTCTTAAACCACACCAATTACGAAAATTAAACATGCTAAAGATTCTTACCTCAATCAAACTCAGCTTGAACTCCTCCCAATTCCAGCTCCCAACCTCTCTCCTCTTGATTATCCTAATTGAATTTCCAAGTAAAACCAGCCATATTCCCTTTAAGTTTTCCCATTCAATCTCTGAAAATTCAGACTTAAATTCAACTTTAAACAGAGTACAATTCTTACCTTTGAGCAATCCTAGCTTAAATATGGTTTTGGTTGCCTCAAACTCCTTTGAATCTCCTCCTAGGTCATAAGTTCAGCCCCTTCTTCATTTCCCCTTTCTTTCTAGCTCTTTCTTCCAAATTCAGCATAAACCAAAATATAACAAAGTGTAATACGTATTCCCTTCTCCTTCAGCTGATGTAATCCAAATCCTTGCCTAATGACCATTTTACCCTTCCATCTATTTCCCATTCCAACTAAACCTCAAGGCCCTTTTTGTCATTCCTACTTCCTTACAATTCTACCATTTCTCCATCTAAACCCGTTACTCTCTATGGTTACTAACAGTTACACAGGTTACCAAATTACCAGTTACCATTATCTCACAAGAACTAAATTACAAAATCCCCAAAATACCCCTAGACTCCTCCCGAGCCGGGTATAAAATCTCGTTGTGACTTTTGAGTTATCTAGCTCTCTAGGATCGTCTCGGCACGTGCATCACATCGACATCACCACACCCACGTGGTACAAATCACATAACATAATACACATAGTCACGCATCTCAAATACTCAAATAATCATATAACATGCTTTAAATCATAATTACATCTTAATCTTTAAATTCACACATACTTCCCATTATGCCCTCCATGCACACTAATCAAGGCCCTTAAGCCTTATTAGCAAATTTGGGTCGTTACAGATAGTGCCTCCATACCTTTAAAGCAAATACCACAGCCACCAACTCTAAATCATGAGTGGGATATCTCTTTTCATACTCCTTCAGCTGACGTGAGGCATAAGCAATTACCTTCTCTGACTGCATCAGAACACAGGCCAAACCTTGATGAGAAGCATCATAATAAATCACAAGCTTCTTCTGATCTATTGGAAGACTCAGAACTGGAGCTGTAATCAATCTCTGCTTCAGTTCTTGGAAGTTGTTCTCACACTTGTCTGACCACACAAATTTCTGATTCTTGCGTGTCAGCTCAGTCAATGAAGTAGCAATCTTAGAGAACCCTTCCACGAAACTCCAATAATAACCTGCCAACCCAAGGAAACTTCTAACCTCAGAAGCATTCTTTGGCCTTGGCCAATCTCTGACTGCCTCGATCTTTGCTGGATCTACTTTAATCCCCTCCTTACTGATAATGTGCCCAAAAAAGGATATCTGAGATAACCAAAACTCACATTTCTTGAACTTTGCAAACAATCTGTGTTCCCTCAATCTCTGTAGAACCAACCTCAGATGCTGCTCATACTCTGACTCAGACTGAGAATAAACCAAGATATCATCGATGAAGACGATCACAAACTGGTCCAGATAATCCTTGAACACTTTGTTCATCAGATCCATAAAAGCAGTTGTGGCATTAGTCAATCCAAAAGACATGACTAAGAACTCATAATGCCCATACCTGGTATGAAAAGTAGTCTTCGGTATGTCTCCCTCCTCGACCCTCAACTGATGATAACCAAAACGAAGGTCGATCTTTGAGAATACTTTCTTACCTTGCAACTGATCAAACAGATCATCTATTCTTGGTAAAGGATACTTGTTCTTGATTGTTAGCTTATTCAGTTCTCTATAATCAATGCACATCCTCAGAGAACCATCCTTCTTTTTCACAAACAGAACTGGCACTCCCCAAGGTGAGAAACTAGGTCTGATAAAACCCAAATCCAACAGCTCTTGCAACTGTACCTTTAATTCTTTCAACTCAACTGGGGCCATTCTGTAAGGTGCTCTAAACACTGGCTCCATCCCTAGTGCCAGTTCTATCACAAACTATATCTCTCTGTGTGGTGGCAACCCTGGTAAATCTTCTGGAAACACATCCAGGAATTCACAGACTAGTCTGGTCTCTTCTGGTCTCACTGGCATGACTTGAGTGGTGCCAACCACACTGGCTAAGAATCCAATGCATCCTTCTTGCAATAGATCTCTAGCCCTCAAAACAGAAATCATAGGTATGTGAGGTCCATGCACAGTACCAACAAACACAAAAGGATCCTCACCTTCAGGCTCAAAGGTGACCATCTTCCTTCTGTAATTAATGGTTGCCCCATACTTTACCAACCAATCCATACCAAGAATCATATCGAAGTCAGTCATAACCAACTCTATCAAATCCGCTGACAACTCTCTGCCCTCCACTGTCATTGGCAAAGATCTGACCCATCTCCTGGATACCACTAATTCACCAGTGGGTAAAAAAGTTCTAAACCCTACAGCATAAAAATCACAGGGTCTACACAGTCTATCAATAATTCTACTAGCAACAAAAGAATGTGTAGCACCAAAATCAATCAAAACATTATAACGGGTTCCAGCACTAAGAAGTTGGCCTGTAACTACTGAGGGAGAAGCCTCAGCTTCTGCTTGTATTAATGCGAACACTCGAGTTGGGGCCGAGTTGTCCTCTTTCTTGGGTTCTTCTTTTCTGAGATGACCCACTACTCCACATGAATAGCAGGCCCTTGCCCTACTCTCTCCCAAATGGCGCCTCTTGCATCTAGGGCATTCAGGATAAGACTTCTAGGCCTCACTACCACCTTGAGGACCCATTGAAATACCACGAGGTCACCTATCAGAACCTGGAACTGGGAAGGTGTCAGGAACCTTCCTCTTCTGATCACTGGGGCCTCCATCCCTACCAAAACCCATAAATGGAGGACATGTCCTCCTGAACTCCTTTCTGGCTGCATTATCTCGCCAGATCTTGTTCTCTGCACTCTCAGCTGTGAGTGCCTTCTCGACCACATGTGCATAGGTAGTAACCCCTGCCACAGTGGTAATGTGAACATCTCGGGCTAATCTAGGCTGTAGTCCCTGGAGAAACCTCTCCCTTCTGGTCCCATCAGTGGGCACCAGATCCATGGAAAACTTTGCCAATCAATCAAACTTCGGGGCATGCTCAGTCACTGACAAATTCCCGTGAAGTAACCTAATAAACTCCTCAGCTTTTGCCGCCCTGATGGCATCGTTGTAACACTTCTCGTTGAACAGAGTCTGAAACTCTTCCCAACTTAGGGCATTGACGTTTCTAGTCTGGGATATAACTTCCCACAAAATTCGGGCATCCTCTTGAAACATATATGTGGAACAAGCCACCCTCTCATTACTAGTCACCCTCATGAAGTCTAGGATGGTGGTAATCATGCTCATCCACTGCTCAGCTTTAGCAGGATCTGCACTGCCTTCAAAAACTGGAGGTTGCTACTTTCTGAACCTTTCATAGAGAGGCTCCCATTTGTTACCAACCTCAGGCAGTTGCTTAGCTGCTGGCACCGACATAGGAGGTGCCTCATATACACTGGCTACTGTAGGAACCTGTTGTTGTCTCAGGAGGCAGAGTTCTTCTCCCTTCCTCAACATCGTAGCCTGCAGATCATTAAATAGTTGCTGCTAGTTCTCAGGAGTTGGCTGTGGAATCTGACCCTGGGCATTCTCTTGACCCTGATTATTATTCTGGCCTTGATCACCCTGGCCAGCTAATGTATCTTTCTTTCCTGGAATCATTCTTATCAACTTATACAGTGCTGCAATAGTCAATACGGCTAGTCAGGCAATGATAACTAAACCTTTTGCCACCTCACGGTCCAAGAACAAGCAGATAACTCTCATATTCCACAGTCATACAAACATGCAGATAGATACATGATTATAGCATTTAGCATTTAACATGTATCAAATAATAGTTCACAATAAACAATATTATTAAGCATGCTCTGGCAATATCAGTACTAGTAAGTACGTTCTTGCTAATAGTGCAGTATTCAAGGCATAGTCTTAACATGGTGTCTCATGTAAATAGGTAAAGCATTTATACTATATTTAAGCAGTTATACATATAACTACATAAATAGTTACCACACCATGAGTCGAGCTTGTCTTTAGTGGTGAGTGTATATGTCCAGCCAGTCTACCGGAACCCTAAACCTCGGCACGCTCTGATACCAAGTTGTAAAACCCTGGTTACCCCAAGGCAGTTATGGTGAACTTTCAATCGTGCTTAACTCGCTAACCGAGTTCTTTGGTTAAAAACGTGCTTCTAGGTGTTATTAATAGGTTAAGGTGGAAAACCAATTAAAAGGAAAGGATATATTTTATGTAAAACATAAAACTGTTCATGGGCCCATTAAAACATTTACAAGTTATTTACAATACAAAATGGTCATTACAGTATAAAATTTACAACCCGTTGATCTAAGCGGTAAAAATAGGGTAAACCCCCTAGTTCCCCTGAGAACTCCTTGGCCGTGGTGGTTAAGCATCCGCATATGTACACATGACCACCTAAGCTTTCCACTCAAGGCTGGGTGAGCTTTTCTTTCCCTTTACCTGCACCACATAGCACCCATCAGCCAAAGCCTAGCAAGAAAACTCAATACTGCAAGAAAATAACATCAATCGATGATCATAATAATCTTCCAGGACTTTTAGTCCAAAATAGAGGAGTGACAGTTGTAAGAGTCATTAAGGTGGGTTCCGTTCCCCTTACAAATAAGTGATCATTTCACTAGTTTAAACAAGATATGTATCTGATGAGATAGTCACCAACATAAATCTACCGAGTGACCATAGAGTCACTAACGTGGGATTCCGTTCCCTTAGCCATGTGACAAAACAGTCACCTAGGCCTTTGTCCCTGGCTCTGAGTAACTAGTCATAGACTAGACAAACGCTTATAATTTTCATCGAACTTAGGGTCGGTCTGGCATCAATGCTCCATATGAGTCATTCAATGCATATGTCGATTAGATCTAATCTTTTATCGGTTCTGCGTTCTTGACGCTTATGTCGTTCTTGACTTTTAGGCCAGTAACATACGGCCAATGCCGATTCTGACTAATCAGTGCCATACACAAGTAAGAAAGATTTTCGAAGCATTTAATATGCAATCAATGTCCACATTTAAATAATCAACATGCCTCTATAATAACCACGCATGTCATATACATAGGGAGCAGTTTTCTTACCTCTGGTTCGAGCGAGAATTAGTAAAAGAACGACATTTGAGAATGATCTGTCTTTTAGTTCCTTAATGGTCACCTAGTCATAACCAAATATGGGATTCAATTAATAAAATGAATAACAAAGGTTCTCGAACCAAGACCTAGCCTTCGGGATATCGAATCCTCCTAAACTGGGTAGTAGGAACGATCCCGAGGCCTAAGGTTTGAGTTCCCATGATCAAAACACTACTTTAGCCACAAAAACCCTCAAGCGCCGCAGCCCCATCACTCTGAGCCGCGGCCCCCAGGCCCGTCAACTCCACCGCCCATCTGCACCATGCTCGGGCCGCGGCACCCAAGAACAGGGCTGCAGCCCCTCCTGGAAATTAAGCCATAACCCTGATTTTCCACCTTTTAATCCTTCCAAAATCCTACTTAAACATCTCCAAATCCAAAAATCAAAGTTCCCAAACATCCCAATGATCCAAAATCATCAAATCCTGGGGCTCAAACAAATCAAAGATTCATCAACACACAAAATCCAAATCAGAGCTTAGAAACTCTAAAACTCAAAACTTAAAGCTTGGATTACCTTTGATTAAGTTGTTTCTCGCTAAATCCTTTGGTCAAGAAGCTTATAATCTTTCCTAGGATCACTATGCCTCGATTCTCGCTTGATTCTGACTCCTAAAACCGAAGTTTCCTTCGAAATTGCGACGAACGGTCAAAAAGGATAACGGGTGCCAGAGAAAATGTGTTTGAATGTAGTTTTCTTTCTAGCAGGTTACTTCAAGCTTAAATAACCTCAAATAAATCCTAATGCTCGGGGTCCCAAAAACGCCCCCAGGGAAAAAATAGTCAAAACTCCCAGAATTCCCAATAACTCCCAATATATCATCAAATAATCATTCTCATTATCCCATATCCCAATAATTGACCCCGTTATGACAAAACCGCTAACTTGCAACCTAAGATTGTCTCATGCCAAACAGCTCGAATATATCCCCATAATAATGGGATCTCATCCATAAATAAAAAACATGCACCAAAATATACAAATATGCCCTCAACGGGCCAAATTACCATAATGCCCTTATAATGAAATGTGGACCCACATGCATGCATTTAACATCATATTTTAATATAATTCACATAAACGTGCATATAATCATTTAGTGGCATAATAAATCAATTATGGCCCTCCCGGCCTACTAATCCAACCACTAAACTACATTAGGGATTTTAGGGCATTACAACCATCAATATATTTTAAGATTGAATTGAAAACATAAATGTAATTTACATACCGAATCCCAAAGCCAAGTATGGACTGTGTGCAACTGCAAGGACCATGCCACACCGTGTGTCCTAGTATGGACGTTCCGATCTCTCTTGTTGTAATCTTCCCGATGATCCACTTATGGAAGCTCTTCTCCTGCTGCGGGTCACACTTCCTCAAAGGTTCAGCAACTAGCCCCTGTTTATCTTATCTCATCCTTTTCGTGGGGTCGGTGAAGTCATCAAAACGCTTGGTCCTGCGTTTCTTCCTGACAACTTCAAGGCCAGCTTCCTCCTCAGGCTGTAGTACTCGTACACTGGGACTGTCAGCATCACTGGCAACTACAGATGTCTGGGCCTGTGGAGTGGAGGGTTGATCACCAGGCTCATAGTCCACAGGCAAGATATCAGACTCTGTATCTGATTTTACGTGGGTGGATTGACATGAAACCACTAAAAGCAGTTGCGCCAACTGAGCCATGATCGTATTCTGATTCTGAAGTAAGGTTTCTTAGCCCTCAACCCTCTTGAGCCTCTGCATCAATTTCTCATAATCAAGCTGGGCAACCTGAGTAGAGGAAGGTGCACAGGCCTATGAAGTGCCCTCCTCAACCCTCAGGACATTCTCGTAAAAAATGGAGGCTTCCTTTGCAACTTTTGCCAGCTTCTCTTCCTCCTTCTCAGGTACTACTTCCTCCGCTGTAGTCCCAGCCTCCCCCACAGTTGATTCCAACTCAGGGAATAACCTAGAATCAACTTCTGGGAGGCTATTATAGTAGACTACCTCACCAGGACGTGGCTTCAGCATGGAAAATGCCACTAACTGCATGGTTGAATAACATGTGTCAGAAAAAATTTAATAAAATAAATCGTTAATCAATTAATTTGTGACATTTAACAAGATAAAATGGAACTTACTCGATGGTTGGCGAATATAGGAACCGACTGAGCTGTCGAAATAGTGATATTGGTCTTCGTAGCCCAGCTAAGCATCCTCGAAATTTGGTTCCCACTGTTCTCACCGAACTTACTCCCGAGAGCTGGCATGGCCTCAAAAGCCCACTAAAGAAGTGCGGGTGCATAGCCATAGAAGCTATACTTTGCCTCCTTCTATTTTTTGCTTGAACCCTCTTTCTTCTTCTCCTGATAGTGTTTCAATTGCTTCTTCATGTCCTTCTGAACTCCTCTAATAACCTTCTTAAATGAAAACTTCCCCCATGGATACTTGAAAAAGTAATCAAGATTCTCAACCATCTTCAAGGAATCACCCCATATCGTCGTTGTCTTTTCTGGGGCATTCAGTACCCCCTCTATCAAATAGCACAAACCCAGCTTAAATGCATCTTCTGGGTTTTTTGAGGCCTTCAAAGCATCCTCCAACTGGCCAAAACTAACCTTCAAATCACAATTAAAGTATTCATGGATGATCTGATCACTTGAAAGATGCTCTCTCAACTCGTCTGGGGACGGGGTGTTCCCAAAATTCAGCCCGGTGACTAGGGCAAACTCTGCAATCCCAAATTTTCAAAGAATGTTGCCCAAGTAGAAGTGGCCATCTTTAGCCTTCTTGCTTTCCACCTTCCGCAACATAAGATGATGCAGCAGAACCCCAGAAAAATTAAACGACTTAGCCTTGAAGAATTGTCCCAACGGGCATGCCTATGCCCGTTCAATTAGCCCATGCCTCTTAAATTGCTCTATGAAGGTTTCCAAGTAAGCACTACCCCTATAAGTGACACAACTAGGAAAATGCTTCTCCAATGGCACAATCAATTCAGGCATCTGAAGAAAAAAAACAAAAAAAATGTTAAAAAATGTAAAACAATCTGGTAACTATTGAGTCCTATTGAGGCAGGTGCTAAGATCAGCCATATGCCTAATATCATATTGTTACTATCGAGTCCTATCAAGGCCTATCGAGGTAGGTGCTAAGATCAGCCATATACCTAATATCATCTGGTTACTATCGAGTCCTATCGAGGCCTATCGAGGCAGGTGCTAAAATCATCCATATGCATAATATCATCTGGTTACTATCGAGTCCTATCGAGGCCTATCGAGGCAGGTGCTAAAATCAGTCATGTACCCAATATCATCGAGTCTTATCGAGGCCTATCGATTCCTATCGAGGTAGAGGATAAATCAGCCATATGGCCAATAGCATCAATTCCTATCAAGTCCTATCGAGTTCCATCGAGGTATAGGCTAAAATTTTTCTATATGCTTAAAATATCATCGAGTCCTATCGAGTCTCATCGAGGCCTATCGAGGCACAATCAAATCCAGACCCTAACATATACTACCGAGTCCTATCGAGGTGCATAAAAAATCTCGAAAAAAAACTTAGATTTTGTCATACCCCATCCCCGATCTATCCTATGAACAAAAAATTAACAAATAAACCAGGCCCAGACAATTAATTACAGAATAAACAAGTAAATCCCTGACCTTTGCCTATTTCGGGGTTGTTTAGTCTCGTGGGTTTTCTAGCAAAAATACCCTACCCCAGCAATGGTTTCTTGCCACTTTCTGTGCTGCCGTGGTCGTGGAAGACAATGTGGGAAATACTATGCGAACCAGAGGGTGAGATTTTATGGGGATTTTGGTATTTTGGTTTCAGGCCGAGAATAGAGAGAATCGAGAAAGTAGAGAGAGAAAGTGGGAAATAAATGAGAGGGGTATTTTTGGAACTAATGTAAATACTAGCATCAAATGCATGTGTAAGCAGCGGGTAGGGTATTTTTGCTATGGTACCTAATTTAATGCATGAATAGTCAAATTTCCCATATGAAAATGTATCTCCAATTTATATGATCTAGATTCAATTTCCAAAGCATCAATTGAGCTGTTAAAAAAATCAAATGAGCTACCAAATGGTATCAAAATACACTACTCACTTTATAATCATTATAGTTGATAGTCTATGTACTTAACCATTCTTGAGAACATAATGACATAATTAATAAAATGATACTATATAATATTCTATATAGTTTGATACTTGTTGGTATCCTATAAAACTTATTACTATATAATATATTATCTAATAATGTATTTGTTACGAAATTTAAGCTACGCAAATATACGTAATCGCAATTTGTAACAATGTATCTAATAATATATACTTATTTATTATACCTACTTATTTTTTAACATAGGCTATTTCCTTATTTAATTGATTTACTTTACAAGACTAAATCATTTTTCTCCTTATTTTCTTTGCATTTCACGATTAATTTGGTCTATTTAAAGAGAGAGTGATCAATTACTAATTTTGGGGTTTGGTATCGTATATAATCTTACATTATTTTAAAATATTTATTTAGTTTAATACTAAATGGTACCATATAGTTTCATACAAAAAAAATTGCATAATTTAAACTACATACTATTCTACATATTTACCAACTAAATGGTATTCTATCTACACATTTTGATACTACATGATATTCTATATATATTTATCTACTAAATGATATCAAACACATTTTTTAACACCAAATAACTTTTAGATACTTATGTGTATCCATAAAGTGAAAGTGAATGTTTGAAAATTTTATATCTTAATAAATTTCCATGCATGTAATTATATACTTAGTGGTTTGGTAAATACATTTATTTAAGGAAAGATTTTATGAATGTGAGTAATATAGGGGATTTCTATTATTTTATTACATCCGATTAAATCCGTTAGGAACAATAATTTTATATTTATATACTCAGTAATATATATTACATAAAAAAAACTAGTATCCAACATTTAAACATTATAAACTACCATTTGTTATCATACTTACAAGAGCTATTGTTTAGTATCCAATAGAGTCTCAAAGACTACTCTTTTGTATCAAAAGATAATAATAGTAGAAACATATTCTTAATAAAAATGAGACCAAATAAGTTGTATGTTATATCCATTATAACAAATAGGATATGCTTAGAATAAACAATAAATAGCTACCAAACAGTATCCAAAATGCTTGTTCTTCACCTCCTTGGATTACGCAGTCGATGACTACTTGTGTACGCCCTGAGTATCAGCACGTACCTTTTTTAGGCAGCTCGGGAGAAGTGAACTAATAAAGGGCCATAACCGAGGTGCCCCGTGTTCACCGTTCATCCGAAGAAATTTGGTACGATCTCCTAAACAAATAGCTCAAGCTGGCGGATTGTTTAGCTGTTTATCACTTGGAACCATTATTAACATGACATCAAAAGACACGAGCTAGCACTACATTAAGCTCGTGGTACATCAGAGGCTTGACATATCCCAGGATCTTTATAAAGTCAACCACGCAATATAAACATGCGTATAACAGACATCACGTGTTTGTTTTATTCCCGAATTCCCGGATACGCAATATAAACGTGCGTGATCAGACATCCCATACCTGATTAAGGCCATGCGGCCCATTACCCATTTTTATCTACTGATTAGACCACACTTCAGTGTAAGGTTTAGATATTAATCATCAGTGTCTCAGAAATGACGTGAGGGATAAAGAGATGACGGGATGACCCCAATGCTTACTTAGAGATCATTCTCCTATAAATACCAAGACCCTGGGTAGTGCAAAGGGTTGGATTCTTCTGGTAATGAAAATACTCTGTAAGAAATAACAAGGATAGATCAATAATATTGACTCGTGGACTAGGGGGATTTTAACCTCCGAACCACGTAAAAAAGGAGTGACCGTCTGTCTTTGCAATTAGTTTCCATATTATCTTGATAATTCATTGCCAGCAGTCTTGAATATTATCATTTTCTTATTACGGTTTACCATTAAGCACTAATCCATCCTGTTTATTCACATAATTCACTGTTGGCAAAAAACTGCATCAACAGTTTGGTGCTTTCATTGAAAGGGTTTAGATTAGTGCTATCACGAAAACTTGATCATGGTGATCACTCATTCGAGGCATGGTAACGAGGCGGATCAACATGATGAGCAGGAGGCTCACCATACCGCCGTATCCAACGAGCCAGACCCAGAGGTCCAGCAGTGATCGGGAAAGCAGCCGATGGGCCATGGTGACACTGGGAGTTCAGCGCCCCTACCTCCAAATCCGAACCCAGGTTACCTGACGGTGGTAGAAATGGAAAACAAACATTTGAGGAGTCATCTAGCCAAAGCAAATAAGCAAATCGAGGAAGTCTTGGCCCGGCTACCCCCTCTTGCAACCAACGTTAACGTCGGAAAGAGACAAAGCAGGACTCACAAGTCTGGCAGGGATAGTCGGCCCAGGCCCAGTCGGTCGGTTAAAACCTCAACTGCGAGTTCTGCGCCCATATCGCACCATAACCAGGACACTGTGTTTGATGAGTTTCCCAGGGCCCACCAGCAAGTCAGCCAGTCAGTCAGAACTTCAACTCCAAGTTTGGCTCCACCGTCGAACGCACCCAGGAAAGCCCGTGTGTAACGCCTTGGTTACCCCAGAATAGTTACGGTGATCGGTGAACCGGAAATTTGACCCGCTACCCGAGTCCTTTGGTTAAAAACGTGTTCTAAGTGTCATTAACAGGTTAAGGTGAAAAACAATAAAAAGGAAAGGATGTATTTCATTAAGTATATAAACTGCTCATGAGCCTATTAAAACATTTACAAGTTATTTACAACTCAAAATGGCCACTACTGTTTCAAATTTACAACCCCCGCCGGCCTAAGCGGCAAAAATAGGGTAAACCCCCTAGTCCCTCTAAGAACTCCTTGGCCGTGGTGGTCAAGCGGCCGTATATGTACACATCACCACCTAAGCTCTCCACTCAAGGTTGGGTGAGTTTTTCTTTCCCTTTACCTGCACCACATAGCACCCATGAGCCAAGGCCCAGCAAGAAAACACAATATAGCATGATATAATATCAACAATGATCATAATAATCATTCAGGACTATCAGTCCAAAACAGATAGGTGACAGTAGCAAAAGTCACTAAATTGGGAATAGCTCCCTTCAGCCTTGTGATGATAGGGTCACTGGGGCTTAACAGGTAAGTGAACCTTTCATTAGCTTAACTAGGATAGGTGCATGGTGACTGGTCACCAACATAACCTTCCTCATGACCATAGAGTCATAACCCTGGAACAACGTTCCCTAGCCATGTGACAAGCAGTCACCTGGGCCTTATGCCCTGGCTCTCAGTAACTAGTCTTAGACTAGCCAAGACCTTATTAGTTCATCGACCTTAGGGTCGGTCCAGTGTTAATGCCTTAGATCCATTCAACATTGATATCGATTAGATCTAATCTTCATTCGGCCCTACATTCAGAACGCTTACGCCATTTCTGACTCTTAAGTCAGTGTCTCTAACTAGTCAGTGCCATATACAAGTAATCAACATTCACTAGCATTTAATATGCAATCCATGTCCACATTTATCAATCAACATGCCTCAATAACAATCACGCATGTCACATATACACAGGGCGCAAGTTTCTTACCTCAGGTTCGAGCGAGAGATATTATAAGAACTACTCCTGAGAACGATCTATCTTTTGATTCCTTAGCAGTTACCTAATCACAACCAATTATAACCTCCATTAATGAGAATCAACATGGATAGTGTTGATGGTGAGAACTCGTCAACTAAGTTAAGTTATAAAAAGTGCAAAGTAAAGATTATCAAAAGAAAAGCTTTAGAAACCTAAGTATAAACTCTAGGAACAATTGCAGAAGAACAATGGTGAAATCAGTTTGTATTCACTATGGTGCACTTGCTACAGTAAATTTTCCCACCCCCTTTCTAGAGGGTTGATAATCTATTTATATTGGAGCTCTAATGGCTCCTCATACATTGTGGTCCCAGGGGACAAGATTATACATGGGTACATTTCCAGGGTAGTGGCACAGGTCGTGGTGGAGCAGAAGATCATAGTGTCGGCCTGGTACATAGTCAGAGGCATGCATATAGTGCCTCCACTCTTTGTAAAAATCCGTACCTCCACCACCTGTGTGATATAGATGTCAGGGTCATGCTTCTGTCCTCCTCATGGTTGTACGTCATGCACCCGTACACGTATGGGTACTATGTACCCGATGGTTATTCTCGCCTCTCCAAGGCATGTATCTGCTCAAAGCTATTCCACGTTCTACTAAGTGTAGGGAAGCTAGTGTGTTGACATGAATGATATACTCAGTCATCTATTCCACTATTGGCTCGATACCTAATAGTTATTGGGTCTCTCCCATTGCTCCTCGCACGCCCCTCCCAGAGGTCTTAAACCCTATGCAGGTACGCGAGGCGCGAGACCATAGTGGTGTAAGGCATCTCAGGGGCCGCGTGACCATAGTGGTACGAGGCACCCTAGGGCTCGCGAGGCCATGGTGGTGTGAGGCACCTTAGGGGCCGCGAGACCATAGTGGAGCGAGGCATCTTAGGGGCCACGAGACCCCGGTGGTGCAAGTCCCCTTAGGGGCCGTAGGACCATGGTGGTGCGAGGCCCTATTGTATGGTCAAGGGTGCTAGGTGCGAGGCCATGGGAGCCACGAGAAAAGAAGCACGGATGTGCGCGTGAGGCCACCTTGGCCTGGGCACCATTACGCGTGCGAGGCCACCTTGGCCTAGGCACCATTATGCGCGCGAGACCATCAGCGTGTGCGTGAGGCCCTCCACATGGGGTGCACGGTGCGAGGCGCCTCTTGAGATGATGGCCCGATGTATGCGCGAGACCGTGGCCGAGGTGGTGGTGTGCGCGTGAGGACCTCCACATGAGGTGCACGGCGCGAGGCGCCTCTTGGGATGATGGCCTGATGCGCGCGCGAAACTGTGGCCGAGGTGGTGGTGTGCGCGCGAGGCCCTCCACATGAGGTGCACGGCGCGAGGTGCCTCTCGGGATGATGGCCTGATGTGCGCACGAGACTGTGGTCAAGGTGGTGGTGTGCGCGTGAGGCCCTCCACGTGAGGTGCACAGCGTGAGGCGCCTCTCGGGATGATGGCCTGATGCGCATGCGAGACCGTGGCCGAGGTGGTGGTGTGCGCGCGAGGCCCTCCACATGAGGTGCACGGCGCGAGACGCCTCTCAGGATGATGGCCTGATGCGCGCGCGAGACCATGGTCGAGGTGGTGGTGCGTGCGCGAGGTCCTCCACATGAGGTACATGGCGCGAGGCCCTCCTGGCCGAGTCATCAGCACGTGGGGCTCCTTGGCTGAATATGAGGCGAGATGGTCCCGGTGGGCATGTGGGTCTCGCTGAGGGGCCACATGGTGGCACTTTGGGCGTAAAGTGACTTAGTCTCCAGAAAGGCAGAGACTTATGAGGCTTTGAGAGTTTTGGCCAGAACGTGGTCTTATGGGACCTATTGGAACGAGCCTGATAACATGGCTAAGTGATCCTCAACCATGTGTTCTGAGTAGGGATTAGAGAATTTTTTTTCTCTTTGGTGGATTTTTGGCATCCACACTTGCCCCCCAGTCTACAGGGAGGCCTTTAGGTGTTCTTGTAGACTCTTCTTGTCCTTTTTATTATTCTCTTTCTCTTTTTATATATATATATATTTTACTTTATCATGCTCGAGGTCCTTTGTAGCCCACACAAAAGGGGGTTCGATAGGTCTCTCTTTGGTGCACCTTGGTTGTATCTATAAGGATATGTTGACCCCTTGGGTTCTAGTTATCCTTTCATATACTTTTGCACGCGCGTATTATTTTTTTGCGAGAAGCGTCCTTCTCGTCATTAGGCATAGTACTATTTTTGCAAGCGTCTTCTTTGAGATCCTTTTTGCAAGCGTCTCCTTTAAGACCCTTTTTGCAAGCGTCTTCTTTGAGACCTTTTATGGAAGCATCTACTCTAAGACCCTTTTTGCAAGAGTCTACTTTGAGACTCTTTTTTCAAGCGTCTACTTTTGAGACCCCTTTTTGTAGGCATCTACTTTTGAGACCCCTTTTTGTAGGCGTCTACTTTTGAGACCCTTTTTGCAAGCGTCTACTTTTGGGACCCTTTTTGCAATTTTTGAGGTGATCTCCCCTCGGGTCGGGACTTTCATGGCTAGATGGTCTTCGTTAAATCTCAAACTTGGTCAGCGACCCCTCTAGCACGACACCCCCTTCTATATGGAATCTTCAGACATATCGGTAGGAGGGCAACTGGAGGAGGGTTCGCTTTCTTCAACATAGAAGTTCTTATGGCCCTCTTCCACACGTATGTACTTCTGTGCTCTCCCAAAGAAGTCATCTAAATTCAAAACTTCTCTTTTGAGCATGCTACCCCACAACTTGCTTCCTGGATGAACTCCGGCTATAATAGCCATTTTGTGCTCCGCTTTGGTTAAACCTCCCACCTTTGTTGCTTCTATACTGAACCTATGGATGTAGTCCTTCAGACTTTCATTCTTGTCTTGCTTTATGTTAGCGAGGCTGGTAGTTGGCATGACTTAATCACAGGCTACATGGTGTTGCTGAAGAAATTCATCAGAGAATTGTTGCCATGACTCGATTGTTCCTGGCCTTAACCTCTTAAACCACTTGTACGCCACTCCTTTAAGCATAACGACAAAGCAATGACACTTTGCCCTATTGTTGACCCTTCTTAACCTCATCAAGTTATTGAAGGAGTCTAAGTGGTATTTTGGGTCTGTAGTACCCTCGTACGGAGTCATGCGAGGCTCTCTGAAGCCAGTGGGCATTTGCTCAGCCTGAATCTCCCTTGTGAAGGGTGAATCACGGTCGAATTCTTCGTCATCCTTGTGCCCCCCAAGTGCAGTGGTGATCTTGCCTCGAGGGCTTCGCATTTTGGTGTCTAGCCCCCTCCTCTATTTGCATAAGGAGTTTTGCGGGTTCTCGGGCTAATCCCTTGCCTTGGTTATGTTCCTCGGGGGGCGCGTTTCTTACTTCTGACCTCTTCCCATGGAGATCTTTTCTTAGGCCAGGGGGTGCCTCTTTTGAGGGGACTTCGGCCTCGTTCTTACGACCATCACCTTCCCTCCGCCTTTGCTCTTGGGGACATTTCGTCAGCCTAGGTCCCCCCAAGTACTTTGTCTGGGGGGTTTTACTAGTGGAAATTTGGGTTCCCCCATCATCTATGGGGACAGTGCTTTCCCCTTTTTCATGCTCCTTCCCTTTACGGTTAGGGAGGGGTATGCTTGACTTCCCTTGCAGTAGGTTGTTTAAAACCCCCTGCATGTTCTCTATCGTGGTTTCCAGCCTTCGAGTCTTTTTATGAAACTCATGAATCTCATCCTTGTAGAAGCGAGTCCTTGAGCTGGAACTTACCGAGCGTACCCCGGGACGCTTTCCTGGCCAGTGCGTCGAGTGACAGGGGTCCTGGTGGCCTGAGCGTGGTGTCAATGGGGGCCGGTTAAGTGGATATACTAGTGGCTTTGAATGACCTCCGTCGGGCTGGATAGCTGGGGACGATGCTTCCCTCTCCTCCCCTGGGGGAAGAGGTTCTTCCAGTCCATCTCCATGCTTGGGCGGAGGGGGGGCCTTTCCTGGAAGCCCTCTTCTTTACTTCGTCTCGGTGAACCTCATCCTCTTGTATTTGTCGCAGGCGTTTTGAACGTCTTAGCATCTTTCTTTGTTGGAAGTGATGGAAGAACACTGGCTTGATGCTTATTCTTCCCACAGACGGCGCCAAACTGTTGACGGTGAGAACTCGTCAACTAAGTTAAGTTAGAAAAAGTGCAAAGTAAAGATTATCAAAAGAAAAGCTTTAGGAATCTAAGTATAAACTCTAGGAACAATTGCAGAAGAACAATGGTGAAATCAGTTTGTATTCACATGGTGGCACTTTGGGCGTTAAGTGACTTAGTCTCCAGAAAGGCAGAGACTTACGAGGCTTTGAGAGTTTTGGCCAGAACGTGGTCTTTTGGGACTCATTGGAACGAGCCCGATAACATGGCTAAGTGACCCTCAACCATGTGTTCTGAGTAGGGATTAGAGAATTTTTTTTCTCTTTGGTGGATTTTTGGCATCCACAGATAGGGTCTTAACCTAAGCACCACTCTCGGGACCTCGAAACATGCCCACACGGTGAGTAGATTCGATCCCGGGCCTTAAGGATTGAAACCCCAAGTAAAAAACCCTTAAAAACACTCAAAACGGGACTTAGGAACAGGGTAGCGCTACAACGCTGACCCCTAGCGCCCCAGCTCTATTCTCATAACCTCCAACACGCCCAAATACCCCCTGGGTAGCACTGTAGCGCCCTAGGGTGGGCGCTATAGCGCTACCTCCAGAACAGGATCCCCCTTAAATGACCTTCTTCATCTCCTTCGATTCCCACCTGATTCCAAAGCTTCCAAATCCCATTTTTGATGCCAAATGAACCCAAAAACCATCTCAACATACCCCAAACATCCCAACCATAGGAACTCTAGCCAAAACTCCCAACAAAACCAAGATCTCATACTAGAAATCACAACTGCAAAACAGAACTAAAACAGGGCAAACCAGGGAATTCTTTGGTTAGAAACTTACCCAAAGCTCAGCTTATGATGCTCTTCAATGGAGGAACACACTCCCACTCCCAAGGCTTGCTTCCCAAGCTTGAATCCTCAATAATGGTTCAAAAATCACAAAGAAAACTGAAGGAGAAAGAAGATACGGGAGAAGCTTCAAGTTACTCTGTTTTTCTCTCTTCTTTCACAGCCAAAATGGTTATATCTATCCTAGGGGTGAAATGACCATTATACCCCTAGGTCAATTTAAGGTTTCTAAAGGCTCCCAAGGGAAAAATTGGTATCTTCCTCCTATCTCGTTAATCATAATTAACGCTCTCCAATTCCTGCTATTCTCAATAATCTCAAACACCAATAATTCATATCCTGTTACCCTTTAATTCCCGTTAACGCTCTAATCATTAAAATCACCCCAAGTCTTATCCCGATCCCCGAACTTAAACCTGTTGTGACTAGACCGCTAATCAATAATCCAAGATCGTCTCATGCCGAATAGCTTGAACAAACCCACATTATAATGTGGTCTCAACACATACCACTGACATGCATACAAATATACAGTTATACCCTCAACGGGCCAAATTACCATCACACCCCTGTAGCTATAATGTGGACCCATATGCATGTATTTAACATCATATTATAATATAATTCACATATACATGCATAATATCAGTTAATGGCATAATTAAACAAGTATGGCCCTCCCGGCGTACTAATCCCGCCATTAAACCACATCGGAGAATTCGGTGCATTACACCGTGGCAACTCGCGGAGGAGGTTCGGGGAAAGCTCGCGCAGACAACCTGCTCCAGCCAGCCCTCCCATGCCGCAGTTAGATCACCGCGCGCAAGAAGCTGGAGGCGGTGGGATAGAGCGACTACGAGCTAATTTGATCCGGCCAGATAGGCATCCCCCTTCGCCAATAAGATATCCATCCCCTCCTTGTCCTACTCGAGACATTCCTGCATACGGGAACAGCAGAAGGAATCCTCCTCCCGCCATTCCTGCTCATCGCCCGCGAGCGCGCGGGACTGTCCCGGATCCTCTCCCCCGGCAGCAGGCTCTGAGTTTTTCCAATGGGAGCTATTGGACCGAAAGCCACCGAAGTGGAAAATCTGGTGGAGACCTGCGAAATCATCTAAGTTCAACGCAAAGCCCTCGGGCCGCCTCAAGGACCGACCTTCGAGATCGCCTCAACTAGCAGAGGGGAGAGACGTCCAAAAACGAAATTCGTGCTCGCCGAGAAGATGGTCCTTCCGAAATACGTGACAGCAGGAATGCCCCACCAAAGCAAGCTCATGCTTGGAGGGAAAATAACCCGCCTAACGCGAACAACGGGACGGGAGTTGTTGAACAACCCCAGAACAACCCAAGGGTCAAAGACCAAACCCTCAAAAGGCTAGCTCAAATGGAGGAACTAATGAAGAGGCTCCTGTCAGAGAAGGGAAAAGACGAATATGACTCGGGGGATGAGCTCGAGATTTTTGCCCCCAACATCGTAGCAATGGCATACCCACCGGGTTTTAGGATGCCCCATCTATCCAAATTTGATGGAGCCAGAGATCCGTCGGATTACTTGGGTATGTTCAACACCCTGATGATGGCCCATAATATCGAGCTCGAGCTGAGATGCCTGATATTCCCTTCCCTTCGATCCTGATCGGGTCAGCTAGGCAATGGTTAAAGCAGTGTAAGAAACAGTCGATCAGCTCGTGGAAGAATTTCTCTGCTGACTTCAAGAGGGCATTCCGAGCCTCTCAAGTGGCTCACGTCAAAGTAGATACCCTGGCGAACGTAAAGCAACAACTCGAGGAACCCTTAAAAGCTTATCTGAGCAGGTTCGCCAATGTTGCTGCCTGAGCTAGGGACGCGGACGAAAGTTCCAGACTCATGGCTATGAGAACATGAATCCTTGTTGGGGGTGGGCTGTGGAAAGAAATCCAAAGGAAAGGTGTCAACACTGTGGATGAATTCTTAACAAGGCCCAGGAATGGATAAATTTGGAAGAAGCGAGAGCATCGATTGCAGGAACAAGCCAAGTCCCTGATCAGCCCGTTGGAGTGGAAATGGACGTCACGAATATGACTCAGACCGTTGCCCAGAATAACCAAGGGGTGGAAGCAAGAGGAAGGGAAACGGCGAGGACGGCCAGCATGGTCCAAAGAAGAACAAGCCCGCGGAAAAATTCAAACCGGTCTACGCGGTTTATACCGATCTCACAAACACTAGGGAGCACATTTTCCTAGCAACTTTTGCCCACCTACCCTGGAAAAGGCCAGAGCCCTTGAAAAATCAAAAGGCTAAGAGAGATCCTTCAAAATTCTGTCGATTCCACAACTACATCGGTAACAACATCGATGATTGCAGGCATCTGAAGGATGAGATCGAGACACTGATCCGGGTTGGACCCTTGGCTCAGTATGCCCGGAATCAGGTCACTACGAATCAACCCGCCAGGCAAAACGTTCAATCAGCTCCGGAAGCCCCAGCAAATCCGACCGAAGCCCTTGGGGGATAGGACCTCCCTCCTCCAATAATAGGAGGAGAGATAACCACCATTTCTGGGGGGCCCCATCTGGCAGGCTCGAGCAGAGGTGCTCGGAAAAGATACATCAATGAATTAAAGTCTCATAACGGAATCGAATTTATCCCAGAGCAACCCATATCCAAACAACAGCGACTGGGGAGACAACCAATCAGTTTCACCGAAGATGCCGGTCATAACTAGTTCCCCCATAATGATCCTCTAGTTGTAACCGCCCAGCTCACCAACCGGAGAGTCAGAAGGGTGCTAGTTGATAATGGGAGTTCGATGAACTTGTTGTTTCGGTCCACGTTAGAAAAAATGGGGTTGTCGGTGACCGAACTGAAGGCCACTTCTGTCATGCTGTATGGGTTCTTTGGCGAAGGATCAGCAGCGATAGGAACGATTGAATTAGTAATAACCTTGGGAGAGGGACCTCGAACTGTCTCCAAACTCCTCGAGTGTGTGGTCATCGACTGTCCCACCGCATACAATGCAATTTTGGGTTGGCCTACCTTGATGGCATTTGAAGCCATAACTTATATCCGCCACCTCGCAGTCAAATTCCCCTCCTCTACGGGGATATGTACGGTCTGAGGTGATCAGCTTGCTGCCAGGGAATGCTATAGCATTTCCATGAAGGGAAAATCACAACCCGGGCAGCAGATGATGACCATTCAGGGTGGAAGCGAGGAACCCCAAGAAACGAGAACTAGCTCTAGGATAGAGGAATCTTGGCTGGGCAACGGCATAGGCACCACCCTGAGTGACGATATCGACCCTAGAATTGGCGAAGATAGGTTCGAGCTCCAGGCCATCGAAGAGCTCGAAGAGGTAAATATCGACCCTCAAGACCCTTCGAGAATCGTTACGCTCGGGAAAAACCTTGGGGATGAGAGAAAGGCGGAGCTGCTAAAATTTCTGCAAGAAAATCTAGACGTTTTCGCCTGGTCTCATGAATACATGGTGGGGATCAGCCCAAGCATCATCATGCATACCCTCAGCTTGGACAAAAGCATGCCTGTGAAATCGCAGAAACAAAGGCGTCTGGGCACGACCTAAGCTGCAGCCCTGGAAGAAGAAGTTTCCCAGCTTTTAAAATGTGGTTTTATCCCCAAGGAAAAATACCTGATCTGGGTCGCCAATCCTGTTCTGGTCTCAAAGCCCAACGAGAAATGGCGGACTTGTATCGACTTTTCTGACCTGAATAAAGCATGTCCCAAGGATTGCTTCCCCCTACCAAGGATCGACCAGTTGGTGGACGCCACGGCAAGACACGAGCTCATGTCCTTCATGGATGCGTACTTTGGTTACAACCAGATCGCTATGAATCCTGCGGATCAGGAGCATACCAGCTTCATGACCCCAACCAATGTTTATTGTTACAAAGTCATGCCCTTCGGTCTGAAAAACGCCGGAGCTACATATCAGAGATTGGTCAACAGAATGTTCGTTGATCAGATCGGGAAAAACATGGAAGTGTATGTTGACGACATGTTGGTCAAGTCAAAAATTGTCGATGACCATGTACTCGATCTGAGAGAATGTTTTGAGATCCTAAAAAAGTATGGTATGAGGCTGAATCCCCAAAAATGTACCTTCAGGGCTACATCAGGAAAAATTCTGGGTTTCATAGTCAACACCAGAGGAATAGAGGCGAACCCCAAAAAAATTAGATTGCTACTCGAAATGTCATCACCCTGGCTGCGAAAAGACGTCCAAAGTTTGACAAGAAGGGTGGAAGCCCTTAATCGGTTCATTTCCAAATCTACCGACAAATGTTTGCCATTCTATAACCTACTCCAGGGAAATAAAAAGTTTGAGTGGACCGAAGAGTGCGAGCGTGCCTTCCTCGACCTAAAAGCACATTTAGCCGAGCCGCCCGTGTTGTCTAAGCCAACAGCAGGAGAGCCTCTTTTTCTTTACCTAGCTGTCACGAGAGATGCGACTAGCGCCGTGCTGGTCCAGGAAGAGGACCGGTCTCAGAAGCCAGTCTATTACATTAGCAAAAGGCTCCTTGGAGCTGAATCTCGATATCCGTTGATGGAAAAAATGGCTTTCCGCCTTATCACGGCCTCCAGAAAGCTCAGATCATATTTCCAGTCCCATTCAATCCACGTCATAATCGATCAAACTTTAAGGCAGGTACTGCAGAAACCTGAGGCATCGGAACATCTTTTGAAATGGGCTATCAAGCTCAGCCGATTCGAGATATTGTACGTACCATGAACTACAATCAAAAGCCAAGCTCTAGCTAATTTTGTGGAAGAATGCACTGGATTCCAAGAGGAACCGGTGGAAGAACTGATGCAGGCTGTGTGGAAAGTCTTTATGGACGGTTCCTCTAATGAAAACGGGTCCGGAGCTGGAATCATTTTGATATCCTCAGAGGGACATTGTTTCCACTCCGCGTTACGATTCGGGTTTGAAGCATCCAACAATGAGGTCGAGTACGAACCTTTATTGGCTGGGTTGAGCGTGGCCAAGGAGCTGAAGTCCAGGGCCATCCAGTGCTATAGAGATTCCCAGCTCGTGGTAAACCAAGTATCAGGGGAATACCAAGCGCGGGGAACCAAGATGGCGGCCTACCTGGCCAAGGTAAAAAAGGAGCTTTCTGAATTTGAGTAAAGCCTAGTCGAACAGATCCCTCGGGGGCAGAACGCCAATGCTGATGCCCTAGCAAAGCTGGCCACCTCCAAGGAAGTCGAGACCTTGAGCCTAACACCAGTGGAGTTCTTGGAGAGACCAAGTGTGGTAGAGAATACAACGGAGATCGAGATGATCGATGTTAGGCCAACCTGGATGACTCCCATAGTCGAGTATCTTACCACAGGGAAGTACCCGAAGAGCGAAAGGATGCAAGAAATATACTCTACCAAGCTCCGAGGTATACAGTCATAGATGGAACGTTGTACTGGCGCGGTCTCTCTCTGCCTCTTCTGCGGTGCGTTCTGCCAGAAGAGGCTAAAGTTATTTTGCAAGAGGTGCGTGAAAGCTTTTGTGGAGATCACTATGGGGGGCAAAGTCTGGCCTTGAAGATATTGAGGCAAGGATATTATTGGCCCACTTTATCAAAGGACTCAATTTCTTATGTCCAAAAGTGTGACAAGTGCTAGCGGTTCGCCACGATCGCCCGAGCTCCACCAGTCGAGCTGAAGATGATCTCGTCCCTGTGGCCATTTGCGGCCTGGGGAATTGACTTAGTTGGAGCCCTACCCACGGGAAAAGGAGGAGTTTGCTATGCGGTTGTGGCTATTGACTACTTTACGAAGTGGGTAGAAGCAAAGCCTCTGGCGACAATAACATCAAAGAGAGTCCTCAATTTTGTGGTTAAGAATATCATCTGTCAGTTCAGACTGCCAAGGAAGATCGTGTCAGACAACGAAACCCAGTTCGATAGCGACCTCTTCACCGAATTTTGAAGGAGGCATGGCATAATGGGTTTTTCCTCAGTGGCCTACCCCCAGGCTAATGGATAGGTCAAGGCTGTGAACAAGACGCTCAAGGAAAGTCTTAAGAAGAAGCTGGATGAGGCCAAGGGAGCTTGGCCCGAGCAGCTCCCGCAAGTGCTATGGGCGTACCAGACCTCGCACCGAAATTTGACGGGGTACACCCCTTTTTCCTTGACTTTCGGGAGTGAGGTCGTCCTTCCTATTGAAACAAAGATAGCCTCACTTAGGGTCCAAGCCTTCAGCCAAGAACAGAATGACGAATTGCTCAGTGCGTCCCTTGACCTGATTGATGAAAAGCGAGAAGATTCACAACTACGCCTCGCGCATTATCAGCAAAAGATCACTCATTATTTTAATTCAAAGGTTAAAAGGCGTGCTTTTGGATTGGGAGACCTGGTGCTTCGAATGGTGTTTTTAGCGGGAAAGGACCCCAAAGATGGTTCTTTAGGCCCGAGCTGGGAAGGGCCCTATCAGATCATCGAAATCATGCAAGAAGGCACTTTCAAGTTAGCCCAGCTTAATGGAGAAATGGTGCCACGGACCTGGAATGTTGTGCATTTGAGAAAATATTATCAATGATCAAATCACTCCTTTATGTAAGGCTTGCGTATAAAAGCCAATTAGCTATATGTATAAAAAAATAAATTATAATGGTTTATTAGTTCATTTTTGTTTGTACGATTTTGTTTGTGTAATTAGTTCAAGTAGCCACGCAAGTTCACTTCCTGGTTACTTGGGGGGCAAATCACCCGAGCAGGTTCTAAAACTTAGAAGTTGGTTAAATTGATTAACCAAGTGTTTTTTAGAAAAACACGAGGTGTCAATAAAACTGACGCGAACTGACTTTTTAAAATTAAACATCCTAGACTCGACGAGGATCTAAAACTTAAAAGTTGGTTAAATTGATTAACCAAGTGTTTTTTTAGAAAAACACGAGGTGTCGATAAAACTGACGCGAACTAAGTTTTTAAAATTAAACATCATGGACCCGACCAGGTTCCAAAACTTAGAAGTTGGTTAAATTGATTAACCAAGTGTTTTTTAGAAAAACATGAGGTGTCGATAAACCTAACGCGAACTAAGTTTTTAAAATTAAACATCCTGGACCCGACCAGGTTCCAAAACTTAGAAGTTGGTTAAATTGATTAACCAAGTGTATTTTTAGAAAAACACGAGGTATCGATAAAACTGACGCAAACTAAGTTTTTAAAATTAAACATCCTGGACCCGACCAGGTTCTAAAACTTAGAAGTTGGTTAAATTGATTAACCAAGTGTTTTTTAGAAAAACACGAGGTGTCGATAAAACTAACGCAAACTAAGTTTTTAAAATTAAACATCCTGGACCCGACCAGGTTCTAAAACTTAGAAGTTGGTTAAATTGATTAACCAAGTGTTTTTTAGAAAAACACGAGGTGTCGATAAAACTGACGCGAACTAAGTTTTTATTATTAAACATCCTAGACCCGACCAGGTTCCAAAACTTAGAAGTTGGTTAAATTGATTAATCAAGTGTTTTTTAGAAAAACACGAGATGTTGATAAAACTGACGTGAACTACGTTTTTAAAATTAAACATCCTGGACCCGACCAGGTTCTAAAACTTAGAAGTTGGTTAAATTGATTAACCAAGTGTTTTTTTAGAAAAACACGAGATGTCGATAAAACTAACGCAAACTAAGTTTTTAAAATTAAACATCCTAGACCCGACCAGGTTCTAAAACTTAGAAGATAGTTAAATTGATTAACCAAGTGTCTTTTAGAAAAACACGAGGTGTCGATAAAACTGACGCGAACTAAGCTTTTAAAATTAAACATCTTGGACCCGACCAAGTTCTAAAACTTAGAAGTTGGTTAAATTGATTAACCAAGTGTTTTTTAGAAAAACACAAGGTGTCGATAAAACTGACGCGAACTACGTTTTTAAAATTCAACATCCTGGACCCGACCAGGTTCTAAAACTTAGAAGTTGGTTAAATTGATTAACCAAGTGTTTTTTAGAAAAACACGAGGTGTCGATAAAACTAACGCAAACTAAGTTTTTAAAATTAAACATCCTAGACCCGACCAGGTTCTAAAACTTAGAAGTTGGTTAAATTGTTTAACCAAGTATTTTTTAGAAAAACACGAGGTGTCGATAAAACTGACGCGAACTAAGTTTTTAAAATTAAACATCTTGGACCCGACCAAGTTCTAAAACTTAGAAGTTGGTTAAATTGATTAACCAAGTGTTTTTTAGAAACACACGAGGTGTCGATAAAACTGACACGAACTAAGTTTTTAAAATTAAACATCCTGGACCCGACCAGGTTCTAAAACTTAGAAGTTGGTTAAATTGATTAACCAAGTGTTTTTTTTAGAAAAACACGAGGTCTCGATAAAACTGATGCAAACTAAGTTTTTAAAATTAAACATCCTGGATCCGACCAGGTTCTAAAACTTAGAAGTTGGTTAAATTGATTAACCAAGTGTTTTTTAGAAAAACATGAGGTGTCGATAAAACTAACGCGAACTAAGTTTTTAAAATTAAATATCCTGGACACGACTAGGTTCCAAAAACTTGGAAGTTGGTTAAATTGACTAGCAATGTCCCGCTTCCTTTAAAGGAAAAACAGTCAATAAAACTAACACGAACTAAGTTTCTCCCAAACACATCATAAAATATGAGAAAAAGATTGAGCAAGTAAAACTTGAAATAAATAAAATTAATAAATTGTTTCGAGGAGAAAAACCTCGTGCTAAATATTTACAAACAAAAAGTAAAAATACAAAGAAAAAAACTCTCTAGGCTCCCCCAGGCCGCTCTGAGGATGTCACCTCCTCAATCTCCTGCTCGCCCGCAGCAGAAGTCTGCCCGGTCTCGGTCGGCGACTACAGCTCCTGTAGCAGGCGAGCCTTGAACTTCTCAAGGTAGTACCCCCATGCGTCGAAGGCCATGAAAGAAAAGTTACCGTCCTGGTTGAAGGCCCAGCAGTGGTATATCATGCTCTCCATGGAGGACTTCGATGCCTTATTCTCCTCCAGAATGGCCGCCTCGACCTCCAGCACTTTTGCCTTGGCCCTCTCAAGCTTGCCCTGAAGGGCTGCCGAGGCAGCTTTCGCCTCCTGCTCACCTTCCTGGGCAGAGGTTAGGGCAGCCTTCACCGCCTGTTCGCTCGCATGGGCCACCGCCAAAGCAGCCTTGGCATTCTGATCGCCCTGTTGAGAGGCGGGGAGAGCAGGTTGGGCCACAGTCAGCTCGGCCTTGAGTTCTTCGTTCCTGGCTCTGGCCCGAGATATGTTGCGGTGTTGGGCCAAGACCGCCTACAACAAGCAAAGACACAGTTAGGCACATACCAGAAAAATAAAATACATATAACAAGAGCAAGGTCAGGGAAAATGCTTACTGTGAGGTTCATCCCCAAGGCAGACTCCATGACATTCTCCGGGCTCCTCTCCTCAATCGCCCTCAGGTCGTGGGGCTTGGCCTTGTAAAAATGCTCCACTGAGTAGTTCTTCGTCTCGTAGACGGTCCCCCGAAAAGTGTCTAGAATCAGCTCCAAATCCTGGGGGTTGACGGGGATGCAAACAGTGGTGGAAGGGGCCACTGGAGCCTGAGGACCAACTGGTGCTACCGGTTCCCGAGCAGGAGGTGGAGGAAGGCGAGGAAGGGGCACAGTCGGACCTTTTTTCCCTGGGGCTGCGGCGGGAGCAGCTCCTGAGACCGAGCCTTTCCCCTTAGCTGGGGATTGGGAGGCAGTCGTAGCTGGGGGCGACGTCTTCTTTGAAGTAGGCTGAAGCCTCTTGACAAGGGGGCCCTTACTGGACCTCCCTTCTTGGAACATCAAGTGGATGTCGGGTTCCCCTCTTTGTACCATCTTCTCACCTGAAAAAAAAAAAAGAATGGGAAATGTGTTAGGAATGCGTATACGTTCTCCAAAAAAAATATATTAATAATAAATACATACGAAGTAGCAAAAATCCTACCCTCCGAGCTAAAGGAAGAGTCTATTTCCACAACCTCCGGCCTCGGAGCTGCTAAAGGGGAATGAGAGTCTAGATCAACCACCTCTTGGATTAGGGGAGGTTCCGGGTCAGGCTCTACCTCGGGACTGGATTCCTACACGTATTGCCTAAGTCCGGGAGTGACTATACCCTCGAAAAGGGAGGGTCACGACCTAATATTGGTCCCATACTCCTCAAAAAAGGCCGACCTAAAAGAAAAAGTGTTTTCCACTACTACAGTACCCCTAGGACGACCCATGTCATGACGCAACACTAATTGATCTACGCATTGGAACAAGGTTATTTCTCGGTCTGGGTTGTTTTGGTGGTGATGCATGAGCTGGTTTAACCTAAGGTCTGCGGCTGCCCTATCTAAGTCCCGAAAGGGGCATGCCTTGGCCAGAGGGGTCGGCTGCTGCCCCTGACTGAGCTCGGTCCAAATTGGGGTCCCAAGCAACCTTCGGAGCTCGTCTCTTCCGCACGAGCGGCACCTCGGCCTCCGCTTCCTTCTCGTCGCCACCATCGTCCGTAGCATCGCTCTCGGGAATAGGCGCCAACACGTGGGCTACTAGATGAGTGGCCCGCATCCTCCTCAAAGCCAGAGTCTAGCCTGCGGAGATTAACTTACACGCCAACATCATGTCATCAGACACGAGCTGGCGGTAGTCCTTCTCACTAGGCAGGAGCCCCGCCAGGGTATCGTATTGACCCCCAAGGGTCACAGATTTGGCCGTCCTCGCGAAAATGGATGCATGATGATGCTCCAGTCAGTATACACGCGAAAAGAAAAGAAAAATAAAAAAGAGAAATTTTTTACGCGAGCTGAAGATAGAAGCTTACGAGGACGGTTGAAGTAGTGGTACTCGCAATTGTGAAACCCATTCGACATAAAGAATTGATCTTTGAAGTCATTGGGGAGGCCGGGAAGTTCGATCATCGCGGATGAGTTCGAGAAGCGGGTCAAGTAGTAGAACCCATCACCTCGTCCCCTTTGATCCGGGCTGGCTTTGAGGCAGAAGAAGTAGAGGATGTCTGCCAGGGTAGGGACTTCCCACTCGTGCTTCAGAAAGAGATACCTCTGCCCCGCCAGTAGATGGTAGGAATTTGGAGGTAGTTGAAATGGTGCCAACTTTACATAGTTGAGAAAATCAGAAAAATATTGATCTAGGGGGAGGAAGGCCCCAGCCTTGAGATGCTCATCGCTCTAGGCCACGAAGTCCTCATTGAGGGGTGCGCAGCTCCTCTCACCCTCCAAGGGAGGTCGGGCAATAAGGACGCGGGTCCCAACCTCGATGTTATGGGACAGCATTATCTTATTGACCCTCCTTTGGTTCGTGATCTTCGAGGCTATCCTCATCCCCTCAAAGAAAGCATCAGGTCCCACTTCGATCCCCTTCTCCACCGTGGGACCGAATTGGGGGATGGAAGACTCCACCATGACCTCCTTCCCTTTGCTGGATTGTTGGGACGACGAGCAGGGCGCGCTTTTCTTAGACACATTCCTTTTGGGCCCCATCTGATCGCCTAGCGAACAAGAACGATGAAAAACTTAGTACACGACCTAAAAGCTATGAAAGGACCAACAGCGCGAGAAGAACAAGGGTTTTTCGTGCACGAGCTGAGGTAATCTCAGCCTGCGGTGTGAGGCCACACGCTGCCGTGGCCACGCGCCCAACTTTCCAACAGATCCCTGATATTCAGGGATCCTTGTGTCAGGAGGGTCAGGTTATTACTTGCCTTAAGGGAGAGGTTTTGAGAGAAAAACCACCTAGGAAGCGTGACCCCTAAGCTACCCAGTTTTACACCCTAAAAACCTCTCATCTTCCATATCCCGAATGGGTGTTTCCTAATATTACCCAGAAATATTACCCAAAAATTTACCTAGAAATTACCTAGTTGTGAACATCGCAATCCTAGACATGTTTTAGGTCTACTCAATATGCCTAGAATCGGAACTTATGCCCTAAAAGCCAGTCAGAAACAACCTTATGTTTACAACTATGAGATGTAGGTTTGCATAACAAAGAAAAAGGGAAATCAAACTATAAAACGAGTAGGAAACTTACAATGTATTTTCCAAACAAAGGTTGCTGACGGTGTAGAAGTGGGAGTCCTGGAAGATTCCTTAAGGCTGGACTTCTGAAAGGTTCTTGTGGCAAGAATATGGGGATTCCTAAGATGATAAGTAGAAGAAGAAGAAGAAGAAGAAGAAGAGCTTTTTAAATTTTGAAAGAGAGAAAATACAGGAAAATTTCGAATGAAGGGTGATAAGTACTAAAAATTGCCAGCCTTATTTATACGTAAGAGGCATGAGGAAACGAGGACCATTCTATTAAATTAATGCGAGATACGAGGGTCATAACTCGAAAGATGAAACGGCGGCAAAAAGGTGGCCAGGCCATTTAATTCGATCCTCGAAACCCAAACTGACACCAATCACGGCGTTCCACGTGTCCGATACTCAAGTAATGCACAAGATTTGGATAATCGAAAAGGAAGTTTAAAAGCCCCCACCATGAAAGACGAAAGTAACATCATAGATCACGGGCAGAGGCTTGGGGGGAAATGTACACTCTGAGTATTAGCACATACCTTTTTGAGGCAGCTCGGGAGAAGCGAACTAATAAAGGGCCATAACCGAGGTGCCCCGTGTTCAACGTTCATCTGGAGAAATTTGGTACGATCTCCTAAACAAATAGCTCGAGCTGGCAGATCGTTTAGGTATCTATCACTTGGAACCATTGTCAACATGGCATCAAAAGACACAAGCTAGCACTACATTAAGCTCTTGGTACATCAGAGGCCTGACATATCCCAGGATCTTTATAAAGTCAACCACGCAATATAAACGTGCGTATAACAGATATCACGTGTCTGTTTTATTCCCGAATTCTCGGATACGCAATATAAACGTGTGTGATCAGACATCCCATACCTGATTTAGGCCATGCGGCCCATTACCCATTTTTATCTACTGATTAGACCACACTTCAGTGTAAGGTTTAGATATTAATCATCAGTGTCTCAGAAATGATGTGAGGGATAAAGAGATCATGGGATGACCCCAATGCTTACTCAGAGATCATTCTCCTATAAATACCAAGACCCTGGGTAGTGCAAAGGGTTGGATTCTTCTGGTAATGAAAATACTCTGTAAGAAATAGCAAGGATAGATCAATAATATTGGCTCGTGGACTAGGGGGATTTTAACCTCCGAACCACGTAAAAAAGGAGTGACCATCTTTCTTTGCAATTAGTTTCCATATTCTCTTGATGATTCATTGCCAGCAGTCTTGAATATTATCATTTTCTTATTGCGGTTTACCATTAAACACTAATTCATCCCGTTTATTCACATAATTCACTGTTGGTGAAAAACCGCGTCAACAACTTGTTTTTTAATTTTTCACTAACATTGCAGTATAACTATGGTGTTTCTTTATTAATAATAAAACCAAATAAAGTAAATAATTAGTTATATGAATTAATAATAAGTTGGTTAATTATGTTATTTTAAAAAAGTTGGTATGTCAGTGAGTATTTAAGGAAAAGTGTACAAATCAAATTGGTTATATATAAAAATAATTAATACGTTTTGGGTATATAACAAAGCTATAATTATTTAATTCAATGTGTATAGATATGTAAAGTCTCCAACCTTTAATTGACTTTAATTGCATGTTTGAGTCCAAATAACTCACTTATCGAGTTAAGCACTATTTTAAACACACAGTTTAACGATCCTGAATTAGTAGGGCGTTGCCGTTTCCAAAAAAAATTCAAAATTTTGAATCAATATTTTAGAAAGTTAGTTATAAGAATTTATGGAAATCCTGAAAGGTCATGTGTAAAAAGGCCATAGAAAATATGACTTTATAAAAGTTAATTTGACAAAAGTTAGAGATATTGGAATGCCATATTTTTATACATTAACTTTTAAAATACCATATTTTTAAAAAGATCCTTTTATATAATTGTAAACACGTTTTTTAATATTATTTGACTTTAATTAATTCTTACGTGTTATATATGGCCAGAGTATTTAATAGTGATGAGGCTCTAACTAACTAGATAGAAAATCTAGAGATATCTTTATGCATATAATAACAATGTTTAATTCGTACATACAAATTTTAGAGGACAATTATCTTAATATTGGAAAGAAAAAAGTAAAAAAAAAATATAGATTTGAATCTCTAGGGTAAAGACTTCGTCGATTCTTAGAAACTTTTTTTTGGTAGAAGAAGAATACAGAAATTTTTTTGGTCTTAAGATATAAAAGAATGAGACATTAAATTGATTATAGATTTAATATGTTATATTGGGGTTAGACTATTAGCCATGGCTAAAATTAGAATCAAATTAAATAAATGGGATTAGAATTAGACTAACAAAATGGATGGTTAGGATTAGATTTTAGGTTTTAAATTTAATATTTGGGCTTAATTATTTGAATTGATTTTGGGTTTCAGATCTAGCTTCCGTAACAAACTCGTTTTATATGTCCAACAATGATCAAGTTGAATAAAACTAACATAAATTTCTCACAACTTGAAATTGATTATATTTAAAGTGTTGGAAAGCTAACAAAATTCTTTACAATATTATGTGAAATAAAATTGTTCAAATTCTGAAGTTATCCTACTTAAATTGACATATTTTAGAATTTTTATGCTTCAGAAGTCATAGACTAATAGTTTCAAGCAACATAATACTCAATTAAAATATGAAATCATCAATACACCAAGTCACCAGTAAATAACTTAAATACATTGATAGAAAGACATAATTCATCATGTATACCTATAAACATCTTATACCCATGACAAAGCATTACACAAGATCAGGTGTACCACAAAGATAGTGGTTGGGCAATGCATGAAATGAGATAAATTATTGACAAAAGAAATGTAATATCGGGCCAAGTAAGAAAGATGTACTTTAAACTGCCAACAATATTATGAGAGTTATTGCAGGTGTGGACTAGATATTGCCAAATAAACTCCTAAGCGATCGTAGTAGTAAACGGGTTATGTCGTATCCACATAGAGGCGAACACAACTAAAGATTTGATTCGTAAATAAAAGATAAAAATAAGGTAGAATTGAAGAAATGAATTTCGTGAAAGTAAAATGATAGATTAGGGAAATCGATCAGATAAAAAGCATGACAAGGTAAAGATGCAGTGCTCTAAAACATATTCTAATATTGATATTAATTCAAAACACAGTTGCAATTCTACACCATTAATTGCAACTAGAAGATGTATATGTTAAAAGCACAAATTAAATTGAATCTAACTCCTAATTTCATAACATATCATATTATATATCCAAAAGCGACAAAATACTATTGGCAGAATGCAGTAAAAGACATACAATATAACAAATATACTAAAATAAATTAGCAATCTAAGTTACATAAGAAAAGCATGACTGAACTAATGTAAAAGATGCTAAATAATTTTAGAAAAGAAATTAGAAGATGAGAAATGAAATAATTAATGTCATATGGAAATGAAGCATAAGAATAGTCAATATCACTATTGAGAATGAGAAGTACAACAACTACATTCTAACCTCACCAATATTTCTAAAATACTTCACTCATTTTTGTCTCTTAAAACAAGCAAAACTAAGCTAGAAATAAGAAAATAAACAAAATAATAAAGTATTTTTTTCCACTCTAAAATCTGATGATTTACATTGGTATTGGTTCTCTATTTATAGAGAAAATTTTGCTCCAAAGTGTGTATTTCATGCATTGGAAAGTGGAGAAAGTGGCTTCAAAATCTGATGCAAAATGGGGGCAAGTGGGACACGTGGCAGGCTCGGATTGACTTTGGAAAAGGTGGTAGGCACTGGTGGGACAAAATGGGCACGTGTCGACATCTGGAGGCTTCGGCAGGCAATGGTTGGGCACGTGGTGTAACGCTCTGGATAACCAAGACCGTTACACTGTGTGTTTAAAATAGTGCAAGACTTGCTAATCAAGTCATTTAGACAAAGTGTGAACTATAAACCATCATCAGAGTAGGAATAAAAGATTTTGGTCACAAACAGGCTATTTTCATTAAAATGACGGTTTAATACATGGAAACTCAAAACAGGATTTAGACGTCTTAGTTACAACAAATTCCAAGAGTTACAAGTATTTCAAGCCACTCTAATGGCAAAATATACATTTTAGGTTTCCGTCCCTGTACAATTTCTCGACCGTGGCGGCCGAGCAGCTGACAATGTACACCTTGCCCCCAGAGCTCTCCAACTCATGGTTGATTCAGCCTACCCTCGCCTTTACCTGCACCACATAGCACCCGTGAGCCGAGGCCCAGCAAGAAAGCATGATAACAAAGCAAGATCAACATCACTTATCAAATATTTCACAATGCACAACTAGGAATTCAACATTTCATAACATTTATCCAATCAGTGATAACTCACAACAGAATAACTGTTGTCATCCAAATAGTCAACAAATCACATTCATAGCACAATATTCATGATCATAATCAACAGTTTATCACATCATCAAATGATATTCAGGGTCAGCGCCCTTAGTCGCACCCTCTATTTAATACACTGTCTTCGGCTCTCTTGGGCCGCCCCCAGTGTAATACTCACTGACTCCGGCCAGCTTAACCGAGCTCAGTGATAAATAAGCTGCCTCAGCTACCAGTGGCCGAGCCGCGCCCTGTGCGCGAATATTGATTCCGACACTCTTAGGCCGGCTATTGCATGTCCCATGGCATAATAATACCATCTCATAACATGATATACAAATGTAGGGAGCTCTTAGTCCCATTGTGTCCACATGGTTAATCACATTCACATAATAATGCATACAAACATAGGGAACACTTAGTCCCAACCTAGCCACATAATCAGGTGCAGCTTTCTTACCTGTATCCTAAGCTTCCGATGCCCTAAAGCCGCGAGCACGGTCCTCTAACCCGAGCCTCACCAAAGACCTAGTCACAACACAAATGAAACATCATTTATCACTAACCAATCCAAAACTACTTCCCAAGACCAATCCCACACTCTCGGAACCCCCAAAACCCTAAAACAATGCACCGAAGACATCCCCCGAACCCCTGGAGCAAAGGCTCAAAATTGCAAAATCCCATGTTCTGAAATTGGCCTAGCGCCGCGGCACAGCCCTATAGGGCCGCGGCGCCCAGCAAGTTTGAGCCGCGGCGCCCAGCAAGTCAGAGAACTTGCTCTGCCCAGAATCAGCCTTGCGCCGCGGCGCGCAAGAACAGCGCCGCGGTGCTCCTTCGCGAGCCCAGAAATCTGGGTTTTTCCTTGCGTTTTTTCCCGAGCCTAAACCATTCCAAATGATTCCAAACAAATACCTAAGCCCAAGAATCAATTCAGAACCCCAAATGAACCCTCTAACAACCCATAAACATCATAAACAACCCCAATCACACAAGCACACCCCAAGATCCTATCTTGAGTTTCAAATTCCTAAAACTTTAACCATGGCTTCCAAAACTATAAATCATGCTTCAAAAGTCTTAAACCACACCAATTACGAAAATTAAACATGCTAAAGATTCTTACCTCAATCAAACTCAGCTTGAACTCCTCCCAATTCCAACTCCCAACCTCTTTCCTCTTGATTATCCTAATTGAATTTCCAAGTAAAACCAGCCATATTCCCTTTAAGTTTTCCCACTCAATCTCTGAAAATTCAGACTTAAATTCAACTTTAAACAGAGCACAATTCTTACCTTTGAGCAATCCTAGCTTAAATCTGGTTTTGGTTGCCTCAAACTCCTTTGAATCTCCTCCTAGGTCACAAGTTCAACCCCTTCTTCATTTCCCCTTTCTTTCTAGCTCTTTCTTCCAAATTCAGCATAAACCAAAACATGATCAAGTGTAGTACGTATTCCCTTCTCCTTCAGCTGAAGTAATCCTAATCCTTTCCTAATGACCATTTTACCCTTCCATCTATTTCCCATTCCAACTAAACCTCAAGGCCCTTTTTTTCATTCCTACTTCCTTACAATTCTACCATTTCTCCATCTAAACCTGTTACTCTCTATGGTTACTAACAGTTACACAGGTTACCAAATTACCAGTTACCATTATCTCACAAGAGCTAAATTACAAAATCCTCGAAATACCCCTAGACGCCTCCCGAGCCGGGTATAAAATCCCGTTGTGACTTTTGAGTTATCTAGCTCTCTAGGACCGTCTCGGCACGTGCATCACATTGACATCACCACACCCTCGTGGTACAAATCACATAACATAATTATCACGTTTATGCCCTTAACGGGCTAAAGTTATCACATAACATAATACACATAGTCATATATAACATGCTTTAAATCATAATCATGCATCTTAATCATTAAATTCTGACATACTTTCCATTTTGCCCTCCAGGCACACTAATCAAGGCCCTTAAGCCTTATTAGCAAATTTGGGTCGTTACACGTGGGGAGCAGCTGCAGGCGACTGGGGGACAAAAGGTCACGTGGCGCTTTCTGACTGGCTCGGCAGGAGGCGTGGGACCGTGGCGTCAGGCGGCTCGTCAGACGAAGTCAGGTAGCGTCAGGCTGTTAGGCGGACGGGACAACTCGTCAGGCGGGCTTCAGGCGGCTGCAGCTCGGCTTGGCAGGGGGCTCGGCTTTGGCTCGCGTGGCTCGGCAGCTGAAGGCTTGGGCCTATGCTCGGTTTTGGGCCTAATTTGCTCAACAATTGTCTTTAAAAATGTCATATGTTTCTATTCTTTCTTCTTCCTTTTTCTTTGTGTCAAAATACATTTTATTTCCTAAAAATTGAACACAAATTAAAATTAAGATTAATATTAATATTTTCAAAAATAAAATATATTACAATAAATTCTTAAAAATATTAATTAAAACTTAATTTATTTTAAACTTTAAAAATAATAAAATAATATTTTTTAGCTCTAATCACAACCCCCAACTAGCTTATTGCTAGTCTCTAGCAATTCAAGCGAAATGATAAATGTCAACATGATATATTTGAGGTCAAAAATTATAAAAGAACTTAAGTATTAACACAAAATGTTAGTAGCAAGTCAACAAGAGTTATCAAAACTACTTCGAATAAATCTAGAGTTTTGAGTGTATGCACCAAACTTGTACCTACTTACCGCAAACCATAGTACATAAAGCCCTCGAAATTATGCCAAGTAAAAGTCTCAACTCCACTAACCTCTCATGTAATTGAACATATTTAAAGTTTAAGGGTTTCTCTCATGGAGTTGGAAAAGAAGTAAGTACTCATCAAATGGGTATATATTTAGGACAAAATCATAAATAATTATTGAAATGAATATAGGAAATAAACTATTTGGACAACCACCATAAAAAGTACCACAAAACCAGTTTTTCAAGATTTTTAGGTTAAATAAACAATCTTTACATTTATTCTAAGAGCCATAAAATAAAACATGAAATTAATAAACACACATATTTTTTCATGGACACAAGAGACAACATAATTGAAAATGATAGACTATTGCTCTTGTGTCTTTCTTTTTTTCTCTATTTTTATAATTTTTTTTCTTTTTCTCTTTTTTCGTCTATTTTTTCATGAAGAACATAATAAAAGGCTCTCTAATAAGATTTGTCTATAGAAAATATTATCCCTAAAACATCATCCATTCATACCACAATACATTGTCCAAATAATTATAACAATTTCTAAGAATCAATAAAAATTTTAAAAGTTGTTTTCTCAAGTCTCGTCTCTCACACAAAAGAATGAATTACTTAAACGTGAATTTTTTTTAAGCAAATATGTGATAACAACCATCTTACCAGAATGTTTGGCATGTGCATTAGGTAACTCTAGAGAAACTCTTAGTATTACAAATAACAAAAATTGAGTCAAAAGTAACATTTTGCAAGAATAAATAAGTAATTTTAAAAAAAATTGACCATGAAAATATTAGTATGACAAAAATCAATATGAACGTGCATGAATATGCTCACTACCCCCAACCAAAATCAGACAATGTCCTCATTGTTTAAAAATATATACACGAAAAGCGTGAAATGAGAACATGTAGAGAGTGAGCTAATGCAAAATGATATGATATTGATTCTTAGAAAAGAAAAAAATAAATGACAAGACAAACTATCATAATAAAATAAAAAGGAAAAATAAAACAAATAACAAAAATAAAACATACCAGAAATAAAGAAAGCAAGGAAAGATAGAACCTGATTAGTCTTGGCAAACTGGAGAAAAGCCTCCTCACGTTGGTTCACCAACTCAATATTCTTGACTATCCAGTATCAAAAATGAATTTTCTTTTATTATGTGTCTCAAAAATGGAAGTATTAGTAACATTCTCAGGATAGAGAAAATGTTCGTTTTCAGTATCGTGGAGGAAATTGTGTGATTGATTCTTTGAGAAAAAATTTCGAATTTCCTCCACAATAAGATTTATCACATCAATATGATAACACTTGTTTTCATTCAGGGTTGTTGGAAGAATTTCAGCATGAGGAATATTTTCACTCCGGATAGTAATGGCATCATCCTCATCAAATTTGTAGGAAATAGGATTAGAGATTGGTGCCATTGTTTCCTCGTCTGTTTGGAATTGGCTGAAATAATGTGAATTAACTTTGTCGGTCAATTCTGAAAATTGAGTTCGAATTTCCCTAAGTTCCTCCATAATGTGTTTAGTAATGTTTCTTATGTGTTCAATAAAGTTCATTTGTTCCTCCATAATTGTGTATAATGTTTCCTCTAAGGAATTTTTATTACTCCAAACATTATGTGGAGGTTCATGGTAAGAGTTAGAAAAATCGTGCTCAACATTCCTACTAGATGGTGCCAATTCCTAACCAATCGGTGCACGGTAGTTGTACTTAGACTTCTAACATGAAGCGACAAGGTTTTTCCATCTAAGATTACTGTTCTTGTAGTAAGAATAGTATTGAAAGGCTTCCTCCCTTTCTCTAAGAGTTGAGTAATCTTGAGCAAAATGGTCGACTCTTTCACAGTGAAAATATGATTCATCATACTCTACCCTTATGACCTCGTTACTTTCTCAATCATACTTAGCTTTCAAGTTTTTGAATTCTCTAGTCAAGAATTCTACTTCAGATTTAAGGTACTCTCTTTCGCTAAGTTGGTAGGCACCTCTAAAATTGCTAGTACCCTTAGTAGCACTAGATTTTGGATTGTGTTGAAGTGAAGAGAGATATATATTGGATAATAGTACTCAAAACGTCGATGATCGTCTTCATTCATTTGTTACTTTATTTTTTTATTTTTTTTAAGTATTATAAGCGCAAGTGTGTAATAGTGCAATAAGTATACACCAAAAATGTTATCAGGCCAATTGGGAAGGCTGCCAAGGTACCACTTTAGGCCCAAGAACTTTTCTAGAACTCCCCGAGGTTCTTAGAATAGGTTGGAGGGTAACGCTAACACAGACCTTATTTAAAAACTTATTTTTCTAAGAAAGAACAAGTTTGGTTTTTACTGATTTCCAAAATTACACAAATGTTCTCAATACTTTTTTTTTTAATGCTTTAAAATTTTATGACTCAAAATTTTATGTTTTTTTTTCGGAAAGAAGAAAAAAAAAACCTAAATCTAAAAAATAAAATTTTTAACCTAAACCTAAAAGTAAAATAAATAAAAAAATAAAGTAAAAATAAAAATTACTAAGGAAAAAAAATTAAAAGAGAAATTAAAAAAATATATATATAGTACTTTTTTTTTATAAAAAAAATAATTTACTATGCAAACCTTTTATTGTAGAATTACATCCTCGGCAACGGGGCCAAAAATTGATATCGCCCAATAAACCCCTAAGTGGTCGTAGTAGTAAACGGGCTATGTCGTATCCAAAGAGAGGCAAACACAACTAAAGATTTGATTAGTAAATAAAAGATAAAAATAAAGTAGAATTGAAGAAACGGATTTTGTGAAAGTAAAATGATAGTGAAATTCCGTTTTTTATGATTACCAACTTAATTATTCAAATTAAATAATTAATTGATGAACTGTTACAGAAATGTTTAAACAGACACAGAGACTGTTAGAACAGAAACCAGATATGTTTAAACAGTTTATCACCAGAAGATAAAAACGAACATAAGGTAAAGAACACACGAAATTATACGTGGTATCAGCAATCTTAACAGATTGCTACTAGTCCACGGGGCCACGCCCAGAGAAGAAATTTATTAGAAGAATATCTAAACGATTACAAAACCAAATTGACTTATACAAATAAAGACTCCCTCTTCAATTTGTCGCAACTGTTGTAATCTAAACTCCTAATCAAATTTCTGAAGTGTTAAAATCTTGAACTCCCTTCAAATCATAACACTTGCACTTTTCCTCCCGAAAAGTGACTCACGAACAAGACTTCTCTCGAAGCTTGAGCAACAATGTCCAAGTGTGTTCAACATGCACAATTAACACAAAGAAAACAATACAAAAGTACACTGTAATAAACCACTAAGAACTTGCTGGACTCAAGTTCTTCACATAATAAAAAGTCTCTCTAAAACTTGAAAATATTTGGAAAATAATACACCAAGAGAGATGATCAAAAACCAACGACCTAAGGATGATTTTATACCCTTTATAATCCTTTTAGGTCGTGGAAAACAAATCAAAAACCAATAAGCCAATAAATGGAAAATCTTCCCAAACAGGAAAGTCAGGATCTGTTCAAACAGACTGGCAATCCGTTCAAACAGATTTATTGAACTTGGATAGTTTTTAAACTCAGTTTCCTTAAATAAATAAGGAAACAAAATATACATTATCTCTGCAAGCTGTACACGATTTCTAGACAAACAAATCAGATCAAGAAATAAAAATAAATACCAATAATTTCCATATAAACAAATTTCAAGAAAAGATATTCTTTTATAGGAAATTATATATTTATTTTATTAACATATATAGAATAATCTGATTAGAAAACATTTCACAACAAAACAGGAAACTACCCATTTCGAAAATACCACACAATATATTTCGAAAATACATTCCATAATTAATTTTGTCAATTTTATCAAATATGCCAATAAAGGATTTTACAATCTCCCCCTTTGGCAATTTGATAGACAAAATTAATTCAAAAACCTGCAACACAAATGTTAGTTACAAGTAAAGAGAAAAATAAAACTCCCCCTACAAACATGCATTAACTTATAACAAACATATAAAGATACTAGACTTACTCCCCCTCAAAATAAGAAAGTCCAGAGTTAAACATAGCAGGTTTTTGGAGGTACTCTCCCCCTTTGTGTCTTTCAAAGAAACCAAAGAAACAAGAGAGGCTCGAACAACAGCTAGTTCTGTAGCAGCAGTTCCTGAATCTGTGGGAACATGTGAGAATTCAGGAGGAATGTCATCTCAGGCAAACTTCAGAGATTGAGTAGCAGGGGTCTTCTTAGAAGAAGCTCCATGAGTTTTCACCATTGTTCCTTCTCTGAAAAGTAGCAAACACTTACAAAAACAATCAGAGAAAAAAAATAAGAAGAAGAAGACTTAGAGGGATCGTGGGAAGGTGACAAGCTTTTTAAGGACAAGAACTTTCCTTTTAAGACACCCGCAACAAAAAGAGGTTTCCCCTTTTTTTATTTAAAAAAATAAAAGGAAACAAACATTAATACACACGATAAAAAAAAAAAACAAACTTACCTTTTTTTTATTTGTTTTTTTTATTTAAAAAAATGCTAAACAAAGTACAAAACAATAAAGAGACAAATCATGGTATTCCAAATAGAGAAAGAGGACAAAATAAATTCCTTGGAGACAAAGAATATATTAAATCACACAAAATAAATGCATAATTTCACATAATTGCCACAAAGATTCGGTCCACCATGAATTTCCTTGTCAATCAAATTTTTATATATATATAAATGCACAAAAATAAAACTCAACCAAAAATATATGTTTTGATCAATGAGTGTCATCCTTGAAAAAAAAAATCAAGCAACTGAAAATAAGTGTTAGTGTATAACATGGATAAGAACACTTGTGAAAATGAAAAATTAGAAAGAATATTCGAGAGAAATAAAGCACAATTCAGTCACAAGCACGTATTCTTAAGTGAATCAATCAACATGTATGAGTCTTACACACATTTTTTTTTATTATAAATTGTGTACAATTTTTCTTGCATAGTTTCAAGCATAAGTGTGTGACAGTGTATGCAAGGGAACATTGCCCAATGACAAATAAGTCTTTTTCGAAATTGTAAATAATTGTAACCCATGAAGACGTTGTCACACTACACCAGTGGTAGCCCTTTTCTATGGTAGCGTATCCCCTTTATAACTCTGAATTACAAAGTTCCAACTTACTCAAAAGACGGCTTTCACACACTGATGTAGGTAGCTCTATTCTTGCACAGGAGCTTGAAACAATGCTACACAAAAGGAAGCCCAAACATTTAACCATTGATTGATTGACTTGAATATGCCTAGGAGGAATTGATTATTTTTCTCTCAAGAATATACAACTAAAATCTCATAAACACAAGTCAGATTATCCAGCTTGACACACAACAAAATTTTCAAATTAATTGACAATTTTCTTAAACTTAAATAACACACATTTGATCAAGAGGACAACACAATAACAAGGAAATATAAAGAGAACAAACCCCCAAAGATTTTCGGAGGAAATCAAAGCGAACCGAATCAAGAGCTTTAGTGAAAATATCAGCAATTTGTTTATGTGTTTCAATATATTCCAAGACAAGAACTTTATTTTCAACTAATTCTCTTATGAAATGATGACGAATATCAATATGTTTAGTACGATAATGTTGCACAGGATTTTTTGAAATATTAATTGCACTTGTATTATCACAAAAAATAGTTAAAATGTCAAGATCAAACCCATAATCCATCATCATTTGCTTCATCCACAACAGTTGAGCACAACAACTTCCTGCTGCAATGTATTCTGCCTCAGCTGTTGAAAGAGAAATAGAATTTTGTTTCTTGTTGTGCCAAGAGACTAGATTATTTCCCAAGTAAAAACATCCTCCACTAGTGCTTTTTCTGTCATCAGTGTTACCTGCCCAATCAGCATCACTAAAACACACTAGATTAGGGTTAGTTTCTTTTGAATACCAAATACCATAATCAACAGCCCCATGAACATATCGAATGATTCTTTTGACAGCTACAACATGAGACTCCATGGGATTTCCTTGGTACCTGGCACACACACCAACACTATAACTCAAATCAGGTCTACTAGCAGTGAGATAAAGGAGACTACCAATCATACTCCTATACAGTGTAGGATCAACTTTGACACCATTTTCATCTTTGGATAACTTCACAGTCGTTCCCATTGGTGTTTTGGCAATCTTTGAACTTTCAAGTCCAAACTTTCTGACCAAGTTCTTAGCATATTTGCTTTGAGAAACAAATGTGCCTTCATCTAACTGCTTGACTTGCAAACCTAAGAAATAAGTCAATTCTCCCACCATGCTCATTTCAAATTCCTCTTTCATTTGTTTCACAAATACCTGCACCTCATTGTCAGAAGTAGAACCAAACACAATATCATCAACATAAATCTGAGCAATAATTATGTTAGATTTAATATTTTTGATATATAAAGTTTTATCTACTCCACCCCTTTTGTATCCATGAGAAACAAGAAATTGAGTGAGTCTCTCATACCAAGGCTGAGGGGCTTGCTTCAAACCATAAAGAGCTTTCTCCAATTTGTAAACATGATTAGGTGCATAGGGATCTTCAAATCCTTTGGGTTGTTCAACATATACCTTTTCATTCAAGATCCCATTGAGAAATGCGGATTTGACATCCATTTGGAACAACCTGAAACCAATCAAACAAGCAATAGACAATAATAATCTAATTGATTCAAGTCTTGCAACAGGTGCAAATGTTTCATCAAAGTCTATTCCTTCCACTTGTGTGTACCCTTGTGCCACTAATCTTGCTTTATTTCGCATAATTGTTCCAAATTCATCAGATTTATTCTTGAAAATCCATTTTGTACCAATAATATTGGTATGCAACGGTCTTGGCACAAGAATCCACACTTTGTTTCTAAAAAATTGTTCCAATTCCTCCTGCATAGCTATAATCCAATTTTCATCGGTTAAAGCTTCTTTCACATTTTTAGGCTCAAGTAAAGATAAGAAACAAACAAATTGAACAACATTACTAAACCTTCTTCTTGTGACCATACTGTCTTTTGGATTTCCAAGTATTAAATCTGTTGGATGATTTAATTTAACTCTGGTTGATGGCTCCTTTTGGACTTCATCCGAAATAATATCTGGAAATTTCTTTTCTGTCTGTCCAGAATCTGTTTCATCATATTCGTGCTCTGTTGGAACAGATGGACCATACGTTGCAACAGTAGTATCACTGACAGAAGCTTCTTCGTGTTTTTCAGTAGTATCACTGACAGAAGCTTCTTCGTGTTTTTCAGTAGGTTCATCAACAAACCTATCAATTTCTTCCTCAGTAGAAAACTCAGAAAAATCCATGGCATCATCAATAACAACGTTAGCCGACTCCATTACAGTTTGGGTTCTCATGTTATACACACGATAAGCCCTACTATTAGTGGAGTATCCAATAAAAACACCTTCATCACTCTTAGCATCAAACTTACCAAGATTTTCTCTATCTCTCAAAATGTAACAAACACATCCAAAAATATGAAAATAAGCCACACTTGGTCTCTTACCTTTCCAAATTTCATAAGATGTTTTAGATGTACCTGGACAGAGAAAAACACGGTTTATGATATAGCAAGCAGTGTTAATTGCTTCTGCCCATAACCGTTTGGTCAATTTTTTTCTATTTAGCATCACTCTAGCCATTTCTTGAAGAGTGCGGTTTTTCCTTTCTACAACTCCATTCTGTTGAGGAGTTTTGGGAGCTGAAAACTCATGAGAAATACCTACAGACTTACAAAAATTATCATAGACAGAATTCTCAAACTCTTTACCATGATCACTTCTTATACGAACAATTTTTCCAATGTTGCAATCTTTTTCAACTTTTAATTTCAAGCAAAGAGTTTTAAATGCATCAAAAGTATCATATTTTTCTTTTAAGAAATCCACCCAAGTATATCTAGAAAAATCATCCACACAAACAAAAATATACATTTTCCCATTTAAACTCTCAATTTGAATTGGACCCATAAGATCCATGTGAAGAAATTCTAAAACTTTCGAAGTGTTTATGCCAGAAACACTTTTATGTGTAATTTTTAATTGATTGCCAAGTTGACAACTCTTGCACTTACCATCAGATTCTTTACCTAGCTTAGGTAAACCACGAACAATCCCTGCATGTGACAATTTTTTCAAGGCTCTGAAATTTATGTGACCAAGTTTAGCATGCCACACATCAGTGTTATTTCTCACAACAGATTGACACATAATAGAAGGCAAAAGAGTATTGCAATTGTCATTAGATCTAAAACCTTCAAGAACATTCTCACCATTCTTATTTAAAACATAACAATTCTCTTTATCAAAGTTAACAGTATAACCTTGATCACAAATTTGACTTATGCTAAGTAAGTTAGCTTTAAGTCCTTCCACAAGTAACACTCTTTTGATTTTAGGTAACCCTTCAAAGTTAAGAGTACCCATTCCAAGAACATTACCTTCAATTCCATTCCCAAAAGTAACAGATCGACAATGCATAGGTTTTATGTTTGTAAGAATGGACCTGTCACCTGTCATATGTCTTGAACAACCACTGTCAAAATACCAAAAATATGAAGAAGCAGATCTATGATATTTACTAGTAAAACCAGCAAAACAATTATTCTTTTTTATCCATATTTTCCTTGATTGAATATTTTTCTTTTTTACGAGTACTAGGCTTGTCTTTTTGACGAATCTTTTGATTTAACTCAAAGGTACGAAGTGACCCCATCAATTCTTCTACTTTCATAGTACTGAAGTTTTTTGCCTCTTCCATAGCAGTGGGCTTAACATTGAACCCTATCAGGAAGAACTCGAACGATTTTTCTAACAAGAACAGAATCATCAAGTTTCTCACCAAGTGCAAAATGCTCATTAGAAATATCAGATAATCTCTCATAAAATTCATAAAGTGTTTCAGAATCAGACATCCTAAGGTCATCAAACCTAGTTTGTAATATAATAAATCTAGATCTTTTGACATCTACAGTTCCTTCAAACTGAGTTTGAAGAATTGTCTAAGCATCTATAGCCAAGACACATGTGGAAAAAAGTTTAATAAAACTTTCTCCAACACCATTGAAAATGGCGTGAAGAGCTTTATTATTATAACTGGATAATTTTTCTTCTTCTGTATCCCAAACAAGTTCAGATTTTACCTTTGTGCCTCCATCTTCACCTTTTTCGGTAAGAGGTGACCATCTAGACAAAATTTCTCTCCATGCTTTCTCATCTTGAGCTTTTATGAAAGCTCTCATCCTAACTTTCCAATATGGATAGTTTGAATTATTAAGCAATGGAGGTCGAGACACCGAAATACCTTCTGCAAAGAAAAACATTTCACACAAAACAAATCAAACGGAAAATAACCACAAGATCTCACTAAGAGTTTAGTGAACCACTTTGATACCAATTGAAATTCCGTTTTTTTATGATTACCAACTTAATTATTCAAATTAAATAATTAATTGCTGAACTGTTACAGAAATATTTAAACGGACACAGAGACTGTTTGAACAGAAACCAGATATGTTTAAACAGTTTATCACTAGAAGATAAAAACGAACATAAGGTAAAAAACACACAAAATTATACGTGGTATCAGCAATCTTTGCAGATTGCTACTAGTCCACGGGGCCACGCCCAGAGTATGAAATTTATTAGAAGAATATCTAAACGATTAAAAAACCAAATTGACTTATACAGATAAAGACTCCCTCTTCAATTTGTCGCAACTGTTGTAATCTAAACTCCTAATCAAATTTCTGAAGTGCTAAGATCTTAAACTCCCTTCAAATCATAACACTTGCACTTTTCCTCCTGAAAAGTGACTCACGAACAAGACTTCTCCCGAAGCTTGATCAACAATGTCCAAGTGTGTTCAACCTGCACAATTAACAAAAAGAAAAAAATACAGAATTACACTGTAATAAACCACTAAGAACTTGCTGGACTCAAGTTCTTCACATAATAAAAAGTCTCTCTAAAACTTGAAAATATTTGGAAAATAATACACCAAGAGAGATGATCAAAAACCAACGACCTAAGGATGATTTTATACCCTTTAGAATCCCTTTAGATTGTGGAAAACAAATCAGAAACCAATCAGCCAATAAATGGAAAATCTTCCCAAACAAGAAAGTCAGAATCTGTTCAAACAGAATGGCAATTCATTCAAACAGATTCATTGAACCTAGACAGTTTTTAAACTCAGTTTCCTTAAATAAATAAGGAAACAAAATATACACGATTTCTAGACAAACAAAATAAATAAGGAAACAATAAATTATCTCTGCAAGTTGTACACGATTTCTAGACAAACAAATCAGATCAAGAAATAAAAATAAATACCAATAATTTCCATATAAACAAATTTCAAGAAAAGATATTCTTTTATAGGAAATTATATATTTATTTTATTAACATATATAGAATAATCTGATTAGAAAACATTTCACAACAAAATAGGAAACTACCCATTTCGAAAATACCACACAATATATTTCGAAAATACATTCCATAATTAATTTTATCCATTTTATCAAATATGCCAATAAAGGATTTTACAGATAGATTAGGGAAAGCGATCAGATAAAGAGCATGGCAAGGTAGAGATGCAGTGTTGTAAAACCTATTCTAATATTGACATTAATTCAAAACACAGTTGCAAATCTACACCATTAATTGCAACTGGAAGATGTATATATTAAAAGCACAAATTAAATAATCTATATTAAATTGAATCTAACTCCTAATTTCATAACATATCATATTATATATCCAAGAGCAACAAAATACCACTGGCAGAATGCAGTAAAAGACATACAATATAATAAATATACTAAAATAAATTAACAATCTAAGTTACATAAGAAAAGCATGACTGGATTTATGTAAAAGATGCTAAATAATTTTAGAAAAGAAATTAGAAGATGAGAAACAAATAATTAATGACATATGGAAATGAAGCATAAGAAGAATCAATATCACTATTGAGAATGAGAAGTACAACAACTACACTCTAACCTCGCCAATATTTCTAAAATACTTCACTCATTTTTGTCACCTAAAACAAGCAAAACTAAGCTAGAAATAAGAAAATAAACAAAATAACAAAGTGCCTTTTTTCTACTCTAAAATCTGATGATTTACATTAGTTTTGGTTCTCTATTTATAGAGAAAATTTTGCTCCAAAGTGGGTATTTTGTGCATTGGAAAGTGGCTTCAAAATCTGATGAAAAATGGGGCAAGTGGGACACGTGGCAGACTTGGAATGGCTTTGGAAGAGGTGGCAGCTGCTGGTGGGACAACGTGGGCATATGTTGGCATATGGAGGCTTCAGCAGGCAATGGTTGGTCACATGGGGAGCAGCTGCAGGCGACTGGGGGACAAAAGACCATGTGGGGCATTCTGACAGGCTCGGCAAGAGGCGTGGCAGGCGGCGTGGGAGCATGGCGTCAGGCGGCTCGTCAAACGAAGTCAGGTGGCGACAGGCTATCAGGCGGATGGGACAACTCGTCAGGCGGGCTTCAGGCGACTGCAGCTCGGCTTGGCAGGGGGCTCGGCTTTGGCTCGCGTGGCTCGGCAGCAGAAGGCTTGGGCCTATGCTCGGTTTTTGGCCAAATTTTCTCAACAATTGTCCTTAAAAATGGTATTTGTCTCTATCTTTCTTCTTCCTTTTTCTTTGTGTCAAAATACATTTTATTTCCTAAAAATTGAACACAAATTAAATTAAGATTAATATTTTCAAAAATAAAATATATTACAATAAATTCATGAAAATATTAATTAAAACATAATTTATTTTAAACTTTAAAACTAATAAAATTATATTTTTGAGCTCTAATCACAACACCGAACCAGCTTATTCTAGTCTCTAGTAATTCAAGCGAAATGATAAATGTCAACATGATATATTTCAGGTCAAAAATTATAAAAGAACTTAAGCATTAACACAAAATGTTAGTAACGAGTCAACAAGAATTATCAAAACTACTTCGAATAAATCTAGAGTTGTGGGTGTATGCACCCAACTTGTACCTTCTTAGCGCAAACCATAGCACATAAAGCCCTCGAAATTATGCCAAGTAAAAGTCTCAACTCCATTAACCTCTCATGTAATTTAAAATATTTAAAGTTTAAGGTTTCTCTCATGGAGTTGGAAAAGAAGTAAGCACTCATCAAATGAGTATATATTTAGGACAAACTCTTAAACAACTATTGAAACGAATATAGGAAATAAACTATTTGGACAACCACCATAAAGAGTACCACAAAACCAGTTTTCGAGATTTTTAGATTAAATAAACAATCTTTACATTTATTCTAAGAGCCATAAAATAAAACATGAAATTAATAAACACACATTTTTTTCTTGGACACAAGAGACAACATAATTGAAAACGGTAAACTATTGCTCTTGTGTGTTTCTTTTATTTTTCTATTTTATATATTTTTTTTCTTTTTCTCTATTTTCGTCTTTTTTTTTTTTGTCATGAAGAACACATTAAAAGGCTCTATAATAAGATTTTTCTATAGAAAATATTATCCCTAAAACATCATCCATTCATACCACAATACATTGTCCAAATAATTATAACCATTTCTAAGAATCAGTAAAAAATTTAAAAGTTGTTTTCTCAAGTCTCGTCCCTCACACAAAAGAATGAATTACTTAAACATGAAAATGTTTTTAAGCAAATATGTGCTAACAACCATCTTTCCACAATGTTTGGCATGTGTATTAGGTAACTCTAGAGAAACTCTTAGTAATACAAATAACAAAAATTGAGTCAAAAGTAACATTTTGCAAGAATAAATAAGTAATTTTAAAAAAAAATTGACCATGAAATTATTAGTATGACAAAAATCAATATGAACGTGCATGAATATGCTCACCACCCCCAACCAAAATCAGAAAATGTCCTCGTTGTTTAAAAATATATACACGAAAAGCGTGAAATGAGAACATGTAGAGAGTGAGCTAATGCAAAATGATATGATATTGATTCTTAGAAAAAGAAAAATAAATGACAAGACAAACTATCATAATAAAATAAAAAGGAAAAACAAAACAAATAACAAAAATAAAACATACCAGAAATAAAGCAAGGAAAGACAGAACCTGATTAGTCTTGGAAAACCGGAGAAAAGTCTCCTCAGGTTGGTTCACCAACTCAATATTCTTGACTATCCAGTATCAAAAATGAATTTTCTTTTATCATGTGTCTCAAAAATGGAAGTATTAGTAACATTCTCAGGATAGAGAAAATGTTCATTTTCAGTATCGTGGAGGAAATTGTGTGATTGATTCTTTGAGAAATTTTTTTGCATTTCCTCCACAATAAGATTTATCATATCAATATGATAACACTTGTTTTCATTTGGGGTTTTTGGAAGAATTTCATCATGAGGAATATTTTCACTCCAGATAGTAATGGCATCATCCTCATCAAATTTGTAGGAAATAGGATTAAAGATTGGCGCCATTGTTTCCTCGTCTGATTGGAATTGGCTGAAATAATGTGAATTAACTTTGTCGGTCAATTCTTAAAATTGAGTTTGAAATTCCCTTAGTTCCTCCATAATGTGTTTAGAAATGTTTCTTATGTGTTCAGTAAAGTTCATTTATTCCTCCATAATTGTGTATAATGTTTCCTCTAAGGAATTTGTATTAGTCCAAACATTATGTGGAGGTTCATGGTAAGAGTGAGAAAAATCGTGCTCAACATTCCTACTAGATGGTGCCAATTCCCAACCAATCGGTGCACGGTAATTTTACTTAGACTTCCAACTTGAAGCAACGGGGTTTTTCCAGCTAAGATTATTGTTCTTGTAGTGAGAATAGTACTGAAAGGCTTCCTCCATTTCTCTAAGAGTTGAGTAATCTTGAGCAAAATGGTCTACTCTTTCACAGTGAAAATATGATTCATCATACTCTACCCTTATGACCTCGTTACTTTCTCGACCATACTTAGCTTTTTGAATTCTCTAGTCAAGAATTCTACTTCAGATTTAAGGTACTCTCTTTCGCTAAGTTGGTAGGCACCTCTAAAATTGCTAGTACCCTCAGTGGCACTAGATTTTGGATTGTGTTGAAGTGAAGAGATATATATTGGATAATAGTACTCAAAACGTCGATGATCTTCTTCATTCATTTGTTATTTTATTTTTTTTATTTTTTTTTTGTAAATATTATAAGCACAAGTGTGTAATAGTGCAATAAGTATACAGCAAAAATGTTCCCAGACCAATTGGGAAGGCTGCCAAGGTACCATTTTAGGCCCAAGAGCTTTTCTAGAACTCCTCATGGTTCTTAGAAAAGGTTGGAGGGTAACGCCAACACAGACCTTATTTAAGAACCACTTTTTCGAAGACAGAACAAGTTTGGTTTTTATTGATTTCCAAAATTACACAAATGTTCTCAATACTTTTTTTTAATGCTTTAAAATTTTATGTTTTTTTTTTCGAAAAGAAGAAAAAAAAAACTAAATCTAAAAAATAAAATTTTTAACCTAAACCTAAAAGTAAAATAAATAAATAAAATAATACAATTTAAATTTGAATAAATAAAAAAAAGAAACTAAAATAAAAATTACTAAGGAAAAAAAATTAAAAGAGAAATTAAAAAAAATTATACTACTTATTTTTAATAAAAAAATAATAATTCACTATGCAAATCTTTTATTGTAGAATTACCTCCTCGGCAACGGCGCCAAAAATTGATATCGCCCAATAAACTTCTAAGCGGTCGTAGTAGTAAACGGGCTATGTCGTATCTATAGAGAAGCAAACACAACTAAATATTTGATTAGTAAATAAAAGATAAAAGTAAAGTAGAATTGAAGAAATGGATTTCATGAAAGTAAAATAATAGACTAGGGAAAGCGATCAGATAAAGAGCATGGCAATGTAGAGATGCAGTGCTGTAAAACCTATTATAATATTGATATTAATTAAAAAAACATTTGCAATTCTTCACCATTAATTGCAACTGGAAGATGTATATGTTAAAAACACAAATTAAATAATCTAGATTAAATTGAATCTAACTCCTAATTTCATAACATATCATATTATATATCCAAGAGCGACAAAATACCACTGGTAGAATGCAGTAAAAGACATACAATATAACAAATATACTAAAATAAATTAACAATCTAAGTTACATAAGAAAAGCATGACTGAACTTATGTATAAGATGCTAAATAATTTTAGAAAAGAAATTAGAAGATGAGAAACAAAATAATTAATGACATATGGAAATGAAGCATAAGAAGAATCAATATCACTATTGAGAATGAGAAGTACAACAACTACACTCTAACCTCACCAATATTTCTAAAATATTTCACTCATTTTTGTCACCTAAAACAAGCAAAACTAAGTTAGAAATAAAAAAAATAAACAAAATAACAAAGTGCCTTTTTTCTACTCTAAAATATGATGATTTAAATTGGTTTTGGTTCTCTATTTATAGAAAAAAATTTGCTCCAAAGTGGGTATTTTGTGCATTGGAAAGTGGAGAAAGTGACTTCAAAATCTGATGCAAAATGGGGCAAGTGGGAAACATGACAAGCTCAGATTGGCTTTGGAAAAGGTGGCAGGCACTAGTGGGACAACGTGGGCACGTGTCGGCATCTGGAGGCTTCGATAGGCAGTGGTTGGGCACGTGGGGAGCAGCTTCAGGCGACTGGGGGGGACAAAAGGCCACGTGGCGCTTTCTGACTGGCTTGGCAAGAGGCGTGGCAGGCGGCGTGGGACAATGGCGTCAGGTGGCGTCAGGCTGTCAGGCAGATGGGACAACACGTCAAGCGGGCTTCAGGCGGCTGCAACTCGGCTTGGCAGGGGGCTCGTCTTTGACTCGTGTGGCTCCGCAGCTGAAGGCTTGGGCCTGTGCTCTGTTTTGGGCCTAATTTGCTCAACAATTGTCTTTAAAAATGTCATTTGTTTCTATTCTTTCTTCTTCATTTTTCTTTGTGTCAAAATACATTTTATTTCCTGAAAATTGAATACAAATTAAAAATTAAATATATTACAATAAATTCATGAAAATATTAATTAAAACTTAATTTATTTTAAATTTTAAAACTAATAAAATGATATTTTTGAGCTCTAATCAGGACCCGACATCTTTGTGCGAGTAAGAAGATTCGTAATATATGTTAGGATTAATGCCCTAAAAATATGTAAAGACATTTTATTGGTTTTTAATAAAAATACAATTTTATTATATTTTATTGTTATAATTATTGTTTGAATTAATTATATAATAATATCAAGAATATTCTCTATTCATTCATGAGAATATGATCTTGTATTAGTACGAGAGAATTAAGATCATATATAATGAATAAAATAGTCAGTAACATATTAAAGTAAGGAATCTTTAATGAATGATTACTAATACGGTTTGTTAAGCATATGTGATGCAAGTAATCTAGATTCAGATTACTGATGCGGATAGACATCTTAGTAATTGTATTGTATATAATAGATATTATATATGACAGGACCGATGATAATTAATTATCTTTATAAACTTTTCGTTTGACGTAAATATTTAATTCTTGTCGTAATAGATGATCATTTGTAGATCAGTCTAAATTCTTAGTATTCATGAACTCCTGTTTATGTTTATTGGATCTTTTGATTCACTCGTTAAGATCTCTTAGAATAATGAGGCTAATGACTTTTGTTTTGGAGATTCAATATCATGGATGGTTGGGAACATGAACTACAATATTGGAATTCATGCTTTTCTAACAAATTGAATAATGGTTCTCTTAAGGGTTGATTCTGGAACTGAATAGTTATTGAGCTCAAATCTATAATTAGATTATAAATTAATTAATTAATGGTACTTAAGGATCAAGAGGTAATTAGAAGGGGTAAAATAGTACTTTTGACCAACTCTAATTAACGAACCAATAATGGAGGACATAACTACATATATTGATTATATCAATGGACTACTACAGAAGACTTTGTAAATGTAATTCTATAAATACTTAGAGTCTAATTCCATATTTATAGTGGAATAATCATGAAATTAATAAATAAGGTTATTAGATTAAAGAGTTTAATTAATAATCTTGTTTATTGGAGCTTCGTATTATAGGTCCATGGTCCCCAGATCACCTCTGTCCTGCATTGTCAATGGTAAGGATGTCAAAATAAAGATTTGTTAAGAGAAATGACTAAATTGCAAATGAATTAATTCTCCAAGGCAAAGAAATAATTATTTGATAATTATGGGTAGTTGATTAATTGCGAATTAATTAATTATTTAACTATATAGTTTTTATTTTGAAAACTATAGGTTAAAATTAATATTAATCTTGTTTGGATTAATATAAAGAGAGAAAATAATAAATATCTTATTTATAATATGATATTCATTTACTTAATTTAAAATTGATATTTTAAGATAAATTTAATTTTGAATTAACTGGTATTTATTATGGAATACATATCTTGTCTTAAAAGTTGATTAAATAAATAATTGAGAAAATTAGGGCAACTCTAATAGGGCTAAGCGACACACTGTACACAGTACAATGCCTAGCATCTAGCATTTTATCCCTGGGATTTGAATTTTGAATTTCAAATAAATTTATTTAATCAGTTATTTAATTATTCTTTTTAAATATGATTTAAATAAATAATTAAATGAAAATATCTAAACAGTTTTCATTTGAACTATATTTTAATTAAATAAATATTATTTAATTAGATTAAATATCTTTATAAATTTGATATACATGATATTAAAGAAATGATGGATAATTAGTGATAGTTTTCTCTAAACCTGAAAACTATTCAAAACCTTCTATTTGTCAAAACTCTCTAGATATTATGTGTTGAGTACATCTAGGGAGTCACATAAATCAACATTTTGAATCCTACTTGCCCATACACGTTCTTGTGCGTTTGAGGATTGATCTGGAATATCAGGGTCTGAGATCTCAGAACACTGGATACGAAAGATCGTTGATTTATACAAAAAGACTCAAGGACACTTGATAGACTACAAGAGGTAATCTCTGATCTATTTGTATGTGATTTAATATTTATATATGTATATGATCCTGACTGGTATTAATATTTATTAAAATGAGTCCATATATTCTGCTGTGTACATTTGATTTGATCATTTAATACCAACAATATACCCCACCAACCTAACCCTTCTCCTTCCTTCACCAATGACAACCCCAACCTACAGCTTTGATGATGGCTTGGGCATCAATGGAAGGGATGGTTTTATGGGTGTGTCTCAAGTGATGTTATTGGGTCTGTGTGTAGACTCATTATTGTGGATGAGATGTTGATGACCGGTCGAATGGGGAGCCCGCAGGGCGATGCCAAAGTACGCTGAGATGATGCACACTATATTCCACAATCGAGGGGACGACGTCTCCACATGCATATCAACAATCCGGGTTTGGGTCGCCCCCAATCCACATCAATCCGTGCTCCAAGTTGATTGGCGGATCGACTCTCACCGTTCCACGACGGTTATTCCACATCTGACTGGAGCGCATCGCCTGCCCCATCCGCTTCCCTCCTAACAATTTCAAGCACACTTTGACTCTCTTGTTGTAAAGACTCGTTTTTTTATTAATAAGATAATAAATATTTTTTAATGGGTGGGATTCACCGAGTCTAAGAGTCAAAAGACTCTTTTCTTTTCCTTCTTCTCTCTCCCCGACTCCTCTAATGTGAACTCTGTTTATGTATTTGATTTGGAACCTTATAGTATGTATCTCTTAATTAGCTATGTAATAGTTATGAATGAAGAATGATGGATGCTAATTATAATTTTGTTGTTTTATGACTTATTAAATTTAACTGTTTGGAATAAATGATCCTACTTTTATCATTAATATTTATATATATATAATTATAGGGGTTATTATATTATTTTGGACTTGTAATTATGGTACTATTAATATAAACTAAAGAAACATTTGTAAGAATTATTTTCCAATAAAGGGGAAAGTTTGACCTTTGACCACTCGAGTTATGGATCTTATAAATTTGTCATAGACTAGGGCTCGAGTCGAGAGACTTGTGCTCGAAATGGTAGAGTTGTGGAATTTGGAAAAGGACTCTCTTTGCTTATAAGCTAAATCGTAGTTAATTTGGTTGACTATATGAGGAATGAGAATATTACACATTCATGATATAGTTAATGAGAATATTATACAACTACCATTTCTCTAGTTGGTATGGTTGACATCTTTGATTCTCCCATTTATCATATCTCCATTAGGAGACACGTGACGTATACTCATTCTCATATCATTGCAATTGATGAGTTTATTTTAGGTTAAGGCAATCTTAAATAAATGTTTAAGAAAAACTAACATTAGAATTGGTATAAGGTAGCGCAGTGTGTAATTATCCTTAAATCAATCATAATTTGTCGAATTTGTCTAAGCTAACTTCCAAATCACAATTCAAAGTATATGAATGCGTGTGTGAGTATACACGTGTGATCCCAAGGGTGAAGAATGAATTGGTATGTTAAAAAGAGTCCTATGTAGGCTATGTTTAGCTACCCAAGTAATAGGCAAAAAAGGTTAAACTCAGAAGAATATGTTGTGCGAAAATTTCATGTTCGAATGAGTTGGCGCTTGAAAAAGATGGCGTAAAGAAGCTCATTCCATGAATCAGGCACACCAGGCAGGCACCAATGGCTGCAGTCCTGGATATGAGTGGGTGACTTGTTCTTGCCCTTGTTGTTGTATATAGATGGGTGACCATCTTTTCTCCTCATTGACATGTTTGTCACATTTAACATCTCCAATGAACTCGCCCTCTTTGATAACACATCAGACACTATTTTCACATAAGAATGTTCACTACCACTCAATGGACCTAACTCAGGTAGTGTTTCCAAGTGACAACCACCCCCATTTTTCCAACTACCTCCTCTGTTACATTCCCAACACTCTAAAAATCAGTACCAAACAAAAAAAAAAGAGAGGAAAACTCAATGCCAATGTAGTAGTTAGTAGTGTTTTTTATCACTAACCTGAAATGACTTGGTGAATAGGTTCGAAAATAGACGAGAGTCTTTTTCTTGTTCACTTTATTTTTAACCCAATCCACCACTGTCTCCATCGATCTCTTGTACGCAGCTTCAACACTCATATTCATCTTCATTTTCTTCCCTTCTTCGAAGTTGGAACCCCTGTCAAGACAAACGGTACACAATTAAACTCAAATATCGATCATAAAATACGACACTTAAACAAGTTATAAGTGTATACTTACGTTCTTAAAGTCTTTTCATAAGTCCACCAGCGGCCAGAATTGAGAATGAGCAAATCTGCTTGACTCCAACGATTGGCACTCCTGTCCATTTGATCAACTTTTAAAGCGTACCTAACATTAGGAGGAGATTTCGGTGGAGGATGGCCCAACAAGACCAAAAATGGCGATCTGTAATACTCCACAGTGCAGTTGAAATGGTCAAACTTGAAAATCAAGAAGCCAGAGTGCTTGGTAATGGGATTCCGGTTGACTTCGTAGATTGAAGACTTGTTAGAAACAGCAGTAGAGAGCAAGCAGAGTAAGGATTCCCATTGGTTCCTGGCTATGGAGTCACCAGCAAATACAACTCGCTTGTTCCTTAACTTTTCTAACAGCTTCTCTGCATCAAATCTATGGATCAAACACACAAACAAACAAACCCCACATCACATTTTTATACTCCTAAATATAACTGATTTTTATACAAAATATAAGTGTTATTAAAAGTCAATGGAATGCTAAAAAGCAGAGTGTCAACTCTGTTTGACAAGAACCACAAAATTTTCTGTTCAAATGATTACATTTAAGTTCAGATTTTGGCATTATCAATTCTTCCAACACATGACTTTTACTATTTGAAAAATCTTCTTAAAATGAGCCATCATCACAAAATCGAGAAAACAGGAATGAAAATTAGTTTACAAACAAAATTCTGAGAATTCTTCGCATAATTAGTTAAATTGAGAAGAAAGACTCAAATCTCATTCCCTTTGCAATTTTTTCATAAACATATTCTCCAAATTAATAGTCATATAATTTTGAAAGCTAAGTCAATAATAACATAATTATAATAGTAATAAAAGTAAGAATAATAAAAAACGGCAGAAATTAAAAAATGGTGGAAACCTGGGCAAATTGCAATGCTTGGGTTGCCAACGCCACTTGGTGTATTGATCATTTGGCCTACTATTCTCAGAGCACCTGAAACCTCCATCCATGAAAGGGCAATCTGAGGAATGATACAAAGGATAGGTTTCATCCCAAACCCAGTTCCCATCAAATATATCACAACCGTCTCCACCTTCATCAAGAAACCTCACCTCTTTCAATTCTTCACTCTCATAACTCTCCGATGAAACGTTCATATCTTCATTCTCAAAACTTGGCGATGAAATGTTCATATATTCAATCTCAATACTCGGCGATGATACGTTCATGCCTTCATTCTCCAAACTCGACGGCAACGGCAACGGCAACGGCAACGGCAACGGCAACGGCGGCGATGCCACTTTAATGCTTCCCAGCCATTCTACTGAACCAGGTAGGTTAGAACTACGAACTGGGGTTTCGAAATTCAAGTAGAAAAATCTACTCACGAATAGAACAGTGACCAAGAAGAACGCTAAAGCCGCCAAACACAGCTCCACAAGACTTAATCGCTTTAAAATTCTTGAATGTATTGCATTGTACTCTGACGACTCTACAAGACTACTGTTTTTTCTCATTCTGTTTCGAACAAGTAAAAGAACTTTTTTTTAAGTGGAATGGAAGAAGGCTTCAAAGATATGATATGTCAAGGCATTAATGGCTGAAAACCAGTTTGTGCATTTGTTACGTGTGATTGTGAGAAGTTTTTATTTATTTCTTCTTCTTCTTATTATTATTATTATTATTATTTTGTTTTAGGAAGTTAGTTTTTTTAAAAATAAATATATCTCTTCTATGTAAAAAGTAGTGTGTACATGTCAGATTATATTTTTTATTTTTTCTGTTAATTTTAATAAAATATTTTTATATTTAACCAAAAATTGTAAATATAACTTAAATTTAAATAAATAAATAATTAAACAAATTAATATATGATATTTTTGAGATATTTTACATGATAATTACTTAAAACTAATAAAACCATATATTTTATAATTTAAATAAAATTTAATTAAATTTAAACTTAATATTATATTAAATATATAATATATAATCTTATTCAAAAACTAGAACAAACATAAACTTAAACAAAAATTAATTAATTAGAATACGATATTTTTAAGATATTTTATGATAATTTAAATAATTAAATTATATTTATTTAAAAATAATAAATACATACATATTATTTTTTTATTTTATAAACTTGTGTGATAGTTTATTTTAGTTATGCATGTATACTACGATCTACACTATGATTTTTTCTATTCTTATTTTATTTTTTTTATTAATTTCTTTTAAAATATTAAGCAGCCACATAAATATATATAACTATGTTAACATTGTGTTTAGATGTCATATATGTAGTGATTATTGATATAAATATTTATATATAATATAGAACTATAATTCATTATATATATATTAAAAACAATGAATTAATTTTTATTAAAATCATAGACAATGTTTACAATTTTAAAATTAAGAAAACGTGCATATTGCGCGTTGCTTCTACCTAGTATTTTTTTTATAAATACAACACTTTTCTATTGCGTTCATTTAAGGAAACCATAATAATCCTTGAATTGACATAATTGGTTGAGAAGAGAAGGAATCACCACTCTTTTATCTTCTTCTTGGAGATTTTTTTATGAGATAGCAGATAAACCTTTATTTTTATTTTTATTTTAAACTGTTATATTGAATTTTACTATCTTAATACCCAAGTTACATAACTCAATAATAAATGTGTTTTTTAAGGGATAACAATATATATATTTGAATATATCTATATATATATATATATATTTTGGCCTATATTTTTTGTTATGTAACATTTCAAATTATGTATTTTACAAAATTGATCAAAATAGTAGTTTGTGCTAAATTTTGGTCAAACATTTTTTCAATACGACGAAAATGTTAACAAATTTTTAATTTAGTTAATTAATTAAATAATTTAAAATAAATTTTAAAATAAAAAATCATTAAAATAATATATTAATAATTTTATAAATAAAATTAAGATATACAAAACAAAATACAAATCTAAACTAAAACCTAAACCTATATGTAATAAAAAAAATCACAATAGTCAAAAGTTCTCTTTCTTCTTCTATTTCTTCTTTTTGCAGGTATGGTGGCCATGGATCTGAAACTGGAAAACCTGCCGAAGATGGTGGTCGTGGATATAAAGCAGGAGAACTCGTCAAAAAGATGGAGGCCATGGACATGAAGCTGGAGAACTCGCCGGAGATAAAGGCTTCTCCTTCATTTTCTCGCTTTCTTAGCAGCTTTACCGTTTTGCACCTAGCCCATCCCCGACCTCAACCATGGACATCACATCATATTTGACTGCACCTAGCCCAGATTCGACTAAAGCCAATAGTCTCTCAACTCCAGATATGTGCCACCCTTGCATCTCGATGCACCAGCCACCAGTTTGGCCCTATATCAGTATTTTCTCATCTTAGGTGGTCTCCGTCTCGAAGCTGCAAATCTAATGAAGGTTGGTTGACATTACTCTGGGTTTAAGTCATCGGATGGTCAGGACTCTTTTTGAGGTTGGGGCAGACTGGGTTGAGTGGGAAAATGCAGGATGGTCAGAGCTTTCTTTGAGATTGAGGCCAGACTGGGTTGGAGATGAAGCAAGGCAAGAGGATGGAGCTTCAGATTTGGTGAGAGGTCGACAAAGATGAGGTACAAGGCTTGGGTTGGTAGTGACTTTTCTTCAAGTTTGTTTGATTTTTGCATTTGTTCGATTTAAATTTGTGGTGTGTTTTAGGTACCATCAATGATGATTTATTTGTGTTGAATTGTTATGTTATTTTGAATAATTTTTTTTATAAATTTGAGTTGATTTATTTGTAATGAGTTTGTTTGTGATGGGTTTATTAGAGAAGAGCAATGGTAAACTCAAGAACACTAGTTTCTCTTAGTTTTTTATCATTGATTTATGAATAAGGATGAACAAATTCTAGTAAAAGTTTAGGGAAGAAGGTGAAAAATTTAGAGAAAGATTTACAATTTAATTTTATATTTGCAGTTAAAAAAAGTGTCTTTACTTTTCATTAATTAAAATAGTTTTTACTATTTTTCTATCTTTTGATTATTTTTAATTAAATAATGTTTTATTTAATATAATTTAATTCATTAAATAAAAAATTTGAGGACATTTTAGTCATATTGAAAAATTATTTGACTAAAATTGAGCTCAAAGTAATATTTTGATTCATTTTGTAAAATACGAGATCTCAAATATTATTTAATAAAGTATAGGAGTCAAACTGGTATTTTTTTAAAAAAAAATTCTATTTCTGAGTATTTTTATATGATAATTGCCCACTTTATTTTTAATATATTTATTTGAATGATCACTACTAAGTAATATCATATATTATAATTCCATTTACAATAAAACAGAAGATAATTAACATATCTAACATTTTTATAAGATATTCAAATACTCAAATTTGAATTTGATTTTGATAAAAAAAAAAAAAAACTTAAGTTTGAAGTTAAAAATATTATTTAAAAATTTTAATAAGTAATAAGAGAAGAGAAGGAGCACAACGCATGACAAACTAGAAAACCAATATAATATTTATATAGAATTTTTATTTTATAATAAAGCTGCTAACAATGATGGGTGTAAAACGATAGACAATGAATCATGCCTTCCTGTTAGACAGATCATAGCATCCTAATTTTTACATTTATTTATGTCAATATTTATATATTCCTAATAAGGTAAGCATGACGATGGAGTTTCTCCATTTTGTGCAGCAAACACCAAAAGAGCATGATAATGTAGTTAATTTTCTTGTGACAATGACAAATATGGCCATATTATTATTATTCAAAATAATGTGAGAACGAAAATGACCATTTCATTTTCACCATATAATATTTCATTTTCTGAATCGAATAAATATTTGTATCATATTCCATGATTAATGTCACAAACTAGCCGTCCAAAATAGCCCAGTTTAAAAGATTACACGTTAGAGTTAACAACAATGAAATAGCCCTGTTACTTTGTTTACCAAAAATATACTTGCAAAACTTGTTAAAACTGACAAGTTTGGACATTTGATAATTAACATTGATTTTGGTTTAGATCTCTTAGAGTTTTTCTTTTTATAATATAACGTTGAAATTTGAGTTTATAAAAGAGACACTTGAGTTTTGGGTCTTGAGTCAGATTACATTATCAACGAGCAGAGGTTTGATTTCAAATGCTTTGTTCTAAGTTAGTTTCTTTGTCTAACTGATGGGTCTTTTGTTTCGTTCAAGAACTGGGCCTCTTTTTAAAACATGTCTGTAGAATTCGTTCAAAATCATAGAGGGACTAGTTAGAACTACCTTTCGAGATTGGTAAAGTGGATTGATTGAAGATTAAGTGTTGGTCTCGATCCTTCTTTTGCAGCAGCCATGGTTGTGGAGACGTGCAAAATGGTGGATTGTGTGAACATGAGAAAATTAGCGTCACCAATCCACTCACAGCAAAAGTTTCGGCCTCTATCTAGCAACGCTGATCTGCAAGTTTTTGACAATGCCTTCAGTTTCGGCACAACGAAAAACCAATGAATAAGTGCAGTCTTTCATTCCTTTCCAAAGTGGTTATGTTCTGTACTTTGTTGTTCTGTTAATTTTGTTGTGTTGTATGTTCTGTTAGTTTTGTTGCACAAGTCACTCAAAATTTAGCACTTTTTTCAAGCGGCCATCCACGGAACGAGATGAAATTAAAGATACGTTATCTTTTCATCTTCTTCAATTAATTTTTAATTATTTTCATTTAGTTGTTGATTTAGGTTTGATATTAATATTGAACTTTTTTTTCCTTTATTTGTGTTTAACAGTTTGGTCTGGAATGAAAGAAAATAGAAAAGAAAAAAGTGAGAAGAAAAATAAAATTAAGTTGTTTAGTAAAAAAGAAAAATGCAGAGAGAAGAGAAAAGTGCAGAAAAAATATAGGGTGGGGCCCACTAAATTTTTTCCCTCCAATTTAGAAAAAAAATGAAGAGAAAAGTCTCTTACAAATGAATAAAAATAAAATATTAAAATATTTTTACAAAAACTTATAATATTAATATTTTGTAGGATAATACAATAATTTTATTATATGCCAATTTCTTTCCATCCTACCTACTCAATAACTAACAAGGAAATATATTTTTATTTATTTCTTTCTAATTTTCTAACCCTCACATATTTTCCTTCTTTCTCTTATTTTCTTTCTTTGCTACCAAACGGAGAGTTAGTCTTCCTATTGCTTTCGATCTTTTTAAGCAGTTATGAGTACCCACGATCTCAATAAACATTTTTTTACATACACTTTTCAATTATAAACTGCCTTCTAATTATTATCCACAATTGTTTATATTTTTTAATAATAAACTATCTTCTGGTTATTATAATCATTTTCGAAGGACCTTGAAACTGTTTTATCATGTTTTATAAATTTTTGTGATTTTTTCACCATTTCATGATTAGATATCAGTTTATGTTATGATAAGTTAACTGTTTAGTGAGTTTCTGTTGAGTAGTTAGTAATAGTAGATAAGTTAGTCAGTTATTATTGTATTTATTAAATTGACATCATTAGATATTAATGTGTTTTTGTACAAAGTTCTTGACTATTTGTATTAGTTACTGTTATTCTTTTATCAATGTGGACTCCATTTTAATTACATAGAAGTACCATCTATAAAGGTGGTTTTCTTTTAGTTATTTTTATATCCATTACAATTTCAGTTTTTCATGAACGAAATATACATCAACATTTTTTTCATTAAGCAATAAAGTAATTGAATTTCACATATAAGTTTTTTTTTTTTTAAATTCTTATTTGTTTCTCTTCAACTCTATTTGGTTTGTATTATTGTATTCTCTTTATTTTATTCTTAAAAGGTTATTACTGAGATCAATATATTTTTTGGAATTTTTTGTAGGTAGTTCCTCAACTACTCAAGGCGAAGATGCAGTTTTACTTTTGGTTTTGAATTGATCTCTATTTTCACTAGAAGATCCATGTATTTTAATACTAGGTTCTTTATTAGAGGACATTCACTATAAGAAAAAACAGTATTCATAATACTTAAAAATTGCTAACCGAGAGTATTGATAACGCTTCTGAAAATACTAACATAGCTCTTGTTATTAAAAGTCATGTCTTTTCTATAACAGTATTCGAATGTTTTGTTCGGTGTTATCTTAAACTATTAAATAACACATTTTTAGTTGCTATAATATTCAAATAATAACATTTAGTTAGAGTATTTGATTATAAATTTGGAGTTTAATCTTATACTTTATGCATAACACTTTTCCACTGTTACATTTGATTATTTTGATAGCATTTTTAGTTTGTTATATTATATAAATCATAACGATTTGTTATGCTTATAATATATTTCTAAATCACAACATATTAAAAGTCTAGTAATAAAATTTTGTTACTTTAGTGTGGATAATATATTTTATATTTTATTTTGATAAGTATACTTATAAGGTTTTTTTTTAATTAAAAGATTTTCATTATTGTATTTTGATAAACAAAAATCAAAATTAATCATAAAATGTAATTCTCAATAGATTAATAAACCACAAGTATTACATTAAACAATAACTAATTCAAACCATGAATATGTCTACTTCATGAGATCTTAGTTCTAACTTAAATTTGAAAGCATAACATAATAAAGTTTTATAATCTTGAACATCTTTTACTTTCAAAATGAAAAACAGAAATATTACAAGATACACAAAAGTAAATCATGCATGAAACATGCTCCATCCTTCAATTCATCATCCAACCAAGTACTTGCTGCTGAAGTTGTTTGTTGCCATCTGAAGCTCTCTAAATTGAAATCTCCTCAGGTTTCCAAGGCAAACCTCGTCATGATGTTGCTCTGAAATTTTTTAAAGCCTACAACTGTTAATCTCTTCTTATTTTCAAACAATTTAACTCTGCAATGAAACATATATGAAAAGCAAAAAGCAATGAAACCCAACACTACTTAAGTAAGTAATGTTAGATTAAACAAAAATATGTACAGTATAAACCATAACAAAGCAGCTTTGCAAGATATGAAACATATATGAAATAGTCATGTTCATTAGTGTAAAACTAAACCCAAATTCTCTTCTGAACTAGTCAGTAATGAGGTCAAAATTAGTAAAGAAGGTGAAAATCACTTTAGGAGTTCAAATGGCTAAATCGCTTAAGGAGTTCAAATGGCTAAGAGCTTAAGGAGCTATTCTAATTCTTAACAATCCTTACATTTTCATGGCCAATATGGCATAGGAGTTCAATATCTTCCCCAATTTAGTTGAAGCAACTGCTTATGAGCAAATAAAAAGAAAAGGCCAGTTAAGCAGTGGCTGGACATGGTTTACATTGTATCAGTTAAATGGAATAATTACATATGATCAACACTTAAATCTCATCAATAATGAATACATTAATATATACCCAATAATAGAAAATAACAAGAAATCAAATGCACAAAGTAAGATCTTGAGATCATTTCAATCTATCTAATCCCCGTCTTCATATATTTCAATGATAAGAAAAAAAAATTACAACTTTATACCCAACTTGTTTCCTTCTAATTTATCATTCAGAAATGATTATTTCCCTGTCTTTTATTTCTATTTCGATGGAGTTTTCCTTCTTTACTTGTATTTTTCTTAAGTAATAATACAGGTAGTTTTGTTTAAAAAAAACAAATTATGTTGCACCAATTTGTAAACAATATATTCTGGAGATCATCTGAAACTCAATAAAAAAAAAGGTATATGACATAGTATTTTTTTAGCGACTAACCATTTCAATGTCAGAAAAATCTGGGCTGCCCAGTGTTAGGCTCCTGAAATTCTCCTCATACCAATGCTCCACATACATCACAGAAGTGAAGTAGGAGCCAATAATCTATACACACATGTTAATGAAATTAACACATGCCTACAGCCAAACAAGGTCAAAAGGCCACTAGAAGTACAGGAAGCATTGTGCCAGATCCATATATATGTAGTATTGAAAAAGAAAGATTCACTAATAATATTACTGAATGTGTTTTTATTAATTGTTGTACATAGTATTACTCACTATTATAAATATGCCTTAGTTTCTTGATCTTGTACTAGTTACCTGTTGGTGTCTATAGCCCTTGTTCTAACCCCAACTTTAAAGCCAACTTTAAAGCTAGATATAAGCCACAGAGAGGCCTTTAGTGCTGCTACAAAGAATGTGAGACACCATTCAGGATTCCTTAATTATAATATACTTAATAAGCTAGCTATAACAAATAGAAACACTTAGTGACACTATAATAAATAAGAGTTCAAGCAAATGTTTTGCAACTATTAATGAGACAAGAAAACAACAACAGAACAAAATCCTGAACACCAGGATGTGTCTCATGCATGAACTCAAACAATTTGTTCACAACAGTTTTTAGGAACTTCCAGTGAGCTCTTAGAAACCTCGGGTACTGTCCAACAACATACCTGCAGAAAGAGAGGAGGATTATGTACAAGATTTCAAAAAAGTACTGGTTGTATACCTCCAACCAAGTTTCTCATAGTTCTCAAATTTACTCAATTAAAATCAAGTGGCTAAAATTCATGGTTTCTACAAATGACCAAAGATTCTGGATGGAATGAGGTGTTATGGCCTGGCTGGCTATATCTATGTGCATTCCACCTCAACTCAAGATAGATAATCAATCATTCAATCATGAATACTTACATAATGTTACTTGCGATGACAGCTTTGTTATCCTCCCCTTTCGTGATTTCGCATAAATTCAGCAAGTCACGAATGACCATAACCAAAAATCTGTTCTCCTGCCAAAGCAAACCAACATAAAAAATATGAAGGGCAAACATTGACCTCCAGAACATGAATGTTTCTTATGCATTTGATGATGCAAACACATTATCAAGAAACAGGTATAACATTTTAATAAATAAATAAATAATTTTAAAAAGAAAAAACCTATTCAAACCCACATATTTTCCCAAATGAGAGGGGCATGTAATAGTGATCTCTAGGTTCTACATCAAGATCCCTAACACCACATGACAGATGCATGGACATTGCCCTCACAAACTCATAACAATATGTGGTGTAACTAACATTTACAAGGAAATAAAGTACAAGCTTACACTGACACATGTGACTATCTTTGATCAGAATAAACATTTTTTTGTAGTCAAAACAGAAATGCCAAGTAAACTATTATCACAACTAGGGAGGTGGGACGTAGACAATATCTCGAGAAGTAAATGATGAGTTTATAGTTGAATCAGAAAGTATAAGCAGTGACCACAAATATAAAATGAGTAGAAATAACATTTATAAGGTAAGTTAAAAATGTACCTGTTCTTCCATCATCGAACCAGATATAGACCCTATTGCCCAACATAATGTGTTTAAGTTGTTCCAATTCCAATCCTCGCCACTTAATTTTTTGCCTATCTTCTTTAGCATCTGCATCATACAAGAAGAATAGACAGCAAAGGTAGAATTTATAATGAAAATAATATATAACACAATCAAATGACACATTTTCTTTGCAAGTGTCTGACAAGATAGAAACAAGGTGTTCCATTATAATTAACATGCAGAAAATAATTTCAATTGAATGGCCAATAAAAGAAATTCCTCACTCATATTTTTCCTCAAACTATTCACTATCAGCAGCCCCCAAGCTGCAGCCACATGACTTGAAAGAAATTTCCACTCAAAATAGGTCACATCATAACAGAAATATTATTAGACATAAATATAAATAAAAACTATAGCTAACACAAGCTTGTACTAACTTTGGTACAAATAGAAAACATGAAAAATATTTCAATACATTTACTACTTTATTTTCCATAAACCCATACCAGCTTTTCCGTGTCCTTGTGATCAAGATGTGACAAATATATCAAAGTCTCCCTCATGATATGCAACAATTATAAACCATAGAAATTTGGTTAAGGAAAGTTGCCATAATAAATAAGAGTTCAAGCAATTTTATACCTTAATTCCCTTTATTACATCCTCAAGAGTAATAACCTGTAACAGAGACAAAAAAAATAAGTCTGGATTAATAAAAAAAATGTTTTGCAACTGTTAATGAGAACACAAAACAGTAGCACCACCAAATTGCATTATTTAACTTTTTTATTTCTGTATTAGTAATTTATTTCCCTTTTGTATAATAAATAAAAGAGATCATGCTGGACTTCACATTAATCAATATCTGAAACCAAAGTTAAAAATAATCACCTCAATTAAAGTAAGTCCAAATGGCTCAATGAAGGCTAGATTTATGAAAACACCCTACCAAAACAGAGATACTCAAATCAGGTTGAAAAACATACCTCCTAGATAAAAGAAGTGATAGATTTCAGGGACACACGCACACATATGATATGTACCTTTGTTTTTGCTGCTAGACGATAGATTTTAGGGACATCAGATTACTTATGACGTTTAGGATATGCAACTTGACCATATAGATCATATTTTTCAATCAACTTAAGAATTGAAAGAAGCACAGAGCTATTTGTGCTAGGCATTTTGTCAATATTGTCACGGTTTCCCATTATTAGCGTCTGTATCAATAGGAAAACAAAAAGTGAGATTGCTAGGAAGTCATGTAAAACTATTGTATTTAAAGAAGAAGTTATGTAACAGGAAACAAAAATTCTAAAAATTACACACGATATAGATAACAGGAAACCATTAAACCAGTAGCTTGTATGCCATTACACAAGTTCAAATTATAAGAATAAATAAAAGTGAGATCAAGAAAAAGCTCAATATGGAATATAATAATATTTTCTAGTTATAAATTAAAACAGATAAGCTGGTAAAATTATATAAAAAAAACAAGTTCAAATGGTAAATTAGTCATTGAACACTAACCGATGCCTCGACCAAAAATGTTGTTGGATTTCTTACTCCAAGGGAAAATCGTTCAACTGCAGACCATATAAATGAACAACCATTTTACAATATCCATAATATGGATTAGTTTTTATCAAACAATGTCAAGGATGAAAAGAATTGAGATCTCACCAAAACCAATGAGATTGCCATATTTTTTAACAACACGAGTTATGCTCAAAGCTTTCTCTTTTCCAATCCCTAACTGCAGTCACCATCAAGATTAGAATACATTATTAATGTAATAGAAGTTGAAACCAACCAGAACTAACCTTTGAACAAATATCATCAGATGCCCCAGACTGCTTGAAAAGCTTTCCAAAATAAAATGGTATCAAGTCACTAATGCACACTCCCCTAATAACTATACAGTGTCAGATTGATTTTTCAATATAAGAATATCACCTAAAATGGTAATGGCTAAAGAGCTACAAGTGAAAAGCTTCATCAAACATGTTTAATAAAAATAACTAATTGAATTAGGAAGCTAACCAGTACACCCAAAAAATCGTCAATGTTATGTATCCAGCATTCCTAGAAAAGGACTCTGCAAGAGACTTCCATGACCCATCCAAAGTTAACATCCTTGCTATAGATATGCCAACCTAAATCATTTACTATAAATAAGAATTCAGGCATACAATGGAACCATGAAACACACAAATTTTACTAAAAGGAGCAAGAAAATTTCTTGAGCTTGTGAAACAGAAGTACCAGAACAGAAGACAGACCCAGATATTTAAAGCTTCTTCACTGATGAAAAGACCACAAGCAGCAGCCATAAGCAGCCAAAAGTAAATCCACCTACAATGAGATTAAAGTGAGATTAACCCCATATTTCAAAAGTGCAAGACTTAGTGAGGTGCCAGGTTTCTATTGCTTCTGTGTTGTGCCCAGTCTGTGAGCAGGTGGAGGAATCGCATCAGCACCTTTTCTTTGATTGCTGGTTTTCCCAGCAAGTTTGGGCTCTGCTCAAAGGGTGGCTGGGTTTTGGTATTTGGCCTCTTCAGTATGTTGGCTGGAAAGAGTGGTTAGATAGGAAGCCTAAGAGTTTTCTACACAGCTTTTCTATTGTTGTTGTGGCTGTTGCGGTTTATGGTGTGTGGTTTAATAGGAACTCTTGCATTTTTTCTGTCTATTCCTATACTCCTTTGTATATAGTGAGGTTGATTAAGCAGGCTGTGAAGTATAGATTGAATGGTAGGCTGAGTCAAAAAGTCCTAAGGCAGAATTGTTCTCTAGCTGCTCTTATTAAATGTCTATAATCTGTTAGCCTTTTGAGTTGGTTTTGAACTAGTGGTATTTGTTTGTTTTGGTGCAATATATTCCTTTTTTCATAAAAAATAAATAAAAAAACTTGACACATGATTTTTAACAACTTCAATTAGTGCCTGAACAAATCAATATATGAGAATGAGCATACATAAGATGCAAAAATAATTATATAAATATGACTCATTGAGATTCATCCATACTTATTAAGATATATAGTAGGGATTTTGATTCCAAACAAGAACAAACAGTGACTATTTAAGAAAAATGCTCAACTTGAAGCTAAGAACACACATGTATGTATATATAAATCATCCAATTAATCCCCAACAACCCATAAATCATTTACTTGTATTAAAGTTGTTTGCTGAAGTAAGAACTAAATAAATTGATAAGATAAGTATATTTGTTCAAGTAAAACTGAAATAACCCCAAAAAAATCAAACACCAACTCTAATGAATGAAAGCCAAGGAAGAAAGAGCTTACCCCACAGCTCAACAACATTTTCCAATTTCTAAAAACAAAATCTGAAATAGAATTGAATAGAGAGAAGTTAGGGCAAGAGATTGAAATAAAATAGAAAGATTCAGATTTTACCCAAAATTGCAGAAAAAAAAGATGAGAGACTTGGATTTCTAAGAGAAAAATCTAAAATGACAGAGAGTAATCTATATTCATAATTCTACTTTGGTTAGGAGTGCCTAGCAAGAGTAATAGTTGCACACTTAATTGCTACATTGTACCTAAAGAGATGAAATGATAAAAGAAAAATTATGCTAGGCATAAAGAGTATAAGCAAGGGAAAATGATTTCACAGCACAATAAGATTAAAACAAGAGGAATTATGTATATGTATAAGACAATGTACAGACATGGGTTTCACAAGTCTATTAAAAGTAGGGATAAGTATATTGTTGGTTCAATAACAAACATAGAAAGCTAGATCAAGGTTATATGTACAGAGAAGATTCACTTCATCATGGTGAGCTCTATTAATAAATCAAGTTCAAACAAACACTCAATTGAAATTTGTAATGTGTCTTGACAAAAATTGATTGGTTCGGACAATATTCAATATTCAAATTTATTACTTACATAAACTATATTCAATTGTATAAAATTCCCTGTCATGACGACATATATATTTATTTTATTCATCATTTATAATTTGTATGTTCATCCCAAATCATAAATCTACCATGTTCATTACCAATCCTACAGTGGACTATGGTATTTTTAGCCATTTTCTTTGTTTTTTCTGTTCTGCATCACAAAGAAATCTATGGCTCATGGCATAGAAGTTTACCTGCTCAGTAATCTAAAAGAAAGAAATGCTACTATATATATGTATATGCGTGTATGCACACAGGTTTTGTTATTTCTCTAGCTTTGAATATAATATACAAAAAATGAAATCAGATTATAAATCACCCTAGAAGTTCACCCTATATTTATATATTGATTATATGAAATTTGTATAAAAAAAACTCACCTCACAAAGATGTTCTTGCTTCCAGCAGGGGAGAATCATTATGTGAGGCAGAGATAGATGAGACAACCAGAAAAATGACCTCCGTTGTGTCCTCCGGAAGCTCTCACCGACGTCGTGTGCTCCAGAGACTCGCATGAGGCAGAGAATGATGAGACGAAACCAGAAATTAGTGAGTGAGTGGTTGTGTAGACGAGAGTGAGTGGAGGAGAATAACGTGGTTGTGTAGACGAAAAAAAAAAGAGAAAGAAAGAGAAGCTGAGAAGCAAGAAAGAGAAGCTGAGAAGCAAAGAAAGAGACTAGGAAACCAGAAAGAAAGAGAAGCAAAGAGAGGCAAAGAGACGAAAGAAAGAAAGAGATGCAAAGAGATGAAACCAGAAATTAGGGATTCAATGAAGGCTTAGGGGTTCGGAGGCTGAGACTAGTTTACTGTGTGCTTCCGTGTCTCTTATTTTCATTTGGCGCCTAGTTATATATTTCATATGGCGCCAAATGAAATTTCACATATGGGGTCGTGTTTTTTTTTAATTGCTTATTAATAACACTTTTAAATATGTGTTATTTTTTAATGTAATATATACTAAAAATTGTTGTAGTGATTGCAAGTTTATTGTCCAATTTTCCTATAGTGTCCCTAATCCATGATTATTTCTCTCATGGCTTAGTTGTGCATGCTCTTAGAGTGGATGAAAACACTACAAGAAAAAGAGTCTACAGCGACGACGCAAGAAGTCGTCGCCAAAATGGCGTCACTGTAGGTCCGCATGTGTAGCAACCTACAACGATGACAAAACGCAGTTGACACAGTAGTGGTTTACTACGATGACGACATGTCGGTCGATGTAGGGAATCCTTTTTTCGGTTGGATTGGTATATTATGACGACATGTCGTCACTGTTGGTGGTTGCAAAATTTGAAAATTTGAATTTCAAAAACTCCTACAGCGACGACATGTGGTCGCTATAGGTCCGTCGACCGCCCCATCTACAGCGAAGATATGTCATCGTTGAAGAGTGTGCGGGTTTATATGCCTTCAGCGACGCCATGTCGTCACTGTAGTGTCACAAAAACTCAGATTTTCGTGTTCAGCGTGCACCCTACGGCGACGACGTGTCATCACTGTAGGTATACAAATTTTAAAAAAAATTAATTATATTGATTAAAATTTATTTAATAAAATATTAAATATTAATTAAATAAATAAAACCAACTTATTTAATTAAATAATAAAACCAACTTATTAATTAAATAATAAAACTAATTTAACAATATTCATAGTCTCTAAAATGTAAGATAACAAAACATAAGTAGTATTGTCTTAAAAAAAAAAACACAAAATATTAATAAGTTCAAAATAGCAATATAATAAAACTAAATGTCATCAAAATCAATTTGAAAGTCATTATCGTCGGGCTGTGGTGGTTGTTGTTGTGGTGGCTGTGGTGGTTGTGGCTACTGTGATTGTCGTGGTTGAAAGATTGCCATCATGGACTGTATCATAGTCATGTCCAAGGCTGAAATTGTGGAGCTTGGATGTTCGGATTTGTTGCTTGCAAAAATTATTGCATTTGCTAGAAGTTGTTGTTCTAGGTCATAAAAGCTTGAATGAAGTGTTGAATCATGGACTGGAAATCATCAGGTGGTATCGTTGGAGGGCCAACTCTGGTGGACAGAAACGGTGATGCCTCTGATTGTGAAGAGGATCCGGTGGCGCTTGAGGCAAAGGTACTAGTGCCCTTCAACTTGCGTCCAATACCTCGGTTGTGGCCACGACGTTAACCAAGTACCTTTGAGACGACTTGTGTCTCATTAATAGTGACACTTCCTGCTTCAGATTGAGATAGAGATTGAGATTGAGATTGTGTCTGGACCTCTTGCTGCAAGGCATCTTGCAGTTTAGAAACAAAATAATTAATACATAATATAATTGAATAATATACATATATACAAAACTTAGAAAGTTACTCACATATGCATCCTTAGCATTCGTGTCCACCCATCCACGTGTCGGATGATTGTGCATGTCATGGAACGTATCGATAATGCTGGGCAATTCCTTAGTCTGAATATTCATCTTTAGAAAAAAAAAATAACAAAATCTCAGTTCAATATTGAAATTATTATTAAGATAACTTAAAATATTTCAAATTATCTATATATTTTTATTTACCTTCTTAAATCGAGCAAAGCATAAGAAGTCGATCCATGGAGACTTGGATACTTTTGTTTTGCTCTGTTGATAGCATTTTCCTATGAGCGTTCCATGAACTATGGAGTGGTAAAAATTTCAACCGACTTCTGCTAACTCTCGTTGTCAATGTCCTCTGGTGGATTCTTTCTGGCTGTCTCGATATCATCATACCCTCCATGTTCATCGAAGTGTCTTTTCTTGCAACGTTTTCTATTCTTGTAGTGATCTTGAAACTCTCGCTCAATCCAGTCTCTATCAGTCGCCACTCAGGGAGAGCTCGGGGAAGAAAGACACTTCCTTAAAAAAAATGGTGAGATTTTTTAAATTTTATAAAAAAAACATTACATGTGAATAAGTAGATAAATTTACCTCAATCTTTTACATCAATCCAATCTTGTCCTCATCTGGAACATTCTGCCATGAGTCATAATATAATGGAACATGGTGACCAATAAGGTTACCAATAAGTCTCATGAATGATGTCTCGAAATCACCAACTGCTTTGTAGGTTCCCTCCAGATCAAATTGTAGAGCCAACGAACATTTATTGTCGTTGACGAGCTGCTGCAAATTTTTGGATCGAGACTGACCTCTTCTTTTTGTGGCTGCCGCTGCATATGTTAATTAAACAATACAATTAAATTGAATAAAATAATAACAATTTGTCATTTATTGATAAAAGATAGACTAATTATAGTATATTACCTGTCTCACAGGAAGTAGGAACTCGCATGGGATCTAGAGGAGGATGATCTGCTCCATCACTACCATGGGAACGAGCAACAGTAGCAGACATATCTTTGCATTTTAAATAATTATTAACTTAAATTCAATTATAGTTGGAGGTTAATTACATAACTTAAATAATTTCGGTAATGCATTTGAAACTATTGAAAAACAAACATTTTTGAGAAAAGTCATATATTGATTTAAAAGTCTTGAAATTACAACATACACATTAAACATACAAATATGAATATGCATAAGAAAATATTATTCCTCGTCAATATCGATTCCTACAACATCATCTGTACTTTCTAAATCATCTTCATTAATTTCGTCATCATCGTCGTCATTGATGAAATCATCATCCACATTCGGAACAGATCGAGACGTTTCCCTAATTATGCTGGTGTGACCAGGTCGATTCAAATGCATAATCTCCAACTCTCCTAATTCCATGGTGAGTACAAACTTTGATGAAGTGCTATCATGCATGAAACCAACCTCGCTATCATCATCGATACTTGGATGATCCCAGATCTTTTGATGATTGACTTCTTCTACAACCTTCCAATTTTTGTTTCTTGAAGGATCTTCCAAGTAGAAAACTTGTTTTGCTTGAGTGGCGAGAATAAACTGATCATTCTTGTACCATTCAGAATTACTCATGATACTAGTTATGTTATTCTCAGTCACATTTCGACCCTTGCTTGCATCGGTGTTGAACCATTTGCATCAAAACAATACTACCGGGTAACCATGGTAATATCATAACTCTACAATCTCCTTAAGTTTGCCATAGAAAGTGAAACCATCGGTTCCTGGCATCGAAACTCCACTATTTTGAGTGGTACGTCTTTTGTCACGACTATGAACCAAAAACTTCACAATGTTAACAATGCAAGCCGTGTAGGAGTATGCATTCTCCATGTCCTTAACAAACAATGTACGAGCACAAATTTTCTTAAGGAAATTGCAAAGCTTAATGATTGTCTTTGAAATAGACTTATCCAAGAAGCCTCGAACTCCTACCGGCAACAGATGTTGCATAAGAATGTAACAATCATGGGATTTCAACCCAAAAATGTTGCCATCATTGTCAATTACTTTCTTAGAGAAATTTGAACCGAAGCCATCAGGAAGTCTAACTCCTTTCACGAACTGACAAAAAAACCATCTATCATCCGGTGTGAAAGAGTACATATGATGTGGTTTGATCAAATTTGTACTGTCTTCCTTGAGGTGAAACTCTTCTCAGATACCCCAATTCTTCAAGTCTACTCGTGCGTTGGTGGTGTCTTTATATTTCTCATTCATAAGAAAAGTATCGAGTAAACTGTGGCAAACATTTTTCTCTACATGCATCACATCTAAATTGTGCTTTAGTTCAAGTTCAGACCAGTAATCAAGTTCAAAGAAAATACTATTTTTACTCCAATTAAGCTCTTTTGGATCTCGCTTTCTTTTCACACCTCCGAAACTGACATGTTTACCCGACAAACGATCTGGAACATGCGCTAATTGTTCGAGTATGCCTTGACTACTGAATTTTCTTAGAGGACGTCATTTTTCATAATTCCCATCAAACAAGCGACTCTTCCTCCACTTATGTGTAGAAGATAAGAATCTTCTATGGCCAACATAAGTCGTCTTCCCAATTACCCGACATGAAGGTGTGTCTTCGTTGCATGAAGGGCATGCCATATATCCTTGACCACTCCAACCAGACAAACTACTACGAGTCGAAAATCATTGATAGTCCATAATAGTGTTGCACGCATTCTGAATACACTGTTCGTTGCAGCGTCTCTGGTTTGAACTCCTTCATCCCACAACTTCTTCAATTCATCTACCATAGGCCTCAAAAAGACATCCATGTCCTTCCCAGGTGATTTCGAACTGGGAATCAATAAGATCAGCATGAATGATGACTCTTTCATACACAACCAAGGAGACATATTGCACGTGCAGAATATTACCGGCCACATGCTGTAAGATAGACTCATGTTACCAAATGGATTAAAACCATCAGCGGTCAAACTGAATCGAACGTTTCTGGGTTCTTTGGAAAAATCAGGATATCTGGAATCAAATTGTTCCCAAGCACCCCCATCAATAGGATGGTGCATCACACCATCTTCTTTCGACCATCCCGTACTATGCCAGGTCATATCATTTATTGTATGCATTGAACCATAAAGACGATTCAGCCTAGGAGTCAAAGGGAAGTACCGCAACACTTTGTGGGCAACTTTTTTTCCCTTTGTGTCTTTGTCAACCCATCGGCTCTCACCACATACAGGACAACTCTATTTTTGGGAATTCTCCTTCCAGAACAAACAACAATCATACTTGCAAGCATGAATTGATTGATAACCTAACCCTAACTTCCTCATTTTTTTTCTTAGACTCATAGAATGAACCCGGCAATCTTATTCTCCTTCGGGAATGCGAATTTCATAAACTTCAAAAGTTCATTAAATGAACTATTCGTTCATTTATTCATAATCTTCATGTGCATCATCTTCGCCAAGAAGTTCAAGGAAGACAACCAAGTACAACTAGGGTATAACTTAGCTTCGACCTCTTGAAACAGGTCATCAAATTGATTCTCCACACTATTGCCACCACCATCTGAAATTCCTTCATTTATGCATTCTTTGTTAGTATCTTGTTAACTAATAACATCATTGATGATGTCAATCATCTCATCAGTCATTGGAGCCCCGTCGTCCACTACTGGAGGTATGTCAACTCACTGTGGTAGGTCCACTTCACATATCTTTGCAAAACTCATATCTGTGTATGTGAGCCTCCACCACATCTAGTTTTTGATTCAGCATATTGACACACTGAACGCATGGGCACCTGACTTCTCTCGAAGCATTCACATGATTCCTAGCCATTTGTATAAATGCTTGAAGACCATTCCAAAACTCATCAGAGTTACGATGCCTATTGGTTATCTAACTTTTGTCAATCGTCATAACTGATTCAAGTAGAAAAAAATTTATCGCAATGTGATAATCATAAAAACTACATTTATTTGGTAATAAATTTTGTATCACCAAAGCAGTGATTTTTTTAAGTAATTTATGATATCTTATTGATTCTTATGATGAATAAATTATTAATTTTTATGAATATATATTATCAAATTTTATGAACATATATTATTGTTAGTTATGAATGCATTATAAAGTTTCATCATATAAACAAATAATATTTAATTATGCTTATTATTAAATTATTTAATAATTATCAAAAAAATTTATAATTTTTTATTTTTTTAAATTACCAATAAAATTTTATTATTTTAATTTTAACTTAATTTTAAGAGTAAAGTTAAATTCTTATTTTATCTATATATGTTATTGTATTTTATGAATATATCATATTTATTAATTTTTAGATTACTATTTTAATTTCTACTTATTTTATAAAAAAATATTAATAAAGTTTTATATTTGTAAAATTTTTATTATAATTTACACTTCATTATTTTTATAATTAATTATTTTAAAATTAATTAAAAATTATATTGTAATGTTTAATATTTCTAAAACTACTAAAATTCCGACATCATAACGACTATAATGTAACCTATCCCAAAATTTAAACACATGCATAAAAACTACAAAACCAATCCCAGAACATACATATAATTGAATTCAAAGATTTATATCTCATATCGACAACATAAATCATACTACAAACATTTAATTATATTTATCTAACATAATAATCTAATTATTATTTAAATTCTAATATTCACATCCACATTAAATCATATAAACATATTCACATTTTTTATACATACATTCATATACACATAAAAAAAATAAACATATATATATAAATAAAAAAAAATTATACCATCTAAAATCTAAACCTATAATATGCATTTTCTTATAACATAATATTTAATTAAATCAAATTAATAAATACATTTACAATCTATCCCTAAAAAATATAAATATAATTAAATTAACAAATAAACAAATAAAACCTAAAAAATACAAAATTCAACAATGTATAAAATAACCACTTACACAATCATTAACTTAATTTAACAACTAATCAATAATAAAAAACTTAAAAGAAATACCCAAAAGTGGCTAATGTGTTATCCAACACCAGCAATCCAAGTAATCTACACACAAAAAAAACCCCACAAAAAATTCATAAACCCATTTATAACAAATACAAAATATACACATATATTAACCAAAAAACACAAATTAAACCATAAAATACAAGGAAAATAGGTATATATTACCAAAATAAGGATTAAATGGCCACAAAACAGCTTGGAAATCGCTAGAACGCCGGTGGGCAACGGTTTTCGTCGTCTCCTCTGAAAGTTTTTTTTGCAGAAAATGAAGAAGAAGGCTCGGATTGGAGGTTATATAGGCATGCTCTATAGCGACGACATGTTGTCGCTATAGAGTATATGAATGTCGTCGCTGAAGCCAAACACACCATTTCACTTCACTTATAGCGACGACATGTAGTCGTTATAGGTAAGGGAACAGTTCACGAATAGGTCACGAATCCCTACAGTGACGAGGCAGTGAAAATTTGACTTAAATTTTTTGGCAGTTCACTTTCTCACGTTTTTTTGGTCCTATTGCGACAACATGTCCTCTACAGAGATGATAAGTCGTCGCTATAGGGGGTGCAAATAGGCAACCAACTCTGGGCGGTTGAGATCCTTGAGCATCATACAACGATGACTGGTCGTTGCTATAGACAAACATATTTCCCTGTTTTTTTTTCAACGAGGACTCTACGGCGACGACATGTCATCACCGTAGAGTAGGTTTCTACCTCATATCCCGCCAACTTCCTGGTACCCTACAGTGACGATAGAGTACAAAAGAATTAATCAGTGGATTAAATTGGACTCTACAGCGACGACACGTCGTCACTATAGGGGGTGCAAATAGGCAACCAACTTTGGGCGGTTGAGATCCCTGAGCATCATACAGCGATGACGGGTCGTCGCTATAGACAAACATATTTCCCTCTTTTTTTCGACGAGGACTCTACGACGACGACATGTCGTCACTGTAGAGTAAGTTCCTGCTTCATGTCCCTCCAAAATCCTATTACCCTATAGCTACGTCGTCGCTGTAGGGTACCAGGAATTTGGAGGGCCTGGTCGTGTGTTGTTGACGACCCTACAACGACGACATGTCGTCACTGTAGCTTATTTTTTTAATAAATTAAGAAAAAAATAATTTTTCGTGGATTTTTCCTACATACAACGACAACTTTGGAGTCGTCACAATAGATGTTGTCGTTGTAGAGTCTTTTTCTTGTAGTGAAAACTTGTATAACTTGAGGATTTTTTTCTTTCCCTCTACATGTATTATATTATATAATTATTTTCAATGAATTATTCATTGTTGGAAATTTTTTTTGTCTTGTTTTGTTTGTATATACTAGATACAAGCAACATGCAATACATCTTTGATTAATTTTATTTATAGAATTTATTAATTATTTTTATTAAATTTGTATTATTGTCATATAAATTTCAAATAGATAAACAATATTTATATAAAAGAATGACATAAACACATTATATGAATAATTATACCAAAACATTATTTATGATTTTTAAAAATATATATAATATGATAACTTTTTTAAACATAAATAATTTTTTTAATAAAAATTTAGATTATGTATTATATATTATTATTATAATGATATTTTATAATATTTAAATTTATATTGATATAAGTATTAATTATTTAGTCTTGTATTAAATTTCTTTATTATAATAATATTTTATAATATTTAAATTCATAATAATATAACTAGTACAAAATTAGAATTATATATAATTATCATTATAATATTTTATAATATTTAAATTTATATTAATATAATTATTAAATATCTAGTCTTGTATCATTTATTATTATAATAATATTTTATAATATTTAAATTTGAATTTGAATCTATTTTAATATAATTAATAAATATATATTTTTAATTAGTTTTAAATATTTTATTAAATATTTAGAATATTTCGTTAAAATTAAAATAAAAATTTCCGTTATTTACATATTTTTTATAATTTTTTTTGAAAGATGATATAATTTTATTTTCAATAGATTTTGATTTATTAATAAAAATAAATAAAACCAACTGGCAGAGGGAAGTGGGGCAAGTGCGGTGGCTCCCACTCATTTCTTATAATTATTTATTTACGTATAAATTTAGATTTCTTTTCTTCATTTCGTTTTATTTTATATCAAATATGCATTGTCACATTTATCAATCCCTCAACCTATTTTTTTTAATAAGAAATTAACTTTTGGGAACAAAAAATGGGATTTGTATTTGGAAAAGATTACTTGTTCACATCCTCACGACTCCAAATTTACATGCCTAGAGAAAATAAAAGTGAAGAATAAAACAGAAATAGAACTTTGTATTTTTTTTTATCTTAATGCTTAGTTTAACTACAATTTATTAATTGTTATTTCTATAATTATTTTTATGTAAATTTGTTATAAATGGAAATTTCTATTTATCGTCATTTTTCTTTCTTTAAAAACAAGATAGTCTATATTTGTCGTTGTATTTTGTTTTAAAAAAGCTAGATTATTTTTGTCATCTCCAAATTATACCATTATAATTATAATTAACAGTGAAACAGACCCTACATTTATATAAACAAATAGCACACTATGTTGTCGAATTTGAAGACAAGTCTACTTGTAATTGGGATTATAAAACGTGCCAAGGATGTACATGGCTACAAAAGTTGAATTATGATTCATTATTTGTTTATTTTTATGTATTTGACTATTAAAACGATTAAGTCGTAACCTTTTATAAAAAGCAAAAATAATGGGATCTCACAATCTCTTTTAGTTCACAAAACATGGTTGACTCCCCCACATAAAAAAAATAAAAAATAAAAAAACCAATTATAGAGATTGATGCTAGAAATATACAAAATTATACATCTAAATTTATAATTAGGAACTATTTTTTAACCAGTCTCACGTTGAGAACGAATGAGAGGTAAAAACCAATAATTTCTCTCAATTTTTTTTTTACTAAAATTCTTAATATGTTATTTACATATAAAACCAAACGATACATTTCAATTCATTAATATTTTATCGGAGACATCTGCATATCAAATAAAAGCATAATTAAGTTACTTATATTGAGCCTATATTCTCGGTTTGTGCGTTGGAAACAAATTAAAAATTCTGAAATACTAATAAAATATATTATTATTCCACACGTCTCACAACCTAACCTAAGTTACGGGAAAAAAATGTGAGTAAAAAACCCTTTCAAGAATAAAATTGTTCTAAAATATTCTATAACTAGAATTATTTCAAAACACTTTATCTAATTTGACGTGGCACACACTCTATCTATTTTTTTCCTTTTAAGTAGTTTTATATTTTTTAAATTTAAATAAAATATTTACAATATATTTACTCTATCTATTTTACACATTTAAAAAACTAAAATTATTCTAAAATACTCTATTTATTTTCTCATTTAATTTATTTTTTTAATTATTTTATAGATAATAATATTGTAGTATAAAAAAAAATATATATCATACACATTTAAATAAATATGTAGTTACGTATTTTTAAATTTCTATTTTATGTTTAAAAAACTGAAGTAGTAATAAAAAAAACTTAACTACTAACTACGCCTATATATAAATTAATACATTCAAAAAAATATATTTTATAAATTAATGTAGTGATGTATTTTACGTAAATGTTATTATGTGTTTTAAAAAAAGTAGTTTAAAAATAGCATCTATCTATAGATAAAAAAAACTTAAAAAACTACTAATTAATACTCCAATATCTAACTTTTAAAAAAAATAAAAAACAAAAAATTATAAAATTTCAAATTTCAAACTAAAATATCTTAACAATTAAAAATATTAATATATGTATACATCAATATATATACACGCAATATTAATTAATTTAATTAAAAAAATTATTTAAAGAGATATTAAAACGTAAAAAAATTTAAATTCAAAACCAAAATATTTTAACAATTAAAAATATAAATATATATACACATAATATTAATTTGATTAAGAATTTATTTAACTTAATGACTTGGCTCTCAATTACTCAAGTGAGTAATAATCAATAATTCAAGTTTCAATGTATTAAATCTCTATATATCTCTTCTATATAAAAAGTGTGTAGATTACGAATTTTTTTTGTTTTAACGGTTTTTTTTGTTAACTTTAACAGAATATTTTAAATATTTAACGGAATATTCTAAATATTTAGTGAAATATACTTTTAAAACTAATTAAAAATACATATTTATTAATTATATTAATATAAATTTAAATTTAAATTTAAATTCAAATGTTATAATATATCATTATTATAATAATATTTAATATAAGACTACAAATACAATAATTATATTAATATAAATTTAAATTCAAATGTTATAAAATATCATTATTATAATAATATTTAATATAAGACTTGATATTTAATAATTATATTAATATGAATTAAACATTATAAAATGTTATAATAATATATAATACAAGAATATATATTTAATACTTATATTAATATAAATTTAAATATTATAAAATATCATTATAATAAAAATACATAATACATAATCTTAATTTTTATTCAAGAAAATTATCATGTTTCAAAATGTTATCATATTATATATATTTTTAAAAAAATCATAAAAGTGTTTTGGTTTGATTTTTCTTTTAATATGTTTATGTAATTCTTTTATATATAATATTGTTTATTTATTTAAAATTTATATAGCAATGATACAAATTTACTAAAAATTATTAATAAATTCTATAAATAAAACTAAACAAACGTGTATTGCATGTTGCTTGTATTTAGTATATGAGCATGTGTGTATATATACAAATTGTATATCTAAAATTGTTAGTTTGTGAATATCCTATTATTATCCTTTCCAAGTGTACCACAATTTCCTTAAGTCTTTGTATATCATAATTTATTTAGCTTTATGACTTGGCTCTCAAAAGAGTAGTAATCAATAATTCTAGTTTTAAGGTCAAAAAAAATATTTCTATATATATACATGGATACATGTGTATGTATAGGGATTGTATATCTACAATTGTTGGTTTGTGTATATCCTATGAGTATCATTTCCAAGTGTATCAGCATTTCCTTATCTTTTTCGTGTATCATACACACGTACATGGCTTTCAATGTATACCATGCATATTTCCACACACACATGAATATCAAACTATGTTGACACTGCAATATATCTCAAAGAGTATTTTCAAGTAAGTTTTATGCACCTGAAAAATATAGAGGGAACTTAGTGATTGAGAACTCGCCGATTGTGCAATATATGTATATTTATTTATGGTTGATTTATAGATTTTGGTATTTTTCTTATGTATTTGGAATGAGAAGAAATTGAACGTGGATCATGGTGATATGATATTGTTTACTATATGTACTGAAAAAAATATTTGTCTTCGAATTGAATTAGCTAACCCAATACTGGTAATAGTATTGTTTGAATTTTGGTTCTCTATACATCTATTTTCTTATTATAATATAATTATTATATTTTTTATTCAAAAGTGAATAGTTATACAAAATATTATAATTATTATCATAAATTATCATTATAAATAATTTTATTTTTCTTTCATTTGATATTTTCTCAAGCTTGTGACAAAACAATATTACTAATGGTATTGTTTGAATTTGTGATTTGTTTTCACTGTAATAAATAAATATTTTCTAGATTGTAATTTAGTGGACATTCCAGCAGCAACAAAAAGATGCGGAGGTTGATGCGAAACACAAAATATCTTTTTTAGAAACAAGGAACATATTATGAATTAAAAACTATATAATTATGACAATTGATGTTAATATTGTTTGTTAGCTAAATTTTTTCACATCTCTTGCTTTTCAAATGCTATTATACATTCTATTAATTTCTTGAAAGGAGAGAGAAATAAATAATTGATTAATTAGATACTTTTATTACAATTTTACTATTAGAGCATAACTTAAAAAAATGGAGGAATTACAAAAGATATAAATTTCTCACTCACATTATACAAATTATAAATTTAATCAAACAAATATAGAATTACGTTAAATATATATAGTTGAATTACAAAATGTATAAATTCAAATTATAATATTCATCAAACAAATATAAAATTATCTTAAATTATATTTAATATTATTATAAAAAAAATTACGTGAGGCAAGTATATCTTATAATATATTTATATGATGTGACACTCTAAAATTGCTCAAAAGCACTATTTTCTTTTTTCCTATTTTCAAATTTGATTAGATATTTAATTACGATAACTGTTTAATTAAATTATAAATATAAATAACCGTTAACTTTTTTCATTTTTTATTTTACTTTTATAATTTATGGCTATTCATTAATTAAGGAAAAAATTCTATCTATTTTCTCTTTTTTCTCATTTTTATTTTTATTTAATAATAATAATAGATGTCAATTAAAATTATCTATATATAATAAATATATAAATAAATAATCTATCTATTTGTATTTAACCTTTTAACAAAACACGGGATCCAAATGTTAATTTTTAACAATAAATGATCCAAACGGGTAATCAACATTTTGGCAAAACACATAAGAGATCATTGTGACACGAGAGCAGCAAATGAACCCATCTTCTATGAAAACCCATTCTGAGCATAATAGCTTCCAAATAAACCCAATCTACTCTATCATACGCCTTGCTCACATCGAGCTTAAGAGCCACAAGACTAGTTTTCCCTCTAGATTTCCTTTTGAGATAAAGTAGGATCTCATAGAACACCATGATGTTTTCTGAAATAAGACAACTTGGTAGAAACGCACTCTGGTTTTCTGAAATGCAGTACCCCAAAACCTCTTTCAACCGATTAGCTAGAGTCTTAGACATGATCTTGTATATAACATTGCATAAGGATATGGGCCGAAGATCTCCCATGGCAGTAGGGGAATTCTTCTTCGAAATCGAAACAATATGGGTTTCATTCATTTTAGTAGGGAGCTCACAGTATCAAAGAAAGTTTGCGTCATTCTAATTAAATCCTCTCCAATAACATTCCAATACTTCTGAAAGAAAGCAGGAGTTAATCCATCAAGGCCAGGGGCTTTATCGGGGTGCATTTGGAAGGTGGCAGCCTTTATATCTTCAACCGAAAAAGGATATAATAGCATATCGTTCTGTGACTCAGAGATTTAGGGAGGCATAAGGTCGATGAGATCCGTCTCGGAGTTAGGATTAACCGAAAAAGATGCGTAAAATAGTCTAGGATGTGTTCGGCCAAACTATTAGACCAGTCGACCCAATCACCATATTCCTTTTGCAGTTTGTGAATGGTATTTTGGCGCTTACGAGCTGAAGCAGTAGCATGGATTTATTTTTTTTATTAAGATCCCCTGCTTTGAGCCATAATTGCTTGGACCTTTTGCGCCAAAAAACTTCTTTTTGGTATAGAGTTTCCATTAGTTTAGCTTTTACAGCCTTAAATCTACAGATAGAATGCGCATCACGACGAGTTTTCAACCATCGAATGATATCCATGCTTCGTTTTATTCTATCTTTAAAATTTCATGTAATATCTTTTGCCAATAGCATCAAAGCGTGACTGCAATGCTCTAACTTATCATACCAATTATGGCCATAATGAGACTCCCACGAACTACTAATAATATGACCACAAGCAGATTCTCTCAACCAAGAATTCTTGAATCTAAACCTCTGGTCGACTCGAAAAATAGGTGTAGTATTGGGTTGAATAAAAATAGGACTATGATATGAGGAGGAGTAAATAAGGTTGGTCAAGTGAGCCCCTAGGAACAAAAGCAGCTAGTCTTGAGAGACTAAAGCACGGTCCAACCCGACTTCAATCCAGATTTTGGTAAACCCTTCCACGTTCCCAAGTAAACTGATAGCCATGTATATCTAAATCCACCAAGTCACAGTCAATTAACACTTGTTGAAATCCCTCAATCAACCAACTAGGATACGACTTCCCTCCTCTTTTGTCTTCATTACCCAAAAAATTATTGAAGTCCCCAATAAAGCACCAAGGAACCGAGTACCTATTCTTCAAATTTCTAATAATATTCCAAGTTTGCTTTCTTTCTGACCTGTTAGGTTCCCCATAGACACTAGTTAATCGCCACTGATCCATCCCATCAATTTTAGTAAGCAAGTTGGGAAGCCTCTTCCTGATGACGCCAAAGCATGGCTAGGCCTCTACTACGCCCTTCCGGATTGACTACAAACAACCCCTCATAACCCAAGGATCTCTGTAGACTCTCCAACTTCTCCTTTCCGCTTAAAGTTTCACAAAGGAAAACAAAAGTGGGGGGCTTTTGAGAGGAAATTTCTCATAGGAATTGAACATTCCTAGGGTTCCCAAGCCCCAGGGAATTCCAACTTAAAGAACTCATGCTCCTTGGTGGGTCTGTGTAGCAGAACCCGCCCCGATCAAGTTTTGTAAGCATGTAGTATCACTGCATAACATTGCTGCATCTTCTCCAATTTGTTTCCCGTTGTCGCTGTCGTCACTTGTTCGTCTTCTCTTTGATTCAAAGACCACTAATGTAGCTCGTCCGCATTAGAAGAGATGTGAGTATCCTCATCAGGCCATGAGTGGATTCTATCATCTGCTTGAGTTCCTGGATGTTGGGTCTCTTTGTGTGATATATTTCTTGAAGACTCATCCATCTTAGTTGCTTCTTTTTTGGTTTCCCTGAGTTGAATTATACCCCCACCTTCCAGAAAATTAGCATCACTACTACCACCTTGCCGAAGCCACTTTGCCCCAATTAACAAGTTTTGTCTTCTCGGAACCGCTCCATATGGTTTCTTAATCATTTCCAGGGGTATCTCAAAGATTCTCTCACAGAATTTCTCCGAGTGCCCAATCAGCCCACAAATGAAACAAAATGTAGGGATTCTTTCATACTTGAAATGAACCCAGAACCAATCGCCCTTTAAATTTCTAATCTTCATCTTTCTCTTCAGAGGTATATCAATATCAATTGATACTCTAATCCTCAAATAGTCTTTCCATATGCCATTATAATTGTTAAGATCAGATTCTAAGAACATGCCTATATGATTGCCATATCCCTGATCACTTTCTCTGCCATAAACCCAAGATGTAGGTCGTGTAGATGAACCCATATATCTAATCTGTGAAGCTGCAATGAACGTGGATCAACACCTGGTGTAAGTCTGTCAAAAACCAATTGAGCTCTGTTACATGTCCATGGGCTTCCATCGATCACCCTCTTAATGTCAACTTCATGATAGAATTGAAACAGATAAAGGTTGCTCTCCAATTCCTTGACATACATCCCTCTTCCAGGTTTCCATAGGGCTGCCATCATGTGTTGCATAACTTGGAATTCAAGAGGTTTGTCAACCAAGAATTTGCCCACTAAGCACCGTCTTGCATCAACCCCAATAATCTCTTCCCTTGTTGTGTCGTAGCAAAGACCCCTTTGTTCTTCTTTTTTTTATCCGTAACCCAACACAACGCTCTTCAAGATCTTTAATTTCTTGGGTCGACAAAGCCATGGAAATCGAGATGGAAGGTTCGCCAGATACACAGTCGCACTAAGGTTGCAAAGACGGAACTCCAATCAGAAAATGGATTCCTAAACAAGGCAGAAGCGCACTGTAAAAAAAGAAACGCGGAAGACTACAGAGGAACGACGCTGGAGACAGAAACCATGGGAACGCCAGAGACTGTAATTCGAAATCGCCTGAGAAGAACACCACAAACCAGGTCACGAGACTAGAAAGTAACCCTTCGATGAAAGGGGCAGGGCAGAGATTCTTGAAACCCTAGCAGATAACTTACCCCTTTTTTAATTTTGCTAATCTTAGCATTTATTCTAAAGAGAGAGAGACTTCTACTATATTAATATAAAAAAATCTTAATTCTATAAAATTACATTAAATTGAACCTTAAAAAATATAGTCTATAATATTTTTGTTGTTTCAATCTAAAACATGATTAGACACATGAATGAATGGATAGAGAAAACAATATCTCAAAAATGTATTCCAATTCCTTATTCCCTTTAAGTAGGGCCGACCCTGGGCTAATGCAGGTTAGGTCCACGCTTAGGGACCCCTTAGTCCAAGGGTCCAATTTTTTAAAAATAGCAGTTAAAATACCATGTTTTGTTAACTTTTGCAATACTTTATTATAATAAAGGGGCCCAATTTTTATTTTCCGCCTAGGGCCCAATAAGCCTTAGGGCCAACCCTGCCTTTAAACCCTTTGTGAAGTAGTTAGTATGGTCCTGGTTGCATGCTTGTTAAGTCCACATTAAATTTGGTGTGCAATGTAATAGAATAACTAATAAGTTTACATGTGTAAATTTGTGTTTATCGGTCTCTTTCATATCATGTTGAGACTCATATATTACACAGAAATGCTTAACCCAAACCTAATTTATTTATTAATGTTATAGAAATATAAAACACAAATTAATCTAAATTGTTTATGAGTAACACTTTGCATAAGTTATGCCACGTGTCCAATGATGAGAACACAGACAACATTTGCCTCTCAAGTCTTCACTCGTCCTCGGGAACAGTGAAGACTTAGATAAAATAGTTGTCGTCCTCTCAGAAGTTTGTCCATGGGTCTTGATAGTAGGGTATTTTTGAGCATTAACGTTTCCAAAAAGGGGTGCCACGTGTAGGTTCTCCATTTCTTAGACCACCGATCAGTGTTATTTAATTAGGGATTTTTTCTGTACTCGAGACATCCTTTCACCTTTCGAGTACGACCATTGCCTCAATTTTTGTGACTGTTGGATTACGCTCAAGTACCTACTCGTAGGTAAGCAACAACTGGGGAGCAAGGGATCTTTCACCCACTTTTGGGGTTTCGATATAAATGTTTCCCTTCCTTTCATTTCCCACACTTATGCTCACATTCGCAGAAACCTCTCCATTTTCTCAAAGAAAAACTGTTCGTCCCCAGAAAAACCCACTTCCAAATTCTATTTTTCTTGCCTTGATCCTGGATAACTAGAGGGAATATCGTTGCTTCTGGGTTAACGATGCCAAATACATTAACGTTCGCACTCGTCTACGCACGTTTCTTCGATTTTTATCGAGTAAGTTTTCTTCTCTGGGCATTATGGTTTATCCTTTGTTCTTAGTAACTATGTTTCTGTGATTTTACATTTGGGATGATGAACATGATAGGGCATTCCCAGTGTTTGTGCTTTTTCAGGCTCTTTCTAGTTAAATACCCATATGTAAGTGGCCTTTTTACGTGTTGATTAGAAAATCATTTGTTTGGGATTCATTTATGGGAATTTCCTAGAATACGACCTTGTTTGGTCGTGTTCTTTGAATCTTTGACAGTGTTTATAGGCTACGTTTTGTTGCTCCAGGAACGCCTCTTTTAGAAAGAACAAAAATTTTATCCCCAAGTAGTTATCTTAGGGTATTCTCGTGTTCTGGCCATTGTTCATTCAATCAGGATACTAACTGCTTGGTTTTGTTTTAGATGTCCGAGGACCTCCACGAACTTCACCAACACGGTTTCTTTAACTTTGATCTAGAGATTAAGGACATGGCTTGTGGACAAGGTTCAACTCCTGAGAATGCTCGTGCATCTAAGTATTTAGAAATTGTGGAGGCTGCTCTAGTGGCGGGGTGACCACTGACAGTAAAGGTGTGTTCGGGTACGTGCACTTTAACTGAAGAGGAGGTCAACGTGGGCCCAATCCTAAAATTTTTAGCCCAATACAAAGCCTCCGGGTTTGAGGCGAAGCATATCTCAACCAAGTTAAAAAAATTTGGATGCTTTGGCACACATCAAGGCTCACTATGGGTGTTGGTATTAAATGGTCAAATCAAAGGTGCGCAGTGGAATATATGGACCCATTTTAATAAATATTAATACCAGTCAAGATCATATACATATATAAACATTAAATCACATACAAAATAGATCAAGAATTACCTCTTGTAGCCGATCAAGTGTCATTGAATCTTTTTGTATAAAATCAACGATCTTCCTATCCAGTAATCTGAAAGCTCATACCTTGATCTTCCAGACCAATCCTCAAACACACAAGGGCGTGTGTGGGTACGTAGGATTCAAAAGATTGATTTATATGACTCTCTACATGTACTCAACACATGAGATCTAGAGAGGTTTGACTGAGAGAAGATGTTTTGAATAGTTTTCACGTTTTTATAAAACTATCGCTTTAGAGAGAGAGTCTGTATTTTAAATCTCATAAAAATAATTAAAAACTTGTTCTTAAAGTCACATACTATCTGAATTATATTAAAATCATTTAATCTAATTAAATAATCTTTATTTTATTAAAAATAAATTTGATATGATATTTATATTTAATTATTTTTTTAAATCATATTTAAAAATAATAATTAAATAACGGATTAAAAAAATTTATTTTGAAATTCAAAATTCAAATCCCAGGGATAAAAATCCCTGAGTTAGGCACCACACACTGTGTTGTACAGTGTGTATCGCCCAACCCTATTAAGGTTTCCCTAATTTTCTCATTTTTTTGTTTAATAAACTTTTAAGACAATATATTTATGCAAAAATAAATATCAATTAATTCAAAATTAATTTTATCTTAAAATATCAGTTTTAAATTAAATAAATAAATATCATATTCTAAATAAGATATTTATTATTCTCTCTCTTTATATAAATCCAAACAAGATTAATATTTATTTTAACCTATAGTTTTTCAAAATAAAATCTATACATTTGAATAATTAATTTATTCACAATTAATCAATTACCCATAATTATCACATTACTATTTCCTTGCCCTGGAAAATTAATTCCTTTGCAATTTATTCATTCTCACTACAAATCTTTCTTTTGACATCCTTACCCTTGACAGTGTAGGACAGAGGTGATCCAAGGACCATGGACCTATAATACGAAGTTCCAATAAACTAGATTATTAATCAAACTCTTTAATCTGATAATCTTATTTATTAATTTCACGTTACTCCACTATAAATATGGAATTGGACTCTAAGTATTTATAGAATTATATTTACAGAGTTTTCTCTTGTAGTCCATTGATGTAATCAATATATGTCGTTCTGTCCTCCATTATTGGTTCGTTAATTAGAGCTGGTCAAAGTTATCGTTTTACCCTTCTAATTACCTCTTGATCCTTAAGTATCATTAATTCACTAGCGAATAATTAATCTATAATCTAATTATAGATTTGAGCTCAATAACTATTCAATTTCAGAATCAACCCTTAAGGGAACCAATATTCGATCCGTGAGGAAAGCATGGATTCCAATATTGTAATTCACGTTCCCAGTCATCCATGATATTGAATCTCCAAAACAAAAGTCATTAACCTCATTATTCTAAGAGACCTTAACGAGTGGATCCAAAGATCAAATAAACATAAACAAGAGTTTATGAATACTCATGATTTAGACTGACCTACAAATGATCATATATTATGATAAGAATTAAATCTTTATGTCAAACAGCAAGTTTATAAAGATAATTAATTCTCATTGGTGATGCCATATACAATCTCCATTATATACAACACCTTTACTAAGATGTATATCCACATCAACAATCCAAATCTAGATTACTTGCATCTCGTATGCTTAGCAAACCGTACTATTAACCATTCATTAAAGATTCCATACTTTAATATATTACTGACTATTTCATTCATTATATATGATCTTAATTCTCTCGTACTAATACAAGATCATATTCTCATGAATGAATAGGGAATTTTCTTGATATTTTCATATAATTAATTTAAACAATAATTATAACATTCAAATATAATAAAATTAGATTTTTATTTAAAACCAACAAAATGTATTTACATGCTTTTAGGGCATTAATCATAACAATGGGATCCGCAGTGATGGCTATCTCATACGACTATGTCGGGAGATGGAGAGGTCTCACCGCAGCGTTCACGACTTCGGGGTCTGGAGTCAATATCAACTATAGGCAAGTGCCATACTTCCCCTCCATCAATATTTTGTCAACATCCTTAAGTTTGTGGGAATAACTATGTTCCATTGATTCCCAATGGTTATCGCCTCCTCGTGGGCTTGTACATTTTGTACAAGCACCACAACTGACCCGAGCCTTCTTTGGTAGAGATTCTGTACTTGTACAATTTCTGAGCCTGCCTGAAGAAAAAGGGCAGTGATCTGGATAGGTTCTACACCATGATGAAGTTCTCACAATTCAACTACAAAGGTTCTTCACCAAAATGAGAGCCATGCTCGAGACTTCAAGGAACATTTCTTCTTCACGATGGGCTTCCCTCTTGAAGTCAATCAAACTCTGCTTCTAGACTTTGCCAGAGTTGGTGTTTAGTCTAGTTTTGGGTTGTGTTTAGGTAGTTTATATTAATATTTTTAGTTATTTAGTACAGTATTATGCTTTGTTTTAGCTTGTTTTTAGGTTTTAGCTCATAAATAAAGGAAACAAACAATTGGAGCAAATTGACCGAAAAATGATGAAAAATTGGCTTTTTAGTGTTTATTCCGTGAAAAGATGAATCCACAAGCAATTTTATGGCTTCGGTAAATTATCGGGACCAAAATCACAAAAGTTGAAGAAATTGTTAAGGGTCGCGGCGCTATGATGCTGAGTCGCGGCCCGGTCCAAGGTAGAAAGCCTGTTTTTCAAAAAATTGACATTGGTTGTGGCGCGCCTAGCTTTGTTCACCTAGAAAATTTACAAGGGTCGTGATGTTGAAGAGCTTGGGCCACGATGCGCCTAACGCCCACGTGAGCCTAAATTGACACGGGCCATGACGCTTGAATGTTGGGCCACAACCCCATTGATTTTGAAGAAAAAAATTATGTTTTAAACCTAATTTCGAGAGGAGAGAAAGTGAATTTTGGGGAGTACGAATTTTGAAGTGAAGAACACACCGTGGAGCATCTCCATTCGTTCTCAACATTTTATTTTCTTCTACTTTGTTTTTCTTTATGTTTATTTTTGATTCTATGGTTGTTCTTGCCATGGGTATGAACTAATTTTATTTTCTAGGGTTTTTAATTTAATCACTTGGATCTTTGTTATTTTCTATAAGGATTTCATGATTCTTTCTTCACTTCTATTCTAAATTATTTGATATGTTCTTAATGCTTGTGAATGTTTGATCACCATTTGCATGATTTATGATTTTGATTCGAAATCTGAAAAGTGAGAATTGATTATGCAATGATTGAATAATCATAATTTTCATATTGGATGAAAATACCTATATGAATTGTGTAGTTGTAGGTTTATTGAGTTTAATGGCTTTTATGTGTTGGGATTTATCACAGGAATGTAGACAATTCACAATTAAATTGAGTTCTTTGTTTCTTGAAAAAGAGTAAGACTCGTTTTTGTTAATCCGTTATTAGTTTAGGAAGAAGAATTGTGAAGTCTGATTAGCGAAATAATAAAGTGAATAGTTGATGAAATTAAAATCCCTAGTTCTTTATTTTTGAAGTTTTTACAATTATTTGCTTTCTTTCATAGTGTTATTTTATGTTTATTTCTTTTGTTATTTTAATATTTTTGAAACCAATTTATTGTTGACCAAATAGAAATAGAAAATTGATTTGTTGGTAATTAGTAAATCAATCTCTGTGGGAGCAATCTTTATTTATCATTGTATTACTTGTGTCGATTACGTATACTTGTGTATAAATTTTGGTGAACAAGTTTTTGGCGCCGTTGCTGGAGATTGATTTTTATTAATATCAATACAATTAATTTTATTCTAATTTGGTTTTTCTATGTTAATTGTCTCTAACTGTTGTGTTTGAGAATCTTAATTTCAGGTGCCAATTGGTATATGCGACGTCAATGGACTCACAATCTTTTGCCCATTAATATTGAAATTGAGAGGACTTGCAGACATAATAGATGTTGCCCACGATTTTGGCCAACTGCGAGTAGACGCAAAACAATAACCTTGAATAGAAAGTAAATAACACAAGTAATTTTTATAGTGGTTCAGCCTTAATTTGTTGGAAATAGCCTAATCCACTTAGAGTTTTGATATATGTAGCCTATACTTAAGATCAGATGAACCTTAGTCAACTGAGTTTCTCAAGTATAAGTAGAAAAGTACAGTGTTTCTCTCTCTAAACTCTCAGAAAATGCTCCCAGAATGCCCCAAGTAATGCTCCCAAATTTAAAAAAAAATAGTGGTTCTTTCAGTTTAAAAAAGATTAGACCCCCCAAACAATGCCATGAGCCATTTATTTATAGGCTCATGGACCGTACATGAGAAATATCCCGTTGACGGGGTCCTTGGTTGTTCCAACCAACTTTAATTAAGAAAATATTAATAAATTCAAATTACAACAGTATAGCTATTACTTCGGGATATCTGAGAGATTCTCGCGACAGTTACGAATGATTCGGGTTGTAGCTATTACTGAGGCTTTACAGAAGAGTCACTAGATGGTTAACTTTTGAGATTCTGATTCGTCGACCGACCATCTCCATCCCACAAAGTGATTGGTCATCCAAAACACCTCACCGGTCGGCCAAAGCATATCTCTAGTCGGGCATGGCACACTATTGGTCAAGCATGGCACACCGCTAGTAGGGCATGGCACATCGTTGGTCGGGCATGGCACACCACTGGTCAGGCATGGCACACCACTGGTCAGGCATGGCACACCACCGGTCAGCTAAACTTATTCCTGACCAGTAATATTACAACTCCTCAGGTCAATTCTCAACCTTTTCACCTCTTTAAATAACACATTTATTGACTATTAATGTATCATTTATTGATCATGCCCTGCCACTTGTCCATCCGATTTCCACGTCACTGAACAAAATTTTGAGGATAACAATAGAAAACAGAAACAATTAGCAGATATGTCCCAACATCGAAGCAATGGGTTGAATGGGGATGCTGTTGAGCCAGCAATTCGCACACTCAGAGACTATGTACTCCCCGCTGTTACTGGAGTACAATCATGCATCCAACTGTCGGCAGTTACAGCCAATCATTTTAAAATGAAGCCGGCGATTCTGCAAATGGTCAAGTCTACTGTCCAGTTTGGCGGACTCCCTACTAAGGATCCCAAAAAACACATAGCCAATTTCCTGGAGCTGTGTGGAACTTTTAAATATAATGGGGTCACCAACGATACTATTAGACTGAGATTGTTCCCGTTCTCACTGTGGGATAGAGCTAAAATTTGGTTGAACTCTCTTCACGCCAACTCAATCACTACATGGGAGGCATTAGCTCTGAAATTTCTTGCTGAATTTTTCCTCCATCAAGGCCGCAAAGTTAAGAGGGGAAATTAATAACTTATCTCAATTTTATGGAGAGTCTTTTTATGATGCATGGGAGAGGTTTAAGGAGCTTTTGAGGAAGTGTCCTTGTCATGGGATTGAAAAATGGATGCTGGTCCATAATTTTTACAACGGTTTGTGTGGGACGACTCGCACCATTATTGACGCTGTAGCAGGTGGTGCTTTCATGAGCAAGAGTGCTAATAAGGCTTATGAATTGCTTGAAGAAATGGCCATGAATAACTATCAGTGGCCTAGAGAACGGGATAGAAATAAGAAGGTAGCTGGTATGCATTATCTGGATGCTATTATCACTCACACTACTCAGGTTGCATCATTGACCAAGCTACTATAGCAAAATTCTATGGCCACTCAAGTCATGCAAATCCAAGCAGTATGTCATAATTGTGGTGTTCCTCACCCATTTGAGTAGTGCATGGTAGTTAAGATGAACAACTCCATTCCCATGGAACAGGTGAATATGATGGGAAATTTCAATAGGCAAGTTAATAATCCATTCTCCAACCCGTTCAATCAAGGGTGGAGAAATCAACCTAATTTTTCATGGAGAAATAATGAGGATCCTCAACAAATTTAGCAGCCTATGCTTCAAGCTCCACCCCAGGCACCATTACAACCATCGATACTACTTGTTGCTCAAGAGAAGAAAAATGAGTTACAAGCTACACTGTTAACTCTGACCAACTTTCAATCTCAATTTATGACATAAACTCGCTCATCCATCAGGAATCTTGAGATGCAGGTTGGTCAATTGGCAAATATGTTACAAAGTAGGCCTCAAGGAAATTTTCCAAGTAATACAGAGGTGAATCCTAAAGAGTAGTGCAATGCAATCTCTTTGAGGAGTGGGAAGAAGTTGGAAGAGCCAGTCAAGAAGTCTATACTTGCACCAAAAGTTGATGTTGAGAATGAGGGTAAGGTAGAAGAAGAGGTTATTGAAGACCTTGAGAAGAAGCAGTCACCACTGAGTTATGAGCACCACATCAAGATTCCATATCCTCAGCGACTTCAAAAGAAGACACTTGACAAGCAGTTTTCGAAGTTTCTAGACATTTTTCAAAAACTTCACATTAACATACCTTTTGCCGAGGCACTTGAAAAAATGCCAAGTTATGTGAAGTTTATGAAGGAAATCTTATCAAAGAAAAAGAAGTTGGAGGATTATGAGATAGTGGCGCTTATTGAGGAGTGCTGTGCTATTTTGTAGAAGAAACTACCTCACAAGCTTAAAGATCCGGGTAGTATCACGATTCCTTGCTCAATAGGAGATACTGTTATGACCAAGGCCTTATGTGATTTAGGGGCTAGTGTAAATTTAATGCCCTTATCTATTTTTTAGAAGCTAAAATTGGGAGAAGCTCGCCCCCACTATTGGGTCCTTACAAATGGTAGACCACTCTGTTAAGCAACCTCGTGGAGTAATTGAGGATGTCTTAGTTAAGGTTGGTAAATTTATCTTCCCTGCTGATTTTATTATTCTAGATATGGAGGAAGATGCAAACATTCCCATTATTTTGGGAAGACCATTCTTAGCCACAGGGAGAGCACTAATTGATGTACAAAAGGGGGAGTTGAAACTTTGAGTGCAAAACGAAGAGGTAACATTTGATGTTTTTGCAGCAACTGATATTCCAACTTGTTGTAGAGTGGATGTGGTATGTAGTGGCGGTAGTAATTTGGAAACCACCAAGAGAAAAACCAATGCTGAAATTGGTAGTCGAGAAGTTTGTCATTGTTTGAAATTTTTCTATAGTGGGAAGACTTGAAGGCTACATGAGCAATGGAAGGCTCTGACGATTAACAACATCAAAAGACGAGTTTTTTCTTATGACACTATGGCTCTAAAGGATGAGCGGGGTGGACTTGACCCAAGTTGAAGTTTAATGAAAAAAGTGAGCGTCCAGCTGGAGACGTTAAATAAAGCGATTTTGGGAGGTGACCAAATGTTATTTTTAATTCGAGTTTTTATGAGTTTGTAATTTTTATTTTCTATTAAACTCCTTTTAATTTTGGTTCTTAGGTTTAGATTTTATTTTCAGTAATTCTTAGTTTAGTTTGTAATTTTTGAATCATGAAATATATGAAAAAAAACTTTTATTTTGAGTTACAGCGCCTAGGACAAACTGAACTTTCCAGTCACCGCCTTCGTCACCTCCATTTTGATGATGTTTAGCTGGACCGTTGGTAAGTTTTATTTCCTTTTCTTATTATGTCACATTGGGGACAATGTGTCAATCAAGTTTGGGGAAGGAGTCTTACTATTTTGTGTGTTTGTGCCATGTTGTTAGTTTGTGTCATGTTGTTAGTATGTGTTTGTTGTTGTTTGAGTTTATCTTAGTTAAATGTTGTGTTGTGTTTGTGTGAATCAAGTTGTCAATGCTATCCTATGATATGGAAGAAAATGTCGTGAAATTTTTTGAAATTTTTGATCAATTGAATCCGTGTGCTTGGTTAGACTACATTGGTAGCTTGTTTCGATCTATAAAAGAATGAATGTTTAGCCATGATTGAAAAATTCTTTGTAATTTGAATTTGAATGTATGCATTGTTAAAAAAAATTGGCTTGTGTTTTGATGAATGAATGAATCTAGAACTTGCTTGTTTATCATTTGAGACGAAATCCTAGATGAGATATTCTTAAAAAGGTGATTTAGGCAATTTCTTGGAACGTTTGAGCCTTTCAAGCCAACCCAAAAGTAATTTTCCATTGTTACCCTTGTTGAGCCTAAAATTATCCTCTTTGTTGTTTGACACCAATTGTGAGCCAAATAGACATTTTGTTAGTTTTCATTCCTTTACCAAATTACTATGAGCAATGGATAAATAATGGGGAATAAATTATAATGGGATGTGCTTAGTTTTTTAATTTGGTGTATTGTAATGAAGAGTAAAAAAGGTTGAGAATTGAAAAAAAAAAGAAAAGAAATTTGAAAATCCAAGCTAAACTCTTGTTATGCTTTCACAAAAAAACAAGTTTGGGAGAATTTAGTTTGAAAAAAAAACAATCAAGTGAAATATGCTTTTCTCAACCTTTACTTGGGTTCATATGGGGTTTTTTTTTGGAAATTGTTTGGGTGAATTTTTGGTTTGTAAGTTCATATGCTTATAGTAATTTGGAACCCAAATGACATATATCTACCCATTGCCTAAGCCTATTGTTATGAACCTAAAGTCCTAGTGATTCTTGAGCATATTTTGTCTACATTAGTGGAGAGTGGTGAACAATGCAGGCATATGGATCAATGGTTTGATGGGTTGATGGTGAGTTTTTGGCATGCATTCATAGATTCAATTGTTAAGTAATTTTTGTGGTTATGGTTGAATAGACATTTTTGGATTGAATCAGGTTTTCGGTGTTGTTTAACCGAAATTCTAGATTGCTTCTACAAATAAGGATTTTGGACTTTTGTGTGAGATTTTATGAAATTAAGACTAATTCACTGTTGTTGACTTGATTCATAAGTTTGTGTCGTTTGTGTTTTGAGTTGTCTTTGTGTGGGTGTTTAGTTTGAATCTTTACTCGAGGGCGAGTAAATGTTAAGTTTGGGGAAGTTTGTTGAGTCTAGTTTTGTGTTGTGTTTAGGTTGTGTTTTAGGTAGTTTATATTAATTTTTTTAGTTGTTTAATGCAGTATTATGCTTTGTTTTTTTTCTTTCTTGTTTTCAGGTTTTAGCTCATAAATAAAGGAAAAGAACAATTGGAGCAAATTGGCAGAAAAATAATGAAAAATTGCCCTTTTGGTGTTTATTTCGTGAAAAGATGAATCGTCAAGCAATTTTATGGCTTTGGTGAATTTTCAGAACCAAAATAAAAAAATTGGAGAAATTGTTAAGGGTCGCGGTGCTATGATGCTGAGTCGCGGCTCGATCCAAGGCAGAAAGCATGTTTTTCAGAAAATTGACATGGGCCGCGGTGCAGGATCCTAGCTTTGTCTGCCCAGAAAATTTACATGGGTCACAGTGCACCTAATGTCCATGCGAGCCTAAATTGACACAGGCTGCGACACTTGAAATGTTGGGCCACGGCCCGCATAGCTTTTCAAGAAAAAAAAAATTAGGTTTTAAACCTAATTTTGAGAGGAGAGAAAGGGACTTTTGGGGAGTATGAGTTTTGAAGTGAAGAGCACACCGTGAAGCATCTCCATTCGTTCTCAACAGTTCTTTTTTTTCTACTCTGTTTTTCTTTATGTTTATTTTTGATTCTATGGTTCTTGCCATGGGTATGAACTAATTTTATTTTCTAGGGTTCTTAATGTAATCACTTTGATATTTGTTATTGTCTATGAGGATTTCATGATTCTTTCTTTAATTCTATTCTAAATTATTTAATCTGTTCTTAATGCTTGTGAACGCTTGATCACCATTTGCATGATTTATGATTTTGATTCGAAATCTGAAAAGTGAGAATTGATTATGCTATGATTGAATAATCATAATTTTCATATTGGATGAAAATACCTATATGAATTGTGTAGTTGTAGGATTATTGTGTTTAATGCCTTTTATGTGTTGGAATTTATCATAGGAATGTAGAAAATTCACATGTAAATTGAGTTCTTTGTTTCTTCAAAAAGAGTAAGAATTGTTTTTGTTAATCCGCTATTAGTTTAGGAAGAAGAATTGTGAAGTCTGATTAGCGAAATAATAAAGTGAATAGGTGATGAAATTAAAATCCCTAGTTCTTTATTTTTGAAGTTTTACAATTATTTGCTTTCTTTCACAATGTTATTTTATGTTTATTGCTTTTGTTATTTTAATATTTTTGAAACCAATTAATTGTTGACCAAATAGAAATAGAAAATTAGTTTGTTGGTAATTAGTAAATCAATCTTCGTGGGAACGATCTTTATTTATCATTGTATTACTTGTGTCGATTACGTATACTTGCATATAAATTTTGGTGAATAGTTGGTAAGCCTTCTTGTCATCTCTCGAGGACTCCTTAGACTTAGGTTTCTTTTGCTTACGTTTTCCCTTTTCTTAGGCCCGTTCCTCCGCACCGCATGGGTGGCTGCTTACCAAGACCGCCTAGAGGAGATGAAATCCTGTTGGGAATTGTGCCCTTAAAACAATTGTAGTTGACAATGGTTTTAATGAAATAAATGAATGAATTTAATTATTGTATATATGTAGCTTATGTACTATATTATTGTACATAATATTAAGTAAAGATAAAAAAATTCTCAAGTTCATCTATGTGGTCTCAATCTCATATTGGTATAAGAGGATCGAGATTGAGATAATGGACTTAAATAGTTCACAGTAAAATAAAGTTATGGAATCTTTAGATTAATTACTGCTAGTACTATTCACTAGTATTATGAATACATGTGACCTAGATCCGGGTTACTAGTGTAGTAGGGCACTTTAGTGGAGGTAATTTGCATACTGAGAGTATGTAGAACTGGACCAGATGTGATTTAATAATACTTGTTTGAATACCGTTTCATAGTATTATAAAACAAATCAACTGTTTGAAGTTACTATGAACTCCTATATATGTCATTTGATCCTTTGATACATGCGTTACGATTTGTCAGAATGATCAGGCTAAGAACTATTGTTTTGGGGACTCAATGATGTATATGGCTGGGGACATAACTTAACAGATATGGAATTTATACCTTCTTATAGATTGAATGATGGTTCCCTACTGGGTTGGCTTTTGGAACTGAAAAGGTTATTGAAGTCAAATTCATAATCAGATTATGAATTAACCTTCACTAGTAAAGTCAATGGTACACTAGGAATCAAGATATAATTAAAAGAGTAAAACGGTAATTTTATTTCCACTTAATTATGAATCATCAATAGAGTATTAATTTGTATGTAATGAATATATCAATGGACATTTTATGGTTACAATAAAGTACTCGGTAAATATATATCTTTAATTCTCAAGAGTGTAGTCTCATATTTATAGTGGAGTAATCATGAGATTAATAAATATGATTATTGAATCAAAGTCGTACTTGAGGAAATTGTCTCAAATAAAAAAGACCAATCATTAGCAGTGGCAAATGAAAAACAGCGAAAGGATATCGCTAGTTCTAGACAGAACAATGGAGAGCATCGTCGTAGTGGGAGGGTTGGTAAACAACCAATTCACTATGAATTCACTATGAACATGAAGTTTAGATGCTTGTGTTTGACACAAACAAAGATGATCCATTGACATATAGAGATGAAATTAAAGATTCTGACAAAGAAAAATGGCTTAACGCCATGGACCTTGAAATGGAATCGGTGTATTCCAATTCTGTATGGACTCTTGAAGATCCACCTGAAAATGTTAAACCAATTGGTTGCAAATGGATATTCAAGAAAAAGAGAGGAGCAGATGGGAAAGTAGAGACTTTCAAAGCATGGGTAGTAGCAAAAGGCTACACACAGAAAGAATGAGTTGATTATGAAGAAACTTTTTCACCTGTGGCCATGCTTAAATCTATCCGCCTACTCTTATCCATAGCTGATTGCATAGATTATGAGATTTGGCAAATGGATGTTAAAACAACTTTTCTGAATGACTTTCTTGATGAAGCCATTTACATGTCTCAACCAGAAGGGTTCAAAGTTAAAGGTTAGGAGAAATTTTTTTGCAAGCTTCTTAAGTTTATTTATGGACTTAAACAAGCTTCGAGATCTTGGAATCTTAGATTTGATGAACCAATCAAAACATTTGGTTTTGAACAAAACGTTGATGAACCTTGTGTTTACAAACAAATCAAATATAAGATTGTGGATTCCTCGTTCTTTATGTTGATGATATTCTACTCATTGGGAATGACATAGAAACATTATCAAAAGTAAATAAATGGTTAGCTAAGCAATTCCAAATGAAGGATTTGGGAGAAGCCAAATATGTTTTGGAAATTCAGATTTGTAGAGATCGAAAGAACAAAGTCTTGGTACTGTCTCAAGCAACTTATATTGATAAAGTGCTATAACACCTTGGCATGAAAAAATCCAAGATAAGCACTATGCCTACCCGGTCAGGAGTTAAATTTTCTAAAGAACAATGTCCACAAACACCTCAGGAAGAGGAGGATATGAGACTGTATTCCTATGCCTATGTGTTAGGTAGTCTAATGTATGCAATGTTATGCACTAGACCTGACATCTGTTATGCACTAGGGATAGACAGCCATTATCAATCCAATTCTGGATTGAGTCATTGGACAGCAGTAAAGAATATTCTCAAGTATCTCAGACATACTAGAGATTGCATGCTTGTGTATTCAGGTGTAGACCTGAACCCCACTAGATATACTGATTCTGATTTTTAATCAGACAAAGATAGTCGAAAGTCGACATCTGGATCAGTTTTCACACTTGGAGGAGGTGTTGTTGTTTAGAGAAGTCGAATACATAGCAGCTTATGAAGCAGCTAAAGAGGTTGTGTGGCTCAGGAAGTTCTATATTGATTTGGAAGTTGTTCCAGGCATGGATCAACCACTTGTCCTGTACTGTGATAACAGTGGGGCAGTAACTAATTCAATGGAACCCAGAAGTCACAAGACGAGAAAGCACATCGAGAGGAAATATCACTTGATTCGAGAGATAGTCAACTGAGGAGATGTTACTGTCTTGAAGATTGCCTCTGAAGATAATCTTGCAGATCCGTTCACAAAGACTTTTTCTATTAAATCTTTTCAGGGTCATGTAAGAAGTATGGGGTTAAGGGAAATGCCTCATTTTCTTTAGGGCAAGTGGGAGATTGTTGGGAATTGTACCCTTAAAACAATTGTAGTTGACAATGGCCTTAATGAAATAAATGATTGAATTGAATTATTGTATATATGTAGCTTATGTAGTGTATTATTGTAAATAATATTAAGTAAATATCATAAAATTCCCAAGTTCATCTATGTGGTCTCAATCTCATATTGGTATGAGAGGACCGAGATTGAGTTATTAGACTTAAATAGTTCGCAGTAAAATAAAGTTATGGAATCTTTAGATTAATTACTGGTAGTAAAGTATTATGAATACATGTGACCTAGATTCGGGTTACTAGTGTAGTAGGACACTGTAGTGGAGGTACTTCGCAAACTAAGAGTATGTAGAATTGGACCAGATGTGATTTAATAATATTTGTTTGAATAACATTTTGTAGTATTATAAAACACATCAACTGATGATCATATACAAACTGATCTTAAACCTAAAGTTACTAGGAACTCCTATATATGTCATTTGATCCTTTGATTCATGCGTTACTATTTGTCAGAATGATCAGGCTAAGAACTATTGTTTTGGGGATTCAATGATGTATATGGCTGGGGACATAGCTTGATAGATATTTAATCTATACCTTCTTATAGAATGAATGATGGTTCCCTATTAGGTGGACTTTTGGAACTGAAAAGGTTATTGGCGTCAAATTCATAATCAGATCATGAATTAACCTTCACTAGTAAAGTCAGTGGTACACTAGGAATCAAGATATAATTAAAAGGGTAAAACGGTAATTTTATTCCCACTTAATTATGAATCATCAATAAAGGATTAATTTGTATGTAATGATTATATCAATGGACACTTTATGGTTACAATAAAGTATTCAGTAAATATTTCTTTAATTCTCAAGAATGCAGTCTCATATTTATACTGGAGTGATCATGAGATTAATAGATATGATTATTGAATCAAAGCGTTTTGGTTAATAATCTTTTATTTATTGGAGCTTGGAATTATTGGTCCATAGGTCCTCGGGGCGGCTCTATCAACACTATTCAAGGTAAGAGTTGATACAAGGGTCAAACTGTGAATGGGCTATTTGAGAGAATATTTATTCTTTGGAATAAAAATACAATTATGTGATAATTGAAGTTGCACAATTTATTATTGCATTAATGCAATTTTTGAAATTGTGTAGAAATAGAAGAAGTTGATTTTAATCAATTATTTTATTTAAGTGTGAAATGATAAATATGAATAGTCAAAATTAGTTTTCACTACTACAAAAAAGGCTTTTTAGGACTCGCAGGGCGCAAGTATTCTATTTGAGAGCCTTAAAACTGAGATTTTTTAGGACTTGTGTTGCGAGTCCTAAAAGAATTGACGCGAGCCCTAAAAGAATGGCCGGAGTAAGTGGCGGCGCCACCACTCCACGGTGGCCATTGGGTCTAATTTTTTAGTGGGTTTTGAAGCCCATGATGCAAGGAATATGGTGGTGGTGGTGGTTCATCTCATGGTGGCTCGAGGTGGCCGGAATGTGGTCGGAAAGATTAAGAAAACCCAAAATCATAGAAACTTCGACAGGCATTTTGAGGGCCGTAGTGTTATAGGCATATGGCTTCTTGGACTGCCCTATGCGTGTACCATTACTGATAGTAATCAATTATTGATTTTTTTATTTTATTTATTTAATTAATTAAATATTTTGAAAAGAGTTTTAAAATGGAATGTAAGACTTTGTCTTTAATTATCATTTATTATATTATTATTATTAAAGATGATCAATTTTATTATTATTATAATAATATCTATATATTCTATATGATAGAAAATAAGAAAAAAAAGAGTTTTTACATCATAGTAAAACTGATCAAGTTTTTTTTCACACAAAAGATAAACCTTTCTCTTAGCCTATAATCAAGAGTCTCATGTGTTGAGAATACTTTTGATTCACAAATATTGATTCTTGTTCTCTATGTGCCCACCCATATCTTGAGGTGTAGAGAACGTCTTGGAAGATCTAGGTGTGAGTACTCTAGTTAGGATAGGAAGATCGAAACATATACAAAAAGATTCAAGGATTCTTAATAGGCTACAAGAGGTAAATCATTTCGTATTATTTTTACATATACATATTATATTGATTAACATATTGCATATTAAAGGATCCTCATATAAAGTTGTGTATATTAAATTTTTTTGTTGTATATGATACTACCATTATCGCAATTTCCGCTGCGCACTAGGAACTGTTCCTAACAAATCCTTCCCAGACGTGGAGTTAGAGCTGAGCCAGCTGGTGACCATGAAGAACCTCGTCCGGTTGGGACTTCTCCAGAGGGGCCAAGAAATCGGAAACTTTGATCTCACCAAGTTCTGGAATTCCAAGAGGTCCAAGGAGTAGGCTGCGAGGCATATCGAACAAGTCAATATGCTGGCCAGAAAAGTGCACGCCCAACAACTGGCTGCTGAGTGCCATGAAAGTTCTCGGGCGATGTAAGCTGCCCGTGAAGCTCGCCTCGAGCAGGAGATCAAAGAGGAGATAGAATTGGGAGTTGGAACCTCCACCTTCGATAAAGGTAAAAATCATCTCCTTCTCTTTCCTGCTAAGTCAGTTGATGAGGCGGTAAGTCCCGATCACATGTGGAACTCCCCTACTGTCCTCCGATGCTGCTTCTCCAGCGATCATCGATGGATTCAGGAGGAGTACCAAGACTACCAAGACGTTATTGATTACTACCTCCATCACCCGAAGAATTGTTTACCTTCTCAGGGCTTTGTGCCCTTAGATCGTGTAATCTCGTTTAAGGCCTAGTGGTTTTGTCAATATGAGTCCAGCTCAACCGTAGAGATGGGATGACTAATGAGTGCATTTGCACACTCAATTCTTTACCCAGGGAAACGTTCAAGTTGCAGGGCTTCCTGAGAATCTCAAGTGCTCTCGGATACTTTATTGATTTATTTTCCTTTTTTTGTGTAAGTAATGATCCATTGTTTTTTCCCTTTGCAGATCATATTAGGTTCATCGATTTTTCTTACCATCCAAATCCGGTTTCCACGGAGGCCAGAGGATAAATGAGGCCCCAAGAAGAGGCAGAGCCTTCCCCGCCGTCAAAGCGACAAGAAGTGAGCATGACTTCTACCGAGGGGCTTGGGATGGTACCTGATGTCCCCACACTGGAGGTGATCTAGAAATGTCATCCAGGGATACACCTTCTCATGACGTTCCTAAGGTTCATGACGCTGTCCCAAGCGAATTCCTACTCCAAGCTTCACTAGAAGAAGTTCCTAACCTATTCGCGTACCCCGAGCAATATGATGAGAAGATGATCAAAAGGTACAACGCGATGGTCGAGTATTTCAACAGTCGACTAGACAAGGGTAATGTTGCAGTCCATGAGTTGGGGGCATACATTCGCCAGTTGAAGCCCTCACGGGAGACATCTCGGGAACCTCCAATTGGTCGTGTGCAGCTGGAGAGTCCTTTTTCTGAGAAGTTCAGATCTTTTATTGATCCTTTGGTCGCAGAACTTCTCCAAGGGTTAAGTACCACGATGTGTGACTTGACCGCTATGAGGTATGCCCATCTGGGGATGACAACAAGGCCAGTCTCATCTCCTCTTCTCATCATGCGACAGTAGAGGTAAATACTTCTATTTTCTTTTCAAATTATGTTCTCCACGACTAGTACTAACTTAGTGTTTTTTCAGTCAGCTCTGATGGTCCAACGCCTTGGTAACATTGTGATGGAAAAGTTCTACGAACTTAAATGGGCCACGGATAAGCTGGCCGCCATGAAGTCTAGCATGCCATTTGAGGAGGTGAAACAACTCCTGTAACGCCATGGATAGCCAAGACCGCTACACTGTGTGTTTATCAAGGTGCAAGACTTGCTAATCAAGTCATTTAGTTAAAAACCTGTAACTGAAACTATAGTTGAACTAGGGTTAAAAGATTTTGGTCACAAAAGCTACATTTCATATATTCAAACATTCTTCTACATGGGATCCCAAAAGTAATAAAGTTTAAAAGATAGTTTACAAAATTTCAGGTTTAAAGTACAACTACTAGCCATTCTAAGGGCAAAATAGACATTTAGGTTTTTTTCGTCCTGTACCACTCCTCGGTCGTGGCGGCCGATCAGCTGACTATGTACATTCGGCCCAAAGCTCTCCAACTCAAGGATGGTCCACCTTGCTCTTGCCTTTACCTACACCACGTTGCATCCGTGAGCCAAGGTCCAACAAGAAAACGCAATAACAGAGCATAATCAACAATCAACACAATCAGATAACTTGTACAGTATAACCATATACTAAACAATCCAAACCATTCATATAACCATGCATTCAGCATACTAAGCTCATCAACTCACATTAATAACCATTTCACATATAATAAACAATTTACATATAATAACCAATTCACATGTAATAACCAGGGTCGACGCCCTTAGGTCGCACCCCTATTTATCCCACTGACTCCGGCCTGCTTAAACTGAGCTTAGTGAATATCAAGCTGTCCTCAGCTACCAGTGGCCGAGTTGCGCCCTGTGTGCAAATATTGATTTAAGAACTCTTAGGTCGTTTATCACATGTCCCATGGCATAATACCATCTATGACATCATACAGTTATAGGGAGCTCTTAGTCCCAATACAATTACATAATCGGGTGCAGTTTTCTTACCTTAAATTCCAATAGCTTTGACTAGCGAAATTGACCTTCAAGCATGATCCCGTCCGAGCACTAGCGCTCACCTAGTCATAGCCATGAATTAGAATCCATCACTCAACTTCAATACCAAAACCTAACCTCGGGACCGATCTCGAGCCCTCGGGAAGCCCTAATTCCACCAAACGGGGTGGTGGAATCAAACCCCGAGCCCCCGAGCAAAAACCCTATGAAATAACTCAAAAACCCACTTCTGGAAATAGGGTAGCGCTACAGCGCCAACTTCTATAGCGCTACAAGCAGAGCCAAAGGTGCCAGGAAACCCAAGCCTAGCGCTGTAGCGCCCAAAGGCTAGCGCAACAGCGCTAGTCACAGACCAGCATCACCCTGTTTTTCTTCCTTCGATTTTCCTCGAACCAAAACCCCTTGGAACCCTTCCAAACCTCAACTACACACCAAATTGAGTCTACCATCACCTATATCTCACCGCACACAACCCAATAACACAAGACTTAACCACATGCATCATCAAACTAAGAAAACAAACATTGAGCTCAAGAACTCAAGAATTCAACCAGAAACTCAGAAACTTAGAACTTCAAAGCCATAATTTGTTACCTTCTATGGAGAATTTCAACCTTAGGTTATCCCTAGTATCCTTCCAGTCTCAAGCCCTTCAACTCCTCAAGCTTATTTCCCTTAATTCCATCCAAAACTCAAGCTTAGAAATCACCTTAATAAAACTCAGAAAAACTCATAAGAAATCTTGAAACTTACCTCAATTGAGTAGCAAATCCCTGCTAACTCTTTTAGCTTCAACAAGGTATTTAGCCCTAAATTCCAGCCTGAGCTTACTATGAGATTCCAGCTCCAAAACTCACAAAGAATGGTGAGGAATAGAGCAAACTGAATGAAGAAGAAAGAGTCCCTGTTTTTCTTCTTTCTTTCCTTCTCTTTTCTTTCCTTTAACTTCTGAAACTTTCTACAGCCTCCACTAAAACTAAAAAGCAATATAACACTTATCTCTTTTCAGTCAAATGACCATTTTGCCCTCCCATTAAACCCTAAGCCTTAAAGCATACCAAGGGCATTTTAGTCATTTGCTCCCAATTCCTGCTAATTCCTCGAGTGTCCCTAATAATTACCGCTTACATCCCGACACCTAACTAATCACCAATTACTTTCCTTAGTATCAAATAATCTCCAATATACTTCTCAAATTCCCAGAAATACCCCAAGACTCCCACGAGCCGGTTATAAATCCCCGTCGTGACTTTTCCGCTAAACCGCTCACTAGGATCACCTTGAGTCACAAGCTGCAGATATATCCACATAATAATGTGGTCTCAACAATTTATTGCAAATATTTACATTTATGCCCTCAATGGGACAAAATTACGAATATACCCTTATAATCTAATCAGGGCTTACATGCATACTAATACACATATGCATCACATTTATCCATATAATCATATAAGCCTGCTTTTCACTTAATCATGCATTTTCACCATTAATCCACATAACTTCCAATTGTGCCCTCCTGGCACACTAATCAAGGCTCTTAAGCCTTATTAGTAATTTTGGGTCGTTACAACTATCCCCTCCTTAAAATAATTTCGTCCTCGAAATTTATTCAAACACATCAGATAGTAAACCTCGTATCTCTGACCATAATTCCCAAGGTCCAATGCCTTTACTTTTACTCCTCGATACACTCTTACGAGAGTAACAATCTTGTTCCACAAGATCTTGTCTAATAGTCATACTTTCGTTAACCCCCGCTTGCACCACAAACCCGCTAAAACTTCAGGGTCTGCTTAGTTCACAACAATCACTTCATTGTCTTATCCTTGATACCAGAAATACCTATAGTCATCACCCCTACCAGGGTGAGATCAGTTTATAGGGCCCCTGGCCTAACCCTTGGTACAACTTCAGAATTTCTGTCGAGTCGGAAGTCAAAACTTCCCCCCTTTCTTTCTCTGAATATCATACTTTTCCTTTTCTACACTTACTTGGAGAGATAAAAATCTCTCATCTCGGAACTTTGTATTCCAAAATTAACAATTTACAAGTTCTTATGTCCTTGCAGATAGGCAGACACTCCTGCCTTAAGAATTCCAACAACCTCTTTGGTTTCCCCCTGAACCAATACTAAACCATAGTATCCATTATCCTTCACTTCTTTACTTCGCATAGTAATCCTTGCTTTTTATCTTACCATGTCCTATGCCGTGTCACCTTAGTTGTACTGCAGTATTCTTCACCGTGACTAACTCATTAAGGATTACACTTTCCTTAATATCTCGAGTTTTTCGCATACTCAACGCTTAATTCCTTAAAATAACTATTAAGCTTTCAGATTGCCATTACATCTGCAATCAACCGATAATTCCAGGTTCCCACTCTGTTCTCTTAGTTCTCTAGTTCCTTTCCAAAACTCAGAAAACTATAGGGTCTCAACTCAGCACCATCAATGTTCTACCCATTACCAGTTCACTTGAACCAATTTCATTAACCCATTCAGCCGAGTTATAACTTTCCCTGTCCAATCACTTTACTTATAATCTAATGTGGTCCATTCCTATGATCCACCACTATATCACTTTACCTTCCAATATCCAAGTATACTAGATTCCGTCATTTGCTCAAACTTCTCGGTACAACTTACCCTAGGGGGTGGGACGATATCCATTTAGAACTCCCACCTCCATGCCAAGTTTCTATCGGACCTCTTATTCGACCCCGGTGCTCTAACTTGTGTTACCTTGACAGGGTTCTTCTCTGTCTCCACCAATACCAACACTTTGGATTTCGTTGTCCAAAGAATACGTACCTAGTCATCACCACACACTAACGCTATACCAATCCCAGTCGTTACCTTTTCCACTCCATTGTAATCTATGGTGTTCTTTTAATTGACACTCACCTCTCAAGTAAGAGATCTGCCTCCATTTAGATCTTTTCCTCGCACAATCGAGGATTTCTAACACCAACCATCCACCCATTCATTATGTTTCCCTAAATCTTGGTCTCAAGGTTACCTTTCTTACAAACGATCAAGCACTCAAATATCTTACACTATGCATACACTGCCAACTCAACATACTATGTATATCGACCATGTTCCCATTCTTTCACTTCCTGCGAGACTTGAACTATTCTCTCGTAAGTCTGAGCCTGGGTGTGCCTCAACCTGTGATGCAACCCTCACAGTTTCATATCTTTATCAAAAGTTAGGTCCTTTATGCCGCCCTTCTGTATTCACCCATACACGCATATTCCTATCTCACCAAGCGCTAATCAATTCTCACTCTGTCTTCTGAACTTCCGATCAGACACTATCCATTCGGTCTAACTTCAAATTTTACTGTCCTTTTAATCTCTGGTGTAGCTGTCTGCAAAGATACTTATGTAGTAGATGATGCGTTTACTGGTCGTGTTGTGCTCCCTATCTATTAGACGGTCTTCAGTAGCGTCTCTGTGACTTCAGATCAAACCTCTTCATACCTGTTCCCTATTCTTCTTGTAGCATTATTCTGAATACCCCCGGCGAGACAAAACTGACACTTCATGGAGCTTTACCTGTAACCCTACTTCCTTAGTACTAACATCATCAACATGGTAGTTGTTCGCATTCCACTTCTAACTGGAGAGTAGCCCAATATACCGCCAATAAACCCTAAAGGATACTTGTTCATGCTGTTCCTATATCTTCTGTTTGTAGAGCTTACCTGAGTTGTTAACGCTTAAACCAATTAAGAATCTTTGTTACCAATTCATCACACCTTACTCGGTATAAGTTGTGATTCCTGAAATGTCTATTTCCTTGATCCTCAGCTGGTAATGACCATATCGTAGATCAATTCTTGAAGACATTGTCCTGTCTTGTAACTGGGCATTTAAACTCTTTATTCTTAACAGATGATGCTAACAATTCCCACAATACGACACTCTATCTGATCCACTCCGAGGTCAAACTTCTTTGACAACTTCAGTAATTATTTCTGTCAAACCATTATCATCTTCCATAATGTCCCTGATACCGAACCTATCTATAGCCGAGTTCTGAAGCGTACCCAATCCTTCCTTGTATACCTATCTGAATCCCCACTAGTCAGCTTAGTTTCCATTCAATCACACTAAAGTACTCTAAATGATATTCCCTACAATCTATGGTTGTTTCTTAACAAATTAACTCTCACTCTGACTCATGTCGAGGCTTCCATGTGACAAGCTCTATTGCTTTCACCACGAACCTCTCTATTACTTATGTCCCAATTCCTCTTCCAAAAGTTTCTAACTCCTCTTAGTATTTCCAGCCCCTCGTAAAGCACTTTGAGGCATATACTCTATGTTTGAATCTTTCTTGGGACATTCTCAACACCGAACTCTTCTAGCTCGTTATATAACCAACAACGTGAACTATCTAGTTAACTGATTAGCTTAGAGGAACTAGTCTCAGGCTTCAAATGTAACAAGGCATTCCAGTCTTCCATCCCCTAACCATGGAAAATCCATCCTAACATATCGAATCATTCCATGTAGAAATTGTGCCCTCACTTGACATTTCCCCCAGATGACATTTCCTGCCTCTGGTGCATAATAAATAACCTCACTGGTTCCCAACACTATCCTGACGGCTATCCTATAAATCAGATCACCCTTCCTGACAAGACCAGGAGCCACAAAACTGTTCGGGGTTCTTCTGCTTCGATTACCGAGAATCTATCCTTACTAAACTCCACCAATGGAAATACTGTCATTTGCATCTCCAACATTCATGCTTTATACTTCATTTCACAGATCTTAAATAACATGGCCCTCTCTGCTACCTAAATACAGATGATGATTTCTTACATCAAAACGGCCCAAATGCTCTAGACTATTCCAGAGTTTAACCCTTAAATAGGTCATCATTTCCAGCTACATCCGCCTGTATCAATTTCCCCAAAATGAATTACCCAACTCACAAAACTCATTGACATACATTGTTGTTACCTTATCATTCCAAATCAAGCTTATAAGCTTACCAGTCTCCGCAGCTCAAACTATGTCTTTACAACCTCTTTCATCAATTCACCATCTGAGTTCTTTCCAACCCATCATGCCAATGTCTCAGCCCGAGTATCATTTCCAGGCATCCTTCTGCCACAAATACTTAGCACAACCCTTTAGTCATGACCTCTCATCTTCATATAACCAAGGATGGAATTAACTTTGCCCATCCACTGACCAATTCTTAGGCAATCCAAACTTTCCTCAAAACCAGAGGATAACGCCTTTTAGGACTTCCATATAATACCCTTATCTATCTATACCCTTACATTAAACCAACACTAGTAACCTCACTGTCAAAGCATACAAAGCAACTCTTTCCCCAGAGAAGTCCGCTGCTTCTCCATCTAGTCTCAACTATTTAACACCACAACTTACTCACATACTAGTGATCATCTGCTACGGCTTTCAGAGGCAGATGGAGGTTTCCAACTCCAACTATCATTTGCAATCCCCCTATAAAACAACGCCAAGTCCAATTAACCATTCTAGGCACAAAAAAATTGAGTTCATTCGCCACTGCTGACTAAACTCCTCAGCCCTGAGGTTCACACTCCGAACCATTCCACAGATAGGTCAAAATAACCATAGCTATTATGCACACATAGAGCATATTAAACACAGATCCACAATACTATACATTTAGCTACCAAATTTTTATTACAACCAAGTATACTCACACTTTATCAAGCTTCCTACAAGCCAATAAATAGATACCACATATGAATTCAATTCAGGCAGTTAACCACATTAACTCAGTATGCAAACCATTATCCAAATATTCATTCACATGCAATAGCAATGCTAATCAGCACGCTTCAATCTCATAACAGAATAGTCAAGGGACAGGCCCTATCAGTATCGCATTCTTCCTATTAACCATACAGATATCATCATTCATATTCCTTTCCAATCATTTAAGCATATAATCATGTATACACAATTACTAAACCCTGAGTCGAGCTTGTCTTTCGCGGTGAATGTACATGTCCAGCCAGTCTTTAGGAACCCTTAAACCTAGGATGCTCTAATACCAAGTTGTAACGCCTTGGATAGCCAAGACCGTTACACTGTGGGTTTATAAAGGTGCAAGACTTACTAAAGAAGTCATTTAGTTAGAAAGGTGTAACTGAAACTATAGTTGAACTAGGGTTAAAAGATTTTGGTCACAAAAGCTACATTTCATATATTCAAACATTCTTCTACATGGGATCCCAAAAGTAATAAAGTTTAAAAGACAGTTTACAAAGTTTCAGGTTTAAAGTACAACTACTAGCCACTCTAAGGGCAAAATAGACATTTAGGCTTTTCTCGTCCTGTACCACTCCTCGGCCGTGGCGGCCGATCAGTTGACTATGTACATTCGGCCCAAAGCTCTCCAACTCAAGGCTGGTCCACCTTGCTCTTGCCTTACCTGCACCACGTAGCATCCGTGAGCAAAGGCCCAGCAAGAAAACACAATAACAAAGCATAATCTACAATCAAACAATCTGACAACTTGTACAGTATAACCATATACTCAACAATCCAAACCATTCATATAACCATGCATTCAACATACTAAGCTCATCAACACACATTAATAACCATTTCACATTGTTGACCCTCAAATTAGCCAACGACATGGAGTCAAGAATACGACAGGATATAGATCGACGCTTGAAAAGATAATCTAATGGAAAAGGAAAAAACACCAAGGAATTATAGTGGTTCGGCCCCAATGATTGGTAATGACCTACGTCCACTTAGTGATATTGTTATTATTGAATCTAAAAGTCGTGATCAAAGAGCTAGGGTTCTTGAGTTTCACAAACCTTAGACGTAATACAATAAGATGGTAACAACTCATTTTAGCTCTTTTTCTCTCAATCTTAAGCAAAAAAGCTAATCAATCCAAAAGTCCCTTCCTTGAGCTATTTCATGCATATTTATAGGCTCAAGTAGGGGTACACATGCTAACGTGACCTATCTTTCCTTAATAATCGCGTATCAAGGATAATTATGAAGAAATATTCAAATGCAGTTAATATTAGATTACAACTTAAGAAGGAAATAAATCGGGCTTCACGACCAGCCTGGTCGTATCAAAAACTACACTGACGATGAGGTGCGCTTCTGGTCGATAGTCAAATAGCACCTTTGCCCTTTAATTCCGCCACGTGTTAATCCATGTGTAAATAATCTTTGCCACGTCATCAAAAACCATTTTTGGGTAAACATTTTTCCCCCAAGTTTACTTATTGCGACCAGCAATAAGTAAACTTAGGAAACCGACTCTTCGAATACCCCACGAAATCTGTTAGAACCGCCCATGCCTTCTCAAAAAATGTGACCAATCATGTCTAATTAGGTCCTTTCAGTTTCCCAAGAATGTGTCCGACGGCTATCACGCTTCCCCACTCCTTGAAAATTTACCTTCAATGATTATCTTGGTAATCGCTCCTCGGCTAGTATAAATGACCCTTCAGAATCATTTTTCACATTTTACATACCTTTGCCTTCCTGAAGAACATTGAAGACTCGTGTTCCAGAGCTCAGAAATTCTCAAACATCTACATGCGGACGTTCAAAAGCTTTCACCTTCAGACTTCACTCTTTACCTGAGTAAGTTTTACAAACTTTCTTGTTTTTTAAGTTACCACATTAAACCGCTTCATGCTTGCCTTCATCTCTGAACCCTTTTGTGTTCTTGGCTGAAAATGTATGGGGAAAGTTTACATGTTGATAGATGATTAATAGGGTAGTCAAATATCATTTCGTAAGAGTTAGGAGCTAGTTTGGTAGTCGAGATTGTAGATTTAGGGTGTAAAATCGAAGTAAAAATTCGATTTTTAAGCTAGGTGAAAAACTAGGTTTTTCCTGCCCCTTCGAAGTCGAAAAAGCTTTTTCCCAAAAAAATTTTACTTCCGCTTTTCAATCTGTTTTTCAAACTGCCCGTATAGAACTTAGTGTTTTTGTTAGAATGCTGCTGGTCGTATACGCGAGCAATGTTATTCCAACTTTCAACACAAGCTTTTAAGCTTTACGTCTTATCTCCCCCTTTCTCTGTTCGCAGCTTTCATGCAAGATCTGTGGGGAGGAGAAAGACCCATCGACGATGACTTATTGACTCAGCTGCTTGAGGTCGAGGAGCAACCGTCATCGTTAATACCTGACATCCCTTTTTCTTGTGCCACTTCAAACACTCCATCTACCCTTATTCAAAATATGGCTCGAGCAAAAACTACAGCCCATAAAAAGAAAACTCCCAATCCTTCAAATCAGCTTGCTCCTCGGGCTAAAATTCCCTCGACCAGTGGTCGAGCAGAAAATACTCCTGACCCCAATATCCAAACTCATGCTCAGCCCTGAAATGCCATTCAACCAGATGTTGAATGGTATGTTGTCTTCGAAAGCCAGGTGACGATCAGGATGATCGCCAACTACATTAGGAAATATGGACTCCCGGGGGTGACATTAGTTCGACCCAACCAAGACCAACGGGCGAACTTGCCCGGAGGCGCCTTCAGCGCCTGGTCGAGATACCATAATGAGGCAGGGGCTACCTTGCCTCTCCATCCATTCTTCCAAGGGGTGGTCAACTACTTTGGGGTTTCCCCTTTCCAAATAACCCCCAACAGGTATAGAATGCTCGCTGCACTCTATATCCTATAAAGCCACAAAAAAAGGCATGTGCCAACACCCCATGAGGTTAATTACTTGTTTGACCTCAAGTGTAACCCCAACTAAGAAGGTACGAGGTTCTTTCATTTCTATCATCAGGAAACTGGGCGCACCTTCCTGACCGACACCACCCATATATTGAATGTGGGGAGGTACTACCAGGAGTACTTCCTCACGACCGACATGGTCGCGAACAACCTGACCTTCACGCAAGGAGGTAATGCCTTTGTACCACTGGTTGTCATTTTTTCTTAGTGCCTTTCAGGCCCATGGTTGCGACCAGACCCAACTCCAGACATGGAGTTAAGATCAGCCCTCTTGGCTAGTATGACTGACATGGAGAAAAGCATCAAGCATCTGGTCATAGAGGCTAACCTTAGGCTAGTCAGCCTTTTGGCCCCTCATCAGGATGTGAGGGAGTCAACAGCGGGGTGTGCTACCGGCGGAGAGGTTCCCGAGCAGCACCCAGCCGTGGAACAACCTCTTCTGAGGAGGGCCACTGGAGTAACAATCAGAGAACCTTCCAGCACTCCGTGGGCTGCTGCTCCGCCCGCCCCAAAGGAAAAAGGAAAAAAGAAGGCCGCTAAACCCCCCGCTCCCATCGACGAGTCTTCAGATGAGAATGGTACTGATCTTTCGCTTTTAGATAGTTTGCCAATTCCCTGTCACTTATTTGATGGGGACGGCAACTTTAAGTATACTCCAATCTTAAGTTCAGATTTCTTCCAAGCAGTAAGTAGTCCAGTAAGTAATGTAGCGACCAGTAGTTGTAGCGCGGGTACTTTACTTATAATCTGTTCACTTTCATTTTTAGCCCCGTATAAATGTCTTGTCTCATTGCTCGTGTTGTCTCCTTTTGTGCATTTATGGACTCTGAGGACGTGTTTGAACATTACAAGGCTGCTGCCGCATTTTCTGGCAAGAAAAAGGACAGCAAGAGGGCTTGAGGGGAGAGCAGTAAAACTGCCTCAAAGAAGGCTCAAACCGATGACCCTCCAGCCACCGTCCCTTCAAAGGAGAACACACCACCTCCATCGCCACTCGAGCAGCCGGCCTCAACTCCTCTGGTCGACCAACATTCCAATCCTCCAACACTTGTCAACCAGCAGCCTACTCCTCAGGCCCCTAGCAGCCAAACACAGCGTACTCAGCCCGAAGGCTCCATGTCTAGCATCGTGGTCAGCTCAGCCAGGGAGAGAATATACAAGCTCTCCAAACATAAACGCACTTAGGAGGCTATTACTGAAACCATTTCCACGGAGCCTGACCAAATACTCAACCGAGGGCTGAACGAGATAGTTAGCGTAAGTCGCCTCCTGATGCTGGATAATTTATTTTCGATTCTCTGCCATCACTTTATCCTTCTTTATCTAATTACAGGGACTACTAACCATAACCGTTGGCTGGCGCCGTGCTGGAGCTATGGTGTCCCAGGCCAAAAATTTCGACACCAGGCTTGTCGAGGCTAAGAAAGTACTCGAAGAGAAAAACACTGAGTTGCTCGAGAGGAACAACGAGCTAACTAAACAGAACGACGAGTTACTTGAGAAGAATATGGAGTTGTCTAAGCAGAAAGAGGAACTGCTCGAGCAAAAAGCCACTCTGACCGAGGAGCTGTTGGAGGTTCAGAATAGCCTGAAGAAATCCAACGAAGACAAGGAAAAATTCAGGGAAAGCGCCAAACTCTACTACCAACAACCCATACCGCTCGAGCTTGATTTGATTGTGAGCAGGCAGGAGACGGAGGAGCTGGAAAAGTGCATGAAGGAGCTTGAGGAAGCTGAAGCCAAGAACTTGGAGAAGTACAAGGAAGCCACTCATCTTTGCTTCTACGAGTTCTGGAAGCACAACCAGGAGGCTAACTCCAACTATCTGCCAGATGACCTGAGGCAGACTCTAATGTCTCAGTGTGCCATTTGCTTGGAAGAAGAAGAGAGGGCTAAAGTATCTGCTTCGTCGGAGATTTCTCTAGCAACAGGGATAGATGGTGCAGACAATGAAACTGGCGCAACTGTCGACCAGGACGTTCCTCAAGACCCTTAGTCTTTTTCCCTTTTTTCTTTTGATATTTTAATTACACGACCTACTGGTCGTGATGTAAAGACACTAATTTTTTATTGCTGCGCGGGCAGCTATTTTCCTTTTAATCAGATAATTACATCCGCGCAGTACTGCTCGCGGTGTAAAGTAATTCATTTTTGATATTATAACATCTCTTTATTTTATTATAATATATGTTCTCATGACCAAACTTAGCATAGCACTTTGGTTTGATTTAACAAAATAACAAAATTTTGAAAATACTCTAAGTAACCTAGCATGCTTTCACTTATTTTGCTCATGTGTTTACATACCTTTTAACAATATGCTTTACTTACTTGTACCTTATATGCCCCCAAGTGATCGAGGAGCTTTAGGTCCTTGGTCACTTGCCTTGACCAGAACCTGTTCGAACATTACTGCTTGTAGCAATATAATTAGAATTATAATACAACAAAACAACACACGTAATGAGCAAATATTTGTAATAAATATAATAATGGGAAAGAAATGACTGGCTGCGCACAGTCCCTTATATTTCTTGTAATAAATGGACGAAACATGTCTGTACGAGTGATCAATAAGATCTTACACATATAAGCGATTGGTACATAAAATGACTAACCCTTTTTCAAAACTTGTAAAAAGTAAAATTAATACAAGCCAATTCTTTAAGAAGAATTGTTTATTGATAGTACTTGCGCAGGTGTTCTACATTCCAATAACGAGAAACGAAATCTTCGTTTAAGCGAGCAAGTTTATTGGTGCCCGGGTATGGCCTTTCCCAATTAGGTCTGAGTATTCCAGCAGCTTGGTCGCGAGTGTTTAGAAAAACTCTTCCGAGTACAAGATATCCAATGCTGAACTTTCTTTCTCGCACTTTAGAGTTGATATACCGGGCGACTTTCTGCTGGTACACAGCCACTCGGAGTTGGGCTTGTTCACGTTTCTCATCGATTGAGTCAAGGGATTCCATCAATAGCTGGCTGTTCGAATCTTGATTGTACGTTATTCTGCAATGCGAAGGCAGATCTAACTCAACATGCAACATAGCTTCATATCCATAAGGCAAAAAGAATGGAGTATGACCCATTGCTGTTCGGTGGGAAGTTTTGTACGACCAAAGTACTTCAGGCAATTGTTCTGGCCACGCCCCCTTAGCTTCTTCTAGCCTTTTCTTCAGTGTATCCTTCAGCATCTTATTGGCTGCTTCAACTTGTTCGTTTGCTTGGGGGTGAGCAACTAAAGAGAAGCTCTTGATAATACCATGTCGCTCGCAGAAATCCGTGAATAAATCACTGTCAAACTGGGTGCCATTATCCAAGACGATCTTCCTTGGCAATCCATAGCGACAAATGATGTTTTTGATCACAAAATCCAGCACCTTCTTGGTCGTTATGGTTGCAAGTGGTTCATCTTCGGCCCATTTGTTGAAGTAGTCGTCGGCAACCACAGCATATTTGACACCGCCTTTTCTCGTGGGCAAAGATCCGATTAGGACGATACCCCAAACTACAAACGACCATGGGCTTTGCATCTGTTTAAGCTCATTAGGGGCTGCTCATGGGATTTTGGAGAATCTCTGGCATTTATCACACTTTCGCACGAATTCCATCGAGTCTTCATTCATCATTGGCTAGAAATATCCTTGCCTTAGGATCTTTTTTGACAAACTCTGCTCCCCAGCGTGGCACTCGTTAGAAGAACCGTCTGTAAATAATTTCCATGTGGGGGCTTGGCTTTGACATTCAGGCTCGTTAGGCTCTTCAATCTGCTCGCCATTCGTAAGTTCAGTGAATTCCGCAATGAAGTCAGCCAAGGCTTGTCCTTTTATCGCTACTCGCGGCAAGTAAGATATGTCGAAGTGTCCGATTTCGACTGCCCATTTTAGCAATCTACCTACAGCCTCTGGTTTTTGTAAGACTTGTCAAAGAGGCTGGTCGATCAAGAACATAATTGGATGAGTTTGAAAGTAAGGCTGCAACATCCTAGAGGCCAAAAATAGGCAATAGGCTAGTTTCTCGATGGGCGGGTACCGCTGTTCTGCTTCAATCAACCTTTTGCTTATGTAGTAGACAGCCCTCTGCTCGCCTTCTTCTTCCCTTACTAAAACAGCATTAGCAGCGTATTCCATGATTGCCAGGTAGATGAACAAAGTTTCTTTATCGACCGGCTTTGACAGGATGGGTGGTTGTGCCATATGTGTTTTTAGTTCTTGAAAGGCCAGTTCACACTCCTCTGTCCATTCAAACTTCTTATTGCCTCTAAGTATATTGAAGAATGGGACTCACTTATCCGTTGACTTTGAAATAAATCTACTAAGAGCGGCAATTCTTCTGGTTAAACTTTGAACATCCTTGACTTTTGCTGGCGACTTCATATCGATCAGGGCTTTAATTTTTTCGGGATTGGCTTCAATTCCTCTCGAGTTAACTATAAATCCCAAGAACTTCCATGATCCCACTCTGAAGGAGCATTTAAGGGGATTTAACTTCATCTGATATTTATGCAAGATGTTGAAGCATTCCTGCAAATCCCTTACATGCCCTTCTGCTTTCTTCGACTTGACCAGCATGTCATTGACATAGACCTCCATGTTTGTGCCGATCAGCTCCTTAAACATGTGGTTGACGATTCTCTGGTAAGTCGCACCAGCGTTTTTCAAATCGAAGGGCATTATTTTGTAACAGTAGAGCCCTGTATCAGTTCGAAAGCTAGTGTGATCTTCATCAGGGGGATGCATACTAATTTGATTATACTTGGAGTACGCATCCATGAATGAGAGGATCTCATGCCCTGCAGTAGCATCGACCAGTTGGTCGATCCTTAGGAGTGGGAAACAGTCTTTGGGGCAGGCTTTATTTTGGTTTGTAAAATCCACGCACGTACGCCATTTTCCATTCGACTTGGGCACTAGTACTGGATTAGAGACCCACGATGGATAAAATTCCACCCTGATAAACCCATTCTCCTTTAGCTTCTAGACTTCCTCTTTTAAGGCCCTCGATCTATCTTTGTCGAGAAGCCTGCTTTTTTGTTGTACTGGTGGAAAACTCTTGTCAATGTTTAGGACATGGCTGATGACCGCAGGATCTATCCCGACCATGTCTTTGTGTGACCAGGCAAAGACCTCCTGGTTCCTCCTTAAAAACTCCACCAGTGCTTGTTTTGTTGTTGTCTCTAAGTTTTTATCAACTTTCACAACTCTGGTCGAATTTTCTTCATCGAGTTGGACCTCTTCAAGGTCCTCAATGGGTCCCACTTCTTCTTCAAAATCCCCAAAGCCAGGATCTAAGTCCCTATCCTCACTTTGGGCAACGCCCTATTTGGTGACATTATCACCCGAGTCGGCCTGGACATCAGTCGCCACTTGCAACTCCTTTACGGTGGTGTCTCTCGATACACCCTTCTTTGCCTTGGTGATCGAGGAGTTGTAGCACTCCCTCGCTTCCCTTTGGTTTCCCAATACGCATCCTATCCCTGCGTCTGTTGGGAATTTCATGGCAAGGTGTCATATCGAGGTGACGGCTCGTAGGTCGACCAAAAGTGGTCTCCCGATTACAGCGTTGTATGCCGAAGGACAATCAACTACTATAAAAGTAGTGAGTAATGTCCTATTAGCAGGTGCAGTGCCTACTATAATTGGGAGTCTAATCGACCCTGTTGGGGCGAGCCCTTCTCTGGAGAAACCATAAATGGTTTGGTTGCATGGCTCCATGTCTTTCACGGACAACTTCATCCTTTCGAGTGAAGACTTGTATAAGATGTTGACCGAACTTCTTGTATCGACCAACACCCTTTTCACCATCATGTTTGCAATCTGTATGTCCACGACCAGTGGATCAGAGTGTGTGAATCGCACGTGCTGGGCGTCGTCGTCAGAGAAGGTCATCAGTTCCTCCTATATTCGAGCCTTTTTTGGTGCTCGATCCTCGACACTCATCATCTCGATGTCCTGGTCATGGCGCAGGGTTCGAGCATATCGTTCCCTTGCCTTCCCACTATCTCCTGCAAGATGTGGGCCTCCGCAGATGGTGAGTAGAGTGCCTACCACAGGAGCTGGCTGTAAAGGTGGCGAGCATTGGCATGCAGGCACCGGCTCGTTGCCACCTTGAGCCTCTCGCTGAGAACCTCCCACGGCTCACACATATCTTCTTAAATGTCCCTGCCTTATCCGGAACTCAATTTTGTCCGTCAGCTGGTTACACTCGTTAGTGTCGTGCCTGTAATCGTTGTGAAAATGACAGAACTTTGTGGTATCTCTCTTGGAGATATCTTTCCTTATAGGCACCGATCGTTTGTAGGGCACGCTTGAGCTGGTCTCCTGGTAGACCTCAACTTGGCTTTCAACAAGGGCAGTGTAGTTGGTGAATCTCGATTCATTCCGATTTCCTTTGGGGCACTTACTCTTGGAGGTCGAGGGTTCGTTGTTCACCCGCTTTCCACCATTTATACTATTGCCATTCCCGTTGCCTTTGCTGTTCCATTGGGTATTTTTGACCCATTGACGGCTTTGGCAGGTTCTTCCTTGGGCCCCTTGTCTTTTGTTGGCGATTTCCCTTTGTTGGCAATCGCGTCTTCGAGCTTGATGTACCGATCAACTCAATCTAAGAACTCTTGGGTGCTTCTTACCCCATTCTTTCTGAGGATGCTCCAGAGGGGTGAATGGTGTCTAACCCCAGCAGTTAGGGCCATCATCTTACCTTCATCGCCCATAGTCTTGGCTCCAGCTGCAGCTCGCATGAAGCGCTGAACATACTCCTTCAAGGGCTCTCCCTCTTTTTGGCTTATCTCGACCAGTTGGTTGACCTCAGTGGGATGCATGCGACCCGCATAGAACTGTCCGTAAAATTCCTTTACGAACATTTCCCATGATACTATACTAGCAGGAGGGAACTTAAAGAACCACTCCTGGGTGGTGTCAGATAGTGTTGCCGGGAAGATGCGGCAGCGGGCATCTTCTAAAACCCTTTGTATATCCATTTGTATCTCAAACTTATTAATGTGAGATACCAGGTCTCCATACCCATCGAAATTTGGTAGTGTTGGCATCTTGAATTTACTGGGGGTTTCAGCCACAGCAATCCTCTGTACGAAGGGGGTGCCTCTCCTCCGATCGTACTCAATGTGGGATGTTCGCCCCTCGACTAGTGTTGCACCGCCTAGTTCATGGCATTGATTTGAGCATGAACAACTTCTGGGATTGCTGGGGCCACTAGTACCGGGGGAACGTACTCATCGTGCCTTTCACGGCGGTCGTTAAGCACATCCCTCAGATCATCGTCTCTTCGTCGCTGCTCGCTGGCTCCCAGCCGACTAAAGACGTTCTGCAGCCTGGGATGCCCCCCAGCGTTATGGCCCGCTGGCCGGTCCTCTCTAGGTGGGGGGCTCCTGCCTCAACCTCTTTCTTTGTTCCTCTGGCCAGCATTTCTTCTGCCAGAATCAGCTTCATTATAGTCGTGGCCATCTCTGAATTGTGGCTGACTATGGTGTGACCGTCTATTCACTTTATTGCCTCCTCGGGCTGGCATTTCCCGAGCGTCAGGGGGAGGCCTGCACTGGTTGGTGGGTCCTCGTGCATTGTTATGCCGTGGGGGGCCCCTGACCGCAAAGCCTATCTCGGAGTTCCTTCTGTTGGCAGAAGGACGCTACCCCCTGCTCGGTGGATGTGGCTCTTCATCCCCTGGGCGTCTAGGGCTGCAGGGCGGTTGCCTGGCCCTATTCTGCCTCGGGCTCTAGGGATTGCCTCGACCAGCCTGAGATGGAGGCTGCTGCTCAAGATCCCTAGGTGGGACATCATCCTGAGCCACAAGAGGCTGCTCCGGCCTTTGAGGGCATACAGGCTGAAGCGGAGGACTATGATTGGGCCCCCTTTGAGGCGGCCCGTTTGGTGGCTGATCTGGCTGGGAGGCTGGCGCAGCCTGATTCCTAGCCAGTTGGATGGCTGCTTCAAGGGCGGCCATGGCATCCCTCCGCCGACGATCCATCTCAGCCTGCCGCTCGCTTAGCTCCTGAAGCTGGTGCTCTATTTCTCTTTGCTGCAACACCATTATCTCTGCAACATTCTCTTTATTGGCCCTCAGATTGGCCAATTCATCCCGCAACATCCTCAGTGTTGCCTTCAAGGTTTCAGAATCTAACTCTTCCTCATCAAAATCCAAGTGTGGTTCGTCCTCAGCCACATTTGGAGGAGGAGGCTGGGATGATGCAGCACCACCGGCTTATCCTGTCCTCTTGGATGTTTTCGCCATTAGATTCTTTCACAATCTCTCAATGAAAGCACCAGAATGTTGACCCTCAAATTAGCTAACGACACAGAGTCAAGAATACGACAGGATATAGATCAATGCTTGAAAATATAATCTAATGGAAAAGGAAAAAACACCAAGGAATTATAGTGGTTCGGCCCCAGTGATTGGTAATGACCTACGTCCACTTAGTGATATTGTTATTATTGAATCTTAAAGTCATGATCAAAGAACTAGGGTTCTTGAGTTTCACAAACCTTAGACATAATACAATAAGATGGTAACAACTCACTTTAGCTATTTTTCTCTCAATCTTAAGCAAAAAAGCTAATCAATCCAAAAGTCCCTTCCTTGAGCTATTTCATGCATATTTATAGGCTCGAGGAAGGTTACACATGCTAACGTGCCCCATCTTCCCTTAATAATCGCGTATCAAGGATAATTATGAAGAAATATTCAAATGTAGTTAATATTAGATTACAACTTAAGAAGGAAATAAATTGGGCTTCACGACCAGCCTGGTCGTATCAAAAATTAACACTGACGATGAGGTGCGCTTCTGGTCGATAGTCGAACAACACCTTTGCCCTTTAATTCTGCCACGTGGCAATCCATGGGTAAATAATCTTTACCACGTCATCAAAAACCATTTTTGGGTAAACACACATATAATAACCAATTTACATATAATAACCAATTCACATGTAATAACCAGGGTTGACGCCCTTAGGTCGCACCCCCTATCTATCCCACTGACTCCGGCCCGCTTAAACCGAGCTCAGTGAATATCAAGCTGTCCTAAGCTACCAGTGGCCGAGCCGCGCCCTATGCGCAAATATTGATTTTGGCACTCTTAGGCTGTTTATCACATGTCCCATGGCATAATACCATCTATGACATCATACAGTTATAGTTAGCTCTTAGTCCCAATACAATCACATAATCGGGTACAGTTTTCTTACCTTAGATTCCGATAGCTTTGACTAGCGAAATTGACCTTCAAGCACGATCCTATTCGAGCTCTAGCACTCACCTAGTCACATCCATGAATTAGAATCCATCACTAAACTTCAATACCAAAACCTAACCTCGGGAAGCCCTAATTCCACCAAACAGGGTGGTGGAATCAAACCCCGAGCCCCCGGGTAAAAACCCTATGAAATAACTCAAAAACCCACTTCTGGAAATAGGGTAGCGCTACAGTGCCACAAAGTGGGAGCTATAGCACTACAAGCAGAGCCAAAGGCGCCAGGAAACCCAAGCCTAGCGCTGTAGCACCCAAAGGCTAGCGCTACAGCACTAGTCACAGACCAGCATCACCCTGTTTTTCTTCCTTCGATTTTCCTCGAACCAAAACCCCTTGGAACCCTTCCAAACCTCAACTACACACCAAATTGAGTCTACCATCACCTATATCTCACCCCACACAACCCAATAACACAAGACTTAACCACATGCATCATCAAACTAAGAAAACAAACATTGAACTCAAGAACTCAAGAATTCAACCAGAAACTCAGAAACTTAGAACTTCAAAGACATAATTTGTTACCTTTTATGGAGAATTTCAACCTTAGGTTATCCCTAGTATCCTTCCAGCCTCAAGCCCTTCAACTCCTCAAGTTTATTTCCCTTAATTCCATCCAAAACTCAAGCTTAGAAATCACCTCAATAAAACTTAGAAAAACTCATCAGAAATCTTGAAACTTACCTCAATTGAGTAGCTAATCATTGCTAACTCTTTTACCTTCAACAAGGTCTTTAGCCCTAAATTCCAGCCTGAGCTTACTCTAAGATTCCAGTTCCAAAACTCACGAAGAATAGTGAGGAATAGAGCAAACCGAATGGAGAAGAAAGAGTCCCTGTTTTTCTTCTTTCTTTCCTTTAACTTCTGAAACTTTCTACAGACTCCACTAAAACTAAAAAGCAATATAACACTTATCTCTTTTCAGCCAAATGACCATTTTGCCCTCCCATTAAACCTTAATCCTTAAAGCATACCAAGGGCATTTTAGTCATTTGCTCCTAATTCCTCGAGTGTCCCTAATAATTACCGCTTATATCCCGACACCTAAATAATCACCAATTACTTTCCTCAGTATCAAATAATCTCCAATATACTTCTAAAATTCCCAGAAATACCCCTGGACTCCCACGAGCTGGTTATAAATCCCCGCCGTGAATTTTCCGCTAAACCGCTCACTAGGACCGTCTTGAGTCACAAGCTGCAGATATATCCACATAATAATGTGGTCTTAATAATTTATTGCAAATATTTACATTTATGCCCTCAATGGGCCAAAATTACGAATATACCCTTATAACCTAATCAGGGCCTACATGCATACTAATACACATAGTCATGCATCACATTTATCCAAATAATCATATAAGCATGCTTTTCACTTAATCATGCATTTTCACCATTAATTCACATAACTTCCAATTGTGCCCTCCCGGCACACTAATCAAGGCTCTTAAGCCTTATTTGTAATTTTGGGTCGTTACAACTCCAGTCGGCCCTCGAAGAGGAGAAGATTCAGTCTCGTGAACTCAAGGCAGCCTTGAAGGTTTCTTCCGAGAAGACGGTAGGTCTTTAGTAGCCATTGGACCTTCTTTATATGGAGCTCGACCAAATCTCTGAGGAGGCCAATTAGGTTGTCGAAGAGTTCATGAAGGCCAGGGAAGAGATTTCTCTAGCCAATGTTGAGGCCACGACAACTATGGAGGAGGCCACGAAAGCTAAAGAGGAGGCCACCAGGGCTGCGAAGGAGGTTGACGCATTGCGCAAGGAGAAGCAGAGCTTCAAGGACCGCAATAGGTCCATGGCCTTCGAGATTAAAGCCCTCAAAATGGAGAAGAGCGTCCTGAGCAATGAGGTGGAGAACATTGCGAGCGATGCCTTTTACAAGGCCTGGTTTTATAACCAGGATATGGACTTAGGCTTCACCAGCAATGCTGATGCTACTCGGGTAATCTTTAAGGAGCGCCTCCAAGCCAAAAATACTCCTGCTATTGTCGATCCTTCCAGTGCCAATCATGTTATTGAACTCTTGGAGGAAGTCCCATAGGACTAGTCTTCAGCCTTTTTATTTCTTTTTGTAAGAGGCATGTGGCCATGTTTTTGGAGTATGAAAAATTCTAATGCTCAAGATCCCCAGCACTCGGTATACTTGTACATTTTTCTTAATGGCTTTTTATGCTCCATTACTATGCCTTTTTTACAATTTACCTTTTTTTACTTTCATGTGTCTATACTTTCGTACATTGCTTAGTAGTGTTGCAAATTGGACGTAGAATATACAAGATTGTACCAATTTTCTTACATAACTGGGTGCTACAAAAAATTGATTTAATTCAACCTTTATTTTTATCCACTTTGTTTGTGGGCCCAAGTTTTAGATAAACTCAGGAATTTGTGGTCCATTTTTTTGGCCCCGGGTACTTAGCTTGTTTCTCGAGCGCTTGGTCTTCGGGAATTGCGCTAAGTTCCCAAGCCTATTCTCGAATATAGGTCTTTTCAAAGATTTTATGACACTAGGTTTACTCTAAGGTACCCCGTACATGTTCCTCTTGATAAATCCTCTAGATTTGTCAACTATCGCAAGATTTTGTGACACTAGGTTTACTCTAAGGTACCCCGTGTAGGTTCCTCTTATTGAGTTCTCCAGGTCTTACCCCGGGAGTAGTTATTCTCGTAAGATGACTAGCCTCTTACATATCCCCCAAGTGATCAGAGACTTAGGTCTTCGTTCACTTGTCCAGGTCTACGAGCAAGTACATCCACGAGTGATATAAAAAATAAAAAATACAATCATTTTTCCTGAATTCCATCTATAGTGTCTTATGCACACGATTTAAAATACTTGTTCATGGGCCATATACATAAATGACAAAGTAAAGGAATACATCAATGCCTGCACTACTAGTAATACCAGCGAAGGTGCTTGACATTCTAATCGTGAAGAATTAACTATCCGTTTAGTCGAGCCAACTTGTATGTCCCTGGACAGATAGTGCTCTCGACTTGTTAAGGGTCTTCCCAGTTTGGGCCCAACAATCCAGCACTTGGGTCTCATATCGCCAATAAAATTTGTCACAACACCAAGTCTCGACTTTGAATTTTTGATCCTTTACTTTAGAATTGAAGTACTTGGAAACCTTTTGTTGGTGAGAAGTTATTTGGAGCTAAGCAGCTTCTTAGAGTTCCTCAACTAGGTCCAACGATTCCTGAAGAATGTTGTGGTTGGTTGTCGGGTCATACATTATTCGTTGGTGAGTGGAGATGGTTGTTTCTACTGGGAGCATGGCTCCATACCCGTAGGCCATGGAGAAGGGTGAGTGGTATGTGGACGTCCGAGCAGTGGTACAATAACTCCATAGCACTCTAGGTATCTCCTCAGGCTAATCGTCTTTCACTTGTTCGATCCTTTTCTTTAAAGTGTCTTTAAGCGTCTTGTTGATAGCATCCACTTGTTTGTTTTCCTAGGGATGAGCTATAGAGGATGAACTCTTGATGACTCCATTCCTTTCACAAAAATCAATGAATAGATCACTGGCGAATTGTAGGCCATTGTCAGAGCAACCCTCTTCGAGTATCAGGGTTGCACCGATGGTATGCTCCTTGATGGCTAGGTAAAGAAGTAATGGTTCTCCTTCCATTGGCTTTGAAAATATTGAAGGATTGCCTGTGTGTGCCTTGAGAAAGTCTACTCACAGTCCTCCATCCATTCAATTCGATGACTTCCTCAGATGATGTTAAAGAAAGGAATGCACTTATCAATGGCTTCAACATAAAACGGTTGAGAGCTTCCTGGTGGATGGCATGTCGATCAGCACCTTGATCTTCTAGTGGATTGCTTCAATTCCTCGGGAACTCACGATAAATCCCAGGATTTTCCTCAAGGCTGCTCTGGTTGATCCTCGGAAAGGAGAAGCAGATTTTGGGGCAGCTTGGTTGAGGTCAGTAAAATTGATGCATGTCCTCCATGTCTCGTTAGGTTTAGGGATCAACACCAGATTTGCTAACCACTTGGGGTATTGAGCCTCCAGTATAAACTTGTCAACTTTTGCTTTTAAAGCCTCAACCCTTGTCGTGTCAAGGAGTCTCCTCTTTTGTTGCATTGGCGCAACATTTGGATCCACATTCAGGGCATGGCAGATAATATTTGGATCAATTCCCATCATGTCTGCATGAGACTATGCGAACATGTAACACCCTACTTCATTAGAGCCGTTACTATGTGGGTCAAAAATGTACCATTAGCTCGCTAATCGAGATTTTAGGTTAAAAGTGTGACTAAACTGGAATAAAAGTCGTTTAAAGACATTAAGTATAAAAATATGGTCATTCAATGAAATCATAAAGAGTTATACATTTGGGATCCCAAAATATTGTTTAGAAAATTTGTTACAACTCAAAGTTACAATTAAGGTCGACCTAGACAACAAAACAACCATTACAGCGCTTTTTCCCAAAATAACCCTGGTCGTGGCAGCCAGGTAGGCCAAACATGTACCCGTCGCTCCACGCTCTCTGTACTCATGGTTGGTCGACATTTCCTTTGCCTTTACCTGTACCATAGAGAACCTGTGAGCCTAAGCCCAGCAAGAAAACTCAACATAAAACATATAACATATGCATAACAATCCAAAGTATACAACAAAAATGCCAATGAGCTAAACACATAATGGCCAACGCCGTCCTAGGCGCTTTACCAGGTCCTGGGTTCACGGTCTTCACCGAGAGGGTGGCCCCAGCACCTTAGGAGGGTCTCTCCCTAATAGCCTGCACTCCGAATGCTCAACGCCGATCCCACCCTCTTGCCGTATCCAGCTTCTTGCCATTCTCGGCCTTCAACGTTCCCGACCTTCGCCGTTCACCCACAAACATGCGTCACATAGCATAATATTCACAGATATTTAAACGCACATTAAACATAATCATTAGGGTCGTGCCCTGCAATACAAACAATAGGGCCACGCCCTGCTTTATGGGTACAACCGTTTTCTTACTTGTGTCTCGAGCTATCTGAATATCGTGATTCCAAGCACAGTCCTCTAACCCAAACCTCGTTTAAAACCCAGCCACAACGCATTCATAATAACTATCCATCATATTCTAAACCAATAAATAACTTCGAAATATTAATCTAGCCTCTGAGACCTTGGATTCTACAAAACCGGGCAGTAGAACCCTTCATGAGCTTTAACATTTGGGTTCTGAGCTTAAAACCCTCAAACAACCATAATTTTCATTTGAGTCGCAGCCCAGTCCCTTAAGGGCCGCTGCAAGCTCAAGTCGGAGGAAAATGCCTCTCCGCTGAGGGACACAGGCCGCGACATGCTACACCTTGCGTCGCGGTGCTTGGACAATTTTTCGAGGCCTCCTGGCCTAAATGTTCAAGCAGGCCGCAGCGCCTGATGAATAGGGCCGGGCTTGAGCCTCTAATCCCAGAATTCCCATGCATTTTTACGAGTCAACCTCCCTTAAACTCGCCAATTCCGAGCCCTAATCCAAGAAATCAGCCTAGGATTCATATCCAAACAACATAACTAGTATTAACATCAAAAAAATCTAACAGAAAACCTCAGCATATCCTAAATTCAATTTCCAAAATTCCAATTCCCAAAACTCTAACAAAACATAGAAAGTTATACAAAGACTTGCTGTAACACCCTACTACCCAGGGACCATTACGTTGTGCATTTTAAACAGTTCTAAACTCGCTAACCGAGTCATTTGGCCATAATCGTGTAAATAAATGTGATTAATGGTTTAAGGTTAAAGATACAACGTTTCACTAAAACGTTTACTGTATACGTTGGGATCCCAAAATATATTTTAAAGGTTAATTACAATAAAAGATTTGCAACCAGTCGACCTAAGCGGCAAAATAGGGTTTAACCCTAGTTCCTCTTTAAACCCTCGACCATGGTGGTCGAGCAGTCGCATATGTACACATTGTCACCTAAGCTCTCCAACTCAAGGATGGTCTAGCTTTCTTTTGCCTTTACCTGCACCACATAGCACCCGTGAGCCGAGGCCCAGCAAGAAAACTCAATATGCTTATGAACAGGTGACAACATGTCACTGAATCATATTAGGCATGCCTAGCAATAATAGCCCTATTCATGCATGCAAGCAAGTCCAAATAAATAATTATGGAGCTTCGCGCCCTGTATAGATGACTCTTGAGTCCATCTTTAAATAGGTGACTAATGAGTCACACACTTTATATGTGACTAATAAGTCACAGTCTTGGGCTCTACACCCTAATCAAATAAGTGACTAATGAGTCACGCACTTGGGCTCTACACCCTAATCAGATAAGTGACTAATGAGTCATGCAATTGGGCTCTGCACCCTAATCAGATAAGTGTTTAATGAGTCACGCACTTGGACTCCGCACCCTAATCAGATAAGTGACGAATGAGTCACGCACTTGGGCTCTACACCCTAAGCCACGTGACGTTACAGTCACCTGAGCCTTTTGGCCATGGCTCTAAGTAACTAGCCTTTAGACTAGAACAAAACTTTTAGTTTTCATTGAACTTGGGGTCGGTCAAGCATTTTATGCTTAGGTTGATTAGATCTAATCATTTCGGCTCTGCGTTCAATACACTTATGCTGCTCTTGACTCATAGGTCAATTCCATATGACCAGTGTCGTTTTTGACTAATGAGTCAGTATCACTCACAAGTAAGCAATGCACCCAGGCATATATCATATATCAATTATCCAAATATAAGGCATTCAGCATCCTTACTCAACATTCGCTAGCATAATTATGATCATGCACATTTACAGAGACTCAAGCTCTGATCAATTTCATATTCAACATTCATGCCATGGCCTAATCACATGTATCTTATGCATCACATGCATCACATACTGGGTGCAGTTTTCTTACCTTTGGTCCAAGCATAAATTACCAATAAACGATCCTTAAGCACGATCCTGTTTCCAAGCCCTTAGCAATAACCTAGTCACAACCATAATATAAAACCTCTTAAAAAATGAGTAAATAAATACTTCCAAACTTAAACCTAGCCTCCGTCGAATCCTACTCAACAAGGTAGTAGGAACAATCTCAGGCCCTTAAAGTTAAGTTCCCACGATTTAAAAACCAAATCTAGGAAAAAATGCCCAAGCCAGTCGCGACCTGGCCCTCAGGGTCGCGACTTGCCCCCAAGTCAGAGAGCCCTTTCCTGGGCTCTAAGTGCGAGCCGCGACTTGACTCTTCTTGCCCCCCCCCCCCCCCCCCCCCCCCTAGGTAGAGCCCTCCTGGCTCCTAGCTTCATCCAAGTCACGACTTGCTAGAACAAGGTCGCGACTTGACCGCGAAATCAGCCATTTCCTACAATTTTTCCCACTTAAAATCCTCCAAAAACCTATCCAAACATATCCAAATCCCAAAATCAAAGTTCCCAACACATCCTAATTATCCATCACCAATAAAACCCAAGCTTCAATTCATCCAAAAACTCATCAAAACATAAAATCCAATCAAAGCTTAAAAACATAGAACTTAAAACTTGGATTACCTTCGATTAAGTCGTTTCCCAACTAAATCCTCTGGCTAATAAGCTTCTAATCTTCCCTAGAATCGCTATGCCTTAATCCTTGCTTGAATTCGAGTCTGAAAACTCGAGTTTCCTTCGAAAATGCGAACATGTGTCGAAAAGGGAATGAGAGAAAGAGAGAACGTTCTTTTTATAATTCTAACAGGTTACTTCAAGCTTAAGTAACCTCAAGCAAATCCTAATGCTCGGGGTCCCAAAAATGCCCCCCGGGGTAAAATAGTCAAAATTCCCAGAATTTCCCCTTGATCTCCCTAATTCCCAATTTATCATCAAATATTTATTCCCATTACCCAATGTCTCGATAATGTGCTAAATACCCATTCACTCACTCCGAGTCAAGTATGGATCCCGTTGTGACTTTCCCACTGACTTGCCTCCTAGGATCGTCTCGTGCTGAGTAACCATAGCATGACCAAATAATAATGAAGTACCACACACATACCACATATATGCCAAATATACCCAAAACAGGCCAAATTATGAAAATTACCCAATTAAACAGAAATGGGTCCACATGCATATTTAATACACCTAAACATGCATATCAAGTCATATTATGATATAACTCACATAATCACATAATGATACACATAAATATCATATAATCACATAATTCCAAAATTTTCCATCATGGCCCCCTAATCAAGGCCCTAAGCCTTATTAGGAAATTTGGGTCATTACACTTGCTTTAATCCTTACTTTTATTCTGATCTCACCCTGAGCTAACTTCAATTTCCACAAACTTTAAGTCTCCCCAAGCTCAGCAAACTTCTAGCCTCAAATCCCTAAGCTTGAATCTTCCACAATTTCTTAGCTTCCAAGTGTGTAAGAGAGGGAGAGAGAATTGAATATGATAGAGAAAGTGAGCTGAGTTTTCTTGTTTCCTTCCCTTTTGTTTCCTTCTAAGTCCATCTAGAGTCTCAGCATCGTAAAGAATTTTAAGTCTATCCCCTTAGCCAAAAGTCCAAAGTTCCCCTTAAGCATATCTTAATCCTCAAGTGCCACTAAGGGTGATTCCGTCAATTGTCACATCCCACTAAATCCTCAAGTGTTCCTATAAATTCTCACTTAATCCTGTCATTCCCAAATAATTGCTAAATTACTACCCATTACCCAATAATTCCCTAACACATATAATATTCCCAAAATACCCCTAGGCTCCTCTCGAGCCGGGTATTCGACCTCGTTGTGACAATTTAACTAAGCTGCTCCCTGGGACCATCTTAGATCATGCATCAAGGATATATCACTACTCACTCGTAGTATCAATCACAATTTACACATATATCACATTTATTCCCTCAACAGGCTAAAATTACAAATATGCCCCTAATAACTAGATGGCACCCACGTGCATATTTAATTCACCTAAACATGCATTTCTAATCATATAATCATTAAATTCACATATTAACATAATTAAATCAATTATTTCCCTCATAGCACGCTAATCAAGGCCCTAAGTCTTATTAGCAAATTTGGGACACTACAAAACACGTCTTGGCTCTTAAGGAAGAAAGTCAATATTGCTTATCGGACCTCCGCCTTGTGGTTCCTCCCAAACCTTGTGTTTTTGTCTAGATTGGTTTCATTGATTATAACTTTCTCCAACTCCTCCATGGGCTCGATTGCCTTGTCATAAAATATTATGGGGTCCAACTCATTGGGCTCCTCCTGCTCTTCGAGGCCTACCTGGACCTCTATCTCCTCTGTAGGATGCTGCTCGGGGCCTGCCAAGATTACCATTACTGAGTGCTTAAGGGACACACTGTAGCACTGACAAGCTTCTTTTGGTCCCCATGAACTGTACCGATTTCTTCCTTAGTGGGGAACTTCATGCATAGGTGCCTGATGGATGTGGCAGCTCAGAACTCTACCAATGTTTGTTGGCCAATGATGGCATTGTAAGCAGAGGAGCAATCAACTACTACGAAAGTACAGTATTTGTCCCATTGGGGTCAATCCTTCGTTAGAGAATCCATAGGCTTTCTTGAATAGGATGTTCACTGAACTCTCGTTATCCACCAAGATCCGAGCAACCATTTTGTTGGAAATCAGGGTCTCTATTACAAAAGGATCATGGTGGGGAAGTGCACTCTCCGAGCATCTTCCTCAGTGAACGTGATGACTTGATCCATCATTCGGGGCAATTGCGCTGGGACCTGGTGTTGGTAACAAGTTTACCATGTGTGCAGCGGAATGCACAAGGTGGTATGCTTGAGAGATTTCAAAAAATGTATTTAAACAAATTTAAATAACAAATCCATTAATATACATACATTAATCAAAACACAAACAAAGAAAAAGAACACACTAGTTAAAGTCTATCAAGAGTCCTTGCAATCTTTTAGTATTTACATAACGAACATCCAATCCTAGCAATCAGCAGGTACTCAGACTACGATCTTCCAAGATGTTCTCTACACCTCAAGACGTGTGTGGGCACGTAGAGTAATGGTTGGATTTTATTGATTCGCAAGATGTACTCAACACATGAGATCTTGGAATTAGGCCTGAGATTGGTTTTCAGGCTTAGAGAAAAGGTACGATATTCTCCCTCTGTGAAAAAAATTAGTGAAAAACCTAGAAAACTTAATCACTAAGTCTCTTCTTAAAACTCTAGAAAACTCTTTTCTATTTAATTGTTTTAATAATTGAATTAAATTCAAAATTCAAAAAATTAAACAATTTTAATTATTAAATTAATTAAGTAATTAAATAAAATATCTCAAATTGAGTCTTGGGACTCTGTTACACATCAGTCACAGTGACTTGCGTGTGACACATGTCTTTTTTAGGGCATTATTCATAACCATTTTATTTATTTAATAATAAATTTATTCAAAAATGATAAAATATCTAAAAATAGATAATCAACCTTATAAGATAAATATTTTAATTATCTAAATAAATTTATAAACCCATTCAAATCCAATTTGAATTATCAGATTTATTGTTCACAATTTTAAAATAAATGAAAACTAATTAATTCAAAACTAATTATTTTTATTATTTATTAATTTTAAAATTTATAATTACTATTTAATAATAATTTTGAAAATTATAATTCATGACATATTTTCCCGGAAGAATAAATTTCTTACAAATATGTCTTTTTACTGATTAATCTCGGTTTCAACTCTTACTTTGAACAGTGTTGATAGAGTCATCTCAGGGAACTATGGGCCTATAATTTCTAGCTCAAATAAATTTGGATTATTAATTAAATCTCTTTAATATAATAATCTTAATTTATTAATCTCAATATTATTCCACTAAAAATATGATGTTGCACTCTTGCAATTATAAACATTTATTTACAGAGTACTTTTTAAAGATAAAAAAAGTCCAACGATTTAATCATTACATACAATTCATTCCTCTATTAATGATTCATAATTAAAGTATGGATAAGATCACTGTTTTACCACTTTAATTATTTCTTGTTTCCTTAAGTACCATTAATTTCACTAGTGAAGGTTACTTCATGAACTGATTTATGAATTTAAGCTTAATAACCTTTCAGTTCCAAAAGTTAACCCTTAAAGGAACCATTATTCAATTCCTTTGATAAAGGTATAGATTCCATATCTATATACTATGTCCCCAGTAACTTACATCAATGAGTCCCCAAAACAAAAGTTTTCAGCCTGATCATTTTGACAAACCACAACGAGTGAATCAAATGACTCAAATGACATAAACAGGAGTTCATAGTAACATCAGGATTGAGATAAATTTGTATATGATCATCTTATTGATATGTTTAATTAAAACTTATAAAATAAAACTGTATTTAACTAAGTATTACTACCATATTGGATCCAGTTCTATATATTCACATTACACAAAGTACCTCCACAAAGATTTCCTACTACATCAGTAATACAAATCTAGATTACATGTATTCATAATACTAGTGAACCATACTTATAGTATTTAATCCAAATATTACATATAACTTTGTTTTACTACGAACTATTTAAATTCGTTCCCTGCAGTCTTAATCTTCTCATACCAAAACAAGATTGTAGTCACAATAATGAATTTGAGAATTTTCTGATATTCATATAATATTATTCTATAAATAATAATAATAATAATAAACCATCAATATATGCTAAAATTCATTACAATTATTTATTTCATAAAGCATTGTTCAATACATATGCTTTAAAGGGCACTAATCCCAACACCACAGTCTTGTTCAACACGTTGAAGGAATCATTGAGATATTCTAGTTTATTATTCATCCTTAGCTTTCTGACCTTCTTCCCTGTCTGAACCTCTACTATATTCTTCCAAAATTTGAATTTCTCAAATGCTTCATCTTTGGATTTGAAGATGTACACCCAAACCTTTCTTGAGAAATCATCAATGACAGACATGAAATTTGTACTAATGCCTAGAGATTGGGGATGGAAACGAGCGGGTAATTGGCGGGGGGTGCTCCCCCCACCCCCATCCCTACATATTCCCCCTTCGGGGGGTGGGGCGGGGAATCCCTGTGGGTACCCATTTATTTAAAACTAAAATAAACAAGGGTAGATTACCTAAAATTCATATATATATACGTGTTACACTATATTAATCACTCAAAGTATTAAATATTAAAAATAAAATTAAAACACTTTGAAAAGTTAATAATATGCTACAAAATCACATAAAGAAACATGTAAAATAAATTAAAAAAAAAAACAGGGCTCTGTCGGAGCGGGGATTGTTGTCCCTATCCCCGCCCTGTTTAATATTTGGGGTTTGAAAATGGCCCTTGTCCCCGTCCCATTCCCCGTTTAGGCGGGGTTTCCACGCCCCATTAGGGGCGGGTCCTCGCAGGGCCCCGTCCTCGTGGGGAAAATTTCCATCCATACTAGAAATTCATTCTTTGATGGCCCCCATAAGTCCAAATGAACTTAGCTCAGTGTCTCCCTTGTAGTAAAGGATGAATTTTGAAACTTAGCCTATTTAGATTTACCATAAACACAATTTTCACAAAACTCAAGTTGAACAAGATTATCACCACATAACGAACCTTGTTTCTGAAGCTCTGCCAACCCGCGTTCACTAACATGTCCAAGCCTCATGTTCCAGAGTTGTGATTTTTCCAAGTTTGAATAAGCCATTACTGATGCAACTCTAATGATTGTACTAACATGCAATATGTACAATCCATGGCTCCTTATATCTTTCATCACAACCATAGACCCTTCGAGACTTTTTTCACAACATTAATACATTTATAACTAAAACTGTTTTGATCCAATGTTCCAAGAGAAATGAGATTCCTTTTTAACTCAAGAATATGTCTAATCGCAATAAATGTCCTCTCCACTCCATCTTGAGTCTTGATCCTTTTTGTCTAAATTCCCACAATCGTGCATAGCTTGTTGTTTCCAAGCAACACTTGGCCACCATCAATCTTTGTGTAGCTTTCAAACCAATCCTTATTAGGTGTCATATGAAATGAACACCTAGAGTCCATAATCCATTGCTTATTTGAGTTGTTAGGTGCAACAACTAGAGCATCAACACTTAGATATCGTTCCTCAAGGACTGCAGCATTAACTCACTCTGTCTCCTTTGCCTTGCCATCATTATATCTCTTAGGACATTACCTCCTTATATGCCCCTCTTCATGACAATAATAGCATTTTACTTTTTTGACTCCTTTAGATTTTGATTTGGACTTATTTCTACTTCAGTCTCCCTTCTATATGTTCTTCCTCGTAAAACTAGTCATTCCCCAATTTGCTCATCTAACTCACTTTTCTATTGTAACCCTTTTGAATTCAAAGTACCAAAAAATCCTCCAAAGTGATAGTCTCCCTACTGTGCTTTAAAATATCCAACAAAGTCTCATAAGACTTTGAAAATAAGTGTAAAATGACTAGTGCCTTGTCTACATCATCCTACTCAACCTAAATATATTCTAGATCTAGACAAAGTTTAATAAATCTTCTATATGCTCTTGTAAATATTTTCCTTCATGGATCTTGAAAGTAAAGAACTTTTCCTTCAAATACAATCTTTTAACATGTTCTTCATCATGTACAAGCTCTCCAACTTCAACCATATTTCAGTAGCCGTCTTCATCTTAGGAACCTTTCGTAGCACCTTAAAACCCAGACTTAAGATAAGAGTATTATATGCCTTCTTCATAATCTCTTTCTTTTTTTTCCCTATGAGTATGGCATAGGAATCTGAGCCTCCCCTAAGAGTGCTTCATCAAGGTTGATGTTAAGCCCCAAAATCACAACCCTGATACCTCATTAAGGTACTAGTCATTTTAAATAGTTTTAAAACTAAAAAAACCAAATGATGACTAATTTGTGAATAAAACTTCATTAAAACATGCAATATTCGGATATCCATTATTGTAAAAGTAAACAAATAAAACTATTTTCGGTCTCAACTCATAATGAAGCACTTTTAAACCACATGAAGAAAAATGTTAAATAAAAAAAATTTGGCATTTGCATCCCTTTGATCATAACAAGATTGAAGGGCTCTAATGATATACATCTAATTTTTGGATTGGACTTCACCTGTCTCCACAAAACAAAACTTAAATATAGCACATGCAACACAGAGTACCCGTAAGCTCACGACCAACAAGAAGAACTATATACGACACAATTCCCAAAGCCCAACATTAAACACAAAACATATATTAGTTCAAATTAATACAACTTAATTATATAACATGTTATGTTTGGTTAAATACAAAGACTAGGTGTTAATATACAAGCTAGGTATAAACACTTAGTGAATTTCACATAGTGTAGATGTAAAATTTGAGTTTCAATTGTAAGAACATTAAAAATGTGTTTTTTGGTCCAAAGTGATACATGGAGGTATCTAAGGATCCCCAAAAATTTTGGTAGCATTTGGAGCAATATTAGGCCCATTGGAGGGGTCACAAGTTAGAGGAAGTGGTGATGCGTCGCCTCCTTGGAGGTGTTGCATCTCCTAGATGCAAAGAGGCTCAAAAGCCCCAGCAAGCGACATGTCGCTTGCTAGAAGGCGACGCATCCCCTGGCATGTGACGTGTCTGTACACACACATGTTTTAAACTCCAAATGGCGAGTTCTTTAGCTCTAATCCTATTGGTTAGACCTAATGATGGTGCCTACACTATAAAAGGGTCCTCCTAGAGTTTTGGAAGACATGATCACTCTCTCTCTCTCTCTCTCTCTCTCTAGCTCTCAAAGACTAACGTTTTCTCCAAGAAACTCATCAAGTATTGCTTGACTTGCATGAGTTTTAAGGCTTGGTCAATCCTAAATCTCATTCTACTTGGTTGAAGCTTCAAGCAATTAGGGAAGGCTTGGAATAGAGATTTTGGACAACAATGTTAATTCATGTATAAGCCTTAGAAGTTCCCCAAGATTGAAGATTCAAGTTGCTCTAAACAAAATGTTGTCTCTATCTAACCCTAACTTTGTTTTGTGTTATTCTATTGTGGTTTCATTGTTAATATTGATGATTAAATGTTTCTAAGTTCATATTATTATCATTTAATCACTTGGTTTCTTATTTTCAAGTTGTCATTCATACCATGAATATGTTTATTTGATTATCAATATTTGCATTCATACTTTGAACAAGGTTCTTGATTAGCATCTAGGGTGTCTATTCTTGAATTATTCCCATTATTAATTGTTGATTTAGAAAGTGCAAAGCCATATATTCCTAACAATCAAAATCTCTATTTCTAATTACTTTCTTTTTGTGTTTCGCACAATCAACAATGAGGAAAATCGGTTCATCTTCTACAACCTTCAAATCCTTGCTTCAAGATTCAGTTTGTGTTGAACACATAACCATGAAAGATCAAGGAAAGTTCTATTTGAATATGCTCTACATGAATGTGGATATGGATTCAAATTCTTCATCAACAAAGAATGAGACAACACAATGGGATTACATACTTAAGTGTACAATGGTGAATGTTAATGAACAATTCAAGGGTGATTGTTATACTTGTTTTGTTTAAAAAGTTATTGAACATCATGTGAGACATGGTAATTGTAAAATTAACCATAATAACACTAGGGTTAAGGCAATTGATGTTGAGATCATTGCATTTCTAAATGAATTTAATTAGGTCTCTATAATTATTGATAAGATATTTTTGACCTTGATTAAATTTAATGCATTAAAAGAGGAATGCATTATAAACCTAATTGAGAATAATGCATTAGATGAGGAATGTATGATAACTCTAAAGATAATTGACATAGTTCATGTAATGATGAGACTAATGCAACCTTAAGAGAAGGTGAACATGTCAATGTAATTGATGATGAGATCATTGCAAAAGAAAGTGAAGATACTAAGGTCAATGATTTTGATGATGATATCGTTGCAAACCTAAGTAAGGATACCAAGGTCAACGCATTTGATGTTGAGATCATTGCATCCTTGAATGAAGTTAATACATTCCCAAGAAAAGATGTAAGGATGGTGGTATGATACTTGTGCCACCATTCATGCAACCTATGATAAAACTCTTTTCAAAACCTTTGAAAGTGCAAAGGTGGGACTTGAAGTCACTATGAGAAACAAAAAGAGATCCAAGGTACTTGGAAGGGGCTGCATTGATATGTTCCTCACTAATGGAAAGAAAGTGACCCTAACTAATGTTTTCTATGTTCCTGATATGAGTAGAAACATTGTGAGTGGAAGTTTATCGAGTAAATTTGGTATCACAATTGAGTACGAATCCGGTAAACTCATTTTGACTAAATTGGGCACTTTTGTGGGAAATGGTTATTCATGTGATGGGATGATCAAAATTTGTGCTCTTGATAGTGACAATAATAATATGGCATCTGAATATTGTAATGTGATTAATTCTAGTTCTATTACCTTGTGGCATAATAGACTTGCTCATATAGGTTATAGCACAATTAAAAGAATTGTTAAATGTGGTGTTGACCCTGATTTTGGCCAACTGACACGGAGTCAAATATTCTTGATTTGGACAAACACGTTGAAAATAATATGATGAAGAAACAATAAAGAACACAAGAGTTTACAGTGGTTCGGCCCCATAGTCTGGTAATAACCTACGTCCACTTGAATTGTTATTGATATAGGATTCAAAGGAGTGATCAAAGAACTAGGGTTCAATGAGTTTCACAAACCTCTGAAGAACAAGACAATATATCAAATAGAATAACTCTAATCTCAAGTGATCAAAAAAGCAAAAAAGATCCTTTCCCTTGAGCTATCTTCCTCTATTTATAGGCTCAAGGAGGATTTACATTAATTTGTTACAGATATTATTTCCTAAATAATCGGATACTCAGGAAATCATGGGAGATAATTTTGGATTCTATCATAACTGCATGAGATTCGCTCCGTGTATAGCATGGGTACGACCAGGCTGGTCGTATATAAAGATCGAACGTTGTGACAATAAATGTCTTCCTGGTTGATAGTCGAGCACTAATTCTGCCAGATGTCAGCCACGTGTATTAAACGTTCGCCATGTCATCCATGCCTATTTTTTGGATAACATTTGTCCCCCAAGTTTGTTTAGTGCGACCAGCAATAAAGAAACTTTAGGGAAACAACCGTTCATATCCCCACGATGTCTGCCAGGATCCCCGTGCGTTTTTGAAAGCCGTGACATAATTATGTCTAATCAAGCCTTTTCAGTTTTCAAGAAAACAATTTGACGGCTTATACACTTCCCCATGTTTTCGAAATGGGAAGTAATGATTACCACCTTTTGCCATACCTCACCCCTATAAGTAGCTTCTTTTTCTTCCCCATAATTTTTTACTCACCATCTTTGTCAAAAACCTCAAGAACCTTGCTTCCAGAATACAGAGCTTCGAAACCAGTCAGTCGTCCAGCCGAAGGTCTTTCCGACTCGAAATCTCTACTTTTTTTTAATCTCCATCTTCGCCCAGGTAATTACTTTGTTTTTTAAACTTTTCTTTATGCCATGCACGCCGTTACTATGCTCTGTGATTTCCGTGTTCTTGAGTAGGGTTTTATGAGGATTTTTTGTATAGACCTTTCAATGCTTGGTAAGGGGGTGTATTTTTTCTTTGTATAAGTTAGGACTTAGTTTGATAGTAAGGACCATAGGCTTAGGGCATAAGATCGACGTAAAAATTCAATCTTTAAGCTAGGTGAAAAAACTGGGTTTTTTCCCGCCCTTCAGGAGTTGAAACAGTTCTCTTTCAGAAAACAGTTTATTTCCTCTTTGATCCATTTTTCAAACCACTAGTGCCGAATCTTAGTGTAGGAGTAGGATGCTGCTGGTTACCTAGACGCGAGCAACGTTATCCCAATCTTCCACACTACTTCGCAGACTGTGTTTTATCTCCTCCATTGTCTGTTTGTAGTTCATATGCAAGACCCTTAGGGAGGAGAAAAACCTATTGAAGATGACCTCTTGGCCCAACTACTTGAAGGCGAAGAAAACCCATCCACTTTGATATCAGAAATCCCTTTTTCTCACCCTAGCTCAAACTGTCCTCCAGCCCCAACTAAGAGAATGGTCCGAACAAAAACAAAAGCTCAAAAAACGAAAACTCCTAACTCCTCAGGCCAACCTTCAGCTGATGCCCCCTCGACCAGCGGTCGAGGCGAACTCGCTCCTGAGACTAATGTCCAGAGGCGTGCCCATCCTCGTCATGCTGACCAGCCAGCTGTTGAGTGGCACGTTGTTCCCCAAAGTAGGGTGACGATACAGATGATCGACAACTACTTAAATAAATACAATCTGATGGGGGTGACCCTGGTCATACCTTCTATCGACCAGCGGGCCAACCTGCCAGGCGGAGCCTATAGCGCCTGGTCGCGGTTTCACTTCGAGGCGGGTGCCACCTTGCCTCTTCACCCGTTCTTTCAGGGGGTAGAAAATTACTTCAGAGTTGCCCCCTTTCAGATCACCCCAAACGGATATAGAATGGTGGCCGCACTCTATATCCTTTATAAACTCAAGAAATGGCCAGTACCTACCCCCCACGAGGTCAATTTTCTTTTTGACCTTAAGTCCAACCCTAACCAAGATGGCACGGGGTTCTTTCATTTCTGCCACCAAGAAACCGAGCGCACTTTCTTGTCCGACACCACTCATATTTCTAACGCAGAGAGGTATCATCATGAATACTTCCTTACTCCTGACCTAGCCGCAGACAACCTGGCCTTCACTCGAGGAGGTAAAAATTCTTATGCCTGTAGCTTCTACACTTAGTGTTTTTATATCACAATGTCTTGACATTCCACTGTGTTCCAGGCCCATGGTTACGTCCAATCCCTACTCCAGGGATGGAGTCAAGGGCAACACTCTTAGCCAGCATGCCAAATTCTGATAAGAGTGTAAAAAACTTAGTCAACGAGGCTAACCTTAGGCTGGTCGGCCTTTGGGGCTCCCAATCTGCGACGAATGAACCCTCGGCGGGCGGTGTCCAAGCCGACGCGGAACCCGAGCAGGAACCCGAGCCGCAACCCCAGGCACCTCCTCCACGGAGGAGGCCAACTAGGGTTACGATCAGGGAACCTGCCGTCCCCCATCGAGCGGAGAAAACCTCGGTCCCCGAGGGCAAGGGGAAACAAAAGGCTGCCGAGCCTACCGAACTTTCTGAGGATTCGTCGGATGTAAATGGTACAATAATATCTCTTTTAAATCATTTTCCAATTCCCTCTCATCTATTTGATGGGGACGGAAACTTTAGGAATGCTCCCTCTTTAAACTCAGATTTCTTCCAGGAACTAGGTAGATCAGTATATAATGCTACGACTAGTAGTTGTAGCCCGGGTACTTTACTTGTATTCCTTTCACTTTTATCCCTGTTCCCTCTATGACCATTTAGTCTTATTGCTCGAGTTGTTTTCTTTTGTGCAGGTATGGATTCTGAGGACGTCTTCGAGCACTACGAGGCTGCCGCTGCCTCTTCTGTCCCAAAGAAGGATAGCAAGAGGACTCGAGGGGAAAGCAGCAAGACTCCCTCGAAGAAGGCTTGAACAGACGATGCTCCAACCACTGCCCCTTCCAAGGAGAACACGACACCTCCGCCCCCCATCGAGTAGTCGACTCCCACACCTGCTAATCCACAACCCTCTTCTAGGGCTGCTGACAAGGAGGCATTGGACAACTTGCCCGAAGGCTCCCTGCCTAGCTTCGTGGTCGGGTCAGCCCTAGAGAGAGGATATACAAACTCTAAAAGCACAAACGCAGTCAGGCTACCATCACCGAAATTGCTTCGATGGATGCTGACCAGGTCATCAATAGAGGGCTGAACGAGATAGTTAGCATAATTCATCTCCTGCTACTTTGCCATTTATGTCTGATTTCTTTCCCTTACTTTGTTTCATTTTTTTTCCTTCCAGGGGCTGCTAACTCTAACTTCTGGCTGGCGCCGTGTTGGGGCGTTGGTTTCTCGCGGAAAGAATTTTGATTCGAGGCTTGCTCAAGCTAAGCAAGTACTTGAGGCTGACTACAACAAGTTGCTCGAGGAGAAAAAGGAGCTGTCCAAACTTAACGAGCAACTGTGCGAGGACCAAGCCACTCTCACCCAGGAGCTTCAGGAGAGCCAAGACGCCTTGAAGAAAGCCAACGATGCCCTAGAGAAATGGAGGGAAAGTTCCGTACTTGCCACCCAAGAGTGTAAGCACTTGGATTTGATCTGACCGCTAGCAGGGAGTAGACAAGGAAGCTTGAAAAGTGAGTGCAGGAGCTTGAGGAGGAAGGGGTCAAGAATTTGAAGAGGTACAAGGAAGCTACTCACCTCTGCTTCTACGAGTTCTGGAAGCACAACCGGGATGCCAACTTCAACTATCTGTCCGAGCGGTTGAAGAAGACTCTGATGGCGCAATGTGCCATCCGGTTGGAAGAAGAGGAGAAAGCCAAGGCACCTGCTGCTGATGCTGAAGTTGGTCCTCCTGTTGACCAGGGCACTCCCCCTAATCCTCAAGACCCTCCTGCTCCTCAGCAATTTTTTTTATTTCGTTTTATGACCCATGGGTCATTTTGTAAAGACAATTGGTTTTTATTGCTGCGAGGGCAGCTCTTTTACTTTTAATTAAACAATTACATCCGAGCAGTACTGCTCGCAGTGTAACAGAATGCTTTTTTGATATTATAATATTTTTTGCCTATGATAACATCTGTTCGTATGACCGAACTTAGCATAGTACTTTGGTTTGATTTAACAAAATATAAATTTTGAAAAATACTCTAAGTACCGTAGCATGCTTTCACTCATTTTGTTCATGTGTTTACATACCTCTTGGTATGCTTTGCTATCGATGTACCTTATATGCCCCCCAAGTGATCGAGGAGCTTTAGGCCCTTGGTCACTTGCCTTGACCACGACCTGTGCGAACATTACTGCTCGATAGTAAACATAACGCATAATACAGCAAAACAACACACGTAATGAACAAATACTTGTAAAAATAAATTTACAAAAGTTGGCAAGAATGACTGGCTGCGCACAGTCCCTTATAATCTCGTATTAAAAATGGACTAAACATGTCTTTATGAGTGATCTTAAAAAGATCTTACACTTATAAGCGATCAGCCATACAACGTGGCTAACCCTTTTTTGAAACTTGTAAAAAGTAAAAATTAATACAAGCCAGTCCTTTAAAAAGGACTGTTTATTGGTAGTACTTGCGCATGTGTTCACCGTTCCAATTGCGTGGAACGAGATCTCCATTTAAGCGTGCAATTTTGTAGGTGCCCGGATGAAGGACTTCTTCAATCTGGTAAGGTCCTTCCCAGTTTGGTCCGAGCACTCCAGCAGTGGGGTCGCGGGTATTCAAGAAAACTCATCGTAGCACTAGGTCACCGACGTTGAATTTCCTTTCTTTCACCTTTGAGTTAAAATACCGGGCGACCTTTTGCTGGTACGCAACAACTCGGAGTTGGGCTCTTTCTCGTATTTCTTCAATTGAGTCTAGGGACTCCATCATCAGTTGGCTATTCTGGCTCTGGTCGTATGTAATGCGTCGATGTGAGGGGGGATCTAATTCGACAGGTAACATAGCTTCATACCCGTATGCCAAGGAAAACGGGGTGTGACCTGTCGCTGTTCGATGAGAAGTTCTATACGACCAGAGGACTTCAGGAAGTTGTTCTGGCCATGCTCCTTTAGCGTCTTCAAGTATTTTCTTCAGGGTGTCCCTAAGCGTTTTATTCACTGCTTCGACCTGCCCATTTGCTTGTGGATGCGCGACCGAAGAAAAGCTTTTAATAATCCCGTGCCTTTCGCAGAAGTCGGTGAATAAGTCATTGTCAAACTGGATTCCGTTGTCTGAGACAATCTTTTGAGGCAAACCATATCGGCAAACAATGTTCTTGATGACAAAGTCAAGAACTTTCTTGGTCGTTATGGTAGCGATTGGTTCAGCTTTGACCCATTTGGTGAAGTAGTCGACTGCGACAATTGCGTACTTCACTCTGCCTTTTCCCGTTGGCAGGGATCCAATCAAGTCTATACCCCATACTGCGAACGGCCAAGGACTCTGCATCTGTTTTAACTCGTTTGGAGTTGCGCGTGGGATTTTGGAAAATCTCTGACACTTATCGCACTTTCGCACAAACTCCATTGAATCTTCATTCATAGTCGGCCAAAAATAGCCCTGCCTTAGAATCTTTTTCGACAAACTTTGCCCCCCAGCGTGATCCCCGCAGAAGCCTTCATGCACTTCTTTCATTAGCTCCTTAGCTTTCTCTGGTGTAATACATCTGAGCAGTGGCATGGAATATCCCCTTCGGTATAGAACACCATCGACCAGTATATACCTAGCAGCCTGCCTTTGAAGAGTTCTGGCCTTGTTCCTATCTGCCGGTAGAACACCATTTGTAAGATACTCCAAGTAAGGCGCCATCCATGTATCTTCCATTCGGATTTCCATACTAGTTTCACTTGCTCGTATGCTTGGCTCGCTCAATCTTTCCACTGGCACAATATTCAAAGTGTCAGCATCTTTCGCGCTCGCGAGTTTGGCTAAGGCATCTGCATTCGAATTCTGATCCTGAGGTATTTGCTGGAGGGTATACTTCGTGAACTGGGCTAACATGTCTTTAGTTTTGTTCAAGTAGGCCACCATTTTTATGCCTCGCGCTTGATATTCCCCTAGAACTTGATTCACTACCAGCTGTGAATCACTGTAAATATCTAACACCTTTATACTCATGTCTTTTGCCATTCTTAATCCAGCGAGGAGTGCTTCGTATTCGGCTTCATTATTTGACGCTGTGAAGTCGAACCTAATAGCGCAGTGAAATCGATGCCCTTCTGGCGTTATGAAGATCACTCCTGCTCCCGCGTGAGATTCGCTTGATGACCCATCTGTGAATAACTTCCACGTAGGAGCTTCATCTTGAGGCTCAGGCGCACTAGGCTTTTCGCACTGCTCGTTGTCTGGGAGTTCGGTGAACTCTGCTATAAGATCATCCAAGACTTGTCCCTTTACTGCTGCTCGTGGTGAATATGTAATATCGAACTGTCCCAGTTCGACTGCCCATTTTAATAAACGCCCAGTCGCCTCTGGTTTTTGGAGGACTTGTCGAAGGGGCTGGTCAGTTAAGACTGTAATGGAATGGGCTTGAAAGTAAGGACGTAGCTTCCTTGAGGCTAAGATTAAACAATACGCTAACCTCTCGATGGAAGGATACCTCAGTTCTGCTCCGATTAGCCTCTTGCTTACATAATAAACCGCTTTTTGTACGCCTTCTTCCTCTCGTACTAGTACCGCACTAGCAGCAACTTCAGTGATCGCCAGGTAAATGAACAAAGTTTCTCCTTCGATAGGCTTTGATAAAATAGGAGGCTGTGCCATATGGGCTTTTAAGGCCTGTAAAGCTTGCTCGCAGTCTCCTGTCCATTCAAACTTCTTGTTGCCCCTAAGTAGATTGAAGAAAGGGACACATTTATCCGTTGACTTGGAAATAAATCTACTTAAGGATGCAATTCTCCCAGTTAAACTTTGTACATCCTTGATCTTCTCTGGCGATTTCATGTCAATCAGGGCTTTTATCTTGTCGTGGTTGGCCTCGATTCTTCTTGAATTAACAATGAACCCGAAAAATTTCCCTGATCCAACTCCGAAGGAACATTTGAGAGGATTTAGTTTCATCTGGTACTTGTTCAATAAATCGAAACACTCTTGTAAATCCTTCACATGTCCTTCTGCTTTTTTTGACTTTACCAGCATGCCGTCCACGTACACCTCCATGTTTACTCCCATCAATTCTTTAAACATGTGGTTAACCAATCGCTGGTAAGTCGCACCTGCGTTTTTCAGTCCGAAGGGCATTACTTTATAACAGTATAATCCCGTATCGGTCCGAAAGCTGGTGTGATCCTCATCAGGGGGATGCATGTTGATCTGATTGTAGCCTAAGTATGCATCCATGAAGGAGAGGATCTCATGTCCTGCAGTAGCATCGACCAGCTGGTCGATCCTTGGGAGTGGGAAGCAATCCTTCGGGCAGGCTTTATTGAGGTCTGTAAAATCCACACAGGTTCGCCATTTTCCATTAGGCTTGGGAACCAGCACTGGATTAGAGACCCACGATGGATAAAACGCCACCCTGATGAACCCATTCTCCTTTAATCTTTCAACTTCTTCTTTTAAGGTTCTCGACTGATCCTTATCGAGTAGCCTTCTTTTCTGTTGCACGGGTGGAAAACTCTTGTCTATGTTCATGACATGGCTGATAACTGCAGGATTTATCCCAGCCATGTCTTTGTGCGACCAGGGAAAGACTTCCTGGTTTTTCAGCAAAAACTCCACCAGTGCATGCTTTGTGGTTGGTTCTAAGTTTTTCCCGACCTTCACGACTCTGGTCGGGTCTTTTTCGTCAAGTTGGACCTCTTCCAGGTCCTCGACGGGTCCAACATTTTCCTCAAAATCCCTAAAGCGAGGATCTAAATCTCTATCCTCGCTTTGGGCAACACCCTATTTGGTGACTTCATCACCGAATTGGGCTTGTGTATCAATTTCCATCTGTAACCTATCTAGGGGAGTGCTCTTTGATGTTCCCCTCTTCGCCTTCGTGACTGAGGCGTTGTACCACTCCCTGGCCTCCCTCTGGTTTCCCAACACGCGTCCTACCCCTGCGTTTGTCGAGAATTTCATGGCTAAGTGCCATATAGAGGTGACGGCCCATAGATCAACGAGTATAGGCCTCCCAATGACGGCATTGTACGCCGAAGGACAATCGACTACTATGAAAGTAGCGAGTAATGTCCTGGTAGCAGGCGCTGTACCTGCTATCACTGGTAGTCTAATTGACCCTGCTGGGGCGAGTCCCTCACCAGAGAAGCCATATATTGTTTGGTTGCAGGGCTCCAGGTCCTTAATGGACAACTTCATGCGTTCCAGCGAAGACTTATACAAGATGTTCACCGAACTTCCTGTATCAACTAGCACTCTCTTCACCATCATGTTGGCCATTTGGATATCCATGACCAGTGGATCGGAATGTGGGAACCAGACATGTTGGGCATCGCTATCAGAGAAGGTTATTTCGCCTTCTTCTGACCGAGCCTTTTTAGGCGCGCGCTCATCCACAGTCATCATCTCGATGTCCTGGTCGTGGCGCAGAGTCCGAGCATATCGTTCTCTGGCCTTTCCGCTGTTTCCCGCGAGGTGCGGGCCTCCACAGATGGTTAATAATGTGCCAGTTACGGGATCAGGCTGCAAAGGTGGCGAGCGTTGGCGTGTGGGCGCTTGCTCGTTGCCACCTGGAGCTTCTCGTTGGGAATTTCCCGAGGCCCGTATATATCTTCTCAAGTGTCCTTGTCTAATACGGAACTCGATCTCATCCTTCAGCTGGTTGCATTCATTGGTATCATGTCCGTAGTCGTTATGATAACGACAGAACTTGGTAGTGTCTCTTCTCGAAATATCCTTTCGAATGGGAGCATGTTTCTTATAGGGCACACTGGAACTCGTGGCCTGATAAACCTCTCCCCGAGACTCAATAAGGGTAGTATAGTTAGTGAACCGAGGTTCATAACGATTACCCTTGGCTCATTTATTGTCAGAGGTGGAAGGCTCATTGTGCGGCCTTTTCCCCCCATCTTGCCATTGCCGTTGCCATTTCCGTTACCTTTGCCGTTGGGCTTGGACCCATTGGCGGCTTTGGCAGGCTCGGCTGTCCCCTTGTCCTTGCCTGTGGGCTTCCCTTCATTGGCGATGGCATCTTCGAGCTTGATATATCGATTAGCTCGATCCAAAAATTCCGGGGTAGTTCTAACCCCATGTTTTCTGAGGCTGTCCCAGAAAGGCGTGCGGCGTTTAACCCCCGTGGTTATGGCCATCATCTTGCCTTTGTCTCCCACTGTTTTCGCCCCAGTAGCTGCTCGCATAAAGCGCTGGACGTAGTCCTTCAGTGGCTCTCTGTCTTGCTGGCGTATTTCAACCAACTGGTTTGCCTCAGTCGGGTCCACACAACCCGCATAGAACTGTCCGTAAAACTCCTTTATGAACATTTCCCAGGAAACTATACTTGCAGGAGGGAATTTGAAAAACCACTCCTGTGCGGCATCAGAAAGTGTTGCAGGGAAGATCCTGCACCGAGCGTCTTCGGACACTTTCTGAATGTCCATTTGTATCTCAAAATTGTTGACGTGAGATACCGGGTCACCATACCCGTCAAAGTTCGGAAGCATAGGCATCTTAAACTTGCTAGGAGTTTCTACCATAGCTATCCTCTGGATGAAAGGAGTGCCATTTCTCCTATCGTGGTCGATATAAGATGTTCTTCCCCCGACCAGCTGCTGCACTGCCTGGTTGAGGGCATTTATCTGGGCTTGCACAGCGCCATGAATCGCCATGGCCTCTGGTGTTGGGGGGACGTTCTCGTCTTGCCGCTCCCGGCGGTCATTGAGTATCCGCCTGCTGCTCGCTAGCTCCGAGCCAGTTGAAGACGTTATTTTTTCTGGGCTACCCCCCAGCGTCCTGTCTATCGGGTTGGTCATCCCTAGGCGGCAGGCTTCTGCCTCCACCCCCTTCTTCATTCGTCCGACCGACATGCCTGAGTCGGCCTCATTATAACCATGGCCATCTCTAAATCTTGATTGGCTATGGTGGGATCGACTGTTCCCTCGGTTGCCTTCCCAGGCTGGAACCTCCCGAGCATTAGAGGGTGGCCTGCGTTGGTCGGTGGGTCCCCGTGCATTATCATGTTGTGGGGGGCCCTTGACCGCAGAGCCTGACTCTGAGTTCCTTCTGTTACCAAGAGGACGCTGTCCTCTGCTCGAAGGGTTTGGCTCGTCGCCCCTATGGCGTCTAGGACTGCGAGGCAGCTGCCCAGCCCTATTCTGCCTCTGCTGCGAGGGATTGCCGCGACCAGCCTGGGATGGAGGCTGTGCTTCAGGGTCCCTTAGCGGGACATTGTCCTGAGGCACTGGTGGCTGCTCGGGCCTTTGTGGGCTCAAGGGTTGGATAGGCGGGCTAGGATTGGGACCCTTGTGGGGCGACACATTCGCAGGTTGATCAGGCTGCGAGGCAGGTGCAGCCTGATTCTTAGCCAGTTGTAGGGCTGCCTCGAGGGCTGCCATGGCCTCCCTCTGGCGACGGTCCATCTCTGCCTGTCTTTCACTCAGCTCCAGGCGCTGCCGTTCAATTTCTTGTTGCTGCCGCGCCATGATTTCGGCAGAACTTTCCTGGCTGGCCCTCAGATTGGCCAGTTCGTCCTGCAATACCCCCAGGGTATTATTCAGCGTCTCGGAGTCCATTTCTTCCTCATCGAATTCCTAATGCGGCTCATCCTCAGCCACGTTTGGAGGAGGAGGAGGCGGGTGAGATGGTGTAGCGCCGGTCGCCTGTCCAGTTTTCTTGGTAGTTTTCGCCATTGATCTTTCAACGATAATGTATCAAGCTCTCAATGAAAGCACCAGAATGTTGACCCTAATTTTGGCCAACTGACACGGAGTCAAATATGCTTGATTTGGAAAAACATGTTGAAAAGAATATGATGACGAAACATTAAAGAACACAAGAGTTTATAGTGGTTCGGCCCCAGAATCTGGTAATAACCTACGTCCACTTGAATTGTTATTGATATAGGATTCAAAGGAGTGATCAAAGAACTAGGGTTCAATGAGTTTCACAAACCTCTGAAGAACAAGACAATATATCAAATAGAATAACTCTAATCTCAAGTGATCAAAAAAGCAAAAAAGATCTTTTCCCTTGAGCTATCTTCCTCTATTTATAGGCTCAAGGAGGATTTACATTAATTTGTTACAGATATTATTTCCTAAATAATCGGATACTCAGGAAATCATGGGAGATAATTTTGGATTCTATCATAACTGCATGAGATTTGCTTCGTGTATAGCATGCGTACGACCAGGCTGGTCGTATATAAAGATCGAACGTTGTGACAATAAATGTCTTCCTGGTCGATAGTCGAGCACTAATTCTGCCAGATGTCAGCCACGTGTATTAAACGTTCGCCATGTCATCCATGCCTGTTTTTTGGATAACATGTGGATTGATTAATTGTGATGTGAATGAGCATGATAAATGTGAATTATGTGTTAAATCTAAAATGGTAAAGAAACTTTTTCCAAGTTTTGATAGATTTTCAAACTTGCGAAATATACTACATAGTGATTTATGTGAATTAAATGACGTCTTGACTAGAGAAAGAAATAGATACTCCATGACTCTTATAGATGATTTCTCTAGGTATACTTATGAGTGTTTACTTAAGAGTAAGGATGAAGCATTTAATGCATTTAAAATCTATAAAGCCAAAGTAGAAAATCAATTGGAAAGAAAAATAAAGACTCTTAGAAGTGATAGAGGTGGTGAATACTTTTCAAATGATTTCAATGTGTTTTGTGAACAACATTGCATTATACATTAATGCACTGCACCATACACTCTACAAAAAAATGGGATAGGTGAAAGAAATAATAGGAATTTTCTATAGATGATTAACTCTATGTTGACACATGCTAAATTGTGTTATAATTTGTGGGTTGAAGGTTTGCTTACTGTGTGTCACATATTGAATCGAATTCCAGTGAAAAAGAACAATGTGTGCAACACCCTGGTTAGCCAAGATCATTACATTGTGTATTTTAAATAGTACTCAAGTCGTTAAACGAGTCATTTGACCATAAATGTGCATCTAAATGTGATTAATGGTCCAGGGTTAAAAATTTCGATCAAAAGGAATGGATATTTCATTAAAACGTTAAGCTATACATGGGAACCCATAATAAATGTTTGCAAAGTTATTTACAGTTCCAAAATGGTCGTTACAACCTGTCGACCTAAGCGGCAAAAATAGGGTTTAACCCTAGTTTTTCTGAGAAACCTTAGTCATGGTGGTCAAGCGGCCGCATATGTACACATCGCCACCTAAGCTCTCCAATTCATGGCTGGTCCAACTTCCATTCCCCTTACCTGCACCACACAACACCCGTGAGCCAAGGCCCATCAAGAAAACTAAATCATGTTCATAAGCAGTGAATAACACATTTCCAAATCATAATAAACTTGCCCAGCAGTAATAACCCTACTCATGCATGCATACCATTCATATAATTGACTCCAATGTCAAATGGGGCCAGATGCCCTAATTGAATGATTAACAGAATCATATGGGGGCCCGTTGCCCAAGTTACATGATTAATAAACCACACCGAGGCCTAGCCCTAGGATAAGGGACTAATAAGTCACCTCTAAGCCCATTGCCTTATCCTCTGAATAACCAGCCTTGGAGCTGGCCCAGCGTACCTGACGCTTTAGTTTTCCACGACCATTGGGTCGGACAAGCGTATAAAGTGCTCTTGATTAGGTCTAACCATATTGACCAGCACTCAGCATGTTATTGCCGCCCTTGACTCATAAGTCAATGTTTTTCGACCAGTGCTTAGCCCTATTGTCGTCCTTGATTGATAAGTCAATGCTTTTCGACCAGCGCCAGCGCTATTTCCATCCTTGACTAATAAGTCAATTCTTTTCCAATTATACAATGCTAACAGATATTCATCACATAAAAAATATCCACATACATAGCACTCAACATTCTCAATCAATAATTCGCAGACATAATCATAATCATGCGCATTTACAAGGATCCAAGCACTAATCAAATTTGTATTCAACATTTAGGCCAAGCCCTAATCATGTACATCACATATTGTTATAGTAGTAGCAGCAGCAGCTAGTAGTAGTTATAGTATGTTTATTACTGTGGATTTTGGTTCAATCCGGGACTTAGTTGAACACTCGTAGCAACTCTTGTATATTTTATAAGTTTAATCTATAGTTTAAGAATATTAATTATAACATAAGGTTTGATTAATATAGCTGATTATGAAGATGATATTTATTATACTATATGGTTTAGATAGACCCAATAAGATAATGACACTTGTCATGTGCATGTTTATTGAGAAATTAAGTATTTTTGAGGAATAGTTTATTAAGAGTAATATTTGAAAATCCCAGAGTATGCCTGCAGCTTTGAAATCGTTATAGGACTCAGTCAAAGCTGTTTACTCAATTCAAATTAGGCTGAAAAAGTGCAATTACGTGTATAATATTTCAGCGTATGTCGATATATTGCAGCTCTAGGGGCAATATATTGCCACTCGGGGAATACAAAAAACACGTAACTTCGCACGAACACTTCGACGAGCCTCGGGAATATAAGCCCAGGCGATATATCGCCTACCATGGGCGATATATCAGCTCTAGGGCATTATTTTTGAATGGTTTTGAAACCGAGCTCATTTTATTCCATAACCTCTTGATAAACCTCAGAATCTTTTGACCGAGTCATAAGCCTCTGCTGGACGAATATTCAAATGTTTTTAAATTAAATAGTCATTATTTTTATTCAAGCTAAAAGAAGATCTTTTCATTCTTGAACTCTATAAATAGGACCTAGTACTCAACCATTAATTTCATTCTTCAAGCTGAGTTCAGAGCCTTCAAGCAGCTAGGTTTACTTTAGAGTGTTAAACACTTGGGTTGGGGTTATAAGCTTTATCACCTTAAGCTTATTAAACACTTGGGAAGTAAGGTTAATAATGTGTTTTTCGATATCGAGGTGTAGTTCGGTTATAGTGCATTCAAAGCTATTCCTATTCCTAGTTCATTTATGTATGTTTCATTAGTTTTTTATAGTTTTTCTCTACTCAAATCCTAACTCAATATTTTACATTCTTGGTTAGGCATTTAAGTTCTTTGAACTTGAGGTTTCTTGTCGGTAAGTATCTTCTTGGTGGTTTAGTTCATTCATTTTTCATCTCCTTCTTTTAGAAGTACTCACCTTTCTCATTTATGATTTTTAGGAGTGTTCCAAATTCTCGTCTTTGTTCTCACATCCCGGTATTTGGTAAGGAAAATAGGATAGTTATTATATGCTTATATGATTATGCTATTATATGTTTTTATATGTTATGATTTATATATGTTTTTGGGCTTATAGTTGCTTAAATAGCAAACCCCAACTCTTTTATGTTTTTGGGGCTTATAGTTGTTTAGCTAGCAAACCTCATTGTATTTTGAGGCTTATAGTTGCTTAGTTAGCAAACCCCAATGTTTACCATGTACATGAGTTAGAATTATGATATATGTTTATAGTGAATGTTTATATGTTTATAGCTTATGTTTATGTTTATGTGTCATGCTTTTAGTAGATTTTCCTTGCTGGGCATTAGGCTCATTCCTTTATTTTATGCGTGCAGGAAAATAGTTATGACAGCGGGAAAATTCTTGGCAGCTTGGGATTGTGTATTGAGGGAGAATGGATTCGGTGGACTGCGTGAACGATTCGAGGATGAAGTTGCTTTTAGTAATTTTATTATGTTTCTACGTATTTTCCCACACTTTGTTTTGTAACGAATTTTGAGATTTAAGTTATGTTTTATTTTCAAAAAATGGGATCCCATATCCTAACCGAATTTTTATGTATTTCAACCTTTGCCTTACAGTTTTTTATAAAGTTATGAATGTTTCACATGTATGTTTTTCTTAAGATTAGTATCTATGTATAGAAGTTATTAATGGTCCAAAGTCTAGAATAAGTTGGGTCATTGCATTTTCTTACCTCAGGTGCGAGTGTAAAGTAAAATAAGAATGAACCCCGAGCATGATCCTGATCTCGAGCCCCTAGCGATAACCTAGTTACAACAAAGAATAAAATCTCTTCAAAGATGAGTAAATAAAAGCTTCTGTACCGAGTCCTAGCGCCCAGGATATCGAATCCCACCAAACCAAGTAGTAGGATTGATCATGAGCCCTTAGGTTTGAGTTTCTGCGCTCAAAACCTCCCCAAGGCCAAAAATCCCTTAAGCGTTGTGGCCCCAAGCTTCTAAGACGTAGTCCACCCAAGTCAGAGGCCCCAGCCTCTTTTCTCTCTGAACACGCGTCGTGGCGCAGCCTAACAGGAGCCCCAAACAACCTCGTATTAGGTATCCGCCTGCTTACCTCTAGGTTCAAGAGGGTCGCGATGCCCCAAGAATAGGGCCATGACGCGACCCCGTGAACCTAGAGTTCTCATCTTCAAATCCTCTAAGATCTCACCCCAAATGCAAACCAAACTCACCATTCAATCTCATAACAACCCTAGAACCTCCCAAGCATCAAAACCCAAATTTTCAATGGATCATAAACTCACCAAATCGAAAAATCCAAATCAAAACTTAAGAAAACGAAACTAAAAATTCAAAGCTTAATTTACCTCTGATTATGTCATTTCCTACTATATCCTTCGGCTATCAAGCTTTTAATCCTCCCTAGAATTGTTATGACTCTAACCTTGCTTGAATCTGAGTCCTAAAACTTGAGTTTCCTTTGAAAATACTAACAAACGTTAAAAAGAGAATGGGAGGGAGAAAAGGTGTTTTGAACGTACTTCTATTTCTATCAGTTTACTTCGAGCTCAAGTAACATTAAGTAAAACCCAAGGTTTGGGGTCCTAAAAACACCCTGAAGGTAAAATATTCAAAATTCCCAGAATTTCTTCCCGGTCTCAATAACTCCCAATATATCATCGAATATTCATTCCCATTACCCCATATCCCAGTAATGTACTAAATACCCAATATACCCCTTGACTCACCCTGAGTCAAGTATTGGTCCCGTTGTGACTTTCCCGCCAACTTACTCTTTAGGATCGCCTCATGTCGAGTAACCCAAATATATCCACATAATAATGTGGACTCACGCATATATCACATATATGCCAAATATACCCATAACGGGCCAAATTGCAAAAATTTCCCTTCTGATAAAAAACAGGCCCACATGCATAGTTAATACACATAAACAAGCATATCAAGTTATATTAAAATATAACTCACATAATCATGCAATGATACACATAAATATCACATAAGCACATAACTTCCTGATTCGGCATATCTGACTCCAGCTCTCAGGTCGCTTCCTCGACTTTGTTGTTCCTCCATAATATCCTTACTAAAGGTATAGACTTGTTCCACAGGACCTTGTCCTTCCTGTCTAGTATCTGGAGTGGTTGTTCCTCATAGGAGAGATCTACCTCAAGCTCCGGATCCTCGTAACTCAACACATATGTCACGTCTGACACATATTTTTTAAGGGCCAAAATATGAAATGCATTGTGTACGGCTGACAGTGCCAGAGGTAAGTCCAACCTATAGGCCACATGACCAATCCTTTCTAGGATTTCAAATGGTCCCACAAATCTAGGGCTCAGCTTGCCCTTCTTCCCAAATCTCCTCACCCCTTTCCATGGTGAGACCCTAAGGAAGACATAGTCTCCCACTTGGAACTCCACGTTCCTGCGTTTGGGATCAACATAAATTTTCTGTCTGCTTTGAGAAGCGAGCATCCAAGCTCTGATCTTCTCAATAGGCTCATTGCTCCTTTGTACTACCTTAGGACCCAAGTATTTCCTTTCTCTTGTCTCATCCTAATGAATTGGAGATCTGCATTTCCTACCATACATCATATCATAAGGAGCAACCCCAATGGTCAAATGATATTTGTTATTGTAGGAATACTCTATCAAAGGAAAATACTTACTCCAGGACCCATCAAAGTCTAGCACACATGCTCACAGCATGTCCTACAATATTTGTATCGTCCTCTCAGATTGTCCATCTGTCTAAGGATTCTAGGCAGTATTAAACTTCAATTGTGTACGCATAGCCTTATGGAAACTTTCCCAAAACTTGGAAGTAAATGTGGGGTCCCGATTTGACACGATTGACCTTGGAGCTCCATGAAGGCGCACAATCTCTCTCACATAGAGTTCTGCATAATGGTCAACTATATAAGTCGTCCTCTCTGGTTGTAGTGTTCCAGAATTTCACTTAGCTAGATAGTAGTAGTAGTTAGTATTAGTTTTTAGAATGTTAGATTCCGTGGATTTTGGTTCAATCCGGGGCTTAGTTGGAAACTCATAGCAACAGTTATGGATTTTATAAGTTTAACCTATAGTTTAGAAATATTAATTATAACATAAGGTTTGATTAATATTGCTGGTTCTAGAAATATATTTATTATAGCCTAAGGTTTAGATAGAGTTAATAAGAATGTGACACTTGTCATAATTACATTTATTAATGATTTAAGTATTTTGATGAATAGTTTTAATAAAAGAAAGATCTAAAAGCTCTAGTTTCTTCCAGCAGCTGTTAGGATTACATTTAGACTCAGTCAAAGCTGTTTATCCAATTTAAAGTATGCTGAAAAAGTGCAAATACATGTTTGATATATTAACATATGCCGATATATCGCAGCTATAGGGGCCGATATATCGCCTACAAAAGATACGGAAAACACGTCGATTTTGCAAGAACGTTCGAACAGGGCACGAGAAAGTGGTCTAGCCGATATATCGCCCAGGGTAGGCGATATATCGCCCCTGGGAGTGTATTTTTGAAAGTTTGGGATTATTAAATTTAAAAATAGCCTTAACCACTTGGACCTACCTTTGAACGATTTTGACCGAGTTCTAGGCGTCTGTTGAACGAAAATTCAAATCTTTTCATTTTACAATCATTTATTTATTCAAATTAAAAAGGGGTTAGTTTCACTCCTTGAACTCTATAAATAGGACCTAGTACTCAGCCATTTCTTCATTCTTCAAGCAGTCTTCAGAGCCTCCAAGATGCTAGTGTTACTATAGAGAGAAAAAACTTGGGTTTTAGCTTAAAAGCTTTATCATTCTAAGCTTTTCTAAACACTTGGGAAGTGAGATATAGTGAGATTTCGGTATCGAGGTTTAGATCAATTCATAAGATCATTCAAGGTATTCTTATCCCTAAGTTCAGTTCTTTATGGTTCTTTAGTTTTCTTTTATTTTCTTTTCATATCCTAACTCTTGTTTATAATTCTTGGTTAGGTGTTTAAGTTTCTTGAAAACTTAAGGTTCTTCTTGGTAAGTTTCTTCTTGATAGTTTAGTTCTCATTTCATCTTTATTCTTTAGAGGTACTCACCATTCTTATTGTTAGTTTTTAGGAGTGTTCTAATCCCGTTCTTGTTCCCAAATATCCCGATTTGTGGTAAAGAAAATACGATAGATTATATGTGCTTATATGTTTATGTTATGATATGTTTTATGCTATAATATGTATATGTATGAATATGTTTTATAGTCCTTGTGCATATGACTTATTTATATAAAAAGCCCCAAGAATATGTTTTTAGTTGCTTGGGCATATGACTTGCTTAGATAGCAAGCCCCAAGGATTTTTATCATTTCCATGGTTTAGAGTTATGATTTACCCTACCTTGATTAGTAGACAGAGGACCTAGATGGGTTATCATATACTACCATGTGATCTAACCTACCTTGATCAGTAGACAGAGGACCTAGATGGTTTATCACATGCCATGTTAATGAGTTAATGGCCATTAATATTGTAGTCCTATATGATATACGTTTTTATAGTCATATGTTATAGTATATGCTTATGATATTGTCTTGTGTTTATGATTTATGATTTATATGTTAGTAGATTTTCCTTGTTGGGCATTAGGCTCATTCCTTTATTTTAGTGTGATGCAGGAAAATGATTATGGAAGGCGGAATGATTCATGGCAGCTTGGCTTGTGTGTTAACGATGAATGGACTACGTGTCGATCGAGGATGACGTTATTTATTTTTAAGTCTTTTAAATAATGTTTTGATGTAATTCCGCAAATAGTATTTAAACAATTAAATTGTATGTTTTACATTTTATAACAATGGGATCCCACATCACATTTTATATTATCTTGTATTTGGTACAATATTTTGGGGTTTTAAATAAAGTTATGTTATTTCTTATGTATGTTTCCCAAAATAGTAGATTTGTCTAGTAGTTTTAATGGTCCAAGATCTTAGAAATAGTTAGGTCATTACAGTTGGTATCAGAGACACAATTCATATGCATGAAGTTCTCCTTGATACACATTCACAAGCTTCGAATCTAACCGCCAATGTAAGTGTTTATGTTTATTATGGTTATGTTTATGTTATTTGCTAACATTTTAGCCCTTATGTTTTCAGTTAAGAATGGATGGAACCTTGACCTATGAGGATATCCGAGCCATTAAGGCATTGAAAATGATTAGAGAGCCAAGGAATACAGTAGGAGTGTTAGAAATAATCACTCAAAGATTAATCTTATTCCACAAAGAGATAGTTCATCTTCAGACTACCAAGCAAATTATGATGAGAGCTATGGAGCAATATGTCTTAGTAATTAGGCTCTTTCACGAGTTTCCTTCTGTAATTTCAACTTTAGAAGAAATATGGGAGACTATAGATGATGAAGATGATTTACCGGTAGCCATGAGATATTATTTTCTTATACTTAGGTTCACCTCTAAGTTGGAATTTCAATTCAATAATGAGTAAAAACATAGTTTTTATGAATCTTTCCCGAGGAAATTTTGAGGCTCAAGATAATGATGATTATGAGGAGATAGATGATGATATGTTAGATGAAGGGTCAGATGTAGAAGATCCTGATTTTTAGATTCACCCTAGTTATGTTAGTTTATTTCTTTATTATTTTTTGCATTTATGATTGTATTTAGTGAAAACCTTTTTCCAAATTAATATTATTGTTATTTTTTATAGCATGTATGAGTTTGATTTTCTTTTACAATCATAATAAATAATAAATTATGTCCAAGTTCAATGAAGGTGGATACAAATCAATGGACCAGGTTCTATATTGAGAGTTAGGGGGCCATAGTAGTGGGAACGATTTTACTGATCCCAGCTCTCCCTCAATATGGTTAACTTTGGAACAACGACGAATTTTGAGCCTGAGAATTAAGTCATATAGGATGATTAGAAACAGACTTAGAAAATAATAAAGATGGCTGATTTTCTAAGTATAGATACACACCCTAATTATAAAAAAGGCTTATATAATTTTTCATAAGAAATCATAACTAATAGGTCCGAGTTGTGTTTGCTTAGATTAAGTTTTTTCCTTAGAACCTATTAGGGTAAGTTCTAACATGTTTTTCTCGACTGCTAGAACTCTGCTGAAGATGTCGCTTATAAGGTCTGCACATACAAACGCCAATTCCTCCAGCGCCGCTCATGAGACTAATGAAGCCCCTCCAGTTCGTAGAAGGGGAGCGCATGCTACCACTGCTGCTGCTAACAGAAATGCACTGCCGCCACCGGTTGACAACACCGCAGAAATTGTCAGGCTACGACAAAAAGTGGAGGGGCTGCTGCAGCAACAACGACAACAGGCTCAGCCACAGCCACAGACTCAGACTCAGCCTCAGCTGCAACCGCAGCCTCAGCAAATGGCTGAAGCACCCCAACAAGTAGGCCCTTATGGAGGATTGCCAATGGCAAACTATGCGCCTTACCCAGCTCAGTACATGGAGCCAATCTACAAGCGGTTTCGTAAGCAACACGCTCCAAACTTTGTAGGGACAACCGACCCCTTCGAGGCAGAAGAATGGCTCAGGAATGTAGAGTCGATCATAGCACACATGAATCTTGGCAACGTGGACCGCATATCCTGTGTTTCGTCTCTTCTAAAGAAGGATGCTAGAATATGGTGGGATTTAGTACAACAGACTCACGACGTCGCTACCATGACATGGACCATATTTGTGGAGCTATTTCACAAGAAATATTACAACTTGACAGTCATCGCTACAAGGGTCGAGGAGTTCACCAGTCTGAAGTAGGGCAACTTATCAGTAGCAGAGTATGCTCGACAGTTCGACCGACTAGCCAAATTTTCATCAGAATTGGTTCCGACCGACTTTTTGAGGGTCACCAAGTTCGTTAGAAGACTCAGACCCAAGATTGAGCTAGGAGTCAAGCAAGCAAATATTGGAATCACTACTTATGCCGACGCTCTAGAAACAACTATAGAAGTAGAAATGCTTCAGGCAAATGTTAGTAAGGAGGAGGCCAGTAAGCCTGAACCTAAACTGCATAATCAACCTCAGAATGGTCGGAACCACAACAACAACCATCAGCATGGCAATAATAATGGCCAAAAGAGAAGGCCTCCTGACAACAAGCAATTTGACAATGACAAGAGAGCACGGACAAATAATGGAGGCAATAGGTCGGGTTATGTAGAATACCTGCAGTGCTCCAAATGCCAAAAGAAACATCCTGGTGAGTGTCGTGCAAACACTAAGGGATTTTATAAATGTTGCTAGGAAAGTCATCAGAAGAGAGAATTCCACAGCTCAAGAAATAAGAAAAAAAGGATAACAAGATGGTTCCTGCCAGAGTCTTTGCCTTGACTCAGGGAGAAGTTGAAGCTAGTAACAAAGTGGTCACATGTCAGATTCCTATCCTTGATAATATATGTCCAGTATTATTTGATTCGGGAGCAACACACTCGTATATCTTGTTAGAAATGATAGAGAAAGATTTAGAGCTAGGTTTGTAACAGAACTGCCTTCGGGCGAAGTGGTTCTATCATCACAGATAGTACGAGGCGTACCGATCAAAATTGAGGACGTAGAACTAGAAGGAGACCTAATAGAGCTAGAGATCAAAGACTTTGATGTAATACTGGGAATGGATTGGCTAGAAAGGCATTGCGCAACCATCGACTATAGACGCAAGAAAATGATGTTCGAAACTCCTGACGGTCAGAGACTGTGTTTTATGGGAAAGGTTTCAGGACTACGTACACCGCTTATTTCATCTCTCAAAGCTCAGAGGATGATCAAAAATGGATGTCACGCATTCTTAGCCAGCATCACAGATGTGGTAAAGGAAACACCACTAAAGGTTGGAGACATTCGTATCATAAAAGAATTTCCAGAATTATTTCCTGACGACTTACCAGGGTTGCCGCTGACTCGGGAAATTGACTTCACAATCGAACTAGTACCGGGCACCAAGCCTATCTCAAAGCACCATACCGGATGTCACCTACCAAACTCAAGGAGTTAAAGATGCAGCTACAAGAACTCTTAGACTTGGGTTTCATTAGACCGAGCCATTCGCCATGGGGAGCACTGGTTCTATTTGTAAAGAAGAAGGACGGAAGCATGTAGATGTGTACCGCGAGCTGAATAAGGTGAAAATTAAGAATAAGTACCCGCTACCCCAGATTGATGACTTGTTTGATCAACTCCGAGGAGCGACCGTGTTTTCAAAGATTGATCTACGATCCGGGTATCACCAACTCAAGGTGCGGGAAGAGGATATTCCTAAGAAAACTTTTAGAACTCGATATGGACATTACGAGTTTCTATTTATGTCATTTGGCCTTACCAATGCTCCAGCCGCATTTATGGATTTAATGAATAGGGTCTTCAAGGATTACTTGGACAAATTCATCGTAGTATTCATCGATGATATTTTGGTGTACTCAAAGGATGAAGTCGAGCAGGTGGAACATTTAAGAATGACCTTATTACGATTGAAAGAGCATCAACTTTACGCCAAGTTCAAGAAGTGCGAATTTTGGCTTTCGCAAGTAGCATTCCTCGGCCACATAGTATCCAAGGACAGAGTTGCTGTAGACCCATCTAAGGTAGAGGCTGTGAAGGATTGGCCAAAACCTAAGAATGCGTTAGAGGTTAGAAGTTTTCTTGGGCTGACAGGTTATTATCAGAGGTTTGTAGAGGGCTTTTCTAAGATAGCCACTCTGCTTACCAACCTGACCCAGAAACAACAAAAGTTCAACTGGATAGACAGATGTGAAGAGAGCTTCCAGTTGCTTAAAGATAAGCTATGCTCAGCACCAGTACTTTGTGTACCGGCACCCAATGACAAGTTTGTAGTTTACTGTGACGCGTTGCAGCAAGGTTTGGGTTATGTGCTGATGCACAATGACAAAGTAATAGCCTATGTCTCAAGGCAGTTGAAGGAATACGAACGACGCTATCCAACACACGATATGGAGTTGGCAGCGGTGGTAGCAGACACCAGCAGCCTGCAGGCTTATTGCAACTGCTTAGTATTCCAGAATGGATGTGGGAAGACATAGCCATAGATTTCGTGATAGGATTGCCACGAACAAATAAGCAGCACAACTCGGCTTGGGTAGTTGTAGATAGACTAACCAAGTCAGCTCACTTCCTGCCTGTCAAGACGACATACATAGCAGATCAATATGCAGACATTTATGTTCAAGAAATAGTACGACTGCATGGAATCCCTAAGACCATAGTATCCGATAAAGGATCGGTGTTTACATATGTTGGGGAAGCTTGCAGCAAGCCATGGGTACCAAGTTAAGTCTTAGTACAACATTTCATCCTTAGACCGATGGTCAGTCCGAGCGTACCATACAGATTTTAGAGGATATATTGCGCGCTTGTGTACTCGATTTCGGAGGATCATGGAGTAAGTATTTGTCACTTATAGAATTCTTCTACAACAATAGCTACCAGTCAACGATCGGGATGGCACCTTATGAGCTACTTTATGGAAGAAGGTGTCGATCACCGTTACATTGGGACGAGGTAGGAGAAAGGAAACTTCTTGGAACTGAAGCTGTAAGAGAAGCTTAGGATGCAATAGCGCTGATTAGAAAGCATATGATCGCTGCTCAATGTCGTCAAAAAAGTTATGCGGATACCAATCGACGTGATGTGAAATTCAAAGTAGGCGATCAAGTCTTCTTAAAGATATCTCCTATGAAAGGTGTGAAGCGCTTTGTGAAGAAAGGCAAGCTTAGTCCCCGGTTTATCACTACAAGAAAAAATTCTTTTAATAACACCGAAAATATGTTATCAAAACATACGATAACACTTTTTGATGTGTTAAGACCGACTATGCTATCGTAGGTCAGGGTACTTTACATAACACTTTATCATTGTTATACAGATGTGTTATTATACTGTCAACGATAACACACTTTCTGTGTTATTTTAATAAATAGATAAGTGTTTAATTATATTATTTATAGTCGATTATATAACACATTTCAATACTTATAAATTTGTGTTATACTACACTTTAGTATAACACATTATTTGTGTTATATAATGAAGTTTGCATAACAAAATTCTTTACTTATAAAAGGTGTTATTGTAATAGATATTATAACACATTTTTCGTATTATTTTAATATTTAGATAAGTTTAAATTCTCATTATATATTCATTTGTATAACACTAATTTATTCTATTATATATTTTTTATATATAATTAAAATTAGCTTTCTAATATATACTAGCATCATCAAATGAACGTGATTTTCAAATAACAAATAGTAAAAACATTCAACATTATATTAACAATCCACAAATTAGTTTAAAACATTCAACACTGTCATCAACAACAAAATGTTCTTAAAGTTTTCCACATTCAGGGAAACCAACAACTTCTCTATACATGAAAATAATACTTGGAAATAGCTCTGTTATAACAAACCAAAATATACCAACTTAGTAGTTATTCTTCTTCTGCTTCTTCACATTAACGAAAAGAAAACTAAAATACTAAGAAGAAGAAAAAAAATCAAAGTTTCATTTGTTCCTACTTTCCCTTGGTGTTCTCTAGTTTTCGCCACTATGGGAAGCTCGGCTACCTCACGACCAAATATCCTAAGAAGACCAGCTGATACAACAATAGACCTGTGTGGATGGATGCATTTGCAGAAGAAAGGTATTATACTCGTATCAATAACCAATTAAAGAAAGAAAATTAACATAACATATTGCCCAATATAATATTAGAAAAGGCGTAGTACCTCACAGTTAAAACTACACAGTACATTCCTCCAAACTCTTGACCAGAAATGTTTCTTCTGCAAATTTCCAAAGCAAAAGACATCATAAATTAAGATTCTTTGCTTGCCAATATATTATCACATAAATCACAAACTAATAGGCTAACTTTGCTTACCCATACACCATAATAGGAATCAAATCACGACCAGATTTTGCTACAATAGGATCAAAACACTCCTGTGCATTACAAATCAGAAAATTAGATGCTATTTGTGAGAGCCTATGGAAATTACAGAAACTCATGACACATACAACATATTTTTCTCCCCCAAAAATTAATCCCCGCTGTCTAAATGGGTAATGTCATAAATATGTAAAAAGGATAAGTTAAACAAAAAAATACACATCTAATCAACACTTAAATTGATAACTCCAACAAACATTCAGGAAAAAAAGAAGAAGAAAGCAGAAATTGCTGCCAAATTCAATTAAAAAATAGTATCTTATTTTTTAATAAACTATTTTCAATCAATATATGTATATATTTAAATATATGTGTGTGTGTGTAAGCTTGAAATATAACTATATATGTGGTGGAGAGCTCTCAAGAGCCATCCACCATAAAGATAACATGAACAGAATTCTTAAATGTTGTTAAAAAGTTGTACTATTGAAGAACCCACTGTGTCACATGAAATATAAATCAGTTTCACAGTCATTAGGAGAAAAGTATCCAGTACATATTTAAAAGAAAAAAAACATCACTGAAATGATAAAAATAAATATGACAAGGGAAAGGGTGATTACTATTTTCATCACCGAAACATGATTCTTAAGCTATTTCTTAATAGTTCTCCTACTTGTTTTAGACAAACTTATCACATAGTTTCACATCCATCAAAAAGCAACCACCAAATAATTTTTTCTTAAAAAAAAAGGATCATTCAAGAAAAAAAGTAACAGATTGAAGTCATATAAAGGATAAAGTACATTAATAAAACCAGAGTTTGCAAGCAGAAGCAACTAATGTCAAATGCAAACTAAAATCTTTGAATAGACTCCCAATCTTCAAAACTTAGTATCATCGCTACCCTTTAAATAAGCATGGAAATGAGTAGAATTTCTGGTACAATAATAACTTACCCGGAAAATAGCAGCAGACCTTGACAGAAATGGCAGATGTTCTGGATATCGCATGTAATATGGACATTCTTTCTCACCCTGTGATATAAACCACATAAGATGACCACAAGCAACTATTGCATCTTTTATATGTTGAAAGGTTAAAATATAGACAGAACAATGATGTTATACCACTCAGATTGGAAGACCAACAAAGTTAAACTCTAGAACTGGTGCTAATGGTGCTGCAGAAGTCTTTCCTCTAGTGTGGTTATATTTACACGATTTTCCAAATTTACATCCCCCTGACCTCAAATAATACTGCAAGAAGCTCAAGATTTTATAGCACCATAAATCTATTATTAGTCCAAAAGACACATTGCAGTCAAATATGTGGTATTAAAAGAGAGTAAAAAAATATCCAGAAATCTTATAATATATAACTTTTAGTAGAGTACATCATGAGTAAAAGAATGGACTTAGTCAGAGAGCATGAGGGGAATAGTAAAAAAAGATAATCAGAATTTTGTGGAAAAATCTCTATTTCTCTTCTGAACTATAAGTGCTATAATAATGACTCAAAATCTGTATTTCCTAAACTACTATCTAGCTCTAGAAGACAAACAAGCTTCTAAAAATAGGCTTAGAAACTATACATACTCAATAAACTAACCTTGCATTTCCTAAAGTTTCATGAAAAGTTTAAGAGAAACAGTCAAGAATAGACATAAAAAGGAAGTGAGGAAAACAAGAGAAGCTTACATGACAGAGAATGACAGAGGTGGAGCCATTATAGCCAACCACAAACAAAAACCCCATGTGGCAGCAAGGTCTAGAGACTAGCTTAAACTTAAACTCTCCAGGCCATTTCTTTTTTTTTTTTCTTCAGAATTTTCACTTAAATGTAGTCAAAGCTTAAAGGCCTCCAAACATAAGGAATATCACCACAAATAGAATATAGATTAATATGTGGAAAGCATCAAAGGATTTAAACAAAAATTGGGTCACGGCTTGATTATCACAATTTCCAAGTCCGAGAGCTAAAACTAAGAAACAAGCAAAACAAAGGCCCAAAGCTGGAGGTCAGCCAAAGCCAATATTTTTATCATATAAAGTATATTTCAGCCACTAGTTAAACATCTGTTTCGAAAATGCTAAATGTGATTGAGGCTAAATGTGTTACAGTTGAGAACAACAACAAAAGGCTAGCTACTATAGATTGGAAAAGAAAACGCTACCAGCAAGAACCAGCCCACTATGGCATTATGCTTGTTTCAAGTTGAGCAGATTTTCCAGATAAAGGAACTGTGGTTTTAACCTGAAAATAAGTGATAGAAGTCAAGGGATTTGAATTCTGAAGGCACTCAGAAAAACTAATAGCCTAAACATAGAAATACAATCGGTCTACTCAAATTCACAATGCACAAATCTAAGCCTAAAGAAAACCAATCCTCATTCTTTTAATTTAAGTTAATTTTGGTTAGAACTTAGATGACAAAGGATCAAATCTATTGAGCAAAAAGAGAGCAATATTTAAAAAATAAAAAAAAAATTGCTATGTCAAAAGCCATTGTCTTTACCATTAAACAAAGTACTTTGAAAGACTATCGTTGATATCCTAAAAGATTTACATAATCAAGGTGGCAGCTTCACACTAACACATATATGAAAAAAATATATAATATATTTGTTTGGTCTCTAAGTAGCGTCCACTTCTATGACAAAGACAAAGACAAATCACAAGATAATATATAGACACAAATGAGAATCAGTTTCTAAGATATTTGATTATTGATCCATATAGATAATTAATACCAATTAGTTTTATGAGGATTGACCTTAAATTAAACCACATAAAAGAGTTTCAAAGAAATAGAAGGATCAACACTAATGTTTAAACATAAAACAAGAGAAACATATCCCGTTTTCATCTGCATAGAGAAAATAATGGATTTTGCAGGGTTGGTTATGTATAATGGATATTTGTTTAATTATTGGGATAAACTACCATCCACCATTTCAGATTCAACCTTCTCATTTTTCAAGGTTGAACATGTTATCCTTCAATTAGATTATTTATTAAAAGAACATATTCTAAAGCAAGTGAAAGATGTTTGAGAGAAAAGATTGACATAATAATATAGATATGTAGAACACAGTACATGACAAGGACAATGCTTATTTTGTTAAACATACATTGTTAATCATGTTTCTTATTCTTTAAATCTTTAGCTTCTGAGAAATGGAGGATAGTTTGCCATGCATTTCAATTTGATTTGTACTGGAAGTCCCTGCTTTTGGTGCTAAAGAATCTGTAGGATCCTTTTGTAAAGCTGTGATGGGGTTTGGCTCAAAATGTGGAAGAGGTTGCAGTGTTAACATGGCTACTGGAACCTAGTTAGGCTAATCTCATCTCAACTATAACCATCTGAAGACTCGTAGATGATTGAGCTGAAAATACTTTTGGCAGAGGACTTCCTGAACTGGAAGTAGTGAAAGAAGGCCATATTTGCAATGCTGAAGTCTAACTTAGAAGAATGAAATAGAACAAAAGGACAAAAACACAATGCGAAAAAGATGATGGAAACCATGGTCGCCTTAGCTATCTGTCCCCAGATTAATCCATTGGATTGATGAATTATATTTTGCTCGGGGCTACAACTTAATCTCTCTCAACTCATTGGAGGATGAAGGCTACAACTACAAGTCTTCAAATGGCATCATAAAGATTACTAAAGGCTCACTGCTAGTTATGAAATGGAATAAAGTAAAGGGATTGTATGTGTTAGATGGGTAAACTGTATCTATTGCTGAAGCTGATGCTATTAAAGTTCAAGAAAATGAGATGCAACTATGGCACCAAAGGATGGGTCATATAAGTGAACAAGGCTTGAGGGAACTACACAACCAGAGAATTATAGACAAGATAAAAACATGTGCATTACCATTTTGTGAGGCTTGTGTCTACGACAAACAACATAAAATCAAGTTTTCAGTGGCAAAGCATAACACCAAGCAAATCTTGGAATATGTACATCAATATGCAAAATCGAAAACACATATGCAAAATCGAAAATTAATTTTGAAAACCACAAATTTTATAGATTCTATGAGATTCAAGCTGATAAATCTAACATCTTAAACTAATTACTTACCTGGCTTGCATTGAGATACATACAATTTCATGTAATATAAAGGTCATTCAAGGTAGCATCATAAGCCTATTAATGACCATGGTTCATCACTACTGCCACTACTCACCTCAAACTATAAAATTCATGAAATTACTTGTTACGAGTCTTAAAATCATAAACTATATTCATTAATGGTACAAACTTAACATAAAGAAACAAATTCCAACTGAAATGTCCAAAAAAATCATCATTTTCATAATCACCATCATTCCCGCTCATTCTATCTTAAATTCGGGTACTAAAATAAACATTATTTCAGCAACTTAATACTAATAACAATGCTGCTCTACTAAATTATGGTAGCCAAATAATTTAGTTTCATAAACCTTCAAAGATACTGATTATAAATAGTTCTAGAAGATTTTCTATCACATTGACATTGAAAATTATGTGTTGATCAATTTGGACTATTATTATTATTTTCCATCAATTTTGTCGTCAACATTAAAGACTTTGCATAGAAACTAAGTAATTGTTTATTTATTAATTTTGTTGACATATGTAATACCCTATATATATATGTTGAAAATGGAATAATTTCATAGAGGCAAACAAAATACTATTTTTAATAAAATGGTCCACAACCACCTATAGTGGGAGACCTTATTAACAAAATAAAGACAAACAAAGCAATAACAAATTAAGACAAAGCTGTTACTAACAGACTTTTGGATTATCAACACTAATACAATCTAATCTAAAGGAAAATTTTGTTAATTTAAGAGATGAACTCTATCTCTAAACAGAGAGATACACCACTGTAAAGAACGCCCTAAACTAATACTTAATAAAACATTCACATAACATTGTTTATAAAAGAAAACCACTTATTATCAAAGTCTCAGTGGGGACTTGCTTAAAACCATGCAAGTTGGCGCCATTAGTTTTAAAAGAAAACATAAATCTTTATGCAAAGTTCAAAAGAAGCAAAAATTTAAATAACTAAGTCCCACTGGTAATTTGGAAAGTCTCTTAAAACATAACATAATTTAAATGGCGCTCTAAGATGATCGTTTTTCCATCCATAGGATGCCCCACGCCATACACCCCACGACGATAGAACTCCTCATGTCATCACGCGTGCCATAAAGAAATCCTACTTGCTACCTGGAAGGAAAGTAAGGGGGTGAGCTAAAAGCCCAGTAAGGAAGTGCAAACAATAAGCAAGTAAGGATACAACAAATACGAACACTAACGTTCATCTAACACATCATGGCATATCATAACATTATCGTAACATATCATCATAGCATATCATAACGTTTTCGTAACATATCATCATAGCATATCATAACGTAATCGTAACATATCATCATATCACATTCATATAGCATACATGATGAGCATGGCCCGCTAGTTGTCCATGTCACCCTATGAGGTAAACAAGAGTCTCTGGTCTTTGAATAACCTTGGCGCGTCCGCCCTAGGAGTTACGTCTTTATATCCTTAGTAACCCATTTGATGTGTCGCGTTCATCACGCTAACATCCATTCATAAACATATCATATTCATACAAGCCACACATCATCACAATATGACATTCATAATTCATAACAATTCATTCATACAACAATCTTACCATTCATAGCATAAAATCATAGAATCTATCTAACTTCCTTACCTCAGGTCCGAGCTAAGAAATTTCTCAACCTCTCAACGAGCCTATACCATAACCAAAACAACATTTCTTAGATTCATGAAAATTACTATAGTGCCCTTTCACACAACTCATGTGCGCATGGGCCATGCACACATAATAAGAGTTACACACATGCAATTATTCTTAACTACACATAAAGCCATAAAAGAATAATGCTCATTTTACCTATTTTACATGCATGATCTTTCTATAAAAACCACATAGTTGAATAATAAACATAATTTTTGACGTATTTTTTTTTTTTTAAATTTCCAGGTTGATTAAATTTCTCAAAACATTATTTTATAAAATAAAATAATTTGATTTAGCTTTAAAAAAAAATATGTGACAATTTCCTTTATTATTCTCAATTTACAAAGAAATAACAAAAGCTTGGAATTTAATTAAAATACCTATGATTAATATGTTTCTTTAGAAAAATCAAATTTGATATTGGTTAATTGTGTTACATAAATAATGTGAGAAAAATATATATTTAAGTTTGGGAAAAAATATATTTTATTTAAATTATTTAAGACTTAGTTTTATGTAACATAAATCCATATGTGACAATTAAATAATCATTTTAAAATTTTTTAAACCAAACTTTCAGCCACTATTTAATTTCTTTAAAAATCACAAATAAATTAAATCTAAATATTTTATCAATCAAAATAAAGAAAAATCATAACTTATCAAAATATGCATTCATACCATATTAAAATACCACTTTTAATATTACCATAATTCAGGGTATTAATTTTATTTCAAAAACTCATCAAATTTATTTTAGTAAAACACACTTCACATTTTTTTACAAAATTCCAGAAACCATTTTTATCTTTAAAAATCACCATATTCAATTTAAAACCTGATATTTTTCTAAAAATACAATAAAAATTCTGTAGGTATTTATTTGAGTAAAATATCATTTTATTGTGACTTAAAATACCCTTTTTTATTTCATAAAATTAACATAACATCAAGGACATTACTTATGCTTGCAAATCATTTTTTTTATCAAACTTTTACCCAATTACTTACAAAAATCAGCAAGCTTAATTTCTCATGAAATTCATCTTTTATCCCAAAAATTTCACATAAAATCATACATGTCCAAAATCTTATCATACTCTTATTATATACATAATTCTAAGAATATTACTAACATATTCACATGCAATCTTATAAAACCCATTTTTTCTATTCCATTGAATCTACACATGAAATCCAACAAAAATAACAATGGCAATAACATACATTAATTCATAAACACCATATTTCATACATGCCTTTATAATAACCCTAACATATTTCTATCATTTCTCCTTTTATGCATATCAAGATTCATTGGTACAAAAATCACATACATCTTACAAATGGTATCAGAGTCGATCGTCTATTTTTCCAAGGACCCCCCCCCCCCCCCTATACACGCTAAAGACGGGAAAATCTCACTTTACCGCATCGTAAGTATTTGCTTATGTGTTATTACTTGCTTCAATTTTTTATTTAATTTTCTATAGTTAACTGCAGTAGTAAAAATGCCTCCTGTGTTAAGAATGACAAGGAAACAATTCCTTAAGGAGATTCGCGTGATTCCAAGAGTCGATCTTGACGAGGATCCTTATGATTGGCGCATGGCAGTCTTAAGGACGACAAAGGAGGTCTGCGATCGTATCCAAGGAATAATGAATAAGAGGGGAGCCTTACTTTGGCCCATAGAGCAATTCTGGGTGATGAGTGAAGCTTTGTCGATGTACCCGGAGGCTCTTCAATAGTTACATCAATCATGGAATAACGTTGTGCTAGATGACATGGAGTTTAGCACCATGGAGTTTACGATTCGCGACTTTCTGGTAAGATATGACCTTAGTCGTCTGGAGTTGGTGCTAGTAAAGACGGATGATGGCGAAATAGAGGAGCAATTAGAGACGGTGCATGACGTGGAAGGAGAAACGACAGTTGAGGAAGTACTGCAAGCTATACCGCGTCTGACCGCGAGGATGGAGATAATGGCGAGCGCTCCCGGCTATTTCCACATCCCTGAAAACGTCTTTGATTACAATTCAGAGGACGAGTCCACCGTCAAGGACTAGAGTCCATTTCATAATCGTCGCATGGGGGTGCCAATAAATAAGATGGAATAATAATAATTTTCTAAGACCTTAATGGATCTATGTTTTGGTTAATTAAACACTTTTTGGGATTGTTTAATTTTGGAATAATTTTAACGTTTTGAATGCTATGGATATTTTATTGCAAATTTTAAGTGAAGTAATGTGAATGCATGATTTACAAATATCCATCAATATGCAATGTTCCTTCCTTATGATTTTTCCTGTGTTTGCCTTAGAACTTCATCATGTCAACCAGAGGAAGAGGAGGAAGGGGAAGAAGTAGAGGCAGAGGAAAGGGTGCCTCCACAAGGTCTGAAACTACGTCCATCCCTGACGTTGAAGTGCCATCTGTTCAACTTGTAGCTCCAGCAGCGCCAACTGTGGACCTAGCTGCAGAGGTAGCAAGGTTAAGAGAATAGTTGAGACTAAGAGATGAGGAACTAGCGCAAGCTAGACAAGCACCACAGACATCTCAAACGCACCCCATACCTCAAGTACCAGTGGCACAACCTCAGCCGCCAGTACCACCACCTGCACCACTACCTATAGCCTATGGGTTCGAACCAGTATATGAACGCTTCAGGAAACAAGCCCCACCGACGTTTGAAGGGAAAGCTGATCCAATGGTGGAAAAAGATTGGCTAAGGTCTGTTGAGGCTATTTTTGATCATATGGAGTTAGATGATCACCAAAGGGTTTCCTGCGCAGCTTATCTACTTAAGATGGATGCATGGATTTGGTGGGATGTGACCAAACAGACCTGTGATCCAAATACCATGACTTGGGTGCAGTTTGTCCAGACATTCAGTAAGAAGTATTACAGTCCAGCGGTGCTAGCATCTAAGGTTGATGAATTTATAACTCTGGTTCAAGGGAGCCTTTCGGTCACCGACTATGAACGGAAGTTCGATCGATTGGCCAAGTTTGCCCCTGAAGTGGTACCGAGTGATGCATTGCGAGTCCAGAGGTTTGTAAGGGGACTCAAACCGATGATCGCGAGGGACATTAGGATGACCAGTGCTGAGGTGCTCAGTTATGCAGAGGTATTGGATAGAGCTCTTGAGGCTGAATATTTGGAGGAACGAATATGGAAGGATAATGCCGCTAGAAGAGAGAACCATCGCAACAAGAACTTCCATGAGAGCAACAAGAGAAAGGCTATCGAAGGGCAGAATAGTGAGGTTGATAAAAGACCTAGACCCCCAATCACGAACAGCAACAACCACAACTCTCAGAACCATAGCAACCGCAATAATCACTTCAATGACCGGAACTGTGGGAACTAACAGGGCAACCGATTCGAGTATCCTACCTGCCCTAAATGCACGAGGAAACACCTAGGAGAGTGCCAGGCCGGTTCCAACAAATGCTTCAAGTGCGGCCAGACAGGACACTTGCGGAAGAATTGCCCACAATTGAAGGCGGAACAAAATAATAATAGCAATCTGGTGCCAGCAAGAGTCTTCGCCTTAACTCAGAATGAAGCGGCCAATAGCAACACCGTGGTTACAGGTCAGCTCCCTATATCTGGTACAATGTGTAGAGTCTTAATTGATTCTGGAGCAACTCATTCCTATGTTTCCATGAATGTGATTGATAGACTGAATATGCCTTATAAGATGTTTGAACATAACTTTAGTACATTGTTGCCATCGGGAGATATGATGTTGTCAAACAAGTGGTTATCGTTAACACCTATAACGGTAGAGGATAGAGAGTGCCCAGCAGATCTCATAGAACTGAGTATACCAGATTATGATGTCATACTCAACATGGATTGGTTATCTAAACATGGGGCTACGATAGACTGTCGAAAGAAGATCGTGGAGTTCAGGCCAAAAGAAGGAGAGGTTTTCTCCTTTAAAGGTGAAGTAGCACGCTTTCGAACACCCATAATATCTGCACTGGAAGCACGAAATATGATGCAACATGGATGTTCGGCATTCCTTGCCAGTGCAGTGGATAAGTCCAAGGAATCAGAACTAAAGCCAGAAAATGTTCATATTGTTTGTGAGTTCCCGGAGGTGTTTCCCGAGGAATTACCAGGACTACCCCCGGACAGAGAGATCGAGTTTGTAATTGAGCTTGCACCTGAATCTGCACCAATATCTAAAGCACCCTATCGAATGGCGTCGGTAGAGTTAAAGGAACTTAAGAACCAACTACAGGAGTTGTTGGACAAAGGGTTCATAAGACCTAGCCATTCGCTATGGGGACCACCAGTCTTATTTGTGAAGAAGAAGGACGGGAGTATGAGAATGTGCACTGATTACCGAGAGTTCAATAAGGTCACCATTAAGAATAAGTATCCTTTGCCTAGGATTGACGACCTTTTTGATCAGCTACAAGGGGCTTCAGTGTTCTCGAAGATTGATCTGTGATCTGGGTACCATCAGTTGAAAGTGAAAGAGGGAGACATTCCAAAAACGGCCTTCATAACTCGCTATGGGCACTACGAATTCTTAGTGATGTCCTTTGGACTCACCAACGCCCCAGCAGCCTTTATGGATATGATGAATAGGGTATTTAAGGATTTCTTGGACAAGTTCGTAGTAGTGTTCATTGATGATATCCTCATTTACTCAAAGACCAAGGAGGAGCACAAAGAGCATTTGAGATTGACTCTGAACAGATTACGGGAACATCGGTTGCACGCCAAGTTCTCTAAATGTGAGTTTTGGCTGGAACAGGTAACCTTCTTAGGGCACATAGTCTCTAAGGATGGGATTGCAGTAGACCCATCAAAGATCGAGGCCATTAGAGACTGGCCCCAGCCAAAGAATGCCTCAAAAGTTCGGAGTTTCTTAGGGTTGGCAGGTTATTATAGGAAGTTTGTCGAGGGTTTCTCGAAGATCGCTACCCTGTTGACCAACTTAACCCGGAAACATCATAAGTTCGCATGGACAGAAAAATGTGAAGAGAGTTTTCAGACCATTAAGGATAAGTTGATTTCCGCGCCTATCCTTTGTGTTCCCACTGAGGGCGGAAAATTTGTGGTGTACTATGATGCATCAAAGAACGGCTTGGGATGCGTGTTGATGCAAGAAGGGAAGGTGGTAGCTTTTGCTTCTAGACAACTCAAGGATTATGAGCAACAGTATCCCACTCATGACCTTGAATTGGCAGCTGCAGTGTTCGCACTCAAGATATGGAGACATCACCTGTACGGAGATAGGTGTGAGATATACACCGACCACAAAAGTCTAAAATACTTTTTCACACAAAAAGATCTGAACATGAGGCAGCGAAGGTGATAGGAATTAGTAAAGCACTACGACTGTGAGATTCTATACCACCCAGGCAAGGCCAACGTGGTTGCCAATGCTTTGAGCAGGCGGGGACATGGGAGTGTCTCAGTGCTGCATACAATAGAGATGCCTCTTCAGAAAGAGATCATAAATGCTGGGATTGAAATTGTGACAGGAAGTTTGGCAAACCTCACATTGCAATCTTCTCTACTAGAACAAATCCGAGAAGGACAGAAATTGGATGAAGCCTTGGTGAAACAAGAGGTTTTGGTACAAGAAGGTGGCAGCAGCAATTTCACAATGTTTAATGGTGGATTGCTAAGATACAAGGATAGGATTTGCGTGCCTGACAATGCTGAAATTAAGGAAAGTATTATGAAAGAAGCGCACACAACGCCTTATTCCTTGCACCCAGGGTCCACAAAAATGTACCAAGACCTTAAGGCATTGTATTGGTGGCATGGAATGAAGAGGGACATTGTTGCGTTTGTTGCTAGATGTTTGACATGCCAGCAAGTCAAAGCAGAACACCAGAGGCCAGCAGGGTTGCTTCAACCGCTCTACATTCCTGAATGGAAATGGGAGGATATAACAATGGATTTTGTGGTAGGGTTGCCTAGAACCACCAAGCACCACGACTCAGTGTGGGTGATAGTAGATAGACTCACTAAGTCTGCCCATTTTCTGCCAGTTAAGACCACATACTCGGCGGATCAATATGCTGACTTGTATGTTAGTGACATAGTGAGACTTCATGGGGTGCCAAAATCGATAATTTCTGATCGTGGGTTAGTTTTCACATCGAACTTTTGGAAAGGGCTACAAAGAGCTATGGGATCAAGACTAAAGTTTAGCACCGCTTTTCATCCTCAGACCGATGGCTAGTCTGAGAGGACCATACAGATATTAGAAGACATGTTGAGGTGCTGTGCTTTGGACTTTTCAGAGTCTTGGAACCAATATATACCCCTAATGGAGTTCTCGTACAATAACAGTTACCAATCTACCATAGGGATGGCTCCCTATGAGATGCTTTATGGGCGTAAGTGTAGATCTCCCTTGCACTGGGATGAAGTTGGGGAGAAGCAGATTTTAGGTCCTGAAGCAGTTAGGGAAGCCAGTGAGGCGATAGAGAAGATTCGTCAAAGGATGCTTACTATGCAAATTAGGCAAAAGAGCTACGCTGACCTCAAGAGAAGGGACATCGAGTTTTCAGTGGGCGAGTTTGTTTTCCTAAAAGTCTTACCGATGAAAGGTGTGATGCATTTTGGAAAGAAATGGAAGTTAAGCCCTAGATATATTGGTCCATTTGAGATACTGGACAGAGTAGGGCAAGTTGCGTACCGTTTGGCACTGCCCCCAGCATTAGCTAAAACGCATAACGTCTTTCACATCTCGATGTTGCGTAAGTATGTGTCAGACCCCTCTCATGTGTTGAGTTACGAGCCGTTACAGCTGAAGCAGGACCTGAGTTATGATGAATAGCTTGAGTGCATTATAGAAAAGGGGATCAAGGAATTGAGATCCAAAAGGATTCCACTAGTTAAGGTCTTGTGGAAGAATAGTACGGAACGAGAAGCAACATGGGAGTTGGAGAAAGACATGAAAGCAAGATACCCTGAGTTATTTGGTAAGAAAGAATTTTGGGACGAAATTCCTTTTTAAGGAGGGTATAATGTAGTGCACCAAATTTTTTTTATTATTATTATTTAAATTTTGTGTTTTATTTTATTTAAATGTTAAGTGTGATGAATTGTTTTATTTAAATGTTGTTTATTTTATTTAGTTGTTGTTTGTTTTATTTGATTTGTTTGATTTAATTGTTAGAATTGTTTGGTATAATCTTTTGAATTTAAATTTGTTAATTGTTTGTTTGGTTAATTATTTTAATAAGTGAATAATAGTGTAACATGTTTATTTTACTATTAGTGTTACATTTTATATAAGTGTGACAATTGATGTGATTATGTGGGATTTGGTTGAATGCACTAAGGTGCATGGTAGATAGTGCTGCACCCTAGTGATTTAGTGTGTGCAAGTATATGGTAATAAGATGCACATGTGTGGATTTTCTACACATTTTATAATTTCCTTTTATTTGATATTTTTGGGTAGTTTTATTTAATTAATAGGAAAATAAATAAATAAAATACAAAGAGGCAAGTGGTGTGGACGTGTAGTGTAGGATATTAGGGGGATTGATTGATATCTTTCCATTTTTTTATTTTAAGAGAATAAAATTTAATTGGAAGAGGATAGACATTTTGGGAAACCACCATTTGACTCTAATCTTTTATAATAAAAGAAAAATAAAAGAAATTAAAGGAAAATGGAGAAGAAAGGAAACTTACCATTTCCTCTTGATGGTGGCTTTATGGAAATGAGAATTTAAAAAGGGATTAGGCCATTTGGCCGTGACCTAGAGAGAAGATAGAGAGGGAGGCAGTCGAGCTAGAGAGAGAGAAAGGAAGGGCTGCCATATTTTTCTAGAGAAGAAGAAGAAGAAAAGAAAGAGAATGAGAAGAAGAAGAGGGTTTCGAACCCTAGGTAAGAATCTCTCAACTAGTGTTTCACATATGTGCATTTGGATCTTCTCCTCTTCTCTAATCTAAGGTTGATTTTGTGTTTTCTTTCTTTGGGTGTATGGTGTTTGGAAATCCTCTATAGGTGACAAGGTTTTCTTGCTAGAGTGTTCTTGATTCAACAATCAAGAGAGGTAATGGTTTTTCTTAGCCTATATATTGGTTTTAATGGGTTTATCTTTGAGGTTGTTGATGGTGATGTTAATGGTTTGATTATTGTAGGATTGATGATTATGATTTGTATTTTTAAAGGGAATATGTTTTGTTTAAAAAGGGCTCATGGGAATGATTGAGAAAATGGATTTGATAGGGTTTATATGAGGTTATATTTTGGTTATTTTTAAATCTTTGATTTATGTAAAATGGCAAAAATGATGACAGATGCATACTAGGTTTTATGTGAAGGTAGATGGGAATTTTGTGATGTTTTATGGTGGATCTTAAATGTTTAGGCCTAGGGGTAAAAAGTTCAATCATATGTATTTTCTTGTGTGTTTTGAAATAATGATGATTTTAGAAATATGATAAGATGTATGTGATTTTTGTACCAATGAATCTTGATATGCATAAAAGGAGAAATGATAGAAATATGTTAGGGTTATTATAAAGGCATGTATGAAATATGGTGTTTATGAATTAATGTATGTTATTTCTATTGTTATTTTTGTTGGATTTCATGTGTAGATTCAATGGAATAGAAAAAATGGGTTTTATAACATTGCATGTGAATATGTTAGTAATATTCTTAGAATTATGTATATAATAAGAGTATGATGAGATTTTGGACATGTATAATTTTATGTGAAATTTTTGGGATAAAAGATGAATTTCATGAGAAATTAAGCTTGCTGATTTTGTAAGTAATTGGGTAAAAGTTTGATAAAAAAATGATTTGCAAGCATAAGTAATGTCCTTGATGTTATGTTAATTTTATGAAATTAAAAAGGGTATTTTAAGTCCCAATAAAATGATGTTTTATTCAAATAAATACCTACATAATTTTTATTGTATTTTTAGAAAAATATGAGGTTTTAAATTGAATATGGTGATTTTTAAAGATAAAAATGGTTACTGGAATTTTGTAAAAAAATGTGAAGTGTGTTTCACTAAAATAAATTTGATGAGTTTTTGAAATAAAATTAATAATCTGAATTATGGTAATATTAAAAGTGGTATTTTAATATGGTATGAATGCATATTTTGATAAGTTATGATTTTTCTTTATTTTGATTGATAAAATATTTAGATTCAATTTATTTGTGATTTTTAAAGAAATTAAATAGTGGCTGAAAGTTTGGTTTTAAAAGTTTAAAAATGATTATTTAATTGTCACATATATGGATTTATGTTACATAAAACTAAGTCTTAAATAATTTAAATAAAATATATTTTTCCCACACTTAAATATATATTTTTCTCACATCATTTATGTAACACAATTAACCAATATCAAATTTGATTTTTCTAAAGAAACATATTAATCATAGGTATTTTAATTAAATTCCAAGCTTTTGTTATTTCTTTGTAAATTGAGAATAATAAAGGAAATTGTCACATATTTTTTTAAAGCTAAATCAAATTATTTTATAAAATAAAATAATGTTTTGAGAAATTTAATCAACTAGAAATTTTAAGAAAAATAAAACATGTTATATGTCTATTAATTTTAAAACGATAAAAGTAAGAAATGTAGAATTATTATTTTTAAAACGTCTCAATTACGCAATGTTCCCACATATGCATGTTACATGCAAATCCACTTTTACGTCCAAAATTATGTTTATTATTCAACTATGTGGTTTTTATAGAAAGATCATGCATGTAAAATAGGTAAAATGAGCATTATTCTTTTATGGCTTTATGTGTAGTTAAGAATAATTGCATGTGTGTAACTCTTATTATGTGTGCATGGCCCATGCGCACATGAGTTGTGTGAAAGGGCAATATAGTAATTTTCATGAACCTAAGAAATGTTGTTTTGGTTATGGTATAGGCTCATTGAGAGATTGAGAAATTTCTTAGCTCGGACCTGAGGTAAGGAAGTTAGATAGATTCTATGATTTTATGTTATGAATGGTAAGATTGTTGTATAAATGAATTGTTATGAATTATGAATGTCATACTGTGATGATGTGTGGCTTGTATGAATATGATATGTTTATGAATGGATGTTAGCGTGATGAACGCGACACATCAAATGGGTTACTAAGGATATAAAGACGTAACCCGAGTTACTAAGGATATAAAGACGTAACTCCTAGGGCGGACGCGCCGAGGTTATTCAAGGACCAGAGACTCTTGTTTACCTCATAGGGTGACATGGACAACTAGCGGGTCATGCTCATCATGTATGCTATATGAATGTGATATGATGATATGTTACGATTACGTTATGATATGCTATGATGATATGTTATGAAAAAGTTATGATATGCTATGATGATATGTTACGATAATGTTATGATATGACATGATGTGTTAGATGAACGTTAGTGTTCGTATTTGTTGTATCCTTACTTGCTTATTGTTTGTACTTCCTTACTGGGCTTTTAGCTCACCCCTTTACTCTCCTTCCAGGTAGCAAATAGGATTTCTTTATGGCACGCGTGGTGACGTGAGGATTCTATCGCCGTGGGGTGTATGGCGTGGGGCATCCTATGGATGGAAAAACGATCATCTTAGAGTGCCATTTAAATTATGTTATGTTTTAAGAGACTTTCCAAATTACCAGTGGGACTTAGTTATTTAAATTTTTGCTTCTTTTGAACTTTGCATAAAGATTTATGTTTTCTTTTAAAACTAATGGCGCCAACTTGCATGGTTTTAAGCAAGTCCCCACTGAGACTTTGATAATAAGTGGTTTTCTTTTATAAACAATGTTATGTGAATGTTTTATTAAGTATTAGTTTAGGGCGTTCTTTACAACCACAAAATGTAAGAAACCTATCATAACTTAAAAAAACTTTCCAAAAGATCACTCATGCAACTAAGAAGTTTATGCTAAGTCTAATATAAATTAAAATACTAAATAAGAGGAACACCTCATGTAGTTAATGACCATTAAACAAATAAGCTCCAAAGCTTTTTCAGAAGTTCAATAATGGTATCATGAATCAATATGCTTTGATTTACAACAAAAATGAATTTAATACCTATAACCGCTCTGTGAATATTGGGCTAACAATTCAGAGAAAGCAGGATGACTTTTAAGCTGCAAATGGAATTAAAAAAAACAGAGATATTATGCTACCTAAAATTTATGAAAAACTGAAAGAAAGTGAACAAGTTCCAGTTAAGATTTTAGTTAAAATGAGCCCTCAAAGAGCTTAATACTTCACAATTAATTTAGGACAACATGCCTGAACTATTTATCTAAACTAACTATACCAATCTTAAATGGGAAGCAGCAAACCTTTTTAGACATGTTGCTCATCTTCTGAAGTATTGATACAGATAAACTTCCAGTATCACCAACAGCTAATTTCTCAATCAAATGCACCATGACTAAACTGGCAGAAACCTGCATATATTTACAATATAAATTAACTTAAAATGTCAATAATCAGTAATCACATCAAAGAAGCCATCTAAAACTATATGATCTGCAAACATTTTGTTAGGCATCAGATATTGAATAGAGCTATATAGGATTAGTGTGTTGACTTGTAAATTTACTCAAGTTCTGTTGGTTGGCTAGTAAGTGTTATTGTTAGTCTATAAATAGTATAAGAGAATACTTGGAAGGGATATACAGAAGAATTTGGTTACTGTTTAAAGTTTAGAATTTCTACTCTGGGAGTTTTTGGTAGGTTTTCTCAAATTAACCTAGACTTTGTGCAAGATTTGGTTCTTTTCAGTACAATTCATTTATTCTTAGAATAAATATTACAGAATCTTTCAAATCAGCAACCTAGACGGTTTATTAATTTAAATATATTAAATGAGAAACAATGGGTCAGTTGTTCAAATAAAAAAATTAATGATCAGGAAAGAAAATGCATTAACTCGAACATGCTAAAACAGCAAATGTATGGTGTTGACGTTAAAATGACTAACTAAAATTCACCCCAAACTTCATGCAAGAAAGAGCCATATATAAGTTTATACCCAAAAGTAGAAAAAAAATGCAATATGGATTAGCGCTAGACTTTAACGCTGAAAATGGAGACAGCTAACCTCATTTTGGCATGTTGAAGTTAATATGTTAGATACTGATACAAGGCAGTACTTATAAACTGGAGCAACTGGATCCAAGACTTTTTTACTTGCCTGAGAAACACAAACAGGGCAGTACTCATATATTTCAGTTGAGGAAACAAAACTAAGTAGACTAGCAAAAACTGAGGACAAATACAATTTTAAATTAGCAGGGCTTATAGAAAAAGTTTTATTGTTATATTAGCACGGCCTTTAAGACTTCCATTGAATGAGATGTTACTTACACTGCCATTTATCATAACATGAAGTTTCCGCAAGATAAATGGAAAAAAAAAACAAGACAAAAGAAGAAAAAGATTATAGGAAGAAAAATGCTCAAATCAGTGAAGAAACAAAATTAAATAGCAAATTCTGACCAATATTCTAACTGCATTATGTTTTCTATACTCTGACGGAGAAAGATAAGAAAGAACAAGGGATGGAAATAGAGAACCAACTCAAATTCCATAGTAAAACTAAAGGTGTACCTTCAATGTTATTCTCCAGTGAGTATGCTTCGCCTTGTATTTCCAATATTCATGGTTTACAAGAACATACTGTAGAGAAAAGACAATAAATGCAAGACCAGTATCATTCTCAAATCCTATTTCCATCAGCTGCATGTGAAATCCAGCACTGCAACATTTTAAATCGCATATAACAACATGTATTACTTTGGAGTCTATACAATATAAAGCACCATTGAGCTGATCACATGAAATTATTAATTGCATTCTCTTAAACATACCTGCTGTAGTTAAGAAATAGTTATTCTCGTTCTGCTCACAGTTAATTAATAGCATTGTTGCCAATTTTTCAGAAAGCAACCATGATCCGCTAAAAAAATAAGGCCATACACTTAGACCACAATCTCCATTTTACAGTATAGAATTTACATACGACAAGACAAAGAACTTTAAAGTTGAACTACTTAAAGTAAAATTAACAAAATAAGTACAAATTTCAGATGACATAAAGTGAAGAATAAAATAAATATCAATAAACAAAGAAGGACAGTTGAAAAAGAAAGAAAAAAAAAGCATAACGATAGAGGTCATTACACAATTATAAAAAAATTTATTTTACTTTTCAAGTCAGCATACAAATTGATGGCACACACATCCAGTTCAGAGAAGAATACAAAATCTTCTCATAAGAAACGTGCTGGTGGAAAGAGCAATATATAAGTTTATACCCAAAAGTATAAAAAAAATGCAATATGGATTAACTTACCATTTCAATCTCTTTGCCAAGATGCTAACACCCATGGCCATTATAGCAGCACTATTAGGATTAGGAGATAATTTCTTGACCAAAGTGCAGATGATCTCAACAACCATGGGCAAAAGATAAGAGACAAGAGCATTAACGTGGCAAGAAACAAACATAACACAGTACACAGGAAAAGAACAGTATTTACCACACTCGACTCTCCAATTGCCCACTCACAGCAGTTTCTTGAGCATGAAATGAGCTGCCAATGCCCATTAAAGCAAAACACACAGCCTAGCAGGTATTGTTGCAGAAGCTTTTAGTCCAAATCCTTTCCACCTTTTCTATACTGCATATTCAATTTTACAAGACATGTTACTATTTATAGTTGAATCAGAAAGTATAAACATTGATAACAAACAAAAAATGAGTAGAAATAATATTTATAAGGTAAGCTAAAAAATGTACCTATTATTCCATCTTCCACCAAAAAAAGCAATTAATTTTCAGCCTCATTACCTACTAATTTAGGATTTAGTGAAAGAAAACAATACAAGTTCCTGAACCTACAGGTACAACAGCATTCTAAATACTATTCCCCGGTGTCTAAATTTCCAGCCATCTCTTTGTACTCAAATGAGTTAAAATGAAATCTAATGCAAGTTCAGATTATGAATGAACTAATTGTTGAAGCCATTCAACTTACTGCTAGAGCTTTCGCCGAATCTCCTTTAGTCAAAATCAAGGTACATTTTTCAGAGTTCCTTCCTCTGGCTTCATTAGCATCCTCCAGCTTATTGATATTGTGAACCCCTTTTGTCTTAGCTCCATCTGTTTTCTTAAGATCCTTGTTCTGCTTGAAGTTGGCCCAGGAAAGAAGACTATCCACAATGCCAGACTTTGCCACTTCAAGTTTAAAAGGTACAAAATAAACAAAGATACAGAAAGTAATGATAAGAGTGCATCTACATAAACAAGAAAAGAGCTTCCCAAACCTTTCTTTAAGAACTCTGGTGGGAGTTCACATTTAAACCCAAAACTGCTTGGACGAATGGTAAGAGCTTCTTTAGTTTGAGAATCAAAAGCATGATTGTCAATAAGAGCATTGACAAAAACCCATTAATAATTCTTCACATTGTGGGCTTTCAAGTTGGCATTCTTGTTCTTCTTATTTACAAGATTCATGACATGATTAGTGATCTGACTTGTGACATGATATACATGAGTTCCACCCTTGATTGTGGCAATCGAATTTACAAAGCTAACCTGGTTTAACAAGAGAAAACAATCAGAATAAAACACCCTTAAAAGTGCAGAACATCATCAGAGTACTCTCATTTAACATAAAAATTCAAATACCTGTTGAAATTTCCATATAACTCGCTGGAGAAGAAAAGCCAACTCCAGTCGCACGGGCTGTTGTGGTTGAACGATGGCTGGGTTGTTGTCCTGAGGTTGAACGACCACTGGGCAACTGCCATGGGTCCCGAGTTGTCGAACGGAGGTGGAGGCGCCGCCACTAAGGAGGTGATGTGTGCAAGGTCGAACGGAGGAGGAAGGGGTCACAATTGGAGGAAGGGCGCCACCACCTTGCCCTGTGGAGGAATGGATGGAGGAGACTTGAGCTGAGATTTGAGGGATGGAGGAGATGTGAGCTAAGATTTGAAGCAGGGAGGATGAAACCGAAGATAGAGTTCGGACTTTGCTTAGCCGAAGAAGAAAATGGTGAGTCCGAAATTGGTGTGATTTTTTCTGAAAAAAATTTTAAGTGGCGGGCTCCCAAAATATTACCGCCTTTTTCATTTGCTACATATATAACATTTACCATAATACTTTTTCATTTCTATTATATTCATGTGTTATGGAAATGGGTATTTGGTGTAGTGTATAGGTCCTTTTGAGATATTGGACAAGATGGGAATAGTTGCATATAGATTAGCCCTACCGCCAGCTCTAGCAGATAGCCACAATGTGTTCCACATCTCGATGTTGTGTAGATATGTGTCAGACCCATCTCACGTCCTCAAGTATGATACGATAGCATTCTAGAAAGACTTGAGTTACGAGGAATGACCAGTTAGCATCCTAGATAGAGGGATGAAGGAATTACGGTCTAAGAGTATTCCGATAGTCAAGGTCGTATGGAGTAATAGTTCTTAAAGGGAGGCAACGTGGGAGTTGGAGGAAGACATGTTAGCACGGTATCCAGAATTGTTTGGTAAGTAAATTTCGGGGACACAATTCTTTTAAGTAGGAGAGAATTGTAGTGTTCCAGAATTTTACTTAGCTAGATATTAGTAGTAGTTAGTATTAGTTTGTAGTATGTTAGATTCCATGGACTTTGGTTCAAGCTGGGACTTAGTTGGAAACTCATAGCAACAGTTATGGATTTTATAAGTTTAACCTATAGTTTAGAAATATTAATTATAACATAAGGTTTGATTAATATTTCTCGTTATAGAAATATATTTATTATAACATAAGGTTTAGATAGAGTTAATAAGAGTGTGACACTTGTCATAATTACATTTATTAATGATTTGAGTATTTTGATGAATAGTTTTAACAAAAGAACGATCTAGAAGCTCTAGAACCTTCCAGCAGCTGTTAGGATTACGTTTAGACTCAGTCAAAGCAGTTTATCCAATTTAAAATATGCTAAAAAAGTGCAAATACGTGTTTGATATATCAATGTATGCCGATATATCGCAGCTATAGGGGCCGATATATCGCCTACAGAAGATACAGAAAACACGTCGATTTTGCACGAATGTTCGAACGGGGCTCGGGAAAGTCGTCTAGCTGATATATCGCCCAGGGTAGGTGATATATCACCCCTGGGAGTGTATTTTTGAAAGTTTGGGATTATTAAATTTAAAAATAGCCTTAACCACTTGGACCTACCTTTGAACGATTTTGACCGAGTTCTGGGCATCTGTTGAACGAAAATTCAAATCTTTTCATTTTACAATCATTTGTTTATTCAAATTAAAAAGGGGTTAGTTTCACTCCTTGAACTCTTTAAATAGGACCTAGTAGTCAGCCATTTTCTTCATTCTTCAAGCAGTCTTCAGAGCCTCCAAGTTGCTAGTGTTACTATAGAGAGAAAACACTTGGGTTAAAAGCTTTATCATTCTAAGTTTTCCTAAACACTTGGGAAGTGAGATATAGTGAGATTTCAGTATCGAGGTTTAGATCAATTCATAAGATCATTCAATATATTCTTATCCCTAAGTTCAGTTCTTTATGGTTCTTTAGTTTTCTTTTATTTTCTTTTCAGATCCTAACTCTTGTTTATAATTCTTGGTTAGGTGTTTAAGTTTCTTGAAAACTTAAGGTTCTTCTTGGTAAGTTTATTCTTGATGGTTTAGTTCTCATTTCATCTTTATTCTTTAGAGATACTCACCATTCTTACTGTTGGATTTTAGGAGTGTTCTAATCCCGTTCTTATTCCCAAATATCCCGTTTTGTGGTAAGGAAAATAGGATAGATTATATGTGCTTATATGTTTATGTTATGATATGTTTTATGCTATAATATATATGTATGAATATGTTTTATAGTCCTTGGGCATATGACTTGTTTAGATAACAAGCCCCAAGAATATGTTTTTGGTCGCTTGGGCATATGACTTGCTTAGATAGCAAGCCCTAAGAATTTTTATCATTTTCATGGTTTAGAGTTATGATTTACCCTACCTCGATTAGTAGACAGAGGACCTAGATGGGTTATGTAACGCCCCGGATAGCCAAGACCGTTACACTGTGTGTTTATAAAGTGCTAAACTTGCTAATCAAGTCAACCAATTGAAAGCGTGTTATCGAAACTATAAAAGAACTAGGGTTTAAAATGTTTTGGTCTCAAAAGCCACATTTTCATTAAGAAACATTATTTATTTACACGGGATCCCAAAAATATCAATTTAAAGGCCATTTACAAAAGTTATAAGGTTCAGATACAATGACCAGCCATACTAAGGCAAAACAAGCAGTTAGGTAACCCCTGTCCTGGTCCACTCCTCGACCATGGCGGTCAAACAGCTGGTTATGTACATTCCACCTCGGAGCTCTCCACCTCAGGCTTGGTCCAGCTTGCCCTTTCCTTTACCTGCACCACGTAGCACCCGTGAGCCAAGGCCCAACAAGAAAATACAACAACAACAGTGCATAAACAATTAGCAGACAAGTCAACATCTCACATCGCATCACATAAACTCAGCCTTATCATCAATCAGTATAATCAAGTATTCCACATACTAGGCATATCAATTCATAACATGTACAGTTCACAAATGATAACTAGGGCTAGCGCCCTCAGGCTGCTCCCTCCGTTATCCCGTTGTCCTTGGCTACCAATGGCCAATCTGCGCCCTGTGCGCTAATATCATGTACGGCACTCTTAGACCGCTTTTACATGTCCCATGGTGTAATACCAACATTGACACGATACAATTCTCGGGAGCACTTAGTCCCATCACAATCATACAACCGGGTGTAGTTTTCTTACCTTTCAGTTCACTAGCTTCCGATGCCCCAAAGCCGCGAGCACAGTCCTCTACCCTGAGCCTCTCCAAAGACCTAGTCACAACACAAATGAAACATCCTTTGTCACTAACCAATCCAAAACTACCTCCCGGAACCAATCCCACACTCTCGGAATCCCCAAAATCCCTAAAACAATGCACCGAAGACATCCCCCGAACCCCCGGAGCAAAGGCTCAAAATTGCAAAATCCCATGCTTTGAAATTGGCCTAGCGCCGCGGCACCCAGCAAGTCAGAGAGCTTGCCCTGCCCAGAATCAGCCTAGCGCCGCGGCACCCAGCAAGCCGGGTATAAAATCCTGTTGTGACTTTTGAGTAATCTAGCTCTCTAGAACCGTCTCGGCACGTGCATCACATTGATATCACCACACCCACGTGGTACAAATCACATAACGTAATTATCACGTTTATGCCCTCAACGGGCTAAAATTATCACATAACATAACACACATAGTCATGCATCGCAAATACTCAAATAGTCATATAGCATGCTTTAAATCATAATCATGCATCTTAATCATTAAATTCACACATACTTCCCATTATGCCCTCCAGGCACACTAATCAAGGCCCTTAAGCCTTATTAGCAAATTGGTTCGTTACAACTATCCCCTCCTACTGAGAATTTTGTCCTCAAAATTTACCTGAACAACTCGGGATACTGATCCCGCATAGCTGTCTCAAGCTCCCAGGTTGCCTCCTCGACCTTACTATTCCTCCACAGCACTTTAACCACAGGAATCGTCTTATTTCGCAACACTTTATCTTTCCAATCCAAGATCTGAACTGGTTGCTCCTCATAAGCCAAATCTTCTTGTAACTCCAAATCTTCATGCCTCAACACATGAGTCACATCTGAGACATACTTCCGAAGCATGGAGACATGGAACACGTCATGAACTCCAGACAACGATGGCGACAAAGCTAACCTGTAAGCCACCTGACCAATCCTTTCCAGGATCTCGAATGGTCCAATGAATCTAGGGCTTAGCTTGCCCTTCTTACCAAACCTCCTCACCCCTCGCAGAGGCAAAACTCGAAGAAAGACGTGGTCCCCAACCTGAAACTCCACGTCCCTACGCTTAGGATCAGCGTAGCTCTTCTGCCTACTCTAAGATGCGAGCATCCTAGCCCGGATCTTCTCTATGGCCTCACTTGTCTTCTGTACCATATCTGGCCCCAAATATCTCCTCTCACCCATCTCATCCCAGTGAATGGGTGATCTACACTTCCTCCCATATAACATCTCATAGGGAGCCACTCCAATTGTTGACTGATAACTATTGTTGTACGAAAATTCAATCAACGGAAGGTACTTACTCCATGAACCGTCAAAATCAATCACACATGCTCTGAGCATATCCTCCAATACCTGGATCATCCTCTCAGACTGTCCATCAGTCTGGGGATGAAAGGTTGTACTAAACTTCAACTGAGTCCCCAGAGCTTTCTGCAAACCACCCCAGAACTTGGAAGTGAAAATAGGATCCCGATCTGACACTATAGACTTAGGAACCCCATGGAGACGTATGATCTCTCTCACATACAGCTCAGCATACTGATCCACAATATATGTTGACCTCACTGGAAGGAAATGGGCTGATTTGGTGTATCTATCCACTATCACCCACACCGAGTCATGAAGTCCCACTGTCCTGGGTAAACCTCCCACAAAATCCACGGTAATGTCCTCCCATTTCCATTCAGGAATACCCAAAGGCTGAAGCAACCCTGCTGGTCGCTGATGCTCAGCTTTCACCTGCTGACAGGTTAAGCATCTGGCAACGTACTCTACCACATCCTTCTTCATCCCGGGCCACCAATACAAAGTCCGTAGATCCTGGTACATCTTCGTGGTACCCGGATGAAGTGAGTACGGCGTCGTATGAGACTCATCTAGTATCTCTCGTCTGATCCCCTCATCAGCTGGAACACAAATCCGTCCCTGATATCGAAGTAGACCAACCTCAGAAATAGAATAGTCCTTAGCTACTCCCGCTAAGACATCCTCTCTAACCCTCTGTAACTGAGCGTCTACCAACTGCCCTTCTCTGACCCGCTCTAGCAGGGTCGACTGCAGAGTAATATTAGCCAACCGACCCACCACCAACTCTATCCCTGCTCTAACCATCTCATCAGCTAACTCCCTCGAGATCTGAACCGAACTATACAACTGACCTGGACCTCTGCGGCTCAATGCATCCGCCACCACATTGGCTTTCCCCGGATGGTAAAGAATATCACAATCATAATCCTTTACCAACTCTAGCCAACGTCTTTGTCTCATATTCAGGTCTTTCTGTGTAAAGAAATACTTCAAGCTCTTATGGTCAGTGTACACCTCGCACTTCTCCCCATAAAGATAATGCCACCAAATCTTCAAGGAAAAAACCACTGCTGCCATCTCCAAGTCATGAGTAGGATACCGCTGCTCATACTCCTTCAGCTGTCGTGATGCATAAGCTATAACCTTCTCATTCTGCATCAACACACAGCCTAAGCCCAACCTCGACGCATCACAGTATACAACAAACTTCCCTTCCCCTGAAGGGAGACTCAACACTGGTGCTGTAATAAGTCGTCACTTCAACTCTTGGAAACTGTCTTCACACTTGTCTGACCAGATAAACTTCAAGTTCTTTCTTGTCAATTCCGTCATCGGTGCTGCTATCTTCGAGAAGCCCTCTACAAACCGTCTGTAGTAACCTGCTAACCCCAGAAAACTCCGCACTTCCGAGGCGTTCCTTGGCCTCGGCCAATCTCTAATTGCCTCTATCTTAGACGGATCCACCTTAATCCCATCTGCACCTACAATGTGTCCAAGGAATGTCACTTCAGGTAACCAAAACTCACACTTCTTAAACTTAGCATACAACTGATGCTCCCTCAACCTCTGAAGAACCTGTCGAAGATGAAACTCGTGCTCTGCCTCTGAACTGGAATATACCAAGATGTCATCGATGAAAACTATAACAAACTGATCTAGGAAGTCCTTGAACACCCTGTTCATTAGATCCATAAAAGTCGCTGGGGCATTGGTCAAACCAAAAGACATGACCAAGAACTCGTAGTGCCCATACCGCGTCCGGAAGGCTGTCTTAGGTATGTCCTCATCCTTGATCCTCAGCTGGTGATAACCAGATCGAAGATCAATCTTTGAGAACACCGTATTACCCTATAGCTGATCGAACAAGTCATCAATCCTTGGTAGGGGATACTTATTCTTAATTGTTAACTTGTTCAATTCCCGATAGTCAATACACATCCTCAGAGTCCCGTCCTTCTTCTTAACAAACAAAACTGGAGCACCCCACGGCGAGTAGCTAGGTCTGATGAACCCCAAATCCAGAAGCTCCTGCAACTGTATCTTTAACTCTTTCAACTCCGCCAGTGCCATCCTGTATGGTGCCCTCGACACTGGCTCTGTCCCTGGTGCTAACTTAATAACAAATTGAATCTCTCTGCGCAGCAGCGACCCAGGCAAATCCTCAGGAAACACCTCCAAGAACTCGCAAACCAATCTGGTCTCCTCCGGTCCAACTGGTGAAACTCTGGTGGTATCCACCACACTAGCCAAGAAGCCTATACATCCACCCTGTAACAAATCTCTAGCTCTTAATGCAGATATCCTGGGTACACGGGGTCCATGCACCGCTCCACAAAAACAAAGGGATCCTCGCCCTCTGGCTCAAAAGTTACCATCTTCTTCCTACAGTCAATGGTAGCTCCATATCTAACCAGCCAATCCATACCTAGAATCATATCAAAGTCCTCCATACTCAACTCAATCAAATCTATTGATAACTCCCTACCATCAACTATCACTGGCAATGCTCTAATCCACCTCCTAGATACTACCAGTTCTCCTGTAGGCAATATAGTCCCAAACCCTAAAGCACTATACTCACTAGGTCTACACAGTCTATCAATCACCTTATCAGATACAAATGAATGCGTAGCACCAGAATCAATCAAAACAGTAAAGGGAGTGCCAGCGCTAGAAAGCTGACCTGTCACCACCGAGGGACTAGCCTCGGCCTCTGCCTGCATCAGGGTGACACTCGAGCTGGAGTCAAGCTGTCCACCTTTCCTGTCTCCCCCTTCTTCACTGTTGGGCAATCCTTTCTGAGGTGTCCCACCACCCCACACACTTAGCAGGCCTTAGCTTGACACTCGCCCTGATGGCATCTCTTGCACCTCGTGCACTCTGGATAAGTCCTCCACGAATCACCGCCTCCCTGATGGCCACCCTAAGTACCCCGACCCCTCCTATCAGGACCAGAAGCGATCGGAGCATCAGGAGTCTTTCTCTTCAAGTCACTGGGGCCCCCGCCCCTACCAGAACCAAAATATGGAGGCACCGCCCTGCGGCCCTCCCTTCTCACAGCACTCTCCCTCCAAATCTTGCTCTCCGCTTCCTCAGCGGTAAGAGCCCTCTCCACAGCCTGGGCATAAGTAGTCTCTCCAAGAACTGTGGTAATTCTTACATCTCGGGCTATCATAACATTCAACCCTCTGACAAATCTGTCCTGCCTAGCTACATCGGTAGGCACAAGATCTGGTGCGAACTTCGCGAGTCTGTCAAACTTCAAGGCGTACTCTGTAACTGTCATACTGCCCTGAACCAGCCCCACGAACTCATTCACTTTCGCTGCCCTAATGGCAACATTATAATACTTCTGATTAAACAGGTCCTTAAACCCTTCCCAAGTCAATGTAGCAACTTCTCTAGTCTGTGATGACACCTCCCACCAGATTTGGGCATCCTCCCTCAGCATATAAGTGGCACAGGCCACCCTGTCATGTCCTTCCACTCTCATAAAATCAAGAATGGTAGTGATCAAAGTCATCCACTGCTCAGCTTTCAGTGGATCTGGTCCACCCTCAAAGATCGGGGGCTGTTGCTTCCTGAACCGCTCATACAACGGTTCCCACTTACTCCCAACATCAACTGGCTGTACCACAGGTAGCAACGCTGGTGGCACAGCAGGGGCAACACTCCCAGATGGAGCCTGCTGCAGAATTCGAATCTGTTCATCTTGGCTCTGAAGCCTAGCTTGCATATCTGCCATTAACTGCTGCCAGTTCTCAGGGACTGGCGGAGGGGTCGGGCCCTGGTCATCATCTCTAGCCCCAGACCTGCCGGCTAGTCGTGTGGATTTCCTTGAACGCATCACTATTCAAGTCAATCTGCAATCAACGACTCGATAATTAGGCTATGATGACAGGGTAATAATCCTTTCACACTCCATCACAGGAACTCCAATCATTCATAAGCAATCAAAGTATAGCAATTTATCCAGATATTCATTCACATGCACAGCAATGCTAACAAGCACGCCTCAATAACACCATGCAATAGTCAAGGGCCAAGCCCTATCAGTATCTCATGCTCCCTATTCATCAAACAGATATCAGCAATCACATCCCACTCAAATCACTTAAGCACACAATCATGTATACATAATTACCAAACCCTGAGTTGAGCTTGTCTCTCGCGGCGAATGTACATATCCAGCCAGTCTTCAGGACCCATAAACCTAGGACGCTCTGATACCAAGTTGTAACGCCCCGGATAGCCAAGACCGTTACACTGTGTGTTTATAAAGTGCTAGACTTGCTAATCAAGTCAACCAATTGAAAGCGTGTTATCGAAACTATAAAAGAACTAGGGTTTAAAATGTTTTGGTCTCAAAAGCCACATTTTCATTAAGAAACATTATTTATTTACACGGGATCCCAAAAATATCAGTTTAAAGCCCATTTACAAAAGTTATAAGGTTCAGATACAATGACCAGCCATACTAAGGCAAAACAAGCAGTTAGGTAACCCCTGTCCTGGTCCACTCCTCGACCATGGCGGTCGAACAGCTGGTTATGTACATTCCACCTCGGAACTCTCCACCTCAAGCTTGGTCCAGCTTGCCCTTGCCTTTACCTGCACCACGTAGAACCCGTGAGCCAAGGCCCAGCAAGAAAATACAACAATAACAGAGCATAAACAATTAGCAGACAAGTCAACATCTCACATCGCATCACATAAACTCAGCCTTATCATAAATCAGTATAATCAAGTATTCCACATACTAGGCATATCAATTCATAACATGTACAGTTCACAAATAATAACTAGGGCTAGCGCCCTCAGGCTGCTCCCTCCGTTATCCCGTTGTCCTTGGCTACCAATGGCCAATCTGCGCCCTGTGCGCTAATATCATGTACGGCACTCTTAGACCGTTTTTACATGTCCCATGGTGTAATACCAACATTGACACGATACAATTCTCGGGAGCACTTAGTCCCATCACAATCATATAACCGGGTGCAGTTTTCTTACCTTTCAGTTCACTAAAGCCGCGAGCATGGTCCTCTACCCCGAGCCTCTCCAAAGACCTAGTCACAACACAAATGAAACATCCTTTGTCACTAACCAATCCAAAACTACCTCCCAGAACCAATCCCACACTCTCGGAATCCCCCAAATCCCTAAAACAATGCACCGAAGACATCCCCCGAACCCCCGGAGCAAAGGCTCAAAATTGCAAAATCCCATGCTCTGAAATTGGCCTAGCGCCGCGGCGCTGCCCTAGAGGGCCGCGGCGCCCAGCAAGTCAGAGAGCTTGCCCTGCCCAGAATCAGCCTTGCGCCGTGGCGCCCAAGAACAGGGCCGCGACGCTCCTTCGCGAGCCTAGAAATATGGGTTTTTCCCTGCGTTTTTCCCGAACCCAAACCACTCCAAATCACCCCAAACTCATACCTAAGCCCCAAAACCAATTCAAGACCCCAAATAGACCATTCAACAACCTATAAACATCAAAATCTAGCTCAATTACACAACCACTCCCAGAATTCATACCTAAGTTTCAGATTCTAACACTTAAACCAAAACTTGAGAAAAGTGCAAACCAGACCTCTAGATCCTTAAACCATAACAGCTATGAGATTTCAAACATGTGTAATACCCTTACCTCAATCAGAATTTCAACTTGTGCTTCCTCCAATCCAAGCTTTAAGCCGAATTTACCCTTGACAAACCAGCTGAATTCCCATGCAAAACAAGCCATGGCTATCTTTCAATTCCTTCCAAAATCAAATTCGGAACTTAGCAAAACAGGGACAAAATCCTTACCTCAGTGTAGACCTTGATCTGTGTTTTATTCCACACCCTTAAGCCCTTTACTAGCCTCAAAGAACACAGCTCAACTCCTCTTCCACTTTGCCTTCTAGGTTCTTAATTCTCCCTTTTTCCTTCTTGATTTCTCTAGCCTTCCAAACCTTAATTTTAGCTACACTTAGTATAAAAAGAATCGTGTATATCCATTTCCCTCAGCCAAAGCCATCTAAAGCACTACCAAAATACCACCTTATCCCTCCACTAATATCCCTTCCTAACTAAACCTCAAGGGTACTCTTGTCCTTTTACTTACATTATAATTCTACCATTTCTCCAACAAAACTTGTTACTCTCTATGGTTACTAACATTTACATAAGTTACCAAATTACCATTTACCATTATCTCTCAAGAACTAAATTACAAGATCCCCAAAATACCCCTAGGCTCCTCCCGAGCCGGGTATAAAATCCCGTTGTGACTTTTGAGTAATCTAGCTCTCTAGAACCGTCTCGGCACGTGCATCACATTGATATCACCACACCCACGTGGTACAAATCACATAACATAATTATCACATTTATGCCCTCAACGGGCTAAAATTATCACATAACATAACACACATAGTCATGCATCTCAAATACTCAAATAGTTATATAGCATGCTTTAAATCATAATCATGCATCTTAATCATTAAATTCACACATACTTCCCATTATGCCCTCCAGGCACACTAATCAAGGCCCTTAAGCCTTATTAGCAAATTGGGTCGTTACATGCTATCATATACTACCATGTGATCTAACCTACCTCGATTAGTAGACAGAAGACCTAGATGGTTTATCATATGCCATGTTAATGAGTTAATGACCATTAATATTGTAATCCTATATGATATACGTTTTTATAGTCATATGTTATAGTATATGCTTATGATATAGTCTTGTGTTTATGATTTGTGATTTACGTGTTAGTAGATTTTCCTTGCTGGGCATTAGGCTCATTCCTTTATTTTAGTGTGATGCAGAAAAATGATTATGTAAGGCGGAAAGATTCATGGCAGCTTGGCTTGTGTGTTAAGGATGAATGGATTGAATGGACTGCATTTCGATCGAGGCTGACATTATTTATTTTTAAGTCTTTTAAATTATGTTTTGATGTAATTCTGCAAATAGTATTTAAACAATTAAAGTGTATGCTTTACGTTTTATAACAATGGGATCCCACATCACATTTTATATTATCTTGTATTTGGTACAATATTTTGGGGTTATATAAAGTTATGTTATTTCTTATGTATGTTTCCCAAGATAGTAGCTATGTCTAGTAGTTTTAATGGTCCAAGGTCTTAGAAATAGTTGGGTCATTATACTAGTAAGAAGTGGGTTGATTTGGTGTATCGATCCACGATAACCCACATCGAATCATGTTGAACCACAGTCCTGGGTAATCCCATCACAAAATCCATTGTGATGTCCTCCCATTTCCACTTTGGGATGTCCAGAGGCTGTAATAGCCTTGCTAGTCTCTGATGCTCAGTCTTGACCTGTTAACATGTCAAGCACTTAGCCACATATTCGGTTACATCCCACTTCATCCTAGGCCACCAGTATAGCGAGCTCACATCCTAATACATCTTCGTGGTGCCTAGATGCAAAGTAAGGGGTAGTATGAGATTCATCCAGAATCTCATGTCTAATAACAGTGTCCATCCTAACACAAATCCAACCCTTGTATCTCAACAAGCCTATATCTGACACTGTATAGTCCCTAGACACTCCAGCTAGGACGTCCACTCTAATCTTTTTCAGTTGTCAATCACCTAATTGACCTTCCTTTATCCTTTCTAACGGCGTAGATTGTAGTGTTATATTGGCCAACTAGCCCACCAGCAACTTTATACCTGCTCTGATCATATCCTCTGCCAACTCTCTGGATATCAATCTCACACTGTATGTTTGTCCCAGACCCTTTCGGCTTAAGGCATCTGCCACCACGATGGCCTTTCCTGGGTGATATAGGATTTCACAATCATAATCCTTCACCAACTCCAGCCAACACCTCTATCTCATGTTCAGATCTTTCTGTGTGAAAAAGTACTTCGGGCTCTTGTGGTCAGTATATATCTCACACTTCTCCCCATAAAGGCAATGTCTCCATACCTTTAATGCATAGACCATTGTTGCCAACTCTAGATCATGAGTAGGGTACCTCTTTTCATACTTTTTCAACTAATGTGATGCATAGGAAATCACCTTCCCCGATTGCATAAGAACACAACCCATGTTGGAAATAGTGCCCTTAAAGCAATTGTAGTTGGCAAATGTTTTAAATGAAATAAATAACTAAATTGAATTATTACATATATATATACTTTGTCCGATATTATATTGACAATATTAAGTAAATGTTAGAAAATTTCAAAGTTTATCTATGTGGTCTTAATCTCATATTGGTATGAGAGGATCGAGATTAAGATAGTAAACTTAAAACAATTCGCTATAAAATAAAGTTATGGAATCTTTAGATTGATTATTGCTAGTACGATCCACTAGAATTATGAATACATGTGACCTAGATCCGGGTTACTTGTGTTGTAGGATACCTTAGTGGAGGTACTTTGCATGCTGAGAGTATGTAGAACTTGATCGGATGTGATTTGTTAATACTTGTTTAAACACCATTTCATAGTATTAATCAAACACATTAAATGATGATCATATACACGATGATCTTAATCTTGAGGTTTCTATGAACTCCTATATATGTCATTTGATCCTTTGATTCATGCGTTAAAGTTTGTCAGAATAATCAGGCTAAGAACAATTGTTTTGGGGACTCAATGATGTATATGGCTGAGGACATAGTTTAACAAATATGGAATCTATACCTTCTTATAGATTGAATAATGGTTCCCTATTGGGTTGGCTTTTGAAACTGAAAAGGTTGTGAGCGCTCACGTCGCAAACTTGTTGTGACACAACCTTCACTAGTAAATTCAATGGTACTCTAGGAACAAGATATAGCTAAAAGGGTAAAATAGTAATTTTATTCCCTTTTAATTATGAACCATTAATAGAAGATTAATGATGTATGTAATGATTATATCAATGGACACTTTATTCTTTAATAAAGTACTTAGTAAATATGTGTCTGTAATTATCAAGAGTTCAATTTCATATTTATAGTGGAGTAATCATGAGATTGATAAATATGAGTATTTAATCAAAGAACTTTGATTAATAAAATAATATTTATTGGAGCTTGATATTATAGGTCCATAGGTCCCCATGGTGGCTCTATCAACGCCATATCAAGGTAAGAGTTGATACAAGAGTATAACTGTAATTTAGGAATTTGAGAAGAATTTGATTCTTCGGGTCAAGTACACAATTATATGATAATTGAGGTTGAATAATTAATTTGGAATTAATTAATAATTTTCGAAAATATATTTATTAATTTAAATATGTAAAATTTCAAAATTCATATATATAAATAAATAAATAAAATTTTGAAATTATTTATTTATTTGAGTGGGAGAAAATAAAATTGGTAAGTCAAAAATAGTTTTTGATTTATTGAATATAAAAGATGATGATAATGATGATCATCAATTTGAATTTTGAATTTAAAATTTAAATCTTGAAATATGGTTGTCATATTTTCCTTAAAAAGATAAATACCTTATTTTGTGGAAGATTGATTTTAATTAAATAATTAAATAAAAGAAAAATACAATATCCCTAAAAATGATATTGCAGTCCACGCATGACACAGTCCAAGGACTGTGCCATGCGTGTATGACTACACTGATATTGTATGAGTGTTGTTTTTATTTTATTTATTTAATTATTTAATAATTTGAAAATAGTTTTTCCAAATTTGGTAAGTTGGATATTTACCTAAATCAAATCATATCATCATTATGATATTATTATTATTAGGAATAATAAGATAATATAAATCTCTATATATATAATATAGAAGAAGAAGAGAACACACACAACAATACAACACAATACACAATTCAGAAAAGTTCTCAGAGTTTTTGTCTGACAAAACTCTTTCTTCTTCTTCTTTATTCTAGTCATTCTCATACCATAATCTAAGTTCTCATGTGTTGAGAAATACTTGTGATTTCTAAAATACAAACTCATGTTCTCTATGTGCCCACACACATCTTGAGGTATAGATAACACTTTGGAAGATCGTGGTTTGAGTGCTCAAAGCTTTGGACAGGAAGATCGAAAAATATACAAAAAGACTCAAGGACACTTGATAGGCTTCAAGAGGTAATTGTTTATGTTCTTGAATTTTTTGTGTTTATATGATATATAAATATATTGTATATTTATATATTTGTTGTATGATTAATAATATTGTATGTTAATGTCTCTGGATTGTTTTCTTGTTCATATAAATTGTTTGTATGAGTGATGAAATTTTTTTATTGTTGTATTTCCTAAGACAATGGGCCCACCATGCCAATTTCGTTGTGTGCTCTGAATGTTTTTCCAACAACCCAAAGTCTGATGTGAGGCATCACAGTATATCACAAACTTCTCCTGATCTGTCAGAAGACTCAGAACTGGAGCTGTAATCAATTGCTGCTTCAACTCTTGGAAGTTGGTCTCACACTTATCTGACCACGCAAAGTTTTGATTCTTGCGTGTCAGTTCAGTTATTGAAGTAGCAATCCTTGAGAACCCTTCCACAAAACTCTTGTAATACCCTGCCAATCCAAGGAAGCTCCTAATCTCTAAGGCGTTCCTTGGCCTTGGCCAATCCCTCACTGCCTCAATCTTGGCTGGATCTACCTCGATCCCATCCCTACTGAAAATATGACCAAGGGAAGTCACTTGAGGTAACCAGAACTCATATTTCTTAAACTTTGCAGACAATCTATGTTCCTTCAGTCACTATATAACCAACCTCAAATGCTACTCATGTTCTGACTCTAACTGCGAATAAACCAAAATATCGTCGAAGCAGACGATCATAAACCGATCCAGATAATCTCTTAACACCCTGTTCATCAGATCCATAAAAGCAGCCAGGGCATTAGTCAACCCAAAGGACATGACTACAAATTCATAATGCCCATACCTAGTACGAAAGGCAGTCTTTAGTATATCTCCCTCCTAGATCCTCAGTTGGTGATAACCATATTGAAGATCTATCTTTGAGAATACCATCTTACCTTGTAATTGATCAAACAGATCATCTATCCTTTGCAGAGGACACTTGTTCTTTATTGTTAACTTATTCAATTCTCTGTAGTCAATACACATTCTCAAATAACCATCTTTCTTCTTAACAAACAGGACTGGTGCATCCCATGGTGAGAAACTGGGTCTAATAAAACTCAAGTCCAACAACTCCTGGAGTTGTATCTTTAGTTCTTTTAACTCTGCTGGGGTCATTCTGTACGGTGCCCTGGACACTGGCCCTGTCCCTGGTGCCAGTTCAATAACAAACTTTATCTCTCTGTGTGGCAAAACCCTGGCAAATCCTCTGGAAACACATCCAAAAATTCATAGACTAATCTAGTCTCCTCTGGTCCCACTGGCACGACCTGAGTGATATCTACCACACTGGCTAAGAATCCTATGCAACCACCTTCCAATAGATCTCTATCCCTCAATACGGATATCATAGGTACACGGGGTCCATGCATAGTGCCAATGAATACAAAAGGATCCTCACCTTCAGGCTCAAAGGTTACCATTTTCCTTCTGCAATCTATGGTTGCCCCATACTTCACTGACCAGTCCATACCCAGAATCATGTCAAAGTTGGTCATAACCAACTCTATCAAATCAACTGACAACTCTCTGCCCTCCACTGTCATTGACAATGATCTGACCCATCTCTTGGATACTACTAACTCCCCAGTGGGCAATAAGGTCATGAACCCCACAACATAATAATCACATGGTCTACACAATATATCAATAATTCTACTAGCAACAAAAGAATCTGTAGCACCAAAATCAATCAAAACAGTATAAGGGGTTCCAGCACTAAAAAGCTGACCTGTGACTACTAAGGGACAAGCCTTAACTTCTGCTTGTGTCAATGCGAACACTTGAGCTGGGGTCGAGTTGTCCACCTTTCTTGGTTCTTCCTTTCTTGCCTTTGGGCAGTCTTTCTTTAAGTGTCCCACTATCCCGCATAAAAAGCAGGCTTTTGCCCGACACTCTCCTATATGGCCCCTCTTGCATTTGGTGCATTCTGGAAAATTCCCCCAGCCTTCATTGATGCCCTAGTGGCCTATTGTAATACCACGTGGTCTCCTGTCAAGGTCTAGAGTTGGAAAGGCATCAGGACCCTTCCTTTTCTGATAATTAGGGCCCCCACCCTTACCTGAGCTCATAAATAGAGGTCCTGCCCTCCTAGTATTTCTCCTGGTCGCATTCTCACGCCAGATTTTGTTCTTCACGCTCTCAGCTATGAGCATCTTCTCAGCCACCTGTGCATAGGTAGTCACTCCTAGCACAATGGTAATACGAACATCCCGGGCTATCATAGGTTGTAGCCCCTAGAGAAATCTCTTCCTTCTCATCCCATCAGTGGGTACCAGTTCCCCGACAAACTTTACAAATCTATCAAATGTCAAGGCATATTCAGTCACTGATGAGGTACCCTGAAGTAACCTGCTGAACTGTTCAACTTTTGCAGCCCTGATGGCATCATTATAATACTTTTCATTGAATAAAATCCTAAACTCTTCCCAATCTAGGGTATTAACATTTCTGGTTTGGGATATCACTTCCCACCAAATTCGGGCATCCTCCCGAAAAATATATGTGGCACAGGCCACCTCTCATTACCAGTTACCCTCATAAAATCTAGGATGGTGGTAACCATACTCATCCACTGTTCGGCCTTAGCCGGATCTACACTACCCTAAAAAAATAGAGGGTGCTGCTTCTTGAACCTTTCATAAAGAGGTTCCCATTTGTTCCCAGCCTCTAGCGGCTGCTCAACTATTGGCACCATCACAGGTGGTGCCTCTGGAAAAACGTTCCCTTTAGGAACCTATTGCTATCTGAGGAGGCATATCTCTTCTTCCAGCCTCAATACCCTGGCTTGCAAATCAACAAGCACCGGCTGCCAGTTCTCAGGAGCTAGCGGAGGGGTTTGACCTTGATCATTATTCTAACCCCGTCGGTCATTCTGGCCCTGATCTTTCTGGCTAACTGATGACTCTATCTGCCTTCGAAGTATACTTCCAAGCTTATACCTTGCTGCAATAATCAATTCGGATAGTTAGGTAGTGATAACTAAACCTCTTGCCGCCTTATGATCCAATATCAAGCATATAATCATTCACATTCAACAGTCATGCTAATAAGCATGTCGATTCATATTCATATTCAAGTTTTGTGCTAATAAGCATTTCTAGACATTCATAACAATTAACAATGCTAATAAGCATTAACTAACATTCATAACCATATAATAATGTTAATAAACAATTATGCATACATGTATCTATGACAGCGATAATGAGTGTGTCCTGACCTACATGTCCATATAACGGTTCTAATAAGCGGTTCTTTTGCATTCACAAGCAATATCAATGCTAATAAGCACATCCTTTTGTATCATGTAGCAGTCAAGGGCCAGGCCCTATCAGTATATCTAATGCTACCTAATAAGGCATTATATCCTATTTAAGTAGTTAAGCACATAACCACATAAATAGTTACCAAACCCTGAGTTGAGCTTGTCAATAGTGGCGAGTGTACATGCCCAGCCTGTCTTCAGGAACCCTTAACCTTGGCGCGCTTTGATACCAAGTTGCAACGCCCTAGTTAGCCAAGATTGTTATACTGTGTATTTTAAATAGTTCTCAACTCGCTAAACGTGTCATTTGGCCATAAATGTGCATCTAAATGTGATTAATGGTCCAGGGTTAAAAATTTCAGTCAAAATGAATGGATAATTCACTAAAACGTTAAGCTATACATGGGATCCCATAATAAACGTTTACAAAGTTATTTATAGTTCCAAAATGGTTGTTACAACTCAAAAGTTACAATCCGCTGACGTAAGCGGCAAAAATAGGGCTTAACCCTAGTTCCTCCGAGAAACCTTGGTTATGGTGGTCAAGCGGCTGCATATGTACACGTCGCCACCTAAGCTCTTAAACTCATGGCTGGTCCAACTTTCCTTTTCCCTTACCTGCACCACATATCACACGTTAGTGAAGGCCCATCAAGAAAACTAAATCACGCTCATAAGCATTGAATAACACATTTACAAATCATAATAAACATGTATAGCAGTAATAACCCTACTCATGCATTCATACCATTCATATAATTGACTATAGTGTCATATGGGGCCAGATGCCCTAACTAAATGATTAATAGAATAATATCGGGGCCTGTTGCCCAAGTTACATGATTAATAAACCACACTGGGCCCAGTCCTAGGATATGGGACTAATAAGTCACCCCGGGGCCCATTGCCCTATCCTCTGAATAACCAGCCTTGGAACTGGCCCAATGTACCTGGCGCTTTAGTTTTCCATGACCATTGGGTCAGACAAGTATATAATACGCTCCTGATTAGGTCTAACCATATCGACCAGTGCTTAGTGCGCTATTTCCGCCCTTGACTCATAAGTCAATGTTTTTCGGCCAATGCTCAGCGCTATTGTCGTCCTTGACTGATAAGTTAATGCTTTTTGACCAGTGCTCAGCGCTATTGTCGTTCTTGATTGATAATTCAATGCTTTTCCAATTATAAAATGCTAACAGGCATTCATCACATAATAAATATCCACATACAAAGCACTTAACATGCTCAATCAATAATTCATAGGCACAATCATAATCATGCACATTTACAAGGGTCCAAGCCCTAATCAAATATGTATTCAACATTTGTGCCAAGCCCTAATCATGTACATCACATATTAGGTGCAATTTTCTTACCTCACGTCCGAGTGTAAAGTAAAGTAAGAACGACCCTCAAGCACGATCCTATTCTCGAGCCCTAGTGATAACCTAGTCACAACCAAGTATAGAATCTCATAAAAATCGAGTAAATAAAGGCTTCCGGACCGAGTCCTAGCCCCCGGGACATCAAATCCTACCAAATCAGGTAGTAGGATTGATCCTGAGCCCTTAGGTTTGAGTTCCCGCGCTCAAAACCTTCCCAAGGCCAAAAATCCCTTAAGTGTCGCGGCCCCTAACTTGTGAGCCGCTCTCCGCCCAAGTCAGAGGCCCCAGCCTCTTTTCTCTCTGAACATGCGCCGTGGCACAGACTAACAGGCACCGTAGCGCGACCTCGCATCAGGTAGCTGCCTACTCACCTCTGGGTTCATGAGGGTCGCGATGCCCAAGAACAGGGCCACGGTGCGACCCCGCGAACCCAGAATTCTTAGATTCAAATCCTCTAAAATCTCACCCCTAATGCGTATCAAACCCACCATTCAATCTCACAACAACCCTAGAACCTCCCAAGCATCAAAACCTGCATTTTCAATGGATCAAAAACTCACCGAACCGAAAAATCCAAATACAAGCATAAGAAACTTAAGAAAACAGAACTCGGAAATTCAAAGCTAAATTTACCTCTGATTATGTCATTTCCCACTAAATCCTCCAACTATCATGCTTCTAATCCTCCCTAGAATCGTTATGAATCTAACCTTGCTTGAATCTGAGCCTTAAAACTCGAGTTTTCCTTCGAAAATACTAACGAACGCCAAAAAGGGAACGAGAGAGAGAGAGAAAAGGTGTTTTGAACGTACTTCTATTTATGTCAGGTTACTTCGAGCTCAAGTAACCTTAAGTAAAACCCAAGGTTTGGGGTCCTAAAAACGCCCCCGAGGGTAAAATAGTCAAAATTCCCAAAATTTCCCCATGATCTCACTAACTCCCAATATATCATCGAATATTCATTCCCATCACCCCATATCTCGGTAATGTACTCAATACCCAATATACCCCTTGACTCACCCCGAGTCAAGTATTGGTCCCGTTGTGACTTTCCCGCTAACTTGCTCTCTAGGATCGCCTCGTGCTGAGTAACCCAAATATATCCACATAATAATGTGGTCTCACACATATATCATATATATGCCAAATATACCCATAACGGGCCAAATTACAAAAATTTCCCTTCTGATAAGAAACAGGCCCACATGCATATTTAATACACCTAAACATGCATATCAAGTTATATGATAATATAACTAACATATCATGCAATGATACACATAAATATTATATAAGCATATAACTTACATAATTTGCCATCCTGGCCCCCTAATCAAGGACCTAAGCCTTATTAGGCAATTTGGGACGTTACAATGTGTCTCCATATGAGTTATGGAGAGAAAATAAGCCTAACCTAGGCTATCTTAAAGTGTGGAGATGCCTTGATTATTGCAAAAGCACGGAGCCTGAAAGGACCATGTTGGGTCCAAATGTTGTAAAGTGTGCATTTGTTGGCTATGCCTCAAATAGCAAAGCCTTCAGGCTATTAGACTTGGAGTCTAATGTGATAATTGAATCTAGAGAAGTGGATTTCTTTAAGAATATGTTATATTGTGATAACAATTCTCAAGAACCCACAAGTGTTGGAGAATCTCAAAAAGAGAAAGATCCAAAGGTTGATGAGCAACCTATATTGCCTTGGAGAAGCCAACGACTTAAAGAGTTGGGATCAATTGAGAAATGTTCTCAAGTAGAAATACTTAATTTCCTTGAAGAAGTCACATGGAGATTTCCTATTGTGCTTCAAGTTGAGGATGATCATAAAACCTACCAAGAAGTAATGTCTTTGAGAGACTATGTTTTTTGGAAGGAGACAATAAATGATGAGATGGATTCAATTACCAAGAAGCAATGTCTTCGAGAGGCTATGTTTTTTGGAAGGAGACAATAAATGATGAGATGGATTCAATTATGTCAAACCACACATGGGAATTGGTAGACGTTCCACAAGGTTCAAAACCAATTGGGTGCAAGTGGGTCTTTCGGAGGAAATATCACACCGATGTCACACACAAACCTTTAAAATCTAGATGAGTAGCTAAAGGGCTTAAACAAAAGGAAGGAATCGATTATTTTAACACATATGCATCGGTTGCTAGGACAACCATAATAAGAGTTTTGTTTGCCTTATCATTAATATATAACTTTTATGTTCATGAAATGGATGTCAAAATGACATGCCTAAATGGAGATCTCGATGAGGAGATTTATATGGAACATTTGGAGGGTTTTGTTCAAAGGGAAAGTGAACATAAAGTGTGTAGGCTTGTTAAATCATTATATGGTTTAAAACAAGCACCGAAACAATGGCATGAGAAGTTTGATAAAGCTATTGTTTCGGATGGGTTTCGATACAATAATGTGGGCAAGTGCTTATACTCTAAGACTTGTGATGGCTATGTCATCTTAGTGTGTCTATATATTGATGATTGTTGATTTTGAGTAATGAGATGAGGCATAATAGAAATAAAGAGGTTTCTATCTTCCACTTTCTAGATGAAGGACCTTGGAGAGTTTGATAGCTTTTTAGTATAAAAGTGAGAAGATATAGTGGGGGTTATGCCTTAAGTCAAGCTCACTTTATTGAGAAAGGGCTTGACAAGTTTAGTCATCTCAAAATCAAATAGGAAAATACATCATTTGATTCAAGCACAAAACTTGAAAAGAATAATCGTAGAGTGATTACTCAACTTGAGTATGCAAGTGCATTAGGGAGTCCAATGTATGCTGCTCATTGTACAAAAGCGGATATTGCATATGCGGTTAGTAATTAAGTAGATTTACTAGCAATCCAAGTATCGAACATTTGAAGGCAATTGAGAGAGTTCTAGGGTACCTTGAGAGGACCAAGATGCTAAGCTTCCAATATTCAAAGTTTCCTAAGATACTTGAGGGAAATTTCAATGCAAGTCGAATAATGAGTGTAGGAGATAATCTCTCCACCATCAGTTGGGTGTTATGCTCAAAGAAAGAGCGGTTTCTTGGGGTTCCAAGAAATAAACATGTATTTCACACTCAACCATGGAGACCAAGTTTATAGCTCTAGCGGCTACTAGCAAAAAGGTTGAGTGGCTTAGGGATCTCATGTTGGATATCCCAATTTCTGCATGAGGTATTGACGATCTCGATACATTGCGATAGTCAAGTCACATTAGCTAGAGCCTATAATGACATATATAATGGGAAGTCTAGAAATATAAGTCTAAGACATGAGTGTGTGAGATAATTGATTCAAGATGGAATCATATCAATCTCATATGTTAAGACAAGTGAGAACTTGGCGAATCCATTTACAAAACTTCTTGTGAAGAGGTTTAGTAAGTTCCACTTCAAAAGGTATGGGACTGAAATTCCTAAAATAATATATTCATCAATGATGGCAACCCAACTCCAAACTTGTATACATCAAGGGCAAGAGTTCTGTAACGCCCTACTACCCAGGGACCGTTACGTTGTGCATTTTAAACAGTGCTAGACTCGCTAACCGAGTCATTTGCCCATAATTGTGTAACTAAGTGTGATTAACAATTTAGGGTTAAAAAATTTGGTCAAAGATACAACATTTAATGTATACATTGGGATCCCAAAATATATTTTAAGGGTTAATTACAATAAAAGATTTACAACCAGCTAACCTAGGCAGCAAAATAGGGTTTAACCCTAGTTCCTCTTTAAATCTCCGGCCGTGGTGGTCGAGTAGACGCATATGTACACATCGTCACCTAAGCTCTCCAACTCAAGGATGGTCTAGCTTTCTTTTGCCTTTACCTGTGCCACATAGCACTCGTGAGCCAGGGCTCAGCAAGAAAACTTAAACATGCTCATAAACAGGTAATAACATGTTACGAAATCACAATAAGCATGCCTAGAAGTAATAATCTTATTCATGCATGCAAGTAGGTACAAATCAATAATTGTGAAGTCCTATGCTCGGAGTAGATGACTAATAAGTCTCTCTCTCTGAGGTAGATGAATAATAAGTCTCTCTGAGGTAGACGACTAATAAGTCTCTCTCTGAATAGTTGACTAATAAGTCGCTCTCTAAATAGATGACTAATAAGTCTATCTCTGTATGGATGACTAATAAGTCTATCTCTGTATAGATGACTGATAAGTCTATCTCTGTATAAATGACTGATAAGTCTATCTCTGGAGATCTACTTTCTGAGCCATGTGACATTTTAGTCACCTGAACCATTTTTGGCTCTGGCTCTATGTAACTAGCCTTTAGACTAGACAAGCGATTTAGTTTTCATCGAACTTGGGGTCGGTCAAGCATTTCATGCTCATGTTGATTAGATCTAATCATTTTGGCCGCTGTTAAACACATTAATGTCATTCTTGACTCTTAAGCCAATACCATATGAGCAGTTCTCATATCACCGCTGAACTTGACTGATAAGTCACAGCTTCACGATCAATACTAAACACCATTGTCGTTCTCTGACTAATAAGTTAATGCCATACACAAATAAGCAAAGCTGCTATGCATTTACTATGCAATCAATGTCCATATATAGAGCACTCAACATGCTTCATCAATAACCATGCATGTCACATACTGGGTGCAATTTTCTTACCTTTGGTCCAAGCATGGGTTACCAATAAATGACCCCCAAGCACGATCCTGTTTCCAAGCCCCTAGCGATAACCTAGTCACAACCATAATATAAAACCTCATCAAAATGAGTAAATAAATACTTTCAGACCTAACCCTAGCCTTTGGGACTTCGAATCCTACTCAACTAGGTAGTAGGATCGATCTCAGGCCCTTAGAATTAAGTTCCCACGATTGAAAACCAAATCTAGGAAAAAATGCACAAACCGGTCGCGACCTGGCCTTGAGAGTCGCGACTTGCCCCAAGTCAGAGAACACTTGCCTAGGCTTGAGGGTGTAGGCCGCGACTTGGCCCCTCTTGGGTTGCGGTGTGCCCCCCAGGCAGAGCCTCCTTGGCTCCTCATTCATCCGGGTCGCGACTTGCTAGAACAAGGTCGCGACTTGACCACGAAACCAGCCATTTCCTACGATTTTTCCCACGTAAAACCTTCCAAAAACCTATACAAACATATCCAAATCCCAAAATCAAAGTTCCCAAACATCCTAATCTCCCAAAACCATGAAAACCCAAGTCTCAAACCATCCAAAAACTTATCAAAACATAAAATCCAATCAACGCTTAAAAACTTTAAAAAACTTAGAACTTAAAACTTGGATTACCTCTGATTAAGTTATTTCCCAACTAAATCCTCCAGCTAATAAGCTTCTAATCTTTCCTAGAATCGCTATGCCTCAATCCTTGCTTGAATCCGAGTCCTAAAACTCGAGTTTCCTTCAAAAATGTGAACAGGTGTCGAAAAGGGAACGAGAGGGAGAGAGAACGTTCTGAATGTTATTTTATAATTCAGACAGGTTACTTCAAGCTTAAGTAACCTCAAGTAAATCCTAATGCTCGGGGTCCCAAAAATTCCCCCGGGGTAAAATAGTCAAAATTCCCATAATTTCCCCCTGATCTCACTAACTCTCAATTTATTATCAAATATTTATTCTCATTACCCAATATCCCTGTAATGTGCTAAATACCCATTGACTCACTCCAAGTCAAGTATGGATCCCATTGTGACTTTCCCTCTGGCTTGCCTTCTAGGATCGTCTCATGTTGAGTAACCCATGCATAACCAAAGAATAATGAAGTACCACACGCATACCACATATATGCTAAATATACCCAAAACGGGCCAAATTATGAAAACTACCCAATTAAACATAAATGTGCCCACATGCATATTTAATACACCTAAACATGCATATCAAGTCATATTATGATATAACTCACATAATCCCATAATGATACACATAAATATCATATAACCACATAATTCTAAAATTCACCATCCTGGCCCCCTAATCAAGGCCCTAAGCCTTATTAGGAAATTTGGATCATTACAAGTTCAATGGGTAAGAACAAGTCATTGAGTGATTAGTTTCAACACTGACATAATCACGAGTTCTATCTAAGGATGGTTAGTGGTGGTTGCCACCGAGTGAGGGTTAAGCCTAGGGATTTCAATGAAGTTAAATTGTGTGCAAAAAGCATCTCTAAAGGTAGCAAAGATGTTGTAAGAACTTTACCAATGTGAACTTAGAGGTGGTGTCGCCTCTCATGGATTTGGAGTTTCTCCTCGGAAAGTTCATGAAATGGATGAGCACATGGCCATATGAATGTTAAGCGAGAAAAGAGGAAAAATGAATGGCCAAGTGGAGGTGTGTGAGGTGTTACCGGTTTTATCACTAAGGAGTACTTGGTTCAATCTTTAAGACACTAATGACTTTGATAAGACTTTGTAATAATTTTACTAAGGTAAAGTTCAAACCGAAAAGCACTTTACTTTATGCACCAAAGTTGTTTGAGCTAGAAATTGAAAGTGATGCTTGTATTTAACCAAGTGGGAGAATGTTATGATTGGTTAAATACAAAGACTAAGTGTTAATATACAAGATAGGTATAAATACTTGATGAATTTCACATAGTGTATATGTGAAATTTGAGTTTAAATAGTAGGCACTTCAAAAAAATATGTTTTTGGGTCCAAAGTGATACATTAAGGTATTTAAGGATCCCCAAAAATTTTGGTAGCATTTGGAGCAATTTTAGGTCCACTGGATGGGTCACAAGTCAGAGGAGGTGGTGATGTGTCGCCTCCTTGGAGGCGTTGCATCACCTAGATGCAAATGGGCTCAAAAGCCCCAGTAGGTGACCCGTCGCCTGGTGTATCTGTATGGACACATGTTTTAAGCTCCAAATGACGAGTTCTTTAGCTCTAATCCTATTGGTTAGACCTAATGACGGTGCCTACACTATAAAAGGGTCTTCATAGAGTTTTGGAAGAAATGATCATTCTCTCCAATCTCTCTCTAACCCCTCTCTCTCTCTCTCTCTAGCTCTCAAAGACTAAAGTTTTCTCCAAGAAACTCGTCAAGTATTGCTTGACTTGCATGAATTTTAAGGCTTGTTCAATCCCTACTTGGTTGAAGCTTCAAGCAATCAAGGAAGGATTGGAATAGAAATTTTGGACAGCGATGTTAATTCGTGTATATGCCTTAGAAGTTCTCCAAGATTGAAGATTCAAGTTGCTCTAAACAAAAGGTTGTATCCACCTAACCCTAACTTTGTTTTGTGTTATTTTATTGTTTTTTCATTGTTAGTATTGATGATTAAATGATTGTAAGTTCATTTTATCATCATTTAATCACTTAGTTTCTTATTTTCAAGATTGTCATTCATACCATGAATATGTTTCTTTGATTATCAATATTTGCATTCATACTTTGAACAAGGTTCTTGATTAGCATCTAAGGTTTCTATTATTGAATTATTCTCATTATTAATTATTGATTTAGAAAGTGTAAGGCTATATATTCTCAACATACCATTCATAATCTATACCTTAACATATAGAGTTCTGAAACAAATCATACCGTATCATAACATAATCATAGCATAATATAACATGTCATAGCATATCATAGCATAGCATAACATAACATAACATAATACAACCATAACACATATTACCGTTGTCGCTCTAGCCGTAAATCGATGCTAATCTAGTCAGTTGTGCAACCGAGCACAAATTAATGTAAGCGTGCATTTTATCATAACGTAAGCATGCAATTTATCGTAATGTAAGCATGAATTTTCATATTATAAGCATGCAATTTATCGTAACGTAAGCATGCCATATCGTAAGCATGCTCACAAGCATACAACATGTTCACATATATTACAATCATACATAATATTACATAGCATAATCATGCAAAATATTCATAACATGTAACATAATATCGTATAAATGATACAATCATACTTGAGTACGTTGAGCGTACAACCGGTGTGTAGTTGTTCACTCTTCTTACCTCGATATCCACCAAGAACCACAATCACATTCCTTCAAGTAGCCTTACAAAGCCCCTAAGCCAAAATCATACAAGCATGTACATTTAGAGATACATAACTCAATCCAATTTCAAATGATAAATTCCAATTCTTTTAGTGACCCAAATACCTCTAAAACATTCTTAAGATAGGTATAAAGATTCCAAAAAAAAACCAACATCAAAGCCTTAATAACCCCAACGAAATAAACAAAACAGAAAAGAATCCCATTTCTAGAAAACTGGCTCAGTTGCGCTCGACGCCATTCCTAAATTCCAGTTGCGATTTTTGTCGAGTTTTCCATGCACAATCGACCCCAAAACATCCCAACTACATATACAAACTTATAATCAAACCTAGATTCATCCTACAACATTCATAGCATGATTTAACATCCAATCATAAATTTAAAACCTACCCATGCAATCATTTCATGTTCATGCATGGTTAGGGTTCAAGAACCATAACTTCATCTACTTGCCCAAAGCCATTTTCCAATCCCATAATCAACAATCATAACTTCATAAATTCGAACCTAGCATGTTTCTAACCATTATACAACATTAAAACAGATCCCAACATGCATATTTATCCAATTAACATTGACCTGTCATGCTTGATATTCTATTTCACCATTATCATGTTTCAAGCTTCAAGAACATTCATAGAAACCTCAAGATCTAAAAGAAAACTTACCTAATGATGTAGCACAACCCTATACCGCAAAAATCATCTCTTCCAAATGTCTCAAACACTCCTAGGATGAAGATCATGAGGTTCCATCTCTTCTCTTCCTTCTTATCTTCTTCACATATGCCTCCCTCTCTTTCTATGATTCAAAGCAAGTAAAACCCTAGCCTCTTTCTATCACATGTTATATATAGTAACCCTAATATTCCTAATTACCACCTTGCCCTTAATGAATCCTTAGGTTAAGCTAATCATTATGCCCTTAATAGTAATTTACCTTCCATTTTCTAGAATTGTTAATTATTTCCTAAAAAATAATTAGACTTCACAATTAACTCCCATCTTAGCATATTTTGACTCTAATGCCCCTATACTTGAAGGAAACCACAAGTTGCTGCTTAATAATTACCAAAATCCTTCAATATATTTAATTCACACTTCATAATCATAATTTCATAAAATTGTCACATATAACAATTATCATGCTCGTACACAAAATAATTCATTCATTCTCAAAAATTATGAAAATACCCCTTAAGGGTAAAATTGCTACATTGCCCTCATAGGCCGAATTACCAAAATATCCATAATATGATTAAACGGATATTCCAGCTGAGATTACCACGCAACGCTGTCATCTTCATCTTCCATAGCAAGAAATTATTTGAACCGTCAAACTTTTCAATATCTTGCTTTGATGTCGAAACATCCATAATGACCCCAATGTCAAACACCTTTAAAACCATATTTCAAAGAGCAATGGCAAAGAGTCTAACAAGAAGAACAAACTTGGCTCTGATATCAGTTTGTTATGCAAAACAAAACCAAGAACTAAGCCACAATACACTAGCAAACAACAGATTATAAACACCAAACAAACCAGCTAAAATAATAGTGCAAAATAAAAGAAAAAACACCATGAATTATACTGGTTCAAGTCATAGTGCGTGACTCTACGTCTAGTTTGTAAGCTCAAGCAAATCTATTATGAATGGTTAATGATAGAGCCAAAAACACACTCCGAGTTTTAGCGAATTTACAAGAATGTGTACCAAGGAAAATCAAAAGGAAACTAGATGGTATTACACTTTCTTTTTCCTGTCATCCCCTTTTACTACTTTTCCTTTGTTGCTTTCTCTCTCTTCACTTTCTAGATTTTTCTTTATTACAAAAAAAAATCCTAGCAATCAATCAAAGAAATACTCATTACAACTAAATTAAATAAATAAGAAACTCAACAATACCCAATGTTTCGACATTCAAAACGAAAGTCACAAATTGGCATAACAGCAACACCTTAAGTTGAATCATTCATCCACAACAGTAAAAGTCATCGAACAACCTAAAAATAATATTAGCTCCTAAATAATATTAGCTCCTAAATAATATTTTCTGGCTCCCACTGTAATCAATCCCTCAATTTTTGGTATCTAATATAGGAGGATGGCACCATTTCTCATGATTTATTTTTAGTTTTACCTTGGACTTCAAATTGTTTTGTTGGTAGTTTGCAATGTGCATAGCTGACCATTCCAAAAGGTCACTATGTTGGGACCTGGGCCGCCCGTGCACAACACAGTTTCTTTTTGATAAATTTTAATAACATTTTGATAATCAGAGTAAAAAACTAAAATAAGAGTACATAAAAGTTGCATATGAAGATAATTGTCTTTTTGTTTTCAATGGACCTCACAGTCTCTATCCAACTTTAATTTTTGAGCCAATCGGACGATATGAAATATATGTAATTGAAAGAAATTTGAATGGACCCCCACATACTAAATCATGCCATCTGCATCAGGTCCCCAAGTCTTCAATTTGCCAAAAGAAATTTTGAATGTTTTTCTACGGATTATGAACTCTTTAATGATGGACCTCAATTGATGTCAATTTTGTTCAAAATATCATTTTCTCTGTCTGAGTAAATAACCCTTTTTTATATTTGGGAACCAAAACAGATCATTTCTATTGGTTGAACCAAAAACTAAGTTTTACATCATAAACTGTACACGTATAAACGGAGAGATATTTAGAGCTCTACCAAGTAAAAAACTGAATTTTACATCAAAATGACATTAAGAGACCTATTTGATAACTGAGAATTTGAACTCAACGATTCATATTAAAAGAAAACTTTCCTCTCACTCAACTATTAAAAGGATTGAGAAATGATTTGAAATATTAAATACGACAAACAATTTTTTTTTTAATTCACAACACAATCTCTTTACAAATTCTCTCTAACGAGCTGCTCAAATAATTACAAAAACAACAATCATGTCAATTTGTCTTAATTATGTACCTCTTTGCGAACCACGTGAATTGTATGTATTACTGTAAAGGGTGTCCTTGTTATGAAATTCCAATTATGGCATTAACTCGTTGCAATTAAAAAAAAAATCCAAAATTCTCTGTTCGAATCTAACCAAACAAACTTGAGTAAAAAAAAACCAAACCAAAGAAAATTTAGTAGTTGAACCAAAAATTGACTTTTATTACGACATTTACCAAAGATCCAGCTGCAGATAACTCTTTCAAAACAATCTTAGAAGTAGGGAAGACCCCTAAAATGGCTGTCTTTGTGAAATTTTTTTAGAACAATTAGTCATTTTGCATCTCACTTTTGCATTTGCCCTTTCATTTTTGACATTGTCTTCAAATACCCTCTAAATGACAAAATTAATATTCTTTTACTCCCTAGCTACTTCTCTTAATATGAATTTACCCCAAAACTTTTAGTTCATCATCAAATATCACATAAATGATAAAATTATTTCAAATTTACCCTAAGTTTGCTTTTACTATAAATTTGACCACGCAATTAATTTTATTTTTATTCAACTGTTACATAAATTAAAACAAAAAGTATTTATTCATTTTTTACTAATAATTTATAGGAGTTGATTATGTAATTTTTTGTTGGATTATATAGTTAATTAATGGTTAGAAAAAACTGAATAAAGATAAATTATTTATAATAATGCTTTTAATGTATTTGTTAGCTATAAGTTAAAAAATTGGAAAAATATTGATTTGGAAAAAACTCAAAAGAATTTCTAAACTTATATAGTTTGGTTATAGTTGTGTTTTTTTAATAATAAAACTAAATGAAAGTTTGTTAAAATATTTATTTTTTCCAAACCAAATATATTATTGGTCGATGAAAAAAGAAGAATTAAAAAATAATGAAAATAAGAATTAAAAAAAATTAAGTAATTTAAAATTTTTTATATTATTTATTTAGTTATTTATTAATTTAAATTTCTAAGGTAAATTATTTGATGTTTGATAAAATTATAAGTATTTAATATGTTTCGTATTTTTAATCAATTTTACTTAGTGATGTATTGTTACATAAGTAAATAGATATTGGCCTAAATACTTTTTAATAGTATAATTATTAGGGGTAGAAAAATAAATAATCTTAATAATTAAATAATACTTGAATATAATAAATGAAGACCAAAAAATTAAATTGATAGGAAAAGTTAAGGGTAAAAAATAAAAAATTTATCAATTTATGTGATATTTAATAAAAAGTTTCGGAGTAAATTCATATGAAGATAAGTCGTTGGCTAGTAAAACAAGACTAATTTTGCCATATAGGAACATTTGAATACAAAGTCAAAAGTGGGGTAAACTCAAAATTTTATTCTCAAGGCATGATGCATCACTCGCTCAGTTTTTCTAACTCGAATTACTGAATTGTCTATAAATAAAAATAAAAATGGCTATTGTGCGCTTTTCCATCTCTTTTTATATAAAATATACAAGAGGTATTGCCCAGTTCTTCTAAAATGAAAATTACGTATTACTATATATCTCTCTTATAAACTGTACCAAGACTTAGGTTTTCTATATCTGACACCAAAAGTGGGAAAAAAATGTACCCATTTGTCGAACATGTTGAGAAGAATCACCTCATGAAGATCAAACCAATGATTTACTATCTTGCAGCATTTTCATCTTTTGAAGCTTTAATCTCCCCAAGTTACGAGGAAAGATATTGGATTGGTCGTGTAATGGCATGAACGCGGGAGATACATATGGCAGAGTAACATCTGTGACTTCTCACTTCTCAGCATTTGAAGAAACATTGAGACTAAAAAAGAAACCGCGATGGCAGCGAGAATTTACATATAACATTATGAAGGAGACTCGCTAGGACTTCTTGCATTTCCTGCACGAGTTGATTCCCGCTTGAGGAAGATGGCGTATAGAAGCTCATTCCACGAATCAGGCACCCCAGGCAAGCACCAGTGGCTGCAGTCTTGATGGCTGAGAGAGGCCAGTCCATTCTCGGCCCCTAAATAATAAATTGAGGGATGGCCATCCTTTCTCCTTGATGTCATTTCTGTCACATTTAACACAACCAAATCCATTAATCGAGTTTCATTCAATCTCTCTGCCAATACTTTAACAGTAGTACTAAAATGCGGTTCGGATGAAATAGGCACTGGATCCAAATCAAAATCAGGAAGAGTTTCCAAGTGACATCCGCCACCAGTGTTCCATTCTCCACCTCTGTGACATGGAAAGACTAAGTTAGAAATGAATTAAGTACTAAATGAATATCATGAAAGAAACCAATAACAAGAAAAAAATACCTGAAATGAACTGGGGAATAGGTTCGGAAGAAGACAGTAGTTTTGTTCAAATTCACTTGATCATCAATCCAATCAATCACAGTCTCGATCGATTTACTGTAAGCAGTTTCAACACTCATATTCTTCTTCACCTTCCCCTCTTCCTGAAAGTAACATCCCCTGCTCATACATAAGAAGAATAAAGAATAATCAGGTCATCCCCCCGAAAACAATGCCCTGATTTAGTCATGTTTTGGATCACAGTCCAAGCCACTTTAATCCTTGTCGTAAACTTTATTAACAGATAAGACAATGTAACTTACTCTCTTATAGTTTTCTCATAAATCCACCAATGGCCAGTGTTGAGAACCAAAACATCGGCATCTTTCCATTGTACGGAAGTCCAGTCCATTTCGTCCACCCTCAGTGTGAATTTCACGTCTGCAGCAGCACCAGCAGGAGGATGGCCCTGGACGACTAGAAACGGCGATCGATAGTATTCAATGGTGCAGTTGAAGTACTCAAACTTGAAGATCAAGGATCCCGAGTGCTTCGCAATTGGATTCCCATTTACCTCGTAAATTGAAGACTTGTTAGGAACAGCTCCCGAAAGCATACATAAGAGGGATTCCCAGTGGTTCCGTCCCAATGAATCGCCTGCAAATACTAGACGCTTGTTCCTCAAACTCTCTAACATCTTTGTTCCATCAAATCTAAATGAGACAGGCATGAAAGAACTCCAAATGAGTTTTCTAGTTCAATACAGTTGCTCTATGCAGAACTCTATTTAAAAACAAATTGCAGAACAACTATGCTCCAACGGTATAAAGCCATCAAACTAGTGAATACAAACTATTGAAAAGTAATAATTGAAGGTTGGATCTCAATAACATAAAGTCATAAACAAACAGCACAGCATACTATAATGATGACTGCTAAATAAAACGCAAAATGAAAATGGATTGAAGAGCAAAAAAACGGTCTTTTTTGGGCAAAAACGAATAGAAAGAAGGCTAGAACGTTTCCAGGCGCACAGTAGAAGATATACATAATCAATAAATCCTATCACGAGGGAAGAAAAGTTCGAAACTTTGTTTGTTTACTGCTTTTTATTAAGTGTTTTTCATGCAATCTCTGTGTGTTGTTTGTTCTAATGTCGTGGTCAAAAAAAACCTTACATACATTGTACATATCATGTTTCACTGGTTTTCAATTTAAATTAAAGCTTTCGTCCACACAACTCAATTTATATATAAAAAAAAATAAAAACTCTCAAAATTCATTAAAAAGGAAAATTGAGAGGAAACCTGGGCAAGTTACAATCTTTGGGCTGCCAACGCCACTTGGTGTAGAAAGAATCTGGTCTTCCATTTTCAGAACAGGCGAAACCTGGGTCTACAAACGAGCAATTCCGGGACTCATAGAATGGATAGCTCTCATCCCATACCCAACTCCCATCAAATACGTCACACTTATCACCATCCAAATCAAGAAATCCCATCCGTTCATTTTCACAAGGTGAAGAAGAAAAAGAAGAAGACAACGATGAGTCATGCAATCTCAGCCAAGTCCCCCCAGTTCGAAGCTCTCTAGCCACTGTTTCGTAATCCAAGTAGAAGAAGCTGCTGATGAAGATAACAGCGACCAAAAAGAACCCAAGAAGGCCAAGAGAAGGCTCAAGAGGGTTGAACCGCTTAAACTTCTTGAACAACTCCAGCTGAGTTGTTATTGCTTCATCTGACTCCTCTGATGAAGGAGAGCTCTTCCCCATTACCTTTTTAGTAAAAAAAAATGGGTGTTTCGGGGAGTGGGTTATGATTTTAAAAATGTGGGTTTTGAAGTGCGAGAGAAAATAAGAGAAGGGTTCCTCTTGTTCTGATAAGAACAAAGATTAAAGAGGCATTTATGGCTGAAAAACTAGTTTGTGAATAAGTCTTTTTTTTCTTTGCCCGCTATCTAAATACAGATGAAATTAAAGCAAGAAAATGAAATCACTTCAATGTGTATTCATTCATTCATTCGTAGCCTATGCTTTTATTTAATCACATTAATTGGTTTTCGTGAGAGAGAAATAGGGCCGGGAGAGAGAAAAAAAAAAAGACAGAAAGATTGATGGAGAAAATTATGAAAGCAATCTATAGAAGCATATTCATTCCAACTTTATTTTAAATACAAATAAATTTATTAGTTAATGAAAAAGTAGTCAAAAAAAATTCCTCTTTCCTTTGTGGTCCTGTCCATAAAAAAAAAAAAAATGGTGGGTCTATTATTTGTTAAATATTGCAATCTTATAAAAAAGAACAAAAAAATTAAAAGAAAAGGTTCAAATTTAGTAGCTCTGAAAGTAGAAAGAGATTAGAAGAGAAGAGAAGAAAGAGTGAGGAAGAGGAGTTGGGGTTTGTTGGCATAATAAAAACCAAAACTGTCCTTAACACTGAAACAATGAATACTCTGAATAGACAAAATGGAGTTGGAGAGAGAGTGAGAAAAAAAAAGGGTTTTTGGTTTGTACTTTGTTCGGCTTCTTTGGTCGTGTAAACGTGGGCTTAGTCGAGAAGTGGCTTACTCAAGTCTGAATAATAATATAGAAAAACAAAAATATAATGAAAACCGACATAATAAATTAACATAAAAACAAAATAATTAAAAACACACCCCCTACCCGACAAATATGCTGCGGTGAGCCGGTGATTCTTAGTTCTTACTATGATTTCTTTTTAAATGAAAATTTGAAAAAAAAAATGGAGCATAGTTACTCAGTAAACATATGATGTCACATTTCATTGCGAGAAATAGATCTACGTTCAATTGGTAATAATTATAATTTTAATTTATATGGTTAGTACTGATGGATTTACACCTAAAAACCACATTAAGCACCATTTAATTAGTGTTATATATATAACTTTTTCATAAACACTCGTTTAAATACACTTTTATTTTCTATTTTTAGTTGTTACTAGAAAGAAGAGTATCCGAATCAGACATTTATTTATTTTTATTTAAAGATTAACTTAATAGTTAACTTCACAACTGTCATTTACGAACCTTATTATAACAGGAATGTTTAGCTGTTTGAAGTCATGAATAATAGGAATGTTTTCATATTTACCTTTCTAAAAAAAGTTAACTGTTATGGTAGTGGCCTAAATTTATAATTTTCAAGTCACACGACTACACGCCTATTGTTTCTATTCAACTCTCTCAAATTCAACTCATTTTCTATTGGTTCTTTTCATAAATATGAATTGTACAATCGTGGTCTCTATCTTTTCTCCCTATTTCTAACATGTGTGGAAGGTTCATCGAGTATTGATAAGGATGACCTATTTTTTTTCAATGTTATTTCACAGCGTCAGTATTCATATGTTCTCAATTAATTGTTATATTATTTATTTTAAATAATATATTTTGATTAAATAAAATATGTTCCATAGTGAGTTGTCACATACTAAATATGTGTGTTACAAAAAGATATGTAACATATGGTATGAAGTTACAAAATCTAATAAATAATGGTCATAAAGATTGTGTAGCTCCCATATTATCACTTTTAATTAGGGGTGAGCATCTAAACCGGCAAACCGCGGCGACCGACCGCACCGCACCACACTACACCACAAACTAGTGTCAAAAGTGGAATGATTCGGTATGGTTTGTATCTTAGCTAAACCACGTGGTGCGGTGCGGTGCACGGTTTGGCGGTGTGAAATTTTGGTTTGCACCACACCGCACCGTATACTTACAAATATATTAAAAAAAAATTAAACTTTACATATTTACCATTTTTTAGTAACCCAATCTAAAACTAAGAGTCCACTTAAATTAGGAGCCTAGTTAAATTAGGGTATAACTTTATTCTCTAACGCATCATACACGACATCAACTCATTCATCTCTCATCTCATTTGCACCTCCTCCCTATCACCATCTCCATCTCACACATTTTTTAACACACTTACACCGTGGAAAACCACCCAAACCACACCGCAATAAATGGTTTGGTTTGGTCGGTTTGGTGCAACGAAATCACACCGCACAGTGTGTTCTAACTACTACACCGCACTTGTGGCGTGGTGTATTAAAAAGTGTTCAAACCGCCCAAACCACACCGTACACACCCCTACTTTTAATGGGTAAAAGGATTTACTTATATATTTGAAAGGATATTTGCTGCTAAGTTATCAAAACTTTCACTTTTTTAACATTTAAGTAACAAAAAAAAAATTAAACTAATAGTACTAAAATGTTACTTTTTCTTACATTTCAGTATCAACCATTAAGTTTGACTTTTGATCATTTAATAGACATGTGTCAGCTAAAGGTTGGTCCATGTTTTGGTACTTTCACCTCCAAAATGAACAAAGTTTTGGTATCTGTAAGTAAACACAAAGTTTATGTACTTTAGACGCAAATTTCTCTTATTTATTTTTTTTAAGACTAAAGTAAGTTTTAGGATTTTATTTTTATTTTTAATACATATATTTTTTATTTTAATTAAAATAGATTTCTAATATATTTTTAATTTTAAAATCAATTGACACATAATTTTTTATATTTTAATTTTAAAATTACTATAGGAATTGAAAAATGGAAAAACCAAAATAAAAATAAATGATGTTTGATTACGCTCAAAACGTGACATCCAATAGTGTTGGTTGTAGTATAAATTAAGAGTTCATAACATGATTATATTTCTTTTTTATTTTGTTTTTCATAGATTCATTTAGTTTCATAGCGCAATTAAAATATATTTTAAAATATAAAAAATAATTAAAAATATTTCTAAAATGAAAGAATATATTTAAAATCTAGTTTGATTCAAATAAAAAATAAATTAGTAGTATTAAATAAAAATTCATATTAACTCCTAAACTTATTTTTGTATTCTAAAAAATAAATAACTGAATTGCAGCTAAAATATCCAAACTTTGTGTTTAGTTATGACTAAAATACCTAAACTTTATATTTACTTACGGATAAATATCAAAACTTTGTTCCTTTGGTGGTGAAAGTACCACATGGACCAACATTTAGCTGACACGTGACTATTAACTAGTCAAAAGTCAGATTTAACGGTTGGTACCGAAATGTAAGAAAAAGTAACGTTTTCATACTTTCACCGCCAAAATCTTTTTTGGTACTTAAGTGTAAAAAAGTGAAAGTTTTGGTACTTTAGCTGCAAATATCCGTATATTTAAATTTGATTTTGTGTAAGTTATAGTGTTTATAGTTGTTATAGACTTGATTTTCTCAGTTATGAAGTGCATAAATGATACAAATCAAGCATGAGAGTTATTATGATGTTTTGGTACTTTTAGGCATCATAGAGTGAGAAAAAAATAGAGATACCTATGTTATGTTGCCTATTTTGAGACGACATGTTGCAGGTGGTGTCGTTGACCAAGCAACGTATCGCCTAGTGTGTATATTAATTTAATTGTTAAGTGTTAGAATTTTATTTTAAATTATCTTAATTGTTTGGTAGTAATTATGTGAATTAAAATTTAATTGTTTTGTTTTGTGAAATTATTTATGAGATTTGATTAGGTGCACCAAGGTGCATGGTTAGAAGAAATGCACCCTAGCACTTGTGGGTGTGCATGTGGATGATTGCATGGTGAGAATGCAATATTTAATTCCCATGCATTATTCTTTTATCTATGGTTTAGTCCCTTTATTTATTTATTTAATTAAGAAAGGGAAATAATGAAAAATTACAAGAAGGGGAAAAAGAGGTGAGTGGCTTGTGGAAGAGAAGGAAAGAGAGAGAATTTCTTTTCTAATTAATTTAGAATTTAAATCAAATAAAAAAATAAATAGGTTAAGGCTTTTGATTTGGTTGATTTGTGCTAAGTATGGAAGGTGGAAATATGAGAATCGTAGTGTGAAAAATGGCCACTATAGTCGATTATAGAGAGAGAGAATGGGAGAGGGTCGGTCAAGGGATGAGGGAAAAGGAGATTTGGTTTCCATCTTTGTGTTATTGACTTATCCTTTGAGTTGGCACCATTACTCCAAGGAGATTTCAAGGCAAGAATTAAGGAAATGAGATTTGGGCAGTTTCCATTTCCTATTAGCTTAGGGTTTTGCCCACTATGGCCTTTATAAAAACAAGGACAACATGAGGGCTCCCATTTTGGTGGCTGGCCAAGTACCTAGAGAGAGAAAGGGAGCTAGAGGCATGAGGCTTAGAGAGAGAAAGAAAGAAAGAAAGAGGAGGAGGAGGAAGAGGTCTCAACACTCTAGGGGTCTTGAGGTGCTAAAGGATTGAGCATTCTAGTGTATTCTTGAACACTATAAGGAGGCTCGTTGTGAAGTACCCCACACTTTTATTTTGCTTGGACTTGAGGTAAGGAAGTTAGCTAGAATTTCTATGCATTATGTTATGAAAAGTATAAGGTAAGATGTTCTAAGAGCTATTATGTTATGAAAAATATGAGCTATGGTAAGCTATTGTGTTATGAAAAAGTATGGGCTATTTTGTTATGATATGAGATGTTTGTATATTTGCTTGTCATTGTATGAAAAGCAGTAGGTTGTTAGCGTGTTGAACGCGATACAACAAAGGAATTACTAAGGATATGACGTAACTCATAGGGCAGCGCGCTGAGGTTATTTGAGGACTAGAGTTCTTGTTTACCTCATAGAGGAGGATTTACCGGATTATGCTTTACTGGTTCCCTCATGATGTGACATGGAAAATAGAGGTGTCATGATCACATGAAGTATGATTATGCTTATGTTTTATGAAATTTTATGATTATAGTATGATTATGATTTTTTATGATATGCTATAAGTTTACGATATGAACGTTGATTGCTTTGTGTTTCTTGTAAATTTTTGTATTTTATGTGTACTTCCTTTCTAGCCTTTTAGCTCACCCCCTTTCCTTTCCCCCATTTCAGGTAGGCAATATGGTTTTTTCTTGGCATGCACTGTCATGTGGGAAGTTCCAATGTCTAGACATGTATGACACGGGATGTCCATGAGCGATTAATGATCTAGACGAACGCCGAGAAAGTTTATGAACTTTTTTGTTATGGTTTATGGTTTCATTACATCACAGTGGGACTTTATATTTTATTTTATTTTATTTTCAAGATTTCATAAAGACGCTATATTTTTATTTTAAAATATTGGGCCCAGATTGCATGTTTTGACTAGGCCCCACTGAACTTTTCTGTAAAATTTTATTTTTCTAATCAATATGAATTGAGTGAAATTTTTACAAAGTAAATAGTTTAGGTCATTCTCTAAAATAGCTACATGCCATCCTGGAGGTTGATGATAGGAGAAAGACTTTAGCAACCGCTCCTGAGTACTTCCACATTTCAGAGGATATCTTTGACTACTATTCAAGGGATGAGTCCACAGTAGAGGACTTGAGTCCTTTACAAAATTCCACCAAATAGTACTATCTAAATAAATGGGACTTCCATAAAGGCCCTTGAAAACTTTTGGAATTATCATGGTTATGTTTGAACATTTTGTTGGATGTTTGATTTATGGGGTGTTTGAGCAAACTTTAGATATTTATAAGTTTTATCCATTTTTCTCTCTTTTTACAAATTCTAGATGTTGTATGGATATGAGTATGCATGACAACCTTTATGATTAGCTCTTAAGTAACCAAAACACTATGAGATTTATCATCTCTTATGATTTTCTTTTGGTGCCTTAGAACATCATCATGTCGACAATAGGAAGAGGCTCGATAGGTGGCAGAGAGAGGGGAAGAGGCCAAGGAAGAGGTGCCTATGCAAACCCTAATACCACTGAAATCCCTGACATGGGACTACCACCAGCTCAGCCAACAGCCCCAGCTGCACCAGCTGTGGATTTAGCTGCAGAAGTAGCAAGACTGAGAGAACAGTTAAGAAAAAGGGATGAAGAGTTGGCCCAAGCCCGGCAAGTACCCCAAGTACTGTTGGCACAGCCTGAGCCTACAGCCCTAACTGCATCATGTTTCACTGTAACAGCTTACTGAATTCATCTGCCTTTGTAGCCCTAACTGCATCATTATAGTACTTTTCATTGAATACCATTCTGAACTCCTCCCAATCCATGGGATTCATGTTCCTAGTCTGGGATATCACTTCCCACCAAATTCAGGCATCCTCCCAAACACATGTATGTTGCACAAGCCACCCTCTCATTACCAACTACCCTCATGCAATCCAGGATAGTGGTAACCATACTCGTCCACTGTTCGACCTTGGCCGGATCTGCACTGCCCTAAAAAAATGGAGGGTGTTGATTCCTTAACCTTTCATAGAGAGGTTCCCATCTATTCCCAGCCTCTAATGATTGTACTATTGTCGGCACCAACACAGGTGGCACCTCTGGGTGAACGTTCCCTGCAGGAACTTGTTACTGTCCAGGAGGTGGATCTCTTCTTCCTACCTCTATAATCTGGCTTACATATCAGCAAGCACTTGCTACCAGTTCTTAGGAGCTGACGGAGGGGTCTGACCCTGATTATCATTCTCGACCTGTATTCCTTGGCTGGCTTGTAGATCTGACTGCCCTGGAAGCATACTTTCAAGCTTGTACCTTGTTGTAGTAATCAATTTGGCCAGTTAGGTAGTAATAACAATACCTATTTCCGCCCTACGGTTCAAGACCAAATAATCAAGCATTCACACTCAACAATCATGCTAATAAGCATGTCAATTCATGTTCATAAACAAACATGGTGCTAATAAGCACTTCCTGACATTCATAAGCAAATAACGATGCTAATAAGAATTTTCTGCCATTTATAGAAAAATAGTGATGCTAATAAGCTTTTCTTTAATATTTACTAGTATTAACAATGCTAATAAGCATTTCCTGGCCTACATATACATATAACAACGCTAATAAGTGTTTTTTTTTCATTCACAAGCAATATCAGTGCTAATAAGCATGTGTTTGTCAATCATTTAGCAGTCAAGAGCCAGACCCTATCAGAATATCTCATGCTCCCTAATAAGGAAGGCAGATAAGGAATTTATATCCTATTTAAGCAATTAAACATATAACCATATAAATCATTATCAAACCTTGAGTCGAGCTTGTCTTTAGTGGCGAGTGTACTGATAACTTCATTTTAGGGTCAGTGAAGAAAGTGTTTTTGTGGTAATCTTGAGTCTTTATATGAATTTTGTGCAAGATTACGCTTTTGTTTGTCTTTGTTGTAGGTTGGTGTGATGGATCATGAGAAAAATGCGAAAAGAAGCTAAATGGTGGGAAAATGAAGCTTTTGGCGATTATTGGACTAAAAATGATACCAAGGATGCTTAAAGGATGGGTTTTGATAAAGAGATGAGCTGAAAAGTCAAATCTGAGAAAATATTTAATTAAAGTTGTGACATGGACTTATGAGTCACGACTTGAGGTGAAGTCAGAGGCGCATATGTTTGCTGGAAAGAGTTAGTGCCACAACTTGGGCTTACAAGTCATGATTCAAGAGGGAAATAGAGGCTTAATTTAAGGGGAAAGTTAGACACGAGCCGTGACTTGAAAATCTAAAGTCGCAGCGCTTGACGCCAGTATACGAGAAGAAAAGGCCCAATAATAGACATGGGCCGCGACTCAGAAAAGGCCAAGTCGCGGCCCGCACAAGGAAAAACTCATAAGCTTTTTATTTTTTACTATAAATTCGTGTATAGGGTTTAATTAAGTCACGAGGTCAGTTTTTAATTACGTTTTTTAGAGGCTAATTGTGGTTCTTAGGTTAAAAATTCTGCAGTTTCATAGTTTTATTTCTTCTTCAAGTTTATGAATCATATGTTTTTGAATAATTATTTTGTTGATTTAATCATGTATGATATGAACTAAACAATTTTTATCTAGGGTTTAATGTAGTCACTTGGATTTCTATCTAATTGAATTATGATGTTCTTTTGATTTTTCTTCTCTATTCTAATCTATATAATGTGTGTTTAATGCTAGTAAATACTTGATCACTATTTGCTTGATTTAATGATTTTGATACAAAATTCGAAAGATGAGAATTGAATATGCTATCATTATATAGACATAGGTTGCATATTGGATGAAAGTACCTATATGACCTGTGTAGTAATTAGGTTTCCATGCTTAATGCCTTCTATATGTTTAAGTTTATCGCTGAGATTGAGAAAACATGCATATAGACTGAGATCTTATATCTTGAAAAAGAATAGGAATCGATTTATGTTAACCTGCTATTAGAATAGAAAGAAAGAAATCTAGAATGGATTAATACAATGAGTAGAATGAAAACACTACACCAAACACCCATTACCATAACACATCATTATAATACTATTTAAAAAGAGCTATGGAATATTATCAAAGTTTCAGGCGGCAAGTAAAATAAAAAAGCGCCAATCTTTCCCGTGTACAGTAACTCCCCTTTCCCGTGTACCCATTTCCCCTATACCCATTTCCAATCTCATTTTCTTCAATCTTTCTCCTCCTGGTATACTCTCCCGTGTCTCATTTTTCCTGGTATACCCATTTCCCATTTCCCTTTGACCCATTTCCCGTAGACCTATCTCTCTCGGTCTCTCACTCCCTTTCACTGAAGACAAATCCTGAGAAGAGCTACACCACATTCGAAGGCGATATAGGAGGCACATCTCCTCTCTCTCGGATCTCTTTCTCCCACCAGACCTCTCTCCTTCCCTCTTTCTCTCTCACCTGTCTTTATGGAGCCCGACCTTCCCTATCATCGGCAAATGGCGCAAATGACAGGGGCTCGTGGGTCTTGTGAAAACGACGGGCTCAAGGTCGTGGGTGGCTCGGTCTCGTGGAGGGGGTGGGTGGCTCGGTCTCGCGGAGGGGGTGGGTGGCTCAGTCTCATGGAGGGTGTGGGTGGCTCGGTCTCGCGGAAGGGGTGGGTGGCTCGGTCTCGCAGAGAGGTTGTAGGTGGCTCGGTCTTGCAGAGGGGTTCGAGCCCCCTCTTCTTTCTTCTTGAAATTTTGGTAAAATGTGAATCTCTCTAATTAAATTATTTATTTATTATATCTTCTTGAGGTGCAATTCTTCTCCTAACATACATTTCTTGTGTTGGTTGATTCAGACTAGCTTCTATATGAAGTTGTTTGAGGGTGGTGAGTTGGACTGTAACCGAATACCTGAAGCAGCTTTAATGGCACGATCTTACCTTCCAAGCAAGGTGTCAGAGATAGTTGCAATTTGGAGAGATGACCTAAAGAAGGTTAGTTTCTAGCTTCACTTATTTTGCATTTAAACCAAATATGAAGGTGTTTTACTTTTCGTTTGGTGTCAGAGCTTAAAACACAATCCCAATGGGAGGTTTGTTGTTGTTTGTGGAGATGGCGAGTACATTATATATACAGCCTTAGCTTGGAGAAATAGATCCTTTGGCTCAGCACCGGAATTTGCCTGATCATCAGATGGAGAATACTCAGTTAGAGAAAGTACAACAAGGATCAAATTATTTAACAAGACATTCCAGGTTTGACCCTTTTGAATGCATAATTTGGAAGAGGATTGAAATATGAGATTGCTACGAGTCTTATGGTTGTGGACGATAAACAAATTATTCATTAATGGAGTTCTACTGAAATGGCATTTTTCAGGAGAAGAAAAATATTCGACCTACATTCTTATGTGAGCACATGTATGGAGGGACATTATTAGCAATGTGCTCAAATGACTTCATCTGCTTTTATGACTGGGCTGAATGCATATTAATTAGGCGGATCGATGTTAATGTGAAAGTATGATTGACCATTTGATATTTCACTATGTCAGTGGTTTATTGGCTATATTGTCATGTTCACTAATATTTACTTGTGATTTCTTTTTTACTGTTCTAGAATGTTTATTGGGTGGATAGTGGTGATTTGGTGGAAATAGCTAGTGAGTCATCATTCTACATACTAAAATACAATGTAAGAACACATCTTTGCTACATGCACTCAGAATATGTTTAAGCTTTTTGTATATTGAAGTACCTTGAGCTTGGTGTGTAACATTACTAAATTAATGTTGTCTATTTGGCAGCGTGATGTTGTATCATCATTTTTTGACAGTGGAAGTTCAGTTGATGAACAAGGTGTCGAGGATGCTTTTGAGCTGCTTTATGAAATAAATGAGCGTGCCAGAACAGGAATTTGGGTTAGCGATTGTTTCATCTATACTAACACTTCTTCGCGTCTTAATTGCTGTGTTGGCGGAGAGGTAAACAATTTTTGAATTCAGCAACATCTTTATTTAGTGTTGGTTGTGATTGCAAAGTCATTTTGATGCAATGTGATATTTCAGGTGATAATTATGTGCCACCTGGACCAACCTATGTACTTGTTGGGATATCTGGCCAATCAAAGTCAGGTTTATCTTATTGATAAAGACTTCAAGTGAGTGTTTATTGTTAGCAGATCTGGAAAGATTTTTTTCGAGATTGATTTTAAGTTTTAATGTGAGCCTTTTATTTTGTAGTGTCATGGGATACACTTTACTTCTCAGCTTGATTGAATACAAAACTCTTGTGATGCGTGGAGATCTAGATCATGCAAATAAAATTTTACCAACCATTCCTCCAGAACATCACAATAGGTAAGGTAACACCTGCTTGCATAGGCAAATTATTGTGCAGCATCCTGTACCCATGGTATCCTAAACTATGATTCCATGTCTTGTCCTTCTGCATAAAGGAAGCTCAACTGTTTTAAATTTAGCATTCTTTTCCTTTGCCTCTTTTTCTAAATGTCTATTTTACCACCTGCTTGAATTATAAAGTCTAATTATTATGAACAAATATGCTTATTGCTGATTCAGAATTTGATATGCGATAGTTTGCAGGAGTATAGGTTTTTGTATTTGAAATTTTTTGTTAATAATTATTACTTCAGCTACTTGGTTAATATATATCTCTAGTCTGACCGATATGTGTGGCACCATATTTTATGGTTTGATGCTTTAGTTTGGATGTGAACTGAAGGGATTTCTAATTTTTGTTTGCATGGAGAAACTATAATCAATTTTTTAGTGGTTAAATCCTTATTCTAGTGGGCTTTTTATTATTTTTATTATTATTATTATTATTATTTTCAAGTGTTTCCATGTGATGTTCATTCACAGGTCCTGTACATTAGAGATTAAGATTTTTCTCAAATCTCACTTTTTTTTAATGAAACGCTCCTCATCCAAGAAAAAGAGAAGAAATAAACAAATACAGATCTAGTAGACAAATCTCAACTAGCAAATATTTATTTGCACAAATTGCGCTGTAGAACTGAAGCCCTATAACATCCTTTTCTGCACGAGACAAGGAATGAGGAGCAGAAAAACAGCCAAATTTATCCTGATGAATATGTCCACTGAACTGACATTTATCCCCATCCCATGATGTCTTTCCTGGATTTTTTATTTGCATACAAATGCATTCTTTTTCTATGTCTTGATAGAAATCATTCTGAAATGCAACTGATAATATCATGGAATCTATTTTTGCTTTTTAGTGTTGCTCGTTTTTTGGAATCTCGAGGAATGTTGGAAGATGCGCTAGAAGTGGCTACAGATCCTGATTACAAATTTGATATGGCCATATAGCTGGGAAGACTTGAGATTGCAGAGGTACATTCTTTTTATTTTCAATGTAAGATTGTGGACAAATTGGAATATTACTGAATCATGCACCTATAGTGGAGCTTTTCTTTAATGAGCAACTGTAGTAAAGTTTTCCTTGTCAACAATGATATCTAAGTTCTATTCTTTACAAATTAATTTGCTTGTTTGGCTTTCAAGAAATTGCTACCAAAGCCCAAAGTGAATCAAAGTGGAAGCAGCTGGGAGAATTAGCTATGTCCATTGGGCAGGAATTCTCTTTCATTTATTTTTGATGAGAATGATTTAAAATAGTATCCCCTTTCATCTCACCCTTTAGTTCACTCGAGTACAACTTCCACTTAAATACTTATCTTTACCCATTATGTTTTAAAATATTTAATGTGTTTTACTTACCTATGGAACTGCGTTCACATTATCTTTTAGTCATTATGTATGCACAAGAGGCATCTTTTTCTTTGACATGAATATTGTATCATGAAGCTGATAGTACAAAGAGTAATATAAGTTCAAAATTTCAGATAAGTGGCCTACTTTTGAACATTTCATGATGAAAATGGAAATATAATTACATTTTTTAGGATTTATGTTTCAATTAAAAAGCGAATGTCCCTTGTGCTTTTTCAAGTCATCACATAAATGCATTTTATTTCCATCAGCAATGAGGTGTTTGCTAGTGTGCATTATTAGGACCACTGATTAATTATTATAGGAATTTAAGGAGCATGTTTACGATATAATGTTTTGCTATTTTTATGATTTTTTAGGACTTTTTTTCAGAACATGGTGACAAGTTACTTGGAAGGTTTACTTGAATATATGCAGGATAAATTGTCTACTTTTTAGGTTATTCTTCTTTTTTTACAAATGTTAGTCAGCCATTTACTATTTTGAGCTACTATGTTGTTGCAAGTTGCAAATTATCAAGTTATATCATCGACTTTATGCAATTTCACGTTTTATTTTGTTTTAATCTGTTTGTTCCTTTGGATCCTTTTTTATGAATCGTATGGCTTGTCTTATGAAAACATCAATGGTATCTTGTGTGTTTCTTTGTGTATTAATAATCTCATGTGCCTTATTCGTTTGCACAGTTCGAATTGGCACACCTATATATAATAGTAGATGAGTATTTTTCTTTATTTTGTCGCTGTTAAAAAAGTTGAGAGGCAACCAGAATATTTGTATTTCAATACCATGTGATTAATAGTTTTATTATACAGAGAATAACTAAAAATTAATCATTTTCCTCTTGTTCAATTTGCCAGTGCTGGAAATCAAAGCTTTTCATCTAATGCCCCACTGATTGAGATCTCTGATGCTCACATTGTCGTTCCAGATGTGAGTCTTTTTCCTTTTTCTTTTTGCTTTGTATAAATGTAGTTTATTCATTAATTGGGTGCTTATCATGAATGGATACAAAATATTAGATTAAACCTTGAAACTGTTTGTAATAAGTCTTTAAAGAGAATTAGATGAACTAACTTTTTTCCTTCTCATCAGTGATAAAAAAGTACTTAAAGAACAAGCTGGAACTTTTTAATTAATGGCATATTTCTGAAGACTTGACATGTGTTCATGTGTTGAGGTTTTCTATCAAGTTTTTGCATTTTTAGTTACTGTTTGGATAGCCTCATTTAAAAAACTTGTCAATGACTTTTTTTTTTTTTTTGCATGTTTGATAAGTTATGAATGACCTTTATTAAGACATAAGCTGTTGTCAGATTTTTTTTTTTTTGCATGTTTGACAATAGCTTGCTCGTGACTTGGAATCATGTTCGATTCATACAAAAGAAACAAGCTGCAAGCAAGATGTTGATTACATGTCTATTGTCGAGGGTGAGGACACTTTTTACAGTTCATATAATTTTTGGGTAGTGGGGGTTTGTTGAGTGATTTTTGTCATAATATAATTTGTAACTTTTTCCTAAAATAGAGACTATTTTTTTTTTGTTCAAAAGTTACGGGAAAATATGGAAATAAAATAATGATTGCATTCAGTTGTTATTGTTTCTCAGTCTCTTTGAACTGTATTCCTGACCAGGACCTCCTATCTTGTCTACTTACCATGAGTTTTTATTTTTTAAGATAACAATTGGTTTTTGTGCTGTGGATCATTAGATCTGTTTTATTAACATAACGATGTAATATTTTCTTCTGCATTTACTATCATTCTAGTCATAGAAATTTAGTATAGTTTAGTTACAAGTTTAATTGTTTTGCACCTATAAGGGCTCTATAACCCATGCTTGTAAACTGGAAGTGACATCAGGGAAATAGTGTTTGAAGTGTTTGTTGATAAGGAAGTTTTATACTGTTGTAAAGAACGCCCTAGACTAATACTTACAAAACATTCGCATAACATAGTTTATAAAAGAATGCCATCAATTATTAAAGTCTCAGGGGGACTTATTTAAAACCATGCAAGTTGGCGCCACAAGTTTAAAATAAAACATAGGTTTTTATGCAAAGTTCAAAGAAACCAAATAAATTAAATAACAGAGTCCCACTGATAATTTAGGAAAGTCCCTTAAAACAAAACATAATTTAAATGGCGTTCTACGTTGATCGTTTTATCGTCCATAGGATTACCCCACGCCATACACCCCATGATGAAAGAACTCCTCATGTCACCACGCGTGCCATAGAGAAATCCTATTTGCTACCTGGAAGGAAAGTAAGGGGGGTGAGTTAAAAGCCCAGTAAGGAAGTACAAACAAATAAGCAAGTAAGAAAACAACAAAAACCAAACACTAACATTCATTTAAGACATCATGGTACGTCATAACGTAATCGTAACATATCATCATATCATAACATAATCGTACATATCATCATATCATAACATAATCGTACATATCATCATATCATAACATAACGTAACATATCATCATATCATAACATAACGTAACATATCATCATATCATAACATAAATGTGACATATCATCATATCACAAACATACAACATACATGATGAGCATGGAACGCTAGTTGTCCATGTCACCCTATGAGGTAAACAGGAGATCACTGGTCCTTGAATAACCTCGGCGCGTCCGCCCTAGGAGTCACGTCTCAATGTCCTTAGTAACTCGTTCGATGTATCTGACATCGAAATCTGTTTGATGTATCTAACATCGTATTCTGTTTGATGTATCTAACATCCATACACATATCACATCCAACATATCATCACATTATGGCATTCATAATTTCATAACAGTTCATTCATATAACAACCTTACCATTCATAGCATAAGATCATAAAATCTATCTAACTTCCTTACCTCAGGTCCAAGCTAAGAATTTCACAATCTTTCAACGAGCCTATATCATAATCAAAATAACATTTCTTAGGTTCATAAAATTACTATTTTTCCCTTCCATACAACTCATGTGTGCATGGGTCATGCACTCATGATAACAGTTACACTAAACATGCAATTATCGCCAAAAAGAGTAATGCTCGTTCTACCCATTTTACTAACATGATTGTTTTATAAAAATCACATAGTTGAATAATAATCATGATTTTGGACGTAAAAGTTGATTTGCATGTAACATGCATACGTGGGAACATTGCGTAATAAAGACGTTTTCAAAAACGATAATTCTACATTTCTTACTTTTATTGTTTGAAAATCAATAGACATATTACATGCTTTATTTTTCTTATAAATTTCTAAGTTGATTAAACTTCTCAAAACTTTATTTTATTTTATAAAATTATTTTATTTTAGCTCAAAAATAAAATATGTGACATCTCCATTAATTAATCTCAAATTACAAAGAATTAACCAAAAAACTTGGATTTAATTAAAATGCCTATTTTTAATATGTCCCTTTTAAAGATATATTTTATCATTGTGTTACATAAATGATGTGAAAAATATATTTTTAGTGTGGAAAAATACATTTTGATTTAAATTATTTAAGACTTAGTTTTTATGTAGCAAAATCCCTATGTGACAAATTTAATAAAAATTTTAACCTTTTTTTTAAAACAAACTTTCAGCCACCATTTATTTTCTTCAAAAGTCACAATTAAATAGAATCTAAATATTTTTCTCAATAAAAATAAAGGAAAAATCATTACTTATCAAAATATGTATTCATACCATTAAAATATCATTTTTCAATATTACCATAACTTAGGAAAAATAATTTATTCCAAAAACTCATCATATTCATTTTAGTGACATTTACTTCATATTTTATTACAAAAATTCCAGCAATTGTTTTTATCATTAAAAATCAACATAATCAATTTAAAAGCTCATATTTTCTAAAAAATCAATAAAAATTCTGTAGATAATTAATTGAGTAAAATATCATAACATGAGACTTAAAATCCCCTTTTTAATTTCATAAAAATTAACATAACATCAAGAACATTACTTATGCATGCAACTCATCTTTTTATCAACTTTTACCCAATTATTTACAAAAAAAACAGCAAGCTTAATTCCTCATAAAACTCAACTTTTGTCCCAAAAATTACATAAAATCATACATGTTTAAAATCTCATCATACTCTTATAATATGCATGATTCTAATATCACTAACATATTCACATGAATTCTTTTAAAACCATTTTTTTTCTATTCCATTGAAAACCAACAAAACACTAACAATGACAATAACATATAATAACTCATAAGCACCATATTCACATATACCTTATATTATCCTAACATGTTTCTATCATGATTTTCATGCATCTTATAATTTAATCATTCACAATATAACATGCATCTATCAAAATTTCATGGATCAAAATATCAAGATTGCCAATTATTATCTTACCCATATCACATAAGTCCTCAAAAATGGATCTACTATATTGAAATTCACTCAACATCACAAAAATATCAAGAACATACTTTGGTATGCCTAGGTCGAAATCTCCATGCATGCATTCATAGATTATCACAATTTTTTTATGCATAGCAAAATCAACATCACAACCCTTTTAACACAAATCATACTCTCACAATATACAAATCATATACACCAATCCTACCAAAATCAACCATTAGCATCATCATCAAAACCTCATAGACAACCCACCAAAAACAATATAAAGGCTAAGAAAAGACCATTACCTCTCTTGATTGTAAAATCAAGAACACAATAAGATCAATACCCAAACTCCACACCCTTGTTCAAGCCTAGGGTTTTTATTGGAAAACCACCATGAGGAGAAGAAAGAACCCAAACACACAACAATAACACAAGTCAATAACATATTATCAATAAAAGAGATTATACAAATAAGAAAAACAAGAGGACATACTCTAAGAGGGGTTCCTCTTCACCTTCTCCTTCCTTCTTTCTTTCTTTCTTTCTTCCTCTCTCTCTCTCTCTCTCTACACGCCACTCTCTCTCTCTCTCTCTAGGTCACGGCAGCCACACAAGAGCAAATGGCTCTTCTCCTCTTTCATTTCCCCTTTATCATAATCCTCTCATAAAGCCTCCCCAACACAATAAGGTAAGTTTCCTTTTTCCATTTATTTTCTCTTAATTTCTCTTTATTTAAATAGATATAAAGGAATAAAAATGATCATGCCTATCCCCAAAATAACTATTGTCTTCAATTTTTTATTTTTATTACTTAAAAGAAATCATTCCTTTCCCACTAGGTCACACGCCCAAACACTCTTCTTCCCTTTTTTTTTTTTTTATAAATAAATAAATTAACTCAAATAAAATCTAAAATAAGGAAATATAAAATGTGTAGAAAATCTACACATGTGCACCATGCTACCATGCACTAGCACACACTAAATCACTAGGGTGCATTACTATCTATCATGCACCTTAGTGAATTCCACCAAATTTCACATAATTACCTCAATTGTCACACTTATTTAAAATGTAACAAATAAACATGTTACACAATTATTCACTTATTAAATTAATTAACCAAACAATTCTAACAATTAAATAAAATAATAAACAATCAAATAATCATCCAAATAAAAATAACAACACTTAAATAAAACAATTCATCACACTTAACATTTAAATAAAATAAATCACAAAAATTTTAATAATCTAAATTTTTTTTTTTGGTGCACTACAACTGTATTTCAGATGAATCTGAATCGACTTTTCATGAGGCTTTTCTTAGTCGTCTTACTGAAACTGGTGCAACAGAAAGTTCATCTTTATGTGACCTTCCTAAACAGATGGAAGGTGATCAACTGAGAGCCTCTGAACAGACTAAGAACATCTTAAGTAATTTAGTTGCTGCTGTTGACAATTTGTGGTATCTAAAAGATGGAATACATACTGTAGTCTTGAAAAAACTTTCAGAAAATGGTAAGAGCTATGTGGGTTTTACAGTTTTATTTTTGTATGATACTTCAAGCACTGATCTGTAGACTTATCTAAGTTTTTGGTGGATCCTACTCCATTTTCTAGGATCTTGCAGGCAAAGGACACCAAGTGAATTAGATAGAGAGGTTAAGAACTTGAGGGTGGCATTTACTGACCTGTTTTTGAAGCATGCCCTTAACCTAATTTTACTGCAGGTGATTATCCATTATTGTTTTTCATGAGCATTCCAATTGCTTCAATATTTGTTCTTAACATTCAATTTCCCTCCCTTTTCTTCCCTTCTCTATCACAGTCTTTGTAGACTCCAAGCTTCGACACTTCGCAATCGTCTCGTCGTTTTTGCTGTGTTAAAATGGTTGTCTCACTCGACGATAAGAAGAATTTTACTCTGAAAAAGTCAGAGGAGGCTTTCACTGCTGCTAAGGTATTCCTCTTTTGTCCAGTGATGTTTCTTTATTTATTTTTTTTTCAAATCTAAATTGAGTTGAGTTTTAGTTTGACCGTGTCAAAGATTTGGTTTGTTTGTATTGGTTTTTCCTTGACTTAGGGATGTGGGCTTGTCACATTTTGATTGAGACGTAGGATTTTCTGGGTTTTATGAGATTCATATGATGGTACTGGCTTAAATTTTTCCTGGTTTTGTGAAGAATCAAGAGATGGATTTCAGTTTGGTATCTCCATTTTTGAGCTTCAATTCAGCTGTTATTTTGCAATGCGCCTAATATTCATGGTGTCAGTGCAAGCAACCTTGGTTTTCTCATCTGAACAGTTTTAAATCTGCTTAAGCAAATTTGGTGCAGAGTTTAACTTGTTCCAATATTGCAATGGTTTTGAATCTCGATCATATGTCAAGTGGCACTTTTTGTTTTGATTTTATGTATAATGAATTGGTAGTTTATTTAATCTCTGCCATCATAATGATTTTATACCGTTAAAAGAGTATACTATTTTCAGTTCTAAGTTCTTACCAAAATCAACTTAAATTGAAAGAATGATCATTAATACTCCATGATAAAATTTATGTGTATATATCTTTACTTTTGCAGAACAATATATTCACAGCTAGATCAGCTTCTATCAGGGAGAAAATTTAAGTTCACAAGTTTATGGATTCAATTCAAGAGATGGAAGTCACACTTGGAAAAGCTATAAGATTGGGACGATATTAAAGTTTCAGCTCAAGTGCACATTTTTCTTCTATATGAGGTATTATAATATGAACTCAGTCCAATTTTTTGCATATTATTTTCAATATATATAGTTTGTTATGGTTGATATTCTTATTCATTGCTCACTTTGTTTTGATAAGCTTTATGTACACTGAAAATCTGAGACTGGAATTGTTTAGAATTCTATATTTCTGAAAGAAGCTCTTAATTCCCAATTATGATTTCAGATGATGATGTGGCACAGCTACAAGGAAAGCCTCTGTTTTGGAAGACTGACTGGAGTTTCATTAAATGCCCAGTTTCCACAAGTTTTATGCTCTACTAAATTCTTCAAGTGTGTTTAATTACTATTTATAGTTTGGGTTCACACTGGTAAATCACTTCTTATGTGTTTTTCTATATGTATTTTTCTCTCTAATGATCAGGAAACTATAAATTATCTAATATGAGGGTCTTGTAACATTTTCTTGGAATACTTTATAAGATATCCAAATTATGCAAGATATGTTAATTGTTGTGGATTATTAAATGTGTTATATGTGCATATATAGCCTTATACTTTATAGCTTTTATGGCTTTCATCATTACACAGAAAAAAAAGCATATAATATAATGCATATCATTGTACTGTCTTCTTTTGGAGAAATACAATACATTTTTTCACTGTATTATGATTTTGAAAGTTTGAATTCCATGTCCACATGCTGCATTATGATTTTTATCTTCACTGTCTTTCTTATTTTGTTACCAATTTCCTTTTCTTCTGTGTATGTTTTTTTGCTTCAAAAATAATAAAAAAAATTGTTCACTTTGTTTTGACAGGCCTTTTGTGTACTGAGAATCTAAGAGTGGAGTCATATGTGCATAGATTGTTCCAAAGAAATTATTCAGCAAATGGTGTGGTGTGCATAAGATACTTGAATAAGTTTTTATCATACACTGATTTATACCATCAACGATCGCGAATCTGACTTCCCTATTAGACTTGTGAGTACTATATTCTTGGACGTAAGCATGCTTAATACTTTTTTTTTCTATTTTTTTATTATTCAAGTGTATTTATCTTAGTACAATACAATATGTAACTTTATTTTGTTATTACTGTTTTGTTTCTTTATTTTTTTTTGGTGGTGTGTGCTCTGTAGCATTGCATTTAGTAGCATTGTAATTTTTTCTAATTTTATTAGGTTTCTACTGGTGTAGCGCCTCATTACACTGGAACTGTGCTTGATGGGACTAAGTTCAATTCCAGCCATTATAGAGGATTCCTTTCAAGTTTAAGCTTGGCCAAGGTATTAATTATTAACTAGTGTTGGTGGTATTGTATTTTTTTTTCTTTTATAATCATTATGTCTTGTGTTGGTGGTATTGTATTGAGTGGTTCTGATGCTGCTGCAAATAACTAATTTAGATGGCTTTCGAAATGATGCTTTTTCTTTTTAGGATCTTTAGTCTATAATTTATATATGTATATTTCATGATTTCAAAATCCAAAACAGAAGCACACACTTCTCTTAATTTTGATTTGGTTTAGTTAATGAGTATTTCGAAATCCCCAAATCACTATCTCTCTTTTTTTTCTTTTTTTTAAATCCCTAAATAAATTTTTTCCGTAGTATATATTATCTACCATTAATCTATGGATCCTAAATAAATTCTTAAGTATTTTGCTTGCATAGTTTTCACATTTTATTAGCACAACATGTGTACAAATTTCCTTTACTTGAAAATAGAAAAGAAAATTGACTTAGTTGTTTTGGGGTGATAAGTCACTTGATTGTAAGATGTATATATATATATATAGTGATTCTATGGCTTTGTTTTCACATTTTATTTGTACAACATATGTACAACACAACATATATGTTATTAAGCTTCACTTGAGATTCATTTATGCACTATTGTAAATTTTGTTGTTTTGGGTTTTTCTTCTTTTTTCTAAACTTTTTTTGGTGGGGAAAAAATAGGATTTGATTTCCTAATATATGTGAGATAATGGGTTTTGGATTTTCTTGTTGGACCACTCCTGGCTTTGAATTTTCCTTGGGGTTTGCCTAACCAAACTTGGTATCTTTTTTCTCTTCCTACATGTTTTTTTTCTAATTTTGCTTCCTGTGTAAAAAAGAGAATGAGACATTAAATATAAATTGGAGAAAAAGCAGTATAATTTGACTTAGATGTATGTTTTACTCTATGCATTAATCTGTGATTCTTATTTGCATGATTTGGAGTGATTTCTTTTCATTGTGAGTTTGTCACTTGCTATTATTTTTTATTGGGTTTATGATAAATACTCATGTTGTGCTGATCATTTCAGCTAGTAGATTATTGTTTATCTATTAAAATAAAATAGAAGAAAAAAGAGTGCAAGTAATTTTTTTGTTGATTAAACTATGTGTTGATATTTATTAACTCCTAATTTATACTTATACCATATATATATAGTGATGAAAATACTAGATTCCTAATCACTGAAGAATATGTATACCATGCTAATGATCTGCAATGAAGTATTTTACTTGGGTATATACTATATATTTAAAATTAGGAATATATGTAATTTTTAGAGTAAATTGTTGATTAAATTATTCTTGCAGTTAGTTTATGTTAGTCTACAATAAAAAGAATGAAAATGATGATAAGAAATGAAAATTTTGAAACCAATCCATTCCAAATAGTTATTACATAAAAATTATGATATAGACAAATAAGTAAAAATGATTGTTAATTCATAATTGAAAGTACAAGATTTGCTATTAGAATGAGTTTTGATTTGGCTAGAGACTAACGAAAACTGCAAAATCTTAATATTTATAAGTATTGAAAGCTAGTTATCTTGATTGGGATGTTGTTTTGTTTTATTTTAAAGCTAGTTATTTATAATAATGCACTACTTTGTTAATTTCAACTAACAAAAATTTGAATTCACATTTGCTCCAAATCAAACTAGTAAAAGGATGCATTCAAAAATAGAAATGAAATAAAAAGCAACATGATTAACACTCCAAAATCAAGCCAAATTTCTCCACCCTGTTTTCCATTTCCTCAAAGATTTTCTTATTCTTCTCTAGTCAAATAACCCAACAGATAGCTGTTACTACAATCTACCAAAGAGTCTTCCATTTCCATTTTGCTTTGTGCTCTTTAATTTTTAATTTTTTTAAATATATTTGATGTCTATAAGTTATTTCATGAAGTTCATGATAATGCACTTGGATTCTCTCTGATTTTTTTTTTAAAGAAATCTTCAATGTCAGTGATATGTGCAATTAGAGTTGTTTTGTTTAAACATGATATTAGACTTGTGTTTACTGTTCTTGCAGGTCTTACTATTCATTCTATCCAATAGGGTAGCTGGATGCCTAATTTTCGAACCAATAGAGAAGGCATTCAAAGTCATCTCAAATTTAGCAGACAATGATGCTATTAACACAAAAGAACAAAGAACCAAACCAACCATCCTCCAATTTGGGGATATTAGTTTTCAGAGGGAGACAGTGAAAAGATCTCATTCTGCTAGTAATACTAACCTGTTGGATGGAGACCTTGGTAGCGCAGTTGTTTGCGAGGAGGTAGCAGTGCCGGCTGTCTGTGGCATTAGAGCAATTTTGGTGTCTCCTGTCAACAAAAGAAAATGAATAGCCACTCAGTTGCTGGATGAAGTGAGGTAATTCTCTTATGTTTAAGATATTCACTTTGGCAAGTGATGACCAATATATGATTTTTTGTAATTTTTATTTGTACAAGTGCCAAATCTTTGTTTGAGAGAGAGAGAGTGATAGAGAGAGAAACTTTACTTTTGATGTTCTTCAACTTGTGTCATTTTGATGTTCTGAAGTTTGCACTTACATTATCTTGTGTATAGTTTTCCTTGTATTGAATTTCTTCTGCTAGAGCAACCTAATGAGCAGCAGTTTCTAAATGCTAATACAGTACTTGTCTAAGAGTTTTTAGCTGTTGAAATGCAACTATCACCCAATACCAGTTGTGTTCTCTGAGGCAAAGGGATCATGTATATGGGATCCTGAAGGCAAATGGTATCTAGACTTTCTCTCTGCTTATTATGCAGTTAATCAGGTAGAAAATGTTGGGAAATTGTGTTTTCATTATATATTTGTTACTTGATGGCTGAATTTGTTTCTATCTGAGCCACTGCTGCAGCTTTTTATCTATTCATATTTCAATGTTCTTTCTTTTTTTTCTTTTCAATGATTTTCCATTTTCCAACTTGCTTATTACTGTGACGATTGCTCTTTTTTCTCTATCTCAAGGAAATGCAAATTCATAGAAGATGTAAGGCAGGAAATTTACTGATATTCATTAACAATTGGTATTTTGAACTCCTACACAAGTACTTTTTAATGAACATGAATTATTTATTTCTCATTTTCAATGCTGCTGCCTCTTCAATGTCTGCACTAAAGCAACCAACCGTTCGAGTTCAGGCTATCATTGCTAAAGGTGTACCGAGTCAGATGCTAAGCAATTGATTGTGGCTATCATTGCATTATTTTCTTATGATCGAGTTGTGGCTATCATTGCATTATTTGCTTCTGAAAATTTGATAAACTTCATGTTGCAGAAACTATTAGTACTAAAGAATTATGTCAACATGTAATAAGAAGAATCACTATAACATATCTGTTGTGTATGTCTCACAATGTGGTTATCTAGGCTATCAAAAAGTGGTTAAAACAGCTAGTGACCATAACTGTTTTAACAAGATTCCTCAAGTTCACTTACTTTGGTTCAGCTACAGAGTTAGTTAAGTTGATTTTTTAGTTTTGTTTTCGGGTTGGTTCTTTTGTATTTTGGTGCACGTATATAAGTGAACCTTGCATAATTATTTATGTACACAGATTTAGAGAGCACTGAGAGAAAAAGAAGAGAGGAAGGGAGAGTTCAGTGAGTTGTAGAGGTTGGAGTTAAAGAAAGAGCATTATTTATGTACACTATTGTTGATGACAGTGTTGAATGTTTTAAACTAATTTGTGGATTGTTAATACAATGTTGAATGTTCTTACTTTTTGTTATTTGAAAATCAAGTTCTTTTGATGATGCTAGTATATATTAGAAAGCTAATTTTAATTATATAAAAAAAATTAAAATATGATAGAATAAATTAGTGTTATATAAATAAAATATATAATGAGAATTTAAACATATCTAAATATAACAATAATACAAAAATTGAGTTATAATATCTATTACAATAACACTTTTTATGCAAAGAATTATGCTATGCAAACTTCATTATATAACACAAATAATGTGTTATACTAAAGTATAGTATAACACAAAAAATGTGTTATACTAAAGTATAGTATAACACAAAAAATGTGTTATACTAAAGTGTAGTATAACACAAAAAAAGTGTTATATAATCGACTATAAATAACATAATTAAACATTTATCTATATATTAAAATAACACAGAAATTGTGTTATCGTTGACAGTACAATAACACATCTGTATAACACTGATAAAGTGTTATGTAAAGTACCCTGACCTACGATAACATAGTCGGTCTTAACACATCAGAAAGTGTTATCGTATGTTTTGATAACACATTTTCGGTGTTATTAAAAGCATTTTTTTTCTTGTAGTGAAAGTAGATGAAATTAACACCTTAGATCTTTTTCATAGTGATTTAAATATTTTATTTAGTTGTTTTTGTTTTAAGTAATTTCAAATTTAAAATAAAATTCAAAAAGCAAATTCTGTAATGACCCGACTAAGTCTAAGACCTCGGACCATTAAAACTACTAACATAGCTACTATTTTGGAATAAATACATAAGAAATAACATAACTTTATTTAAAACCCAAAATACTATATGAGATACAAAATAATGTATGAAATATAAAATATGGTATGGGATCCCATTGTTATAAAACATAACACATAAACTTTAATTGTTTAAATACTAAATGCGGAAATACACAAAACATAATTTAAAAGACTTTAAACAACGTCATCCTCGATCTTCCAGCAGTCCATTCAATCCATTCATCCTCAACACATATGCCAAGCTGCCACGAATCTTTCCCGCCTTCCATGATCATTTTCCTGCATCAAGCCAAAAATAAAGGAATAAGCCTAATGCCTAGCAAGGAAAATCTACTAACAACATATATCATAAACCATAAACATAAGACTATATCATAAACATATACTATAAAACATATGACTATAAAAACGTATATCATATAGGACTACAATATTAATGGCCATTAACTCATTTACATGGCATGTGATAAAACCATCTAGGTCCTCTGTCTACTAATCGAGGTAGGTTAGATCACAACTATAGTATATGATAACTCATCTAGGTCGTCTGTCTACTAATCGAGGTAGGGTAAATCATAACTCTAAACCATGAAAATGATAAAAATTCTTGGGGCTTGCTATCTAAGCAAGTCATATGCCCAATCGACTACAAAACATATTTATACATATACATATACATATCACAGCATAAAACATACCATAACATAAGCAAATAAACACATATAATCTAACATATTTTCCTTACCAAAAACCGGGATATGGAGACAAGAACGGGATTTGGAACACTCCTAAAACCAACAGTAAAATCGTGAGTTTCTAAAGAAAAGGGATGAAAAAGATAACTAAACAATCAAAGAAGAAACTTACCGAAAAGAACCTTAAGTTTCAAGAAACTTAAACACCTAACCAAGAATCATAAACAAGAGCTAGGATCTGAAAGAAAACTAAAGAACTATGAAGAACTGAACTTAAGGATAAGAATACCTTGGATAGCTATGACTTTGATCTACACCTCAATACCGAAATAACACTATATCTCACTTCCCAAGTGTTTAGAAAAGCTTAGATTGGAAAAGCTTTTATCCCAAAACCCAAGTATTTCTCTCTATAGTAATCTTAGCAGCTTGGAGGCTCTGAACAAATTCTTGAAGAATGAAGAAAATGGCTGAGTACTAGGTCCTATTTATAGAGTTCAAGGAGTGAAACTAACCCCTTTTAGTTTGAATAAATAAATGAATATAAAATGAAAAAAATTTGAATTTTCGTTCAACGGATTCCCAGAACTCGGTCAAAATTGTTCAAAGGTAGGTCCAAGTGGTTAAGGCTGTTTTCAAATTTAAAATCCCAAACTTTCAAAATAAATGCACCAGGGGTGATATATCGCCTACCCTGGGCAATATATCACCTAGACCATTTTCTCGAGCCCCGTTCGTTCGTTCGTGCAAAGTCGACGTGTTTCCAGTATCTCCCGTTGGCAATATATCGGCCCTGATAGCTGTGATATATCGACATACGTTGATATATCAAACACATATTTGTTCTTTTTCAGCATATTTTGAATTGATTAAACAACTTTGACGGAGTCAAAACGTGATCCTAACAGCTGCTGGAAGGTTCTAGAACTTCTAGATCTTTCTTTTAATTAATCTATTCATCAATAATACTTAAATCCTTAATAAACATGATTATGACAAATGTTGCACTCTTATTAATTCTTTCTAAACCTTAGGTTATAGTAAAAAATATTTCTACGACCAGCAATATTAATCAAAACTTATGTTATAATTAATATTTCTAAACTATAGATTAAACTTATAAAATCCATAACTGTTGCTATAAGTTTCCAACTAAGTCCCGGCTTGAACCAAAATCCAGGGAAACTAACATACTACAAACTACTACTAACCACTACTACTATCTAGCTAAGTAAAATTATGGGACAGTACAAATTCTTAGTTGCCAAATAGAAATTTAAAGAACAATTAATGGTACTTGGAAGATAGTCTTCGAGGGAATGATACTTTACTTATCATATATTACTTGAATCGATTGCGTGCACTTGCGTATATACATATTTTCATGATCATGCACACGCCCCGCCAGTCTTTAGGAACCCTTAACCTTGGCATGCTTTGATACCAAGTTGTAATGCCCTGGATAGCCAAAACTATTACATTGTGTGTTTTAAATAGTGTTAGACTCTCTAGACGAGTCTCGTGGCCATAAACGTGTAACTAAACGTGATTAACAGTTTAGGGTTATGATTAACCATTTCATTAAAATGTTTACGTTTAAAAGGGCTAATAACGGTTCAAAAGTAACAACCAGCCAACCTAAGCGACAAAATAAGGTTTGACCCTAGTTCCTTTGAGAAACCTCGATCGTGGTGGTCGAGCAGCCGCATATGTACACGACGCCGCCGAAGCTCTCCAACTCATGGTTGGTCTAGCTTTCATTTTCCCTTACCTGCACCACATAGCACCCGTGAGCCAAGACTCATCAAGAAAACTTAAACATGCTCATAAGCAGTTAATAACATATCATAGAATCATAATAAGCATGCCTAGAAGAAATAACCCTACTCATGCATGCATTCTATTAAGATAAGTGACTACAGTGTCACACCGAGGCTCGTTTCCATAAATACGTGACCATAGAGTCACCCCGGGGCCACTACCCTAAATAAATGACTAATAAGTCATACCGAGGCCCATTTCCCTAGGATAGAGGACTATAGAGTCACCCCAGGACCCACTGCCCTATCATCTGTATAACTAGCCTTAGAGCTGGCCCAGCGTACCTGGCGTAGCTTTCTTACCTTAGGTCCAAGCACAAGTTAATTAGCAGTGACTCCCAACCACGATCCCATCCCGAGCCCTAGCGATACCCTAGTCACAACCATAATAAGTGATATCCATCAATATTGAATAAATAAAGACTTCTGGGCCGAGTCCTAGTCTCCGGAACCTCGAATTCTACACAACAGGGTAGTAGAATCCTTCCCAAGCCCTTAGGTTTGAGTTCCCACCACTCAAAACCTACTTTGGCCAATATTTCTCATTTGAGCTGCGTCACCCCTTATTAAGTGTCGTGGCTCTCCACAGTCAGAGAGACCAACCCTCAATTTCACTAGACACGCGCTGCAGCACAACCTGCCTAGCGCGAAGGCGGTTTGAGGCACTCCTCTGTTCTCTGGGTTCATGAGGGTCGCGACGCCGCCTTGCGAACCCAGTTTTTCAAACATTTTCCCAGAGCCAATTCTCCAAAATTCACCCCAAAGCAATACCAAACCCATAATTTAGTCCCAAAACATCATCAATACATTATGAACATCAAAACCCAACCTTAAACTTAACAAACTCTCCTCCCAAAATAAAACTCAAACCTTGAGTTCCAAAACTCAAAACACTATAAAAACCATACCATAATTCAGCAAAACAGAGCTAGGGATCTTACCTCAGCTGTGAATTACGACCCTGAACTGTTTCCTACTCCAATCCCAGCTTCAATCCTCAAATTTCCAAGCTTTTCTTCTTAGAAATTCAAAAGTTTCCCCCAAGTGCAAAGTGAGAGATAGAGAGCAACATGTGAGAGAGAGAGAGAGAGAAAGAGAGAGTTTTGTTTCTTTGTGTTCCTTTCATCTGAGAGGTTCCAAGTGACTAAGTAACTCAAGCTTCGTAAAAAGACCAACCTACCCCTTGCTAAGCCCTTACTCATCTAATGCCCCTAAGGGGAAATCTGTCTTTTGCCACTGTTCCTGCTAATCTTAATTAACGCCTCATAATATCCTATTATCTCAAATATTCTCAGGTAATCACTAAATAATTTTCCATTACTCGATAAATTTTGGCAATGTACTAAATTACTAAAATACCCCTAGGCTCGCTCCGAGCTGGGTATTTGACCCCGTATGACTAAACCGCTAACTTGCTCTCTAGGATCACCCCGTGCGGAATAACTCAAATATATCCACATAATAATGTGGTCTCAATCATAAAACACACACATATATATATATATACAAATATGACATCAACGGGCCAAAATTATGAAAATACTCTTCCAATAAGAAACGGGCCCACATGCATGCTTAATACACCTAAACATGCCAATATAGTCATATTATAATATAACCTACATAATTCATATAATCATACATTTAATCACATAATAATTCAATTAAATAAATTATTTCCCTCCTGGCCCCCTAATCAAGGCACTAAGCCTTATTAGGGAAATTAAGACGTTACAGATGACCAGTGTTGAGATGTTTAGTTACGCTGAGATTTTGGATAAATTTTTGATGAGGAATACATAGAGGGCCACATATGGAAGGATAGTGCTGCAAGAATGGAGGCCAATAGAAATAAGGGCTTCCATGAGGGCAATAAGAGGAAGGCCATGAGGGACAGATTAGTGGCAATAACAAGAGGCCTAGACCCCCAGCCCCGAATGGCAAAAATAATAACAACCATAACCACCACAACAACCATAATAGTCACAACAATGGTCATAACCACGAAAACCACAAAGTTGAGTACCCCAGTTGTCCTAAATGCTCACAGCGACATCTAGGAGACTGTCAAGCAGGCTCCAACAAGTGTTAAAAGTACGGTCAGGCGGGCCATCTAAAGAATAATTTCCCACAATGGAGAGTAGGAGAAGGGCAAGGCAACAATGGTAATCTAGTGCCAGCAAGAGTCTTTGCTTTGACTTAAAAGGAAGCATCCAATAGTAATACCATCATCACATGTCAGCTTCCTATTTCTAGTATGATATGCAGAGTCCTCATTGATTCTTGAGCGACTCACTCTTATGTTGCTATAAATGTAATTGATAAATTGGGATTGCCTTGCAAACTGTTTGAGCATAGTTTTAGTACCATGTTGCCATCAGAAGACATTATGTCGTCAACTAGGTAGTTACAGTTAGCTTCCATAGTAGTTGAGGGCAGAGAGTGCCCAACAAACCTCATAGAGTTAAACATACCACATTATGATGTTATACTTGGCATGGACTAGTTAGCCAAATATGGAGTAATGATAGACTGTCGGAGAAAGACAGAAGAGTTTAGACCTGAGGAAGGGGAACTCTTTCCTTTTAAGGGAGAAATGACGGGATTTCTCAAACCTATCATATTTTCATTAGAAGCTCGAGACATGATGTAGCATGGGTATACATCATTTTTGGAAAATGTTGTGGATAAGTCTAGAGAGACTAAGCTGTAATGCCCCGAAATCCCTAAAGCGGTTTAATGGCTGGATTAGTAGGCCAAGAGGTCCATAACTGTTTAATTATTCCATTAAATGATTATATGCATGTTTATGTGAATTATATTATAATATGATGTTATATGCATGCATGTGAGTCCACATTTGATTAGTATGATATTTTGGTAATTTGGCCTGTTGAGGGCATATTATGTATTCTGGGTGCATAGTGTGGTTTGTGGATGAGATCCCATTATTATGGAGATATATTCGAGCTATTCGACATAAGACGGTCTTATTTTGAGAATTAGCAGTTTTGTCATAACGGGGTCTTTTATTGGGATATTGAGTAATGAGAATGTTATTTGATGATAAATTAGGAGTTATTGAGATCAGGAGGAAATTCTGGATGTTTTAACTATAATGTACCCGGGGGTGTTTTCGGTACCCTGAGCACTAGTTTTTATTTGAGGTTATTTAAGCTTGAAGTAGCTTGTTAGATAGAACGTACGTTAGAAAACCTCTCGTTCTTTCCCGTTAGTTCATTTTTACCGTTTGAGGCATTTTCGAAGAAATCTCGAGTTCTAGGAGTCGGAATCAAGCGAGGATTGAGACATAGCGATCCTAGGAAAGATTAGAAGCTTCTTGACCGAAGGATTTGACGAGAAACAACCTAATCGAAGGTAATTTAAGTTTTGAGTTTTTAGAGTTTCTAAGCTTAGAATTGATTTTTGTGAATCGTTGAGTTTTTGGTTCGCTTGAGCCTTGGGATTTGATTGTTTTGGATCATTGGGAAGCTTGGGAACTTTGATTTGATGATTTGGAAGTGTTTAGGTATGTTTTTGGAGAGTTTGGGATGAAGGAAAATGAGGTTTTTAGCTAGGCTCGTGGTAGGGTCGCGACTCTGTTCTAGGGCGCTGCGACCTAGGCTCAATGAAGGAGGTGGCTTGCTGTCTGAGCAGTTAGGGCTGCGGCGCTTGGCACAGGCAGAGGTGGATTTTGATTCTATTTGGGGGCAGGCCGCGACGCTTAAGGGAATTTTTGGCCTAAATTGTGTTTTAATTATGGGACCTTAAACCTTAGGCCTTGGGATCGTTCCTACTACCCGGTTTAATAGGATTCGATGTTCCAGAGGCTAGGTCTTGGTCTGGGAACCTTTTATTATTCATTTTATTGATGGAATCCCATATTTTGTTATGACTAGGTAAGCGCTAAAGGACTAAAAGTCAGATCGTTCTCAAGGGTCGTTTTTTTATTCATTCTCGCTCGAATCAGAGGTAAGAAAACTGCACCCTGTGTATGTGACATGCATGATTATTATAGAGGCATGTTGGTTGATAAATGTGGACATGGATTGCATATTAAATGATAGCGAATATTGTTTACTTGTATATGGTACTGACTAGTCAGGGACACTGACCTAAGAGTCAGAAACGACATAAGCGTCCTAAACGCAGGGCCGAATGAAGATTAGATCTAATCGATATCAGCATTGAATGACTCTAAGGCATTAATGCTGGATCGACCCTAAGGTCGATGAAACTTATAAGCGCTTGACTAGTCTAAGACTAGTTACTCAGAGCCAGGGCCTAAGGCCTAGGTGACTGCTTGTCACATGGCTAGGGAACAATGTTCCATAGTTATGACTCTAGAGTCATGAGGAAGGTTATGTTGGTGACTATTCATCATGCACCTATCTTGTTTAAGCTAGTGAAAGGTTCACTTATATATTAAGCCCTGGTGGCCCTATCGTCACATGGCTAAAGAAAGTTGTACTTATCTTAGTGACTTTTGTGACTGTCTCTCATCTGTTTTGGATTGAAAGTCCTGAATGATTATTATGATCATTGTTGATATTATATCATGCTATACTGTGTTTTCTTGCTGGGCCTTGGCTCATGGGTGCTATGTGGTGCAGGTAAAGGGAAAGAAAAGCTCACCCAGCCTTGAGTGGAGAGCTTAGGAGGTGATGTGTACATATGCGGCCGCTTGACCACCACGGCCAAGGCGTTCTCAGAGGAACTAGGGGGTTTACCCTATTTTTGCCGCTTAGGTTGGCGAGTTTGTAAATTTGAAACAATAATGACCATTTTGAGTTGTAAATAACTTGTAAATGTTTTTATGGGCCCATGTACAGTTTTATGTACTTAATAAAATATATCATTTCCTTTTTATTGGTTTTCCCACCTTATCCTGTTAATAACACTTAGAAGCACGTTTTTAACCAAAGGACTCGGGTAGCGAGTCAAATTTCCAGTTCACCGTAACTGTTTTGGGGTAACCAGGGCGTTACAACTTTTGAAACCAGAAAATGTTCACATCATTTGTGAGTTCCCGAAGGTGTTTCCTGAGGACTTACCAGGTTTACCCGCGGACAAAGAATCGAATTTGTGATTGAACTTGCACTAGAAATAACACCAATATCCAAGGTACCCTACAAAATGGCACCTGTAGAGTTGAAAGAACTCAAAACCCAGCTACAAGAATTGTTGGATAAGGGGTTCGTACGACCTAGTCATTCGCCATGGGGAGCACCATTTGTGTTGCCGGGAATTAAAGGGTAACGGGATGTGAATTATTGGTGTTTGAGAATATTGAGAATAATGGGAATTAGAGGGCATTAATTATAATTAACGGTATAGGTTGGAAAGGACGATTTTACCCTTGGGAGTGTTTAGAAGTTTTTATTTGACCTAGGGGAAAAATAGTCTTTTCACCCCCAAGATATATATCAGCCTTTGGGTTTAGAAGGCTGTGGAATTGTTAGAAAACAGAGCAACATCAACCTCCTCTCTCTCCTCAACCGTACACCATTTCCCTTTCTTTCTCCCTTTGGAATTTTGAGAGCCAACTTGAGGTAACAAGCTAGGAAATTAAGGTTTGGGCTTAGGGACTTGATTCAGCTATTGAAGGGGATTGAAAACCAAGCTTGGGGTAAGGAAACTCAGCCATGAAAGTCTGGCTATACTCTATTTTCTTTTAAGTTTCAGCTTGTGATTTCTTGGTGGTTAGTTGGAATTAATGGAAGTTTGGTTGGTGTCAAACTTGGGTTTTGATGAGGGTGAGTTGTAGATGATGTTTAGTGGTTGAATTAGGTGTTAGGTTGAGGTTTGGGACTAGTTTGAAGGTTTGGTTTCGAGGGAAACGCAAGGGAAGAAAATCTGACTGTTGCTGGTTTGCGTAATGTGCCGCGGCCTGAGTGTGCTTCTGGGGAAGTTTATGCTTCTGTCTGAGGGTGAGCCGCGGCATGGCTATGGTGAGCCGCGGCCCATCAGGGCATTTTTGGCCAGAAATAGGTTTTTTACTTGGGGATGTTGGCCTTAGGACTCGGGATCGATCCTACTACCCGGTTAAGTGTGGATTGATGTCCCGGAGGCTAGATATTGGTTTGGAAACCTTTGCTTTCATTTTCATTGATGGTATCCTATATTTTGGTTATGACTAGGTGACCGTTAAAGGACCAAAGGACTGATTGTTCTCAAAGGTCGTTTCTTTTATTAATTCTTGCTCGAACCCAAGGTAAGAAAATTGCACCTCATATGTGACATGCATGGCTGTGATTGATGCATGTTGGATGTTGAATGTGAACATTGATAGCATAATGTATGCTTGGAAATTTTTCCCATTTGCATATGGTTATTATTGAGGCATGCTGGATGATTAAGTGTGATGCATGTGATGCACGAGAAACATGTGATTAGGGCATGCCATGAATGATGAATATGAGATTGGTCAGAGCTTGAGTCTCTGTGTTTATGCATGATCATAATTATGCTAGCAATTGTTTAGTAAGCATGCTGAATGCCCTACTCTTGGATAATTGGCATATGGTACACATTGATAGCATTGCTTACCTGTGCATGGTACTGACTAATTAGTCAGATTTGGCAAAGGTGCTAGTATCAACTGTGAAGCTGTGACTCATTAGTCAGGTTCGGCAGTGGTACTGGGCACTGGTCACTGGTCACGTTGCACTAACTCATTAGTCAGAACGGCCTTAGCGTGTATCACACAAGCCAACATAGATTAGATGTAATTGACTATCAGCATTGAATGACTCAAAGAGCATTAATGCCAGACCGACCTCAAGGTCGATGAACATTATAAGCGCTTGAAGGCTAGTGGCTTACCTGGCAGCCACCCTTCCATTTGAATTAGTGACTTGCTTGTCAGTCACTCAGTATGGTTTACCAGAACCTGTTGAAGGCTAGTGGCTACCCAACAGCCACTCTTCCTTTTGAATTAGTGACTTGCTTGTCCGTCACTCAGTATGGTTTACCAGAACCTATTGAAGGCTAGAGGCTTACCCAACAACCACCCTTCCATTTGAATTAGTGACTCGCTTGTCGGTCACTTAGCATGGTTTATCGGAACCTCAAGTGTTGCGACACTCATCTGATTAGGATTGACTTGATAGTCCTCCAATCAGAAGGCCAGGATTTCTTATCCTGGATACCCCAGCATTTGTTTGAATTCATTTGCATGTTGAATAGATCTATGAATGCTAGGCATGCCAGATATGATTTGATATTATGATATGACTGTTTATGAGCATATGAGTTTTCTTGCTGGGCTTCGGCTCACGGGTGCTTTGTGGTGCAGGTAAGGGCAAAAAGAAGCTGGGCCATCATTGAGTTGGAGAGCTTAGGTGATGACGTGTACATATGCAACTGCTTGACTAATACTTGGACGAGGTTTGAAAGTGGAACTAGGGCTGAACCTTATTTTGCCGCTTAGAACGGCCTGTTGTAAACACTTTCTTGTAATAAACTGTGAAATTATATTTTTGGGATCCCAATGTATACAGTAAATGTTCTAGTGAAACGTTATATCTTAACCAAAGTTTTTAACCCCTAAACTGCTAATCATGCTTAGTTACATGTTTATGGCCAAACAACTCGATTAGCGAGTTTAGCACTGTTTGCAATGTGCACTGTAGCGGTCCCTGGAGTTGGGGCGTTACAAGTTTGATGCTCAATAGACTACGAGAGCACCAAATCTATGCTAAGTTCTCTAGTGTGAATTTTGGTTAGAACAAGTGAGTTTCCTAGGGCATATAGTGTCTAAGAATGGAATAGTAGTGGACCCATCAAAGATCGAGGCTATTAGAGACTGACCCCAACCCAAGAATGCCTCAAAGGTTCGAAGCTTATTAGGGTTAACGGACTACTATCGGAAGTTTGTTGAGGGTTTCTCCAAGATTGCCACACTCTTGACCAACCTAACTCGCAAACACAAAAAGTTCACATGGACAGAGAAGTGTGAAGATAGTTTTCAGACTATGAAAGATAAGTTGATCTTTGCACCGATCCTTTGTGTTCCTATAGAGGGAGGGAAGTTTTTGGTGTATTATGATGCATCTAAGAACAACTTGGGGTGTGTGTTGATGCAAAATGGGAAAGTGGTAGCCTACGCCTCGAGATATCTCAAGGACTTTGAGCAGAGATACCTTACCCATGATCTTGAATTAGCAGCAGTGATGTTTGCACTAAAAATATGGAGGCATCACCTTTATGGAGATAAGTGTGAGATATACACCAATCATAAAATTCTGAAGTACTTCTTCACCCAAAAAGAACTGAATATGAGATAATGGAGGTGGTTAGGATCAGTAAGGGACTATGATTGCAAAATTCTATACCACCCAGGCAAGGCCAATGTGGTGGCTGATGCATTGAGTACGTGAGGACATGGAAGTGTCTCATCTTTGAGTACAACAGAGGCGCCTTTGCAGAAGGAAATTATTAACATTGGTATTGAGTTAGTAACAGGAGGCCTAACAAACCTCATTCTACAGTTCTCCCCATTAGAACAGATCAGAGACCTTCAGAAGGTTGATGAAGGCCTAATGAAGCAAAAGGCTTTGGTACAAGAGAATGATAGCGATGACTTTGCTATGTCTAACATAGGATTGTTGTGATATAAGGATAAGATCTATGTGCCTAACAATGATGAGATTAAGGCAAGTATTATGAAAGAGGCGCATACAACACCCTATTCCTTACATCCAGGGTCGAATAAGATGTACCAAGACCTTAAAGCATTGTATTGGTGGCCTAGAATGCAGAAAGATGTTGATGAGTTTGTTGCCAGATGTTTGACATGTCAGCAAGTGAAATAAGAACACCAAAGGCCAACAGAGCTACTTCAACCACTTTACGTTCTGGAACGGAAGTGGGAAGACATAGTGATGTATTTTGTGGTATGGTTACCTAGGACCACAAAATAGCACGATTCTGCTTGGGTAATAGTAGACAGGCTTCATAAGTCTGCCAATTTCTGGCCGGTTAAGACCACCTACTCAGTAGACTAGTATGTAGAATTGTATGTTAGCGATATAGTGAGACTTCACGGGGTGCCAAAGTCGATTATCTCTGACAGATGGTCATTATTCACATCGAACTTTTAGAAGGGATTGTAGAAAGTAATGGGTACAAGGTTGAAATTCAATATAGCTTTTCATCCATTGACCGATGGGCAGTCTGAGAGGACTATTAAGATTTTAGAAGAAATGTTGAGATGTTGTGCTTTGAACTTTTTAGAGTCTTGGAGCCGATACTTACCCCTAATGGAGTTCTCCTATAACAATATTTATCTGTCCACTATTGGGATGACTCCCTATGAGATGCTTTATGGGCGCAAATGTAGATCTCCCTTGCACTGGGATGAGGTTAGGGAGAAGCAGATTTTAGGCCCTGAGGCTATTAGGGAAGCCAATGAAGTGATTGAGAAAATTCGCCAAAGGATGCTTACTGTTCAAAGTAGGCAAAAGAGCTACGGAAACCTTAAGATAAGAGACATTGATTTTTCAGTTGGCAAGCTTATGTTATTGAGAGTCTCGCCAATAAAGGGTGTTATGCGTTTTGGGAAGAAAGGGAAATTGAGTCCAAGATTTATAGGTCCATTTGAGATTTTGGACAGAGTTGGGTAAGTTGCATACCGTTTAGCACTACCCCTAGCATTAGCTTAAACGCATAACGTCTTTCATATCTCAATGTTGCGTAAGTACGTGTCAGGCCCCTCCCATGTTTTGAGTTACGAGCTATTGCAGCTGAAGCAGAATCTGAGTTACGATGAACAACCTAATTGTATCATCGAAAAGGGAATAAAGGAAATGAGGTCCAAGAAGATTCCACTAGTTAAGGTCCCGTGGAAGAATAGTACGGAAAGAGAGGCAACATGGGAGTTGGAGGAAGACATGAGAGAAAGATACTCTGAGTTAAGAAGGGCTTCTTGTAGCACACCAACTTTTTATTTTATTTTAATTGTTTATTTATATTAATTTAATTGTTAAATGTTAAGTGTTAGAATTTTATTTTAAATTATCTGAATTATGTGAATTAAAATTTAATTGTTTTATTTTGTTAAATTGTTTATGAGATTTGATTGTGTGCACCAAGGTGCATGGTTAGAAGAAATGCACCCCAACACTTGTGGGTGTGCATGTGCATGATTGCATAGTGAGCATGCAATAGTTAATTCACATGCATTATTCTTTTATCTATGGTTTAGTCCCTTTTTTATATTTGTATTTAATTAAGAAAGGGAAATAATGGAAAATTACAAGAAGAGGAAAAATAGATGAGTGGCGTGTGGAAGAGAAGAAAAGAGAGGGAATTTCTTTTCCAATTATTTTAGAATTTAAATCAAATAAAAATAAATAAATAGGGTAAGGCTTTTGATTTGGTTGATTTGTGCTAAGTATGGAAGGTGGAAATATGAGAATCGTAGTGTGAAAAAGGGTAACTATAACCGAGTGTAGAGAGAGAGAATGGGGGAGGATCGTTCAAGGTGTTGACCCTTGATTTGGCCAACGACACGGAGTCAAATAAATGACAACAAAAAAAAGGAAATCAAGAAGAGAATCAAGTGGAAAGACAATGACACAAACGATTTATAGTGGTTTGACCCCAACTAGATGGTAATGACCTACGTCCACTTAGTGTTCTTATTGATACTGATTCCCCATATTGTGATCAATGAACTAGGGTTAACGAGTTTCACAAGCCTTGGAAGGATTACAATTTCGGTGGATAATCACACTAAGCTTTTCTCTCTGAATACAAAGATCAAAAGTTCAAAAATCAAAAAGTCCCCTTCCTTGAGCCATCTTCTTCTTATTTATACGCTCAAGGAGGGTTACATGGGCCACTGTGCCTTAATTACAATTAAGATCAGCGTATCAAGGTAATAAAAGGAAACATAATAAATGTAATTATTACAAGATTGCATATCCCAAAGGAAGCAAATGCAAGTATGCGACCAGACTAGTCGCACCTAATCGCGAGACTTGATGAATCAATAATTATCTGGTCGATGGTCGAACAGGATCCCTTCACTCGAAATCTCCACGTGTAAGAAAATCTTGCCACATCATCAGGAGCCATTTTTGGGTAAACATTTGCCCCCCAAGTTTATTTTACTGCGACCAGCATAAAGTAAACTTAGGTGATCGACCTTTCGCATGCCCCACCAAATCTGTCAGAGCCATCCATGCCTTCTCAAAAAAGGCAACCAATCACATCATTGCAGTTTCCCAAAAGTGGACTGATGGATATCACACTTACCCATGCCTTGGGAAGTTACCCCTCATGATTGCTTAGGTAAATGCATCTTACTCAATATAAGTACCCCTTCAAAATTACTTTTTACCTTTTACTCTTTCCTCAAGAACTCTGAAGAACAAGACACAAAAGTTCAGGAATTCGGACAATCCTTCACAATTTGTGGAGCTTCTACCCAGAGACTTGCCTTAACATTTCAGACATTTACTTCGAAATTCATCCAAGTAAGTTCCTCAAACCTTTCTTTCTTTGAGATGCCATGCACCACCCGTTTCATGTCTGTTGTTCTTGAATGTTTTTTGAAAAAATTCCTTCGGGGTAAAAAGGGCATGTTGATCTAAGCTTAATATGACAGGAAAATAGCACTTTGCTGGGGTTAGGAATCAGTTTGGTAGTTTGGATTATTGATTTAGGGCGTAAAATTGAAGTAAAAATTTAATTTTTAAGCTTGTAGAAAAATTGGGTTTTTCCCGCCCCTTCAGAGTCAGAAAAGTTTTTCCTGAAAAACTTTTCACTTCTGCTTTTTGATCCATTTTCCAAACTGTTCGCATAGAACCTAGTGTTTTTGTTAGAATGTTGCTGGTTGTATAAAAGCTTAACTTTTATACATGAGCGACGTTATTCAAACTTTCACACTTCTTGATCTTTTGGCCGTAGATTCTCATCTCCCCTTCTCTGCTCGCAGATTTTTATGTACGATCCGTGGGGAGGTGAGAGGCCAATCGACAACAACCTGCTTGCCCAGCTGCTTGAGGACGAAGAACAGCCTTCGTTGATAATCCGGGAAATTCCTTTCTCTCGCAACCCTTCAAATAATCCCCCGACCAGCTTACAAAACATGGGTTGAGTAAAACATACCGCACAAAAGAACAAGAAAACAACCCGTTCCTCTGTCAAACAACCTGCTCCTTAGGCTGAAAATCCTTTGATCAGACCTCCACCCGAAAACACACCCCAACCAGGAATCCAAATAAAAGCCCAACTTCAGGATGCCCTTCGACCAGAGGTCAAATGGAACGTGGTACCTCCTAGCCATATTATTGTTAGGATGGTTGGGAACTATCTAAAAAAATACGGACTTTTTGGGATATCCCTAACTAAACCTTCCATCGACCAACAGGCAAACCTGCCTGGGGGCGCCTACAGCGCCTGGTCGAGATTCCATATTGAGGCAGGGGCAACCTTGCCTCTTCATCCATTCTTCCAAGGGGTGGCCAATTATTTCGAGGTCGCCCCCTTCCAAATCACCCCAAACGGATATAGAATGCTTTCTACTCTCTATATCCTATACAGCCACAAGAAATGGCCTGTGCCTACACTGCATGAGATCAATTACCTATTTGATCTCAAGTACAACCCCAACCACAACAACACGGGGTTCTTCCACTTCTATCACCAAGAATTGGCTCGCACCTTCCTGAGTGAGACTACCTACAAGTCCAATGTAGGAAAGTACCTCCAGGAGTACTTTTTAACAACTAATCTGGTCACCAACATTCTGGCCTTCACCCAAGGAGGTCATTTCTTTTATCCTCTGATCGCTTACTTTCCTTTAGATTTTCTGTACATTCTTTAGAATCTTAGCATTCTTCAGGTCCATGGCGCCGACCAACTCCTACTCTAGAAATGGAGGTACGAGCAGCTTCTCTGGCCAGCATGAAGGACATAGAAAAAAGTGTCAAAGAGCTGGTCACAGAAGACAATTTGAGGCTCGTTGGCCTTTTGGCCCCTCACCAGGACGTGAGGCAATCAACTGCAGGGAATGCCACTAGTGGAGAAGTTCCCAACCAGAACCAAGATGTGTCACAACCTCCGAGAAGGCCAATGGGAGTGACCATTAGGGAACCCTCCAGCACCTCGCGAGTAGTTAACGTCCCTGCTCCTTTGGGAAAGGGCAAAAAGAAGGGTCGCGACCTATGCCTATTCTCGAATCTTCAGATGAGAACGGTACTATCTTCTCACTTTTAGACAGTTTGCCTTTTCCCTGTCATTTATTTGACGGGGATGGCAACTTTAAGTACACTCCCAATTTAAATTCAGATTTCTTCCAGGCAGTGAGTGAGTGTAGCGGTAGTGCAGTTAATAATGTAGCGACCAGTAGTTGTAGCTCAGGTATTTTACTTATGATTTCCCTGCTCTTATTTCCTTGATGTAGTGAGTACATCTATTCATATTGTCTAACTGTTCGTATGTTTTCTTACTTGCAGATATGTCATCTGAAGATATGTTCAACCTCTACAGTGCACCTGCCGCACCTTCGAGCAGGAAGAAGGAGAGCTGGTCGCACCAAGGGGAAAGCAGCAAGAATCCCCATCCAAAAGAGCTCGAACTGGGGACTCTCCAGCAGCAGTTCCTTCAAAGAAAACAACACCCCCTCCATCTCCTCTCGACTGGACATCTCCCCCAGCACCAGTCGACTAGAACCCTCCTCCACCAACACCCGCCGACCAGACACTTCCCGACCAATCTGGAGATGTCCTGACAAATTTCGTGGTTAGCTCGACCAAAGAGAGGATGACCAAACTTTCAAGGAACAAGCCCAGCCAAGAGGCCATTATCAGCACGAACTCCATGGAGGCCGACCAGATAATAAACCGAGCGCTGAACGAAATAGCCAATGTAAGCTGCTATATGTTGCTGAACTTTATTTATTTATCTTTGTCATTTTCTGCCATCACGTTATCTTTTTATCTGATTGTAGGGAATACTGACCATGATTTCCAGCTGGCGCCGCATGGGGACTTTGGTTACCCAACTCAAAGAATCCGATGCCAAACATGCTAAGGAGGTCAAGGCGCTCGAGGGGAAAAACGCAGAGCTGCTCAATCAGAAAAATAAGACAGCTGAAGAACTAAAGACATTCCAAGACACATGTAGTTTTTAGTTAGCTGGAATGTCTTTAGTTCTTCAGCTAAAGACATTACTTGTTTTTCTTTCTTTTAAACCTGTAGTTTTAAGACACATGAACTACGGTTTATGATGTCAAGACAATTTTTATTGTTGCACGGGCAGCTTTCCTTTTAAAGGAAAATTACATCCGTGCAATGAATGCTCGCGGTGTAATGGATTTCACTTTTGATATTATAATATTTGCATTCTATTATAACATATGTTCGCATGATCGAACTCAGCATAACACTTTGGTTTGATTTAACAAAATATCAAAATTTTGAAAAATACTCTAAGTACCGTAGTATGCTTTCACTTATTTTGCTCGTGTGTTTACATACTTGTTGATATGCTTTGCTTACTAGATACCTTATATGCCCCCTAAGTGATTAATGAGCTTTAGGTCCTTGGTCACTTGCCTTGACCAAAACCTGTTCGAACATTTCTGCTCGTAATAGAGATTTTAGAATGATAATTTAGCAAAACAACACACGTAATGAGCAAATACTTGTAATAAATACAATAGTTTGGAAAGATTGACTGGCTGTACACAGTCTCTTTTATTTCTCGTAATAGATGGACAATCGTGTCTGTACGAGTGATCAAAAATATGATCTTACACTTTTAAGCGATTAGTCACAAGAATGACTAACCCTTGTTCGTAACTTGTAAAAAGTAAAATTAATACAAGCCAATTCATTAAGAAGAATTGTTTATTGATAGTACTTGCACAGGTGTTCTCCATTCCAATAGCGAGGAATGAGATCTCCATTTAAGCGAGCAAGTTTATAAGTGCCTAGATGGAGGACTTCTTCGATTTGGTACGGTCCTTCCCAGTTAGGTCCGAGTACTCTAGCAGCTTGATCGCGGGTGTTAAGAAAAACTCTTATAAGTACCAGATCTCCCACATTAAATTTTCTTTCACGTACTTTAGAGTTGAAATACCGGGCGACCTTTTGCTGGTAAGCTGCTACTCGAAGCTGGGCTTCCTCGCGCCTTTCATCAACCAAATCCAAAGATTCCATTAATAACTGGCTATTAGAGCCTTGATCGTATGTCATCCTCCGATGCGATGGCGGATCTAATTCAACAGGCAACATAGCTTCATATCCATAGGCCAAGGAGAATGGAGTATGGCCTGTTGTTGTTCGATGGGATGTTCTGTACGACCAGAGGACTTCAGGCAATTGCTCCGTCCATGCCCGCTTTGCTTCTTCAAGCCTTTTCTTCAGAGTATCTTTCAGTGTTTTATTGAAAACTTTGACTTGTCCATTTTCCTGCGGGTGAGCAACTGAAGAAAAGCTTTTGATAATTCCATGCCGCTCGCAAAAATTCCTGAACATATCACTATCAAACTGTGTGTCATTGTTTGAGACAATTTTTCTTGGTAATCCATAGCGACACACTATGTTCTTGACCACAAAGTCCAGCACTTTCTTGGTCGTTATGGTTGCAAGTGGCTTAGCTTCGACCCACTTTGTGAAGTAATCGACAACTACCACGGCGTATTTGACGCCACCTTTTCCTGTGGGCAAAGACCCAATTAGGTCTATTCCCCATACTGCGAATGGCCACGGACTTTGCATCTACTTTAGTTCATTAGGGGCTGCTCGCGGAATCTTGGAGAATCTCTGGCACTTGTCGCATTTTCGAACAAATTCCATCGAGTCTTCATTCATGGTTGACCAGAAGTATCCTTGCCTTAGGATCTTTTTCGATAAACTCTGCACCCCAGCGTGATCTCCGCAGAAACCTTCATGGACCTCTCGCATCGATTATGTTGTCTTTTCCTTTGAGACACACCATAGGAGCAGCATTGAGTACCCCCTTCGGTACAGGATTCCGTCGACCAGTATAAACCGAGCAGCTTGCCTCTGGAGGGTCCTTGCTTTGTTTCTGTCCATAGGCAACACTCCATGCGTCAGGTACTCTATGAAAGGTGCCATCCACGTATCTGCTGTCTGAATTGCTAGAGAAGTTTCTTCTATGTTGATGCTTGGTGTGGTCAGTCGCGCAACGGACACTATGTTTAGCGTGTTGGCATCCTTCGCACTTGCTAGTTTTGCCAAGGCATCAGCGTTTGAGTTCTAGTTGCGAGGTACTTGCTGGAGAGTATAGCTTTCAAACTGTGCCAAAAAATCTTTTGCTTTATTCAAATAAGCAACCATCTTCAGACCTTGAGCTTGATATTCTCCAGTAATTTGATTAACCACCAACTGGAAGTCACTATATATTTCAAGCGACTTTATGTTCATGTCTCTGGCTAATCGTAACCTGGCGAGCAGTGCTTCATACGATACTTCGTTGTTAGACGCAGTGAAGTCAAATTTGATTGTGCAGTGGAATCGATGTCCTTCAGGCGTCACCAAAATTACTTTGGCTCCAGCGTGGTGCTCATTAGAAGAACCATCTGTAAACAACTTCCAAGAGGGAGTTTGGCTTTGAGGTTCAGGATCTTTTGTCAGCTCACTGTCTGGAAGCCTAGTGAGCTCTACGACGAAGTCGGCCAGAGCTTGTCTTTTTACCAATGCTCGTGGTAAGTAAGAGATTTCAAACTGCCCAAGTTCAACCGCCCATTTCAATAATCGGCCTGCGGATTCTAGCTTTTGTAGAACTTGCCGTAGAGGCTGATCGGTTAAAACTGTGATGGGGTGAGCTTGGAAGTACGGCCGCAACTTTCTGGAGGCTAAAATCAAGCAGTAGGCTAATTTTTTAATAGGCGAATACCGCAGTTATGCTCCTATTAGCCTTTTGCTTACATAATAAACAGCTTTTTGCACATTTTCCTCCTCTCTTACCAAGAAAACACTAGCAGCATATTCTGTGATCGCCAAGTAGATGAACATAGTTTCTTTTTTGACCGGTTTAGATAGAATCGGTGGCTGCGACATGTGAGACTTTAAGGCCTAGAAAGCCTGTTCGTACTCCTCCGTCCATTCAAATTTCTTGTTGCCTCTAAGTAGATTAAAAAACGGGACGCACTTGTCCGTCGATTTGGAGATAAATCTACTTAGAGCAGCGATTATCTCGGTTAAACTTTGAACATCTTTTATTTTTGTTGGTGATTTCATATCGACAAGGGCCTTGATCTTTTCAGGATTAGCTTCAATTCCTCGTGAGTTTACTATAAATCCCAAAAATTTCCTTGATTCAACTCCGAAGGAACACTTGAGGGGATTCAGCCTCATCTGATACTTGTTCAAGATGTTGAAGCACTCTTGCAAGTCCCCTATGTGTTCTTCTGCCTTCTTTGAATTAACTAGCATGTCATCAACATATACTTTCATGTTTGTGTCGATCAAATCTTTGAACATGTGATTGATCAGTCGCTGGTAAGTCGTAGCAGCGTTTTTCAAACCGAAGGGCATTACTTTGTAACAGTAAAGCCCTACATCGGTCTGAAAGCTAGTGTGATCCTCATCAGGTGGGTGCATACTGATTTGGTTGTACCCAGAGTATGCATCCATAAATGACATAATCTCGTGCCATGAAGTGGCATCGATCAGCTGGTCAATCCTTGGGAGTGGGAAACAATCTTTCAGGCAAAGGTCTGTGAAATCAACGCATGTTCTCCATTTTCCATCCGGATTGGGTACTAGTACGGGATTAGAGACCGACAATGGATAAAAAGCTACCCTGATGAATCTATTCTCCTTTAGCATCTCGACTTCTTCCTTTAAATATTTTGATCTATCTTTGTCGAGCAGCCTTCTTTTCTGTTGTACTGGTGGAAAACTTTTATCTATGTTCAGGACATGGTTGATGACGGCCGGGTCTATTCCAACCATGTCTTTATGCAACTAGGCAAAGACTTCCTGGTTCTTCTTAAAAAATTCCACTAGTTTTTGTTTTGTTGTTGTCTATAAGATTTTATCGACTTTCACAACCCTGGTCGGATCTGCTTCATCGAGTTGGACCTCTTCGAGGTCCTCGATGGGTCCTACTTCTTCATCAAAATCCCCAAAGCGTGGTCCAAATCTCTATCCTTGCTTTGGGCAACACCCTATTTGGTGACATAATCACCTGAATGGGCTTGTATTGCATTGGCCATCTGCAACTCTTTTCTGGCGGCTTCCCTCGATCCACCTTTCTTCGCCTTAGATATCGAGGAGTTGTAGCACTCCCTCGCTTCTCGTTGGTTTCCCAACATGCATCCTACCCCTGCGTCAGTTAGGAATTTCATGGCAAGGTGCCAAACTGAGGTCACAGCTCGCAGGTCGACCAGAATAGGCCTTCCAATTACAGCATTGTACGCGGAAGGACAATCACCTACAATAAAAGTAGTGAGTAATGTCCTATTCGCAGGCGCAATTCTTGCTGTAATTGGGAGCCTAATTGACCTTGTCGGCACGAGCCCTTCGCCAGAAAAACCATATATGGTTTGGTTGCACGGCTCTAGGTCCTTGACAGACAACTTCATCCTCTCCAGTGAAGATTTATACAAGATGTTAACCGAGCTCCCTGTGTCAACTAAAACCCTTTTAACCATCATGTTGGAAATTTGGATGTCCACAGCTAGCAGGTCCGAATGTGGGAATCGTACATGCTAAGCATTATCTTTAGAGAAAGTTACCAACTCCTCCTCTGTTCGAGCTTTTTTAGTTGCTCGATCCTCCACACTCATCATCTCGATGTCTTAGTCGCAGCGTAAGGTCCGAGCGTACCGCTCCCAAGCCTTCCCACTATCTCCTGCAAGGTGTGGACCGCTACATATGGTGAGTAACGTACCTGCCACAGGAGCTGGCTGTAAAGGTGGCGAGCGTTGGCGTACAGGTGCCTGCTCGTTGCCTCCTTGAGCCTCTCACTGAGAACCTTTTGCGGCTCGTACGTACCTCCTTAGGTGTCCCTGTCTGATAAGGAACTCAATCTCATCCTTCAACTAGTTACACTCATTAGTGTCATGACCGTAGTCGTTGTGAAAACGACAAAATTTTGTTGTATCTCTCTTGGAGATATCTTTCCTTATAGGTACTGGTCGCTTATAAGAGACATTGGAGTTGGTCGCCTGGTAGGCTTCTGCTCTGCTCTCGACAAGGGCCATATAGTTGGTGAATCTTGGCTCATACCTATTGCCTTTGGGGCATTTATTTTCAGACGTTGATGGCTCGTTGTTCGCCCTTTTTCCAGCGTTTTTACCATTCCTGTTCTCGTTGCCTTTGTCGTTGCCATTGGGTTTATCCGACCCATTGATGACTTTGGCGGGATTTGCCTTTGGTCCCTTGTCTTTTGCAGGCGATTTCCCCTCGTTGGCAATCGTATCCTCGAGCTTGATGTATCGATCAGCTCGATCAAGAAACTCCGGGGTACTCTTTACCCCATTCTTTCTTAGGCTGTTCCAGAGTGGAGAATGGCGCCTTACCATAGCAGTTGGGGCCATCATTTTTCCCTCGTTGCCCATTGTTTTAGCTGCAGTAGCTACTCACATGAAACGCTGGATGTATTCCTTTAAGGGCTCTCCCTCCTTCTGTCGTATCTCGACTAGCTGGTTGGCCTCAGTGGGGTGTACGCGACCATCGTAGAATTGCCCGTAGAATTCTTTCACGAACATTTCCCATGATACTATACTAGCAAGAGGGAATTTAAAGAACCACTCCTGAGCAGCGTCAAATAGGGTGGCGGGGAAGATCCTCCAGTGGGCATCGTCCGACACCTTCTAGATGTCCATCTGTATCTCAAATTTGTTTACATGAGATACTGGGTCCCCATACCCATCGAAATTTGGCAGTACCGACATCTTGAACTTGCTGAGAGTTTCTGCTACATCAATCCTCTGTACAAACGGAGTACCTCTCCTCCGATCATACTCGATGTGGGATGTCCGACTTCCCACCAGCTGCTGGACAACTTGATTTAGTGCATCAATTTGGGCTTGTATAGCATCCAGGATCATTGGGGCGACTGGTGCCGAAGGAGCGTACTCATCGTGCCTCTCTGCGCCTTTGCTCGCTAGCGCCCAGCCGATCAAAGACGTTATGCTGTCTAGGATGCCCACCAACATTTTGGCTCGTAGGCCTATTTTCTCTTGGTGGGGGGTTCCTTTCTCCACCTCTTCCTTCATGCCCCCGACCAGCATTTCTTCTGCCGGAGTCGGCTTCATTATAATCATGGCCGTCCCTAAAATGCGACCAACTATAGTGCGACCGGCTGGTCACGCTGTTTCCTCCTCTAGCTGGCATCTCCCGAGCGTTAGGGCGAGGCCTACATTGGTCAGTGGGTCCCCATGCATTATTGTGTCGTGGGGGTCCCCTGACCGTAGAGCCTGACTCATCGTGCCTTTTGTTAGCAGAGGGACGTTGCCTCTACTCGATGGATTTGGCTCATTGGCCACTGGGCGTCTAGGGCTTCGGGGAGGCTGCTTGACCCTATTCTGCCTCTAGCGGTGGGGATTGCCTCGACTAGCTTGAGAAGGTGGCTATTGTTCAAGATCCTGAATTGGGATATCCTATTGAACAACAAGTGGTTGCTCCGGCCTTTGGGGGCTTGCTGGCTGAAGCGGAGGACTTGGATTTGGGGCCCGTTGTGGTGGTGCATTTGGTGGCTGATCCGGTTAAGAAGCCGATGCAGTTTGTCCCCTAGCCAACTAAATGGATGCTTCTAAAGTGGCTATGGCATCTCTTTGCCGGTGGTCCATGTCTGCCTGCCGCTCATTCAGCTCCTGACGCTAACGTTCGATTTCCCTCTATTGTAGCACCAAGGTCTCTGCCGCATTCTCTTGATTGGCCCTCAGATTGGCCAACTCGTCCTACAACACACTCAGTGTTGTCCTCAGCATTTCAGAATCCATTTCTTCCTCCTCAAAATCCAAGTGTGGCTCATTTTCAGTCACATTTGGAGGAGGAGGCTGAGTAGATGCAGTGCCAGAAGTCTGCCCAGCTTTCTTGGATGTCTTGGCCATTTGATCTTCTTGAGGTTTCAGATTAATTCTCTCAATGAAAGCACCAAAATGTTGACCCTTTATTTGGCCAACGACACGGAGTCAAATAAACGACAAAGAACAAAAGGAAATCAAGAAGAGAATCAAATGGAAAGACAATGACACAAACGATTTATAGTGGTTCGGCCCCAACTAGATGGTAATGACCTACATCCACTTAGTGTTCTTATTGATATTGAATCCTAATATTATGATCAATGAACTAGGGTTCATGAGTTTCACAAGCCTTGGGAGGATTACAATTTCGGTTTATAATCACACTAAGCTTTTCTCTTTGAATACAAAGATCAAAAGTTCAAAAATAAAAAATTCCCCTTCCTTGAGCCCTCTTCTTCTTATTTATAGGCTCAAGGGGGGTTACATGGGCCGATGGGCCTTAATTACAATTAAGATCAGCATATCAAGGTAATAAAAGGAAACATAATAAATGTAATTATTCCAAGATTGCATATCCCAAAGGAAGTAAATGCAAGTATGCGACCAGACTGGTCGCACCTAATCGTGAGACTTGACGAATTAATAATTATCTAGTCGATGGTCGAACAGGATCCATTCACTCGAAACCGCCACGTGCCAGCCATGTGTAAGAAAACCTTGCCACGTCATCAGGAGCCATTTTTGGGTAAACACAAGGGATGAGGGAAAAGGAGATTTGGTTTCCATATTTGTGTTGTTGACTTATCCTTTGAGTTGGCACCATTACTCCAAGGAGATTTCAAGGAAAGAATTAAGGAAATAAGATTTGGGTAGTTTCCATTTCCTATTAGCTTGGGGTTTTGGCCACTAGGGCCTTTACAAAAGCAAGGAAAACATGAGGGCTCCCATTTTGGTGGCTGGCCAAATACCTAGAGAGAGAAGGGAGTTGGAAGTGTGAGGCTTAAAGAGAGAACGAGAGAAAGAAAGAGGAGGAGGAAGAAGAGGTCTCAACACCCTAGGGGTCTTGAGGTGCTAAAGGATTGAGCATTCTAGTGTATTCTTGAACACTATAAGGAGGCTCGTTGTGAAGTGCCCCGCACTTTACTTTTGCTTGGACTTGAGGTAAGGAAGTTAGCTAGAATTTCTATGCATTATGTTATGAAAAGTATGAGGAAATATGTTGTAAGGGCTATTATGTTATGAAAAGTATGAGCTATGGTAAGTTATTATGTTATGAAAAGTATGAGCTTGGTAAGCTATTGTGTTATGAAAAAGTATGAGCTATTATGTTATGATATGAGTTGTTTCTATAAATGCTTGTATGTTGTATAAAAAACAGTAGGTTGTTAGTGTGCTGAACACGACACAACAAATGAGTTACTAACGATATGACGTAACTCATAGGGCGAACGCGCCGAGATTATTCCAGGACCAAAGTTCCTATTTACCTCATAGAGGAGGATTTACTAGTTTATGCTTTATTGGTTCCCTCATGACGTGACATGGATAATAGGGGTGCCATGATCACACGAAGTATGATTATGCTTATGTTTTATGAAATTTTATGATTATGATGTGATTATGATTTTTTGTGATATGCTATGAGTTTACGATATGAATGTTGATTGCTTTGTGTTTCTTGTAAATTTTTGTATTTTATTTTTACTTCCTTATTGAGCTTTTAGCTCACCCCCTTTTAGGTAGACAATAGGGTTTCTTCTTGGCACGCACTGTGATGTGAGGAGTTCCAATGTCTAGGCATGTATGACACGAGGCATCCATGGGCGATTAATGATCTAGATGAACGACAAGAAAGTTTATGAACTTTTATGTTATGGTTTATGTTTTCATTACATCATAGTGGGACTTTATATTTATTTTATTTTCAAGATTGCATAAAGACACTATATTTTTATTTTAAACTATTGGACGCAAATTGTATGTTTTGACAAGGCCCCACTGAACTTTTTTCTCTAAAATGATATTTTCTAATAAATATGAATTGAGTGACATTTTTACAAAGTAAATAGTTTAGGGCATTTTTACATGGTGATAGGTGACATATTGCCACACAGGCAACATGTCGCCTAGTACCAAGTGATGTGTCGCTTGGTACATAACTGCTCATATTTTGAGTTGTTTTGAACGATTCAAATAACTCATATACTTCTCAAATCATCCATTAATCAAGTCAATAAATGCCAATTAAAGAATGGTACGTAATAACCAAGATGTTGGTGGATGTCTTTCAAATTCAAAGAGAGTGAAAAATCTATAAATAGAGGTCATTTGGATACTTGAGAAAATAACATACTTATCCTTTGAGCACTAGGCTGAGTATGAGCAGGCTTGATATATCTCAAAAATCTTTTATACAGAGTATTCTTATATAATGTTCTTGTGAGGGAGAAAATAGTTTTTAGAACAAAGTCCTAGAGACTTGTTTAAGACTTTGAGAGTTGTTCTTGTTGATCTATTGCATTATGTTGCATAGAGTTTGTATTTTTCTCTCATTCTCAAAGAATTCTCATGTGTAATCTTGATTCTATCATTTGTATAATTTCATGTTATTTTCCTCTCCCTTATAGTGTTATATTCCCAACATTAATATCATAATAACTCTCAAGAATAAGTTGTGCATTTACATGATAAAATTTCATTCAATTTAGAAAAGAAACCAAACAGAAGGACTCATACTTTGCAATAGAAATTGTTGTGGAGAATTTTACAGAAAAAAGTAATAATTTGGGGAAAAAATGGAAAGTGATAATAGCTTTGAAAAAATATTTTTACTTAGGGAGCATTTGGAATGCCACGCTGTAATTAGAATTGAGTGTAATTCGAGGTAATTACGAGATTTGACGTGTTTGTTTAACCAATTAATCAGGGATGGAGCCACATTGTGGCTTCGGGGGCCTTGCCCCCCCCCCCCCCCCCCCTCTCTTTTCAATTTTTTTTTAAATTATATTGATTTTCTTTGTATGTTTTTCTTAAATTTTTTTAAAATATTATATTTTGGCCCCCCTTGATTTTTTTTTTTCACATTGGCCCCCCTTAACTTGACATTATGGCTATATCCCTACAAGTGATAATACATTAACCATGTAATTTGAGGTGATTGAAGTGTCTCAATTATACTCTTCACTTCTCATGGCCCCCACGAGAAGTATCATGAGAATTAGGTGTAATTATACTGTGTAATTACTAAATACTATAAGTTTTAAATAATAATCATTACATAATATTATATTTTATTGTGTAATTACTAACTGTCATGTGAAACATGACATTATGAATAAATATGTAATTACCACTTGACATTCAAACATACATTTTATTTCAAAATAGAGTCTAATTACTACCCTAATACTTACACAATGACATCCAAACATTAATGGAAACTATTTAGTAATATTGAAAATAAGATCAACTCCCTTTCAATATTTTATATTTGTGTATAAAACTTGTGTATCTAACAGATTCTTAGTTTAATAATTTTTTATTTAATTTTTCTATCAACTTTAACAAAATCTTACAAATATCTAAATGGAATATACCTTTAAAATCAATTAAAAAATACACTAGATTAGATATTTAACAATTATAATAATATAAATTCAAACATTTTAAAATATCATTATTATAATAATATTTAATATAAGACTAAATATTTAATAATTATATTAATATAAATTCAAATATTCTAAAATATAATTATTATAATAATATTTAATATAAGACTAAATATTTAATAATTATATTAATATAAATTCAAATATTATAAAATATAATTATTATAATAATATTTAATATATAATCCTAATTATTATTATTTTTATCATTAGTTTTTTTTAAAACACGTTACTTTTTTCTATTATTACTTAATCTAACTTGTATAACATATATATATATTTATATAGTTAAAAAATAACAAACATTATACATAGATGTCATATATGTGTAAAGAATGTAACTATGTAAATACATAAGAAAGTAGAATAACATCCATCTTCTAACAAAAATAAACAAGCTTCTTCTACAATGAGTACTTTGAAGAATATCATGGCTGAATATTTTGTACTTTAAATAGGGTAAGTAGGGTAGTTTGTGATTTAAAAAATTATCATAATATTTATTCTTTTAGAACTGTAGACAATTTTTTGGTTAATTTTTTGAAATACGTCATTCTTTTATAATATATGACGTTGTTTGTTCATTTAAAATTTATATGACATTTAAAAAAAAATTAATACATTTTCTAAGTAAATTAAAGAAACGTTACTTTCACATAGTATATATATGTGATAAGTATAGTTTAAGGCAGTTTTAGAGTATGTTTTAGTCTTAGTTTCGAGTCAAATTGTGAGTTTTGTGCGGTATTATGCTTGTGTTTGTTTTGTTTTCAGGTTTTTGCTATGAATTTGAGAATGGAGAGGAAATGAGCGGATTTAGTGATGAAATTGGGTATTTCGTAGAGCTTTTGGCCATTTTGTATGAGTTCGGGAGAGTCGGGAACATTCGGGATGTATCTAGTGCTAAACGAAGGTTGAAAAGGCTGTGAAAGGAAAAAGGATCCCAAAAGTCGCGACTTGGTCCATGAAGTCACGACGCGCATGAAGATAGAGGCAAATCAGCAAAGGGAACCAAAAACAAGTGGGTTGCGACTCGGTATATCAAGTCGCGACTGAACTTCCAGAGAAGGAATGAATTGGCAGAAAAAGACACGAATCGCAACTCAGGAATGGGAAAGTCGCGGCCCACCTCACCAACAAGAGAAAAAGTTTTTGTTTAAGTACGAATTTCAGGTCATTTATGAGGAGCTTGGATTACATGAATTAGCAACTGTTTAACTCTAATGATTTATTTTTCTTTAGTTTTCTCTCAGTTTTTAGTAGTTTAATTATATGTTTCTGAACATTTATTTTATTGTTTTAGTGATGCCTGTTATGAACTAAACATCTTTTCTAGGGTTTAATGTAGTCACTTGGATATTTGTTAAGTTTCTATAAAGTTTCTATAATTTCTTCTTCTTCTTCTTCTTCTATCCTTTATCTATATAATTTGTGCTTAATGCGTGTGGATAATTGATCACTATTTATATGATATATGATTTTGATTCGAGATCCGAGAGGGAAGAGTTGAATATTCTGTAGTCATATAGACACAAATTGAATATAGGACGATAGTACCTATAGGGTTTGTGTAGCGTTTAGGGTTTCTATATTTCATGCCTGCTATATGTTAAAACTTATCATAGATATGTAGAAAGTTTGCATATAGGTTGAGATCTTTTTATCTTGAAAAAGAATTAGGATTGTTTTAGTTAACCCGCTATTAGGATAGAAATTGAAGAATTATATGCGCTGATTAGTAAGATTAACATTTTGAAAATTGATGAAGTTAATACCCCAGGCTTTTAATTATTGAATCAATTTTTATAATTGCATAGTTTATTTTAATTTTATGTTTTAGGTTAAAAATCACTCTATTTTTGATAGCCAAATAGAAAGCTAGAATTGGTTAGTGGTACTTTATTAATAGTCTCCTTGGGAACGATTCTTATTTGTTATCTATATTACGTGAATCAATTGTGTATACTTGCACATTATATTTTCACTATCAATATGTGTGATCAACTAAATAATGATAATCTCATGACCTAGTAATACACCCCATTTAAAAAAAATTATTATTACATATGTATCATACATTAAAACTAAATTATATATTTTAAAATCTTTAATTAGATTTATAAAATCTTACACTTGGTACACTCTTATTCCTAATGAAATTAAAACTATAATTTTTTTTTTCACTTAAATTTAGTAAATCTAATCTCTAAAAATTATGTAATAACATAATAATAAACTTTTCTCTCTAGAAAAATCAAATAATAAAAGTAAATTTATTCGATTTTTTTAATTAATTTTTCATAAATTTATTTTGAGATTGTAATAAATCTTTACATTTTTATTAATTATCTCTTTTTATTAAGAGTTATTCAATTTATTATTTAAAAACTTTAATTTCTAATTTTTAATAAAGGATATGAATAATTTTATTTTATTTTTAGTTTTTATAAAATACATGGGGTGAAATTATAAATAAATATACTTATATATATATATATATATAGAGAATGTGGTATAATTAGCTTGAATGCATTCATAATATTCAAGTTTGTAATTATATATGATTTTTTCTAAAGTAATCTCCTTGTTACACATCCAACATAAAACTTGATCTATTGTACCTATGGATTTATTTTCTTTTCTTGTGTTTTTTTTCTTTCACATGTGTGAATAAGACGCATTGTTGACATGGCCCGTGTTACAAAAGTGTACCATACAAAAAAATTTACTTTTAGTCACAACAAATTTGGTAATTAAAAAAACATCATTATACTTATATCGTCACTAAGAAATCCGTAATTAACAGTATTAGTCACAAACTTCACAATTTATTGTGACTAAATGTATTTTTAGTCACAACAAAATTTTATCATTATATTATATATAAAAGAGTGTTACTGAAATTACATTAATGATAACTTGTGTTCAAGCATTACTTTTTATCATGGCTGATTTTGCAACGATGGGGCAGAGCACTTGGTCTCCTTCAGCAGCAGTGATGTTAGTTTTCCTTTATTTTTGGGATACCGTTGTTCTATTTTAGTTTTGAAGTTATTTTGGTTGTTTTAGTATTATGGTTACCATTTTTGTTTTGGACTGTGCTTTTCTTTTTTTAAGATATTTTCCTTATTATGGGAAATGGTAGATATGACCCTAGGTGTTTTCCCCGGGAAACTACACTAATTAATCCAATTTATTAGCCAAATACTAACCTTAAACCCTTTTGAATGCTTCTCACATTTATAACCTTATACCCATGTGAAATGACTAACTTACCCATTAACATTAGGGTTTCTTCCTCTCATTTCCTCTTTCTTTTTTAGCACCCAACCACCATCTCCTTTATCATTTATTATTTGAAATAATCATTTATAGGTTATGAGTGTCTTATGTTTATATGGAATTTTTGAACTATTCTAGGCTAAAAAAATGATTTTTATGTTGAGATAGAGAAGTTCTAATTGCTTTCTGCGATTTAGTTTATTGGGTTCACACATAGTTCACACATTATTTACACATTATTCACCATAAATTTGAAATATGATTCACACATGATTCACAAATAATTCATACTTCATTCACACATTGTTCACCATAAATTCAGAACATAGTTCACACACCGTTCACACCAAATTCACACACTCTTCACACTGAAAGCACACATGGTTCACACCAACTTCACTTCAGACGTGGTTTGTAACACCCCAACTCCAGGGACCATTACGGTGCACATTTCAAACAGTGCTAAACTCGCTAATCGAGTCATTTGGGCATAAACGTGTAACTAAGTATGATTAGCGGTTTAGGGATTAAAAATTTCGGTTAAGATATAACGTTTCACTAGAACGTTTAATGTATACATTGGGATCCCAAAAAAATATAATTTAAAGGTTTATTACAACAAAATATTTACAACCAGCCGATCTAAGCAGCAAAACAGGGTTTAGCCCTAGTTCCTCTCCTTCAAACCTCGGCCATGGCGGTCGAGCAGCTGCATATGTACACATCGTCACCTAAGCTCTCCAACTCAAGGATGGTCCAGCTTTCTTTTGCCTTTACCTGTACCACATAGCACCCGTGAGCCTAAGCCCAACAAGAAAACTCATATGCTCATAAACAGTCATATCATGATATCAAATCATATCTGGCATGATATCAAGTCACACAAGTGCTTATAATATTCATCGAACTTGAGGTCAGTTCGGCATTAATGCTCTTGTTGAGTCATCTAATGCAAATGTCGATTAGATCTAATCTTTGTTCGCTTGCATTAAACATGCTAAAACCATCCTTGACTTATGAGTCAATGCCCTGACTAATAAGTCAGTGCCATTCACAAGTAAGCAATGCTACCAGGCACATATCATATGTCAAACATCCAAAGATGGGGCATTCAGCATGCTTACTTAACAGTTGCTAGCATAAGAATGTTCATTCACAAACACAGAGACTCAACTCTGATCAATCTCATATTCATCATTCATGGCATGCCCTAATCTCATGTTTCTCATGCACCACATGCATCACACTTAATCATCCAGCATGCCTCAATAATAATCATATGCAAATGAGCAAGATTGCTAAGCATTCAATATGCTATCAATGTTTACATTTAAACATCCAACATGCATCAAGAATAACCATGCATGTCACATATGGGGTGCAATTTTCTTACATTCGGTCCAAGCACAGGTTACCAACAAACGAGCCACAAGAACGATCCCGATTCCAAGCCTCTAGTGATAACCTAGTCACAACCACAAATGGTGATCCAATGAGTTCAAGTTCTAAAAACTAATCCTTGAACCAAAACTTAGCCTCCAAGACATCAATCCTCACTAATCCAGGTAGTAGGATTGATCCCGAGGCTTAAAACCATGTTCCCGGAGTCAAAACACGCAAACGGCCTCAAAAGCCTGCCTGAGCCGCGGCCCTGGAACCCTGTGCCGCGGCCCCCAGCACAACCTGAAGCAAGTGCCGTGGCGCCCAACACCAAGGGTCGCGGCGCCCAGCAAGAACAAAACTGGGGCACCTGCTTCATCGAGCTAGGGCCGCGACGCCTAAGAACAGGGCTGTGGCCCCCAACCATGGGCCATCCCGAAACACGATTTTCAACTTCCCAAATCCTCCAAAAACATGCATAAACGTTCCCAAATCATCAAATCAAAGTTCCCAAGCTTCCCAATGGTTCAAAACCATCAAAACCCAAGGCTCAATCGAACCAAGAACTCAATGATTCACAAAAGCCAATTCTAAGCTTAGAAACTTTAAAAACTCAAAACTTTAAACTTAGATTACCTTCGATTGGGTTGTTTTCAACTAAATCCTCCAGCTAATAAGCTTCTAATCTTCCCTAGGATCGCTATGCCTCAATCCTCGCTTGATTCTAACTCCTAGAACTCGAGATTCCTTCAAAAAGGCTTCGAACGGTAAAATAAGCTATAAGGAAGGGAGAGAGAGATTTTCTAACGTACGTTCTTATCTAACAAGCTACTTCAAGCTTAAGTAACCTCAAATAAAAACTCAAAACTTTAAACTTAGATTACCTTCGATTGGGTTGTTTTCAACTAAATCCTCCAGCTAATAAGCTTCTAATCTTCCCTAGGATCGCTATGCCTCGATCCTCGCCTGATTCCGACTCCTAGAACTCGAGATTCCTTCAAAAAGGCTTCGAACGGTAAAATAAGCTATCAGGAAGGGAGAGAGAGATTTTCTAACGTACGTTCTTATCTAACAAGCTACTTCAAGCTTAAGTAACCTCAAATAAAACCTAGTGCTCGGGGTCCCGAAAACACCGCCAGGGATATTATAGTCAAAACTTCCAGAATTTCCCCCTGATCCTACTAACTCCCAATTTTTCACCAAATATTAATTCCCATTACCCAACCCGGTAATTCTTTAAATACCCCTTGACTTACTCCAAGTCAAGCTTAAATCTCGTTGTGACTTTCCCACTAGCTTACCTCCTAGGATCGTCTTGTACTGGGTAACCCTAGCATAACCAAATAAAAACAAAGCACCACGCCCATTTCGCATATATGCAAAAAATGCCTGAAATGGCCAAAATATGGAAATCACCCAATTAATCAAAAATGGGCTCACATGCATATTTAATACACCAAAACATGCATGTTATCATTAAATAGCATAATAAATCAATTATGGCCCTCCCGGCCTCATAATCAAGGTCCTAACCTTATTAGGAAATTTGGGGCATTACAACTATCCCATCCTTATAGAAATTTCGTCCTCGAAATTTATCTGAATTGCCGGAATTTCAATTCCGCACAACTGATTCCAGTTTTCCATGTCACTCTCTTGACCTCACTGTTTCTGTAACATTACCTTAGCTCAAGGTACACTTTGTTCCTCAAAATCTTATTCTTTCTTTCTCATATTTGGACTAGCTATTCTTTATATGATAACTTACCCTCAATCCCCCGATTCTCATAACCCAACTCGTGAGTTTCCTTTAACCCATGTCCTCAGCATATAAATACAAAATACACTGTTCACAACTGACAGTGCCAAAACAAGATCGAATCAAGTCAACCTGACCAGTCTTATCCAGGACTCAAACTATTATACTTCTCTAGAGTTCAACTTGCCCTTAACTCACCACCCCTTTCCATGGTGATACTTGCAAGGAAGATATGATCTTCTATCTGGAACTCTATGTTCTTGCTTTCCAATTCAGTAAAACTTTTCCATTTACTCTGAGAAGTGAGCATCGAGGCTCCAACTTCTAAAAGTTTCAATGGTCCATTGAACCATCTCATGATCCAGATATAACATCTCACCCATATCATTCCAACGAATGGGTGACAAATACGCTCTACCATACCTTATTTTATAAAGTACCTTTTTCAACACTGGATAACTCTCTTCCTCTCTCGAAGAGATTTGAATACTGATCAGTTGTGTTACTTATCCTAAATGACAAAAATAAACTTACTTGGACTGCTGGTCCCTAATGACTCACTGCCAACTCATACTGGCCCACTAACCTGGGCAATCCCACTGCGAAACCCATTGTGATGCTATCTTATTTCCATTATAAAACACTCAAAGGCTACCATGGCCCCACTGATTTCCAAGACTCTGATCTGACCTGCTATTAGGCTAAAAACTTTACCACACATTCCATTACATCTCTCCCCATCACAGGCCACCATCATGAAGCTTTCATATCCTGTCACATTCCCATGATACCTGAATGAAGAGAATAAAAGAGTAACATGAGATTCATCCAGAATCTCCCAATTAATCTTAGTGTCCATCGGATCCCAAGTCCGATCCTTACAACACAATAAGCACATACCTGATATTGTAAAACCCTTAGCTAATCCAGCTAAGATTTCCATTCAATCATTCTTATCTGTGGTTCACTCAGTTGCTTTTCTCTTGATCTTCTCTGAGATAATAATCTCAAACAATAAACTGGCCACCTGGTCCACCAGAAACTCTACTCTAGTTCCGGTCAGATCTCTTAATCAACATATTGCTTAGGCAATTACTTTTCTCAGCCACTGAGATGTCATAACAACCTCCAAGCTGATTCTGATCTGCAAGAAGACTCAGAATTAATTCCCAAGGCACCTGAAATATTCTTTATTACCCAAGGACACTCCTGCCCCTAAGGCATTCCCTAACCTTGGAAAATCTCCATAGAGAAAATACCACAATACCATCGTCCAAGACAATCAAAAATCCCATTCAAATATCCCTTTGAATGCTTTGTTCATCTGATTCATAAACACTTGGCATTAGACAAATTTTCAAGACATACATAGCACTCCTAGTGCTTTTGTCTGAAACTAACACAGTCTTTTTAGATAACTTTCTCCCCGATCTCTAACTGGTCCTAACTAGATCCAAGATCACCTTAGAGAATTCCATTTTACTTACAAGCTGAACCTTTAATTCCTACAACTCCGCTGAGCCATTCAGAACGATGCTTAAATTTGATTACATCCCTGGCACTAATCCAATCACCATTCTATCTCTTCCACATAAAGGAACCCTGGCAACTCCCCTGGAAACACATCCAGGAACTCACAGACTAGTCCAGTCTGTCCTGCCCTTACTGGCACAACCTAGGTGGTATCCACCACACTAGCTAAGAGTTCTATGCATCTCCCTGTCATAAAACTCTAGCTCTCAATATAGATGTCATCAGCATGCCAAATCTATGTATAGTGCCAACTGCCACAAGGATTCCCACTCTCAAGCCCAAGAGACTCTATTCTTTCCTTGCCATTTAAAATTTCCCCACACTTACTTAACTTATCCATATCTCAGATCAAACCAGAGCCAGTCGTAACCAGCTTTATCAAAATCACTGATGAGTCATTTCCATAACCCAACTCATCTCTTAAGTTGCCAAAACAACACTGCGTTCCCATCACAACATAACCATGTGATCAGCATATCAACTTTATGCCTCTCTATATGCAACAGACAAAAGGGACAGCATGGCACCAAAACCAATTAGCATAACTCAAAACTCAGAACTAGAAAACTGACCTGCCACTCCTGAAGAGCTAGTCTCAGTTCCGGACTCTGACCACCTCGGAATGAACACTCGAGCTGGAGTCGAGCTGTCCATCCCCTTTTTCTCATCCTCTCTTAGCACTGGGCAATTCTTCACAATGTGCCCAACCATACCACATGTGAACACATGCCTTTGCTTGGCATTCTCCAGGATGACACTTCTTGCATCGAGTGCAGATTGGATAAATTTTCTTCCAGCTTTCATTCTAACTCGCTCCAATAAGTGGAGATACCACTGTCTAAGCTCCATGCTCTCTGGCACTCTTCTTCTCATTTCTTATGCTCTCAACATCAAGAGCCTTCTCCACCATCTGAGCATAAGTAGAAATTTCATACACTGGGGCAACTCTAATGCCCCGGGCTATTCCAGGATTCAATCCCTAAACAAACCTTTCTTTCCGAGCTACATCTGTGGGTACTAGATCAAAAGAAAACTTGGCCAACCCATCAAATATGTTAACATACTCGGTTACTGATGCCTTACCCTGAACGAGATTCAGAAACTCATTCATCTTAGCGGTCTTGGCTACATCACAGTAATACTTCTCATTGAACAACTGCCTAAACTCTTTCCATTCCATCACAGCTGTGTCTCATGTCAGGGATACTACTTCCCACCATGTCCGGGCATCATCCCGCAGTACAAATGAAGCACAAGCCACCCTATCGTGACCTACCAGTCCCATACTATCAAGAATGGAACTGATCATGCCCATCCATTGCTCAGCTCTGAATGGATCTAGGCCTCCCTCGAAAACTGGAGGATAAAACTCTTGGAATCTTCCACAGAGAAATTCGCATCTACTCTCAACCCTAGGCTGAGCCAAAGCTGGTGCCACTCCTAGCACAACCAAGGAAGAAGTACTCCCCAACAGACTCCGTTGTTGCTTCAGACACATGATCTCTTCCTCATGCTTCTACAATCTCGATTGCAAATCTATGACTATCTGTTGAAAATTCATAGGAGCAGATGAAGAACTGATACCCTGGCTGTAATCCCTAGCCTCTGAATTACCACCACCAGGCTCATTATCAGCCTTGGCTATAAACCTGCTCTACAGTCAATAACTTGACCCATTAAACATGATGAGCATATCAAGAACTTTCCCCACAAGATAAATTTTACCACACCACAATCACAAACCACTTGCAGTGCTAAAAAATGCGCCCATGGAATTCATACATCAATCATGATCCCTGCTCTTCCAACATTCAAACCATGCCTCCAACTCCAGCATGCAAATATTATAATTATAAAATCACAGAGCAGGTAATCATATGATCACAATCGTATACACAATCACGGAGCATATAATCATATATTCAAGAGCCAGGCTCTATCAGAATCTTATGCTCCTTAATACAATGTGCAGGTAAAGCATTTACATTCTATTTAAGCAGTTAAGCACATAGCTACAGAAATAGTTACCATTCCCTGAGTGAAGCTATCTTTAGTGACGAGTGTACATGCTCAGTTTGTCTTCAGGAACCCATAAACCTTGACAAGCTCTGATACCAAAATTGTAACGCCCCAACTCCAGGGACCGTTACGGTACACATTGCAAACAGTGCTAAACTCGCTAATCGAGTCATTTGGGCATAAACGTGTAACTAAGAATGATTAGCGGTTTAGGGATTAAAATTTTTGGTTAAGATATAACGTTTCACTACAACGTTTACTGTATACATTGGGATCCCAAAAAATATAATTTAAATGTTTATTACAGCAAAATATTTACAACCAGCCGATCTAAGCAGCAAAACAGGGTTTAGCCCTAGTTCCTCTCCTTCAAACCTCGGCCATGGCGGTCGAGCAGCTGCATATGTACACATCGTCACCTAAGCTCTCCAACTCAAGGATGGTCCAGCTTTCTTTTGCCTTTACCTGCACCACATAGCACCCGTGAGCCTAAGCCCAACAAGAAAACTCATATGCTCATAAACAGTCATATCATGATATCAAATCATATCTGGCATGCCTAGCAAACCTAGCTTTATTCAAGCATGCAGACAAGTTCAAACAATGCTGGGGTATCCAGGATAAGAAATCCTACCCTTCTAATTGGATGACTATCAAGTCAATCCTAATCAGATGAGTGAATATCACTTTGAGGTTCTAGAAAACCATACTGGGTGACTGACAAGCAAGTCACTAATTTAAATAGAAGAGTGGCTGCTAGGTAAGCCACTAGCCTTAAACATAAGAGTGGCTGCTAGGTAAGCCACTAGCCAACAAAAGAGTGCCTGCTAGTTAAGCCACTAGCCAACAAAAGAGTGGCTGCTAGGTAAGCCACTAGCCTTTTAGATGAGTGACTGATAGGTAAGTCACACAAGTGCTTATAATATTCATCGAACTTGAGGTCAGTTCGGCATTAATGCTCTTGTTGAGTCATCTAATGCAAATGTCGGTTAGATCTAATCTTTGTTGGCTTGCATTAAACATGCTAAAACCATCCTTGACTTATGAGTCAATGCCATAACTAATAAGTCAGTGCCATTCACAAGTAAGCAATGCTACTAGGCACATATCATATGTCAAACATCCAAAGATGTGGCATTCAGCATACTTACTTAACAGTCGCTAGCATAATAATGTTCATTCACAAACACAGAGACTCAGCTCTGATCAATCTCATTTTCATCATTCATGGCATGCCCTAATCTCATGTTTCTCATGCACCACATGCATCACACTTAATCATCCAACATGCCTCAATAATAATCATATGCAAATGAGCAAGATTGCTAAGCATTCAATATGCTATCAATGTTTACATTTAAACATCCAACATGCATCAAGAATAACCATGCATGCCACATATGGGGTGCAGTTTTCTTACCTTCGGTCCAAGCACAGGTTACCAACAAATGAGCCACAAGAACGATCTCGATTCCAAGCCTCTAGTGATAACTTAGTCATAACCACAAATGGTGATCCAATGAGTTCAAGTTCTAAAAACTAATCCTTGAACCAAAACTTAGCCTCCAAGACATCAATCCTCACTAATCCGGGTAGTAGGATTGATCCCGAGGCTTAAAACCATGTTCCCGGGGTCAAAACACGCAAACGGCCTCAAAAGCCTGGCTGAGCCGCGGCCCCCAGCACAGCCTGAAGTAAGCACCGCGGTGCCCAACACCAAGGGTCGCAGCGCCCAGCAAGAACAGAACTGGGGCACCTGCTTCATCGAGCTAGGGTCGCGGCGCCCAAGAACAGGGCCGCGGCCCCCAACCCTGGGCCATCCCCAAACACGATTTTCAACTTCCCAAATCCTCCAAAAACATGGCTAAACATTCCCAAATCATCAAATCAAAGTTCCCAAGCTTCCCTATGGTCCAAAACCATCAAAACCCAAGGCTCAATCGAACCAAGAACTCAACGATTCACAAAAGCCAATTCTAAGCTTAGAAACTTTAAAAACTCAAAACTTTAAACTTAGATTACCTTCGATTGGGTTGTTTTCAACTAAATCCTCCGGCTAATAAGCTTCTAATCTTCCCTAGGATCGCTATGCCTCGATCCTCGCCTGATTCCGACTCCTAGAACTCGAGATTCCTTCAAAAAGGCTTCGAACGGTAAAATAAGCTATCAGGAAGGGAGAGAGAGATTTTCTCATTTACGTTCTTATCTGACAAGCTACTTTAAGCTTAAGTAACCTCAAATAAAACCTAGTTCTCGGGGTCCCGAAAACACCCCTGGGGATATTATAGTCAAAACTTCTAGAATTTCCCCTTGATCCTACTAACTCCCAATTTATCACCAAATATTAATTCCCATTACCCAATAACCCGGTAATGCTTTAAATACCCCTTGACTTACTCCAAGTCAAGCTTAAATCTCGTTGTGACTTTCTCACTAGCTTACCTCCTAGGATCGTCTTGTACTGGGTAACCCTGGCATAACCAAATAATAACAAAGCACCACACCCATTTCGCATATATGCCAAAAATGCCTGAAATGTCCAAAATATGGAAATCACCCAATTAATCACAAATGGGTTCACATGCATATTTAATACACCAAAACATGCATGTTATCATTAAATAACATAATAAATCAATTATGGCCCTCCCGGCCTCCTAATTAAGGTCATAAACCTTATTAGGAAATTTGGGGCATTACATGGTTCACACAAAATTCACACACTGTTCACACCACAATCACACATAGTTCACACCAATTTCACACATGATTCACACTAAATTCACTCGTTCACACCAAATTAAAATCATGGCTGAAATAGTTAGAACAAAGTTGGAAATTAAAGGAACTCCTGCAATTTCTTTCAATAAAATGAAGTACTCTTGTGGACCATACACCACATCATTCCTCACAAGCCAGAAATGTTGTGAATAAACATTCAAGCATCATGAATTTCTTTTCTCTAATCAAATACAACAACAAAAACAAGAACCATACCAATTCATTCTTTGACTAAATACAATAACAAAAACAATACCAAGTTCTTAATTCAATACAAAAAATACATATATACACTGAACTAGTCGGTGGCTGCAATGCAAGGCAAAGGGTTTGATGGCTCAGGCGACACGGGTTGTGGGCTCAGGCGATGGGGTTGCGGGTTCAAGCGATGAAGGCTATGGGCTCAGGCAACACGAGTTGTAGGCTCAGGCGATGGGGGTTGCGGGTTTAGGCGATGGAGATTACAGGCTTAGGCGAAGGGGGTTGCGGCTTCGGTGCTGCTTCGGTTTCAAGCGGCGGGAGCTGCGATGGGAGGAAGCTTGGAAGATGGTGATGGTGGGTCTGAGCTGAGAGAGAAGGGACTGATGGTGAAGGTGAAGGAGAGAAAACGAAAAATAGTTAATTTGTTTAAAGAGTATTTTAGTCTGAAAGAGTTATTTTAGTGAGAAACAAATATTAGGGTATGTGATTGGTATTAGTGGGATTAATAGGGTTAATAGGTGAAGTTTCCCTTTTCCATTACTTAGTATCTTTGATAGCATGGTGTTTGTTGTCTACTATGGCTTAGGCATGTGTACTATAATATGTCAGTCCTATAGGCCTATTGCTCACCTTTTGGGGTACAAATTCGCCAAATTGGCTTATCAAAATCGTGTATTGAACTTGTTCTCGTTTTTCTAGAATGAAATTTTTGGGTCTTTATCTTAAAAAAATGATTTATAGGATAACAAGGCATAATACTTCTTTTATTTTATTTTTGATTGACTCTAACAAATAAACTTAGGAAAGTATCTAATGAAACAAATCTTCTTGTTAGGTTAGTTTGGAAACTATTTTACTCTGTAATGACGATTAAATAATCTATAACTTGTATCCATATCAGTGTGGCACTTTTTTCTTTTGTTGACAAATATCAGTGTAGCCCTTCGCTCCTGCATGGTTAGTTATTTCGTGCTTAATTAATTACTTACTCTTCAAATTATATTAGTAATTAATAAAATTTAAGAACAAGAAGAAATAAAAATGTCCATACAAGCACCAATTTAATATATATATGGAGAGAGATGGTGTTTCTTTGGTAGGGGCTAGAAAAAAAAAACAATTTTCAGCGTAATTTTTTTACGACTGTGTATATTGTAGTTATTTAGAGTATCATACAAATTTGCAGAAAATTTCGAATAATTTACAGTGCAAAAAATAAGGTTCAAACATGTTATTTTCCATACACAAAAAAATCAGTCACGAGTACAACAACATGTTTGAACCTAACTTTCGGCACTGTAAATTATTCGGAATTTTATGAAAATTTGCAGAATGTCCTAAATAACTACAATATACACAGTCATAAAAAAATCACACTGAAAACTGTTTACAGATCGGGAATACAAAAGAGTCACACCGATGAAACTCTTTTTCTAGCCCCCTACCATATAAAGTCCCAATATAAATGGCTTTGTTAAAAAAAAATAAAGGAATAGTATGTAGATTTGTTAGTATATTTTAATATTTGATGATACTCTATTACTTGTGCCAATTTTTGTATTAAATTGGGGTGGTACTATAGTCAGTCAGTTGAATGAGTTATTTCTATTCACTGCTAAAACACAAAATCTGGCAGTTGGCTTATTACATTCTATATTAAATACATTTTCATCGTACGATAAAACATTATTATAACTTGTAGAGGTAGGAATATTACATGAATTTTTGCGTGGATATATTAATATTATCCCTGCATGTATCTATATATTTTCTGACTAACCTATGCTTATATACATTTTATTTTTCTTGAGTAAACCTATGCACATTGTTTTAAGGTTACTGGCATGTTCCTTGAATTTGTAATAATGTGACAAAATGGTTATTAAATTAGTTTCTCTCAATTGTATTATTTTTTTAGAAATTAATTGATATTAATTTTAAATTAAATTACTTGATTATTAAAAAGACACCCAGTAACTATTTATCAATTTGATAAATTTAAGACGCAAACGGCATCATATATAATAAGTTAGAGAGATACACTACGTGATTGTCAGAAATAAGAAAGAACGACGAAATTATGAGATCTTAATTAATATAAGATTTAGGAGCTTCAAATTATGATTTTGATGTAATTTTTTAAGATTGAAATTTTATTAATTTTGGATAACTGTCAGTTTGCAGAAATAATAAATTAATAAGATCGTGTCAATTAATTATAATGGGCATTACTTCTCATCTAGACATGACAAATAAATTAAGTTCTGAAAAAGAATAAATGCATTAACACATGGCATTACTTCTCATCTAGACATGCCTAATAAAGTTATGAGAAATATTATAAATTGGCAGGAAATTCTACTTGTGAATTTTCACTGTAATTAAGTCATTTTCAGTAGTTTATAGTTGTCATTCAGTCGTCTAAAATATCCAATTAAGTGGAAAATGTGGATTTGTGGTTGTAGGCATAGTCTTGGTGTACTATACTTATCCTCACAACGAATAAATCTCAAATTTGATTTTCTCTCCCAATAAAAAAAATTGTGAAAAAAGTAATCATTATTATTCATCATTTTTCTAAAGTAAATTTTTTAATTACTTTTATTATAACTTTTGACTTTATGATACACATGCATGTTTGACAAAATGGGCACAAAATTGGTGTTTATGCAAACCATTCATTGAATTCCATGAAATAATCAGGGAACAACTGTGTTAATGTGACAAGACAAAATATATTTGAAGTAGTGGTAGAAAGATACAACACAATCACAAATTGGTGTACATGTTTTTCTTTAAACGTATTATATGAGTTGTTTGAACACTATTACTATTAGTTTAATGTCCAATCGTTCGATTGGATTTTTATTTATTTAGAGAGGGTGTTCTCCCAACAGTGATGAGATTAGTGCCCTTGAAAGCATATATTTTGGACAATATTGTAAATACTAACATTGACATATTTTATAGAAATATTTTTTTATTTAAAAGATAATTTTTACTTTTTTTTCCTTTTTATTGTGATTTTCGGAATATCACTTTCTTATTATTGTGATTTTAAGAATATTAAGATTCCTTATTTAACTTAATTTTATCACAATATGATTATAAATGGAAGTTGTATCTTAGTTATATAAAACAAATATTCTGTACTTACTCGAAATCATTTCTGGAATATTTGTGTTTAATTTTTCGTGCAGCTCCAGATAATAAAATTCAAGAAACTGAATCTTTGATGTAATTAACCATTATTCCTATCGTGAGAAATTTGATCTGACACATGTATTAGCCGTCCCCACCAAATTCGTATCTGTTGGATCCGAATCTTCTAAAAAAGACAATTCTTAATCAATCAAGAATATCTTCAAATATTATTGCTTTTATTAGGAGATTATTTCTCAGCATTTCTGATCACGAAATATACTATATAAATAGGCTTCTAAGACATTGAGAAAAAGTGAACTCTTGGATGCATAATTTGTGAGTGTATTGTAATATTGTTGAGAGTTCCTTATTTGTATTCAAGATCACAGTATTCATGTGATCTTGTAGAAAAATGAGTGTTTAGTTTTTGTGGTGAGTTTATACCATGTTCATGAGTGAATACACATTGTAATTTGAACACAACTTTTATAGTATTCGGGAGAGGATTTTTACAAGCCTTGTGTCGGGAGGATGCAAGTACTCGCTGGCCATTGAAGGGAGTTCAAGTGGTTGAGCTCTTCAATCAGAATCAGATTAGTGAAGAGAAGTACAACAAAGTTGCTGCAAATCTCAAGAGGGAGCCTTGTTTTGTTTAAGTCAATATTTTGTATTTGTGATTCTTTATTAATTGGGTTTATTCTCTGTGTGTGGCCCCAATGAGTAGGTTATCCGGAAGGGTTTCTGAACCTTGTAAAAATTCATTGTGTTCTTTATTGTTTTTGCACTGTCTTTTTATTGTGTTCAGTTTCTGTCGTTACAAGTTTGGATTCTGTCCCGATAGAATTGAAATCTGTTTCACCATTTAATTACTATTCCCCACCTTAATTAATTCACATGGTTTAAGTAATTTGGTAATTATTAAAAACGAAATTTCAATTGGTATCAGAGCAGGTCACACATTTTTTAGTGTGATCTTGGTTTATTCCGTTTCTTGTTCTTGTTCTTGCAATGTTTTTTATTCATAGAAGAAGGCTCCATAACTCCCCCCCCCCCCCCCCCCCCCCCCCCCTTACTCAATGATTCTAACTATCCATATTGGAAAGTTAGAATGAGACCCTTCATCAAATCTCAAGATGAAAAGGCTTGGAGAGCTGTTTTGAGTGGTTGGACTCCCCCAGCAGAAATCAATGATGTAATTAAGGTAAAATATGAACTTGATTGGACTGATGTTGAAGATAAACTGTCCAATTACAATAATAAAGCATTACATGCTATTTTTAATGGTGTTGGTGATGGTTCCATTAAATTTATTTCTTCATGTGTTTCGGCCAAAGATGCTTGGAAAATCCTTCAAAATCAATTCGAAGGAACTGCTGATGTCAAGCGTTCTAGGCTTGTTATGCTCACAACAAAATTTGAAAATGAAACCCTCACTGAATTTTATGAGAAATTGTCAGATATTACTAACGAATATTTTGCTCTTGGTGAGAAACTTGAAGATAATGTTTTGGTTCAAAAAATTGTTAGAGTTCTCCCTGACAGGTTTTAGACTAAGCTAACTGCAATTGAAGAAGAAAAAGATCTGGACAAAATAAAAGTAGAAGAATTGATGGGTTCACTCCGAACTTTTGAACTAAACAAACAAATCAGCAAAAAGGTAAAACAGAAGAAATCAAGGAGAAATCTATTGCCTTGAAATCTTCCAGAGAAAAGAAGGAAAGTTCGGATGATGAGATGGCTTTGTTAATTTTTTTTTTCAAAAATACATAAAGAAATTGGGAAACAAAAAAGCCATATCCAAAAACCCAAAAAGTAATTTTTCTAAACCCTTTGAAACTAATAAAAAGGGTATTTAGTGCAATGAATGTGAAGGATTTGGACACATTCAATTTGAGTGTGCAAATACCTTAAAGAAAAAGATAGTCATGTCAGCCACTTGGAGTGATCAAGACTCTGAACAGAGTGATGAGGAAGAAAATAGTGTTGCGTTAACCTCGGTTCACAAATGTATGATTTTTTTCTTCAGTTGATTCCAAGGATTTGTTATGCCTTAATAATTCTGTTCAGAATAATGAGAAATCTGATATTGAATCTGATGATTCTGACTTAGATGAGGATTCATTGAAAGAGTCTTATAAAATAATGTATGATCAATGGCTGAAAATTTGCTCTGAGAATCGATTAATGACTAGCAATAATAAAAAACCTGTTGAAAAAAATTAAAGAACTTGAGATGATTATTGCTTCCAAAAATGATGAAATTAATTCTTTGAGTAAAGAAATTGATCTTATGCAAAAAGGTGTCAAAATGCTTAATCCAAGATCTGGAATTTTGGATGATATTCTCTCTGCAGGAAAAAAGGCTGGTGATTACAGTGGATTGGGATCTAATGGATCTGAATCTTCAAGGAAAACGGATTTTTTAAAATCCATGAATTATCCTTCTGTTGTGACAACTAACCATTTTGCAGGAACAAGTAACTCTTCAGAGACCACACAGTTTTCTTCTGTTCCAACAGATCTACAACTAAAGAAAATTTCTCCGAAGAAAAACATTGGACAATTTGTACCATTTTGTCATTTTTGTGGTATGAAAGGACACATAAGACCTAAGTTTTTTTCACTGTTAAATTTGTTTAAAAAGAATTATGTTAAACACTTTGGTAGTATGAATCAATTCTTGACCAAAAAAACTTCAAAATAAAAAACAATATGGGTCAAGAAAAATAACTCTGTTTGCTTGGCTACCTTTACTTGTCATAAAATACATGCATCTAGTTCATGGTACTTTGATAGCGGTTGTTCAAGACATATGATAGGTAATGCCAACATACTCACCAACTTAAAATCCTTGAAGTGTGGAGTAGTAACATTCGGGGATGGAATGACAGGAAATATTTTAGGTAAAGGTACTCTAAACATTGAAGGGTTACCAAAACTGAAAAATGTGTTTCTTGTTGATGGGCTGAAAGCCAACTTAATTAGCATAAGCCAAATTTATGACCAAGGTTTTCTTGTTAATTTTTCGCATGATGAGTGTAATGTTGTAAATCAAAGTGGTGACATTGTTCTTAAAGGTTCTCGTTCTTTGGATAATTGTTACACACTCACACAAAAATTCACATGTCATGCGTCATCATCAAGTTTTAATAATACTGATTTGTGGCATGAAAAACTTGGGCATATAAATTTCAAAAATTTGAAAAAGATTGCTCATGTATGTCTCATCCGTGGTATACCCAAGCTGGGTAAAGAATCACTTGGTAAGTGTGAATCATGTCAATTGGGAAAACAGTTGAAAATTTCCCATAAAGCACTATCTGATATTAATACTGCAAATGTGTTGGAATTATTGCATATGGATCTCATGGGTCCTATACAGGTTGAAAGTATTACTGGTAAGAGATACATTTTTGTATGTGTGGATGCTTTTTCTATATTTACTTGGGTAGATTTCTTAAGAGAAAAATCAGATACATTTGAACCTTTTCAAACTCTCTGTACAAGACTAATAGTTGAAAAAAATTGTAACATTGGAAAAATTGTAAGAATACGAAGTGATCATGGTAGGAGTTTGAAAATTCTGTTTATGATGAATATTGCAAATCTTTTGGAATTCTGCATGAATTTTCTACACCCAAAACCCCATAACAAAATGGGGTAGTGGAACGAAAAAATCGTACATTCCAGGAAATGGCCAGAGTTATGCTGAATAACAAAAAACTCACAAAGAAATTGTGGGCTGAAGCAATTAACACTGCTTGTTACACAATTAATCGTATTTTTCCGCATCCAGGTACAAATAAAACTCCATATGAGATATGGAAAGGTAGAAAACCCAACGTCAATTATTTTCATGTATTTGGGTGTCTGTGTTATATTCTTAGAGATCGTGAGAATCTGGGAAAATTTGATGCCAAAAGAAATTTTGGAGTTTTTCTTGGATATTCCACCAATAGTAGAGCCTATCATGTTTATAACATGAGAACTCAAACTGTTATGGAATCTGCTAATGTGGTTGTTGACGATCTAAAAGATTTTTCTGAGTACTCCCATGAGGAGGAAATTGACAGGTCCATTCATGTTCAGCAACATAAAGGGATGTCAGATCTGACAACCAAACCTTCAAAGGCGACAACAACTACTGATGATGTATCAGACACTGATTCTGTCGCAACAACAACTGAACGAACAGAGAAGGAAAATCTAGTTATTTCTTTTGACTCCGTTCGAAAAGAACCATCAACCAGAGTAAAAAGGAATCACCCTTCTGATCTCATTTTGGGAAATCTTGAAGAGAGTATGGTCACTCGAAAGAGGTATGTAAACTTGGTTCAATTTGTTTGTTTTACTTCTACATTGGAACAAAAAAATGTGAAGGAAGCCTTAAATGATGAATCATGGACTAATGCTATGCAAGAAGAGCTAGATCAATTCATAAGGAATGAGGTATGGATCCTTGTCCCTAGACCGAGTCATACTAATGTTATAGGTACAAAGTGGATATTTAAAAACAAAACTGATGAATTTGGGACCATAATAAGAAATAAAGCTAGACTAGTTGCATAGGGGTACACTCAAGTTGAAGGAATTGATTTTGATGAGACATTTGCCCCTGTTGCAAGACTTGAATCCATAAGATTATTGATAGCTATTTCATGTGTTCTTGGTTTTAAATTATTCCAAATGGATGTCAAATTTGCTTTTTAAAATGGATTTTTGAATAATGAAGCTTATGTGGAGCAACCCAAAGGGTTTGAGGACCCTTACTGCCCTAATCATGTATTTAAATTGCAAAAAGCTTTGTATGGGTTAAAACAAGCCCCATGGGCTTGGTATGAGAGACTAACTCATTTTTTTGGTCTCAAAGGGGTACAAGAGAGGGGGAGTAGACAAAACACTTTTTATCAAAAATGTTGATACTAATATTATGATAGCACAAATATAAGTTGATGATATAGTGTTTGGTTTTACTAATGACTCTCTAGTACAGGAATTTGTGAAACAAATGCAGGAAGAGTTTGAGATGAGCATGGTGGGAGAACTCAATTTTTTCTTAGGACTCCAAGTTAAGCACTCAGACGAGGGAATTTTCATTTCACAAAGCAAGTATCCCATGTGAGCTACTGTCAAACTATCTAAAGATGAGAATGGGAAGAAAGTTGATCCAACTCTTTACAGTAGTATGAGTTGGAGTCTCCTATACTTAACCGCTAGTCACCCAGACATCAGTTACAGTGTTGGAGTGTGTGCACGTTTCTAAGGGAACCCCATGGAGTCTTATGTGACTGTTGTAAAAAGAATTATTCGTTATATCAATAATACTCTTGATTTAGGCATTTGGTACTCCCAAGAAACAAACTCTAACCTTGTGTGTTATAGTGATGCAGATTGGGCAGGAACTACTGATGATCGCAAAAGTACAAGCGGTGGTTGTTTTTACTTAAGAAACAATTTGGTCTCTTGGCATAGTAAAAAACAAAACTCCATCTCCTTGTCAACAGCCGAAGCTGAGTACATAGCTGCTGGAAGCTGTTGCACTCAAATTTTGTGGATGAAACAAATGTCGGCAGACTATGGGTTTTATATTAAAACTTTAACTATTTTTTGTGATAATACAAGTGCTATTAATATCTCCAAAAACCCTGTTCAACATTCTCGCACCAAACATATTGAAATTCTTCATCATTTTATTAGGGAACTTGTTGAAAAGAAAACTCTGATTTTAGAATATGTTGAGACTAACAAACAAATTGCAGATATTTTTACTAAAGCTTTAGACACGGTCAGATTTGATTCCCTTAGGAAATCCTTGGGGGTTTATTTTATTTAAAATTTCCAATAATTGATTATCTTGCCGTGCATGTGTGTTTGTGTAAATCTCTTGTCCTGTTTGGAAGAAATTTGATGACCATATTTTTAATTTTTAGAAAATGAACGTTATAATTCTTATACTTTGTGAGAAAGAAAAACCATATTTGAAAAATTATAGACCATCCAATTTATATTTGATCAAATCATTATGTTTGTTTTTGTATGAGCATTCCTTAATCAAGTTTCTTTTTCAGGCTCCATTTTTGAAAAGTGCTACCTATACTGATGTGTGAAAGCCGACACTGAGTAAGTTGGTACCAGGTAATTAGCAATTATATTTGAGGATACTCTACCAGTGTAAATGGCTACCATCAGCATACGAGTTATAGCCTCCATAATGGTTACAATTTGGAAAAATGCTACAATTGCCAAACATGGGCAATGACCCTAGCATTATAAGGCCAAAAAGAAATGCCAAATTGATTACACATGCACACACATATGCCCGTTGACTAGACTATGTAAAAATATTGTAAGACTCATACATATAATGAATTGATTAAAATATTTTTTTTATTGGTATATTCTTTTTTGAATTATGATTATCTTTATCACTTAGTATTTTAATTATAATTCATTATTCTAATTTAAAAATAAATGGTTATCTTGTTTCTCTTAAATAAGACTTGGCATTTTCATGGACACATATGGAATGGCAATTTTTTTTTGGCAATTTTAAAAAAAAAAAAAAAATTCTTTTTTATGATCGAGTACTTAAGAAAAAATCAAGTTCAAAAAATAATTGATGCAATTTATTTGTTTTATCTCATTATATTCAAAAACATGCAAAAAGTTTCCAATTTTGAGGTGTGAAATAATTTTTTAAAAGGAGATATTTTGGCATTTATCACATTAAATTCAGTTACCCATTTTCGAACTTGCCTCATTTGTGCACCGAATTCTCTATATATTCGGATTCACTTTGGCTATTTAATTCTAAGTGTTTTCTTATTTTTCTCTCTCACTTGTAACCAAAGTGCTTAGGCTTTTGTTCTTTATGAGTTTTCGTTTGTTTCTCTCCTAGCAGCCATGAAGACCCGAGGCCATGGTTCTACCTCCAAACCTATGAAGTCTTAGAAGGAGACAGTTCCTGAGACAACTCCCTCTGCTACTCCTGAAATGACCAAACTATTTCTAAGACCTTGGACCATTAAAACTACTAGACATAGCTTCTATTTTGGGAAACATACATAAGAAATAACATAACTTTATTAAAAACCCCAAAATAAATATTGTGCAAAATACAAGATAAAATATAAAATACGGCATGAGTACCCATCATTATAAAACACAAAAACATAGACTTTGATTGTTTGAAATACTAATTGCGGAATTACATCAAAACATAATTTAAAAGACTAAAAACAATGTCATCCTCGATCAACACGCAGTCCATTCAATCCATTCATCCTTAACACACAAGCCAAGCTGCCAAGAATCCTTCCGCCTTCCATATTCATTTTCCTGAATCAAAATAAAAATAAAGGACTGAGCCTAATGCCCAGCAAGGAAAATCTACTAACAATCATAAATCATGAACATAAGACTATATCATAAACATATATTATAAAACATATGACTATAAAAACATATATCATATGGGACTACAATATTAATGGCCATTAACTCACTAACATGGCATGTGATAAAACCATCTAGGTCCTCTGTCTACTAATCGAGATAGGTTAGATCACATGGTAGTATATGATAACCCATCTAGGTCATCTGTCTACTAATCGAGATAGGTTAGATCACATGGTAGTATATGATAACCCATCTAGGTCATCTGTCTAGTAATTGAGGTAGGGTAAATCATAACTCTAACCCATGAAAATGATAAATATTCTTGGGGTTTGCTACCTAAGCAACTATAATCCCCAAGCGGCATAAACAATATTGGGGTTTGCTATCTAAGCAACTATAAGCCCCAAATGACTACAAAACATATTTATACACACACACACACACACACACATACATATACACATCATAACATAAAACATATCATAACATAAACATAAACACATATATAATCTATCCTATTTTCCTTACCAAAAGCCGGGATATTTGGGAACAAGAACGGGATTAGAACACTCCTAAAAACCAACAGTAAGAATGGTGAGTTTCTAAAGAATAAAGATGAAATGAGAACTAAACCATCAAGAACAAACTTACCAATAAGAACCTTAAGTTTCAAGAAACTTAAATACCTAACCAAGAATCATAAACAAGAGTTAGAATCTAAAAAGAAAATAAAAGAAAACTAAAGAACCATAAGGAACTGAACTTAAGGATAAGAATACCTTGAATGATCTTAGGAATTGATCTAAACCTCGATACTGAAATCTTCTATATCTCACTTCCCAAGTTTTTAGAAAAGCTTAGAATGATAAAGCTTTTAACCTAAAACCCAAGTGTTTCTCTTTATAGTAACACTAGCAACTTGGAGGCTCTAAAGACTGCTTAAAGAATGAAGAAAATGGCTGAGTACTAGGTCCTATTTATAGAGTTCAAGGAGTAAAACTAACCCCTTTTAATTTGAATAAATAAATGAATTTAAAATGAAAAAGATTTGAATTTTCGTTCAACAGATGCCTAGAACTCGGTCAAAATCGTTCAAAGGCAGGTTTAAGTAGTTAAGGCTATTTTTAAATTCAAAAATCATAAAAATTCAAAAATACATCACCAGGGGCGATATATCACCTATCCTGGGCGATATATTGGCTCCACTATAATCCCGAGCCCCGTTTGTATGTTCGTGCAAAGTTGACGTGTTTTCCATATCATCCGTAGGCGATATATCGACCCTATAGCTGCGATATATCGGCATACGTTGATATATCAAACACTTATTTGCACTTTTTCAGCATATTTTGAATTGGATAAACAACTTTGACTGAGTCTAAATGTGATCCTAACAGTTCTGGAAGGTTCTAGAGTTTCTAGATCTTTCTTTTATTAAAACTATCCATCAAAAATACTTAAATCCTTAATAAACATAATTATGACAAGTGTCATGATCTTATTAATTCTATCTAAACCTTAGGTTATAATCAATAATATTTCTATGACCAACAATATTAATCAAACATTATGTTATAATTAATATTTCTAAACTATAGGTTAAACTTATAAAATCCATAGCTGTTGCTATGAGTTTCCAACTAAGTCTTGGCTTTTACCAAAATCCACGGAATCTAACATACTACAAACTAATACTAACTAATATTACTACTATTACTATCTAGCTAGCTAAGTAAATATTCTAGGACTCTACAACTCCGCCTGTTCCAGCATCAATCCCTGCTGTCTCACCTCCTACATGCCGTTGATTCAAACCACAGCAAGAAAGAAGGTTCTTGCTCTTCTGGGTCCTAAGAGATCTACTTTGATTAGGGCTAAAAGTAAAGTAGTTACCTTTCCCAACCTTGATGCTCAACAAAACCAAGCCTCAGCGGTTCCACTAGCCTCATCCGAAGGTCAAGTAAGATCCAAACCCGCCTTGCCTTCAAGTCCTACACAATCTGTCTCCACTGACATCGTGTCTGATCCATCTGAACATAACATTGAGATGTCATTATCCCTTGATGTGTTGACTCCCAAGGCAAAGGGCAAACACAAATCCAAAGCCGTTGGATCAAAGAGAACCAAGAAGGCCAAAATGTCTCTAGCAAAAGGAACTAACTCCATCTCTGATTCATCTCCTTTATCCAAATTCAATTTGAAGGTAAAAATCAACCCACCTCCTTGCACCTCATCGAAGGATGTCTCTCCTGAAATGGAAGACTCACTGCCTAAGTTGGACCCTTCCTTGACCGAGCCCATTCCTGAAGATCCTCATGAAGATTTGGACAAGGAGATTGAATCTAAATAAGACCCATCACAAACCACTTCTATTTCCTCTGACCCTAAGGGCACAACACCTTTGGAATTTCCTGAATTGACTACCAAAATCACTAAATAAAAAGATGCCCATGTCCATACTTCAGGTTCCTCTTTCAAAGCTCATTCTCTCACTTTCTGTTTTAATGGTAATGAGAAAAATATGCAATTTTATGAGCATCGTCACTTTATTAGTGAACGTAATTTCCTTTTTGCTCCTCATCGTGTTTTTGGGGTTTTACTTACTCTAGAGGAAAAAGGTTGGTTACGATCTTTGTCTGGCTTTGATGGGTTTGTGCCTCGGGTAATTAAGGAATTTTATGCAAATCTGAATGGTGAGTTGTTAGATCAGACTTCTTTTATATTTCATACGGCTTATGTTAGGGGTCATTGGTATAGGTTTAGTCCTACTGAAATTTCTAAGGCCCTCAATCTCGTTTCTGTTGAGGTTGATGATTCTATTGAGTTTGCGAAGGATCAAGTTTTGTCTGAATTAGTTGGGCAAGCTATGGTGTGGGAACCAAGCGCTTCTCTCTGGGACTCGGACCTTACTCACTATTGTGGTGCACTTTTCAAATTTTCAATGTTCAATTGGATGCCTACCACTCATTCCTTGACCATCACTCAAGATATGGCCTTTCTATTGTTCAAAATTGGGACTGGTGTCACTATCGATCTTGCTGTTGCTATGTTCAATTAGATCATGTCCTTGAGTGGTTCCAAACGCAAGGGTCAACACTTGATGTTTCCGCAAGTCATTTACAAACTTTTGGACTCTTAGCGTCCTTTGAAGAAGTCCCACGAGACCTTGACTTCTCCTTTGGTTGGACCTACATACACTGTCAAAGATGACCATGCTCCGACCACAGCTCGAAAGGTCAAAGGCATTAATTTGGTTGGTTCTAGGACTGGCGATGTTGAGTCTGACACCCCTGCTGTCCCAATGGCTCTTCTATTCATACAGGAATTGCAAGTCTCTCCGAGCGGTTCACTACCATGGAGGATACTTAGCACCAAATTCTGGCTTCTTTGGTGATCATCAATGCATCTACCACTCCAAATCCATGACGGTTACCGTTCCTTTCGATCTATTTTTATTTGCTTTTGATAAATGTAAAAGAACACGAAAAGTGTCATTGTTTTGGTTTCGTTTCATTTGTTCTTTGGCATTTTCTTAGACAATGAGGGGGAGAAAGAGTAACTCTATTTTTGGTGCTTTAATTATGTTATTTGACCTGAAATTGCTCATTGTTTTTGTTAAATGTTTTAGTCACGTGCTTTGGTTATTTTTGGCAGGGGGAGTCATTTTGAGACTCTTGTGAGTTATCTTTCGACTTTTGTAAATTTAAGCACTCACTTGTTTTATGTAGGATCTTTTTTTAAAAAATAGATATGCCTTCTCTATAAAATTGCCAAAGGGGGATATTATAAATCCTAAGATTAACATATTTTATAGAAATGTCTTTTTATTTAAAAGATAATTTGTACTTTCCCTTTATTGTGATTTTCGGAATATCACTTTCCCATTATTGTGATTTTTGGAATATTTAGATTCCTTATTTAGCTTAATTTGATCACAATATGATTATAAATGGAAGTTGTATCTTAGTTATATAAAGCAAATATTTTGTACTTACTTGAAATCATTTCTGGAATATTTGTCTTTAATTTTTCGTGCAGCTCAAGATAATAAACTTCAGGAAACTGAATCTTTGATGTAATTAACCATTATTTCTATCTTGAGAAATTTGATCTGACACAGGTATTAGCTGTCCCCAGCAAATTCGTATCTGTCGGATCCGAATCTTCTAAAAAAGGTAATTCTTCATCAATCAAGAATACCTTCAAATATTCTTGCTTTTATTAGGAGATTCTTTCTCAGCCTTTCGGAGCACGAAATGAACTCTATAAATAGGCGTCTAAGGCTTTGAGAAAAAGTGAACTCATGGATGCATAATTTGTGAGTGTATTGTAATATTTGTGAGAGTTCCATATTTGTATTCAAGATCATAGTATTCACGTGATCATGTAGAAAAATGAGTGTTTAGTTTTTGTGGTGAGTTTATATCATGTTCATGAGTGAATACACATTGTAATTTGAACACAACTTTTATAGTCTTTGGGAGAGGATTTTTACAAGCCTTGTGTCGGGAGGATGCAAGCACTCGCTGGCCATTGAAGGGAGTTCAAGTGGTTGAGCGCTTCAATTAGAATCAGATTAGTGAAGAGAAGTACAACAAAGTTGCAGCAAATCTCAAGAAGGAGTCTTGTTTTGTTTAAGTCAATATTTTGTACTTGTGATTCTTTAGTAATTGGTTTCATTCTCTGGATGTGGCCCCAAGGAGTATGTTATCTGAAAGGATTTCTGAACCTTGTAAAAATTCATTGTGTTCTTTATTGTTTTTGCACTGTCTTTTTATTGTGTTCAGTTTCTGTCGTGACAGGTTCGGATTCTTTCCTGATAGAACTGAAATTTGTTTCAACATTTAATTACCATTCCGCACCTTAATTAATTCACGTGGTTTAATTAATTTGGTAATTATTAAAAAAAAAATTTCAAATATTTTATGAAATAAATAATTAAAATTAATTTTCACATATATTATTTGTTTATTATTATTATAAATAATATTATATGAATACCAAAAAATTCTAAAATTCGTTATTTTGACTACAATCTTGTATTGGTACGAGATGATTAAGATTGAAGGGAACGGATTTAAACAGTTCGCAGTGAAACAGAGTTATATGAAATCTTTGGATTAAATACTGTAAGTACGGTTCACTAGTATTATGAATACATATAATCTATATCTGGATTACTGATGTAGTAGGACATCTTAGTGGAGATACTTTGTATAAAGTTATTATACATGAATAAGACTCAATATGTTATTAATACTTAATAATACCTTTTACTTTATAAGTATTAATTAAACATATCAATAAGATGATCATATATAAATTGGTCTTAATCCTGAAGTTATTTTGTACTCTTGTTTATGTCATATGAGTTCTTTGATTCACTCGTTATAGTTTGTAAGAATGATCAAGCTAAAATCTTTTGTTTTAAGAACTTATTGATGTAAATGGTTGGGGACATAATATACAGATATGAAATCTATACCTTTTCGAGAGGAATTGAATAATGGTTCCCTTAAGGGTTGACTTTTGGAACTGAAAGGTTATTGAGCTCAAATTCATAAACCAATTGATGAATTAACCTTCACTAGTAAAGTTAATGATACTTAAGGAAACAAGATATAATTAAAGAGGTTAAACGGTGATTAACTCCTACTTTAATTATGAAAAATAATAGATGATTGAATTGTATGTAGTGATTAAATCGATGGACACTTTTTATATATTTAAAAGTACTCAATAAATAAATGTTTATAATTACAAGAGTGCAATCTCATACTTTTAATAAAATAATATTGAGATTAATAAATTAAGGTTATTATATTAAAGAGTTTTAATTAATAATCTAAATTTATTGGAGCTTCAAATTATAGGTCCATAGGTCCCCGAGACGGCTCTATCAACAGTATTCAAGGAAAGAGTTGAAGTTTGGAAAAATTAGGAAAATGACATATTTAGAAGAAATTTGCTCTTCATGGTCAAATATGTAATTGAGACAAATTAATCAATTAATAAATTAATTATATTTTTTGAAAATTATTTTTTAAATAAAATGATATTTTCAAAAATGGCATTTAAATAATTAAGATAATTAATTTTGAATTAATTAGTTTTATTTATTTAAATAATGTGAAAATATATTTATGATAATTCAAATTATATTTGAATTTGAAATGATATTTATTCTTTAATTAATTTGATAAATAAGTTATCAGGTTTAGATATTTTAGAATAAATAAATTATTAAATAATAATTAAAAGAAAATTGTTGGAACACGTCCCTGAAATCGGGGATGTGTTAATGTAGTTGGTGGGTAACAAGGTCCAAGAATGGGTCATGGGTATTTCTTTTATCTTTTTAATTATTTAATAATTGATTTATAATTTGAATTTTGAATTTTGAACTTCAAAGATTTAATTAATTCTTTTATAAATCTATTAGATGTGAATAGTTTCATAAGACTTTTGATAGAAAGAAAATATATCGTAATACTTTCCTATCCCCGAAAACTGTCTAAGACCTAATATTCCAAGATCTCATGTGTTTAGAATATCTTGTGAATCAAAAAAATTTCCCTGCCATTACTCTACGTGCCCACACACGTCTTTAGGTATAAAGATACATCTTGGAAGATCTTGGTCTGAGTATTTTGAACAACTGCTTTGGATTGGATGTTCGTTGGGGATATAAAATGATAGTAAGGATCTTTGATAGTTTTTCAACTGGTAAATCATCATATTTTTATTTCTCTATGATTAATGTTTTGCATGTTAATGGATCCGATTATTTAAAGTTTGTTTACATAACATATTTTGAAATCTCTAGGCCCAAGACCCTGTACTGTGTGGGTATAATATGCATTCTTATATTATCGTAATATATGATGAATGAATGGATGTGTTATTTTGGTGAATGTATGTTCTTAAGAGTCATTAATTATATGGTTTTTTGGGTTTAGGAATTGTTCATATTTTTTCTAGATCTACAAAATTGTAAGCCATATGGGACATAATATATATTTTTTTGTAATTTAGTTATCAGCAATAGTATGATTAATTTGCAAAAGTGTAATCCTGAGCCCCAAGCCCTAAAGGGTGCCGAGACCCTCTCGGCATGCCTAGCCCGAGCCCAGGCTCCTTGCGCACAAGCTCCGCATCCCTTGCCTATCGCGCCCATGCGCACCTGATGCCCGAGCTTCGGCCTGCGCTTGATGATTGCTTGGTGCGACACATGCTCGTTGTTGCCTGTGCACTAGGCACCCAACACCTCCAGCACTCTTCTCACGTCCCTTGGCGCGTGAGCCTCTACATCTCGGCGCCTTTGTTGCGCCCATCCAAGCCTCCTGGCTCCCTTCGCGCCTTGTGTGCTCTGCTGCCTAGCGTGCCCAGTCGCGCCCTGTTGCCTTGCATGCCCGAGCCTTTGCGGCTTGGTGGTTTGGTGGCTCTTTTGAGCCACCCCACCAAGTTGAGCCCTAAAATTGCAAACCTAACTCACTTAGCTCCTTACCCGAGCCATAGAGTTATAATTGGTTTCCTTGAATTTGTAGGCTTGGCCCAAATTGTTAATTGGAATTTTAAAATTCGAATTAAATTTTGAATTAAGTGGCCCAAGTTCAAAATGGACCTAAATGACCCATTAGGCTTTTATTAGCCAAGTTCAATATTTTAAAAGATTGTTTAAAGTTATTGAAGTCATTTATAATTAAAAAATGGGCTAGATGGCATAAAAATAAGGGAATTTTAAAAAAATATGGCTTTTTAGCCATCAATGTGCAAAAATATGGGAGTTAAACTTTGCTTAATTTGTATGGGAAAATTTAATTAACAAAAACTTAGATTATGAGAAAACTAATCTCATAGTGGAAATCAAAATTAAACAAAAAAAAATCAGCAAAAGGAGGGGTACTATGGTAATTAACATAGCCAAAACTCCTTCAGCCAAGCCACATCTTCTCTTTCATTTTTCCCTAGCTGCCACCTCCCTGTTCTCCACTTGCCTGCCTCACCATGTCCGCCATCATCTCTGACCAACCACCCTCAACACCTGCCAAGAACACCACAGCCGCACCTCCGTGAAACCCAGCCACCCTCACCACCTTAGGCACGCACCTCCGTGAAACCCAGCCAAGAACACCCCAGCCGCACCATCGACGAACACAACCTCAATCCGCGCATCTCTATGCGATTCCATTCGCGAGCCCCCAAATCCAAAACGAAGGGGATAGGCTGAGGTGAGGGATGTGCTGGTGGTGGTCGGAGGCGAGGAAGAAGGGTGGCACCTGGGCTGTGTGTGATTCGTGGTGGTCGGAGCTGCGCAAAACGACGGGGATGGCTGGGTTTGTGATGGGATTTTGCGCGCAGGGGATGGGGGTTTCTGGTGGTGGTCGAAGGCGAGGGAGAAGGTTTGTTCGTGGTCAAATCTGTTTTTTTTTTTTTTTTTCTATCTTTAGATCTGTGGTAACTGGCCTTCACGTTCTTTGTGTGTATATTTCAGGAGGTAACTGGTTACCTTCACATTCTGATGTGTGTGTATATTTGTGGGTTCTTTATGGTAACAAGTTACCTAGGTTACTAAATCATACTTACTCTTCCTTCTTTTTTTCCTTCAAATGTGATGTTTCTTTTCATTTCTAATATGAGTGACTCGTCACCCGTTTTAAGGTAACTGGTTACCCCTCTTATGGCAATAAGTTAATAATCTCACTGTAACTGGTTACCCCTCCTTAGACATGTTATTTAACCTCTAAGATTTTTTTTTTCATAGCTGTGAAAAATCAAACAAGTAACTGGTTACCCCTCTAGATAAATGTTATTTAACATAGCTGTAGGATTTTTTTTTTATATAATTTTGAAAAATCAATTAAGTAATTGGTTACCTTACTCAGGTTTTGAAAAAAAAATGTTTATAATAAATAAAAAAATAATAAACACAATTCATATTACAAAAAAAGAATTAATAAAAAATTTGCAAAACAACCATGGAAAATTTAATATAAAAATAGTTATATAAAATTAATATAAAAAAATCAAATAAGCTAAAAAAAGAGAATCAAATTACAAACATACCCTTCCAAATTAATAAAACTTGATTAAGAGTAAAAATATAACATAATCAAACTTTTATACAAAAATATGGGAAACTAAACTCATAAAAGTGAGATTTAAAAAAAAAACCATATATTAACTTTTCTTAAAAAGAAGCCATATTTTTGCACAATCTATTAAAAATCTCATATAACATGTAATTTTCACTAAAAATAATAGAAGGCCCATAAATATGGAGATGGAGATTCTACATAATGCCTTGATTTTGTTTTTTTTATTTATTTATTTTGTAAAATATTGCAAGTGTTGTAACTTTTCTAGAACTACCCAAAAACACTCGGCTTACATTTATTTACTTATTTATTGTTTTATTTATTTATTTAAATATTTGAATGTATTAAAAGTGTATAATAACATAGTCATGCATTATAACATGACATTCATATTACCCACACAATATATCTAATTCAAGCATATATCTCATATCGAGTAGAAACATGTTTGAATTAGGTATTAAACGAATCATATAGTTAATCTAGAACAAAGCTGTAAATTGATTTTAAGTGTTAATTTCAATACCTATTTGATAATTAATTTTATTAGATAGGCAAATAATATTCTTAATAATTAGAGCATTTATTGACTATATAGTTTAAGGGCCTATTTAGTAAGATGATTAAATCTTGTTTAATGATTTAAATGCTTAATGAGATTTGTAATTATTAGAATATCATTTGGTAAATTAATTTGATTAATTAAAAAGAATAGGATGTTTTGAGAAAACACATATTCTAAAATAGTGAGTGGGAGAAGGGGTAATAACAATAACTTCTATGGTCTCAATTATTAGTTAGCATCGATGTTTCATGGAATGGGCCTCGAGACACATTTGTTTGCGTCCCCCTAAGGAAGGTTTATGACTGTGTTATTATTCAAGGTTAACTTCTGTGAATGTGGGAATTCTTCCCTTGTGAATTCCATTCGATAGAAGCTCTATATTACGAGGCACCTTAAAGATTATGAAACACATGCTAGTGGGACGGTGCTTCGGGACATGCCTTGCTCTACGTGTCGCTACCCTTGTGGACATCGGCGTGAGGTGCCAAGGGTGTGTGGTAACTCCTAGGTGGTATGGGCATGAGGTAACCTAAAGTTGACACTCGCACAAAGGCCTTGTGAGGGAAAGGCCTCGCATACCGAGGCCTAACCCATCTAGGAGTGATGCGCGCCTACTCGCTGGGCTACCTTCCGCATGCACGAAGGGGCGAGGGCCTCACTTGGCATTGGAGTCGTTAGGCCAAGAGAGCCACCCTCTCTATGCGAGGCCTTCAGCAAGCCTAACATGCGCATGCCACCCTCGCTATGCGAGGCCCTCAGCTAGCCTCCCATGCGCACCCGAACACGGGTACCCCGAGATGCCACCCTCACTATGCGAGGCCCTCGGCAAGCCTCCCACACGCGCCTAAGCACCCGAACACAGTTACCTCGACAAGCCACCCTCGCCATGCGAGGCTCTTGCTTGGCTTCATGCGCGCACCTAAGTACTCCCACACCTTAGCTTCTCTCAGCGTATGGAGCCTAAAACATCTTGAATGAGCGTACGAGGAACACTAAGGGAGACCCAAAAATTATTTGGTGTCAAGTCAATAGTGATATAAACGACTGAGAATATCATTTATGATAACTCATAAACTTTCCTACACTTAGTAGAATATGGAATAGCCTTGAGCAAATATGTGTCTTGGGGATGTGAGAATAACCATCAGGTACAAGGTACCTGTACGTATACGGGAGCAGGATGTATGACCATGAGGAGGACAGAGGCGTGACCTTGACATCTGCATCGTACAAGTAATGGTGGTACAGATTTGTACAAAGAGTGGAGGCACTACCTGTATACCTCTGGCTATGTACCAGGCCGACACCACCACCTTCTGCTCCACTGTGACCTATGCCACAAACCTGAAAATGTACCTATATACAATCTTGTCTCCTGGGACCACAATGTATCAGGAGGCATTAGAGCCCCAATATAAATAGACCTTCACCCCTCCAGCAAGGGGGTTGGAAAATTCTTTGTATGAAAAAACGATTAAGAAATATATGATCTTTGCTCCATTGTAGTTCTGTATAAACTTCTCTTTCAAGTTCTTTCCATCTTATTCTTAGCTATCTTTCACAATATAATTTGAGTTTTCTGACCTCGTATCGTTGACGAGTTCTTACCGTCAACAACTTCTATAAAGAATAGGATTGATGATGTATTTTAAGTTTGATTGACCCTAAGACACACTCTTGAGTTAAGTCATTAATCTAAAATAATGGGTTACACTCACAATGCTTAACTAGGCTTTCAAGCGGACTAGTTAATCTTGACCAAACAAGCAGTTGTTCATAAGCCAAAAGAGAAAATAGTTGATTTTTTTTTCACTTATGAATTTGAAAAGTGTCTCAACATTAACTTAAGATTAGTATGACCTACCCTAAGGTTGGTCCATTAATTTTTAAATTAATTTATTGTAGAATTAAAAATATTTTTTTATGTGTTATTTAAATTTGTTGTATTCATTCATCATATATATATTTTTTTGATCAAGAAAGAAAATTTATTAATCAACCAAAAAATTACAAAAAAATGCCAGAGCAATAGCTCCCCCAAAACAAATTACAGATTAGTAACAAAATCTAACATTTGTCTCTCTCTAGTAGACAACTTCCTAGTATTGGAATTAAGAACTCTGGTTTTGATAGAAAACCGGATCAATTGATCAATTTTGGTAACCGAATAACAACTATTATCAAAATAACATTTGTTTCTATTAAACCAGATAAAATAGACAGCAACTGCAAGAGTAGCGGAAACCACCTGGCCCAGCCAATCTCGCCTACAACCAGCCAACCGAAAATGCCATTCATTAGAATTACCAGGCCAAATCACCTCTCCCAACCAGTTAGCAATAGCCTGTCTGATCTTCTCAGAGAAAATGCACTAAAAAAAGAGGTGCGAATGAGATTCATTCATCTGATAGCAAACAAGGCAGCTCAAGGAAGTAATATTCACATGAGAACTATGGAGTAAATCTCTAGTGAGTAAGTGGTTATTGACAACTTGCCACAGAAAAAAATGGTGCTTAGGTACTAAAAGTGTACACCAAACTGTACGCCCATACTCAATCTTCACACCAAAAACAAAATGAGTATACAACTTACCCAACCTGAGTTGACCGTGCACTATAGCAACTGCCAAATCTGGTCCAGACACAAAATGACTTAGCTTGATCAATTTTCTCCAATACCAGCTATCATCTTGTTTCAAAGTATAGTCCCTGATTGGCACTCCTTTTAAGTATATGGTATTCACCCATTTCACCCATAATTGGTCCTGTTTAAAAGAAATGGCCCAGAGAAACTTTGCAATCATAGTCTTATTCCAAGCAGGCCCTTCTATAAAACCAAGCCCTCCATAAGCTTTAGGAGGACAGACAAATTCCCAAGAAGCCAGGTGAAATTTTCTGCGGGTTCCCTTCACACCCCACAAGAAGTTCCTACACAGAAAATCAATATCTCAAACCACATGTTGAGGCAATAGAAAAATATTCATCCAATAGTTTCTAATCCCCAATAAGATAGATTGAATTAACTGAGTTCTACTAGCATAGGACAAGTTTCGGCTGGCCCAGGAATTAAGACACAATCTAATCTTCTTGAGAATAACTTCAAACTCAGAGGCTTTACATTTGGTAGGCCTAAGAGGTACACCATGATACTTCAGAGGAAATGGCCCTTCATGCAGATTGATATAGCTCAACACAGACTCCTTAGCAACATCGGACAGCCCACCAAAGTAAATACGAGATTTACTATGGTTGATAGACAAGCCTGAAGTCAAGGTAAACTCAGCAAAAGCTGAATGCAAAATCTGCACAGATTGATGATTAGCCTTGGAAAAAATAAGCAAATCATCCGCAAAGCAAAGATTAACAAGATTGAGTGATTTGCACATAGGATGAAATCTGAAACCTTTATCATTGGATGCTTTGATTAACAATCGAGTAAGGTAATCCATCACAATGACAAAGAGCAAAGGAGAAATAGGATCTCCTTGCCTAAGCCCTTTACCTCCCTTAAATTTCCCTTGGATTCATTCATCATATTTACTATTCCAAAAATTGTTGATATTCATAATATATGCTAAATTCAAATTTTTTTTATATATTTATTTCAACAATGATGAATTCAAACCTTATTATTGCTTTACTTGCAAACGAGAAACTTACTGGTGATAATTTTATAAAATGGAAATCAAATATGAACATTGTTTTGATCTTTGAGAACCACAAGTTTGTCTTTACTGAGTAATGTCCTGAGGTCCTTCCTGCCATTGCTCCTAAAACTGTTAGGGAGAATTATGATGCTCGGATTTTATCCAACAATAAGGCTAAGTGTTACATGCTTGCTAGTATGAATGATGTACTCAGAAAGAAGCATGAAGACATGGAGACTGCATATGAGATATGGGAGTCTCTTCAAGCCATGTTTGGTAACAGTCCGATTAATGCAGACATGAATACATGAACATGAAAATGAAGAAAGGAGTTTCTGTCAGACAACATGTTCTAAACATGATCAATACAATGCATGATGCATAAGTTCATGGAGCAACCATTGATGAGAGAACTCAAGTTAGTCTGATACTTAAATCACTCACTCTAGCTTTTCCACATTTACTACCAACTATGTTATGAACAAGTTGGAGTATAATATGACCCAGTTGTTAAATGAGTTGCAAACTTTTGAATCACTCAATAAGAGTAATTCAAAAGTAGAAGAAGCAAATGTTGCTGATTCTAAACCATCCTCTTCAAAAGGGAAAAATAAGAAGAGAAAGAAATCTCATGACAAGGAAAATGACAGACAGGAAAGGAAGCCTAAAAAGTCATCCAAAGGTAAGGAGAACAGAGATAACAAAACTTTCAAAAAAAGAAACCCAAAGGGACATGCTTTAATTGTGGAGTTGAGGGTCATTGGAAGAGAAACTGTCCTAAGTATTTCTCAGACCTAAAAGAAAAGAAGAAATGTAAACATGATTTACTTGTTTTAGAAGCTTGTTTAGTGGAAGATGATACATCATCCTGGATTGTTGATTCTGGTGCCACTAACCATGTTTGCTTTTCTTTACATATTCTTAGTTCTTCGAGAGAACTTGCTGATGAGGAGGTGACTATGAGGGTTGGCAGTGGTCAGGTTGTCTTGCCGAATAAGTTGGAACAACCCGGTTGGAATTTGATAAAAATAAATTTCTTGTTTCAAAAAATGTTTATTTTATTCTAGGATTTACTAGGAACTTAATTTCAGTTTCTATGTTGCATGAACAAGGTATCAATATTTCTTTCAATAATAATTCGATTGTTATCTCAAGATCTGGTATTAAAATATGTCATGAAAAATCCAATGATGGGCTGTATAAACTTAAGGAAAAAGATCGATCTATATACAACTCTGAAATGTTTAAAGTTTCAAACCTAAGATCTATTACACGTCTAAAAATTGATTCCGACAGTGAAACATATCTATGGCATTTGAGATTTGGGCATATTGGTTTGGATAAAATTAACAGCCTAGCAAAAGAGGGACCTTTAAAAGAATTAACTATTGGTTTTCTTCTACCGTGGTTCCTGTCTGGAAGGAAAGATGACCAAAAGACCTTTCTCTACAAAGGGTTAAAGAGCCATAGAACCACTCCAACTCGTACACACTGATGTGTGTGGACCACTTAATGTGCAAGCTACAAGAGGGTTTGAATATTTTGTGACCTTCATTGACGATTATTCTATATATGGTAACCTATATTTGATGCAAAAGAAATATGAAATTTTTGGAAAGTTTAAAGAATTCCAAGCTGAAGCTGGAAAAAAATTAGGTAAATCACTAAAAGTTCTTCGATCTAATCAAGATGAGAGTACCTGGATTATGAATTCAAGGACCCCTGTGTAATGCCCCAAAATCCCTAATGAGGTTAATGGTTGGATTAGAAGGCCGGGATGGCCATAATTGAATTATTATGCTATTAAATGATTATATGCATGATTATGTGAATTATATTAATATATGATGATAAATGCATGCATGTGGGTCCACTTTTCATTATAAGGGCATTTTGGTAATTTGGCTCGTTGAGGGCATATTTGTATATTTTCAGGCATGTTGGTGATTTATGGATGAGGCCACATTATAATGTGGATTTGTTCGAGCTATTCGGCATGAGACGATCTTTGAATACAAGTTAGCGGTTTGGTCATTACTAGGTAAATTTCCGGGCTCGGGGTGAGTCTCGTGGTAATTTGAAGATTAGTTCATTACCGAGAATTAAAAGGTAATGGGATATGATTTAGTAGCATTTGAGAATATTTGGAATAACGGGATTAGAGGAGAAATGACACTTTTGCCTTGGTGGCTGTTAAGGCAATAATTAGGCATGGTGGGTATTTTGGTCATTTGACCTTAGGATATATTTGAGTTAGGCTGGTTGTAGAAGAAATTAGAAAGCCAAAACAGAGTCTCTTCTTCCACTCCCACGATCATCACATCTTCTTCTTCTAGGTTGAAATTTTGAAGCTCTAATTAAGGATTCAAGCTAGGGAATCTAGCCTTGAGGGTCTAGGATTGTGTTCTACCATTGAAGAGGGTTTAATCATGTGTTTAAGGTAAGGTTTTAGTTCAATTTTATTGGTTTCTTGCTCTGATTTTGTGTTAGTTTTGAGCTTAAAGTTTTGATTATAAAAGTGGGAAATTTAATGAGGTTTTAAATGGTTTAAAGCTTGGGTTTTTTGGTTAAACTAGAAGACATGATGTGTTGGTGATTGGTTGTGATTTCTGGGTTGATTTGATAAGAGTCTGATGAGGTTTTGATGGGAGAAAACACGAGTTTTTGGCTGATGGGCAGAAAGGGACGTGGCGCTAGGTTAGTATGTCGCGGCGCAAGGTGCAGACATGGATGAGGCTGGCGCCTCTGTTTGGGAGGCGGACCACGACATAGTGGAGTAGGGCTGCGACTCTTAAGGGCCTATTTGGCCAGAAATGTGTTTTTTTCATGGGAACTCAAACGTTAGGCCTTGGGATCATTCCTACTACCCGATTTAGTAGGATTCGACGTCCCGGAGGCTAGGTCTTGGTTCAGGAACCTTTTATTATTCATTTTATTGATGGAATCCCACATTTGGTTATGACTAGGTGACCACTAAGGGACTTAAGGACTTATCGTTCTCAAAGTTCGTTCTTTTATTATTCCACGCTCGAACCAGAGGTAAGAAAACTGCACCCTGTATGTGACATGCATGGTTATTAATGAGGCATGTTGAGTGCTCTATATGTGGACATTGATTTCATATTAAATGCTTAGCAATCTTGCTTATTTGTGAATGGTACTGACTTATTAGTCAAAATTAGCTTGTTACTTAGAGCCGGGGCTAGTAGGCCCGGTGACTGCATCGTCAAACGACTATGGGTGCGGAGCCCAAGTTCGTGACTCCATAGTCACTTATCTGATTTAAGTTCGTGACTTACTCATTAGTCACTTATCTAATTAGGGTTCAGAGCCCTAGAGATAGACTTATTACTCATCTATTCAGAGGGTGACTTAATAGTCACGTATCTGATTGGGTTGCACGCCCCAGCATGATTATTAGAATCTCGATACCATCTGATTAGGGCTACACACCCTAGCATGATTATTAGAATCTTGATATTATTTGATTAGGGCTACAAGCCTAGTATGATTATCATAATCAACATTTGATAATGTATACATGCAGTATGAGTTTTCTTGCTTAGCCTTGGCTCACGGGTCCTATGTGGTGCAGGTAATGGAAAAGAAAAGCTCACCCATCCTTGAGTGGAGAGCTTAGGTGGTGATGTGTACATATGCAGCCGCTTGACCACCACAACCAAGGTGTTTCTCAGAGGAACTAGGGGTTAACCCTATATTTTTCCGCTTAGGTCGCCGGGTTGTAATTTTTACACTGTAATGACTATTTTGGATTGTAAATAAAATGTAAACACTTTTTTGGGCCCATGTACAGTTTTATGTTTTCAATAAAATATATCATTTCCTTTTGATCAAGATTTTTCACCTTAGCCTATTAATAACACGTAGATGCACGTTTATAACCAAATGACTCATTTAGCGAGTTAAACACTGTTTAAAGTTCACAGTAACAGTCTTGGAGTAACCAGGGCGTTACAACTTGGTATCAGAGCGTGCCATGGTTTAGGGTTCCTGTAGACTGGCTGGGCATGTACACTCGCCACTGAAGACAAGCTCGACTCATGGTTTGGTAATTATTTATGTGGTTATATGTTTAACTGCTTAAATAAAGTGTAAATGCTTTACCTATCTACATATGAAATACATTAATAAGGCTGGGCCTTGACTACTGCATCATAAGCAAGAATGTGCTTATTAGTACTGATATTGTTAGAACATACTTATTAGTATCGTTCATTGTGAATTAGTAACTGATACGTGTTAAATGCTAAATGCTATGATCATGTATCCATTTGTATATCTGTATAATTGTGGAATATGGTTGATGTTCTGTTGATCTTGGACCGTGAGGCGGCAAGCGGTTTAGTTATCACTGCCTAACTGGCCGCATTGACTATTGCAGCAAAGTTGAAGTTATAAGAATGATTCCAAGACAGACAGATTCATCAGCTAGCGGCGGCAAGAGGTTTAGTTATCACTGCCTAACTTGCCGCATTGACTATTGCAGCAAGGTTTAAGTTATAAGAATGATTCCAAGACAGAAAAATTCATCAGCTGGCCAAGAAGATCAAGGCCAGAATAATAGACAAGGTCAAGAGAATGACCAGAATCAGATTCCACAGCCAACTCCTAATAACTGGAAGCAGTTGTTTAATGATTTACAGGCCAGAGTATTAAGGTAGGAAGAAGAAATCCACCTCTTGAGAAAAACAACAAGTTCCTACAGGGAACTTTTACCTGAGGCACCACCTGTATCGGTGCCAACAGTTGAGCAACTACCTGAGGCTGGAAGCAAATGGGAACCTCTTTATGAAAGGTTTAGGAAATAGCAACCTCTAGTTTTTTAGGGTAGTGCAGATCCAGCTAAGGTTGAACAATGGATGAGCATGATTATCACAATCCTTGACTTCATGAGGGTGTCTGGTAATGAGAGGGTGGCTTGTGCCATGTATATGTTTCGGGAGGACGCCTGAATTTGGTGGGAAGTTATATCCCAGACTAGAAATGTCAATGCCTTGAGTTAGGAAGAGTTTCAGACTCTGTTTAATGAAAAGTATTATAATGATGCCATCAGGGCTGCTAAAGTTGAAGAGTTTATCAGGTTGCTTCAGGGGAGTTTGACAGTGACTAAATATGCCCTGAAGTTTGATAGATTGGCAAAGTTTTCCATGGAGTTGGTGCCCACTGATGGGACCAGAAGGGAGAGATTTCTCCAGGGGCTATAGCCTAGATTAGCTCGGGATGTTCATATCACCACTGTGGCTGGAGTTACTTCTTATGCACATGTGGTGGAGAAGGCACTCACAGTTGAGAGCGCAGATAACAAGATCTGGCGAGACAGTGCAGCCAGAAGAGAGTTGAGGAGGACAGGTCATCCATTTGTGGGTTCAGGTAGGGGCGGAGGCCCCAGTGATTAGAAGAGGAAGGTTCCTGTCACCTTCCCAGCTCCAGGTCCTGATAGGCGACCACGCGGTATTACAATGGGTCGTCAGGGTGGCAGTGAGGCCTGGAAGACTTATCTCGAGAGCCCTTGGTGCAAGAGGTGCCATTTGGGAGAGTGTAGGGCAAAAACTTGCTTCTTATTTGGGGCAGTGGGACATTTTAAGAAAGACTGCCCAAAAGCAAGAAAGGAAGAATCCAGAAATGCGGAAAGCTCAGCCCCAGCTCGAGTGTTTGCATTGACTCAAGTAGAGGCGGAGGCTGAGGCTTCACCCCCAGTAGTTACAGGTCAGGTTCTTAGTGCTGAAACCCCTTATACTGTTTTGATTGATTCTAGTGCTACACATTCTTTTGTTGCTAGTAGAATTATTGATAGACTGTGTAGGCCATGTGATTATTATGTTGTGGGGTTCGAGACCTTATTACCCAATGGGGAGTTAGTGGTATCCAGGAGATGGGTCAGATCTTTGTCAGTGATAGTGGAGGGCAGCGAGTTGTTAGTGGATTTGATAGAGTTAGTTATGACTGCCTTCGACATGATTCTTGGTATAGATTGGTTAGTGAAGTATGGGGCAACCATAGATTGCAGAAGGAAGATGATCACCTTTGAGCCTGAAGGTGAGGATCCTTTTGTTTTTGTTGGTATAGTGCATGGACCTCGTATACATATGAATTATGTTTTGAGAGCTAGAGATCTATTGCAAGGGGGTTCCATAGGATTCTTAGCCAGTGTGGTTGACACCACTCAGGTCATCCCAGTCTGTGAGTTTCTGGATGTGTTTCCAGAAGATCTACCAGGGTTGCCACTACACAGAGAGATTGAGTTTGTGATAGAACTGGCACCACAGACAAAGCCACTGTCTAGAGCACCTTATAGAATGGCCCCAACAGAGTTGAAAGAATTGAAAGTACAGTTGCAAGAGCTGTTAGATTTGGGTTTTATTAGACCTAGTTTCTCACCTTAGGGTGCACCAATTCTGTTTGTGAAGAAGAAAGATGGTTCTCTAAGGATGTGCATTGATTTCAAAGAACTGAATAAGTTAACAATTAAGAACAGGTACCCTCTGCCAAGGATAGATGTAACACCCTGGTTACCCCAGAATAGTTACGGTGAACGGTGAACCGAAAATTTGACCTGCTACCCGAGTCCTTTGGTTAAAAACGTGTTCTAAGTGTTATTAACAGGTTAAGGTGGAAAAATAATAAAAAGGAAAGGATATTTATTTATTAAGTATATAAAGTGCTCATGAGCTATTCAAAACATTTAGAAGTTATTTACAACTCAAAATGGTCACTACTATTTCAAATTTACAAACCCGTCGACCTAAGCGGCAAAATAGGGTAATTCCCCCTAGTCCCTCTGAGAACTTCTTGGCTGTGGTGGTCCAGCGGCTGCATATGTACCCATCACAACCTAAGCTCTCCACTCAAGGTTGGGTGAGCTTTTCTTTCCCTTTACCTACATCACATAGCACCCATGAGCCAAGGCCCAGCAAGAAAACACAATAAAGCATGATATAATATCAACAATGATCATAATAATCATTCAGGACTATCAGTCCAAAACAGATAGGTGACAGTCGCAAAAGTCACTAAATTGGGAATAACTCCCTTTAGCCTTGTGATGATAGGGTCACCGGGGCTTAACATGTAAGTAAACCTTTCATTAGCTTAACCAGGATAGGTGCATGGTGACTGGTCACCAACATAACCTTCCTCATGACCATAGAGTCATAACCCTGGAACATCGTTCCCTAGCCATGTGACAAGCAGTCACCTGGGCCTTAGGCCTTGGCTCTCAGTAACTAGTCTTAGACTAGCCAAGCACTTATAAGTCCATCGACCTTAGTGTTGGTCTAGTGTGAATTCCTTAGAGCCATTCAACACTGATATCGATTAGATCTAATCTTCATTCGGCCCTGCGTTCAGGACGCTTATGCTGTTTCTGACTCTTAGGTCAGTGTCCCTGCCTAGTCAGTGCCATATACAAGTAATCAACATTCACTAGCATTTAATGTGCAATCCATGTCCACATTTATCAATCAACATGCCTCAATAACAAATACGCATGTCATATATACACAGGGTGCAGTTTTCTTACCTCAGATTCGAGCTAGAATGATTAAAAGAACAACCCTTGAGAACGATCAACCTTTAATCCTTAGCGGTTACCTAATCATAACACATTATAGGATACCATCAATAAATATGACCAACATAGGTTCCCAAACCAATATCTAGCCTCCGAGGCATCAATCCAAACTAATCCAAGTAGTAGGAACGATCCCGAGGCCTAAAACTATGTTCCCGGGGTCAAAACATGCAAACGGGCTCAACCTTGCTCAAAAGTCGCGGCCCTGGCACCTTGAGCCGCAGCCCCCAGTCACCACTGAAGTAAGGGCCGCGACGCCCAGCAAGAGCAAGCTCGGCCACCTGCTTTTTCAATCTAGGGCCGCGGCCCCCAACCTTGGGCCATTCCCAAACACGTTTTCAACTTCCCAAAACCTCCAAAATCATACCTAAACATTCCCCAATTATCAAATCAAAGTTCCCAAGCTTCCCAATGCTCCAAAACCATCAAAACCCAAGGTTCAATCGAGCCAAAAACTCAACAATTCAAAAAGTCCCATTCAAAGCTTAGAAACTTTAAAAACTCAAAAATTCAAACTTAAATTACCTTCGATTGGGTTGTTTTCCATAAAATCCTTCCCTCAAGAAGCTTCTAATCTTTCCTAGGATCACTATGCCTCGATCCTCGCTTGATTCCAACTCCTAGAACTCGAGATTTCTTCGAAAAAGCTTCGAACGGTAAAAATGAACTACGGGAAGAGAACGAGAGGTTTTCAAACGTACGTTCTATCTGACAAGCTACTTCAAGCTTAAATAACCTCAAATAATACCTAGTGCTCGGCGTCCCAAAATCACCCCCGGGGACATTATAGTCAAAAATTTCAGAATTTCATCATAATCTCAAATATTCCCAATTTATTATCAAATAAACATTCCTATTACCCAATAATTGAACCCCGTTATGACATAACTGCTAATTCATTATATAGGATCGTCTCATGCTAAATAGCTCGAATATATCTCCATAATAATGGGATCTCATTCACAAATCACAATATGCACCCAAATACATAAATTTACCCTTAACGGGCCAAATTAGCAAAATATCATAATATTTGAATGTGGACCCACATGCATGCATATAACATCATATTATAATATAATTCACATAAACATGCATATTATCATTTAATGGCATAATTAAACAGTTATGGCCCTCCCGACCTACTAATCCCGCCATTAAACCACATCGGAGGATTCAGGGCATTACAACTATCCCCTCCTTACAGAAATTTCGTCCTAGAAATTTTCCTGAACAGCTTGGGATTCTGAATCTGCATATCTGACTCCATCTCCCAGGTCGCTTCCTTGACCTTGTTCCTCCACAATACCTTAACCAAAGGTATCGTCTTATTCCTGAGGACCTTATCTTTCTTGTCAAGTATCTGAACTGGCTGCTCCTCAAAGGAGAGATCTGGCTCACGTTCCAGATCTTCATAACTCAAAATATGGCTTACATCAGATACATACCTCTGAAGAGCTGAAACATTAAATACATTATGCACGACTGACAACGCCGGAGGCAAAGCCAATCTGTAAGCCACCTGACCAATCCTCTCCAGGATCTCAAATGGACCTACGAATCTAGGATTCAACTTTCCCTTCTTCCCAAACCTTCTCACCCCTTTCCATGGTGAGACTCTGAGGAAGACATAGTCTCCCACTTGGAACTCCACGTTCCTGCGCTTGGGATCTGCATAGCTCTTTTGCCTACTCTGAGAAGTGAGCATCCGAGCTCTAATCTTCTCAATGGCCTCACTGGTCCTCTGAACTACCTTAGGACCTAAGTACCTCCTTTCACCTGTCTCATCCCAATGAATGGGAGATCTGCACTTCCTACCATATAACATCTCATAAGGTGCAACTCCAATGGTAGACTGATAACTGTTGTTGTAGGAGAATTCTATCAAAGGTAGATACTTACTCCAAGATCCACCAAAGTCCAGTACACATGCTCTCAGCATGTCTTCTAATATCTGGATCATCCTCTTAGATTGGCCATCTGTCTGAGGATGATAAGCAGTACTGAACTTTAACTGCGTCCCCATGGCCTTCTGCAAACTTCCCCAAAACTTGGAAGTAAAAGTAGGGTCCCGATCTGACACGATCGACCTAGGTGATCCATGAAGACGCATGATCTCTCTCACATAGAGATCTGCATACTGGTTAACTGTATAAGTAGTCCTCACTGGCAGAAAGTGAGCTGACTTGGTGTAACAATCCACTATCACCCAAATAGAATCATGCTGACCAACAGTCCTGGGTAAGCCCACCACGAAATCCATTGTGATGTCCTCCCACTTCCACTTTGGGATATCCAGAGGCTGCAATAACCCTGCTGGCCTCTGATGCTCAGCCTTGACCTGTTGACAAGTCAAGCACTTAGCCACATACTCAACTACATCTCTCTTCATCCCCGGCCACCAATACAATGATCTCACATCTTGATACATCTTCGTGGTGCCTGGATGCAAAGAGTAAGGTGTAGTATGAGATTCATCCAGAATCTCTCGCCTCAAAGCAGTGTCTAGCGGAACACATATCCGCCCTTTGTATCTCAACAACCCTAACTTAGACACTGTATAATCCCTGGATACTCCAGATAGAACATCCTCTCTAATCTTGATCAGCTGTGGATCACTCAGCTGACCCTCCTTAATTCTCTCCAACAGCGTAGACTGTAGCGTAATATTAGCCAATTGGCCCACCAACAACTCTATACCAGCTCTGTTAATATCATCTGCTAACTCTCTGGCTATCTGCCTCACACCATAAATCTGTCCCGGACCCTTCCGGCTTAAAGCATCAGCTACCGCGTTGGCTTTTCCTGGATGATACAAAATCTCACAATCATAATCTTTTACTAACTCCAGCCAACGCCTTTGTCTCATATTTAAATCTTTCTGAGTGAAGAAGTATTTCAGGCTCTTGTGGTCTGTATAGATCTCACACTTCTCTCCATAGAGATAGTGCCTACACTCTAAATCATGAGTAGGATATCTCTTTTCATACTCCTTCAACTGATGAGAAGCATAGGCAATTACCTTATCTGATTGCATCAAAACACAGCCCAAACCCTGATGAGAAGCATCACAGTAAATCACAAACTTCTCCTGATCTGTCGGAAGACTCAGAATTGGAGCTGCAATCAATCTCTGCTTCAGTTCCTGGAAGCTGTTCTCACACTTATCTGACCACACAAATATTTGACTCTTGCGTGTCAGCTCAGTCAAAGCACTAGGTATCTTTGAGAACCCTTCCACGAAACGCCTATAATAACCTGCCAATCCAAGGAAACTTCTAGCCTTAGAAGCATTCTTTGGCCTTGGCCAATCTCTGACTGCTTCCATCTTCGCTGGATCTACCTTAATCCCCTCCTTACTGACAATGTGCCTAAGAAAAATACCTGAGACAACCAAAACTCACACTTCTTGAACTTTGCAAACAGTCTGTGTTCCCTCAGTCTCTGTAGAACCAACCTCAAGTGATACTCATGTTCTGACTCAGTCTGAGAATACACCAGAATATCATCGATAAAGACGATCACAAACTGGTCTAGATAATCCTTGAACACTCAGTTCATCAGATCCATAAAGCAGCAGGGGCATTAGTCTATCCAAATGACATAACTAGGAACTCATAATGCCCATACCTGGTACGAAAAGTAGTCTTTGGTATGTCTCCCTCCTTGACCCTCAACTGATGATAACCAGAACGAAGGTCGATCTTTGAGAATACCTTCTTACCTTGTAACTGATCAAACAGATCATCTATCCTTGGCAAAGGATACTTATTCTTAATTGTCAGCTTATTCTGTTCTCTGTAATCAATAAACATTCTCATAGAACCATCCTTCTTCTTTACAAACAGAACTGGCGCACCCCAAGGTGAGAAACTAGGTCTAATAAAACCCAAATCTAACAGCTCTTGCAACTGCACTTTTAATTCTTTCAACTCTGCTGGGGCCATTCTGTAAGGCGCTCTAGACACTGGCTTCGTCCTTGGTGCCAGTTCTATAACGAACTCAATTTCTCTATGCGGTGGCAACCCTAGCAAATCTTCTGGAAACACATCAAGAAATTCACAAACAAGTCTAGTATCTTCTGGTCTCACTGGCACGACCTGAGTGGTATCAACCACACTGGCTAAGAATCTAATGCAACCTCCTTGCAATAAATCCCTAGCCCTTAATACATAAATCATTAGAATACAAGGTCCATGCACAGCACCAACAAACACAAAAGGATCCTCACCTTTAGGCTCAAAGGTGACCTTCTTCCTTCTGCAATCAATGGTTGCCCCATACTTTGCCAACCAATCCATACCCAATATCATATCGAAGTCAGTCATAACCAACTCTATCAAATCCACTGATAACTCTCTGCCCTCCACTGTCACTTACAAAGATCTGACCCATCTCCTGGATACCACTATCTCTCTAGTGGGTAACAAAGTACCAAACCCCACAGCATAAAAATCACAAGGTCTACACAGTCTATCAATAATACTACTAGAAATAAAAGAATGTGTAGCACCAGAATCAATCAACACATTATAAGGGGTTCCAGCACTAAGAAGTTGACCTGTAACAACTGAGGGAGAAGCCTTAGCTTCTGCTTGAGTCAATGCGAACACTCGAGCTGGGGCCGAGCTGTCCGCTTTCCTGGGTTCTTCTTTTCTTGCCTTAGGGAAATCCTTTTTACGATGACCCACTGCTCCACATGAGAAGTAGACCCTTGCCCTACACTCTCCCAAGTGATGCCTCTTGCATCTAGGACACTCAGGATAAGACTTCCAGGCTTCACTACCACCTGGACGACCCATTGAAATACCACGGCACTGCCTCTTAGGACCTGGAACTGGGAGGGTGTCAGGAATCTTCCTCTTCTGATCACTGGGGCCAACACCCCTACTTGAACCCACAAATGGAGGACCTGACCTCCTGAATTCCTTTCTGGCTGCACTGTCATGCTAGATTCTATTCTCCGTACTCTCAACTGTGAGTGTCTTCTCAACCACCTGTGCATAGGTAGTAACCCTAGCCACAGTGGTGATACGTACATCTCGGGCTAATCTGGGCTGTAGCCCCTGCAAGAATCTCTCTCTTTTGGTCCCATCAATGGGCACCAGCTCCATGGAAAACTTTGCCAAACGATCAAACTTTAAGGCATACTCAGTGACTGATAAGTTCCCCTGAAGTAGCCTAATGAACTCCTCGGCCTTCGCCGCCTTAATAGCATCATTATAATATTTTTCATTAAACAAAGTCTGAAACTCTTCCCAATTCAGAGCATTAACATTCTTGGTCTAGGTAATAACCTCCCACCAAATCCGGGCATCCTCCCAAAACATATAAGTGGCACAGGCCACCCTCTCATTACCAGATACCTTCATGAAATCAAGGATAGTGGTAATCATACTCATCCTCTATTCAGCCTTGGCAGGATCTGCACTGCCCTCAAATATTGGAGGTTGTTGCTTCCTGAACCTTTCATAAAGAGGCTCCCATTTATTTCCAACCTTAGGCAGCTGCCTAGCTGCTGGCACCGACACAGGAGGTGCCTCTGATCCACTGGCCACTGTAGGCACTTGCTGTTGTTTCAAGAGACGAAGCTCTTCCCCCTGTCTTAATATTGTATCCTGCAGATCACTCATTATCTGCTGCCAGTTTACAGGAGCTGGCTGTGGAATCTATGACTGGTCATTTTCTTGACTCTGACTGTTATTATTATTCTGGCCCTGATCATTCTGGCCAGCTGAAGTATCTGTCTGCCCTGGATTCATTCTTATCTGTTATACCTTGCTGAAACATTGATTAATACGGCCAGTCAGGTTGTAATAACTAAACCTCTTGTCGCCTTACGGTCCAAGAACAAGCAGACAATTATCATATTCCACAGTCATACAATTATACAAGCAGATACATGTTTATAGCATTTAGCACTCAGCATGTATCACATAATAATTCATAACAACCATACTAATAAGTACGTTCCAGCAATTCTAGTACTAATAAGCACACAGTTGCTGAGGATGTAATATTTAAGGGCACAGGTTTAACATAGTGTCTCATGCATACAGGTAAAGCATATATACCACATTTAGGCAGTTAATCATATAACTACATAAATAGTTACCAAACCATGAGTCGAGCTTGACTTCAATGATGTGTGTACATGCCCAGCCAGTCTGTAGGAACCCTAACCTTGGCATTGCTCTGATACCAAGTTGTAATGCCCTGGTTACCCCAGAACAGTTACGGTGAACCAAAAATTTGACCCGCTACCCGAGTCCTTTGGTTAAAAATGTGTTCTAAGTGTTATTAACAGGTTAAGGTGGAAAAAAAAATAAAAAGGAAAGGATATTTATTTATTAAGTATATAAACTGCTCATGAGCTATTCAAAACATTTACAAGTTATTTACAACTCAAAATGGTCACTACTAGTTCAAATTTACAAACCCGTCGACCTAAGCGGAAAAATAGGGTAATTCCCCCTAGTCCCTCTGAGAACTCCTTGGCCATGGTGGTCAAGCGGCCGCATATATACACATTACCAACTAAGCTCTCCACTCAAGGCTGGGTGAGCTTTTCTTTCCCTTTACCTGCACCACATAGCACCCATGAGTCGAGGCCCAGTAAGAAAACACAATAAAGCATGATATAATATCAACAATGATAATAATAATCATTCAGGACTATCAGTCCAAAACAGATAGGTGACAGTCGCAAAAGTCACTATATTGGGAATAACTCCCTTCAGCCTTTGACGATAGGCTCACCGGGGCTTAACAGGTAAGTAAACCTTTCATTAGCTTAACCAGGATAGGTGCACGGTGACTGGTCACCAACATAACCTTCCTCATGACCATGGAGTCATAACCCTGGAACATCGTTCCCTAGCCATGTGACAAGCAGTCACCTGGGCCTTAGGCCTTGGCTCTCAGTAACTAGTCTTAGACTAGCCAAGCACTTATAAGTCCATCGACCTTAGTGTTGGTCTAGTGTGAATTCCTTAGAGCCATTCAACACTGATCTCGATTAGATCTAATCTTCATTCGGCCCTGCGTTCAGGACGCTTATGCTGTTTCTGACTCTTAGGTCAGTGTCCCTGCCTAGTCAGTGCCATATACAGGTAATCAACATTCACTAGCATTTAATGTGCAATCCATGTCCACATTTATCAATCAACATGCCTCAATAACAAATACGCATGTCATATATACACAGGGTGCAGTTTTCTTACCTCAGATTCGAGCTAGAATGATTAAAAGAACAACCCTTGAGAACGATCAACCTTTAATCCTTAGCGGTTACCTAATCATAACACATTATAGGATACCAACAATAAATATGATCAACATAGGTTCCAAAACCAATATCTAGCCTCCGAGGCATCAATCCAAACTAATCCAAGTAGTAGGAACGATCCCGAGGCCTAAAACTATGTTCCCGAGGTCAAAACATGCAAACGGGCTCAACCCTGCTCAAGAGCCGTAGCCCTGGCACCTTGGGTCATAGCCCCTAGTCACCATTGAAGCAAGGGCCGCAGCGTCCAGCAAGAGCAAGCTCGGCCACCTGCTTCTTCAAGCTAGGGCTGCGGCTCTCCAAGAACAGGACCGCGGCCCCCAACCCTGGGCCATTCCCAAACACATTTTCAACTTCCAAAAATCATACCTAAACATTCCCCAATCATCAAATCAAAGTTCCCAAGCTTCCCAATGCTCCAAAACCATCAAAACCCAAGGTTTAATCGAGCCAAAAACTCAACGATTCACAAAGTCCCATTCAAAGCTTAGAAACTCTAAAAACTCAAAACTTTAAACTTAAATTACCTTCGATTGGGTTGTTTTCCATCAAATCCTTATGTTAAGAAGATTCTAATCTTTCCTAGGATCGCTATGCCTCGATCCTCGCTTGATTCCGACTCTTAGAACTCGAGATTTCTTCGAAAAAGCTTCAAACGGTAAAAATGAACTACGGGAAGAGAACGAGAGGTTTTCTAACGTACGTTCTATCTGACAAGCTACTTCAAGCTTAAGTAACCTCAAATAAAACCTAGTGCTCGGCGTCCCAAAATCACCCCCGAGGACATTGTAGTCAAAACTTCCAGAATTTCATCCTAATCTCAAATATTCCCAATTTATCATCAAATAAACATTCCTATTACCCAATAATTGACCCCGTTATGACAAAACTGCTAATCCATTATATAGGACCGTCTCATGCTAAATAGCTTGAATATATCTCCCTAATAATGGAATCTCATTCACAAATCACAATATGCATCCAAATACACAAATTTACCTTTAACGGGCCAAATTAGCGAAATATCATAATATTTGAATGTGTACCCACATGCATGCATATAACATCATATTACAATATAATTCACATAAACATGCATATTATCATTTAATGGCATAATTAAATAGTTATGGCCCTCCCGGCCTACTGATCCCGCCATTAAACCACATCGGAGGATTCGGGGCATTACAATAGATGATATGTTTGATCATTTGCAAGGTAAAAGGGTATTCTCAAAGATAGACCTTCGTTCTGGTTATCATCAGTTGAGGGTCGAGGAGGGAGATATACCAAAAACTGCTTTTCGCACTAGGTATGGGCATTATGAGTTCTTAGTCATGTCCTTTTGATTGACTAATGCCCCAGCTGCTTTTATGGATTTGATGAACAGAGTGTTCAAGGATTATTTGGGCCAGTTTGTGATCGTCTTCATCGATGATATTTTTGTTTATTCTTAGTCAGAGTCAGAGCATGAGCAACATATGAGGTTGGTTCTACAGAGACTGAAGGAGCATACATTGTTTGCAAAGTTCAAAAAATGTGAATTCTGGTTATCTCAGGTATCTTTCCTTGGGCCCATTGTCAATAAGGAGGGGATTAAAGTAGATCCAGCCAAGATTGAGGCAGTTAGAGATTGGCCAAGGCCAAAGAGTGCTTCTGAGGTTAAAAGTTTCCTTGGTTTGGTAGGTTATTACAGCCATTTTGTGTGGTCAGACAGGTGTGAGAACAGCTTCCAGGAACTGAAGAAGAGATTGATTACAACTCCAGTTCTGAGACTTCCAACCGATCAGGAGAAGTTTGTGATATACTATGATGCCTCACATCAGGGTTTGGGTTGTGTTTTGATGCAGTCAGGGAAGGTGATTGCTTATGCCTCACGTCAGCTGAAGGAGTATGAACAGAGATATCCAACTCATGATCTAGAGTTGGCGGCTATGGTCTTTGCATTTGTAATATCCGTTTTCCCGGAAGGGCAATTTCGTAATTTTCCCATTGTGTGCATCCTTGTCATTTTTTTTCTTTTCCTTTGATGGATTATTGGACATGTATGACTTCCAATTGAAATAAAATTCATGGTTTCTCATGTTTGAGCTTTTGTGGAATCACAACATGAGAATAATGTCAAGTGAATAAATAATGGCTCGGGTTAAGTTATTTATTTATTTAAAAATTATAATAGTAATTATTATTATTATTATTATTATTATGAGCATAATAGTAATAATAATATGCTTGAAATTATTTTATCTTATTATGTGTAATTTTTGGTTTGCCATAATATTAAATATTAGAATTTGCGAAAAGACCATAATACCCTCAAGTTTGGGATTGGTTCAAGGGGCATTTTAGAGACTTTATTTCTTCTGTTTTAACATGATTAAATATTCATAAAATTGGTTACATTTTTGAAATTTAACTGATAATATCAGTTGTGGAACTTAGTCAATTTATTTTATTTTTTTTAAAGAAAAAAAAAATCCTTGAAAAGAGGATTTTACCACTTCAAACGCTAACTTATTTTTTTAAACCTATTCTAAAACGTGTTACCATGATAATCTGATGGAGAAATCGTGGGAATATTGAGGGAATCAAAGGATTGAAGAGAGAGTGTTATTATCGTTTTTTTTTTAAAGAGAAGAAATTTTTGAGTTCTTGCACTTGGGGAAAATCTGGGCAGTAATGAACATTGTAGAATCATTCTAGGGGAGGAAATAAACATTTTGAGTGTGAGAAACACATTTATAAAGCCTCGGATTGTGATTCACCATTTTTATCCAAGAAAATGCATATTCTTGGATAATTTTGGATTTAAGTGTGTTCAAGAGTGTATGGTGTGCGTGGTTGGTGATAAACAAGCTTAGGGGACTCCAATAATCGGTTTTGACATGAAGAAACGGGCTGAAATGGTCTAGAGCAAGAAAAACTAATTTTGAGCTCCATTTTTGGCGGTACACCGGACTTGGAGAAGAAGACTTCGGAACAAGGGGTTACGGACATCTTTTTGGGCTGAGGTCTATTGTTTTGAAGTTCTGGACATAAGGGGATCATTTTCCAAGCAAGAGAAGGGTTGGAAGGCAGCAAAACTCAGCCATAGAGTCGCCGTCGCCGGAGAAGAAGACAAAACCGGCGATATTTCCGGCGAACCCGATCTGGGTGTTTACTGAGGTGTTTTTTTTTGTTTTTCAATCTTAAAAATTAGTACATTAATTTTAGAGCATTTTCCAACTGGTTTCATATTTTTATGATTTTTCTTTGAATTATTATAATTTATTGAAGTTTAAATAAAGATTAATTATGAAAAATATTTTTATTGTTCAGAAAATATGATTTTATGTTTCAATGATATCTGTATTATTTAGAATGGCTTTGTATGTTTAGATTTAATTTTTGATCGTATTTTATAATTTTCTTCAATTATTTGCTTTTAAATATGTGATTTAAGAAAATAAATGTGAAAAATTATTTAAAGTATTCTAAAAATTCTGATAATTTTTGTATATGTTTAAAATGAGATTCTAAGGCTCTCTGTAATTTTATTTTGAATTTGTATCATTTATGTAATTTTCATGATTTATTTGGCTTATGTTATATTTTAAATATAAAAAAATATTAATGCTACTGTTCTGAACCCTAGGTAATTTTTTGTGTGTTACTGTAGGGTGTAGAAACTGATCTGTATAGTTAGATTCTATTTGTAATCAGTTATAAATTTTTTCTTTAATTAATTAGTTTTTCTATAAAATTAATTAAGAAAAATAGTTATTTTGCCCAGAAAATTCTAAAATAATTTTATAAGTTTATTTTGGTTTTTTAAACAGTTCTGTATGTTAGTTTGAATTTTGGGCTGGTTGTGTATTTATTTCTATTATTTGGGTTTCATTTGAGAAATTGAGGAAAAATAATTTATAAATGTTAAAAATTATTTTTCTGGTCTTATATGAGAATTTGCTGATTATTTAGTGTTTTGGAAAAGTTATTTATTAAATTTTGTTGTCATATGATAATTTTTATAAAATTATTGAGTCTTTAATGTAATTATGATATTAAAGGGTATTTTTGTAATTTTCACATAAAAAGTATTTATATGAATTCATGCGATATGTTAGAAACATCATTGTTTGTGTATGTGACATGATGGTTTGAACATTTTGTGGAAATTGTTTTAATTTACGTGTCATGCATGTTAAAATGACATAATTAAATTATTTCGCTAATTAAGGTTTCGAAATAAAACATTAACGCCTATTTTATTTTTCCTAAATTTTCGATGTGTAATTCGACATCTAGGAGCTCGCGGTCATCGAGGAGACGCAGCGAGTGGTTCGAGACACGTCAGCGAAAAACGCACTGTTTAAGGTAAGAAGAGTGGACATCTGCGCACAGGGTGTACGTTATGCGTGCGACCTTGTTTTCTTATTTGTTTAATTATGTAATTATTTTGTGACTTGAATTGTTGCATTAGGTTGACTAGCATGAGGATAGTGCTAGAGATTTTAGTTAGTAGACATGCTAAAAGGATAGAGTAGGCGTGCTACTAGATTTTAGCTGCTTGTGTGAGTATAACACTTGTAGGAATTATCTTGGGTGTGTATAACTCAGGATAATAGGATGCCACCACGGAACTGCCGAGTGTGAGTACAGCGCAGGCAGGGCAACGATGTCTCGAGGGAACGACCGAGTGTGAGTACAGCGCAGGCTAGACGAGTAGCCACTGTGGGAATGCCGAGTGTGAGTACAGCGCAGGCAAGGCAGATTACATTTCATGTCCGATCAACATGACTTGTTAGTATTTATGTGTGTGAGTGTAACTCACATTATGTTAGTGTGATATGGTGTTTATATATCACACGATGATTATTGTGCTTATGATGTTTATTTATGTTTAGTTGAAAGTTTATGTTTCTTGGTTTGGGGAGTTATGTCCTACATAGCTCTTCTTACTGGGCGTTAGCTCACGGGTACTCTGTGTGCAGGTAAAGGCAAAGCAAAGCAGTGAGTGGTGCGGGCTCGAGGCATGGACGAAACATGTTAGAGGCTGGGCTCCAGTTATTTTATGTTTTTAGAAATAAATGTTATGTTTTTAAATTTTCAGACTTGAATGGTTATTTTCTTTATGTTTTGTTATTAAACCTAGCGTCCAACATTTTTATTTTTAAATAATGAGATCTCATTGTCTGCTTAAATTTTAAATAAATATGTTCTCTTAGTGTCTTAAAGTATTTATTGTTTATTATTTTTAAATGGACTCCCTAAGTAACGTCTCGGGAAATCGGGGCGTTACAGCATTAAAGGTATGGAGACATTACCTTTATGGGGAGAAGTGTGAGGTTTACACTGACCACAAGAGCTTGAAGTACTTCTTCACGCAAAAAGATTTGAATATGAGACAAAGGCGTTGGCTGGAGTTAGTAAAGGATTATGATTGCGAGATCTTGTGTCATCTAGGAAAGGCCAACGTGGTTGCTGATGCTTTAAGCCGGAAGGCTCTGGGACAGATTTACAGTGCGAGGCTGATAGCTAGAGAGTTAGCAAAGGATATGACAAGAGCTGGTATAGAGTTGTTGGTGGGCCAGTTGGCCAATATTACGCTACAGTCTAACCTTTTGGAGAGAATCAAGGAGGGTCAGTTGGGTGATACACTGTTAGACAGGATGTTTTAGTTGGAGCGTCCAGAGATTACACAATGTCTGATATGGGTTTGTTGAGATACAAGGGTCTGATATGTGTTTCGTGAGACATTGTTATGAGGCGAGAGATTCTGGATGAATCTCATGCTACTCCTTACTCTTTGCATCTAGGTACCACGAAGATGTATCAGGATGTGAGATTACTGTATTGTTGGCCTGGGATGAAGAAGGATGTAGTGGAGTATGTGGCTAAGTGCTTGACATGTCAACAGGTCAAGGATTAGCATTAGAGGCCAGTAGGGTTATTGAATCCTCTAGATATCCTAGAGTGGAAATGGGAAGACATCACGATGGATTTCGTGGTGGAGTTACCCAGGACTGTTGGTCAACATGATTCAGTTTGGGTTATTGTGGATCGCTACACCAAGTCAGCTCACTTCTTACCAGTGAGGACTACATATTCAATTGATCAGTATGCTGATCTCTATGTGAGAGAGATCATGCGCCTCCATGGAGGACCAAGGTCGATCGTGTTAGATCGGGACTCCACTTTCACTTCCAAGTTCCGGGGAAGTCTACAGAGGGCCATGGGAACACAGTTGAAGTTCAGTACTGCTTATCAGTCTACCATTGGGGTTGCACCTTATGACATATTCTATGGTAGGAAGTGCAGATCTCCCATTCATTGGGATGAGACAGGGGAAAGGAGATACCTGGGTCCTGAGGCAGTTCAGAGGACCAGTGAGGCCATTAAGAAGATTAGAGCTCGGATGCTCGCTTCTCAGAGTAGACAGAAAAGTTATGGAGATCCCAAGTGCAGGAACGTGGAGTTCTAGGTGGGAGACTACGTCTTCCTTAGAGTCTCACCATGGAAAATGGTGAGAAGATTTGGGAAGAAGGGTAAGCTGAGCCCTAGATTTGTAGGTCCATTTGAGATCCTGGAGAAGATTGGTCAGGTGGCTTATAGGTTGGCCTTACCACCGTTATTGTCAGCAGTGCATAACATGTTTCACATTTCATCTCTTTGGAGGTATGTATCTGATGTGACTCATGTTTTGAGCTATGAAGATCTGGAGCTTGAGGCAGATATCTCCTATGAGGAATAACCAGTCCAGATTCTTGACAGAATGGATAAGGTCCTCAGAATTAAGATGATACCTTTGGTTAAGGTATTGTGGAGGAACAACAAGGTCAAGGAAGCGACCTGGGAGATGGAGCCAGGCATGCAGAATCAGTATCCCGAGTTGTTCAGGTAAATTTTGAGGACGAAATTTTTGTAAGGAGGGGATAGTTGTAATGCCCCAAAATCCCTATTGTGGGTTAATGGTCAGATAAGTAGGTCGGGAGGGCCATAATTGATTTATTATGCCATTAAAATTATTATATGCATGTTTATGTGAATTATATTATTATATGATGATAAATGCATGCATGTGGGTCCACATTTCATTATAGGAGCATTTTGATAATTTGGACCGTTGAGGGCGTAATTTTATAATTGTATGCATGTTGGTGATTTATGGATGAGGCCACATTATAATGTGGATTTGTTCGAGCTATTCGACATGAGATGATCTTTGAATACAAGTTAGCGATTTGGTCATAACTGGGTTAATTTCCGGGCTTGGGGTGAGTCTCGTGGTAATTTGAAGATTAGTTCATTATCGGGAATTAGAGGGTAATGGGATATGATTTAATAACATTTGAGAATATTGGGAATAACGGGATTCGAGGAGAAATGACACTTTTGCCTTGGTGGCTGTTAAGGCAATAATTAGGCATGGTGGGTATTTTGGTTATTTGACCTTAGGAGATATTTGAGTTAGGCTGGTTGTAGAAGAAATTAGAAAGCCAAAACAGAGACTCACCTTCCACTCCCACGATCATCACCTCTTCTTCTTCTAGGTTGAAATTTTGAAGCTCTAATTAAGGATTCAAGCTAGGGAATCAAGCCTTGAGGGTTTAGGATTGTGTTCTACCATTGAAAAGGGTTTAATCCTGTGTTTAAGGTAAGGTTTTAGTTCAATTTTATTGGTTCCTTGCTCTGATTTTGTGTTAGTTTTGAGCTTGAAGTTTTGATTATAAAAGTGGGAAATTTGATGAGGTTTTAAATGGTTTAAAGCTTGGGTTTTGTGGTTAAACTAGTGGACATGATGTGTTGGTGATTGGTTGTGATTTCTGGGTTGATTTGATAAGAGTGATGAGGTTTTGATGGGAGAAAACAAGGGATTTTGACTGATGGGCAGGTAGGGCCGGGATGCTAGGTTGGTATTCCACGACGTAAGGTGTAGACAGGGATGAGGCTGGCGCCTCTATTTAGGAGGCGGGCCGCAGCATAGTGGAGTAGGGCCGCGAATCTTAAGGGCCTATTTGGCCAGAAATGTGTTTTTGTCATGGGAACCCAAACCTTAGGCCTCAGGCTCGTTCCTACTACCCGATTTAGTAGGATTTGACGTCCCGGAGGCTAGGTCTTGGTTCGGGAACCTTTTATTATTAATTTTGTTGATGGAATCCTATATTTGGTTATGACTAGGTGACCGCTAAGGGACTTAAGGACTTATCATTCTCAAGGGTCGTTCTTTTATTATTCCACGCTTGAACCTGAGGTAAGAAAACTGCACCCCGTATGTGACATGCATGATTACTAATGAGGCATGTTGAGTGCTCTATATGTGGACATTGATTGCATATTAAATGCTTAGCAATCTTGCTTATTTGTGAATGGTATTGACTTATTAGTCAGAATTGGCAATGGTGTCAGTATTGACTATGAAGTTGTGACTCATTAGTCAAGTTCGGTAGTAGTACTGAGCATTGGTCGTATGGTTTTGGCTTATGAGTCAAGAACGGTATTAGCGTGCTTAACGCAAGCTGAAAAGATTAGGTATAATCGACATAAGCATTATCGTCATAAGCATGAAATGCTTGATCGACCTTAAGTTCGATGAAAACAAAAGCGCTTGTCTAGTCTAAAGGCTAGTTACTTAGTGCCGTGGCCAAAAGGCCCAAGTGACTGCATCGTCACACGGCTATGGGTGCGGAGCCCAAGTTTGTGACTTACTCATCAGTCACTTATCTGATTCAAGTTCGTGACTCCATAGTCACTTATCTGATTTAAGTTCGTGACTTACTCATTAGTCACTTATTTAATTAGGGTTCAGAGCCCTAGAGATAGACTTATTATTTATCTACTCAAAGTATGACTTAATATTCACTTATTTGATTGGGCTACACGCCCAGCATGATTATTAGAATCTCGATACCATCTGATTAGGGCTACACGCCCCAACATGATCATTAGAATCTTGATATTATCTGATTAAGGCTACAATCCCAGTATGATTATCATAATCATCATTTGATATTGTATACATGCAATATGAGTTTTCTTGCTGAGCCTTGGCTCACGGGTGCTATGTGGTGCAGGTAAAGGAAAAGAAAAGCTCACCCAACCTTGAGTGGAGAGCTTCGGTGGCGATGTGTACATATGCGGCCGCTTGACCACCACAGCCAAGGTGTTTCTCAGAGGAACTAGGGGTTGACCCTATATTTTGCCGCTTAGGTCGGCGGGTTGTAATTTTTACACTGTAATGACCATTTTGGATTGTAAATAAATTGTAAGCGCTTTTATGGACCCATGTACAATTTTATGTTTTAAGTAAAATATATCCTTTCCTTTTGATCGATATTTTTCGCCTTAGCCTATTGATAACACCTAAATGCACGTTTATAACCAAATGACTCATTTAGCAAGTTAAGCACTATTTAAAGTTCACAGTAACGGTCTTGGAGTAACCAGGGCATTACACCCTGCGTGAGCATGGAATTCAATCCCAACTCACTACATCGGAAAACCATAGCTAAATGGTGTTTCTGGAAGAAGGAACGTGACGTTATTAGACATGGTTAGATCCATGATGAGTTAGTCATCATTGCCACTGTCCTTCTAGGGCTATGCCATTCATTGTGCAATGTACTTATTGAATGTTGTTCCTTCAAAGTTTATCAAGAAGACGCCATTTGAATTATGGAATGGTACTAAACCTAGTTTACACCATTTTCGTATTTGGGGGTGTGCAACACACTTGCTGAATGGAAATACTAGAAAATTGGAATCTCACATTGAACTGTGCATGTTTGTGGGATATTCCAAAAAGACTAGTGGTGGTATATTTTATAGTCCTAAAGAAAACAAAATATTTGTATCGAAAAATGCTACTTTTCTTGAATATGACTATATTAACAACCACAAACCTCGCAGTAAGGCTGTACTGGAGGAGATAGTCTTAGATCATGTAATAAGATCACCAAATGTTTCCAATGAACAACGACAAGAGGAAACCACAAGTTCTAGTAAGAAAAATAGAGAGCTTTGTCGTAGTGGGAGGGTTGTTAGGCAGCCAACTTGCTATGAACATGAAGCTCAGATGCTTGTGTCTGACACAAACAAAGATGATCCATTGACATACAGAGATGCAATGGAAGATTCTAACAAAGAAAAATGGCAAGCCATGAACTTGGAAATGGAATCGATGTATTCCAATTCCATCTGGACTCATGAAGATCTTCCTGAAAATGTTAAACCTATTTGTTGAAAATGGATATTCAAGAGAAAAAGAGAAGCAAAAGGGATAGTGGAAACTTCAAAGCTAGGCTTGTATCCAAGAGTTACACTCAGAGAGAAGGGAGGATTATGAAGAAATTTTTTCTCCTATAGCCATGCTTAAATCCATCAGCATACTCTTGTCTATAGCTGCTTGCATGGATTATGAGATATGACAAATGGATGTTAAGACAAATTTTCTAAATGTCTATCTTGATGAAACCATTTATATGTCTCAACCAGAAGGGTTCATAGTAAAAGGTCAATAGCAAAAAGTTCACAAGCTTCTTAGGTCAATTTATGGACTCAAACAAGCTTCGAGATCTTGGAATCTGAGATTTGATAACACAATCAAAACGTATGGTTTTGAAAAAAAAACGTTGATGAGCCTTGTGTCTACAAACAAATCAAAGATTACATTGTGTTATTCCTGATTCTTTACGTTGATGATATCCTACTAATTGGGAATGATGTGGGAACATTGACAAAAGTAAAGAAATGGCTAGCCGAGAAATTCCAAATGAAAGATTTGGGAGATGCAAACTATGTTCTAGGCATAAAGAACCTCCGGGATCGTCAGAACAAAGTTTTGGCTCTGTCTCAAGCTACTTATATAGATAAGGTACTGGAGAGATTCGGTATGCAAAATTCCAAGAAGGGTGATATGCCAACCCGTTATGAAATTATCCTTTCTAAAGAGCAGTAACATAAAACACCTCAAGAAGAAGAGGATATGAGGCAGTATCCCTATGCCTATGCGGTAGGCAGTCTAATGTACGACATGCTGTGTACAAGATCTGACATTTTTTATGTAGTAGGGATAGTCAGTCGTTATCTTTCCAATCCTGAATTGAGTCATTGGATTGCAGTAAAGTATATTCTCAAGTATCTTAAAAAAAACTATAGAATATATCCTTGTATATTCAGGGGGTGACTTGAACCCGACTGGATACTCTAATTCTTATTTTCATTCAGGCAAAGATAGTAGGAAATTGACTTCTAGATCATTGTTCACACTTGGTGGAGGAGCTGTGGTCTGCCGTAGTTTAAAACAAACCAGTATCACAGATTCTACCATGGAATTCAAGTATATAACCTCTTGTGAAGCAGCGAAGGAGGTTGTGTGGCTAAGGAATTTATATTCCGATCTAGAAATTGTTCCAATTATGAATAAGCCACTTTTCCTATACTGTGATATTGTTCACAGATGAGATGTACCAGTTATGAAGATAGCTACGGAACATAACCTTGATGATTCTTTTACTAAGATTTTGTCTACCAAGTCTTTTAAATATCATGTTTGCAATATGGGTTTGAGGGAGATGCCTTAATTGCGTTAGGGCAAGTGGGAGATTGTTGGGATTAGTGCCCTTTAAAGCATATATTTTGAACAATGTTTATTGAAATGAATTTTTACATATATTGTTTTATTATTATTATTATTATTATTATTATTATTAGAATAATATTATATGAATATCAGAAAATTCTCAAATTTGTTATTGTGTCTACAATCTTGTATTGGTACGAGAGGATTAAGATTGTACGGAACGAATTTAAACAGTTTGTCGTAAAACAAAGTTATATGGAATCTTTGGATTAAATACTGTAAGTACGGTTTACTAGTATTATGAATACATGTAATCTAGATCTAGATTACTGATGCAGTAGGACTTCTTAGTGGAAGTACTTTGTAAAAAGAGGTTATACATGAACATGATCCAATATGTTATTAATACTTAATAATACCATTGACTATATAAGTATTAATTAAGCATATCAATATGATGCTCATATACAAATTGATCTTAATCCTGAAGTTATTGTGAACTCTTGTTTATGTCATATGAGCTCATTGATTAACTAGTTATGGTTTGTCAGAATGATCATGCTGAAAACTTTTACTTTGGGAACTCGTTGATGCAAATGGATGGGGACATAATATACATATATTGAGTCTATACCTTTTCAAGATAAATTGAATAATGGTTCCCTTAAGGGTTGACTTTTGGAACTAAAAGGTTATTGAGTTGAAATTCATAAACCTGTTTATGAATTAACCTTCACTAGTAAAGTTGATGGTACTTAAGGAAAAAAGATATAATAAAAGAGGTTAAACAGTGACTAATTCCTACTTTAATTATGAATCATTAATATAGGTGTAATGACCCAACTACTCTAGACTTTCGACCATTAACGACAACTATACATAGACACTAATCTTTAATAAAACTTACAAGTGAAATAATCATTACTTCATTAAAAACTTGTAAAAAAACAAATGTTAAACTACACAAAACTTAAAGTAGGATATGGGATCCCAATGTTTTAAAATAAAAACATAACATAATTGTAAATAAAATTGATTACATAATAAAGTGCGGAAAATAAATATAAAACCATAATTAAAGAAACTTCATCCTCGAATTAAACTTTCGGTCCTTTGATTCCATTCCGCCTCAATACACATTTCCAAGCTACCAAGAACCTTTCCCGCCACCAAAACTATTTTCCTGCACATATAAACATAAAGGAGTGAGCCTAATGCCCAGCAAGGAAAACCTAACACGTAAACCATATACATAAAATTCATAATGCAACGTAAAACATATCATAAACATATGTCACACACATACTATAATGGCCATTATTACTTGGGGTCCCATAAACAAGCAAGTCATATGCCCATTAGATTTGTGGGGCTTGCTAGCTAAGCAAGTCATATGCCCATAAATTTATTGGGGCTTGTTAGTTGTACAAGTCATAAGCCCAAGTCTACAAACATACATATAAATCATAGGTTAACATAACACATACATTATAAGATAACACATAACATATAGAATCCTATCATATTTTCCTTACCAAAAGTACCGGGATATGAGAACAGATTTGGGACTTTGGAACACTCCTAAAAACCATAAATGGAAGGGCGAGTATACTAAAGAGAATGAGATGAAAAGAATGGACGAACTATACCATCAAGAATATACTTACCAAGAATCTTATGTTCAAGATCTTAGATTTCCTATCCAAGAATAAAGAATAAAGTTAGGGTGTTGAATAGAAAACTATAAGAACTTAAAGAAAAATAATACCAAATGAACTAGAGTTTGGAATACCTTGAATGCTTCTATGACCAATCTAAACCTTGAACCGAAATGTGTTATAAACCTTACTTCCCAAGTGTTTTGTAAGCTTATAATGATTAAGCTTATAATCCCCAACCCAATGTGTTTACACTCTAAAAAATAACCTAGCAACTTGCAGCCTCTGAACTTAGCTTGATGAATGAATAAATGGCTGGGTACTAGGTCCTATTTATAGAGTTCAAGAATGAAAAGATCTTCATTTAGCTTGAATAAAATAATGGCTTTTTAAGTGAAAAATATTTGAATTATCGTTCAGCAGAGGCTGAAGACTCGGTCAGAAAGATGATGGACTTATCAAGAGGTTAAAGATTAAAATGGGAACGTTTTAAAAAATATTCAAAAGTACACTGAAGGAGCCAATATATCGCCCCTTGTAGGCGATATATCGCCTGGGCCAGCATGCCCAAGGCTCGTCGAGTTGCTCGTGCGAAGTTATGCGTTTTTCCTATCCCCGTACTGCGATATATCGCCCCCTATAGTTGCGATATATTGGCATACGCTGAATATTTAAACATGAAATTGCACATTTTAAGCTTAATTTGAATTGAGTAAACAGCCTTGACTAAGTCCTCTAACGTTTTCAAAGCTGCTGACAGACCCTAGGATATTCAAATTTTAATCTTAATAAACTTATTCCTCAAAAATACTTAATTATCATTAAACATACACATGACAAGTGTTACTTTCTTATTGGGTCTATCTAAACCTAATAATATAATAAATATTACCATCAATATCAGTCATATTAATCAAACCTTAGGTTAAAATTAATATTCCTAAACTATAGGTTAAACTTAGAAAATCTACAAGTGTTACTATGAGTGTCCAGTTAAATCCCGGTTTGAACCAAAGTCCACAGTCATAAAAATACTACTACTATTACTATTATTACTACTATCTAACTAGCTAAGTAAAGTTCTTGGAATCTACAATTCTCCCCTACTAAAAAGAATTTTGTCCTCCAAATTTACTTACCAAATAACTCCGGATACCGGCCTTGCATGTCCTCCTCCAACTCCCACGTTGCCTCTCGCTCAGAACTATTACTCCATAGGACTTTGACTATAGGAATGCTCTTGGACCATAACTGCTTCACCCCCTATCCAGGATGCTAACCGGTCGTTCCTCGTAACTCAAGTCTTTCTAGAGTGCTATCGTATCGTACTTGAGGACGTGAGATGGGTCTGACACATACTTGCGTAGCATCGAGATGTGGAACACGTTGTGATTATTTGCTAGTGCTGGCTGTAGGGCTAGTCTATATGCAACTGCTCCCACTTTGTCCAATATCTCAAAAAGACCTATAAATCGGGGACTAAGCTTGCCTTTCTTCCCAAACCGCTTTACACCTTTCATGGGAGATATCTTCAAGAAGACTTGATCTCCGACTTTGAATTCCACATTGCGTCGCTTGGCATCCGCATAGCTTTTCTGACAACTTTGAGCAGCAAGCATACGCTGTCTAATAAGAGCTACTGCTTCTTGAGCTTGTCTAACAGCTTCGGGACATAGAAGCTGCCTTTCTCCTACCTCGTCCCAATGAAACAGTGATCGACACCTTCTTCCATATAGCAACTCATAAGGTGCCATCCCAATCATTGACTGGTAGCTATTGTTGTAGGAGAACTCTATCAGCGGCAAGTACTTATTCCATGATCCTCCGAAATCAAGTACACATGCGCGTAGCATATCTTCTAAAATATGAATCGTACACTCAGACTGCCCGTCTGTCTGAGGATGAAAATCTGTACTAAGACTTAACTTAGTACCCATAGCTTGTTGTAAACTTCCCCAAAATCTCGATGTAAACACCGATCCTCTATCTGGCCCTATTTTCTTGGGGATTCCATGCAACCGTACTATCTCTTGGACATAGATGTCTGCATATTGGTCTGCCGTGTATGAAGTCTTAACCAGCAGGAAATGAGCTGACTTGGTTAGTCTATCTATTACTACCCAAGCAGAATCATGCTGCTTGTTCGTTCTTGGAAAACTTGTCACGAAGTCCATAGCTATATCGTCCCACTTCCATTCAGGTACATTAAGCGGTTGCAATAAGCCTGCAGGCCACTGATGCTCTACTTTCACTTGCTGGCATACAAAACACTTAGACACAAACTCTACTATGTCCTTCTTCATCCATGGCCACCAATAGATTACCTTGATGTCATGAGTTATCTTGGTAGTCCCTGGGTGAACTGAGTACGGGGTACTGTGCGCTTCTTCTAAAATCTTCTTCTTAATACTTTGATCATTTGGCACGCATACCCGATCCTTATATCTCAATAAACCTTGACTAGATATTGAGAAATCTGTGGTCTTGCCTACTCGGACTGCTTCCATATGTGTTGCTAGTGTGTCGTCATGTCCCTGACCAATCCATATGTCTTCTAGCAGATTCGACTGGATAGACAAGTTAGCCAGCTTGCCGACAACTACTTCTATTCCGGCACTGATCAGCTCCTGCTGTAGCAGCTTTTCTATTCCGGCTAAAGCTGCTAAATTTCCATAACTTTTCCTACTTAGTGCATCGGCAACTACATTTGCCTTCCCCGGGTGGTATAGGATTTCGCAGTCGTAATCCTTCACTAATTCTAACCACCTGCGTTGCCTCATGTTGAGCTCCTTATGAGTAAAGAAATATTTTAAACACTTGTGGTTCGTATAAATCTCGCACTGTTCTCCGTAAAGATAATGGTGCCATATTTTTAACGCAAAGACCACCGCTGCCAACTCCATATCGTGAGTTGGATAGCGCTGCTCGTACTCCTTCAACTATCATGAGGCGTAGGCTATCACCTTATCATTTTGCATCAGCACGCAACCCAATCCTTGCTTCGATGCATCGCAGTAAACTACGAACTTATCGTTGGGTGTCGGTACACAGAGTACTGGTGCTGAGCAAAGCTTATCCTTAAGCAACTGGAAGCTTTCTTCACATCTATCATTCCAGTTGAATCTTTGTTGTTTTCGGGTCAGGTTGGTGAGCGGAGTGGCTATCTTAGAAAAGCCATCTACGAACCTCCTATAATAACCTGCTAACCCTAGAAAGCTTCTTACTTTAGATGCGTTCTTTGGTCTGGGCCAATCCTTCACGGCCTCTACCTTTGATGGGTCTACTGCAACTCTGTCTTTTGATATAATGTGCCCGAGGAACACCACTTGCGAAAGCCAAAACTTGCATTTCTTGAATTTTGCGTAGAGTTGATGCTCCTTTAGTCGTGACAAAATCAACCTCAAATGTTCCTCGTGCTCTACTTCATCCTTAGAGTATACTAAGATGTCGTCGATGAACACAACGACGAGTTTATCTAAGTAGTCCTTGAAGACCCTATTCATTAAGTCCATAAACGCGGCTGGTGCGTTAGTAAGACCAAAGGACATAACCAAGAACTTGTAATGTCCATAACGAGTTCTAAAGGCTGTCTTAGGAATATCTTCTCCCTTTACCTTGAGCAGATGATACCCGGACCTTAAATCGATCTTTGAAAATACAGTCGCGCCTCGGAGTTGATCAAACAAGTCATCGATCCAGGGTAGTGGGTACTTGTTCTTAATCGTTACCTTGTTTAGCTCGCGATAGTCTATACACATCCGCATACTTCCGTCCTTCTTCTTCACGAATAGCACCGGAGCTCCCCATGGCGAATGACTCGGCCTAATAAAACCCAAGTCTAGGAGTTCTTGTAGCTGCCTCTTTAACTCCTTGAGTTTCATAGGTGCCATCCGGTATGGTGCCTTAGAGATAGGCTCGGTGCCTAGTACTAATTCTATTGTGAAGTCAATTTCCCAAGTTGGCGGCAATCCTGGCAAGTCATCGGGAAATACCTCTGGGAATTCTCGTACAATACGGACGTCTCCAACCTTAAGTGGTGTCTCCTTTTCCACATTTGTGATGTTGGCTAAGAACACTTGGCATCCTTTATCCATCATTCTTTGAGCTTTGAGAGATGATACTAACGAGGTGGGTAATCCTGAAGCTTGTCCCATGAAGCATAGTTTCTGGCCGTCAGGAGTCTCGAACATCACCTTCTTGCGTTTGCAGTCGATGGTTACGTTATGCCGTGCTAGCCAGTCCATGCCTAGTATTACGTCGAAGTCCTTAATCACCAGTTCTATCAGGTCTCCTTCTAGTTCTATGTCCTCAATCTTGATCGGTACGCCTCGTACTGTCCATGATGATAGAACTACTTTGCCCGAAGGAAACTCGGTTACAAACCTAGTTCTAAATATTTCACAAGGTTTGTCTAGTTTTTCTATCATTCCTAACGAGATATACGAATGAGTGGCTCCTGAATCAAATAATACAGAGTATATGTTATTGAGGATAGAAACCTGACCTGTGACCACCTTATTGCTAGCATCAGCCTCTCCTTGGGTTAAGGCAAAAACCCTAGTAGGAACCATCTTGTCGTCCTTCTTTCCTTCTGGCTTGCGCTGAGGACAATCTCTTTTTCGGTGTCCTTCCTGACCACAGTTAAAACATTCCTTGGTGTTTGCGTGGCATTTTCCAGGATGTTTCTTCTGACACCTAACACATGGCGGGTATTCCACGTAACCCGGACTATTTCCCCCATTATTTGTCTCTGCCCTCTTATCGCTGTCAGATTGCTTGTTGTCAGGATGCCTTCTCTTCTGACTGTTATTGCTGTTGCCAAACTGATTGTTGCTATTATAGTTGTTGTTCCGACTGGTCTGAGGTTGACTCTGCTGTCTAGGTTCAGGCTTACTAGCTTTTTCTTTACTTACATTAGCCTGCAACCTCTCGACTTCTATTGCCGTCTCTAGAACGTCGGCATACGTAGTATTCCCCGGGTTTGCTAGCTTAACCCCCATCTCAATCTTCGGTCGAAGTCCTCTAACAAACTTGTTCACCCTTAGAAAATCAGTTGGAACCATCTCAGATGCGAACTTAGCTAAGCGGTCGAACTGACGAGCATACTCTGCCACTGATAAATTTCCTTGCTTCAAGTTGGCAAACTCCTCAACTCTTGAAGCGAGTACAGCCGAATTGTAATACTTCTTGTGGAACAGCTCCAAGAATCGAGTCCATGTCATGGTGGCAACATCATGTGATTGCTGGACCAACTCCCACCATATCCTGGCATCCTTCTTGAGCAATAACGAGACGCAGGATATACGGTCTGCATTACTGAGATTCACTATTGTATGTTACAATATGTGATACTCTTTGTCATATTTATTTAATCTAAAACATTATAATATAATATAATATTACAATATATTATAAAATAATATAACACATAGTTGGTACTAAATGTTGAAAAAGCTGGAGTGAGTGATTCAAGTATTATACTAACTTGAGTTCTCGTATCAATGGTTACTCCATGAACTTCCGCATCATGCATTGTATTGATCATGTTTAGAACATGTTCTTTGATATAAACTCTTTTCTTCATCTTCATGTCAATGTAGGTTCTAGTAGCCTCATGTCTGCATTGATCAGACTGCTGTCCAAACATGGCTTGAGAGACTCCCATATCTCTTATGTAGTCTCCATGTCTTCATGCTTCTTTCTGAGTACATCACTCATACTATCAAGCATGTAATACTTAACCTTGTTGTTGGATAAAATCCAAGCTTCATACTTCTCCCTAGCAGCTTTGGGAGCAGTGGCAGCAGGGACCTCAATACATTCCTCAGTAAAGACAAATTTGTGGTCCTCACAAATCAAAATAATTTTCATATTTTAATTCTATTTCATAAAATTATCACCAGTAAGTTTCTCATTTGCAAGTAAAGCAGTAATAGGGTTTGAATTCATCTTTGTTGAAACAAATGTATAAAATTGAATTGAGCATATATTATGAATATCAACAATTTTTAGAATAGTAAATATGATGCATGAATGCAGCCAATTTAAATAACACATAAAAAACAATTATTAGTAATTCTGTGATAAATTAATATATAAATTAATGGACCAGCCTTAGGGTAGGTTAGACTAGGTTTTCAAGCAGAATACTTAATCTTTACCAAACAAGCAATTGTTCATAAGTAAATAGAGAAAATAGTTGATTGTAAGTTTTCACTTATGAACAATTGCTTGTTTGGTAAAGATTAAGTATTCCGCTCGAAAACCTAGTCTAACCTACCTTAGGGTAAGTTAGACTAATCGTAAATTAATTTTGCGAGACTTCTCAAATTCATAAGTGAAAACTTACAATCAACTATTTTCTCTAGTTACTTATGAACAATTGCTTGTTTGGTAAATATTAAGTATTCTGCTCGAAAACCTAGTTAAGCTTTGTGAGTGTAACCCATTATTTTAGATTAATGACTTAACTCAAGAGTATTTCTTAGGGTCAGTCAAACTTTAAATACATCAGTAATCCTATTCTATATAGAAGTTAACCTTGAATAATAACACAGTCAGAAACCTTTTTTATGGGGACGCAAACAAAGGCGCCTCGAGGCCCATTCCCTGAAACATCGGTGTTAACTAATAATGGAGACTATAGGAGTTATTGTTATTACCCCTTCTCCCACTCACTATTTTAGAATATGTGTTTTCTCAAAACACCCTATGATTTTTTATTAATTAAATTAATCAAATTAATTTACCAAATGATATTCTAATAATCACAAATCTCATTAAGAATTTAAATCATTAAACAAGATTTAATCATCTTACTAAAAAGGCCCTTAAACTATCTAGTCAATTAATGCTCTAATTGTTAAGAATATCATTTTCCTATCTAATAAAATTAATTATCAAATAGGTTTTGAAATTAACACTTAAAATCAATTTACCATTTTGAGCTAGATTAATCTAGATTAATTATATAATTCATTTAATGCATATAATCAAAGAGGACGTTCCTAATTCATACATGTTGCTTAAATTAGATATATTGTGTGGATAATATGAATGACAGGTTATAATGCATGACAATGTTATTAAACAATTTTAATACATTCAAACATTTAAATAAATAAATAAAACAATAAATAAGTAAGTAAATGCGTGCCGGGTGTCTTGAGTAATTCTAGAAAAATTACAACACTTGCAATAATTTACAAAATAAATAAATAACTATCAAGAATCATTTCTATCTTTTTGTATCTACAACGAACATTCAATCCAAAGCAGTTCTTCAAAAATACTCAGACCAAGATCTTCCAAGATGTATCTATACACCTCAAGACGTGTGTGGGCACGTAGAGTAATGGTAGGGAAAAATTTCTGATTCAGAAGATATTCTCAACACATGAGATCTTGGAAGATTAGGTCTTAGATAGCTTTTAGGGATAGGAAAATATTATGATATATTTTCTTTCTGTCAAAAGTCTTATGAAACTATTTCCATCTAATAGTTTTATAAAAGAATTAATTAAATCTTTGGAATTCAAAATTCAAAAATTCAAAATTAAAATTCAAAATTAATTATTAAATAATGAAAAAATAAAAGAAATATCAAAGACCCATTCTTGGACATTGTTACACGCCAACTATAGTGACGTGTTCCAACCATTTTCTTTTAATTATTATTTAATAATTTATTTATTGAAAAATATCTAAACTTGATAACTTATTTATTAGATTAATTAAGGAATACATATTATTTCAAATTCAAATCCAATTTGAATTATCATAAATATATTTTCACATTATTTAAATAAATAAAACTAATTAATTCAAAATTAATTATCTTAATTATTTAAATGCCATTTTAAAAAATATCATTTTATTTAAAAAATATAAATAATTAATTTATTAATTTCAAAAAATATTTTATTAATTAATTAATTTGTCTCAATTACATTTTTGACCTTGAAGAACAAATTTCTTCCAAATATGCCATTTTTCTAATATTTCCCAATTTCAACTCTTACCTTAAATATTGTTGATAGAGTCATCTCGAGGACATATGAACCTATAATTTCAAGCTCCAATAAATTTAGATTAATAATTAGAACTATTTAATATAATAAACTTAATTTATTAATATAACATCCCAAAAATGCTAATTAGGTTTAGTGCCTTGGTTAGCGCGTCGGGACGACATAATTGGATATATGTGTGTGATTAATTGATTTAATGCGTGACTATGTGGCATGCATGAATTATATGATAATATTAATATAATTGCATGTTTATGAGTATTAAATATTCATGTGGGCCCGTTCTTGTTAACAACGTCATATTTGTAATTTTGGCCTATTGAGGGCATAAATGTGATTATATGTGTTAAATGAATGGAACCACATTATTATGTAGATATATTTGCATTATTCGGCTCGAGGCGATCTTGGCGAGCGGAATAGTCACAACAGGGTTTAATACCCGGCTTGGGGTGAGCCTAGGGGTATTATGGGAACTTAGTGAATATTTGGGATTTATTGGTTAACGATTAATTATTGGTGATTAATCGGGTATGTCGGGACTAATTGAGAATTTGTAGGACGACTTGAGGAATTTGCGGCAATCGGGGCTAATGACCGTTTTACCCTTAAGGGCAATAAAATAGTTGAGTTAATACCAGGGGTACTTTAGTCTTTTGTATGAGGGATAAGCTTGGGAGACCAAGGAAATGACCAGAACATAACAGAAATCTCTCAGATCTCCCACTCTCACGTTCTTTCTCTCCCTCTCTTGTGCCTTGAGGACTTTGGGGTTTTCAAGAGAAGGCTTAGGAATTGAAGCTTGGGGACTGAGGAATTAAATCTAGGACTGGTTGAGGTGCAACTTAGAGTTAGAGTCATCATCAAGGTATGATTTAAGCTGTGATTATATCGTGAAATTCTACTGTTAGTATATGCGTTCTTAAGCTCTTAAGTTTCAAAGGGGTTTTGCTGAATTCTTAATTTATAGAAGGATTTGGTTAGAATTCTAGGCGGTTGTGTTGCTCTAAGTAGACTATTGAGTGTAGAGGCTCAATTTTTGATTTGATGCATCTTACGTTGGATTTTGATGAGTTAGGCTGAGGAAAAATGTACTGAAAATATGCATGTTTATGGGGTTTTGGGCTCGAGTCGCGGGCCTATTCTTTAGGTGATGCAACCCATGGGTACGAAGGGCTGGGAGCCTCTGAAATATGGCCAAGTGTTGCGGCGCAGGTAGAGGCGGGACACGGCCCGTGTCCCCTAAATGAGAGCCTCGAGGCTCTCTGACTTGTGGTGCGCCGCAGCCCTATGGGGGCGGGCTGCGACTCTAGGGTACCGGGCTGCGACTCTAATTGAGAGAAATAACCAAGTTAAGTTTTTAGGCTCGGGAACTCAAACCTAAGTGCTCAGGAAGGATCCTACTACCCAGTTTAGTAGAATTTGAGGTCTCTGATGCTAGTATAATATTCTTAGGCGATTAGTTGGTTTAGGTTTTGATGGTTATCCATTATTGCATTGTGACTAGGTTAGACCGCTAAGGCTCGGGGTTGAGGATCGTGCTCTGGACCGCTCTACGTCCTTCGCTTGGAATTCGAGGAAAGAAAATTGCACCCGGATTGTGAAGGGGGCTGAGATCCCCTGTAAATGAATATATGTGAGATCATAAATGTATCTGTGATTGGAGATATCTGGATAGGAATGTTTGTTCATACTTCTTTTGGTTGTGTGTTTCACATTCTGTTTATCTGTTATATTTAATGTGAAAGTTTGGCCTATGGGAGCCGGGGCTGATGTTAAGCGTGTGGAATGCAGCTCAACCTAAGCGAGCCAAGATCAGCTAAATAATTTAAGGGCTCGGCCTAAGGGCGTCGACACCTAACTAATTGTATTGAGATTGAATTATATGTTTGGGTTTAAGTGTTTATTGTTGCCTAGCTTATTGCTCATATTCTGTTGTTGATTGAACTAGTTGATCTAGTTTATTATGCATATACTGTTGTTATCTATGCTTGTTGAACTTAGTTTTCTTGCTGAGCCTTGGCTCATGGGTGTTATGTGGTGCAGGTAAGGAAAAGGAAAGCTGGACCAGCCATGAGTTGGAGAACTTTAGGGGCAATGTGTACATCAGCAGCTGCTCGACTGCCACAGCCGATGGATTGATAGGGACTAGAGCCAATATTTTATTTTTCCATTTAGGCTTGCTTTATTTTTAATTTAATTTTGAAGGTTGTAACTGCCTTGTAAACATTACTTTTGGGATCCCGTGTGCCAAACCATTATTTTAATAAAAGTCAACTATTTTACAATCAAATTTTTTTAACCCTAACCCGTCAGTTGACTTTAGAAAACGTTTATGTCCAAATGACTTGATTAACAAGTCTTGTACTATTTAAATAAACAGTGTAACGATCATGGTTACCCATGGCGTTACAACTTGGTATCAGAGCAGTCTAGGTTTAAGGGTTCTTGAAGACTGGCTGGGCATGTATACTCGTCGCTAAAGACAAGCTCGACTCACGGTTTGGTAACAATATATGTGATTAAATGTTTGAGTGTTTAAATGAAATACAAATGTCTTATTTGCATGTCTATTAGGGATCATGAGATATACTGATAGGGCCTGGCCCTTGACCGCTATGTGAATATGATAAGGCGTACTTAATAGCATTGCTACTGTATGTGAATGACTATTAAAATGCCTTTTTGCATTATAATTGTGTACTGTTGCTTGAATATTGGCGTTAGACCTTGGGGTGATTTTTAAACCTGTCATCATTGCCTGATCAACCTAGTCGTTGATTGCAAATAAACTTGGAGAGTTATGCCTCCAAGGTGATCAATTCGACTACCCGACATTGGGGTCGAGGCTAAAGATGATGATCAGGGCCAGAACCCTCTGCTAGTCCCTGAGAACTGGAAACAGTTGCTTGCTGACATGCAAGCTAGACTTCAGAGCCAAGAGGAAGAGATTCATCTTCTGAGGTAGCAGGCTCCGCCAGGGAGTGCTGCACCTGACTTGCCACCTGTTGTGGCACCAGTAGTACAGTTGCCTGAGATTCATAACAGGTGGGAACCGCTGTATGAAAGATTTAGGAAGAAGCATCCTCCAGTCTTTGAGGGAGGACTAGATCCACTTAAGGCTGCACAATGGATGAATTTGATCACCTATATGCTCCGAGATGATGCTCGCATTTGATGGGAGGTGGCATCCCAGGCTCAAGATGTTTCTACCCTAAGTTGGGATGAGTTCAGAGATTTGTTCAACAAAAAATACTATAGTATTGTCGTCAGGGCGACAAAGGTGAATGAGTTCATTGGGTTGGTACAGGGCAGCATGACAGTTACTGAGTATGCCTTGAAGTTTCCTAGACTAGTAAGATTTGCACCTCATCTAGTGCCTACAGATATAGCCAGGCAGGACAGGTTTGTTTGAGGGCTTAATGCTATATAGCCCGAGATTGGTGGATCACAACAGTTCCCTGGGAGACAACTTATGCCCAGGCCGTTGAGAAGGCCCTCACTGGTTAGGAGGTAGAGAGCAAGATATGGAGGGAGAGCACTGCGAGATGGGATGTTCATAGGGCAGTGCCTCCACTTACAGAGTCTGGTAGGGGCGGAGGCCCCAGTGATCAGGAGAGGAAGAACCCTAACACCTCGACCACTACTAGTCCTGATAGGAGGGGATAAGGTGTCCAAGGTGGCTGCCAGAGTGGCGGTGTGTAACACCCTCCTAAGAAAGGACCGTTACACTTTGTAGTTTAAATAATGCTTAACCCAGTAAAAGAATCATTTGGGATTAAATCGTGTAATTAAAACTAACCACAGGTTTAGGTACTAAAAATTTCAGTCAAAAGTCAACCATTTTGTTAAAAGCATTTAATTTCATACATGGAATCCCATCGTTGTCTAAAGCGGTTATAACCCAAAAACGAGTACAAAAGCCGACCTAGGCAGCAAAAATTAGGGTCCAACCCTAGCTCCAACTGATAACCTCGGTCGTGGCGGACGAGCAGGCCGCATATGTACACTCCACCCCCGAAGCTCTCCAACTCATGGCTGGTCCAATCTTTCATATCCTTTACCTGCACCAATTAGCACTCGTGAGCCGAGGCTCAGCAAGAAAACATGATCATTGTAACGCCCTACTTCCTTAGAGTCGTTACTAAGTGAGTTTAAAATGTGCTTTTAACTCACTAATCGAGGTTTTAAGACAAACGTGTAATCAAATCTTAAACAGAGACATAAACCTTGAAAATAATTCCATTTGTTGAAATCATAAAATATTTAACATTTGAGATCCCAAATACTGTTTATAAATATTTACAACTCAAAACATACTTTAAGTCGACTATACGACAAAATAGGGTTCTTTACAACCAACTTCCAAAAATACCCCTGACCGTGGCAGCCAGGCAGACCAGACATGTACGCGCCGCGTCATGCTTTCCATACTCATGGTCGGTTGACTTTCTCCTAGCCCTTACCTGCACCACAGAGCACCCGTGAGGCGAAGCCTAGCAAGAAAACTCCACATAAACAGATAATATACGCATATAAACCATTTAGCATACAACCAATTTGTCAACAAGTTAAACACATATACGACCATGCCGTCTCAGGCACTTTACCAGGCCCTGAGTTGCGGTCTACACCGTAAGGATGTCCCAGGTATCCTTCAGGGTCTTACCCTGGCAGCTCGCACTCCGCATGCTAAACACTGCTCCCGGCCCCTTGCCGTTCTCGATCTTCGCCGTTCCCGGCCCTTGCCGTTCCCGGCCTTCACCGTTCCCGGCCCTTGCCGACCATTCACAAATATGCATACACATAATAATTAAACATAACTTAAGCATATACTAACATAATCAATGGGCTACACCCAACACATAATCATATAGGGCCATGCCCTGCAACACAACTATGGGGCCTCGCCCTGCACTATGGGTACAACAGCTTTCTTACTTGTGTCCCGAGCTTCTTGAGCACTGAACCCTCGAGCACGGTCCTCTAATCCGAGCCTTACTAAGAATCTAGTCACAACACACAAATAATACTCCCATTACTAATCAATTTAAAAGCATCTTCCAGAACCAATCCCGAGCTCTCGGAAAATCTCGAATCCCCACACAAGGTGGCGGAAGCGTCCCCCGAGCCCCCTATGCAAAAGCCTAAAAACTGAGATTTCCCCCTGCCCAGAAATGGCCTAGCGCCGCGGAACTAGCCCTTAAGGGCCGTGACGCCCAGTGTGGCTCCCTTCCCTGATGCAACCTAGCGCCGCGGCGCAGAAGAACAGGGTCGCGGCGCCCCTTCGCAAACCCAGAAATCTGGGTTTCTCCCAATGTTTTCCCTGAGCCAAAACACTCCCAAACCAATACCAATGCATACCTAAGTCCCAAATTCAATTCAAAACCCCATATTAACCATCTAACAACTTATAAACATCAACAACAGGCCTCGATACACAATCAAACACAAGAATCACTTATTGGTTCAAATTTCTCAAAACTTAACCCAGCCCTTGCAAAGTTTAAACCAGCCTTCAGAATTCTTAAACTAAACTAGAGATAACTTTCAAGTATGCATGGAATTCTTACCTCAAGACGAAATTCGACCTTGAGCTTCTTCCTACTCCAACTCCAAACTAAATCCCTTTGATTCCCAGCTGAATTCTCACAAACAACAAGCTGCAAATTCAACTTTAACCCTCATTCTCAAATCCTCAAAACAAGCTTAAACTTTAAAGAAAACCATGGATGAGTTTCTTACCTCTGTGATTAACACACCCTTGAGCTAAAGCTTGAATTCAATTGCTATAATCTCAGCCCTAAACCCCTTTCTTGATCCCAAGAGATTTGCCCTTCCTTCATTTCCTTCTTGCTTCTTAATTTTTCCATAACTTTCAGCAAGAGTTGAATTTTTCTAAGTGTAGAAAACGTGAATAGCTTTCCCACTCAGCCATAGTTATCTAAATCCCTGCCAAAAGACCCATTTACCCTTCCATCTAACCCATATTCTAACTAATCCTCAAGGCAACTTAGACCTTTCCTATCCTCTTACAAATATACCATTTTCTCACTTAGAGTAACTATCCTCAATGGTTACCTATGGTTACCCAAGATACTAAAATACCATTAATCATTAATTAAAATTCCCCAACTAAATTTATAATAATCCCAAAATACCCCTAGGCTGCTCCCGAGCCGGGTATTTAATCCCATTGTGACTTTAAGCGGTATAGCTCTCTAGGACCGTCTCGGAACGTTCATCACAAATATATCACCATTATACCACATATATCACATTTATTACATTTATGCCCTCAATGGGCTAAAATTACCAATTTGCCCCTAACTACCAAATGGGGCCCACATGCATATTTATTTCACCTAACCATGCATTTCTAATCACATTATCATCTAATACACATATATTATCATAATAAACCATTTATTGCCCTCCAGGCACGCTAATCAAGACCCAAAATCTTATTAGCAAACTATCCCCTCCTTACAGAGATTTCATCCTCGAAATTACCTGAACAACTTGGGATACCGCTCCCGCATATCTGATTCAAGTTCCCATGTCGCCTCCTCAACTTTGTTGTTCCTCCACATCACTTTCACCAAGGCGATGATCTTGCTCCTCAAAACCTTATCTTTCCGATCAAGAATCCGAACCAGCTTCTCCTCATAGGACAAATCCTGGTCCAGCACCAAACTCTCATAACTCAATACGTGTGTCGAATCTGATACATACTTTCAGAGAATGGACACATGAAAAACATTATGAACTCTTGATAAGGCTGGAGGCATTGCCAACCTATAGGCTACCTCCCCAACCCGCTCCAAAACCTCGAAAGGGCCTACAAACCTAGGGCTCAACTTGCCCCGAACGCCAAACCGTTTCACTCCTCTCAGAGGAGAAACCCTAAGGAACACATGGTCACCAACCTGAAATTCCACACTCCTGCGTTTCAGGTCTGAATAACTCTTCTGGCGCTTTGGGAGGCGAGCATTCACGCTCTAATCTTGTCAATCACCTCATTGGTCCTCTGAACCATATCAGGTCCCAAATAACTTCTCTCACCCATCTCATCCCAATGGACAGGTGATCTACACTTCCTCCCATATAACATCTCATACGGGGCCACTCCGATAGTCGGTTGATAGCTGTTATTATACGAGAACTCTATCAAAGGAAGATACTTACTCCAAGATCCCCCAAAGTCTATTACGTAGACTCGCAACATGTCTTCCAGTATCTGAATTGTTCTCTCAGACTGTCCATCTATCTGAGGATGATAAGTAGTACTAAACCGTAACTGAGTGCCCATAGCCTTCTGCAGGGTCTCCCAAAACTTGGAGGTGAAGGTGGGGTCTCTGTCAGACACTATCGATCTCGGAGCTCCATGAAGTCGAACAATTTCCTTCACATATAACTCAGCATACTGATCCACAGTATAAGTCGTCCTGACAGGCAAAAAGTGGGCTGACTTGGTATACCTATCCACAATCACCCACATCGAGTCATGCTGTCCCACAGTTCTCGGTAAACCAACCATAAAATCCATGGTAATGTCCTCCCACTTCCACTCTGGAATCCCTAGAGGCTGCAGCAACCCTGCTGGCCTCTGATGTTCAGCCTTGACCTGCTGACATGTCAAACACTTGGCCACGTAATCCACCACATCCCTTTTCATGCCCGACCACTAATATAAAGCTCTCAAGTCTTGGTACATCTTCATCGTACCTGGATGTAAAGAGTAGGGAGTGGTATGCGATTCATCTAAAATCTCCCGTCGGATAACAAAATCCATTAGAACAGAAATCCGACCTTTGTACTTCAGTAACCCCATCTCTGAAAGAGAAAAGTCCTTAGCCACTTTGACTAAGACGTTCTCTCTGAGACCTCTCAACTGGGAATATCTCCCCTGCGCCTCCTTGATCCTCTCAAGGAGTGTAGACTAAAGAGTGATGTTGGCTAACCAGCCAACCACCAACTCTATTCCCGCTCTAGTCATCTCCCCAGCCAGCTTATCAGATATCTGTCTTGAACTGAACAACTGTCCTGGGCCTCTTTGACTCAATGCATCAGCCACTACATTAGCCTTCCCAGGATGGTATAGGATATCACAATCATAATCCTTAACCAACTCTAGCCACCGTCTCTGGCGCATATTCAGATTCTTCTGAGTAAAGAAATATTTCAAACTTTTATGGTCGGTTTATATCTCGCACTTCTCACCATACAGATAATGTCTCCAAATCTTAAGTGCGAATACCACCGCTGCCAGCTCCAAATCATGCGTAGGATATCTCTACTCATACTCCTTTAACTGTCTCGATGCATAGGCTATCACTATACCAGCTTGCATCAGCACACACCCCAAACCCTGTCTGGAAGCATCACAGTAAACCACAAACTTCTCATTATCCATTGGCAGACTCAACACTAGCGCGGTGATCAATCGTCGCTTCAACTCTTTGAAACTATTCTCACATCTGTCCGTCCAGACATACCTTGTCTTCTTCTTTGTCAATTCTGTCAAAGGCGTAGCAATTCTGGAGAACCTCTCAACAAACCGTCGATAATATCCTGCTAAACCCAGAAAAATCCTCACTTCAGAAACATTGCTCGGTCTAGGCCAATCTCTAACTGCCTCAATCTTAATTGGATCAACCAGGATCCCCTCCTTACTGACGATGTGACCCAAAAACGTGACTTGCGGTAGCCAAAACTCACACTTGCTGAACTTAGCATATAACTTATGCTCCCTTAACCGCTGTAAAACCAACCGTAGATGCTGCTCGTGCTCTGTCTCTGACTGAGAGTACACCAAGATGTCGTAGATGAACATAATCACAAACTTATCCAGATAATCCTTGAAAACTCTATTCATCATATCCATAAAAGCTGCTGGGGCATTGGTTAAACCAAAGGACATAACCAGGAATTCATAATGTCCATACCTTGTTCGGAAAGCAGTCTTTGGTATGTCCTCCTCTTTAATCCATAACTGATGGTAACCTGACCGGAGATCAATCTTAGAAAACACCGTACTTCCCTGTAACTGATCAAATAAATCATCGATCCTAGGCAGTGGATATTTATTCTTAATAGTCAGCTTATTTAGCTCCCTGTAGTAACTGATCATATACTTTTTTGTGATCTAACCTGCCTTGATTAGTAGATTGAGGACCTAGATGGTTTTATCACATACCACGGTAATGAGTTCATGGCCATTAATATTGTAGTCCTATATGATATATGTTTTTACGTCATATGTTTATAGTATATGTTTTATGATATAGTTTTATGATTTATGATATATGTTTGTAGTAGATTTTCCTTGCTGGACATTAGGCTCATTCCTTTTATTTTAGATGGTGCAGGAAAATAAACTTGGAAGGCAGGATGTGTATTGGGGATGGACTGATTGAGTGGACTACTGGAAGATCGAGGATGAAGTTGTTTAAAGTCTTTTAATTTATGATTTTATGTATTTTCGCACTCAGTATTTAAACAATTAATTAAAGTTTATGTTTTTATGTTTTATGTAAAAAACAATGGGATCCCATACCATATTTTTTATTCCGTACCATATTTTGGATTTTTAATAAAGTTTTAATATTTTAAGTATATATGTATTCCACAATAGTAGCTATGTCTTAGTAGTTTTTAATGGTCTGAGGTTTTAGAATTAGTCGGGTCATTACAACTTATAAGCTAAACTTCCACAATCAAATATACAAATCAACAACCATAGGGTTAAACAATTGTGTGTTGCACTCCTTTTTATTCATATGGCATATGAGCCAGTCAAGTGCTTAGTGCGCTCCCAGTGGCCCAGCCATGGCGACCTGCGCTCAACACGCATAACATCGGTCTTGGCTCATAAGCCGAGTCTTTTAGATCCTTGAATTATAAGCCAAGCCTCACAAACCCCCGAATTATAAGTCGAGCCTTTAAGACCCTTGACTTATAAGTCGAGCCTTGAAGACCCTTAACTTATAAGTCGAGCCTTGGAGACCCTCGACTTGTAAGTCAAGCCTTGGAGACCCTTGACTTATAAGTCGAGCCCCTTAAACCATGTATGCCTTGGACTAGCAAGTCGATCTTTAATCAAATACGACAACAGATCCTCGGCTTATAAACCAAGCTTCCTTGCCATAACAAACAATCATATAATACATTTATCATACATACAGATACAATGCATTAAAATACATTTAAACAGATATATACTGGCATAATCATAATCATGCGCATTTACAGGGCCAACGCCCAAATCCAGACTATGTTCAACATTCGAGCCAAGCCCTAATCATGTATATCACATACTGGGTGCCAATTTTCTTAACTTAGGTCCGAGTATAGCATAAAAAGTAAGAGCGACCCTCGAGCACGATCCTGATTCTGAGAACCTAGCAATAACCTAGTCACAACCATAATATAAAATCCCATCAATAACGAACAAATAAAAGGCTTCTGGATCGAGTCCTAGCCTCCATGACGCCGAATTCTACTAAACATGGTAGTAGGATCGATCCCGCACCCAAAAACCCTCCTGGGGCTCAAAACTTGTTAAGCGTCGTGGCCCCAGGCACCTGTGCCGCGACTCACCCAAGTTAGAGGCCCTAGCCTCCTTTTTCACTGAACACGCGCCGCGGCACGCCCTCGCGCTACAACCCTTCCTTGGCCCCTAAGTTCAAGAGGGACGCAATACCCCAAGAACAGGGTCGCGGCCCGACCCTACGAACCCAGAATTCTTTGGTTTTTCTTCAACCAAACTCAATCATAATCACCCCAAATTAAACCTAGAATCTCAATTCATTCACCATAACAGATTTCACATCTTCCCAACAAAAAAACCCGAGTTCAACACACTCAAACCTCCACCCAAAATTCCAATTCAAAACCTTGAGCCACAAGCTCAAGAACACCAAAACTTAAACATAATTCAATTGAAATAGAGGTTAAAAATTTACCTCAGTTATGATCTAAGTCCCCTTAGCTGTAGCTAATCCAATTCTAGAGCTTAGCCTCCAATCTTCCAAGCTTCAGACAAAAATTCGTTAGCTTTCCTCAATTGACTCCCTTAGAGAAATGAGAGAGAGAGAGTCGATTGGTGTTGCTGAGTGTTGAGCATTTTTGTGTTTGTTTCCTTAAGGCTTAAGTCACTTAAGCTAATCACGAGGCTCGGGGTACCAATAACGCCCCCGAGGGCAAAATGGTCAAAATCCCCGGTATTTCCACCTATTCTCACAAATTCCAAAGATATCATCAATTATTCATTCCCATTACCCGATAATGTGCTAGATACCCAAAATACCCCTTGACTCACCCCGAGTCGAGTAAAAGGTCTCGTTATGACTTTCCCACTAACTTGCTCCCTAGGATCGTCTCGTGCCGAGTAGCCCAAATAAATTCACAGAATAATGTGGTCTCACACATATATCTCATAAATGCACATATATACAATTATACCCATAACAGACCAAATTACGAAAATTGCCCTTCTAATAAGAAACAGGCCCATATGCATATTTAATACCCCTAAACATGCATTTCTAGTCATATTATCATATAACTCACATAATCAAATAATTACACACGAATATATCTCACATAAGCATATAATTCCATAGATTTCCACCCCACCCCCTATTCAAGGCCCTAAGCCTTATTAGGTAATTTGGGACGTTACACGGTGAGACATGGAGAACTACCCAGAGTGTGCTAGATACAGGAAGCACCATCTGGGCGGATGTCGAGCGAAGGCATGTTACTTGTGCGGGGTGGTTGGGCACCTCAAGAAAGATTGCCCGACTTTGAAGAAAGAGGAACCAGGGAAGGCTGACAACTTGACTCCAGCTCGAGTGTTCACCTTGACACAGGCAGAGGCTGAGGCTAGTCCCTTGGTAGTGACAGGTCAGCTTTCTAGTGCTGGTTCTTCATATACTGTATTGATTGACTCTGGTGATACACATTCATTTTTTCTAGCAAAGTGATTAATAGGTTGTGTAGGCCTAGTGAGTATTATACTGCGGGGTTTGGGACTATATTGCCTCCAGGGGAACTGGTAGTTTCTAGGAGATGGATTAGAGCACTGCCAGTGATTGTGGATAGCGGAGAACTATCAGTAGACTTGATTGAGTTGGGTATGGATGATTTCGATATGATCTTGGGGATGGATTGGCTAGTTAGATATGGGGCAACTATAGGCTGTAGGCAGAATATGGTGACTTTTGAGCCTGAGGGTGAGGACCCCTTCATTTTTGTGGGTACTATGCATGGACCTCGCATTCCCATGATATTAGCATTGAGTGCTAGGGCCTATTACAAGGAAGTTGTATATGTTTTCTAGCCAGTGTTGTGGATATCACTAGGGTCATATTAGTATAACTAGGAGAGACTCGACTAGTATGGGAGTTTTTGGATGTGTTTCCTGTGGACTTACCGGGACTGCCGCCACACAGAGAGATCCAGTTCATCATTGAGTTAGTGCCGGGTACAGAACCAGTGTTGAGGGCACCATATAGGATGGCTCTGACAGAACTGAAAGAGTTGAAGATATTGTTACAGGAGTTACTAGATTTGGTATTTATCAGACCTAGCTTTTTGCTATGAGGTACTCTAGTTTTGTTTGTAAAGAAGAAGGATGGGACCCTGAGGATGTGTATAGACTACAGGGAGTTGAACAAGTTGACTATCAAGAACAAGTACCCACTACCGAGGATAGATGACCTGTTCGGTCAGTTGTAGGGCAAGACGATATTCTCGAAGATTGATCTTCAATCTGGTTATCACCAACTGAGGATCAAGGATGAGGATACTTCGAAGATGGCCTTCCGCATGAGGTATAGGCATCATGAGTTCTTGGTCATGTCGTTTGGGATTACCAATGCCCCAGCATCATTTATGGATCTGATGAACAGGGTGTTCAAGGTTTTTTTAGATCTGTTTTTTATTGTCTTCATCGACGACGTCCTGGTTTACTCTCGTTCAGAGGTTGAGCATGAGCAACATCTTTGAATGGTATTGTAAAGGTTGAGGGAGCATCAGTTGTATGCTAAATTTAAGAAGTGTGAGTTATAGCTGCCAGAGGTGACATTTCTTGGACATATTGTCAGTGGAGATGAGATTAAGGTAGATCTGGGCAAGGTAGAAGCATCTAGGGATTAGCCGAGGCCAAAGAACGCCTTGGAGTTTAGGAGTTTCCTTGGGTTAGCGGGATATTACAAATGGTTTATGGAGGGTTTTTCAAAGATTGCCACACCATTGACTGATTTAACATGATAGAACTTGAGGTTCACATGGTTAGAAAGATGTGAGGATCGTTTCCAGAAATTGAAGCGACGATTGATTACTGCTCCGGTGCTGAGTCTTCCTTCAGACGGGGACAAATTTGTAGTGTACTGGGACGCGTTGAGATTGGGGTTAGGATGTGTGTTGATGTAGAGTGGGAAGGTTATTACCTACGCATTGTGTCAACTGAAGGAATATGAGAAACATTACCTTACCCATGATTTGGAACTTGCAGCGGTGGTATTCACACTGAAGGTAAGGCGACATTTTTTTATGGAGAGAAGTGCAAGATATACACTGATCGTAAGAGTTTGAAGTATTTCTTCATCCAGAAGGACCTAAATATGAGACAGAGGTGTTGGCTGGAGTTGGTAAAGGACTATGACTGTGACATCCTTTATCTCCCAGGAAAAGCCAATGTAGTGTTAGATGCTTTGAGCCAGAGGGACGCAGGATAATTGTTTAGCTCGAAGCAGATATTGAAGGAGTTAGCAGAGGAAATGACCAGAGCGAGGATAGAATTGGCAGTGGGCCAGTTGGCCAATATTACTATACAGTCTACCCTTTTGGAGAGGATAAGAGAGGGCCAGATGGGTGATTCACAATTGCAGGAGGTTAGAAGGGATGTCCTAGCTGGAGTGACTAAGGATCATTCCATTTCAGAGACGGGTTTGCCGAGGTATAAGGATCGGATCTGTGTTATAATGGATATGGGTATTAGACGAGAGATTCTCGATGAATCTCATACTACACCATACTCCATCCAGGCACCACAAAGATGTATTGGGATCTACTGACTTTGTATTGGTGGCCTGAGATGAAGAAGGACGTGGTTAAATACGTAGTAAAATGTTTAACTTGTTGCAGGTAAAGGCTGAACACCAGCGACCATCAGGGTTGTTACAGCCTTTAGGTATTCCCGAGTGGAAGTCGAAAGATATTACCATGGAATTTGTAAGGGGTTTGCCCAGGACAGTAGGGCAACATGACTCAGTGTGAGTGATAGTAGACAAGTACACCAAGTTAGCTCACTTTTTTCCAGTGAGGACAACCTATACTGTGGATCAATATGTGGAGCTGTATGTTAGGGAGATTGTACGTCTCCATGGGGTTCCAAAGTCTATAGTATCAAACCAGGATCCCATATTTACCTCAAAGTTTTGGGGTAGTTTACAGAAGGCTATGGGGACTTATTTAAAGTTCTGTAAAACCTTTCATCCTCAGACAGATGGGCAGTCTGAGAGGACAATTCAGATATTGGAGGACATGCTTAGAGCATGTGTGCTAGAATTTGAGGGGTCTTGGAGGAAGTACCTTTCGTTGATTGAGTTCTCATACAAAAACAGTTATTAGTCAACAATTGGAGTAGCTCCATGCGAGATGTTATATGGAAGGAATTGTAAGCTGCCCATTCATTGGGATGAGATGGGGGGAAAGGAAATATTTGGGGACTGGAGATGGTTCAAAAAACTAATGAAGCTATTGAGAAGATCCGAGCTCGAATGCTCGCTTCGCAAAGTAAACAGAAAAGCTACGCTGATCCTAAGCATAGGAACATGGAGTTCTAAGTAGGGGACCGCGTATATTTGCGAGTTTTTCCATTGCGAGGGGTAAGGAGATTTGGGAAAACGGGCAAGCTGAGCCTTATATTCATAAGACCTTTTGAGATCCTAGAGAGGGTCGGATAGGAAGCCTACAGATTGGCTCTGCCCCCGTCATTATCAAGAGTTCATGATGTGTTCCACATCTCAATGCGTCGGAAGTATGTATCAGATACGACCCATGTATTGGGATATGAGGATTTGGAGCTAAAGACAGATTTTTCATATGAAGAACAACCAGTTCATATCCTAGACAGAAAGGACCAGGTTCTAAGGATCAAGATGATCCCTCTAGTCAAATTCTTATGGAGGAATAGTAAGGTCGAGGAAGCGACATGGGAGCTAGAGTCGGCTATGCCCGGGTAATTTAGGTAAATTTTAAGGACAAAATTTTTAGTAGGAGGGGATAGTTGAAAGGACCCAAAAATGCTAATAAGGTGTAGTGCCTTTATTAGCGTGCCAGGAGGGCATAATTGGATATATGTGTTATTAATTGATTAAATGCGTGACTATGTGGCATGCATGAATTATATGATAATATGAGTATAAATGCATGTGTTATGAGTATTAAATATGCATGTGGGCCCGTTCTTGTTAATAAGGGCATATTTGTAATTTTGACCCGTTTAGGGCATAAATGTGATTACATTTGTTAAATGATTGGAACCACATTATTATGTGCATAGATTTGTAGCGTTCGGCTCGAGGCGATCTTGGTGAGCGGATTAGCAGAATAGTCACATTGGGGTTTAATACCTAGCTCGGGGTGAGCCTAGGGGTATTATGGGAAATTTAGTGAATATTTAGGATTTAATGGTTAACGAGTAATTATTGGTGATTAATTGGGTATGTCGGGACTAATTGGGAATTTGTTGGACAACTCGAGGAATTAGCAAAAATTGAGGATACTGACCGTTTTACCCTTAAGGGCAATATAGGGGCTAAGTTAATACCAGGGGTACATTGGTCTTTTATGAGAGATAAGCTTGGGAGACCTAGGAAATGACCCATAACAGAAATCTCTCACCTCTCCCACTCTCATATTCTCTTTCTCCATATATTATGCCTTGAGGACTTTGGAGTTTTGAAGAAAAGGCTTAGGAATTGAAGCTTAGGGACTGAAGAATTAAAGCTAGGACTGGTTGAGGTGCAACTTAGAGTTAGAGTCATCATCAAGGTAAGGTTTAAGCTGTGATTATATGGTGGAATTCTGCTGTTAGTATATGTGTTCTTAAGCTCTTAAGTTTCAAAGGGGTTTTGTTGAATTCTTAGTTCCTATGAGGATTTTGGTTAGAATTCTAGGTGGTTGTGTTGCTCTGAGTAGACTATTGAGGTGTAGAGGCTCAATTTTGGATTTGATGCATGTTATGTTGGATTTTGATGAGTTAAGCTAAGGAAAAACGTACTGAAGATATGCATGTTTCTGGGATCTTGGACTCGAGCAGCGGCCATGTTCTTTGGGTGTCGTGGCCCGTGGGTACGAAGAGGCTCGGTGTAACATCCCAAATTCCCTAATATGGCTTAGTGCCTAGATTAGGGGGCCTGGAGGCAATTATTATTTTAATTATTTGCTAATGTATTATGAGCATGTCATTATGTGAATTATATTATAATATAATTATGTTTGCATGTCTAGAAATATTGAATGTGTGTGTGGGACGTTTCTTATAAGAAAGGCATTTTAGTAATTTTGACTCGTTGATGGTATAATTATAAATATTCTTGTGTATGATTGAGACCACATTATTATGTGGATATATTTGAGTTATTCGGAACGAGACAGTCCTATTGAGCAAGTTAGCCGAAAAGTCACAACAGGGTTAAATACCTGGCTCGGGGTGAGCCTAGGGGTATTTTGGTACCTTAGTTCATTATCGTGGTTTATCATGTAATGGGAGATTAAATGTTTATTATTTGGAGATAATTGGAGAATTTAAAGGAACACTCGAGGATTTGACAGGAAGTGGAATTGACGGAATTTCCCTTGTTGTCACTAGAGGATTTAATTTAGTTATAAGGGCATTTTGGACTTTTTGGCAAAAAGAGATATGCTTGGTCTTAGGTAGTTAAGACTTTGGAAACATTTAGAAAGAAACAGATACTTAAGCTCTCTCTCTCTCTCTATCTCACGACTCTCTCCCCCTCTTGTGGTGCTTGGAGGTTTGAGGAAATTTGGAGGATTCTAGGCTAAGGGATTGAAGAATTGGACTGGCTGAGTTGGGGAATTGGTTCAGGGTTGAGCATATCTCATAGGTAAGGGCTTGAACTTAGTAGCTCTATGTCAATCATGTTGAATTCTGTAGGAAGTTTAAAGTTTGCATGTGAGAGGGTTTAAAGATTGAATTTTGGATTTTTGATGAGTTTTCAATTAAGTTTTGAGTTAGGTTTTGTTGTTGGAAAAGTGTTAAATCGGTTATGGGAACTGAATTGAGGTTTTAGGTTTCTTTTGGAGTGATTTGGGTTGGGTTTGGCTGAAGAAAAAACCCAAGAATTTTGGGTTCGAAGGGGTCGGGTTGCGGCCCTGTTCTTGGGGTGTCGCGACCTTCTTGAACCTAGTGAGCTAGGTGAGGGCTCTATTGCGAGGACGTGCCTCGGCGCTTGTTAGGCAACACTGCGGTGTGTGTCTAGTTAAGAGGGAAGCTGACCCTTTGTCTAGGGGTGGGCCACGGCACAAGGGCTTGGGGCCGCAGTGCTTAAGGATTTTTGAGTGTGTGAACTCAACCCTAAGGGCTCGGGATCGATCCTACTACCCAGTTTAGTGGAATACGATGTCTTGGAGGCTAGGACTCGATCCGGAAGACCTTTATTCACTTGTTATTGATGGGATTGTTTATCATGGTTATGACTAGGTCATCGTTAGGGGCTTGGGGATCGTACTTATGGGTCGTTCATTGGTTGCTTGTACTTGGACCAAAGGTAAGAAAACTACACCCCGAATATGATATACATGATTAGGGCTTTGCCTGAATGTTGAACATAGTCTTGATTTGGGCATTGGCCCTGTAAATGCGCATGATTATGATTATGCTTGTGTATATATGTTTTAGTGTATTGTAATGCATTGTATCTGTATGTAGGATAAATGTGTTTTGTGATTGTCTGTTAGGACAATGAAGCTCAGTTTATAAGCCATGGATTTGTTGTTGTATCTGGTTAGAGATCAAATTACTAGTAGAGGGCATACTTGATTTAAGGGGCTCGACTTATAAGTTGAGAACCTCCAATGCTCGACTTATAAGTTGAGAACCACCAATGCTCGACTTATAAGTCGAGGGTCTTTAAGGCTCGACTTATAAGTCGGGGTCTGTGGGGCTTGACTTATAAGTTAAGGATCTGCAAGACTCGGCTTATGAGCCAAGACTGGCATTACGCGCGTTGAGCGCAGGCTGCTATGGTTGAGCCACCTTGGGAGTGCACCAAGTACTTGACTGGCTCGAATGCCATAAGAATAAAAAGGGAGTGCAACACGTACTTGTGCAACCCTATGGTTGCTGATTTGAATAGTTTTTATGCTTAGTTCCAGTTATTACTGTGAAGCCTGTTGTATTATTCCGTGAATTGTTTGAATATGTTTCTTGCTGAGTCTTCTGGCTCATAGGTGCTTTGTGGTGTAGGTAAGGGTAAGGAGAAGCTTGGCCAGCCATGAGTTGGAGAGCGATGACAGTGACGTGTACATATGCATTTCGCTCGACTGCCATGGTCGAGAAATTTCAAGGAAGCTAGGGTTGGACCCAGTTTTTCCACCTAGGTCGGTTTATTTTGTAACCTCGGAATTGTAACCGACTTTTAAACTTGTATTTTTGGGACCCCATGTAAAGACCAAAGTTTCTATATAATAAAATGTTTATGAATTGACTAAAATTTTAAAAACCTAGACCCTTAGTGGCTTAATCACATGTTTAGTCCAAATGACTCGATTAGCGAGTCTAGCACTAATTTTAAACACACATGGTAATGGACCCTAATTAGCAGAGCGTTACACTGGGAGCCTATGAAATTTTGGCTAGGCGTCATGGTGCAGGTAGAGGCGCGCCATGACCCGCGTCCCCAAGAAGAGAGTCTCTGACTCGGGAACTCGAACCTAAGTGCTCGGAAAGGATCCTACTACCCAGTTTAGTAGAATTCGAGGTCCCACGGGCTAGTATAATATTCTGAGGCGATTAATTGGTTTAGGTTTTGATGGTTATCCATTATTTCACTGTGACTAGGTTAAACTGCTAAGGCTCAGGGTTAAAAAAACTGCACCCGGATTGTGAATGGGGCTGAGATCCCCAGTAAATGAATATATGTGAGATCATAAATGTATCTATGATTAGAGATATCTAGATAGGTATGTTTGTTCGTGTTGCTTTTGTTGTGTGTTTCACAATCTGTTTATCTGCTATATTTTATGTGAAAGTTCGGCCTAAAGGACCCGGAGCTGATGTTAAGTGTGTGGAACGCAGCCCGGCCTAAGCAAGCTGGGATCAACTAAGAAATTTAAGGGCTCAGCCTAAGGGCGTCGACACCTAATTAATTGTACTGAGATTGAATTACATGTTTGGGTTTAAGTTTTTATTATTGCCTAGCTTATTGCTCATATTCTGTTGTTGATTGAACTGGTTGATCTAGTATACTATACATATATTTTTGTTATCTATGCTTGTTGAACTTAGTTTTCTTGCTGAGCCTTGGCTCACAGGTGCTATGTGGTGCAGGTAAGGGAAAGTTGGACCAGCCGTGAGTTGGAGAGCTTTGGGGGCGGTGTGTACATCAACAGCTGCTCAACCGCCACGGCCGAGGGATTGACAGTGACTAGAGCCAAAATTGTATTTCGCCATCTAGGTTGGCTTCAGTTGTAATATACTTTTGAAGGTTGTCACTGCCTTGTAAACATTACTTTTGGGATCCCATATACCAAACTCTTATTTTAATAAAAGTCAACTATTTTACAGTCAAACTCTTTAAACCCTAACCCTTCAGTTGACTTTACAAACACGTTTATGTCATAATGACTTGATTAGAAAGTCTTGAACTATTTAAAATACACAGTGTAACGGTATTGATTATCCAGGGCGTTACAATTAATCGCAATATTATTCCACTAAAAAATATGAAATTCCACTCTTGTAATTATAGACATATATTTATTGAGTACTTTTAAATATATATATAAATTGTTCATTGATTTAATCACTACATACAATTCAATCCTCTATTAAAGGTTCATAATTAAAGTATGAATTAATCACTGTTTAATCTCTTTATTAATCACTGTTTAATCTCTTTAATTTTATCTTGTTTCCTTAAGTACCATTAACTTTACTAGTGAGCGTTAATTCATAAACTCGTTTATGAATTTGAGATCAATAACCTTTCAGTTCCAAAAGCCAACCCTTAAAGGAACCATTGTTCAATTCCTCTCAGAAAGGTATAGATTCCACATCTGTAAATTATGTCCCCAACCATTTATATCAATGAGTTCCCAAAACAAAAGTTTTCAGCCTGATCATTCTAACAAACCATAACGAGTGAATCAAAGAACTTATATGACATAAAGAAAAGTTCATAATAATTTTAGGATTAAGATCAGTTTGTATAATATCATCTTATTGATATGTTTAATTAATAATTATAAAGTAAACAATATTATTAAGTATTAATAACATATTTGTTCCTGTTCATGTATAATCTATTTATAAAAAGTATCTCCACTAAGATGTCCTACTACATTAGTAATTCGGATCTAGATTACATGTATTCATAATACTAGTGAACCGTACATACAATATTTAATCTAAAGATTCCATATAACTTTGTTTTACTGCGAACTGTTTAAATACATTTCCCACAATCTTAATCCTTTTGACCAATAAAAGATTGTAGTCACAATAACGAATTTGGAAATTTTCTGAAATTCATATAAATTATCCTAATAATAATAATAAACAAACAATATATGCAAAAATTCATTTCAATTATTTATTTCGTAATACATTGTTCAAAACATATGCTTTAAAGGACACTAATCCCAACAGACTGGTTGTTTGCCAGGCCTTCGAGGATGCTCCTCAGTACATGGAGTATTTTCCTCACGGATTTGGGGAAGTGGTTGCCCACTTGTTATAGGAATATTTAGGGCAGTGATTGTTGCTAAGCAGGAAGTTTTTTGCTAATCTTTAAGAAGAATTTCTTAATGCTCTCAATGAAAGCACCAAACTGTTGACGTCATTTTTCGTCATCTTAATCATGTAGAGCAATTAAACAGGAAGAAAAGAAAAGAAAGAGATTTTTACGTGGTTTAGCAGTTAAAATCGGCCTACGTCGACAAGTCGCCTTTATTAAGGTCTGCATTAAAGTTTCATGAAAGATCAATTTTCACAAATTGTTTCTTAGTACAAAATTATGTGTGAGTACAAATGACCAGATCTAGGCTATTTATAGACTTGTTTTCAAGAATATCTTCCCACAAGTTTAGGGAAGTTACAACATCTATTAAAATTTAAATTCAAATGAATACCCAATTTATAATAATACAACTTAAAGACATTATTTAAATAAAGATCCCATAAAAATAGGGATTTAATGCATGGTTTTAACCAATCCCAAAGAAATTGGGAGTTTCAAACAGCTTCTCCGTGCATGTATTTAACGCGTCTTCGAACTTGATCACTGCTTCAACGCGCTTTCAAGATCACTCATACCCTCGAGCTCATCATTTCAATTATCGCCACCTCCTTGATTAATCAGTCTCTCGAACTCATCTTTGGGTGGATACTGATTCTTTCAAGCCTCTAACTCATGCTCGAGTATTGATGACGTAGCTATGGAATTTCGTGACAATTTGTACAAGTATAATGCTAACACTTGTTAATCCCGAGTACGAACCTACATTTCGAGGCTGTTTATTTATTCTCGAAATTTGGTGTAACAGAAATTAATTAAAATAAACTAAAAACCTAATAATTTTTTTAAGTTGTAATTAATCTATTTTGTTTGAATTCAGTTTAAATTTTAGCTTCTAAGTTTATGGTGTTGATTTAATTTTTGGGTTTAAGTTTAGGGGTTAAATTTATTTTTTATTTATGTTTACTTTTATTGATTAATTTATAAAAAAATCGTTTTATTAATTAAAAAATATTTTTAAATCATTTTAAAATAACAAAGATAAAATCAAATCAAATAAATCATTATAAGGAGGGGCAATATGGTCATATTTTTGGTGACCTAATTTCTACAGAGGGTACCAAACTAGTATGAATTGCAAACAGAGAGTACCAAATGATCATTATTATAAACATAGGGTACCGAGTGTGCATATCGATAAAACATAGGGTACCAAATGAGTATTTACCCTAGAATTTATGAATGGAGCTTTTGTAATGTTATGATTTAATTGTATCTTTTGTATTTGTATCCTTTGGGTTTATCTCTACTCATTTACATATTGTCACAATTAGATTGTATGAAGATATATGTATTCCAAATAGTGATTAATACAAAATTATCTTTCTCATGCTTTTGGATGCCATTTTAGTGGTAAAAACATTGTTGCAAAATTTTACAATGTCAATTTGATTGGCCCACAATTTTTCATGATTTATATATATTACAAAGCTTATGAAGGTTGTCAAGAGTTAGGAAGCTCGTCTAGAAGAAACATGATGCATTTAAACCCTATTCATATTGTTGATATATTTGATGGGATATTGATTTTATGGTACCATTTCCTAACTCCTTTGGTAATTTGTTAGGGAAATTTAAAAAATTATGCTTAATGTGGGGGGCTAATTAAAATTTATCCCACCTAATAGGGTCCTTGGTAAAATATGCTAATCTTTATCCAATGACAAAAGTAACCCTAACATTTTCCTATTTCTCCCTTTTGGTTGCTTTCTTTCTATCTCACTTACTCTCTCATGTCCCTCATAGCAACCACCACCACCATCACCACCACATTGTTGTGAAAATAATGTTGAAAATCATCCCTAATCTCTCTCTCTTCTCTTGGATTCTTCATCCGCCATTAATACCATGATTTATTTATGTTTTTAGTGATTCAAAATGTAAACTATTTCAAACAGTTTTGGGGAGGATATTTTTGTTTTGTTGGAGATTTTTTTTTTATATATGAAACTCTGAAATCTGCAAAATTTCAAAAAATTTGATGGATCTCTAGGCCCAGCTCGATGGTGCCATAAAAATCTTGTTTTTTTAATGAAAATTTTGATTTTTTTTCTCGATGTAGCTTGATGGATCTCGATGGTCTGGCTCGATGTTGTTCGATGCAATTCATTTAAGATGCATAATTTTTTACTCGGTTGTCTATTTGAGGTGATTTTTTTTAATTTGGGGATTTTTTTTCAAGATCTACATTTTTTTTTAATTTGGAAAGTGTAAAGTTTAAAAATATAGCAAAATTCAAAACAATGCCCTGATTTTGGTCTTGGTTTCAAGGTATACACTTCCCAAATGAGTATCCACATATCTCAAACATGTAGATCTTGAAAAAAAATCAAAATTAAAAAAAAAAACTCAAACAGACAATTGAGTGGAAACTATGCCTCTTGAACGAATTGCATCGAATAGTATCAAGCCAAGCATCAAGGAGCATCAACATTCATTGAGCCAAATTAATTTTTCATGAAAATCAAGTTTTTTATGGCACCATTGAGGAGCATCGAGCGTATTATGAAAAACATGATTTTTGATGAAAACTTTGATGGTTCTCGATGCTCAGCTCGATGGTGCCATACAAAACTTTATTTATATATATATAAAATAAAAAAAATTCATTTTGGCTCGATGAATCTCGATGTTCCTCAATACCTAGATTGATACTGCTCGATGTTGTTTGATGCAATTTGTTCAAGAGACATACTTTTCAATCAATTGATAATTTGAAGTGATTTGTTTTTTGAATTTTGGTATCTTTTTTTAGATCAACACATTATACACATTTGGGAAGTATATACCTTGAAACCACGACCAAAATTGGGCTATTGTTTTAAATTTTGGTATGTTTTTAAGCTTTACACTTCCAATATGTGTACATACATATCTCAAATGTGTAGATCTAAAAAAAATACCAAAATTAAATAAAAAAATCATCTCAAAGTGACAACCGAGTGAAAAATTATGCCTCTTGAGTGAATTACATCGAACAACGTCAAGCAGTATCGAGCTAGGCCTTCAAGATCCATCAATCTTCATCGAGAAAAATTGATTTTTTCCTTGAAGTAAATATTTTTAATGGCACCATCAAGCTAGGCATCTAGAACTATCAAATTTTTTGAAATTCTACATATTCCACAGTTTCATATCTGGAAGAAAAAAAATCGCCAAAATAACTAAAATATCATGCCCATAACTATTCAAAATGTATAGATTAGTATCTTAGCTGAATATTTTCATGAGTTTCTATGTAGAATCATTATAAGCATAAAGAAATAATAGTATTAATGGCAGATGGAAAAGCCAAGAGAAAAAGAGATAAGAAATGAAGAGAAAGGGAGAGAGATGAAGGATGAATGATGGTTTTCAATAGTTTTTCACAACAATGTGGTGGTGGTGGCTGCCGTGGGTATGGAGGACATGAGAGAGTGGGAGAGATGGAGAGAGATCAACCAAAAGGGAGAAACAAGAAAATGCTACGAGTATTTTTTTTGTCATAGGATAGAAGATTGGTATATTTTACCAAGGATTCCATTAGAAGGGATAAATTTTAATTATGCCCCCACATTAAGCATAGTTTTCCAAATTTCCCTTTGTATATTCTTATTGGGGTTAATTATGTATCCAAATAGGTTTAAGCCTTGCATGTCACGCAAACTACACAACAAAGTGGTGATTCATTTCTCCCAAGAAAATATTTTTTTGTCTTTTCCGTACACCTCGTGCTATCATTAATGATGGAGGTACACATTCTTGTAATAAGTCAATTGAACATTTGGTCATTGGATGAAATAATGTGGCATTACACATAAAGTCACTGTACTATATCACCCATAAATAAGTGGTCAAGTTAAAGTATTAAACATGAAAATTAAGCACATCATTCAAAAAACACTGAACCCAACTAGGAAGGATTGGTCTTTTAATACTAATTGATATATTATGGGCATATCATATAACATACAAAACTCTCATTGGAATGTCACCCTTTCAGATTTTTGTATGGGAAGACATGTCATCTATCTATTGAGTTAAAGCATAAAGCCTATTGGGGGATAAAACAATTGAATTATTCTCTAGACAAAGCATGTAATCAATGAAAGCTTAAAATAAATGAATTGGAGGAATGATGCTTTCGACTATTTAAAAAGCTATAAGAATTGTATGAAGATTTATTATGACAAGAATATCTTGAGAATTATTTTTTCTCAACGTCAGAAAGTCCTTTTGTACAACTATCATTTGCATGAAAAAAATCCCCAACTTACATCTTTTGCACTTAAATGTCAACTTTAAATTTTGATATTAATTTTTTTATATATAAAATCTAAAAAATTAAAATAATGACATAATTTTGTGAAATATTTATTATGAATTCAAAATAAAAATATTAATAATTTAATCATTTAGTTGTTTTTGAAGAAGTTATAATAAAATTATTAAAATTATCATAAATTATATTAATAACTATTTATTGAAATTGTGCTAAAAATACATTTTAAAAAATTCAACAATTTGTATATTATATAAATCTCATATATTTATGAATTCAAAATAATTATAATATACATATATATATCAATAAATTTGAAGTTATCTTTATTTAGAGGAAAAAAAATAATGCCAAAATTTAAAGTTGAGACCTAAGTACAAAATGATGTATAAGTTGGGGATTTTCGCCATAAAATTTTAGTTTTTTAACAATTAAAATTTGATGGAAAAGTAAAAATAACAAATGATAGATGGCAATTTTGTAAGAGGTTGGGGATTTAAAGGCAAAAAAATTGATGTTGGGGACCACAGTACAAAGGTGGGTTAGGTTGGGAATCTTTGCTACAAATAAGCCAAAATTCTAAAAATTATGATGTATTTAAAGTTAATGAACAAAGGTTAACACCATTTGTAGAATTAAAAACACTCGAAGTAGATGAAATGCTTATTTAAGATCCTAGTTATGCAAGTTAGTGAATTCATTCACTTTTGGTTTTGTTATTATCCATTTTTACATAATGACAGGGTAGTCACTACATATAAAGTGGGATTGCTAAAGTCGAGATCGTCTGTTCGTTGTCGCCAAAGTCCATGATTGCCAAGGTTCATTATCGCCGAGCTCCAAGCACCAGGTTCAAGTTGCTAACTTCCTGGTCGCCTAACCGTATGTCCCAACATCCTAGTCGCCTAAGCTCTAAGTACCTGGCCCTAGTCGCTAACTCAAAGGGACCAGACCCCAGTTGATTGCCTGGTTCACTTTTGTAAATTTCCTAAAAAAGCATCACACAAGTCTTGTTTGAGACAAGGCTCTAGTCGTTAGATCCAGAGAGTTAAAGAACATTGCTCACAACTATTCACAGACCTGGAGCAGATCGCTAGTCAAAATATGGAAGGCTGGTCACTGAAGGTAAGTAAGACATACGAGCATGTTAATTTACTTATAACATTGTGTGTATTATTTTAGGGTGAAGTCCAATAACAAAAGCCCATAACTCGAATGTAACCCAAACTCTTCACTATAAATAAGAGGGAAATTGATCCAAATAGGGGGAGGCACCTCTTAGTGCCAAATGCTTAGAAGTTCCATACTAGAGCTTTCATGTAATAAAATAGCTAAAGGGCGGTAGAAAACTCTGGTGACTCTCCTTCATCGAATTATATGGTCCTCAAGCTCATACATCATAAAAAATTACTAAAGTGGACATAGGTCAGTTCTTAGGCCGAACCAATATAAATCCTCCATTCGGTTATTATACTTCCCATCATTAATTACATATAAAAACTTGAGTCCACCCTCACAAATATTACTCTTTTAATGTTTTATGAGTTTGACAAAAAAAAAAAACGAGTCAATAGGTTTTATCTTTTCTTGCTCTCATTATTTTCATTATGTTCTCATTTTTTTTATTTCATTATGTTAGTTTATTTTTATAGAGAATCAATACTTATTATTTTGCATTAGCTTACTAATATATTTGTTAGGTGCTCTAGTTTCATGTTTTTATTTTATATGTATTTGTATATATCTATTCATTGAGAATACTATCTCATTTTAGTTGGGGTGGTGAGCATATTCATGTGCAGAATTTAAAATTAATGATCTTGTTGAACTTTTGAGTCAAAATCTGCATAACTTATTTGAGTAAAAAAAAAAAAATTAGAAATAGTTTATAGTATTTTTTCTATTGAGAAAAAACTTTAGAGATATTTTATGCACGGACCAAACATATATATGGTAAGATAGTTATTAAAACAATCATTTGAGAAAAGTCACAAGTATAAAAAAAAAAAACTTGTTTGAGTTGTGAGAATTGAGAAAGATCTTTAAAGTTAGTAAAATCAATTTTTTAGAATTTAAATATATGACAATTATTGGATGAATAATTTTTTTTGTTAGAAAAGAACCTGTAATTGTAATTTACTTTCCTTGTATTGAATTTTCTCATAAAATATTTATATGTTGTCTCTTGTCTTCTAAGAAAAAGAAGAGAAAAGAACAAGAGAAATATTTTTATTCATGTAGCTTGGTTAAATTTAAAATAAATCAAAAGAAATCATGATACATTATTTGTTTCATATTTATATGTCATCTCTTATTTTAATATTTATATATATATATATAAATAAACAAGAGCAACATTTCTCATTTATATTCATTTAGCTTGGTTGTATTTAAAGTAAGCCAAAAGAAAACTTGTCACAGTTGATTCATAATATTAGTTATTATTAAAAAAAACGTTATGTTTATTTCTTTGTTTTATTTTTTCTTTTCGACTCTATGTATTGTAGTGAAATCTCAAAAAGTTTATTTGTCATTTGAATTCCATATACTTGATCAGTTTATCTATTGATCAATAATTGTTAAAAATGTTTTTCCTAAAAATTATTTTATCCAATTGACTGTTAATTGATATATTTCCAAATCTAATAGCGTTAACTCTTTCTCTCTAAAATAGTTTCGATACCTGTGAGGATTTTGGAGTTAAAACTTTATACTTTAGATATATTTCGATATTGTTTGTGTTACTTTAGATATTGTTTGTATTAAAAGAAGAACATCATTTAGTACAATAAAAGAAAATAGAATTACAACTGATGTAGTTTTTAAAGTGCACTTTCTAAGTTCTCGCTAATATATTTGTTTAGCTTAGTTAATTTTGCAGACTTTAATTTGATTTTTCAAATATGTAATATTTTTATCTACTTGAATTGTTAGGGGTTAGTAATAAACTAGCTGAAGGTTGTGATAAATTCTCAAAAATACATATTTATTATTCTAAAAATTAAAATAAATTAAATTTTAATAAAAAAAAAGTCATAGAATTAATGTGATATATTTTTATTTGCAAATATTTTAATTTTGAATTAATTTTTTAGGGAATAATAGAATTTTTGACAATATGGAAAACGAAATAAAAATGAAGAAATACAATGACTAAAAAACCAAAAAATGTCATTTTTAAAAATAATTTAGCCCAAAATGCTTCAACTCAGCCTAATGCTTTAGCCTAGTTCGTGAGCCACCTACACCAAGAGCCATTAAGCGGAACCAAGTCGAGCTGCCAACACTACTACAAATATAGACTCTCTCTGTGTTTTTTTAACCTTAAATAAAAAGCGCAGAGAAAATGTTAGAATGAATCAAATATCAAATTTAATATCCGCCTAAAAAAATACTCTATTATTGCAGCTTTTTTAAAAAAAACGCAGTGGAAACTTGTAAGCTGGTGGGGGGCGAGGTTTCACAAAAACCGCTGAGAAAAGGTTTGAGAACTTTTCTCTGCAGTTTTTTTCACAAAAAACGATGAGAAAAGTCCTTTATACTAAACCCATCATCCTCAAACCCTCACATGCCCTCATTTCTAATTTTCCCCCATTTTTACAGTCGCGCGAAACGTCTTCCCCAGCCACGGTAAGATAAACTTTCACTATTTTTGTGTGTTTTATTTTATTTTATTCCACTATTATTACTTTAAAATCATGTATATGTTCATAAAATTGATTTATTTTGCAGTTTTAAGGAAAACATAAAGAGATTGTTTGTGGGTTTAATGAGTTTTAATGTATGTTTTATAGGTTGAGTTTTTTTTTTCTATTTTTGAAGGTTTGTGGAGGATTAGAAGACACTTTCAAGCTTCAAAACATGTGTAGATCACTTAAGCTTGACTTTGTTTTTTTCCTTCAATATTTAATATTTTTGGTATTTTTTTATATTATTTACACAATGTATATGTTTTTTAATATTGTTAATATTGATTATGAGTGTGTTTTTCATTATTGAAAGATATATTAATTTTTAAATGATTTTTTAAGTTAATTTTTGTTAATTATTTTAGAAAATTCAAATTTATTATTAATTTATCACTAATTTTGTAATTATGGTTAAGTAAATAAAATTTTAGTAATTTAACTAATTGATTAGAAAGTTACTAGTTTAAGTACTAGTTAAAATTTGAGTTTACTTGTTTTAATTTAATAAGTACCTTTGAATACTCTAAATCATACCAATTACCATATTGTGAAATCATACATATGGTTTACCATATTTACTCATTATTGTAACTTTGGTTGTAGGAGATATATTTACTTGTTTGAATTTGGAGTGTTGTGATTTTGTTGAAGATTAATTTTGAAGGTGAGTAAAAATTACTACTTAATGTTTTATTTCTCTTTTTGATATTATAAACATTATTGCTAGAGTATTTTGAATATATTAGATATTCATTCATAGTGAAGTAGGTTCTGAGATGAAATTGTGTGTTGCGGAGATAACTGAAGGTTGAGAACGCGTGTGTCTTAGTGAACTAGGTTTTGCGAATTCTATGTGCTGCAGTGGTTTATGGACGAAATTATGCATGTTGATTTTTGTGTTTGTTTGAATGAACTTATATGTACTTGGATTTTGGGATATGCTATAAAAACAAAGGAAACTCTGCTCAATTTATTTTAAGATTAATATATTGATTTAACATGTTTTATAGGTTAATATGTAATAGTTATGTTTGTTTCTGTTGAAATTGTAAATACATATGAATTTGAGATATGTTATAGAAACATAGGAAACTCTGCCCATTTTTTTTTAGAATTTATTAATTGAACATATTTTTGTTCAATTGCAATTTTCTTTTCAATATTAACTTAGAAATTAAGTAGATATTATCATTATGGTTAGATCGTGGATGCTTGAGAGTAGAGAAAAACAATAATTTCAAGACCAATTCCACCAATTTTTAGAATTTTTCCAAACAAATTGTAGTGATCTAGAAAAAATTCCTTGTCCATATATAGATTGTGGTAATTGATCAAAAAGAAATATTACCATGATAAAGAATCATGTATTTTGTCGAGGATTTGATACAAGTTATAATACATGGTATTGACATGGGGAATCATTGAAAAATAATAATCCTTATCAATTTGGGAGGAGATGGATTTATGATGTTGATTAAAGTGATTTTGACGATCATCCTATGGAATTACTTGATGAAGCACAATAAGAGTTTGTTCATGATCCTTCAAAATTTGATAAATTGGTTAAAGATGCAGATAACCATTATTTAATGGTTGTCTGAAACAAAGATTACCAACGATAGAGAGATTTTACAACATAAAAGCAGAAAATGGAGTGAGCGATAAATGTTTTAGTCAATTGTTAGCTGCTTTTAAGGAGATTTTGCCGTCAGAAATTTGCTCCCCAAAGTCTACGTATGGAGTGAAGAAAACTTTAAATTGCATAGGGTTGAAGTATGAGAAGATCCATGCATGTCCGAACAATTGTGTTTTATATTGTAAAGAGTATGCAGACATGGACACTTGCCCAAAATGTGATTTACCGTGCTACAAACCTAAGAAGAGTAAGGAGATTAGGAAACGTATTCCTCAAAAATTGATGTGGTACTTGCCTTTGATTCTACGGCTTAAGCGGTTATATCGAAGTGTAGAACACTCTGAAAAATTAATATGACATGAGACTAGGCAAGTGAATGATGGTATACTCCGACATCCTACTGAATTGCAGGGCTGGAAAAAAGTAAATTACTTAAATCTAGAATTTAAAACTGAAGCAAGACATCTTCGTCTAGGTCTAGCTGCCGATGGAGTAAACCCACATAAATCTCTAAGTAGTAGGCATAGTTTGTGACTTGTCTTCCTTGTTATGTACAATCTTCCTCCGTGGTTAGTGATGAGAAGAAAGTTTTTTATGCTCACGTTGATGATTTCAAGCCCAAAACAACCAGGACACGATATAGATGTTTATTTCGCAAAATTAATTGATGATTTGAAAGATTTTTATGAAATGCGTGTTGAGGCATATGACGATTTTAAGAAATATGTCTTTAACTTAAAATTTGTGTTGTTATGGATTGTTAATGATTTCCAAGCATATGGTAATCTGTCAGGGTTAAGCACAAAATGTTACCAAGGATGTCCAATATGTTGCACCGTCGTTTGCCGATTGGGCACAAAATGTGTTATATGGGTTGTTGACCGCGTTTTTGGCCAAAGACGTGAGAACGTCAAAAATGATAGAACCTTCAAGAGAAATTAAACGACACAGACAGTTTTGAAAAGAAAGTAAATAGCACGCACAATTTTTATAGTGGTTCAGCCCCAATATGTTGGTAATAGCCTAATCCACTTAGAGTTGTGATTATAGATATGTACTCAAGATCAGATGAACTGAGCCAACTGAGTTTCTTCAGTACAGATTACCAGAATACAAGAATTCTTTCAAATGCAAGCACTTTCTCTCTCTAGAAAACTCAGACCCAAAATTTCCCCAAAAGTCTAAAAAGAAGAATAAGCCCCTTTCTAATCCCATAAGCCATATATTTATAGGCTTAGGATCATACGTCTGATATCCCCTAGAATCGGGATATTTGATTATATTTATTATATTTAAATTACAAAAATATTCAAAATATAACAGAACACCCAATTTGTGGGAAGAATGAGAGATTCTCGCGTGTGCCAAGACCGGTTCTTGTTGGAGTCGTTTCTGGGAATCTTGACTTAGTCCTCCTCTATCTAGTTGATCCATATCTCCTTCAAGCTGGTCGAACACACCTCTACTAGATAGTCACGCACTTAGCTGGTAGGATATACACTTGCTGGTCGGACATGTGCATGTTGGCAGGACATACACTTGCTGGTAGGACATGCAAGCGCTGGTCGGACACATGCATGCTGGACATATGCAAGTGGTAGGACATGCAAGTGCTGGCCGGACACACACATGCTAGACATATGCAAGTGGTAGGACATGCAAGTGTTGGTCTAACATGGCACTCTGGTCTAGCATGCCATGTCTCTCCTCTAACATGGTACTTTGGTCTAGCATGCCATGTCTCTCCTCTAACATGGCACTCTGGTCTAGCATGCCATGTCTTTCCTCTAACATGGAACTCTGGTCTAGCATGCCACTCTTGGGCAGCAATGTCACTCCTGGGCAGTAATGTCGTGACTGGTCGGACAAGGTCATGCATGGTCGGTCATGACACTTCTCAAGCCAGTCAAAATTTTATCACAACTCTGAGGAGTCAATGTATTTATTGACTATTTAATGTGTCTTTTACGGACCATGTACTGCCACTTGTCACCTCTATTGCCACGTCATCGATCTCCATTTTTTGGGGATAACATGGGTCATAGATGTTACTTGCCCCTAGATCATCGTTATAGGGAAAAAAAAAGCATTTGATGGTACTAAACAACAAGTTTCTACTCCTTTACCACTATCGAGTTAACATATTCTTGAATAAGTAAAGAAAGTTGATTTCAAGTACCGAAAAACGAAGAAAAATAAGAAAGTAAATAGATGTTTCTAAAGGAAATCATTTTTTTTGTCTTCCTTACTGTAAATATTTACTTATTCGACATTTTTTGGATGTCATGCACATAGAAAAAAAATGTGTGTGAAAGTATTATAGGTACATTACTTGATATTCCTGATAAAACTAAGGATTGTTTGACTAGTCGTTTAGATCTTGTTGAAATGGGTATAAGAATTGATTTAACATCTCAAGAGAAAGGTAAATGCACATATTTACCCCCTTGTTTAACGCTGTCCAGAGAAGATAAAAAAGTCGTATGTAAATCATTTGCAAAGATAAAAGTGCCTTATGGATATTCATCCAACATTCAAAACTTGGTATCCATTGTTGTGAAAACTTATACTAATACATTCCGTTACATATAATGTAAGTGTTCTTATTATTATCTCTATTTTAAATTGCATTATAGAAACACGTTCTAGGTTTTCTTATATTAATTTGTTTAAAATATGATTTGCATGGAAATAAACAATAAGAACAAGAAACTAAACCGATCTTCAAATTTCTTCACAGCCTCCAAAAGTATCCTTAGAATCACCTAGACTAGAGTGGGCAATTCTCAACACATAAGTTAGATACAAAGAGAAGAAGAATAGAAGAGAATATTGAGGCTTAGAAAAAGACTTTTTCCTATAGAGAGAATCTAAAACCTAGAGCATCAAGAAAAGATCTTCAGTTCATCTATCAAATTGTCTTAATCATCTGTTTTCAACTCTCACTTAGCATTCATTTTATAGGCTCAATTAGGTCATTTATTTTAATTAAAAAATCAATAAAATAACAGGTAATATCAACCATTACGTTGAAATTATCATGAGTTTTAGGCCCGTTGGACTTAAAATCAAGGCCCGTATTATTTTCTATTGATTAATTATTTAAAACATTTATCAATTTAATTCTTTATAATTTGAGTCTTGATTTAAACTTATTTATTAATGTAGACACCAATTTTTTTAATTAAAAAATCTACCCTAAAATATCTTTTCTTCTCTAAATTGTATAATTCTGTGAAACTATCCAAAATTGACTTGATCAACTTTGATAATTCTAAATGATAGTTAAATCAATTAATTGAGACTATCTAGATGATTTTATCCAAGGTACAATGGGGACCATGGGCCTAGGAAATCAAGCTCCAATAAGTTATCATAAACTTAACAAATAAATTTACTAACTTATTAATTCCTCGTGACTCTATTAAAGACTCATAATTGCACTATTGAATTCATAGAAAGCTCTATAACCAATATAGATACGTTACTAATTATCCATTGTTACAACCATAATTTTCACTCAATCCTCTATAGACGGTTTACAATGAGATGAGACTAAAGTACTGTTTTACCCCCTCATTGTATTTTATTCTTAAAATACTTAGTTCCTTGTAAATGATATTTCAGTAAACTAATATCAATTATTGAAATGAGATCTCTATCATTTAGCACCTTGAACCAAACTAAAAGGAGTCCATCATTTTACTTCTTCATCAGAAGCTATAGATGTTCATATCTATGATTAACACTCCCACTCAATTATACTACCGACTTCCCAAGATGTAAGTATGGGCTAATACGTAGGGTAAGCTGGTAAAGGAAAAGTCAAAGAACTAAAATAATACAATCAGTTAGAATACTAACCACTCAGGTCTTGTTGTTGCGGCTTTTCTATTCCAGCTAACACTTCCATAACTCTTCCTACTTAACGCATCAGCAACTACGTTTGCCTTTCCCATGTGGTATAGGATTTCGTAGTCATAATCCTTCACTAATTCTAACCACCTGTGATGCCTCATGTTGAGCTCCTTTTGTGTGAAGAAATACTTTAAGCTTTTGTGATCCGTATAAATCTCACACCTTTCTCCATAAAGATAATGGCACCAGATTTTCAATGCAAAGACCACCGCTGCCAACTCCATATTGTGCATTGGATAGCGTTGCTCGTACTCCTTCCGCTGCCTTGAGGCGTAGGCTATTACCTTATCGTTATACATCAGCACACAACCTAAACCTTGCTTCAACGCATCACAGTAGACTACAAACTTGTCGTTGGGTGTCGGTACACAAAGTACTGGTGCTGAGCATAGCTTATCCTTAAGCAACTGGAAGCTCTCTTCACACTTATCCGTCTAGTTGAAACTTTGTTGTTTCTAGGTCAGGTTGGTAAGTGGAGTGGCTATCTTAGAAAATCCCTCTACAAACCTCTGATAATAACCTGCTAGCTCAAGAAAACTTCTAACCTCTAACGCATTCTTAGGTCTTGGCCAATCCTTCACAGCCTCTACCTTAGTTGGGTCTATAGTAACTTCGTCCTTGGATACTTTGTGGCCGAAGAACGCTACTTGTGAAAGCCAAAATTCGCACTTCTTGAATTTGGCGTAAAGTTGATGCTCTTTCAATCGCAACATGGTCATTCTTAAATGTTCCTCGTGCTCGACTTCGTCCATTGAATACACCAAGATATTGTCGATAAATACTACGAAGAATCTGTCCAAGTAATCCTTGAAGACCCTATTCATTAAATCCATGAATGTGGCTAGAGCGTTGGTAAGACCAAAAGACATAACTAAAAACTCATAATGTCCATAATGAGTTCTAAAAGCTGTCTTGGGAATATCCTATTCCCATACCTTGAGTTGGTGATACCCGGACCGTAGATCAATCTTCGAAAATACGGTCGCTCCTCAGAGTTTATCAAACAAGTTTTCGATCTGGGGTAGCAGGTACATATTCTTAATTGTCACCTGATTCAGCTCGTGGTAATCTATACACATCTGCATACTTCTGTCCTTTTTCTTCACAAATAGAACCGGGGATCCCCATGGAGAATGGCTTGGTCTAATGAAACCCAAGTTTAAGAGTTCTTGTAACTGCGTTTTTAACTCCTTGAGTTCGGTGGGTTCCATCTGATATGGTGCCTTTGAGATAGGCTCGGTGCCTAGTACTAGCTCGATTGCGAAGTCAATTTCTCGAGATGGCGGTAACCCTGGTAAGTCATCAGGAAATACTTTCCTTTATAATGCGGACGTCTCCAACCTTTACTGGTGTTTCCTTTACCACATCTGTGACACTGGCTAAGAACGCGTGACATCCTTTTTCAATCATCCTTGAGCTTTGAGAGATGAAATAAGGTGTTCGTAGTTCTGAAACCTTTCCCATAAAACATAGTCTCTGACCATCAGGAGTCTCGAACGTCACTTTCTTATGTCTGCAGTTGATGGTTGCACCATGCATTGCTAGCCAATCCATGCCCAGTATCACATCGAAGTCTTTGATCTCTAGTTCTATCAGGTCTCCTTCTAGTTCTACGTCCTTAATTTTGATCGGTATGCCTCGTACTATCCGTGATGATAGGACTACTTCACCCGAGGGCAATTCTCTTACAAACCTAGTTCTAAATCTTTCACAAGGTTTGTCTAATTTCTCTATCATTCCTAACGAGATATACGAGTGAGTGGCTCCCGAATCAAATAATACTGAACATACATTATTGAGGATAGGAATCTGACCTGTGACCACTTTATTACTAGCTTCAGCTTCTCCCTGGGTCAAGGCAAAGACTCTGGCAAGAACCATCTTGTTGTCCCTTTTCTCTTCTTGCTTGAGTTGGGGACATTCTCTCTTCCGATGACCTTCCTGACCATAATTATAGCATCCCTTGGTGTTTGCACGACACTCACTAGGATGTTTCTTTTGGCACTTAGAGCATTGCGGGTATTCTACATAACCCAACCTACTACCTCCATAGTTGGTCCGTGCTCTTTTATCGTTGTCAGACTGCGTATTGTCAGGATGCCTTCTCTTCTGACCATTATTGTTGCTAGGTTGATGGTTGTTTTGGTGGTTGTTCCAACCATTCTGAGGCTGACTCTGCTGTTTAGACTCAGGCTTACTAGATTCCTCCTTACTAACATTCGCTTAAAGCCTTTCTACTTCTATAGTCGTTTCTAGAACATTGACATAAGTAGTAGTTCCAGGGTTTGCTAGCTTAACCCCTAGCTCAATTGTAATGCCCCGAATTTTCTGTTATGGTTTAATGGTGAGAATAGTAGGTCGGGAGGGCCATACTTGTTTAATTATGCCATTAAATGAAAAAAAATGCATGTATATGTGGATTATATTATAATATGATGTTAAATGCATGCATGTGTGTCCATAATTTTAATTACAAGGGTGTGATGGTAACTTGGCCTGTTGAGGGCATAATTGCATATTTGTATGCATGTTGGTGGTATATGTTGAGACCACATTATAATGTGGGTTTGTTCGAGCCATTCGGCATGAGACGATCTTGGATTGATGATTAGCAGTTTGGTCACAACAGGTTTAAGATTGGGGCTCGAGTTGAGTCTCGGGGTGATTTTGATGATTAGAGCGTTACCGGGTATTAAAGGGTAACAGGATGTGAGTTATTGGTGTTTGAGATTATTGAGAATAGCGGGAATTGGAGAGCGTTAATTATGATTAACGAGATAGGTGGAAAATACCAGATATGCCCTTGGGAGACTTTGGAAACTTTAAATTGACCTAGGGGTAAAATGGTCATTTCACCCCTAGGATAGATATAAGCCATTTTTGGGCTGAGGTTGAGGTAGAAAAACAGCACATTTGAGAGCTTTCCCGTATCATCTTCTCCTCAGTTTTCTTTGTGATTTTTGAATCAATCTTGAGGATTGAAGCTTGGGAAGCAAGCCTTGGAAGTTTGGGAGTGTGCTCCTCCGTTGAAGGGCTTCATAAGCTGAGTTTTGGGTAAGTTTCTAGCCATAGAATTCCTTGGTTTGCTCTGTTTCAGCTTTGTTTTGCAGTTGTGATTTCTAGGTTGAGACTTTTGTTTTGCTGGGAGTTTTGGCAAGGGTTCCTATGGTTGGGATGTTTGGGGTATGTTAGGATGGTTTTTGGGTTCATTTGGCATCAAAAATGGGTTTTGGAAGCTTTGGAATCAGGTGGGAATCGAAGGAGATGAAAAAGGGTGTTTCAGGGCATTTCAGTGCTGGAGGTAGCGCTATAACGCCCACCTTAGGGCGCTACAGCGCTACTCAGGAGGCAGATGGGCGTGTTGGGGGTTCTGAGTATAGTGCTGGGACGCTAGGGGTTGAGCGTTGTAGTGCTACTCTGTTCCTTCAAAGTCCCGTTTTGAGTGTTTTTAAGGGTTTTTGACTTGGGGTTTCAATCCTTAAGGCCCAGGATCGAATCTACTCACCGTGTGGGCATGTTTCGAGGTCCCGAGAATGGTTCTTAGGTTAAAACCCTATCCATGTTGATTCTCATTAATTGAGGTTATAATTGGTTGTGATTAGGTGACTGCTAAGGAATCAAAGGTCGATCGTTCTCAAGAGTCGTTCTTGTTATTATTTCTCGCTCGAACCAGAGGTAAGAAAACTGCACCCGAAACGAGACATGCATGGTTATTTGTGAGGCATGTTTGTTGTATGAATATGGACGTGAATTGATTGTGGAATACTTAGCAAATGTTCTCACTTGTGCATGGTACTGACTCATTAGTCAGATTTGGCAAAGGTGTTAGTATCAACTGTGAAGCTGTGACTTATTAGTCAGGTTCGACAGTGGTATTGGGCACTGGTCACATTGGGCTGACTCATTAGTCAGGACGGCCTTAGCGTGTTCAACGCAAGCCAATAAAGATTAGATCTAATCGACTTTCTGCATTGAATGACTCAAGGAGCATTAACGCCGGACCGACCTCAAGGTCGATGAACATTGTAAGCACTTGAAGGCTAGTGGCTTACCCAGCAACCACTCTTCCACTTGAATTAGTGACTTGCTTGCCAGTCACTCAGTATGGTTTACCAGAACCTGTTGAAGGCTAGTGGCTTTCCTAGCAGCCACTCTTCCATTTGAATTAGTGACCTGTTTGTCTGTCACTCAGTATGGTTTATCAGAACCTCAAGTGATATTCACTCATCTGTTTGAAAGCTATGAGCTCTGTGTGATTATAATGATAATCATTTGATAATGTTTACATATAATGTTATGTTTTCTTGCTGGGCTTTGGCTCATGGGTGCTATGTGGTGCAGGTAAGGGAAAAGAATAGCTCACCCAGCCTTGAGTGGAGAGCTTAGGTGGTGATGTGTACACAAGCGGTTGCTTGACCACCACGGCCAAGGAGTTCTCAGAGGAACTAGGGGTTTTACCCTATTTTTGTCGCTTAGGTCAGCAGAGTTTGAAATCTTGGAACTGTAGTGACCGTTTTGAGTTGTAAATAACTTGTAAATGTTCTTGTGGGCCCAGGAACAGTTTTATGTATCAATAAAACATATCCTTTCCTTTTTAATGGTTTTCACCTTAACCTGTTAATGACACTTAGATCACATTTTTAACCAAAGGACTCAGGCAATGAGTCAAATTTTCGGTTCACCGTTCACCGTAACTGTTCTGGGGAAACTAGGGCGTTACATCAATCTTTGGTCTAAGTCCTTTAACGAACTTGGTAACCCTCAGAAAGCCAGTTGGAACCAATTCTGGTGCAAACTTGGCTAGTTGGTCGAATTGCCGAGCATACTCTGCTACTGTCAAGTTACCCTGTTTCAGACTGGTGAACTCCTCGACCCTTGTAGCGATGATTGTCGAGTTGTAGTACTTGTTGTGGAACAGCTCCACAAATCTTGTCCATGTCATGGTGGCAACGTCTTGAGTCTGTGCTAGGTCCCACCATATTCTAGCATCCTTCTTTAGTAGAGACGAAACGCAGGATATGCGTTCCGTGTTGCCGAGATTCATGTGCTCTAGGATAGGCACTACATTTCTAAGCCATTCTTCCGCGTCGAAGGGGTCGGTTATCCCTTCAAAGTTTGGAGAGTGTTGCTTACGAAACCGCTCGTAGATTGGCTCCATGTACTAAGCTGGGTAGGGTGCATAGTTCGCCATTGGCCACCCCCCATACGGACCAACTTGTTGGGGTGTTGGAGCCATTTGCTGAGGCTGTGGTTGCGGCTGAGGCTGAGGCTGTTGTCATTGTTGCTACAGTAATTCCTCAACTTTTCGTCGTAGCCTGACAATTTCTACAGTGTTATCAACCGGCAGCAGCGGTGCACTTCGGTTAGCAACAACATTGGTACATTGTGGTCCCGAAGAGACAAGGAGCTGCATATCCAAGCTACAGGTGGTAGTGGTGTTGGAGGAGTGGTGGTCGGCTCCAATATGTGTCAGGGGTCTGCAGAAGTACTCCTGCCATGGTACCATGTCATACCTCCACTACAACTACTTGTCTGGCATGGAAATTGTGTCCGTACCCTACCTCCTCTTGGTTTGTAGGTGCATTCTGTACCTACACAAGCTCTTTGAGTCATACGTAGGTTCTCACCCTCCCATGATACATTGTTCCTATGAGCTTCAAGTATTCGAATCCTTATATGTTATCACGGATGACACGCTTCGTTGTTTCCACCTCTTCTAACTTAATACTAAATCGTTGCGAGGTCTTCTCTAACCTTCCTCGAATGCATGTTCAAGAGGTCCTTGATTCTGCATCTTGTGAGACCCACGGGGAAGGAGGTGCCCCGTTGGTGGCGCTTATCTTAGGGAGGGAGATAAGGCCTCTTAACCGAGGCCTGCAACGTATGCTATGAGACATTATGCTCCTACATGAGATGAGGGTCTCACTTTGTGAGACCGTTACCCCGCGGCCCCCATGTGTGAGACACCCCTAGCACGAGGCACCCTTATATTTCTAAGACCTTGGATCATTAAAACTACTAGACATAGTTACTAATTTGGGAAACATACATTAGGAATAACATAACTTTATTTAAAACCCAAACTGTTGTACCAATACAAAATAATATAAAATGACATTGATATGGTATGGGATCCCATTTTTTACAAAACATAAAACATAACTTTAATTTGTTTAAATACTAAATGCGGAAATACATAAAAACATAAATAAAAAGACTTAAAAACAACGTCATCCTCGATCGTCACGCAGTCCATTCATCCTTAACACAGAAGCCAAGCTGCCATGAATCTTTTCGCCTTCCATAAATCATTTCCCTGCATCAAGCTGAAAATAAAGGAATGAGCCTAATGCCCAGTAAGGAAAATCTACAAATATCATAAATCATAAACATAAGACTATATCCTATACATATACTATAAAACATATAGGACTATAATATTAATGACCATTAACTCATTAACATGGCATGTGATAAACCATCTAGGTCCTCTATCTACTAATCGAGGTAGGTTAGATCACATGGTAGTATATGATAACCCATCTAGGTCCTATGTCTACTAATCGAGGTAGGGTAAATCATAACTCTAAACCATGAAAATGATAAAAATTCTTGGGGCTTGCTATCTAAGTCATATGCCCAAGCGACTATAAAGCATATTCTTGGGGTTTTCTATCAAAGCAAGTCATATGCCCAAGGACTACAAAACATAATTATACATATACATATCATAACATAAACATATAAGCACATATAATCTATCCTATTTTCCTTACCAAAAACCGGGATATTTGATGACAAGAACGAGATTAGAACACTCCTAAAAACCAACACTAAGAATAGTGAGTATCTCTAAAGAATAAAGATGAAAAGAGAACTAAACCATCGAGAAGAACCTTAAGTTTCAAGAAACTTAAACACCTAACCAAGAATCATAAACAAAAGTTAGGATCTGAAAGAAAGAAAATAAAGAAAACTAAAGAACCATAAAGAACTGAACTTAAGGATAAGAATACCTTGAATGATCTTATTAATTGATCTAAACCTCGATACGAAATCTCACTATATCTCACATCCCAAGTGTTTAGAAAAGCTTAGAATGATAAAGCTTTTAACCCAAAACCCAAGTGTTTCTCTCTATACTAACACTAGCAACTTGGAGGCTCTGAACAATTGCTTGAAGAATGAAGAAAATGGTTGAGTACTAGGTCCTATTTATAGAGTTTAAGGAGTGAAACTAACCCCTTTTAATTTGAATAAATAAATGTTATAAAATGAAAAAGATTTGAATTTTCGTTCAACAGACGCCCAAAACTCGGTCAAAATCGTTCAAAGGCAGGTCCAAGTGGTTAAGGCTATTTTTAAAATTTAAAATCCAAATTTTCAAAAATTAAATCACCAGGGGCGATATATCGCCTACCCTGGGCGATATATCGGCTGTTCCATTTTCTCGAGCCCCGTTCGAATGTTCGTACAAAGTCATGTGTTTTCCGTATCTTCCGTAGGCGATATATCAGCCCCTATAACTGTGATATATCGACATACGTTGATATATTAAACACGTATTTGCACTTTTTCAGCATATTTTGAATTGAGTAAACAGCTTTGACTGAGTCATAATACGATGCTAATAGTTTCTGGAAGGTTCTAGAGCTTCTAGATCTTTCTTTTAATTAAACTATTCATCAAAATACTTAAATCCTTAATAAACATGATTATGACAAGTGTCATGATCTTAATGGTTCTATCTAAACCTTAGGTTATAATAAATATATTTCTAGAACCAGGAATATTAATCAAACCTTATGTTATAATTAATATTCTTGAACTATAGTTTAAACTTATAAGATCCCTAATTGTTGCTATGAGTGTCCAACTAAGTCCCGACTTGAACCAAAACACACAGAATCTAACATACTACAAACTAATACTAACTACTACTACTATCTAGCTAGCTAAGTAAATATTTTGGAACACTACACTTTTCTAAATGACTATAGAAAAGTCCACTCCGCGTGCCTTTAGGATAGCCAACAAACATGCTAACTATAGTTCGGGGTTCTAGCTTTCCTTCCATTTTCCTCAAGACGTGGGTGGGACACCCCCAGATTCTATAATGACGTAAACTAGGTTCACGACCATTCCAGGGTTCTAAAGGTGTTTTGGGGATTGATTTTGATGATACGACATTTAGAATGTCGTTCGCAGTTTCAACTGCATGTCTCCAGAATGAAGTTGGCAGAGTTAAGTAACTAAGCATGCATCTAACCATTTCCAATAAAGTTCCATTTCAGCAATCCTCTAGACCATTTTGTTGCGGAGTACCCGAGGCAGTAAGTTGTGATAAAATCAAAAGTTTAGTTAAATGATCTTGGAATTGCATATCCAAATATTCTCCATCCCTATCAAATCGCAAGATCTTTAACGTTTTACCTAATTTGTTATGAGCCATAGCTAGGAATTCCTGAAACTCTAAAAGTATTTTTGATTTCCTATGCATTAGGTAAAGACAAGTAATCATCAATGTAAGTGACGAAATACTCAAAACCACTCATGACTTGTACATTCAAATGTCCACAAACATCTTAATGAACAAGTCCAAGTGGTTCCTTAGCCCTATCACCCTTTGCAGAGAATGGATGCTTGGACAGTTTGCCTTCTAGACAAGATTCACATACAGTTAATTCACCTAAGGTGAGTTCCCTCAAAGGCCTGTCCTCTGTAAGTCTTTGAATTCTATCATAGCCAATGCAACCTAGTCTCAAATGTCATAAATATGTCATACTATCGTTATTAGTCTATTGACGTTCATTGGTCCTAGGTTTAGCTACTTTGAATAAATCATTATTAAGAGCGAGGGGTTCGTTTGGTCGCAGAATATAAAGCCCATTTTCCAAACATGCAATACACAATTGTGATCCATTAAAAGAAATAGATATATTAGAACTTGTGAAAGTCATAACAAATTGTTCTAATTGCAACATGGAAACTGAAATTAAATTTCTACTAAAATCTGGAATAAAAAATACATCTTTCAAAATTAAATATTTATTTCCGAACTTCAGGTGAGCTCTTCCTCTAGCTTGGACTGCAACAAATGCTCCATTCCCAATTCTAAGCTTTAGTCCGCCTTTATCCACTTCCTCCCACTATTCAAGAAGCTCTAAAGAGTTACAAACATGGTTAGTAGATCCAGAATCAATAATATAAATGAATTAATCATTCCCTAAAACACATGTTTCTAAGATAAATGAAATATTACCTTTGTTTTTCGCTGCTAGAAACTTGGGGCAATCTTGTTTCCAATGTCCTTTCTCTTTGCAGTGAAAGCATTTACCTTTACCTTTCTTGTTTTTATTTTTCTTCCCCTTAGGCATTTGTGCACTTGGTTGTGCACTCGTCTTTGCACCAAACCTGGGGTTGCTGTTTTGTCCACCTTTTCTTTTGTTTCCAGCTTTCGAAGATGAAGCTAGGTTACCTTTAGCCTTAGCTAGATCAGCAGCAGTAGTAGTCTTATTTTCTCCTCCCTTACTAGGTTCACCCATGATAGACTCGAAAGTCTGAAGCTCGTTCATGAGCTGCGTCAGACCATTGTTGAGTTTATTCATCACATAGTTGGTGGTGAACGGCAGGAAATCTGGAGAGAGACTGTTGAGGATTAAGCCGACTTGAGTCTCCTCATCTATTATGGCTTTGTGTAGTTCAGCTTCCTGAAAGTAGTTGGTCATCTTGATCAGATGATCACAAACGTGTTGAGATGGTGCCATTCGAGCAATGGCATATTTCTTGGTGGCCTCAAAACAAGTCTGCACAGACTTTGCACCGAACATGTCTTGGAGATGATCCATGATTTGTAGGTCGTCTCGACATTCTCCATCTTTGTCTTGAGAGTGTTGACCATACTAGTCATTATGTAGTACCATCCCTTGTTATTGGCCGCCTGCCAACACTCATATTTGTCTCTTACAAATTGGTAGCTCCTTTAGCTTGAACTTTTGGGGATTCCTCAGTCATGACGAACTTGGTTGATGTTCTACTTCCATTTAAGGAAGTTTTCTCTAGTTAGTTTCTCCATCGAAAGTTGAGAAAAGATGGGAGTAGACACAGCCATAATAATACTACATATTATCATTAAAATAGAAATATATCACATTTTGTAATGACCCAACTATTCTAAGACTTTGGACTATTAAACCAACTAGACATAACCACTACTTTGAAGAGAACATACATGAGAAAATTCATAATTTTATTGAAAACTTTAAAATAATATTTGTAATACATAAATGAGCTCATTGTTTTAAAATAAAACATAACTTTAAATGAAATTGTTTACAAAGCTAAATGTGGAAAAATACATAAAAATGTAATTTAAAGAGACTAAAAAAAATAACGTCGCCCTCGAATCGACACGCAGCCCATCCACTCCATTCACCTCAACACACACACCAAGCTTCCAAGAATCCTTCCGCCTTTGTATCTATTTTCCTGCATCACACTAAAAATAAAAATGAATGAGCCTAATGCCCAGCAAGGAAAATCTACCAACATATATATAACATCAAATGTAAACATAAGATCATAACAAAACATACACTATAAAACATATATCTCAACTATAACCCATGTACATGGTGACTATTGGGATTTGCTAGCTAAGCAACTATAAGCCTCAAAATACAATGAGATTTGCTAACTAAGCAACTATAAGCCCCAAGAACATAAAAGTGTTGGGGTTTGCTATTTAAGCAACTATGAGCACCAAAACATATATAGTATAACATATCATAACATAATCATAACATACATGCATATAAAAACTATCCTATTTTCCTTACAAACACCGGAATAATTGAGAACAATTGCGGAACTTGGAACACTCCTAAAACCAGCAATAAAAATGGTGAGTATTTCTAAAGAGTAAAGAATAAATGTGGAAATTAAACCTTCAAGACTAAACTTACCAAGAAAGATCTTTAAGTTTCAAGAGCCTAATCAAAAACCAATATCAAAAGTTAGGATCTGAATAAAAGGACTAAAGAAAACTAAAGAGTTTTAAAGGATTGAACTTAAAGAATAAGAGTACTTTAGTTGAACTTATGGATTGGTCTAACTCCAACCGAAATACACCAAACCTCACTTCCCAAGTATTTTATAAAGTGTAAGAATGGCAAAGCTTTTTCCCAACCCAAGTGTTTATCACTCTATGGTAGTACTAGCACCTTGGAGTCTGATCACAGCTGAAGAGTGAGTGGAAGGGCTGGGTACTAGGTCCTATTTATAGAGTTCTAGGAATAAATATCTTCTTTTTGGCTTTGAATAAAAATAATGAATAAAATTGAAAATAATTGAATATTCGTCAATCAGAGGCTGAAAACTCGGTCAAAACGTTCAAAGGTAGGTCTAAGGAGTCAAAGCTTGTTTTAAAAATTAAAAAAATAAAATAAAAATAAAGGATTTAGGGCGATATATCGGCTCTATCCTATTCTCGAGCCTCCGTTCGTACGATCGTGCAACGTCAACATGTTTTCCGTATTCTTCGTCAGGCAATATATCGGCTCCTATCTGTGATATATTGGCATACGTGAATATTTTAAACATGTAATTGCACTTTTTCAGCATAATTAAGGTTGGATAACTGCTTTGACTGAGTCAAACTACGACCCTAACAATTTCATAAGTGTCATATTCCTATTGGCTCTACCTAAACCTTAGGTTATAATAAATATCATATTTGTGACCAGCAATATTAATCAAACCTTATGTTATAATTAATATTCTTAAACTATAGGTTAAACTTATAAAATCCATAACTATTGCTAGGAGTTTCTAACTAAGTCCCGGTTTGAACCAAAATCAACAAAATCTAAAATACTACAACTACTACTAACTAGCTAACTAAGTAAACATTCTGGGACTCTACACATTTGCTCAATAAAACTTCTATTCACTCTAATTTCATGAAATTGCACAACATATACCATAAATATGTAAGATATGGAAAAAATGCCAAAATAATCATATCTTTATTTCATTAGGTTTTTAACTAATCTATGATATTGTTGTCCCGGTTGGCGAGAGTACAAAAATATCATTAGTTAAATAGAGTTGTAAACTCATTTAATAATGGACACCATTATTAACAACCTACTATTCGATCAAGATAAGAAAACAAAATCTCTTATTTTATGACCTAGACCCACAATTTCGATAATCATAGATTTAGTCATAGTAGTTACCGTAGGGGTAAGTCTAGTAGAATTAGACCTATAATTACCTATCTATTGAAATCTAACCTTGTCAAAATAACTAATGAACACCTTTCGTAGGGGGACGAATCAAAGCATCTCGATGCCCCATTAAGCTATTGACCTTGTTAAATTAACGGTGGAGATCGAATATAATTTTAGAATAAGCTCATTATTAAAATATATTTTTATTATTAATTTTCGAAAATTAATGACTATGGTTCTCTAAAAAATTGTAAAATTATATTTTTAAAACGAAAGTCCTATAATCTTCTATTAATTCTAAAGTGTCACATTGAAACAAATTCAATCAAATTAGACTTAATTTGTTGCTAATCAATATTTAGGTATAACTATTATAATGAACCTATACAATTAAGTCCAACTCAAGCAAATAGGTCTTAACAATTGGACTTGTATGGAGGAGAGCTGTGTCCAGTATGTCGTTCCCACTACTAAGGCTCCCATATTTCTATACAAGATCCAAAAGACAGGAATTTAAAACTTCGTTTTATTAATTGTTATTAATTGATTAGGCCCACTATAGTCATGCAAAGCAAATGAACCTTCACAAGTGAAACCACTGACAAGAGAGGAATTTAAATTTTACATTTTCTAATGGGCCAAAATAAAACCTATCATTTTATGAACGTTTTATTTAGCAAAATCCATATATTAAGCAAACATATGGGCCACTATATGCATCTAAGCTCAATTGCAAAAATACAACATATAGTACAAACAGACACGTTATAAATGGATGGGCCTAATCATGTTACTATATGAGCAAGTCTTTGAATTTATTCAAAAATACCACTATTTATTTCATTTGAAAAAAAATACCACAATTAGTTTTCTAGAATTTATCTCAAATTTGAATTAATTAAATTTTTACAAAAATAAATAAGTCAATTTAAATGAAATTTATCAATAATTAACGAAAGTTAATTTAAATTTTATTTATCAACAATTAACTTAATTTATGTCATTTTGAAAAATATTAATTTAATTTAAATAGGATTTATCAAAAATTAACCAAAGTTAACTTAAATCCTATTTATAAAAAAAATTATTAATTGGTTTGCAAAACATGATATTTTTAAAAAATTAACCAGTTATAAATTTTTAAACAATTATCACTAGCTGTTTTTGAAAATATATCTTAAACAATTAAATAAATTCAAATATCCATAAATATATCAAGTCAACAAATTTTCAAATTTCAAATAATTTAAATATTAATATTCATAGAATAATCAAATATTAATATTTTCACATTTAAGATTTAAAAAAAATATTAAGTATTAAAAAATATCTTTAATATCTGATAACTTAATTATAATATTTTAAAATATAAAATATTTAAAATCAATTAGTTAAGCTATTTTTAAATTTGAATTTGAATATTAGTAGAAAATATCTAATTTTTTAAAGATCAAACAACAAAAATATCGTATTTCAAAAAAGATATTTTGAAATGATAGAAAAAAATCTGATATTTTTGTATTAACCCATTAAAAAATACATTCAAAATTCAAATTTTAAGAAAAAATTAATCACAGGCCACTGCCAGTGAATGGGGGTGGCCACGGCCACGAGACTTTTCTGGGAAAAAATCGCGTTCTGGCCGTGGCCTGGGGTTTATGGTGGCCGCGACCACTGATCTCGGACTCCCAGGCTGCGGCCACAGCCACAACCCAAAAAATGTTTAATTTTTCAACCCAAAAACATTTTCTAAATAATTTTTACCATGATTTACATCAAATAAAATATTTATAAAAATTATTTACAAAGAAAACACAACAAAATAACCCAAATTTTCTAATAATCACATAAAAAACAATATGCTTTATAAAAAATATGAAATCCATCCAGTTACTCAACACATCAAATAATTCAATTTATTCCATGTTCATGCATGAATATAAAGATTACCAAAAACTTTGAGGCCAGTTGTTGGGAAAACTTATACATGATCTTTTTTATTTTCATGTAAATCATATATTAAACAAATTAATATAAGAGAACCTAGAACGTGTTTCTATAATTGAATTTAAAACAGATATAATGATAAGAACAATTACATTATACGTAGCAGAATGTATTAGTCATTCATTTAGTTTCTCTAACCCTTCAATCCTTTCTGTTGCAAGGTATCACCAAGAAACTAAACCGATCTTCAAATTTCTTCATAGCCTTCCAAAGTATCCTTAGAACCACCTAGACTAGAGTGGGCAATTCTCAACACATGAGATAGATACAAAGAGAAAAAGAATAGAAGAGAATATTGAGGCTTAGAAAATAACTTTTTACTGTAGAGAGAATCTAAAACCTAAAGCATCAAGAATAGATCTTTTGTTCATCTGTTAGATCGTCTCAATCATATGTTATCAACTCTCACTTAGCATTCTTTTTATAGGCTCAATTAGGTCATTTATTTTAATTAACAAAGTCAATAAAATAATAGGTAATATCAACCATTAGGTCGAAATTATCATGAGCTTTAGGCCTGTGAAATTTCGCATTTAATTATAAGCCTGTTGGACTTAAAATCAAGGCTCGTATTATTTTCTATTGATTAATTAATTAAATAATTAATTGAATAATTTATCAAATTAATTATTTATAATTTTATACTTATTTATTAATTTAGACACCAATTTGTCTTAATTAATAAATCAACCATAAAATCTCTTTTCTTCTCTAAATTGTATAACTCTATGAAACTATCCAAAATTGACCTGGTCAACTTCGATAATTCTAATTGATAATTAAACCAATTAATTGAGACTATCTAGATGATTTTATCCAAGGTACAATGGGGACCATGGGCCTGTGAAATCAAGCTCCAATAAGTTATCATAAATTTACTAACTTATTAATTCTACATGACTCCACTAAAGAATCAGAATTGTACTCTTGAATTCATATAATGCTCTATTACCAATATATATATATATACGTTATTAATGATCCATTGTTACAACTTTAATTTTTACTCAATCCTCTATAGACGGTTTACAATGAGATAGGACTCAAATATCGTTTTACCGCTCATTGTATTTTATCCTTAAAACAATTAGTTCCTTTTAAATGATATTTCAGTAAACTAATATTAATTACTAAAATGAGATCTCTATCATTTAGCACCTTGAACCAAACTAAAAGGAACCCATCGTTTTACTTCTTCATCATAAGCTATAGATGTTCATATATATGATTAACACTCCCACTCAATTATACTACCGAGTTCCCAAGATGTAAGTATGGGCTAGTCTGTAGGGTAAGCTAGTAACAAACAAGTCAAAGAACTCAAATAATACAATCAGTTAGAATACTAACTAATCAGAATTGAGACTGAATTGATCTATGGTCAACTATATGATATAACTAGAATAGATAATGACGGTACGTTTACTTATCCTATCTGCTGTCAATATCGATCTAGTCCGATATAACGAATACATCCAATCTTATCAACTTTGCTAGTGTTCTGGAAAGAACATAACACTACAATGTGTAAGTAGATCATATCGTAGATTGACAAGTAAGTGTAAATCTTGTGCACTGACTAGTCTTAGGACTAACTTATTTTGAACATATAAACAAATTTATATTCTACTGTGAATACATCACTATAAATACGATTAGCTATATGCTCGGGATTTAATAGAAGTTTATATTAAACAAATAATCATAAAAATAAAACATGTGAGCAAAGTGATTGACCAAGTCAAAAATAGTTTATGTTCTTTTATTGATAATAAAATGAGATTACAAAGAAATTGAGTTTTAATTAGGGCATAAAACCCAAACATCCACGGAGGATTTGAAGTTAATGGGTATGAAATCAAGTAATTGTCATATATTAATGCAAAAATTACTTTTGATTGCCTTTCGGTCATTCTATAATAACCAAGGTTATTATTTTCTTATGAACTCCTTAAATATGACCTTATGTTATATATTATGCTATAGTTTATACTTGAGTGGGGGAAATTAGAAAGATTGCTCTAGAATATTTTTATAATAAGATATGAATTTATGACTTAGTATATAATTATATTTATTATGGTTAGTGGTTATAGAGTTTTATTTATTTTATGGAATTTAGAAGCATAAGATTAAATTAGTATATAGTTTCCTTCAAGAAAATAAGAATTTATAAAATATGTACACATGTTGTTGGAGATAGATGTTGTGTACATGTGTTACGTCCAGATTTTGAGCATGGGATTTGTGATCCCAAAATCTAGGCTCGTTATGTGTAAGCTCGAAATAGATACGGTTGTCGTACGTCCTTTCAGTTAAACCATTTCTGTAAACGGCGACCTCGAAAAGCTTAAGGATATGTAGCCTTGAAAGTTATCTGAGCTCGCAGATAGCATGGTGGAACACTTGGATATATCCCTAAACCATCCCTGGCCTACTAGACTGGTCCGAGCTCGAAATGTGTGAGTTCGAATGCGGTGACATTATCAATATCTACTTGTTCCGAGCCTAAGCAAAGTTAGGCGACGAGCTCGTGATCGGCTAATAGTCTCGGAGATTCGATGAATCTTGTATTTGAGTTAATCAGTTATATGTGAACATAATTATTGTTGTACAATCCCATTGTTTAAGGGATATTATTTAATCTGTTATCCGATCCCACATTTTATGGGATGTTTCCATGTATGTAGGAAATAATGCATTAAATAGCATTATGTTAATTGATTCCCATAATATCTTCCCGAAATATGTGGGAATGAACTTTGTAACCTTCTCTATAAATAGAGAAGGAAGCTCCATTTGTAAGGGACTGATATACTGATTTTGGAGAGAAAACTCTGGGCAACTATTCTCTGAAAAATTTCCAAAAAACTCCCAAGTTCTAATAACATAGACTCGTGGACTAGGCAGATTTAACTGCTGAACCACATAGAAAACCTCTTGTGTTCATATTTGTTCATTTCCTCTAAGATTTTCTTGTTTAATTGCTCTCCTATTTAAGTTGACGAAAAATGGCGTCAACAACATGTGACATTAATTTAAGTCTCAAATAATAGAAATTCTATGCATGGCCGAAATTCTATATTGTTTAGCTAGTTGAAATTTTTACAAAGAATAAATAATAGGTTGTATGAAAAGCTTGTAGTGAGAAATCATGTTTACTTGGTTGAGACCAAGCATAGGTAGCATGGGGACTAGTTCAAACTAAGTGACTATGTGTCAATGTAAGCTTGCTAAGAAGAGACTAGAAAACTATCCTTAAAGGAGTCAAAAACCAAGTGAAGAAAGTAGTGTATTGGTTGCACTTGAAATAACAAAAATTTGAAATTGAATATAGTATTCATAGACGTCGAGGCTAAGCAAGAGCAAGGACTTGGACCTTGACTTCATCTTGATTCATTGGAGGCTATGTGGCATTTAGAGAGTAGTTGTAGCATTTGAATAGGGAGAAGATTGGGCTGGCCGAAACTACATTAGAGAGGGAAGTTTGAAATTTAAATTTTTTGTTGAAGGATAGTGGAGAAAATGAAGGAAAGGAGTTGAGACCTAAAGCCCATAAATAGTGCCTTATACCTCTTCATTTTTCACACACTCAAAGCTTCAAACACTCTCTCATTTTCAAAAATTTCTCTCAAAAGTTCTACTATTTGAGTTCATTATTTCCCTTATAGCCGAAATCTCCAAAGAGCACTAGTATTGTTCAAACTCATCTTCTTCTATTTTCTTACAAGTTAAAACCTAGCCTTGACACCATCACCATTATAAAATCCCCACTTATCCTAAATATACCAAGCCCAACTCACTATTCTATAGCCGAAAATACCATAAGCTTAGTCGTTAATTCTTATGTATAAGGTTTGGACGCTATCCACTAGCACTTACAAGAAACCTCTCTTTTCTCCTTCTCCACAATCAAGGTAAGGAAAATTAGGTAGAATTAGATTATGATCTTAAGTATGACCGTAACATTTCAGGTACAAGAAGATAAGTGTGGCTGGACCTAAGTGATGTCCAAAACTTTATGATAGACCTAGGTAACGTCCAAAAACTGTATGACGGACCTAAGCGATGTCTGGGGGGCTCAGATGCCCAAAACCTTTATAAGCACTTTATCTATACTTGCCTGATTTGTTTATAGTTATTACAATTATGACAAATATTAGTTTATGTTTGTGATTTAGAATTTTATTGTTTCATATGATAATAGTACTTTTTGATAAAATAGTCTTATTAAGGAATTATATAGTTTTATGATTTTATGAATTATTTGTGAAATGTTTGATATTGATTGTAGGTTTGTTATGAACGTGTTTTCATTACTGGGGGTTAGATGCTCACTCCTTGTTGGGTTCATTTTAGGTTTGTTTTAGAGATTGTTTTATGTTAAGTTTTTAGTTATTTAGGATTGTTTAGTGCAGATTTATGCTTGTTTTCTTCTTGTGTTCAGGTTTTAATGGTCAATTATATAATATGGAGTCAAATGAAAAGAAACATGTTAAATATGATGAATAAGATGGATTTAGTGTTGATTGTGGAGTTTCAAGACATTATGTGTGGAAAATACTACATTGAAGATGCTCAACACACGTCCTTTATGCAAGACACATTTTGACCATGACTTCTTCACTTTCTGGAAACACTTCTAGAAATAGAGGTTGTATAATTTTCTCTTAGATTTCCATAGCTTTTTTAATCATTCAATTCAGAGTTATATTGAAGGCATTATGATTAAAATACGATGAGATGACGCTGCAAGCTGTTCAAGACGAGTTCAGTTTTATTCAGTATAAAGTAGCGCCCCAGCGCTATCGAGAAATATAGAGCATGATTTAATGCAGGTTGTAGGGCCTAGGCACTACATTTCAGCGCCCCAGCGCTAGGGTCCGTATGGAAATAGAATTTAGGGGAATTTTCAGGGGCAATTTTGTCTTTTCAAGCAAAAATTAATTAGGTCTATAAAAGCTTCCTTAATGATGTTTTTAAGAAGGGGGAGATCAGATTAAGCATGGAGGAGGCTAGAGAAGAAACAAAAACCTAGAGTTATTTTTCTTTATCTTTTGATTTAGACTATGTTAAATTCTATGTTTATGTTTGATTTAGTCATGTTTATGAACTAAATTTATGTTTAGGTTTTATAATTGACTCTCTTGAAACTCTATTATGATTTAATGCATTTATATATTTCTTCTTCATCTGAAATCTATTCAATTTGTATTTATTGTGTATGTGATTGACTGCGCACCTTTTACATACGATTTATGAATTTGAATCAAAATCTGAAAAGTGAGATTTAAATATGCTAAAATTGAATAGACATATATTTCAATTTAGAACGAGAGTATCAAATTGGTTTATGTCATTTAGGGTTGTATTCATTGCTTCCTATTGTTTGAATTGACCATAGAAATATAGGGAATTCACATTAGGTTGAGTTTTCTATTTCCTAACTCGAATAGTTAACACTTTTGCATGCCTATCATTTCAGTGAGAAGAGTTTCAGTAGTAATTGTAGTAAATAATAATAGAGTGGGCAATTTTCATTTATTTATGTTTCTTGTTTTCAAATTTCACAAATCCAATTTTTGTTAGCCAAATAGAAACTAGAAATAAATTATTTGGTAATTGATAAACCAGTCTTCGTGGGACAATACTCGTTCTTATCGAGATTTATTAAAAAATTTGATTACGTATACTTGCGTAGCTATAAAATCCGCAACAAGTTTTTGGCGCCGTTGCCGGAGACTGATTTATATTAATATCAATACAATTAATTGTTATTCTAATTTGGTTTTTCTATGTTAATTATTTCTAAATGATGTGTTTGAGAATCTTAATTTCAGGTGCCAATTGGTATATGCGACGTCAAGGGACTGACAATCTTTTGCCCATTAATACTGAAATTGAGAGGACTTGTAGACAGAATAGAAAGCAGAAATGGTTAGCAGAGATGGCCCAACATCAGGGCAATATGTTGAATGGGGACCCTGCTGAGCCAACAGTTCACACACTCAGAGACTATGTACTTCCTACTGTTACTGGAGTAAAATCATGCATCCAATCGCCGACATTTGTAGCCAATAATTTTGAAATTAAGCCGGCGATTCTGTAAATGGTCCAGTCTACTGTCCAGTTTGGTGGACTCCTTACTCAGGATCCCAATACACACATATCCAATTTCCTGGAGTTGTGTGGAACTTTTAAATACAATGGGTTCACTGATGATGCCATTAGACTGAGATTGTTCCCGTTCTCACTGCTGGATAGAGCTAAAAGTTGGTTGAACTCTCTTCAAGCCAATTCAATCACTACATGGGAGGCTTTAGCTCTGAAATTTCTTGCTAAATTTTTCCCTCCATCCAAGGCTGCAAAGTTAAGAGAAGAAATTAATAACTTTTCTCAATTTGATGGAGAGTCTCTTTATGATGTATGGGAGATGATTAAGGAGGTTTTGATGAAGTGTCCTCATCATGGGATTGAAAAATAGATGCTAGTCCATAATTTTTACAATATTTTGTGTGGGACGACTCGCACCATTATTGACGTTGCAGCAGGTGGTGCTTTCATGAGCAAGAGTGCTAATGAGGCATGTGAATTGCTTGAAGAAATGGCCATGAATAACTATCAATGGCCTAGTGAACGGGATAAACATAAGAAGGTAGTTGGTATGCATGAGTTGGATGCTATTAACGCTCTTACTGCTCAGGTTGCATCATTGATCAAGCAACTACAACAAAATTCTATGTCCACTCAAGTCATGCAAATCCAAGCAGTTTGTCATAATTGTGGTGGTCCTCACCCATTTAAGCAGTGCATGGTAGTTGAGATGAACAAATCCATTCCTGTGGAACAGGTGAATATGATGGGAAATTTCAACAGACAAGCTAATAATCCATTCTCCAACCCGTTCAATCAAGGGTGGAGAAATCAGCCTAATTTTGCATGGAGAAATAATTATGGTCATCAACAAATTCAGCAGGCTATGCTTCAATCTCCACCCCAGGCACCGTTACAACCACCGGTACTACCTGTTGCTCAAGAGAAGACAAATGAGTTACAAGCTTCATTGTTAACTCTGACCAACTCTCAATCTCAATTTATGACAGAAACTCGCTTATCCGTCAGGAATCTTGAGATGCAAGTTGGTCAGTTAGTAAATATGTTACAAAGTAGGCCTCAAGGAAATTTTCCAAGTAATACAAAGGTGAATCCTAAAGAACAGTGCAATGCAATCTCTTTGAGGAGTGGGAAGAAGTTAGAAGAGCCAGTCAAGAAGTCTATACCTGCACCAAAAGTTGATGTTGAGAATGAGGGTAAGGTAGAAGAAGAGGTTATTGAAGATCTTGAGATGAAGCAGTCACCAGTGAGTTATGAGCACCACATCAAGATTCCATATACTTAGCGACTTCAAAAGAAGACACTTGAGAAGCAATTTTTGAAGTTTCTAGAATTTTTTCGAAAACTTCACATTAACATACATTTTGCTGAGGCACTTGAACAAATGCCAAGTTATGTGAAGTTTATGAAGGAAATATTGTCAAAGAAAAATAAGTTGGAGGATTATGAGACAGTGGCGCTTACTGAGGAGTGCAGTGCTATTTTGCAGAAGAAACTACCTCCAAAGCTTAAAGATCCGGGTAGTTTCGCAATTCCTTGCTCAATAGGAGATACTATTATGACCAAGGCCTTATGTGATTTAGAGGCTAGTGTAAATTTGATGCCCTTATCTATTTTTCGGAAGCTGAAATTAGGATATGCTCGCCCCACTACTGTGTCCTTACAAATGGCAGATCGCTCTATTAAGAAACCTCATGGAGTAATTGAGGATGTCTTAGTTAAAGTTGGTAAATTTATCTTCCCTGCTGATTTTATTATTCTAGATATGGAGGAAGATGCAAACATTCCCATTATTTTGGGAAGACCATTCTTAGCCACAGGGAGAGCACTAATTGATGTACAAATGGGGGAGTTGAAGTTGCGAGTGCAGAATGAAGAGGTAACATTTGATGTTTTTGGAGCAACTGATATTCCACTTGTTGTAGAATGGATGTGGTATGTAGTGGTGGTAGTAATTTGGAAACCACCAAGAGAAATACCAATGCTGAAATTAGTAGTCGAGCACTTCGTCATTGTTTGAAATGATTCTATAGTGGGAAGGCTCGAAGGCTACATGAGCGATGGAAGGCTTTGATGATTAGTGTAACGTGCTAAACTCCATGGCCGTTACGGTATGCCTTATAAACAGTGTTAAACTTTCTAATTGAGTCATTTGGCCAAAATCGTGTAACTAAGTATGATTAGCGATTTAGGGATTAAAATTTTTGGTTAAGATATAACGTTTCATTAAAACGTTTATTGTATACATTGGGATCCCAAAAGTATAATTTAAAGGTTTATTACAACAAAATATTTACAACCAGCCGATCTAAGTGGCAAAACAAGGTTTAACTCTAGTTCCTCTTTCAACCCTCGGCCGTGGCGGTCGAGTAGCCGCATATGTACACATCATCACCTAAGCTCTCCAACACAAGGATGGTCCAACTTTCTTTTGCCTTTGCCTGGACCTCATAGCACCCATGAGCCAAAGCCCAGCAAGAAAACTCAATATGCTCATGAACAGTAATAACATGTCATCAAATCATTAGGCACACGCCTAGCAAATATAGCCCTATTCAAGTAGGCAAATAAGTTTATGTAATGATGGGTATCTAGGATAAGGAATCCTGCCCTTCTGAGTGGATGACTATCAAGTCAATCCTAATCAGATAAGTGATTTAACACTGGTGGCTCCGGTAACCTTACTGGGCTTATAGCCCTAAATAAAAGAGTGACAGTTGTACAAGTCACTAAGGTGGGTTCTGTTCCCTTTATCCATGTGATGATAGGATCACCGAGGCTTTGCAAATAATTGATCCTTTCACTAGCTTATCAAGATAGGTGTTTGATGAACCAGTCACCAATATAACCTACCGCATGACCATAGAGTCACAACCATGGGATTCTACTCCCTAGCCACGTGACAAATTGTCACCTAGGCCTTTGGCCCTAGCTTTGAGTAACTAGTCCTAGACTAGTCAAGCGCTTATAATTTTCATCGACCTTAGGGTCGGTCCAGCATCAATGCTCCCAGAGTCATTCAATGCAGATATCGATTCGATCTAATCTTTTATCGTCCCTGCATTCATGACGCTTATGTCGTTTTCAGCTCTTAGGTTAGTGATGTGCGACCAGTGTCGTCCCTGACTAGTCAGTGCCATTCACAAGTAAGCAATGCTACCAAACATATATCATATGTCAAATATCTGAATATAGGGCATTAATCATGCTTACTTAACAATTGCTAGCATAATTAGGATCATGCATAAACACAGAGTCACAAGCTCTGAACAATCTCATATTCAATATTCATAGCATGCCCTAATCACATGTTTCTCGTGCAACACATGCATCACATTTAATCATTTGACATGCCTCAACAATAACCATGCATGTCACATTTAACATTCAACATGCATCAAGAATAACCATGCATGCCATATACATAGGGTGCAGTTTTCTTACCTTTGGTCCAAGCATAGGTTACCAATAAACGAGCCACAAGCACGATCCTGATTCCAAGCCTCTAGTGATAACCTAGTCACAACCATGAACAGTGATCCAATTAGTTCAAGTTCTAAAACCAATCCCGGAACCAAGACCTAGCCTCTGAGACATCCAATCCCACTAAATCGGGTAGTAGGAATGATCCTGAGGCCTAAGGTTTGAGTTCCCAAGCTTAAAACATCATTTCGGTCATAAATACCCTCAAGCATCGCGGCCCTAACTCACTGAGCCGCGGCCCCCAGCAAAAATAGAGGCATCAGGGGCAAGCACCATGGCGCCCCACACCTAGTGCTGCGGCCCCCAGAGCTCACAAAACCCTTCCACCTGCTTCATCGAGCTTGGGCCACGGCCCAACGTCGGACCAGCCATTTTTCCCCGATTTTAACCTTTTAAAACCTCCCAAAAACATATCCAAACATCCCCAAACTCAAAAATCAAAGTTCCCAAACACCCCATCATCCAAAACCAACAAAACCCAATCCTCAAATCTAACAAAAACTCATCAAAACACAAAGTCCAAATTCAAACTTAAAAACTTAAAACATGAAACTTGAATTACCTCTGATTGAGTTATTTCCAATTAAATCCTTCGGCTAATAAGCTTCTAATCTTCCCTAGGATCGCTATGCCTCGATCCTCGCTTGAATCTGAGTCCTAGAACTCAAGTTACCTTCGAAAATGCGATCGAAAGACGAAAATGGAACTTTGAGGGAGAGAGAACTTACTGAACTTCTTTTTATTTCTTAAAATGTTACTTCAAGCTTAAGTAGCCTCAAACTAATCCTAACGCTCGGGGTCCCGAAAACACTCCCAGGGGAAAAATAGTCAAAACCTCCAAAATTTCCCCCTGATCTTACTAACTCCCAATTTATCATCAAATTCTTATTCCTATTACCCAATAACCCGATAATGCTCTAAATACCCCTTGACTCACTCCGAGTCAAGAATAAATCCTGTTGTGACTTTCCCACTAGCTTACCTCCTAGGATCGTTTCGTGCTGAGTAACTCTGGCATAACCAAATAATAATAAAGCACCACACACATATCACATATATGCCAAATATGCCCGAAATTGCCAAAATATGAAAATCACCCACTTACTCAGAAATGGGTTAAAAGACATATTTAATACACCTAAACATGCATATTATCATTTAATAACACAATAAATCAATTATGGCCCTCCCGGCCTCCTAATCAAGGTTCTAAACCTTATTAGGAAATTACAATTAGCAACATCAAAAGATGAGTTTTTGCTTATGACACTGGCTCTAAAGGATGAGCGGGGTGGACTTGAACCAAGTTGAAGTTTAATGAAGGAAGTGAGCGTCCAGCTGGAGACGTTAAATAAAGTGCTTTTTTGGGAGGCGACCCAATGTTATTTTTAATTCGAGTTTTTATGAGTTTGTAATTTTTATTTTCTTTTAAACTCTTTTTAATTTTGGTTCTTAGGCTTAGATTTTATTTTCAGTAATTTTTAGTTTAGTTTGTAATTTTTTAATCGTGAAATACATGAAAAAAAAAAAGAAGAAGAAAAACATAAAAAACAAATCTTTATTTTGACCTGCAACGCTTGGGACAAACTGAACTTTCCAATCACCTCCTCTGCCACCTCCATTTTGATGATGTTTAGCTAGACTGCTGGTAAGTTTTCTCTCCTTTTCTTTTTATGTCACATTGGGGACAATGCGTCAATCAAGTTTGGGGGAGGAGTCTTATTATTTTGTGTGTTTGTGCCATGTTGTTAGTTTGTGTTTGTTGTTGTTTGAGTTTTATCTTAGTTAAATGTTGTGTTGTGTTTGTATGAATCAAGTTGTCAATGCTAGCCTATGATATGGAAGAAAATGTCGTGCAAATTTTCAAAAAAAATTATCAATTGAATCTGTGTGCTTGGATAGACTGCATTGGTAGTTTGTTTCGATTCATAAAAAAAATTGAATGTTTAACCATGATTGAAAAAATCTTTGTAATTTGAATTTGAATGTATGCATTGTTAAAAAAAATTGGCTTGTGGTTTGATGAATGAATGAATCTAGAACTTGCTTGTTTATCATTTGAGATAAAATCTTAGATGAGATATGCTTAGGAAAGTGATTTAGGAAATTTCTTGGAACGTTTGAGCCTTTCAAGCCAACCCAAAAGTAATTTTTCATTGTTACCCTTGTTGAGCCTAAAATTATCCTCTTTGTTGCTTGACACCAATTGTGAGCCAAATAGATATTTTGTTAGTTTTTATTCCTTTACCAAATTACTATGAGCATATGGATAAATATTGGGGAATGAATTGTAATGGGATGTGATTTGTTTTGTAATTTGGTGTATTGTAATTAAGAGTAAAAATGTTGAGAATTGAAAAAAAATATACAAAAAAAAAAAATTTGAAAATCCAAGCTACACTCTTGTTATGCTTTCACAAAAACAAGTTTGGGGGAGTTGAGTTTGAATAAAAATAATGATCAAGTGAAATAAGTGTTTCTCAACCTTTTCTTGGGTTCATATGGGGTTTTCTTTGGGTGAATTGTTGGTTTGTAAGTTCATATGCTTATGGTAATTTGGAGCCTAAATGATATATATCTACCCATTGCCTAAGCCTATTGTTATGAGCCTAAAGTCCTAGTGATTCTTGACCATATTTTTTCTACATTAGTAGAGAGTGGTGAACAATGTAGGCACATGGATCAATGGTTTGATGGGTTGATGGTGAGTTTTTGGCATGCATACATAGATTCTATTATTGAGTCATTTTTGTGGTTATGGTTGAATAGGAATTTTTGGATTGAATCAGGTTGTCGGTGTGGTTTAACTGAAATTTTGGATTGTTTCTACAAATCGGGATTTTGGACTTTTGTGTGAGATTTTCTGACATTAAGGCTAATTCAGTGTTGTTGACTTGATTCATGAGTTTGTGTCGTCTGTTTTTTTTTTAGTTTTCTAGTTTTGTGAGTTTAGTGTGAGTCTTTACTGCAGGGCGAGTAAATGTTAAGTTTGGGGGAATTTGTTAGGTTCATTTTAGGTTTGTTTTAGAGATTGTGTTTATGTTATGTTTTTAGTTATTTAGGATTGTTTAGTGCATATTTATGCTTGTTTTCTTCTTGTTTCAGGTTTTAATTGTCAAGTGCATAATATGGAGTGAAAGGAAAAGAAACATGTTAAATATGATGAATGAGATGGATTTAGTGTTGATTGTGGAGTTTCAAGACATTATGTGTGGAAAATACTATATTGAAGATGCTCAACACACGTCGTTTATGCTCTATAACGCAAGTCTGAGACTTCAAGATGCCTTTTGACCATGATTTCTTCACTTTCTGAAAACACTTCTATAAATAGAAGTTGTATAATTTTCTCTTAGCTTTCCATATCTTTTTGAATCATTCAATTCGGAGTTATATCTTATGAGTTATGATCAAAATATGATGAGATGATGTTGCAGGCTGTTCGAGACGAGTTCAATTTTATTCTGTATAAAGTAGCGCCCCAGCGCTATTATACAGCGCCCCAACACTATTGAGAAACAGAGAGCATGATTTAATGCAGGTTGTAGCGCCTAGGCGCTACATTTCAGCACCTTAGCGCTAGGGTCCATACGAAAACGAAATTTAGGGGAATTTTCAGGTGCAATTTTGTCTTTTCAAGCAAAAATTAATTAGGGTCTATAAAAGCTTCCTTAATGATGTTTTTAAGAAGGGGGGAGATCAGATTATGCAAGGAGGAGGCTAGAGAAGAAATAGAAACCTAGAGTTCTTTTTCCTTATCTTTTGATTTAGACTATGTTAAATTCTATGTTTATGTTTGATTTAGTCATGTTTATGAACTAAATTTCTGTTTAGGTTTTCTAATTGACTCTCTTGAAACTCTATTATGATTTAATGCATTTATATATTTCTTCTTCATCTGAAATCTATTCAATTTGTGTTTATTGTGTATGTGATTGACTGCGCTCCTTTTACATACGATTTATGAATTTGAATCAAAATCTGAAAAGTGAGATTTAAATATGTTAAAATTGAATAGACATATATTTCAATTTAGAACGAGAGTATCAAATTGGTTTATGTGATTTAGGGCTGTATTCATTGCTTCCTATTGTTTGAATTGACCATAGAAATATAGGGAATTCACATTAGGTCGAGTTTTCTGTTTCTTAACTTGAATAGTTAACACTTTTGCATGCCGATTGTTTCAGTGAGAAGAGTTTCAGTAGTAATTGCATTAAATAATAATAGAGTGGATAGTAGAGAAGATTAGGATTCCTAATTGTTTCATAGTGAATTGAATCCTTGTGTTCTTGTTATTATTTGATTTCTGCAATTTCCATTTATTTATGTTTTCTTGTTTTCAAATTTCACAAATCCATTTTTTGTTAGCCAAATAGAAACTAGAAATTAATTATTTTGTAATTGATAAATCAGTCTTCGTGGGACGATACTCGTTCTTATCGAGATTTATTACAAATTGCAATTACGTATACTTGCGTAGCTATAAAATCTGCAACACTCCTTATAGTATAGTTGTGCAGATCAAGGTAATTAAATAGATAGAATGGTCGGTGGCGAGTTGGGCCTAGATAGTTGTTGGTGTATTCGTGAGGGCCATATAGCTGCTGGAAAGATCTAAGGTTCATGTTTTCGTTTATTTATTAGCATTTTTATTTCTTTAATTAAAGGGTGCTATATTTGTAGTTTAAAGATGTCTTTTATTGTAAAACTAGGATCCCCTCTACGTTATGTTATTTTTCAATAAAAGGGCAACATTTATGTTTTATGTTTCAAAGCTAGTTCTCGGTATTATGTAAGATAAAATTAGGGTGTTACATAGTCTTACCGAAAAAATCGTGAAGAACAAAAATCATGTGCATTACGACAGAAGTCAAGACATCAAACATCTCGTAGAAGAATGATTATTATAAGAGAATATTGGGTAAGTATAATTGATATTACAGTTTAAATAATGGTTGATATTATCGCACAATAAATTTAATTATCTTGTACGTTGTATAAAAAAGAACGAGGTATTCAAAATCTGGAGCGGTATGAAGTTTGGGTTAGATTGCATGAAAATAATAAAGTTCATGTGACAGACTTGGACTGACAGATTGCTAATAAGATAGTAAGTGTTCTAAAGTATTATAACATATTGGTTTTATTTATATAAAATAATTTGACCAAACAATTTCTTGAATAGGGGGAACTCAAAGAAAAATTGAGTCATGGTGAAATTACAGCTAAGGGTGGGGATGACATATTGACTCAAGTGTTAGGGACACCGGAGCACTTAGGTCGTGTTCGGGCTGACATGTAGGATACTTCTTAATATTTGTGTTCTTTTAAGAATTATTTAGCTTGATTTATTGATTGAATTGGTTGGTTATTTTGTAGGTTCACTGCGAAAATGTCCAAAATCTGTGAAAAAACACTAAGAAAAATGACTGCAAAAGAGGAGAGTACTAGGCTAAAAGTTGAGATTGAAGAGCTAAACATACATAAATCTACATCAGAAGGGGAACTAGCTCAAAATGAGGAATACAATGGGGAAAATGATGATGGGGACTACTATGATGAAAGTCAATACTATGAGAATCCAAACGATAATGAAGGGCAAAACTATGAGACTCCAAATGATGAAGTCTATCATCCTGCCCCCTATAATGCATATGATCCTTTTCATTAAGTCTATCCACCAGTCCCCCAAATCGCAGAAGATCCTTTTCATAAAGTCTATCCACATGTCCCCCATACCAAAGATTATCCTTTTGATGAAGTCTATCGATTTGTCCCCCAAACTGAAGAGGAATTATTTGATGAAGTCTATCGACCTATCCCCTAAACCGCAGATGATCCTTTTGATGAAGATGATTGATAAGCGTACAAAATATACGCTTATTTATAACCTTTTCAGATTGATTTGGTTGTTTTTCTCAAGAGAAAGTTTCTATTTAATCTGTTTGGTGAACTTGTGCAGTGTGTCGTTATAATTCTGCTTTGTTCGAGAATGTTGATAAATATTTGTTTGAGTAGTCAAAATTGGTGAACATTTAGAAATTCGGTACAGGCGATATATCGCAGAAGGAGCAGTTTCAATTTTTGGCTTAGCAGAAACGACATCAGAAACTTGTGTTTTTATCGAGCACATTCAACAGGCGATATATCGCAGTATCATAGGCGATATATCGGCACAAGGGCATTTTTGGAAATTATTATGGAAATTCGTAGGTTTTTGGATTTTTGTAAAAAGAATAAAAAGAAGATTGAAAGAGACAGAAAGGGGGAAGCATTCTGACGGCGGAGGGAAAGAAACAGAGAAGAATCCACGTTTATTTTGTTTGTTTTTATTTATGCTTTTGAATTTTAGATTGTGTGATGAAGTTTAATATTATGAACTAAATTCTTAATTAGAGTATTTTAATGTAGTCACTGGATATTCTATTCGTCTTTAATGCAATTTCTATGACTTTTTGAATTTATGGTTATCTATTGTTCTTATGTTTAATGCTTGTAATTGATTGGCCATCTTTTGCATGATTATTGGTTTTAATTCAATATCTGAAAAGTGCGAATTGGAATAGCTCTAGGCAATAGACATAGATTTCAATTTAGAACGAAAGTATCAAATTGGTTTGTGTAGCAATTAGGTTTTTGTTCTTAATGCGGTTTATGTGTAGAATTTATCACAGACATGTAGAGAATTCACAGGTAAACTGAATATTTTATATCTTGAGAAAGAATAGAATTTTCATTAGTAAACTTGCTATAATCATAGATCAAAGAAACATATTAGTTGTATTATTGATTGAATAGAATTGAAGGTTGATGAAATTAGAATACTCTAATCTTTCGCTTATATTAAATTTCGTTAATTAAATTTTGCTTTCTTAGTTTATTGTTCATTGTTAATTGTCATTAAATTTTCATTAGTCAAATAGAAATAAAAGTTTGCTATTGGTAATTATTAGATCAATTCCCTAACGGAACGATACTGTATTTCCACTACTATTACTTGTTTATTCGATTGCGTATACTTGCGCAGTAAGAAAATTTCGCAACAATGATCGACCAGTCTATGACTCCCTGTCACTGCTGAGCTACGAAGTGCAATTGTGTTCTGACAATGTTCACATTGTAGGGGCTAAGGGCATCATCACTGAACCAAACTTGGGTAGTCAAACAACCATCCATGGAGTTATACTTGATGATTCAGTTGCGAGGGTTTGACTTATAGATGTCTTACAAAAATAAGTTGAGATCCCAAATTCCCTTTGGTAACATACTATATGTTGGGGACGCACGAGACACAATACTGTTTGGGGGGGGGGGGGGGGGGGAGGGGGGGAGTGAGATAACACCACCTAAAAAAATAGAATCTACACAAAAAATGGATTGGCAGAGACTTGAAAAAGATTGAGAAAGAACTTGCAAACCAAAGTATATCAAAGGTGTTCTTCAACATTGATGAAACTTCAAAACCCTAGGCAAAACCACCACTTTGAGCAAATCCTTTGAGCAAACCACAAACACAATACCAATGCTTATACACATTGTAAAACACTCTCCTAATACTCTATCTCCTAGCCACCATGGATGCTTGAGGCCTTCTTTTGATGAAATGAGGATTGAGATTGAACAAGCCTTCAACTCTCAAAGTCAAGCACTTTCTTTGAGAGTTCTTGGAAAAAAAACTAAAGATTCTTGGAGCTAGAGAGAGAGGGTAGAGAGAGATTTGAGAGAGTGATCAAGTCTTCCAAAACACTATTTTGACCCTTATATAGAGTAGGAACCGTCATTAGGTTTAACCAATAGGGTTAGACTTGAAAAACACGTCATTATGATCATTTTACATAATTTCATGGACTACAGTAGGCAATGCGTTGCCTGTTAGCAGGCGATGCATCGCCTGTTAAGGTTTCTTGAAACCTTAGGCATCAGGCGATGCCTCGCCACTTGGGTGGTGATGTATCGCCACCCTATCTGATTTTGGACACTTCCAAATGTCCTAAAAATGCTTTAAATGCTACCAAACTTTTTGGGAACGCTTAGATACTCTCATGCATCACTTTGGACCCAAAATTGCATTTTATAAGTGCCTACAATTGAAGCTCAAGTTTCACATCTTCATTATACAAATTTTACTAAGTGTTTATACCTTGATTGTATTTTAACACTTATCATTTGTATTGAACCAATCATAAGAATCCCCCACTTGGTTAAATACAAACCTCATTCTCTAGCTTAAACAATTTTGGTGCATAAAATAAAGTTCCTTTCGGTTTGAACTTTACCTTAGTGAAAACACCACAAGGTCTTATCGAAATCATTAGTTTCTTAAAGCTTGGACCAAATATTCCATATGATAAAACTGGTGATACCTCACACACCTCCGCCTCATATTTTGTTTTTTCACTTTCTCGCTTAACACTATCATGGCCATGTGCTCATCTCTTCATGAACTTTCAAGGGAGAAACTTCAACTCCCATGCGAGGTGGCACCATCTCTAAGTCCACATATGTGAAGTTCTTACATCATCTTTACTACCTGTATAGATGCTTGTTCCACTTAACTGAACTTCATTAAAAGCCCTAGGCTTAACCCTAACTCGGTAACAACCAACACTAACCATCTCAGATGGAACTCATCATAAATTCTAGTGTTGAAACTATTCACTTATTGATGACGTGTTCTTACCCATTGAACTCTTTCCCTTGATTTTTACAAGTTGAGAGTTGGGTTTCCATCATTGGTGAATCTATTATTCTAGGATTTTCAATCCCATCCCTTTTGAAGTAGAACTTACTAACCTTCTCACAAGAGGTTTTGTAAATGGATTCGCTAAGTTCTCACTTGTCCTAACATATGAGATTGATATGATTCCACCTTGAATAAATTATCTCAAATATTCATGTCTTAGACTAATGTGTCTAGACTTTCCATTATACACACTCTTATATGCTTTAGCAAGTGCCAATTGGCTATCACAACGTATTGAAATTGTTGATATCATATCCGTGGTTAAAGGAATATCCATCATGAGATTCCTAAGTCACTCGGCCTCTTTGTCGGTTGCTGCTAAAGCTATAGACTCCGCTTCCATGGTTGAGTGAGATATACAAGTTTGCTTCTTGAAGCCCCATGAGATTGCACCTCCTCCAAGAGTAAACACACAACTGGTGGTGGAGAAAATATCTCCAACTCACGATATCCAATTAGCATCGGAATATCCTTCAAGTATCTTTGGAAATTTTGTATAGTGAAGACTATACTCTTTGGTACCCTTAAGATAACCAAGAATTCTCTCAATAGCTTTCTAATGCTTGATACTTGGTGTTGACGGTGAAAACTCGTCAACAAAATTAGGTTGGAACTCGAAGGTAAGTATGGAGATATTTAGATAAGAGCTTAGAATAAACTTAAGGAAAGATAAACACAGATCAACAATGGAGTAAACCTTTTTATATTGCTTAATAGCCTGAGTGTACAATGAATTTTCCAACCCCTTATTCTGAGGGGTCAAGGTCTATTTATAGCTAGGCTCTAATGGCCCATTATACATGGTGGTCCCTTGGGACAAAATAGTACATGAGTACACTGCAGGGTAGTAGCACAGGTGGTAGTGGTGTTGGAAGAGTGGTGGTCTACTCTAGTACGTGTCAGGGGTATGCAAAAGACTCCTGCCTTGGTACCATATTATGCCTCCACCACTTGTCGGGTACAAACCTCATAAGCGTGCTGAGGGAGTCCTTACCATGTACCATTCTTGTACTTCCACTACCTATCTGGCGTGGACACCGTATCCATACTCTAACTCTTCTTGGTCTGTAAGTTCATTTCGTATCTCTTCTGACTTCATCTCGAATCGTTGTGAGCCCATTTCTGACCTTCCTCGAATGCATGTTCAAGAGGCCCTTGACTCTACATCTCATGAGACTCACAGGGAAAGTTGTGCCCCGTTGGTGGCACTTACCTCAGGAAGAGAGATAAGGCCTCTTCAACGAGGCCTGCTGCATGTGCGGTGAGGCATGATACCTACATATGAGATTAGGATCTCACCTTGCAAGACCATCGCTTTGCAGCCTTCATGCGCGAGGCCCTTGGTGCAAGGCCATGGGGCGCTTGGGGCGAAACGCTAGGCGTGAGGCTGTGATGCATGGCCCTGGCACGGGGCGCTTGGACATCGAGGTGAGGAACGCCTCTCTTGGCACGAGACACTTGGCCTTGATATGCGAGGTTAGGTGTGCCTCACTTGGTACAAGACCCATGGCGCGAGACCCTTGGTGCGAGGCCATGGGGCGCTTGGGGAAAGACGCTTGGCGTGAGGCTGTGATGCACGACCCTTGGCACGGGGTGCTTGGACATCGAGGGGAGGTGCACCTCACTTGGCACGAGACCCATGGTGCGAGACCCTTGGTGCGAGGCCATGGGGCGCTTGGGGCGAGACGCTTGGTGCGAGGTTGTGATGCATGGCCCTTGGCGTGGGGTGCTTGGACATCGAGGCAAGGTGCACCTCACTTGGCACGAGACACTCTGGTGGTGCGAGGCGTGAGGCATCTTCGAGTAGCAGAGGTGCGAGGCGCGAGACCATGGCTGAGAGGGTGGTCCAACGCCCGCGCAAGGTCCTCCTCTTGAGGTGCATGGCGCAAGACGCCTGTCGAGTAGCAGAGGTGCGAGGCACGAGATCGTGGCTGAGAGGGTGGTCCGATGCGCGTACGAGGCCCTCCACATGAGGTGCATGGCGCGAGGCGCCTATTGAGTAGCCGAGGCGCGAGACGAGGGTCTCGCGGGAGGGCAGCTGCTTGGCTCGCGTGTCCCTGGAGTGAGACAGGTGTCTCGCTGGGTGCTACATCTTGGTGAGACGAGGCACCATGTGGCTTGCGGAGCTTTGCTTGGCAGGGCTTCCCAACGCACATCTAGAGGTGTAGGCACATGTGCGCATTTTGGACCTTCAAGGGACTTTAGACACATGATGTGGGTTTTATGCTAGCGTGGAATTCTTGCTTCCCCTTGGTATGGAATGACTTCGTGAGGCCTGGGGCCTTGTGAATGTGTGGACTCTTGGTGGCATGTAATAACCTTCTGCCTCCATCGCGTACTTGGCGCCTTCGGTGCCCCTCAGCTGCTTACTTCAATAAGGGACTAGAAACTTTTTTTTCTTGGTGGATTTTTGGTATCCACACTTGGATTGCTAGTAAACCTACTAAGTTTACTAACCGCATATGCAATCTCCACTTTTGTGCAATGAGCAACGTACATTAGGCTTCCTATTGCACTTGCATATTTCAATTGGGCCACTATTCTTCCTTCATTCTTTTCAAACTTCATGTTTGAATCAAATAGTGTATTTGCCTCTCTGATTTTGAGATGACTAAATTTGTCGAGAACTTTCTCAACATAGTGGGTTTGACTCAACACAAAACCTACACTATTCCTTCCAACTTTGATATCTAGAATGGTATCCATATTTCCAAGGTCTTTCGTTTGAACTTAGAAGATAGAAACCTTTCGTTTCTATTATTCCTTACATTTCATTACTTAAAATCAACATATCATCTACATATAGACACACAAGTATGACTAAGTCACCACAAGTCTTATAGTATAAGCACTTATTCGCATTGTTGTGTCTAAATCCATTAGAAACAATGACTTTATCAAAATTCTCATGCCATTTTTTTGGAGTTTGTTTTAAACCATATAATGATTTCACAAATCTACACACTTTATGTTCATTTCCTTGAAGAACAAAACCTTCCGGTTATTCCATATAGACCTCCTCCTCGAGATTCCCATTTAGGAATGTTTTTTTGACATCCATTTGGTGAACATAAAGGTTATATATAGATGATAAGGCAAACACCAACCTTATAGAAGTAGTTCTTGCTACCGGTGCATATGTGTCAAAGTAATCTATTCCCTTTCTGTGTTTGAATCATTTGGCTACTAGCATAGCTTTAAAGGTTTGTATGGTGTGATCGGCATGGTATTTCTTTCTAAATACCCATTTGCACCCAATTGGTTTGAACCCCTTTGGAAGGTCAATCAATTCCAAAGTGTGGTTTGACATAGTTGAATCCATCATCATTAATTGCCTTCTTCCAAAAGCCAGAGTCTCTTGAGGACATTGCTTATTTGAAGGTTTTGGGATCATCTTCTATCTGAAGTACTATTGGATGTTTCCAAGTAACCTCCACATTATCACCTTCAACAAGGTATAATTTCTCTATTGGAGAACACTTCTCACTTGATCCCAAATCTTTAAGCCTTTGGCTCCTTCTAGGCAATTGAGGTTGCTCACCAATTATTCTAGGAGTCCCCTTTTAAGGCTCTCTAGTTTGAGTTGGTTCTAGTTTGTTGTCATCGCACGACATATTCTCAAAGAACTCAAGCTCTCTAGATTCAATTATTACATTATACTCCAAGTCTAATAATTTAAATGCTTTCCTATTTTGGGCATAACCCACAAATGCACATCCTATAGCCCTTGGACCCAACTTGGTCCTTTTAGGATCGGTGCTCTTGCAATAAACAAGACACCCACACACTTTAAAATAATTGTTGACACGGTTTTTCGCCAACAGTGAATTCAGAAAATAACAAGGTTGATTAGTGCTTGATAATAAACCGAAATAAGAAATGAACTCTCAAGAACACAGATCTTTTTACGTGGTTCAGTGGCTAAAATCCACCTAGTGCACGAGTCAATATTATTAATGTTTTTCTCTCTCTATTTTGGTAGAGTTTCAGTATTACAGAATAATCATCCCCCTTCCTGTCCAATATTCCCAGTATTTATAGAGAAATTTCTTGGACAGGTTTGGGTAACCGCGTGAGTCAATCACTGATTTACATATTTATTACATTTAATATAAACTATTCCCATTTATACTAGGATATGATCTGATCACGAAATAAATGGTCTCCTAATATCTGGGACATTAAATATTACAGGTTGGCCATAAATGATCGTATAAAATATTCGGGTCCTTGGGGATCCGCGGATACGCCATATATTCGAGTTACCACGAACTGGATATGTCTCCGAGCTCGTACTATGGAGGTTGTGCAGTATGAATATCATAAACTCGCGCTTTGCAACCTATGCATCCCTAGCTCGTATTATCATCATGAAAACTGAGTTGTCCACGTGGATAATGAATGGATTCCTTGGTTATTTCTTCCATATATTAATTTTCCAGTTGTACCCGAACTGAGAGAAAGACTCGTGCTGAAATTAGGGTATACAATAACAAATGTTTGGTTTCTTTCCTTTCCATAACTCAAATGGAGATGTATTATTTTTCTTCATGGGAATACGATTCAAAATATGACAAACGGCTAGCAAGGCTTCACCCCACAAACTAAAATTCAATTTAGAGTGTAATAGCATATCATTAATCATCTCAATAAATGTTCTGTTTTTTTTTTATTTCCGCTATACCATTTTTTTGTGGAGTATAAGGGGTTGTACATTCATGAATTATTCCATGTTCTTCACAAAACAAGTTAAATTCATTTGAAAAATATTCACCATCCATATCACTTCTAAGCACTTTAATTTTCCTTTCAAGTTGATTTTCAACTTCTGCTTTATACACCTTAAATACATAAAATGCTTCATCTTTATTTTTAAGCAAATATACATATGTGAACCTAGAGCAATCATCAATGAAAGTATTAAAATATCTACTTCCTCCTCTAGTCATCATTCCATTAAGTTCACGTAAATCACTATGTATCAAATCTAACAACTTAGAGTTCCTTTCAACACCAGGATAATGTTTCTTTACCATTTTAGATTTAACACATAATTCACATTTTTCATGCTCAGCATTACCACAATCAATTAATCCACATTTTACAACCCTTTTAATTGTGCTAAATCCTATATGTGCAAGTCTAATACAAAGTAATAGAATTTGAGTCAAGCATATAACAAGAAGAAGAAACTTTATTGTTCACATGATCAATAGATGTACAAAGTTTGAACATGCCATCACAAGCATATCCCTTTCCCACAAAAACATTGTCTTTAGATAAAATGAACTTGCCGAGATCTATCACAACCTTGATTCCCAGTTTGCCAAGTAAATTTCCACTCACAAGGTTTCTACTCATTTCTAGTACATACAAGAAATTGGTGAGTAGAACCTTCTTGCCGGATGTGAAGAACAAATCAATAGTTCCATTTCCTTCAACCTTGGACCTTTTCTCATTGCCCATTTGGATCTCATGCCCTTCCTTTTGAAGTTTCAAAGGTCTTGAATAGAGTTATATCATAGATAACATGAATGGTGGCACAAGTATCATACCATCACCCACTCACCTTTCCATGAATGGAATTCACTTCGCTTAGTGTTGCCACTAGCTCCTCTTGGGTTGAATTGACTTTTGCCTCATTGTTTTGGCTCCTCTTGAACTTACAATCTCTAGCAAAGTGACCATTCTTGCAACACACAAAGCAATATCCCTTGGAACTTTTGAATTGTCCCTCATTCTTCTTAAGCCCCAAGGGTTTTTGGCCCTTGCCCTTGTTCTTACCATTTCCTTTGCCTTTGTTAGGAGGGTTAGCCACCACATTGGCCTTAGAAGTCTCTCCATTGGACTTCTCTTCATTCATATCTCTAATGTGAGATTCCTCGTCAATTCTCAAGTGTTTGAGAATTTCCTCCAAAGAAATCTCTTCATTTCTATGGAGAATTTTCTTTCTATAGCCTCTCCAAGAAGGAGGCAACTTGGCTATATGGCACCAACAAGAAATTGTTTCGCCAATACAATCTTAGGAGTAGACAATTTATTCACAATAATTTTCAGCTCATGAATTTGAGGGAGAAGGGGTTTATCATCATGAAATTTAAATTCCTTTTATTGATTAATAAGGAATTTCTTAGTACCTTCTTCTTCTGCTTTGTACTTCTTTTTCAAGGCCTCCCAAATCTCCTTGGCAGTCTTGGTGTTGCTGTGGAGATCATAGAGTCTATCCAAAAGGGAATTGAGGATGTGACCCCTACATATTAATTCATCTTCTTTGCGCTTCTTCCTTTCTTTGACAACTTCTTGAGTATCATCTTCCTTGGGCTTTTCCAAGACTTTTAGGTCTTTATTCAAAGTGTTTAGCAAGAATATAATCTTGTCTTGCTAACAAACAAAGTCAGTCCAATCAAACCTATCTAATCTAACAAAGTCTTGAGTAATGAATTTCAATGCTGAAAGAGAATTTGATTCTTCCATTATATGCTATCTCATATTATATAGTATTAGAATATTGAGGGAAAGTAAGATAACACTACCTCAAAAATATATTCTACACAAAAAATGGGTTGACAAAGACTTAAAAAGATTGAGAAAGAACTTGCAAACTAATTGAACCCAAAAGAGGGTGTTTTAATATTTAAACTCGCAAGTGCACGAATCGTTTCAAAATATAATGTTCATGTAAGTACGAGGTCGAACCCATGGGAGTTGACTAACATCAAAAGAAACTATTTCAAACAAAGCAAGAATATTCTAACCTAGTTCCAAATATTTGATGAGATTTTGTTTTAGAAAAATAAAAGACAAGTAATAAAAAGATGTAAGATTAAATAGAAAAATGGTTTTCAAATGAGATATGTAAAATAAGATTATTAAGATATTAGAATCCACAAAATGCAAGTTCAATAGTATTTATAAGTATATTGATTCCCAAGTTTAGATATAGTTGAAATAAATCACACTATATTTTTTTCAAAATACATTTTCTATTCAAGCACAAGTTACTTTAAAAAATGTAGGATTTTTCTTCACTTATAAAATATATAATTTCTAAGCATTAGTTGTGTTACAACCTAATGAAACTACAAAAAATCAAAGAGATTATGTTTAGGCAAAATATGATACTTATGCTCTAAGAATTAGATGTGAACAATTTAATGAAAAACATTTAATCAAAGAATATCATATTTTTGCATAATGAAGAACTAAGTGTAATATGCTTTAACACTCAATAATAGATGAAAAATGCATATCTTTGATAGAAAAATCCATAAACAATGTTACACAAATGGGAAATCAACATACAATAAAAAAATACTATCTAGTTACATTTTGCTTCATCATCATCTTAATAACCTTTGAAAAAGATTAGAAGCTCATAACTAGATTGAAATAAAAATTACAAAATAACATACTTGACGTGCTCTTCAAAAGATGAAAATGGTAGAGAAAATAGTGAAAAGAAGAGAGAAAAATATGTGTAGAAGATGTTGAAAAGATGAAGAAGAAGAAGAGCTCCCCAAATGGTCTTACAATACTCTATTTATTGGCAAAATATGGAAATTAAATTAATCAAATTAAAATAAATAAATTGATTAATTTAATTGTGTTGGGAAGTGGTAGGATAAATAGAGTAAGTGTAAGAGTATTGGAAAGATGAAATGTTTGGTTGGGTAAAAGATTAGTGAAAAGCTAGGGTAAAAAAAATGAATTAGGAATGTTTATTTAGGTAAGAAAAATAGGAAAGAGTGAATTGATAGTTGAGTGAAAAATATTGGGAATAAAAATGTGGTTTTTGGCCTTTTGGTGGCTATTTGGACCAACATACAACAAAATATGTTTGGCAATGCACTGGCTGATGGTGTGGAGTCATGCTCTTGGGAAGAGCTATTTGGTTGGAGGTAATCAGGCAGCCAGGCGTGGTTGAATGGAGTGTTGGGTCGTGGGTTGTTGCTGGGAAGGAGACTTCAGGCCTTGGTGGAAGAGGCAGGCCCACGGCTGGCACTTGGAGCAATAGCTGAATGTTGGGCCTTGGATGCTTTGGGAAGTGATGAAGCTGCATGGTCACGGCTGGGAGAGCTTCAGGAGGTTTGCTGAAGGACAGCTGGCGTGGAGAAGCATCTATGTGATGCTCGGCTGGGTGCTGAAGGCTGTGGAGTTGATGGCTGGTGAGGAGTGCAGGTGGGCCACGGCAGAGGCTTGGGCCTGAAGCTTCTGGGCTGTAGAAAAATGCCACTTTTCTTGCTTTTCCTTTACAGAAATGCCATTTTTTTTCACCATTCTTCTTGCTTTTCAAGAGCAAATAACATACAAAGAATTCCCTATAAACACAAACATAAATTAAATTAAAACTAAATATTTTTAATAATGAAATATACAACAAAAGTTCAATGAAAATATTAATTAAAATTTAATTTACTTAAACATTTAAGCTCAAAATTGCATCTTTTTACTCCTAACTTAACAATATTAATTTTAAATAATTGAACTATAATATTTTACAATAATATAACTATAAAAATACACAAAAATCTATAAAATTAAAATAAACCTAATAAATTCAAAATTACTTAAAAACTTAATAAATCAATTAAAAACTCAAAAATTAAGCAATAATTAGCACATAAAAAATTGTAAAATAACTCTATTTTGTAGAGTTATCACAAACCCAAGTAGATCAATGGTGTTCTTCAACTTTGATGAAGCTTCAAAACCCTAGGCAAAACCACCACTTTGAGAAAATCCTTTGAGCAAACCACAAACACAAAACCAAGGCTTATACACATTGCAAAACATTGTCCTAATACTCTATTTCCTAGCCACCATGGATGCTTGAGGCCTTATTTTGAGGAAATGAGGATTGGGATTGAACAAGCCTTCAACTCTCAAAGAAAGTTCTTGACTTTGAGTGTCACCACTTGGGTGATCCCAAAGTCAAGAACTTTCTTTAAGAGTTCTTGGAAAAAAACTAGAGATTCTTGGAGCTAGAAAGAGAGAGGGTAGAGAGAGATTTGAGAGAGTGATCAAGTCTTCCAAAACACTATTTTGACCCTTATATAGAGTAGGCATCGTCATTAGGTCTAACCAATATGATTAGACTTGAAAAACACGTCATTATAAGCATTTTACGTACTGTAGTAGGCGATGCGCCGCATGCTTGCAGACGATGCATCACCTGTTAGGGTTTCTTGAATCCTTAGGCATCAGAGGATGCCTCGCCACTTGGGTGGCGACGTATCACCACCCTCTCTGATTTTGGACACTTCCAAATGTCCTAAAAATGCTCCAAATGCTACCAATTTTTTTGGGAACCCTTAGATACTATCATGCATCAGTTTGGACCCAAATTTGCATTTTATAAGTGCCTACAATTGAAGCTCAAATTTCACATCTTCATTATGTGAATTTTACTAAGTGTTTATACCTTACTTGTATTTTAACACTTATCATTTGTATTTAACCAATCCTGACAATTCTTTCCTTGGCACAAACATTTAATCGTGACTAATCAAGTATAAAATAATTTCCTCAGATGTTTGAATAATATTTTTACATGGGTACATTGTATTGATATGTTAAATGATATTGTGCAGGGTCCCCTAATAAAGAACTCTGAAGTGTCACCACGCCCATCAAAGTCTAAACGCAAATCCCTATAACCAAGCCCACATTTATCATTAGCTGGATTTCACGTAGGTGTCCCTGCTGAAGGAGCTCAATCATAACCTTCAAAATGGTTAACAAGTGACGAATGGAATAAAATTGACGTTAGTCTAAAATTTATAGTGAGGGAGTTCTTTTCCCTTAAAGGATCAAATGGTGTTGTACAAGGTCCCGTTGACCCAGAGTTTATAGAAGATCACGTGGCCATCTTCCTCACATCAGAAGATGTTTATCAAGCAGCCTACATGGATAATATTGGATCCTCAACTATGTTGCTTTGTTTGAGGTATGTATCAATTCAACTTGAACTCAATATGTTATGTGATAACAAACGGTTAGAGAAGTTTGAATTTATTAGATATTCATCTGTAGTGAAGTAGGTTATGAGATGAAATTGTGTGTTGCAGAGATAACAGAAGGTTGATAACACATATGTTCTAGTGAAGTAGGTTCTGAGAATTATGTGTTATGGAGTGGCTTATGGACAAAATTATGCACGTTGATTGTTGTGTTTTGTTTGAATTGAATTTATAGGTATTAATAATTTGAGATATGTCATAGAATCATGGGAAACTCTGCCTAATTTTTTTTATGATATGTTATATTATTAATTGAAAATGTTTTTGAATATGCAATATTCGTGATTGATTCTACATATGCATTTGGGAAAGCATGCACCTAAATTCACGACAACTATACAAATTTTTTGACACTAAACATCTTTCTAGTGACAATTATAATTGTAAAAATAATACAGTGGCTTTTATAGCCAAATGGATGATGATCATGAATAGATGAGGCCAAATATATTTCATTCCTTAGATTGTTAAATAAGGACGAACTACCTAGGATATTGTTACTACTATTTTTGGCTTTTAATCTAGCAGAAGTTATCATGAAGAAAATATGTTAATTTTTATAGTTTTTTTTAATAAAAACTATATATAGTACTTAATCATCTAATCTATATTTACTTGTCAATTTTATAGTGGTTTGACAAAAAGATATGCAGTGTCAAGAGTGATCTACCTTCACTAAAAAACGACCAGTTAGCAAGATTGATGTCATTTATTTATCAAGTCTAATTTTTCTTATATTTAACTTGAAGTGTTATTTCACTTTTTTAGGCCCAAGGAATTATGTCGATTTGCTCAAGTTGGATTTTTTCACAATGGCATTGGCGCATCATGACCGAACCATAGAAATACATAAAATCTCAAGAAAATAGTATAATAGAGCATCGATTCATCTCATCCCAATTTATTCCTGTTGACAACTCTAGGACATGGAGTTATTTTACTACTTTTAAGCTTATATTTGATTAAGAAAAGAGTCCTTTAGAATGTGTTGCAGATAATTGAAATGCTTTTGTTTAGATTTGATGGAAGAGTTTGTAATTGATAAACTGATGAAAATTTTCTAGAAAAGTGATTAAAAATTATTGATTTTGTCTTTGAATATGTTTGGAAGCTGAATTGGATTTTTTTGGAGAATGGTCATGCATAAATAGTGAATCAGTAACTTCAGAATGCAGCAGCAATGCCACAACATTCCTTTCAGGCAGGCAAAAAAGAACAGTGTAGAAGCGCACCATGGAAGTTGTCACCTCAGCATTAGTAATCAGCATTTTTTTTAATTAAATTGACTTGGGCGGTAAGTTAAAGAGGAAATTACAGATTTTATAGCTTTTTATATAATTTGTGCAAAAATATGGCTTTTTTAAAAAAAAAATTCTTTTTTTTTTATCAAGAAGGGAAACTCTCATTAATCAAACCAGCAAAAATACAACCAAGCTGCTCAAAACACAGCTCAAACCCATACAACCAATTACATTGTATTTACAAACTCCAACACCACCTTATCCCTCCTAGACACATTCCTTTTAGCAATGAGCAAGATTCTAGCTTCAATAGACTGTTTAATTAATCTATCTATACAATTGACATTATAACATTTCCCTTAAAAAATGCACTGATTCCTGTTAAGTAAAAAGCCATAGCCTGAATGCTGCTTAGATCCCAGCCACCCAACCCACTTCTGAAACTCCAAATGCCAATAAGTAGCTCCCAACTAGCTTTGAATGAATTGGATGAGTTTCTGTGAAAAAAATATATTAAAAAAATAGATGATAATGACTTTCAAAGCACAGTTCACACACAGGATAAAGAGCAGTATTAATACTGATCTTGCAATGTAACAACTTGTCCCTAGTCAACAAGTGTATATTAATGGCCTGCCACACGATAAATCTGTGCTTGGGAAAAGAAACCCTACACCAAACCGCACGGCCATAGCTAACTTTCTCATGATGTTGATTCAATTTATCATAGGCTCTACGCACTTTGAATCAGCCATTAACAGCTGCAGCTAACGAATCAGATTCTGAAAAAACACTCCTAATCTTCATTAATTTTTTCCAATACCAGCTAGCGTCTAACTTCTCTTCATATGACCACAAATCTTTACCCTTAAGAAAAATTGCATTAACCCATTTCACCCATAGCATATCTTGCTAAGTAGCAACAACCCAAATATATTTAGGCAGTGAAGCTTTATTCCATTTAGTTCAATCTCGAAAACCCACTCCTCCAAAGATCTTAGAAAGACACACTTGCTCCCACGAAGTAAGATGCATCTCTATAATTCCTGCAGAGTTTATCAATCTCTTTAATCACACTTTGAGGCAATAAGAAAATACTCATCTAGTAACACCTAATACCCTGAGCTCCTTGACTAGAAGCTTGAGCATCTTTGACAGTAAACCAAAGTTCCTTCGACTTCTCTAGAAATGTGGTTGGACCTGTCTGAGTTGCCCAGTCCACATGATCGACTTCATCATAAGGAAGGAGATCCACCTCATCGTGTTCAATCTCAGAAACCCCCTATCTATCCTGAACCACATCCTTTAGCTTTTCCTTATTCTGCGAACTCTCAATCCCAAGTTCTTCCTGCACCACGACCCCGCCATGCTCAGCCAAGTCGTCATTCTGGTTTGAAGGGGGTTCCTGTGTCGGAGAACTAGTAACCGACTTCTGAATCATCTTTTTCCTCCGCGCCATGAGAGAGAACAGAGGAGTCGAACGCTCGTAAAAAAAATTAAAAAAAGTTATTTTATAGTTTTCTTATTAAAATTCTAAAGTTATGAGTTTTATTTTCCTATGTTTTTGTATAAATTGGTGATTCAGCCATAGGTTTGTTGTTGATTAAAAACTTTAAATCGAGAGGTTAATTTTTTCATTTCAATTTTAGGTTTTACTTATTTTTAAATCTTTTTGTTAATCTTTAGTTATTATTTCAAAAAAATTTCTAATTGTTATTTTTATAAAAATGAATTATTTTTATTAATATTATATAACTATTTTTATACAAGTTTTTTTTGTGATTGTTTTGAAAATACTTTTTTTGTAATATGAATTATTTTTATTTATTGTATGTAAAAAAAATTTCTTTTTTTTACACTTTTATTGTATATTTTTCTAGGTCTGAGTAAGGTAACTAGTTACTTGATTCATTAACTTTCACATTTCCAAATCTGATTTTTTTTCCTAGATCTAGGTTAAATAACAAACTATCATAAGTAATAATTTGTTGCCATAAAAGGAGTAACCAATTCCCTATACTTTTAGTAATATAGGTAACTGGTTACCTAGAAAATATAAAATTATACATATAGTAGAATGTGATGATAACTAGTTACTTAGCTCAAATTTGAAAAGAAAAATCAAATTTGAAGAAAAAAAATATGATATGATATGATCTTAAAAGCAATCGTAAAAACTAAAAAAAAACTATTGAAGAAAAAGAAGAACATTCATTAAAAATGAAAGAAGAAGCTATATTTTCAGTATCATGGGTAACCAATTATCTTAAAAAAAACCCATAAATATACACATATATCAAAATGTGGAGGTAACTAGTTACTTATCACTAATCTGAAGATAAGAAAAAAACATATCTAATCTGCAACACAAGAAGAAGAAACTATATTAGCAATAATATGAGTAATCATTTACCTAAAAAATATTAAAAATTTAGAAATTTTAGTGGTTACTTTTCAAATCTGAAAAATAGAAAATAAAAAAAAAGTTTAGATCTAGGAAAAAAATCAGATTTGAAGATTACAGCAGAAGAAGAAGAATGCGTTATGAACGTTGCCGGCAGAAGGAGAAGAGGAAGGACTTGTGGATGAACGTTGCTGGAACGGTGGGGCAACTAGTCGTAGGTGATTGATCACTTTTTTTTTAAGGAACTTTTCCTGAGTTGTGTTTATGGGAGTTATTGGAACAGTAATTTTGAATGTACCCGTGCTTGTTTGACGTATTTTGATTTGTCATTTAGTTTCCTTATTTTTGCAAATCATTGGTGTAAATTCCATAAATCTGAAAATTCCCCTAGATTAAATGAAGGAATTGAGCCTTTAATTTGGTTGGTTCACATTTAGCAAAAAGACAAGGAAAATAAGAAAGGAAAAAGAGGCATACGTGAGGAAAAGAGAAGTAGCAACCCTAATTGTATTATTCTCAACTTACCCTCTTAAGGCACAAGGAGAAATATGACTGAAAGATAGAAAAAACGTCTGAAGAATCTTAGACACAAATTTGGAGAAAGAAAAATCAAAGCTAAATGGAGAGGGATCCAAAAAAGAAAGATAAGAAGATTCAAAGGCTTCCATTGTTTGGCTCGATTTCTTTTACCCTTTTTTCTTTAGTATTTGGAACCTTTATTTTTTATTTCTATGGATATGATAGAAATTATTATTGTGATTGTGTTCTTCAATTATGAGCTAAACTCATAAAATCTAGAATAATTGATGAGTCCTAGTATATAGTTCTTGATGTTTTGCTAAAAGATGTTAATGGTAATTTGAGGTTTTATTCATTCAAGTGGAATTGTTGCTTTTCCTTTATCACCAATTATGAATGAATTAATTAATTTTTAATACTAAAATGGTTAAAACATTAATGGACATAAAAACTTTGATGGTGCAAGATTACATTCTTTGATTGAAATTTATGGTAGCATAGAGATATATTACTGCCTTGCATAATCTCTTTGGAATTAGTGTTTGAAAAATATTATTGAAGTTAAATTGACATAAACATATGTATATACATATATTGCCTTGCTCTTGAAGACAACATTTTTGAATACATATCTTGACGAGACCCATTACATGTCTCAATCAGAAGGGTTCGAAATAAAAGGTTAAGAGCAAATGGTTTGCAAGCTTCTTAGGTCTATTTATGGACTTAAACAAGGTTCTAGATCTTGGAATATGAGATTTGATGACACAATCTAAACATATGGTTTTGAAAAGAAAAAAAAAACGTTGACGAGCCTTGTGTTCATAAAAAAAAAATCAAAGATGAATTTGTGATATTCCTCATTCTTTACGTTGATGATATTCTATTGATTGGAAATGACGTAGGAACAATTATAAAAGTAAAGAAATTGCTAGCCAAGCAATTCCAAATGAAAATTTGGGATATGCAAACTATGTTCTGGGCATCCAGATCCTTCAGGATTGACAGAACAAAATTTTTGCCTCAAAGTACTTATATAGATAAGGTATTGGACCGATTCAGTATGCAAAATTCCAAGAAGGGTGTTATGCCAACCCATCATGGAATTGTCCTTTCTAAAGAGCAATGTCCTAAGGCACCTCAAGAAGAAGAGGAGACAATATCCCTACGCCTTTACGGTAAGCAGTCTAATGTACACCATGTTGTGTACAAGACATGACATTTGTTATGCAGTAGGGATAGTTAGTCATTATCTGTCCAATCCTTGAATGAGTCATTGAGTTGCAGTAAAGAATATTCTCAAGTATCTTAGGAAAACAAGAGAATATATGCTTTTATATCTAGGTGGTGACCTAAATCCCACTGAATACATTGATTCTGATTTTCAATTAAACAGAGATAGTCGGAAATCAACTTTTGGATCAGTGTTCACACTTAGTGGAGGAGCTGTGGTCTGGCGTAGTATTAAACAAACCAGTATCGAAGATTTTACCATGGAAACCGAATACAGGAGCTTGTGAAGCAGCTAAAGAGGCAGTGTGGCTCAAAAAGTTCTATTATGATATGGAAGTGGTTCCAGACATGGATAAGCCATTGTTCCTATACTGTGATAATAGTGGGGCGATAGCTAGCTCAAAGGAACCAAGGAGTCACAAGAGGGGTGAGCATATCGAGAGGAAATACCACTTGATCAAGGATATTGTTCACAGAAAAGATGTAACAATTATGAAGATAGCTTCAGAACATAACCGGACTTTGTCTACCAAGTCTTTTAAAGATCATGTTAGCAATATGGATTTGAGGGAGATGCCTCATTTGCTTTAGGGCATGTGGGAGATTGTTGGGATTAGTGCCCTTTAAAGCATATGTATTGAACAATGTGTTATGAAATTAATAATTGAAATGAATTTGATCATATATTGATTGTTTATTATTATTGATAGAATAATATTATATGAATGACAGAAAATTCTCAAATTCGTTATTGTGACTACAATCTTGTATTGGTACGAGAGGATTAAGATTGTAGGGAACAAATTTAAATTGTTCACGGTAATACAAAGTTATATGGAATCTTTGGATTAAATACTGTAAGTACGACTCACCATAATTATGAATACATGTAATCTAGATCCGGATTACTGATGTAGTAGGAAATCTTAGTGGAGGTACTTTGTATAAAGTGGTTATACATGAACGAGACCTGATATGTTATTAATACTTAATAATAACGTTTACTTTATAAGTATTAATTTAACATATCAATAAGATGAACATATACAAATTGATCTTAATCTTGAAGTTATTATGAACGCATGTTTATGTCATATGAGTTCTTTGATTCACTCGTTATGGTTTGTCAAAATGATCAGGTTGAAAATTTTTGTTTTGGAAACTCATTGATATAAATGGCTGGGGACATAATATACATATATAGAATCTATACTTTTCCGAGAGGAATTAAATAATGGTTCTCTTAAGGGTTGACTTTTGGAACTGAAAGGTTATTGAACTCAAATTCATAAATCAGTTTATGAATTAACGTTCACTAGTAAAGTTAATGTTAAATAGTAATTAATTCCTAATTTAATTAAGAACCATTAATAGATGATTAAATTGTATGTAGTGATTAAGTATATGGACACTTTTTATACTTGAAAGTAATCAATAAATAAATGTCTATAATTACAAGAGTAGAGTCACATATTTTTAGTGGAATAATATTGAGATTAATAAATTAGGATTATTATATTAAAGATTTTTAATTAATAATCTGAATTTATTGGAGCTTGAAATTATAAGTTCATAGGACCCCAAGATGGCTCTATCAATACTATTCAAGGTAAGAGCTGAAATTGAGAAATATCAGGGGAATGCATATTTGGAGGGTCAAATATATAATTGAGACAAATTATTTAATTTATATAACAATTTTTGAAATTGATGTTTTAATTAAAAAGGAATTTTTGAAATTATATTATTAAATTAATTGGTAATTTCGAAAATGACATTTAAATCGTTAAGATAATTAATTTTGAATTAATTAGTTTTATTTATTTAAATAATATGAAAAGATATTTATGATAATTCAAATTGGATTTGAATTTGAAATGATATATATTATTTAATTAATCTAATAAGATAAGTTATTAGATTTAGATATTTTTTAATAAATAATAATTAAAAGAAAGTAGTTGAAACACATCCCTAAAATCAGGGATGTGTTACACGCCAACTACACTATAGTTGGCGTGTAACAAGGTTCGAGAATGGATCATGATATTTCTTTCATTGATTTAATAATTGGTTTATATTTTGAATTTTGAATTTAATTAATTCTTTTATAAATCTATCACATAGAATTTGTTTCATAATACGCTTGACAAAGAGAGTATTCTAGAGAGAAAATTCTAAGCTTTTCACGGAGAGAAAAATATAACGTAAAATTTTTCTTATCCTTGAAAATTGTCTCAGACCTAATATTCCAAGATCTCATGAGCTGAGTACATCTTGTGAATCAGAAATTTTTCCACCATTACTCTACGTGCCCATACACGTCTTGAGGTGTAGATATACATCTTGGAAGATCTTGGTCTGAGTATTCAAAAGGCTGCTTTGGATTGGATGTTTGTTGGAGGTACTAAAAGATAGCGAGAATTCTTGATTGTTCTGTAACTGGTAAATCCTCATCATCTTTTTCTTTCTCTTTTATTAATGCTTTGCACAGAAATAGAACCGATTATTCAAAGATTGTTTAAATATTTTTTTTTGAAATCTCTGGGCCCACCACCGTGTGTTTTCCACTGCGCATATGGTAAACCAGTTACCAACATACACCACCAATATACTACAACTTAAAACAACAAATACAACATATATATATATATTAAAAAGGAAATGACAAAAAAAAAATGATGGGAAACTCAAAAATGAAAAATGAAAACCAAAAGCATCTATGTCGCAAAAAACCAAAAAGTTGCACCAAAGCTTGTCCATGATGAGAATCTTTGTTCAAAATCTCTACTTTAAGTCTTCCCTAAGTTGCTTGAAGCTCATACACATATGGAATGAGAAGTAGGATATAGCAAGCTGTTGACGGTGAAATCTCGTCAACGAAATTAGGTCGGAAAACTCAAAGGTAAATGCGGCGATCTCTAGATAAGGACTTAGAATTAACTTATGAAAGGATAAACACAGATGAACAATGGAGTGAAAAAATGTATATTTCTTAATGGCCTCTGCATACAATGAATTTTCCAACCCCCATTCAGGTGGTTTTAGAGTTCATTTTATAGTAGGCTCTAATGGCCTTAGGTACATAGTGGTCCAGGGGACCAAGTGGTACATACGTACTGTGTCAGGGGAGTGGCTCCAGAGGCTGTGGTCGTACACCCCGTACAGGAGCAGGTGTCAGGAGGATGTCTCCACTACTTGTCTGTATCCATGTCTGATGCGTAGTGGCAGGCGTAGTGGCACAGGAGGTAGTGGTGTCAGCTCTGACCTATGGCCGTAGACGTACGGACCATAACTCCTATCCTTGCATACCCACTCCTGGCATTCCCACTACATGTCTGGTAGGGGTACTATATCCATACTCTGACTTCTTTAGGTTCGTAGGTACATTCCATACTCATGCGTGTACCTTGCCCCTTGTGAGTATTCTCACCTCCAAGGCCATGGGCAAGGCCATGGAGGAGGCCATGGGCGAGGCCATGGAGGAGGCCATGGGGCCGAGGCCATGGAGGAGGCCATGGGCGAGGCCATGGAGGAGGCCATGGAGTGAGGCCATGGGGCCGAGGCCATGGAGGAGGCCATGGGCGAGGCCATGGAGGAGGCCATGGGCGAGGCCATGGAGGAGACCATGGGGCCGAGGCCATGGAGGAGGCCATGGGCGAGGCCATGGAGGAGGCCATGGGCGAGGCCATGGAGGAGGCCATGGAGGAGGCCATGGGGCCGAGGCCATGGAGGAGGCCATGGGCGAGGCCATGGAGGAGGCCATGGAGTGAGGCCATGAGCGAGAACATGGAGGAGGCCATGGGCGAGGCCATGGAGTGAGGCCATGGGCGAGGCCATGGAGGAGGCCATGGGCGAGGCCATGGAGGAGGCCATGGGCGAGGCCATGGAGGAGGCCATGGGGCCGAGGCCATGGTCCAGGCCATGGGGCGAGGCCGTGGGGCCGAGTGCATGGGCGAGAGGGGCCTCGCGAGGCTACTGAGCCTTGGCACCTATGCCTTGCCAACGTGGGCCACTTGGCATCGACTCCACGAGAAACGAACCCAGACTCGTGTTGTGATGGCGCGATGGCTTCCCGAGACGACGGTGGCCTTAGGGCTTGCCTCGGCCTCATACTTTCTCTTGATGGGATTATGAGCATCAAAATTTCTCTTGAGATGATCTCCTGTATTCAACAAGGCCTACAGGCTCGAGCCCAATAGCATGAATAAGCGACCCTTATCCCTATGTTTCAACCAGGGACTAAAGAGTTTCTTTTTGGTGGATTTTTGGCATCCACACTTGCCCCCCAGTCTATAGGGAGGCCTTTAGGCGTTCTTGTAGACTCTTCTCTTTCTTTTGATTTTCTATTCTGTGTATATATATATTTTTTTTTTTTCTCTTTTTTTTTTTTTATGCTCGAGGTCCTTTGGAACCCACGCGAAAGGGGGTTCGATAGGTCTCTCTTTGGTGCACCTTGGTTGCACCTATAAGGATATATTGACCCCTTGGGTTCTAGTTATCCTTTTATATATTTTCGCGCGAGCTTATTATATCTTGCGAGAAGCGTCCTTCTCGTCATTAGGCATAGTACTATTTTTGCAAGCGTCTTCTTTGAGACCCTTTTCGGAAGCGTCTACTTCGAGACCTTTTTTGATAGCGTCTACTTTGGAGACCCTTTTTGCAGGCGCCTACTTTGGAGGCCCTTTTTGCAGGCGCCTACTTTGGAGGCCCTTTTTGCAGGCGCCTACTTTGGAGGCCCTTTTTGCAGGCGCCTACTTTGGAGGCCCTTTTTGCAAGCGCCTACTTTGGAGGCCCTTTTTGCAACTTTTGAGTTGATCTCCCCTCGGGTCGGGGCTTTCATGGCTAGATGGTCTTCGTTCAATCTCGAGCTTGGTCAGCGACCCCTCTAGCACGACGCCCCATTCTATATGGAATCTTCATACGTATTGGTAGTAGGGCAACTGAAGGAAGGTTCGATTTCTTCCACGTAGAAGTTCTTATGGCCCTCTTCCACACGTATGTACTTCTGTGCTCTCTCTCGAAGTCGTCCAAATTCGAAATTTCTCTTTTGAGCATGCTCCCCCACAACTTGCTTCCTGGACGAACTCCGGCTGTAATAGCCATCTTGTGCTCCGCTTTGGTTAAACCTTTCACCTTTGTTGCTTCTATACTGAACCTATGGATGTAGTCCTTCAGACTTTCATTCTCGCCTTGTTTTATGTTAGCGAGGCTGGTGGTTGGCATGACGTAATCACAGGCTATATGGTATTGCTGAAGAAATTCATCAGAGAATGGTTGCCATGACTCAATTGTCCCTGGCCTCAACCTCTTGAACCACTTGTACGCCACTCCTTTAAGTGTAACGACGAAGCAATGACACTTTGCCCTGTTGTTGACCCCTCTTAACCTCATCAAGTTATTGAAGGTGTCTAAATGATATTTTGGGTCAGTAGTACCCTCGTACGAAGTCATGCGAGGCTCTCTGAAGCCAGAGGGCATCCGCTCAGCCTGAATCTCCCTTGTGAAGGGTGAATCACGGTCAAATTCTTCGTCATCCATGTGCCCCCCAAGTGCAGTGGTGATCTTGCCTCGAGGGCTTCGTATTTTGGTGTCTCGTCCCCTCCTTTTTTGCATAAGGAGTTTTGCAGGTTCTTGGGCTAATCCCTTGCCTTGGTTATGTCCCTCGGGGGAACCGCGGGGGGTACGTCTCTTACTTCTGACCTCTCTCCATGGGGCTCTTTTCTTAGGCCAGGGGGTGCTTCTTTTGAAGGGACTTTGGCCTCGTTCTTACGACCATCACCTTCCCTCCGCCTTTGCTTCTGGGGACATTTCGTTGGCCTAGGTCCCCCCTGATACCTTGTCTGGGGGGTTTTACTGGCGGAAAGTTGGGTTCCCCCATCATCTACGGGGACAGTGCTTTCCCATTTTTCATGCTCCTTCCCTTTACGCGCAGGAGGGGGTGCGCTTGACTTTCCTCGCAATAGGTCATTTAAAACCTCTTGCATGTTCTCTATCTGGGTTTCCAGCTTTCGAGTCTTTTTATGTAACTCTTGAATCTCATCCCTATAGGGGCGAGTCCTTGAGCCTGAACTTACCGAGAGTACCCCGGGACTCTTGCTTGGCCCGTGCATTGATGGACCTGGGTCTTGGTGGCCTGAGTGTGGAGCTACCGGAGGCCGGTGAAGTGAATGCACTGGCGGCTCCAAATGACCTCCGTCGGGCCAGATGGTCGGAGATGAGGCTTCCTTCTCCTCCCTTGTGGGAAGAGACTCCTCTGGTCTGCCTCCATGTTTAGGCGGAGGGGGGTCTTTCTGGGTAGCGCTTCGCTCTACTTCATCCCGGAGAACCTCATCATCTTGTATTTGCCATAGGCGTTTTGAACGTCTTAGCATCTTTCTTTGCTGGGAATGATGGAAGAACACTGGCTTGATGCTTGTTCTTCCCACAGACGGCACCAAACTGTTGACGGTGAAATCTCGTCAACGAAATTAGGTCGGAAAACTCAAAGGTAAATGCGGCGATCTCTAGATAAGGACTTAGAATTAACTTATGAAAGGATAAACACAGATGAACAATGGAGTGAAAAAATGTATATTTCTTAATGGCCTCTGCATACAATGAATTTTCCAACCCCCATTCAGGTGGTTTTAGAGTTCATTTTATAGTAGGCTCTAATGGCCTTAGGTACATAGTGGTCCAGGGGACCAAGTGGTACATACGTACTTTGTCAGGGGAGTGGCTCCAGAGGCTGTGGTCGTACACCCCGTACAGGAGCAAGTGTCAGGAGGATGTCTCCACTACTTGTCTGTATCCATGTCTGATGCGTGGTGGCAGGCGTAGTGGCACAGGAGGTAGTGGTGTCGGCTTTGACCTATGGCCGTAGACGTATAGACCATAACTCCAATCCTTGCATACCCACTCCTTGCATACCATAACTATATCCGTACTCTGACTTCTTTAGGTTCGTAGGTACATTCCATACTCATGCGTGTACCTTGCCCCTTGTGAGTATTCTCACCTCCAAGGCCATGGGCGAGGCCATGGAGGAGGCCATGGGGCCGAGGCCATGGAGGAGGCCATGGGGTCGAGGCCATGGAGGAGGCCATGGGGCCGAGGCCATGGAGGAGGCCATGGGGCGAGGCCATGGAGGAGGCCATGGGCGAGGCCATGGAGGAGGCCATGGAGTGAGGCCATGGGCGAGGCCATGGAGGAGGCCATGGAGGAGCCCATGGGCGAGGCCATGGAGGAGAGCCATGGAGGAGGCCATGGGCGAGGCCATGGAGGAGGCCATGGGGCCGAGGCCATGGAGGAGGCCATGGGAGGAGGCCATGGGCGAGGCCATGGAGGAGGCCATGGGCGAGGCCATGGAGGAGGCCATGGGGCTGAGGCCATGGGCAAGGCCATGGGGCGAGGCCGTGGGGCCGAGTGCATGGGCGAGAGGGGCCTCGCGAGGCTACTGAGCCTTGGCACCTATGCCTTGCCAACGTGGGCCACTTGGCATCGACTCCACGAGAAACGAACCCAGACTCGTGTTGTGATGGCGCGATGGCTTCCCGAGACGATGGTGGCCTTAGGGCCTTGCCTCGGCCTCATACTTTCTCTTGATGGGATTATGAGCATCAACATATTTCTCATGAGATGATCTCCTGTATTCAACAAGGCCTACAGGCTCGAGCCCAATAGCATGAATAAGCGACCCTTATCCCTATGTTTCAACTAGGGACTAAAGAGTTTCTTTTTGGTGGATTTTTGGCATCCACACAAGCCTTGAAAATTAAACAAGTTAAGTAATTCTTTTGCTTATTTTCTTCGGAGAAAATGAGTGTTCTTGGTGAGCTAGAAAGAGAGATGAAAAGTGTGATCAATGCTTCACAACTCTAAAATATCATTTTTATAATGTAGACACTATCATTAAGTCTAACCAATAATATGAGAGGTTATAGATTATAAATATGGAGCCAAAAAATGTCTTTTTCCGTACAGGAACAAGCGACATGTCACCTGTTGTAGGTTGTGTGGCCTTTGAAGACGTGTTCGATGTGTCACCTCCAAAATGGTGACTCATCATCTCTAGGCATGGTCAACTTGCTCAAAATCAACCTTAAACAATTGTAAATGTTCCCAAAATTTTTGGGAAAACTTAGATACCTCATTTTATCACTTTAGACCCAAAAATATAATTTTGAAATGCCTACAATAAAAACTCAAATTTCACACATTCATGTATGACCCTAGTATGTTAGAGCACGTCATTTCCTTGTCAAATGATCTTCCATTTATTTATTCCTACAGAGACTGGTAACACATGTCGCCTCTATCTTGTCAAGTTTGAGTATGGTGGCAAATAGATGTAATAAGTTCTACCTCGAAAAGGTGTAGTGCCACCATTTTGCCTTCATATACTGTTTTATTGTAAGCTTGTGGATAACTTTCCCTCAACTTGATCCAATAGACAAAAATTGACCCTAAAAAGCTAAAATGATCCATTGCGAGGAGTTTGAATGTTGCTTGAATGTTGCATATAAAAGAGAGCATTACTACAAAATTTATTCCAAATTGAAGCTTGAGGTTTAGGTTATCTCTTTACATTTACTCACATTAACTCTCCCTGGTGCATTCAATCCCACTAGATATTATCTTACAAGTATCACACTATTATCAACCTCTAAGTATATGTTTGGCAGATGGGAAATATAGAAGGAAGAAGAGGTAAGGATGGAAAGGTTAGAAGGGAGAGAAAGTTTTATTTGTTTGGCTAGAGGGAAAGAAGGAGGGAATGAAAAGAGAATGATGGTATTTCTTCTTGGACCCACATTTTTCAATCATTCCACTTATTGAAAGAAAATGATGATGGAAAAGAAATTTGTGGTAATTTTACTAAGATGCCCTCCAAAAATACACGCACATATAAAATTCTATTAGTTAATTTATAATTAAACATATATATATATTATTATCTTCTCTCACATGTGTTTTTTTATTTTTCTATCTTTTTTTGATGTATTATTAATGATTTTTTTTATAATCCTACATTATTTTTATTTTTTAAGAGTACTTTTTTTTATAGCTTATGGATCACTTTTCATCATGTATAATTTTATTTTTTTCAAATTTTTTACTTAAATATACTAATATTGACAAAGACATTTTTCAACTTTAATATTACTATTATTACTATCATTTATAAAAGGTTGGAGTAAACTTATATATAATAAATAAATTAAATTTATAAAATATTCTCAAATATTGTATATAAATTTTTAATATATGTTCTATTTTATAATTAAAACAATAAGTTAGAAAGAAAAATTTTAAAAAATATAATTAATAATATATCAAGGATAAAATAGTAATTTTAGAAGAAAATTACTCTCCCTCCTTCCATTTTTCATTCTAATACCAAACAAAAGAATAGAAATTAACATTCTTTCCTTCCTAACTTACCAAATATCATAAAAGGAATACCACTTTCTTTTCCATTCTTATACTCTCTCCATCCTCCTTCCTCCCTAACATAGAGTAAGCCATTATGCCTCAAGGAAAACGACTCCTAAAAAATAAATGTACAAGTTAGTTCTTAGGTTCAGACTTAGCCAAGGGACTAAGTCTAAGGCCTCGTTCAACAAAACTTATGCTTTTGTTGATAACTAAAAATATAAGATAAGTAGAAGTTGTGGCTTTTTTTTTGTTGGGATAATTATTATATAAGGAAAATTTCACTTTCTATGCTTAATGGGTGTTGCTAATTAAAAATGATGCTAGGCATTATGTAAATTAAAAAATGATGCTAAACTATTCCATCTTCCCCAAAATAGCCCTCCCATTTCCTCTTCTCTTCTCTTTCTCTTGGTTTTCTATGAAAATGGAAGCCACAACACCACCATCACCACAACTCGTATCTCTCTTTCTCTCTCTCTCTCTACCCCTTTGAATCTCAAGTCTAGCTCTTTCTCTTAACTTCTCCATGGAAGCTACACAAAAAAAGACTCATAATAGTTTTGAATGATTTAGAACTTAAACTCATGAAAAGTATCACTAAAAACACTAAGAATTGCTTTTCAAACAATTCTTGGCATGATTTTGGGTTTTTTTTTGTGTGTGATTTTTTTTTCAGATATGAAACTCTGAAATCTGCAGAAAATCGACTTTACTCGATTGTGCTTGATGCCAGCTCGATGGGGCCTTCAAAATCAATATTTTCATGAAAAAATCGACTTTTCTCGATGGTGGCTCGATACTGCTTGATGATGCTCGATGCGATTCTTGCAAGACGCGTAATTTTTCACTTGGGTATCTATTTGGGGTGATTGTTTTTTTTTTAATTTGGGTATTTTTCGAGATCTACACGTTTAAAATGTTTATATACACATTTGGAAAGTTTAAAGCTTGAAAAAAAATTACAAAATTGCAAGCATACCTCATGTTTAAGACATGTTTTGGTATGTTTCCAAGTTTTAAACTTCACAAATGTGTATATGCACATCTCAAACGAGCAAGGCGGCTCCGACCACTAGGAGTGCTTGTATCCACGTTTCAAGTCGATGGACACTGTGGTGTGCTCTCTCCGACTCTCGGCAAAGGCGCAACAGGAAGTCATCATCGATTCCGTAATGCCTCATTATGCGCTCCAAGGCAAGAGGATGCTTAAGCTTGCTAGGGTATTGTTCCACCTCAAAGCCTGCATCCTCATACTTTTGAGTGGGAAGAGGAATTGGGGCGTGGTTCAAATCCACCTCAGTCAGTCCGCGTTGTACCTATGACGCCGGCCTCTCGGTAACTGGAGCCACTTCTCATACCACCAGTCCTCCTAATGGTGCTGGGGCCTCCGCCCGAGTAGCTTCTTGTGGCCTACGGTCTTCTTGGTTCATTGTCAGTATCTCTTGATCAAAAGAGTAAAAACCTTGTTGGTGCAAGTGCTGGAGCTCCTCGGACATCTGAAACAAAGCAAAGCAATTAGCATCTTGACTAGAAGAAAAAAAAGCCAAAATACGAGAAACCCTAAGACAACTGCTTGGAAAGTTGAGAATGAAGAGAATGTTGGGAATATATGGCTTTAATCTTTACGAATCAACAATGAATAATGATAATAATGCAATATTCCAAACCCTAGATGTTGATCAAGATTCAAATTTAAAGTATGAATGCAATTTTTGATAATCAAATAAACATGTTCATAATATGAATGTTAATCTTGAATATAAAGAACTAAATGATTAAATGATGATAAGAAGAATTTAGATACAGTTAATCATCAATACTAACAATGAAAAACATAATAGGAATACAAAATACAAGAATAGGGTTGGAGAGATACAACCTTTGTATTGAGCAACTTGAATATTCAAACATGGGGAACTTCTAAGGCTTATACACAATAATGATATTGTTGTCCAAAATCTCTATTCCAAGCCTTCCCAATTGCTTGAAGCTTAAACTAAGTAGAATGAGATTTGGGATTTAACAAGCCTTAAAACTCATGCAAGTCAAGCAAAGCTTGATGAGTTTCTTTGAGAAAACTTTGGTCTTAAAAAGCTAGAGAGAGAATGAGGTTAGAGAGAGATGGTGAAAGTGTGATCAAGGCTTTTCAACTCTAATAACTGACATATATAGTGTAGGCATTATCGCAAGTCTAACCAATAGGATTATAACATTTAAAACACATCATTTGGAGCATTTTATGTAAACTATATGACCCTAAAAGACCGCACATGCGATGTATTGTCTGCATGGATGCGATGTATCCCCTGTCAGGCAATACGTCGTCTCCTAGCAAGCGATACATCGCCTGCTAGGGCTTTTGAAGCCCTTCGCATTTTGGCGATGCTACGCTACTTAGGGGCGTATCGCCACCCTCTTTGACTTTGGACCCCTCCAATGGTCCTTTGGGAATATTTGGATACCTCATTGTATCACTTTAGACCCATAAAAGTAACTTTTTATGCCTTCTACACAATCTCATGTTTTCACTTCTCTTTAAGTGAAAATCGTTAAGTGTTTTGCACCTCAATGTGTAAACATCTTAACCATTATATTTAACCAATCTCAACATTCCCCCATTTAGTTAAATATAATCCTCTCTTCTTAGCTTAAAAATTTTGGTGCATAAAATAAAGTATCTTTCGATTTGAACATTATCTTAGTGAAAGTATTACAAAGTCTTATCGAAGGCATTGGTGTCTTAAAGATTGAACCAAATACTCCTTAATGATAAAATCGGTAACACCACACACACCTCCACTTGACCATTCATTTTCCCACTTTTCTTGCTTAGCACTCATATGACCATGTGCTCATCCATTTCATGAACTTTTCAGGGAAAACTCCAACTCCCTTGAGAGGCAGCACCACCTCTAAGTTCACATAGGTGAAGTTCTTACATCATCTTTGCTACCTTTAGAGATGCTTGTTGCACACAACTGACCTTCATTAAAATCCTTAGGCTTAACCCTCACTTGGTAGCAACGAACATTAACCATCCTTGGAAGGAACTCATGATTTTGTTAGTGTTGAAATAATTCACCAAATAACTTGTTCTTACCCATTGAACTCTTGGCCTTGATGTTCACAAGTTTGGAGTTGGGTTGCCATCATTGGCAAATATATTATTCTAGGAGTTTTAGTCTTATCCCTTTTGAAGTAGAACTTACTAACCTCTTCTCAAGAGGTTTTGTAAATAGATCCTATAAGTTCTCACTTGTCTTTATACATGAGATCGATATAATTCTTCCTTGAATCAATGTCTCATATACTCATGTCTTAGGCTTATATGTCTATACTTTTCATACCATTATAAGCTCTAGCTAATGTGGCTTGTTTATCACCATTGGGATATTCCTCATGAAATCCTTAAGCCACTTGGCCTCTTTGCCATTTGTCGCTAGAGTTATAAACTCAATTTCCATGGTCAAGTGATATATATGTTTGTTTATTTGGGCCCTAAGAAACCTCTCCTCTTTTGAGCATAAACACCCAACCACTTGTGGATAGATTATCTCCTACACTTGATATCCAACTCAAATCGTAATATCCCTTCAAGTATCTTCGGGAACTTTGAATATTGGAGGCCTAGTTGATTGGTCCTTTTAAGGTATCCTATAACTCTCTCAATAAATTTTCAATGTTCCATACTTGGATTGCTAGTAAACTCACTTAGTTTACTAACCGCTCTACCATTGTTCTTTTCAAGCTTTATGCTTGAATCAAATGGTGTTTTCGCCTCTTTGATTTTGAGATTACTAAATTTGTCAAGCACTTTCTCAACAAAGTGAGCTTGACTTAAGGCATAAGCCCAATATTTATTCTCGCTTTTATACCAAAGAAGGTATCGACCTCTCAAAGGTTCTTCATTTAGAAAGTGGAAGATAGAAACATCTTCGTTTCTGTTAGGCCTCTCATCTCATTACTCAAAATCAACAATCATCAATATATAGACACATCAATATGACACAGCTATCACAAGTCTTAGAGTATAAGCACTTGTTCATTATTGTGTCTACACCCATCAGAAAAAATAGCTTCATCAAACTTCTCATGTCATTGTTTCGGTGGTTGTTTTAAACCATATAGTGATTTAACAAGCCTACACCTTTTATGTTCATTTCTTCTTAGAACAAAACCCTCCGATTGTTCCATATAAATCTTCTCATCGAGATCTCCATTTAGGAATATTGTTTTGACATCCATTTGATGAACATAAAGGTTATACATTGATGATAAGACAAATAAAACTCTTTTTGTGCTTGTCCTTGCAACCGGTTCATACGTGTCAAAGTAATCAATTCCTTCCTTTTCCTTAACCCATTAGCTACTCATCTAAATTTGAAGGATTGTATGTGCCATCGATGTGATATTTCCTTCAAAATACCCACTTGCACCCAATTAGTTTTGAACCTTGTGAAAGGTCTACCAATTCCCATGTGTGGTTTTACATAATTGAATCTATCTCATCATTTATTGCCCCCTTCCAAAAAAACATAGTCTCTTGACGACATTGCTTTTTGGTAGGTTTTGGGATCATCCTCAACTTGAAGAATCATAGGAAATTTTCATGTGAATTCTTCAAGTCTACCGTAGAGTATCTCCACTTGAGAACATTTCTCAATTGATCCCAACTCTTTAAGCCTTTGGTTTCTCCGAGACAATATATGTTTCTCATCAACCTTTGAATCTTTCTCTTTAAGAGATTCTCCAACACCTATGGGTTCTTGAGAGTTGCTATCACATTATAAGATGTTCTCAAAGAACTCCACTTCTTTTTATTCAATTATGATATTAGACTCCAAGTCTAATAGCCTATAGACCTTGCTATTTGAGACATAGCTAACAAATTCACACTTTACGACCTTTGGACCCAACTTGATCTTTTTAGGCTTTGTGCTCTTTTAATAATTAAGGAACCCCCACATTTTAAGACAGCCTAGGTTAGGCTGCTTTCCTCTCCATAACTCATATGGAGACACATTGTTCTTTTTCATAGGAATTCGATTCATTATATGACACGCAGCAAGCAAAGCTTCACCCCACAAATTATAACACAATTTAGCATGTAAAAGCATAGAGTTAATAATCTCAAGATAAGTCCTATTATTTCTTTTAGCTATTCCATTTTGTTCTGGAGTGTATGGTGCAGTGCATTCATGTATAATGCCATGTTGTTCACAAAACACATTGCAATCATCTAAAAAGTATTCACCATCTCTATCACTTCTAAGAGTCTTTATTTTCCTTTCCAATTAATTTTCTACTTTAGATTTATAGATTTTAAATGCCTCATCCTTACTCTTAAGTAAATACACATAAGTATACCTAGAGTAATCATCTATAAAAGTCATGAAGTATCTATTTCCTCCTCTAGTCAACATGCCATTCAATTCACATAAATCACTATGTATTAAATCTAGCAAGTTTGAACATTTTAGATTTAACACATAATTCACATTTATCATGCTCATTCACATCACAATTAATTAATCCACATTTAATAACTATTTTAATTGTGCTATAACCTATATGAGCAAGTTTATTATGTTAAAAAGCAATAGAATTAGAATTAATCACATTGCAAGATTTAGATGCCTTATCATTATTTTCACTATCAAGAGCACAAAGTTTGATCATTCCATCACATGTATAATCCCTTCCCACAAAAGTTCCCAATTTAGTCAAAGTGAGTTTACCGAATTCAAACTCCATTTTGATGCCAAATTTACACAATAGACTTCCACTCATAATGTTTCTAGTCATATCAGGAACATATAAAACAATAATTAGGGTCGCTTTCTTTTAATTAGTGAAGAACACATCAAAGCAGCCCCTATCAAGTACCTTGGATCTCTTTTCATTTCCCATTTGGACTTCAAGTCCCACCTTTGCACTTTCAAAGGTTTTGAAAAGAGTTTTATCATAGGTTGCATGAATAATGGCAAAAGTATCATACCACCATCCTTGCACCTTTCCTTGCGTTGCATTAACTTTATTTAAGGTTGCAATGATCTCAACATCAAATGCATTAGCCTTGGTATCTTTACTTAGGTTTGCAATGATCTCAACATCAAATGCATTGACCTTAGTATCTTCACTTTCTTTTGCAATGATCTCAACATCGATTTCATTGACATGTTCACATTCTCTTAAGGTTGCATTAATCTCATCACTACACGCATGAATCATGTCGATTCTCTTTAGAGTTATCATACATTACTCATCGAATGCATTATTCTCAACTAGGGTAAAATTCATTCTTCATTAAATGCATTAAATTTAATCAAAGTCACAAATATCTCATCATCAATTAAAGTGACCAAATTAAATTCATTTAAAAGTGCAATGATTTCAACATCAATTTCCTTAACCTTGATGTTATAATGGTTATTTTTACAATTACCACATATCACATGATCATCAATAATTTTACAAACAAAACAAGTACAACAATAACCCTTGAATTTTTATTAACATTCACCATTGTACTCTTAGTATAAACAATAATCTTAAACACGCAAAAATATGACAGCAAAAACATTTCATTCAAATTCTTGAAATCTACACATTTAGAAATAAGGAATTTGATGATACCAATCTCCTTAAGCATGTAATCCCAATGATTTGTCTAATCCTTTGTTGATGAAGACTTTGTATCCTTATCCACATTCATGTAGAACATTTACAAATATAACTTTCTTTGATCTTTCATGGTTATGTGTCCAACACAAACCAAATCTTGAAACAAGGATTTGAAGGTTGTAGAAGAAGAACCAGTTTCCTCGTTGTTGTAGCGTCTCGAAATTTTACTTAGCTAGATAGTAGTAGTAGCAGCTTGTAGTATTTTAGTTTTCGTGATTATTGTTTCAAGCTAGGATTTAGTTAGAAACTCATAGAAATAGTTATGAATTTTATAAGTTTAACTTATAGTTTAAAAATATTAATTTCAACATACAGTTTTATTAATATAGTTGGTCCTAGAGATATTATTTATTATAACCTAAGGTTTAGATAGAATAATTAAGAACGTGACACTTGTCACATGCATGTTTATTAAGGATTTAAGGATTTTAAATGAATAAATTAATAAAGGATAGATCTAGAAGGTCTATAACCTTCCAGCAGCTGTTAGGATCACATTTTACTCAGTCAAAGTTGTTTTAACAAACTTCAAGTGTGTTGAAAGTGTGCAAAAACGTGTTTAAAATATCAGTGTATGCCGATATATCGCAGCTTTAGGGGCCAATATATCGCCTAAGGTTGATACAGAAAGCACGTCGAATTCGTTCGAATGAAACCACGAAGGTTCGAGTTATAGGGACAGGCGATATATCGCCTATAGGGGGCGATATATCTGTAAAATGCCCTAATCTAGTACTTGTAAGACTTTTATATGCTCATAAACTTATAAAAGAAAGCCATTTATTATATGAAAAATCCCAGTGGGGCCTTGCTAAAACATAAGTTGGGCCCAATCATTTAAAAATAAAATAATGGTTTTCATGCAACATTTTAAAAATAATTAAAGTTCAAGTTCCACAGATAAGTTCTGAAAAGTTAAAAAAAAAATAAACATAACATTATTCTTTAGAAACTGGCGTTAAACTGATCGCTTTCTCGTCCATAGGATGCCCCCACGCCATACACACCCGACGTTGGAACTCCCCACATCACCACGCATGCCTTAGAGAAATCCTATTTGCTACCTGGAAGGGAGAGTAAGGGGGTGAGCTAAAAGCCTAGTAAGGAAGTACAAATAACACACAAGTATACACACAAAAATATGTTCATATTCATACATCGTTACACATCCTAAACATTATTATCATAACCAGCGTCATCATAAACATAATCATTATAAGCATTATCATCATAAGCGTCATCATCGTATACATAATCATCATAAGCATCATCATCATAACTTTGTGAACATGGCTTGCTAACTTGTCCATGTCACATCTTGAGGTAAACAGGATTTCTGGTCCTTGAATAACCTCAGCGCGTTCGCCCTATGAGTTACGTCTTTACATCCTTAGTAACTCGGTTTACATCTTCATATCCTTAGCAACCCCTTTGTTGTGTCGCGTTCATCATGCTAACAACCATTACATATCATACAACATCCAAACACATACATCCCAGTCATTTCAACACAAAGGAAGTTTCATGATTTATCAACATCATCACATCATCACAAAATATCATTTCATCACTACTACAAAATACCCTTTACGAGTCACCTTTTTAGGACACGGACCTAAATGTAAGTCCTAAAATATGTCTCTGGAGTTTTTAGGAATCTCAATGAGAGTCCTTAAAAAACACATTTTAGGACTCGCAATGAGTGTCCTAAAAACATATGTGAGTCCAAAAAAAATATGAAATTAAAAATTTAAGAGTGGTGACTTTTAAGGGCTTACTTTGGGTGTCCTAAAAGAGTATTAAGGGCTCTCAAAGTCAGCCCTAAAAACTTTTAAGTAAAAATTGATAAATATTCTGGTCATTTTCGAATTAGGGGTTTTAGAGCTAGGGATTCATCACTTTTAGCCCACAAAGAAGAGAAGAGAGAAGAGAGGGTCTCGGCTAGGGTTTGAAACCAAGGGGTGACGACGGCCACGGTGAAGTCGATGGTGCTTGGGGTTCAAACGACTGGCCGACGATGACGTCGATGATGGTTGCTTGGTTTCGTGGGTGGGGAGAAGGATGGTGGCAGTTGCGTTCTCGACACCCCTAGGTGGTTCCTTGGCAGCTGGGTTCTCGGCAGCTGGGTTCTCTTCTCCGGCGGCAGTGGCGCTTGTCTTCCTCGGCTCCGACGTGGGTTCTCGTCATTTCAGCTGTGGGTGGGTTCTCGGCAGTGAGGTTAATAGCAGATTTTTTTGTTTGTTTTTTTTTTTGCTTTGATAAATAATTCTTTTAATTATTAAATTATTGGATTATTTTCTTTTAATTATTCATTAGTTTGTGTATGTGTTTAGGGTTTAGATAAATTTGCATTCCCTAATTTCAAAATGAAGTCTCTTATTTTCTAATATCGAGTGGGTAAGTATATTATTTGAGTTTGCTATGTTACATAATTTTTTTGCTTAATTGTTTAGTTTCAATTACTAAAAATCTGAAAAATTAGAGTAATTATATGTAATAGATATATAGGTATATTAGAAACACATTCTTTAAATCTTTATTCCTATGATAGATAGTAATTGATTGAGGATATTTCTTTGTTTTTTTTTTGAACTAATTACAATCTTTATTGTTACACTTTGAGTTATTTTTGTTGTCGATAGCATTGAAGAATATCTTTTTATTGGAAAAAAAAGGTGTTTGGTTTTAGTTTTGTTTCTCATTAAAATATGACATTAGTTAACAAAAAAATGATAATGCTAGCTAGCTTTTGAAAAGTTACCATCAAAACACATACTTGTAGAAATTTCTAACTATAATTTTCATTGTTGGGTTGATGAAAAAGGGTCAAAGAGTAAATATTAGAGAAAAAGTAAATAGAATCCATGGAATAAGATTAAAGAAAAGATTAGAGAATTTTAAATATTGTAGGATTATATATATTTATTACTAATTATTTAAGAATTATAAAATAATGTGTTTATGATTTTATAAAAAAATTTAGTGATTCATTTTTAAAAAGAAAAAGATTTAGTGGTTTGAAACACATGGTTTAAGCTCCCTAGGAATCAACATAATTTATTATTTAAATTATACTTATGTGAACTTTTTAAGATTAAATGTCAACATCCGACCCTTTTTTTTATAATATTGATAATAATGTTTAGGTTAAAATTTTGATGGTCTTAAAGCATTGGATTGGTAGCTAATTGCAAGAGGTATGTTGTATTTGATTTATTTTTAAAAAAATTCAATCTTATACAATTTTGAATAATTGTATAACTTTAGTGGAGTTTGAATATCTTAGATATTCATCCGTAGTGAAGTAGGTTATGGGAATTATGTGTGTTGCGGTGATAACGGAATGTTGAAAACTTGCATGACTTAGTGAAGTAGGTTCTGAGAATTTTGTGTGCTGCAATGATATATGGATGAAAACCTGTGTGTTGTTTGATTTGTTTGACTTGTTTGTATTGATTGTGACAGATGGCTAGGCTAGTAAATTAGGGGATATGTTGTCCGATTTTTTGTAGATTTTTTTATACTTAGTTTTGTTTTGTATGTTTATTTTATTTTCTTAATTTGTATTTTTTATTAGAGCAAGTGGGCACAATATGGAAAAGGCATGCTTAATTTGGGCTCTAATTGCAACATTTTCTTCATTTATGATTTCTTATTTTGATAAATCACATACATTTAATTGTTATATGCTTTGATTGTAATATCACAATATATGCTTTCTAAATTTCTCATCATAGTTATCAAGCTATTGTTTTTATTTTGCAATTTATAAAATGTTAGAATTATTGAAAATATAGTTATTTTTAAGATTAGCTACCATATGATTGATAAAACTCTTCAATGAGATCTTTTGATGTTTTTAGTATGTATCATGCATGAATTTGAAGTTTAAGAGTTTTTGAGTATATATAAATGAGAGCTCTTGTTTATAACGAATGCTTTCCAGCTGAGAAAACACTTCTAAAATCTACAGGGCTGTGCTTTGTTTTTAAATTGAACACACACACACATATATATATAAAATTAATGTCAAACACTTTGTAGCATAGTAAAACAGGGACATTTGGCAATTTGAACACTTTCTTGCTTTGCAACTTAGTTATAAAAGATGTATAACTCACTTTAATTGAATTGAATTAAGAGTTAGATTGAGTTAAAACTATCATGCTAATGTCATTAGTGGAATGGGTAGATTGTTAGCAGGGATAAGTTTGGTTGTAGAACATTATATAAATATGGGGAAGGGTGGGGTGAGAAAATGGGTACGAAATGTGCAATGAATTGTGGTGAGCTTTATATATGTGTATTTCTTTCAATTTCAGCAATAATATTCCATATTTTAGGCTAATGTTATTTGTTTGGTGTTTCTCTAGATTTGGTTCCTATCACATACCCTCAAAAATATTCCAGACATAAGTTTTATTTGATAATCCTACATCATCAACATTCTCACTAGATCTATTAAGTCATACTTTTTTTTTTAACTAAAGCTAAAACAGAATGACAATATTTTTTCTTCTTCTTTAAATTAAGGAATTAAGGTGGGACTGCTATATCCCAAATTCAATCACCTGTCTCTGACTATATGTATGTATATTTGATACCATAGCTAGGCTTTGAGCTTATATAATAATCTATATATATTTTGTTAAATACGTGGTACTTATAGCCTAATTTTCATAGTGTATGAATTAAAAATTACTAGTATGATTATGTAAATAGGCTAGGTTGGGTTGAGTGATGAGAAGATTATTGGATTTGCATAGTGAATTAGTTACACATATAATGTATATAATAACTCACTTATATTATTAATGAAGTAGCCATCTAATCATTTATTTAATTGTATCTATGTATTACCTAAAATATGTTATATTTATTTATATTATAGCTAAAAACATGATTAGATACCTGTGATCATTCTTAACTGTGATCAACTGATGTGATAACACTTTCAAACAAGAGTCTCATTAAAATTGATACTGTTTTCATAGCATTACAATGCTTGGGTTGGGTAGCTATGATTATGTATGTACTCAAACTCTAAACTCTCTTTCCCTGTTTCATACCATATCAAAAGGTTGGACTGTTAGAATGCAGAACAAGATTTGGTGCTTGAATTGAAGCAAATGCTTAGATTCAGATATTAGAAACCTGTTAAGGTTTGACATGACATAACAGTGTTACTGAGTGTGGTTTTGTAGAATGGAAACAAGTGGGTTTTGATGTTATTGTGTTCCTAAATTTATCCCATATAAGGTCTATGATAATGTGTTTGGGAGTGTTTGTTTTGGTAGCTAAAATGGTTATTATTACTTCTTTCTAATCATTACAGTTTAGGAAATTATTTCCACCAACCAGGTGGGCTGCAGAGTTCTGTAGTGCACCAAATATTTTTTTTTTAGATTATTTAAATTTTGTGATTTATTTTATTTAAATGTTAAGTGTGATGAATTGTTTTATTTAAATGTTGTTTATTTTATTTAGTTGTTGTTTGTTTTATTTGATTGTTTATTATTTTATTTAATTGTTAGAATTGTTTGGTATAATCTTTTGAATTTAAATTTGTTAATTGTTTGTTTGGTTAATTAATTTAATAAGTGAATAATTGTGTAACATGTTTATTTTACTATTAGTGTTACATTTTAAATAAGTGTGACAATTGAGGTAATTATGTGAGTTTTGGTTGAATGCACTAAGGTGCATGGTAGATAGTGATGCACCCTAGTGTTATAGTGTGTGCTAGTATATGGTAATAGGGTGCTCGTGTGTGGATTTTCTACACATTTTATAATTGCCATTTATGGATATTTTTGGGTAGTTTTATTTTAATAAATAGGAAAAACAAATAAATAAAATTCAAAAAGGGCAAGTGTTGGGTGTGTAGTGTAATGGGAAAAGGATTGATTTTTCCATTTATTTTTCTAAGGCAATAAAATCAAATATTTGAAGAAACTAGCTATTTTAGGATAGGATGTGATCACCCTTTATTCTTTTATATCTATTATCATAAAGAAAATAATAAGAAATTAAGAGAAAATAAAATGGAAATAGGAAACTTACCATTTTATGTTGGTGAGGCTTTATTGAGAGAATTGAAATAAAGGGGAAAGGAAAGGAAGAGGAGAGCATTTTCCTTGTGGCTGCCGTGACCTAGAGAGAGAGAGAGAGAGAGAGAGAGAGAGAGAGGGTGGCGTGTTAGAGAGAGAGGGAGAAGAAGAAAGAAAGGAAGAAAGAAGAAGAAGGAGAAGAGGAACCAAGTCTCGAGTATGTTTTCTTGTATTTTTGTTTGCCCAATATCTTTTTCTTGATTATATGATATTGACTTTGTTTATTTGTTGTGTGTGATTGGATTTCCTTCTCCTCCTCATGGTGGTTTTCAAAAAAAAAAAAAAACCCTAGGCTTGAACAAGGGGTGTGAAGTTTGGGTGTTGATCATTTTGTATTCTTGATTTTACAAATCAAGAGAGGTATCAAATCTATAACCCTAATGATATGATGTTCATGGATTGATGGAGTGTTTTCTTATAATTTTATGCATGGGTTTATGTTGTTGGGTTTGTTTTTTATGGTTGTGTAACGAGAATATATGTAGTGATGATGAATATTTGAAATACATGAAAAGAATAGGTTATTTTTTTTATTGTATGTGTTTTGGCCTAAAGGGGTATTCAAAAGCATGATTGTTATTTTTATTATGTTTTATGTCAATGAAAATTTTAGAAACATGATAAGTTGTGGCAAGATCTTGTATGAAGTTATGATGGTTGTGATTTTTGGAATAATTGCATGGTGATAATGTATTGAGAATATATGTAACACAAGATCAATGGTGGTTGTTGTTCATGACTTGTGAATAAGTTCTATAGTGAATGATGAATTATTGTATACTCATGATGTGATTAAAATGGATAAAGGGGTTAGAAGCATGCTAGGGTTTGTGTTGAAATATTGTGCATAAATGAGCATGAATTTTGTGAATATAATGAAATGAATAAATTTTTATGATCTAATGTGCTTGCTGATTTTTGTACAAAAATGATGTTGTTCATGATGAGATTAATGTTTTGAGTGCTCAAATAAAGTTTGCAAATGTTTTGATGTTTTAAGAAATTTAATGTGAAATTTAATTATGCTTTGAAATGATATTGTGTGTAAATAATTACCTACAGAATTTTTATTGAATTTTTGAGAAAATATGAGTTTTTAAATTGAATATGGTGATTTTTTTAAGATAAAAATGGTTGCTGGAATTTTTGTAAAAAAAATGTGAAGTGCGTGTCTCTAAATGAATTTGATGAGTTATTGAAACAAAATTATTATCCTAAGTTATAGTAATATTAAAAGTGGTATTTTAATATGATATGAATGCATATTTTGATAAGTTATGATTTTCTTTATTTTGATTGAGAAAAATATTTAGATTCTATTATTGTGATTTTTTTTAAAGAAATTAAATAGTGCCTGAAAGTTTGGTTTAAAAAGTTTAAAAATGATTATTTAATTGTCACATATGGATTTATGTTACATAAAACTAAGTCTTAAATAATTTAAATAAAAATATATATTTTTTTCTCACATCATTTATGTAACACAATTAACCAATGTTAAAATTTATTTTTCCAAGGAAAACATATTAAACATAGGTATTTTAATTAATTCCAAGCATTTTGTTAATTCTTTGTAATTTGAGACTAATAAATGAGATTGTCACATATTTTATTTTTAAGCTAAATCAATTATTTTATAAAATAAAATAATGTTTTGATAAATTTAATCAACCAAGAAATTTTAAGAAAAATAAAGCATGTTATATGTCTATTAATTTTAAAACGATAAAAGTAAGAAATGTAGAATTATCGTTTTTAAAACGTCTCAATTACGCAATGTTCCCACATATGCATGTTACATGCAAATCCACTTTTACGTCCAAAATTATGTTTATTATTCAACTATGTGGTTTTTATAGAAAGATCATGCATGTAAAATAGGCAAAATGAGCATTATTCTTTTATGGCTTTATGTGTAGTTAAGAATAGTTGCATGTTATGTGTAACTGTTATTATGTGTGCATGACCCATGCACACATGAGTTGTATGGATGGGCAAAATAGTAATTTTATGAACCTAAGAAATGTTGTTTTGGCTATGGTATAGGCTCGTTGAGAGGTTGTGAAATTTCTTAGCTTGGACCTGAGGTAAGGAAGTTAGATAGATTCTACGATTTTATGCTATGAATGGTAAGACTGTTGTATGAATGAATTGTTATGAATTATGAATGCCATAATGTGATGATATGTTGAATATGATATGTTTATGGATGTTAGACACATCAAACGAGTTACTAAAGATATAGAGACGTAACTCATAGGGTGGACGCGCCGAGGTTATTCAAGGACCAGAGACTCTTGTTTACCTCATAGGGTGACATGGACAACTAACGAGCCATGCTCATCATGTATGTTGTATGAATATGATTAGGGTGACATGGACAACTAGCGAGCCATGCTCATCATGTATGTTGTATGAATGTGATATGATGATATGTTACGAATACGTTATGATATGCTATGATGATATGTTACGAAAATGTTATGATATGCCATGATGTTTTAGATGAACGTTAGTGTTTTTATTTGTTGTATTCTTACTTGCTTATTGTTTGTACTTCCTTACTGGGATTTTAGCTCACCCCCTTACTTTCCTTCCAAGTAGCAAATAAGATTTCTTTATGGCACGTGTGGTGACGTGAGGAGTTCTATCATCGTGGGGTGTATGGTGTGGGGAAATCTTATGGACGGAAAAACGATCATCTTAGAACGCCATTTAAATTATGTTTTGGTTTAAGAGACTTTCCTAATTATCAGTGGGACTCAGTTATTTAATTTTTGTTTCTTTTGAACTTTGCATAAAAATTTATGTTTTCTTTTAAAACTAATGGCGCCAACTTGCATGGTTTTAAGCAAGTCCCCACTGAGACCTTGATAATGAGTGGTATTCCTTTATAAACTATGTTATGCGAATGTTTTATAAGTATTAGTTTAGGGCGTTCTTTACAAGTTCAATGCAGCATTGATTGTTCCTTTTTTCCACTGGCTAGTTGGACCACATTGATTGGTCTTAAAGCATCTGATTGGTAGCTTATTGCAAGAGGTATGTTGTATTTGATTTAATTTTAAAAAATATCAATATTTTACAATTTTGAATGATAACTGTATTACTTTAGTGGAGTTTGAATATCTTAGATATTCATCCGTAGTGAATTAGGTTATGGGAATTCTGTGTATTGCGGTGACAACGGAAGATTGAGAACTTTCATGTCTTAGTGAAGTAGGTTATGAGAATTTTGTGTGCTGCGGTAATATATGGATAAAAACCTATGTGTTGTTTGATTTGTTTGACATGTTGGTGTTGATTGTGACAGATGGCTAGGCTAGTAAATTATGGGATATGCTGTCTGATTTTCTATAGATTTTTTTGTGCTTAGTTTTGTGTGGAAATATGAAAAAGATGACTGCCACAATGATAAATTTGTGATCCGGATATTTAACATTTGACCATTTAATTAATAATTAAGTTGATTATAGAATTTTAAATACATACTTAGATCTGAGATAAATATTTAATTACTAGAAAAGGCTAAAAAAAATTATGTTTAGTTGAAACTCACTATACATCCAAGATAGGATTCAAATTAGTGATATTTATATATAAATGTATAATTACTTGAAATCTCATATTTGCCGATTAAAATTATGATGATTTAACTTTAATTTTATTGGAAATTTTCATGGTACGGGGCTTCAAAAAGAGCCCCTACCAATACTAGTTTGTATGCTCCAAGAAACTAATCGGGGCAGGGCGGGGCAGACTCGCCCTATTTACATGCCTACTCATACACATGTACAAGTCAATGACCATTACTTCATAATAATAATAATGCTCCACAAAATACAACACTTTAAAATCTAGTTGTGACATTAGATGAATCCAAGAAACAAACTCTTTCTGAAAAAAGAAAAAAAAGTATCAACAAAGAATATGGTGAAATTGCAACCAAAAGTAAAAGTTGCAGAATACAAGGCATCAACACTCATATCTGAAGTCATTCTCAAGTAGGAACGAAAATGAAAAAGTTCTTTAATAGATACAATCAAAGAATGTATCTCGGTGCCTTAGAAAGAAAAAGTTATTCCAAAGTTAACATCTAATTAGAAATCAGATAATGAATACTAATATTGATTTCAAGGTTGCGTTAGCTAATGGCAAATCCCACCTCAATTCACATTGTCGAAAAAGCCTTTAAAAAAAATTAAGATTCAACTCCTTTAACACACTTAATATATAAGCTCAAAATACATTATAATACAACTCTATCATTTCTTAATAATAATAATAATAATAATAATAATAGAATCAATGCTATCATGAAGTTTTGGCAAATTAACAAACTATTTTTCAAATTTTTTCAGAAGATATACATGCTAATTAATAATAATTGATGGAGCTAAAAGTTTTTCTTAAGGGACTAATTGCATTTAAAAAAATGATACTTTTTTTTAACAATTTTTCATAAAATTTTATGTTAATATCTACTTTGTTTACAAATTTAAAATACAAAGAAAAAATTAGGGGAAGTTGAGCCCCCAAACTAAATAAGTGCCAAATTATATTACGAAGTTATAACAAAATTAAATAGTAAAATTATAAGGATCAAGCAACACTCAATCAAAATCAATATAAGGATCATTTTGATGGTACAATTGTAGACCACTCTCATGTCCCCATCTCCTTTTCAAATTTCCAAAAATTAAAAAAAAAATATACTCATTTATAAATGTATTCAATTTTTTTTTTTCATTTTTTTAGTATTTTCTTTTCAAATTTCTTTTAATACATTTTCGACACTCAAAGGGATATATATTTTAAAATCAAAATAAAAATTGTAGCTGCATTTAAAAAAAAAATTACTTTTAAGGGCATGGAAAGCGAGTCCTAAAAACATTTTTAAAAGCGCGAGTCCTAAAAAATTACTTAAAGGAACTCAACCAGATTTTTTAGGACTCGCAACGGCACTCAACCTAATTTTTTAGGTCTCACAAAACATTCTTTAAGGACTCGCAACGTGAGTCCTAAAAAGTTACTTAAAGGCACTCAACCAGATTTTATAGGACTCGCGAACTTAATTAAAGGCAGTCAACCAGATTTTTTAGGACTCGCAAAAAATAGTTTTTAAGGCTCTCAAATAGAGAACGCGCGCCCCGCGAGTCCTAAATTTTTTTTTAGGACTCGCAATGGTAGTCCTAAAAAACCTTTTTTTGTAGTAGTGCATACTTCATATCGCAAAACGTATCATTGTACATAGCATTCTATCCTACAAACCAATCTTACCGTTCACAACAAAAACAAACAAAATTATATCTAACTTCCTTACCTCAGGTCCAACCAAAGAAAAAACTGACAAACATCACAACAAGCCTATAACCATAATCAAATAAGATTTTTTTAGCATCACATAATACGTTCTTGTGCCCAACTCATATACCCCATGTGTGCATGTGCACACATGGTGAAAACTACTCATAATTTCCAAATAGGCATAATTACACATAAAATCACCAAAAGAATAATGCAAATTATACCTATGTTACACATGGTTTTTAAATAAAAATCATATGGTTGAATATTAGACACATTTTTTAACGTAAAAGTGCATTTGTATGCGACATGCATACGTGGTAACATTGTTAAAAAGTGACGTTAGAAATGATAATTCCTACGTGCTTATTTCTATTGTTTTCAGAATAAGGATTTAGCTACATACTTTCTTACCATTATTTATTTCTTTTAAAATCACTAAGTTGATTAAACCTCTTTAAAATATTATTTTTATTTCATAAAAATAATTTATTTAGCTATCTAAAGATATAATAAATCTATTTATTATTTTTAAATTACTTAGAAATAATAAAGGCTTGAAATTATTTAAAATACTTATAATTATCATGTTTCCTTAGAAAATAAAAATTTTATTTAAATTAATAAAATTACAAACCCATGTGAGAAAAATATAAATTTTAGGTATGGGAAAAATATATTTTATTTATATTATTTTAAGACTAAATTTTAAGTAGAATAAATTCATAAGTGACGATCAAATGATTATTTTTAAATTATTAAACTAAACTTTCAGCCACCATTTAATTTATTTAAAAATCACAAGTGAATTAATCTCAACATTTTTCTTAATTGAAATAAAAAAAAACTAAATCTATTAAAATGAACACTCAAGGTTACAATTAAATATACAATTTTTAATATTTAAATAGTTTAGGGTATTGATTTTATTTCAACATATACACAAACTTCCTTTCATTTAAAAGACAACTTTTCATTTTTACTCAAAACTTCAGCAACATATTAAACACTAAAAAATCATAAACTTGAAATTAAAATTTATATTTTCTTCATAAAAAAAAAACCTGTAGGTATTAATTTGAGTAAAAACACCATTTTAATTTTAATTAAAATTCCCTTTAATTTCATAAACATCATAGCATTTGCAAAATCATTTATGCATGCAAAATCATTAATTTCATCATATTTCTCATCACTTAAACAAAAAATCAGCAAGCATATTCATCAAGAATCCATCTTTTACATCATGCTTCACAAAAATTTACACCATAACCATACATGTTTAAATCTATACAAATAAATCACAAACCCTAGCATGTAACTATTATCATATTGTTATTCTATGAAAAATCCCTATCATCACATATACATTCAAATCATAGGCATAATCCAAGATCAATCATACATATACATGGCACAAGAACCTTAGGCCGAAATTTACATGACCTAAACATAATATAAAACCAAAACCTACATTTACATTTACATGAACCCTAACATATTTCTACCTCAAAACAATGAACAAGTTCATATAAAACCAACAAAAACATAAACAAAACCAACATGAAATCCTTACATAGGCCTTGGCCGAACACTACATGTACATAAACATAAATACCAAGATCATCATACTGAGCAAATCAAAATCAAATCCCTTCATGCATTAAACCACACAACCCTTCATCCCATGATCAAATTAATATGCCACCAACAAATAAAAGGGAAAACAAAACAACATATCATTACAATTCATAAATATTTAATCTCCCCAAGAAAAAAAAATCAATATAAAGGTTGAGGGAGGAATCCAACACCTTCCTTGAGAAAACACAAGAACCAACTACGGTCACCACCTCGCCCAACCCTAGGGATTCGAACACAACAAGAACATGGGGAGAGAAATCAAACATCAAGAAATTAAGAAGAGGTTCCCAAACTCTAGAATCAATTTAACCAAGAAAATCCTTACCTATAGAGAGATTCGATCCTCTCTCCTTTCTTCTTCTTCTTCTTCTTCTTCTCTCAAGAAAACATCCACTCTCTCTCTCTCCTTCTCACAAGGCCGACAACTCCAAGGCTCCAAAATGGCCTCATATTTTCTCTCATCCCTTTTTATTCTAACTTAGCCAAAAATAACCTAATGAACGTAATGGGTAAGTTTCCTCTTCTTGCTATTTTTCTTTTATTTAATTTTATCTTAATTGGTAGGAAATAAAAATGACAACATCTTTTCCTATTTTATCTAAAATCACTCAAATTAAAAAAAAATGGTAAATAAATCTCTCCTTTCCCACCATGCTACACATCACTCTCCTTTCCTCTTCTTATTTTTATTTATTTTTAATTAAATAATCTAAATAAATCTAATAAAAAGAAATAATAAAGTGTGTAGAAAATTATACACAAGTGCACCATACAACCATGCACATGCATACACTCAATAACTAGGGTGTATCACTACCTACCATGCACCTTGGTGCATTCAATCAACACTCAATTATTCACTTATTAAAATAAATAAATAAACAATTAACAATTAAATTCACAAAAATTCTACCAAACAATTCTAACAATTAATTTAACATATAATAAAATAATTCACAACACTTAACAATTAAATAAAATAAAACACAAAATTTGAATAAATAAAAAAAAAACTGGTGCACTACAATATCGATTGTCTTTTGTGTTTTTTGAAACTTTGTGGAAACTGAATTAGAAACAGCCTCAACAACTTAGATTTGCTCCTGAACGTTTTTGAGCGAGTTCTGGGCATCTGTTGAACAGAAAATTCAAATTTATTCAATTATTTATTATTTTTTTAAAAGGGCTTAGTTTCACTCATTGAACTCTATAAATAGGACCTTTCACTCAGCCATTTCAATCATCATTCAAGCATTCTTCGGAGCCTCAAAGCTACTAAGTTTATTCTAGAGAGAAAACACAAGGGTTTTGGGATTAAAAGCTTTCCAATATAAGCTTTTCTAAACACTTGCGAAGTAAGATAGAGTGACATTTTGGTATTGAGGTGTAGATCAAAGTTCTAGTCTATCAAGGGTATTCTTATCCTCAGGTTTAGTTCATTATAGTTCTTTTTATTTTTTCATTTTTCTTCAAAAATCCTAACTTGTTATTATGGCTTTTGATTAGGTGTTTGAGTTTCTTGAAACTTTAGGTTTTTGGTAAGTTTCTATCCTGGTAGTTTAGATCTTATTTTCATCTCCATTTCTTTAGAAACTTATGATTCTTAATGTTTGGTTTTAGGAGTTTTCCATCCCATTCTTGTCTCCAATATCCCGGTTTTTGGTAAGGAAAATAGGTTAGATTTTATGTGTTATGATTATTTTTATGTGTTATGTGTATGTATGTATATATATGTATACATTTTATGTTGTAGTCACTTGGGAATTATAGTTGCTTAGATAGAAATTAAGCAAATCCCAAGATTTTTATCATTATCGTAGATTATAGTTATGATTTAACCTACCTTGAATAGTAGCAAGAGGACCTAGATAGTTTATCATATACTATATAGTGTTTAAACCTACCTCGAATAGTAGCAAGAGGACCTAGATGGTTTTCTATCACATACTACGGTAATGAGTTAATGGCCCTTAATATTGTAGTCCTATGTTTTTATGGTTTACGTTTTTACGTCATATGTTTCATAATTTATGTTTTTAGTCTTATGATTTATGATATGTTTTAGTAGATTTTCCTTGCTGGGCATTAGGCTCATTCCTTTTTATTTAGATGATGCAGGAAAATAAATCTGGAAGGCGGGACTAATTCATGGCAGCTTTGCCATGTGTATTGGGAGAGGACGGAATGAATGGACTGCTGGAAAAGATCGAGGATGAAGTTTATATTTTGAGTCTTTTTAATTTATGTATTTATTTTTCCGCATTTAGTATTTGAACAATTAATTAATGGTTTATGTTTCCTTTATGTTTTTATGTAATAACAATGGGATCCTGTATTTTTGGATTTTTATAATAAAGTTTTATTATGTATGTATTCCAAAATAATAGTTATGTCTTAGTATTTTTAATGGTCTGAGGTCTTAGAATTAGTCGGGGCATTACAGTTGGTATCAGAGACCACGGTTCATATGCATGAAGTTCTCCTTGATACACAAGCAAAAGCTCCGGATCTAACCGCCAATGTAAGTGTTTAAGTTATGAATGTTAATTTTATGTTAATAGCTAACGTTTTAGTCATTATGTTTTCAGTCAAAATGAATGGAGCTTTGACCTATTAAGATATTTGAGCCATTAAGGCATTAAAAAAGATTAGAGAACTAAGGAATACAATAGGAGTGCTAGAAATAATCACTCAAAGATTGATCCTATTTCACAAGGAGATAGTTCACCTTCAAATCGCTAGGCAAATCATGATGAGAGCCATGGAACAACATGTCTTAATAATTAGGCTTTTTAAGGATTTTCCTACTATAGTTTCAAAATTAGAATAGTTATGGGAGACTATGGATGATGAAGATGATTAACTGGTAGCCATGAGATATTATTTTCTTATACTTAGGTTTTCCTCTAAGTTTGAGTTTCAATCCACTAATGAACAAAAGCATAATATCTTAATGAATATTCCCCAAGGTAGTTTCGAGGCTCATAGTAATGATGATTATGAGGAAATAAATGATGATATGTTAGATTAAGGGTCAGATGTAGAAGATCCTGATTTTTAGATATTTACCCTAGTTATTAGTAGTATAGTTTCTTTATTTATTTTGAATTTATGGTTGTAATAAGTGAAAATATTTTTCCAAATGAATAAAGTTGTTATTTTTGAATGACATGTATGAGTTTGTTTTTTTTACAATCATAATAAATTTAGAATAAATTTAATAAATAATGACTAAGTTTGGTGAGGGTAGATACAAATCAATGGACCAGGTTTTGTATTGAGAGTTTAGGGGGTCATAGTAGTGGGAACGATTTTATTGATCCCGACCCTTCCTGAATATGGTTAACTTTGGAACAACGACGAGTTTCGAGCTTGAGAATTAAGTCATATAGGGTGGTTAGAAACAGACTTAGAAAATAATAAATATGGCTTAATATTCTAAGTATAGAAACACACCCTAATTATAAAGAAGGCTTACGTAATTTTTCATAAGAAACCATAACTAGGTCTGAGTTATGTTTGCTTAGACTAAGTTTTTCCTTAGAACCTATTTGGGTAAGCTCTAACGTGTTTTCTCAACTATTAGAACTTTGTTGGAGATGTCGCTACGAAGGTCTACATGCACAAACGACAATGCCACTAGCGCCACCATTGAGACTCATGAAGCCCCTCAAGTCTGAAGAAGGGGAACATGTGCTACTACTGCTGCTGCCAATTGAAATGCTCCACCTCCGGTGTACAACACCGCTGAAATTATTCGATTACGACAACAAGTGGAAGAACTGCTGCAGCAACAACGAAAATAGCCTCAGCCGCAACCTCAACCCCAGCCTCAGGCAGCGGCTCAAGCACCCCAAGAAGTAGGTCCATATGGGGGATGGTTGATGGCGAACTACACGCCTTATTTAGCTCAGTACATAGAGCCAATCTACGAGTGTTTCCGTAAGAAGCACGCTCCAAACTTTGAAGGGACAACTGCCCCCTTTGAGGCGAAAGAATGGCTCAGGAATGTAGAGTTTATTCTAGCACACATGAACCTCGGCAATGCGGATTGCATATCCTACGTTTCTTCTCTACTGAAAAAGGATGCTAGAATCTGGTGGGATTTAGTACAATAAACTCATGATGTCACCACCATGAATTGGGCTAGATTTGTGGAGCTGTTTCACAAAAAGTACTACAACTCGACTGTCATCGCTACGAGGGTGGAAGAATTGACCAATCTGAAGCAGGGCAATAAAACGGTTGTCGAGTACGCTCAACAATTTGATCATCTAGCCATGTTCGCACCAGAGTTGGTTCCAACCGATTTCTTGAGGGTTACCAAGTTCACCAGGGGACTTAGACCCAAGATTGAGTTAGGTGTCAAGCTGGTAAATCCTGAAACCACTCCTTACGTCGATGCTCTAGAAACGGCTATAAAGGTGGAAAGGCTCCAAGCAAATGTTAGTAAGGAGGAGGCAAGCAAGTCTGAACCCAAGTAGCAAAATTAGACTAAAAATGGTAGAAACAACAACAAGCACCAGCACAACAATAATGAGCAGAAAAGAAAGCATCTTGATAGTAAGCAAGCCGATGGTGACAAAAAAGCACGATCTAATAACGGTAATAATAGGTCGGGTTATGTGGAATACCCTCAGTGCTCCATATGCCAGAAAAGACATCCCGGGGAGTGTCGTACAAACACCAAGGGTTGTTTCAATTGTGGCGAGGAAGGTCATCAGAAAAAGGAGTGTCCACAACTCAAAACAGAAGAAAACAAAGACAATAAGATGGTTCCAGCCAAAGTCTTTACCTTGACCCAGGGAGAAGTTGAAGCTAGCAACAAAGTGGTCACAATTGAGCTTCCTATCCTAAAAAATATATGTTAAGTATTGTTTGATTCGGGAGAAACACACTCGTATATCTCGTTAGGAATGATAGAGAAATTAAACAAAACTTGTGAAAGATTTAGAACTAGGTTTGTTATGGAACTACATTCAGGCGAAGTAGTCCTATCATCGTGAATAGTACGAGGAGTACCGATCAAAGTTGAGGGCACGAAACTAGAAGGAGACCTGATAGAGCGAGAGATCAAGGACTTCGATGTAATACTAGGCATGGATTGGATAGCAAGGCATGTTGCAACCATCGACTGTAGTGTAAGAAAGTGACGTTCGAAACTTGTGAGGGACAGAAACTATGTTTTATGGGAAAGGTTTCAGGACTACGAAAACCACTTATCTCATCTCTCAAAGCTCAAAGGATGATAGAGTAAAGATGTCACACATTCTTAGCAAGCATCACAGATGTGGCACAAGAAATACCATTAAAGGGTGGAGACGTCCGCATTATAAAGGAATTTCCAGAGATATATCCTGACGACTTACTAGGGTTACCGCCTACTCGAGAAATTGACTTCATAATCAAACTAGTACTGGGAACCGAGCCTATCTCAAAGGGACCATACCATATGGCACCAACCAAACTCAAGGAGTTGAAAACACAGTTACAAGAACTCTTAGTCTTGGGTTTCATCAGACGGAGCCATTCGCCATGGGAAGCACCAGTTCTATTTGTGAAGAAGAAGGATGGAAGCATGCAGATGTGTATCAATTATCACGAGTTGAACAAGGTGACAATTATGAACAAGTACCTGTTAACCCTGATCGATGACTTATTTGATCAACTTCGAGGAGCGACTATATTTTCAAGGATTGATCTACGGTCCGGTTATCACCAGCTCAAGGTACAAGAAGAGGATATATCAAATATGTAACGCCTTACTACCCAGTGACCGTTACGTTGTGCATTTTAAACATTGCTAAACTCACTAACCGAGTCATTTGGCCATAATCTTGTAACTAAGTATGATTAACGGTTTAGGGTTAAAATTTTTGGTCAAAGATACAACGTTTCACTAAAACATTTACTGTATACATTGGGATCCTAAAATATATTTCAAAGGTTAATTACAATAAAAGATTTACAACTAGCCGACCTAAGCGGAAAAATAGGGTTTAACCCTAGTTCCTCTTTAAACCCTCGGCCGTGGTGGTCGAGCAGCCGCAGATGTACACATCATCACCTAAGCTCTCCAACTCAAGGACGGTCCAGCTTTCTGTTACCTTTACCCGCACCACATAGCACCCGTGAGTTGAGGCTCAGCAAGAAAACTCAACATGCTCATAAACAGGTAATAACATGTCACTAAATCATAATAAGCATGCCTAGCAATAATAACCATATTCATGCATGCAGGAAAATCCAAATAAATGATTATGGGGCCTTGCGCCCTATATAGATGACTGTCACGTCAATCTGGGGATCTTCTCCCTAAATAGATGACTAATGAATCTATCTCTAGGGATCTGCTCCCTGAATAGATGACTAATGAGTCTATCTCTAGGGATTTGTTCCTTGAATAGATGACTAATGAGTCCATCTCTGGGGATCCGCTCCCTGAATAGATGACTAATGAGTCTATCTATGGGGATCCGCTCCCTGAATAGATGACTAATGAGTCCATCTCTGGGGATCCACTCCCTGAATAGATGACTAATGATGAATCCATCTTTGGGGATCCGCTCCTTGAATAGATGACTAATGAGTCCATCTCTGGGGATCCACTCCCTGAATAGATGAATGAGTCCATCTCTGGGGATCTGCTCCCTAAATAGATGACTAATAAGTCCATCTCTGGGGATCATCTCCCTAAATAGAAGACTAATGAGTCTATCTCTGGGGATCCGCTCCCTAAGCCATGTGACGTTTTAGTCACCTGAGCCTTTTGGCCCTGGCTCTAAGTAACTAGCCTTTAAATCAGATAAGCGCTATTAGCTTTCTTCGACCCTAAAGTCGATCAAGCATTTAATGCTCATGTTGATTAGATCTAATCATTTCAGCTCCGCATTTAATACGCTAATGCCCCTCTTGACTCGTAGGTCAATTCCATACGACCAACGTTCAGTACTATTGCCGATCATGACTGATAAGTCAAGACTTCACGACCAGTACTAACACAAATGTCGTTCTGACTAATGAATCAGTGCCACTCACAAGTAAGCAATGCAACTAGGCATATATCATATGTCAAATATCCAAATATAAGGCATTCCGCATGCTTACTCAACATTCACCAGCATAATTATGATCATGCACATTTACAGAGACTCAAGCTCTGATCAACTCCATATTCAATATCCATGCCATGCTATAATCACATGTATCACATGCATCACATACTGGGTGCAGTTTTCTTACCTTTGGTCCAAGCACAGGTTACCAATAAACGACCCTCAAGCACGATTCTCTTTCCAAGCCCCTAGCGATAGCCTAGTCACAACCATAATATAAAATAAAATGAGTAAATAAATACTTCCAGACCAAATCCTAGTCTCCGAGACGTCGAATCATCTCAACTGGGTAGTAGGATTGATCCTAGGCCCGTAGAGTTAAGTTCCCACGACTAAAATCCAAATATGGGCTAAATTGTACAGGTCGGTCGCGACTTGGCCCTGAGGGCTGCGACTTGCCCCCAAGTTAGAGAGCATTTGTATGGGCTTCAGGGTGCGGGCTGCGACTTGGCCCCTCTTGGGTCGCGCAACTTGCTAGAACAAGGTTGCGACTTGACCACAAAATCAACCATTATCTACAATTTTTCCCACTTAAAACCTTTCAAAAACCTATCCAAACATATCCAAATTCGAAAATCAAAGTTCCCAATCATCCTAACTATTCAAAACCATTAAAACCCAAGTCTCAAATCATCCAAAAACTTATCAAAATATAAAATCCAATCAAAGCTTAAAAAATTTAAAAACTTAGAACTTAAAACTTGGATTACCTTTGATTGAGTCGTTTCCCAACTAAATCCTTCGGCTAATATGCTTTAATCTTTCCTAGAATTGCTATGCCTCAACCCTTGCTTGAATCTGAATCCTAAAACTTGAGTTTCCTTCAAAAATGCGAACAGGTATCGAAAAGGGAACGGGAGAGAGAAAGAATGTTCTGAACGTTCTTTTATTTCTGACAAGTTACTTCGAGCTTAAGTAACCTTAAGCAAATCTTAATGCTCGAGGTCCCAAAATTGCCCCCAGGGTAAAATAGTCGAAATTCCCAGAATTTCCCCCTGATCTCACTAACTCCCAATTTATCATCAAATATTTATTCCCATTACCCAATATCCCGGTAATGTGCTAAATACCCAAATACCCCTTGACTCACTCCGAGTCAAGTATGGATCTCGTTGTGACTTTTCCACTAGCTTGCTTCCCAAGATCGTCTCGTATTGAGTAACCCAAACATAACCATATAATAATGTAGTACCACACACATACCAGATATATGCCAAATATACCCAAAACGAGCCAAATTATGAAAATTGCCCAATTAAACATAAATGGGTCCACATGCATATTTAATACACCTAAACATGCATATCAAGTCATATTATAATATAACTCACATAATCACATAATGATACACATAAATATCACATAATCACATAATTCATAATTTGCCATCCTGGCCCCCAATCAAGGCCCTAAGCCTTATTAGGAAATTTGAGACGTTACAAAAGACAGCTTTTAGAACTTGATATGGACATTATGAGTTTCTAGTTATGTCTTTTGGTCTTACCAAAGCTCCAGCTGCATTTATGGACTTAATGAATCGGGTCTTCAAGGATCACTTGGACAAATTTGTCATAGTATTCATTGATGATATTTTGGTGTACTCCTAGGACGAAGTCAAGCACGTGGAACATTTAAGATTGACTATGCTGCGACTAAAGTAGCATCAAATTTACGCCAAGTTCAAGTAATGAAAATTTTGGCTATCGCAAGTAGCGTTCCTCAGCCATATAGTATTGAAAGACGGAGTTGCTGTAGACCCAGCTAAGGTAGAGGCTGTGAAGGATTGGCCAAGACCTAAGAATGCGTTAGAGATTAGGAGTTTTCTCGGGCTAGCAGGATATTATCAGAGATTTGTAGAAGGCTTTTCTAAGATAGTCACTCCTTTTACCAACCTGACCCTGAAACAACAAAAGTTCAACTGGACAGATAAATGTCAAGAGAGCTTCCAGTTGCTCAAAGATACACTATGCTTAGGACCAGTACTTTGTGTACCGACACCCAACAACAAGCTTGTAGTATATTGTGATGCGTCGAAGAAAGGTTTGGGTTATGTGCTAATACAAAATGACAAACTGATAGCCTACGCCTTTAGGAAACTAAAGGAATATGAGCATTGTTATCAACCGCATGATATGGAGTTGGCAGCGGTGGTCTTTGCATTGAAAATCTGGCGCCACTATCTTTATGGAGAATGGTGTGAGATTTATACGGACCACAAGAGCTTGAATATTTCTTCACATAGATGGAGCTCAACATGAGGCAGTGCAAGTGGTTAGAACTAGTAAAGGATTATGACTGCAAAGTTCTATACCACCCAGGAAAAACAAATGTAGTTGTAGATGCATTAAGTCGAAAGAGTTACGAAAATCTGGCAGCATTATTCAGAATAGAAAAGTCGCTTCAGCAAGAGCTGATTAATGCCAGAATAGAACTAGTCAGGGATCAACTGGCTAACTTGTCCATCCAGTCGAGTTTACTAGATGACGTACGGATCGGGCAAGGACATGATGACATGTTAGTATTGCATATGGCTGCAATCAAAGAAGGCAAGACTACAGATTTATCCATATCAGGATGGGGGTTCTTGAGATATAAAGGCCGGGTGTGCGTGCCGAATGATTATGGAATTAAGATGAAGATTTTAGAAGAGGCACACACTACCCCATACTCAGTTATCCCGCGATCGACCAAGATGACTCGCGACCTTAAGGCACTATATAGTTGGCTGGGAATGAAGAAAGACGTAGAAGAATATGTGTCTAAATGTCTTATATGCCAGCAAGTAAAGGCAAAACATCAGCGACCCGCAGGCTTATTGCAACCGCTTAGTATTCTGAAATGGAAGTTGGAAGACATAGCCATAGAGTTCGTGACAGGATGACCACGAACAAATAAGCAACACGACTCAGCTTGGGTTGTGGGAGATACACTCACAAAGTCAGCTCACTTCCTGCCTGTCAAGACTACATACACTACAGATCAGTATGCAGACATTTATGTTCGAGAAATTGTATGACTGCATGGAATCCCTAAGACCATAGTATCCGATAGAGGATCGGTGTTTACATCAAGATTTTGGGGAAGCTTGCAGCAAGCAATGGGTACCAAGCTAAGTCTCAGTACGCCATTTCATCCTTAGACCGACGGACAGCCTGAGCGTACCATACAGATTTTAGAAGGTATGTTGCACGCTTGTGTGCTAGACTTTGGAGGATCGTGGAGTAAGTATTTACCACTTATAGAGTTCTCCTACAATAATAGCTACTAGGAAATGATCGGTATGGTAGCCTATGAGTTACTTTATGGAAGGAAGTGCTGATCGCCATTACACTGGGATGAGGTAGGAGAAAGACTACTTCTTGGACCCGAAGCTGTTAGAAAGGCTCAAGATGCAGTGGAGTTGATTAGAAAGTGTATGCTCGCTGCTCAAAGTCGACAAAAGAGCTATGCGGATGCCAAGCGGCGAGATGTGGAATTCAAAGTTGGAGATCAAGTCTTCTTAAGAATATCTCATATGAAAGGAGTGAAGCAGTTTGGAAAGAAAGGCAAACTTAATCCCCGGTTTATAGGTCCTTTTGAGATATTGGACAAGGTGGGACCAGTAGCATATAGTGTAGCCCTACCGCCAGCTCTACCAGATAGCCACAATGTGTTTCACATCTCGATGCTGCGTAGATATATGTCAGACCCATCTCACGTTCTCAAGTATGATACGTTAGCACTTCAGAAAGACCTGAGTTACGAGGAACGACCGGTTAGCATCCTAGAGAAGGGGATGAAGGAATTATAGTCTAAGAGTATTTCGATAGTCAAGTCTTATGGAGTAATAGTACAGAACAGGAGGCAACATGGGTGTTGGAGGAAGACATTCAAGCACGGTATCCGGAATTGTTTGGTAAGTAAATTTCGGGGACGAAATTATTTTATGTAGGGGAGAATTGTAGCATCTCAAAATTTTACTTAGCTAGATAGTAGTAGTAGTAGTAGTAGTAGTAGCTTGTAGTATTTTACTTTTCGTGATTAATTGTTCAAGCCGGGATTTAGTTGGAAACTCGTGGAAATAGTTATGGATTTTATAAGTTTAACCTATAGTTTAGAAATATTAATTTTAACATAAGGTTTGATTAATATAGCTGGACCTATGAAAATCACTTTTAGACGCTTTCTACGCATTCTCATGTTTTCACTTCCGTTTAAGTGAAAACTGTCAATTGTTTTACACCTCAACATGTAAACATCTTGACCTTTATATTTAATCAATCTCAACAGAGAAATCTATGGTAATGGGGTGTCCTTGGATCCTTGGATCTGGTTCTGGAGAACACCATCGAAATTCAAAGGTTTCAACGAAATCGTGAAATTTTCTAGATTCTGGTCAAATGTCTGAAAATGCGAAAATGACGCAAAGAGACCTAAATAGCCCATTTTTCATAGCCTTATTATGAAAAAGGACCTAAAAGGATCATAAATGGGTTGAAATGACCTCTAAAACTCTAAAGACCACAAAATACCTAAGCATGCAAACTGCAAATCATCCAGAGTAACCTAGATGGGGAAAAAAAAAGAGGAAAATGCTTACCCGAGATGAACCAACGATAGGTGCTAAGTCGAGTCTGGACATGAAGATATTTAGTGTCGTTGACCAAGAAATATATTGCTTCCCTCCAGCCATCCAGAATTTCTTGTGAAAAGGTTTCTGGTGAGGATGTCGATCGTGGGACGATGATGGGGATTGCATGAGCTCTGGTTTAGGGAAATTTCAAATGTTAGTGTAAAAGAATGGGAGGAAAATTTTAAGTTTTATACACCAGAACTTGGAAAGGAAGTTAATATTTCCTGATTGTCGATCGCCTATGGAGTAGGCATTCAAGCGTGATCCAACAGTCACAAATATCGCGGCATGGATTGTAATCATAACATGGGAAAAGGACACCTCAAATGTAGCGTGAAAGTACACTTCAGGTACAGAATAGACGTCTTGGGTTTGGACTAAGCCCTTCACTGAGTGGAGTCGATTAATGGGTCCAGCAGTAGGGGGCCGACATAAGGCATCACCTTTTGGTAGGTTTGATGTCTCGAAGAGCCCAAGCATCTCCCCCCGAGTTTGCTCCTTGAAAATACTACTCTCAGTCTAAGTCTCCACTGTCTGAGGATGAGTGAATACTTGGGGGGAAAATGTTGTCCATGTTTTCAATAAGTGACACGTGGCAGTCTCTTAGAGTAGTTAGGTTCTCTAAGAGGATTAGTGATCTCTATTAAACTTACAATCTACTCGGAAGATAGGTTACCTCCTGTCTTTGGGCGGCTCCTCGGGGAAAAGTTGTCCTCTTACAGGCCATGCCCCGAGAACTTTCGATATGTTAGCTTGAGGTTCCTCCATGTAACTCCTCTAGGTTTTCGAGAAGACCTCTCAAAATCTAGATGGTAGCACCAGGTGTTGCACATAGAGACCATAGCCCACAAGTAATTGTCTCACAAAGTTGTTGCCCTACTAATCGTGGTGTCAAGCCCTTACAGACGACAAACAACATGTCCCAACGAGCCACTTGATGTGGGAAAATGTGCATCCACTCTCTAACACTGTCAGGAGCATGTCTCCCTAGAAGATGTTGGGATACAACCTCATAAAGGTGTATTCATTAGCTTTTAATCCCACTTATTTGGGAATATTTTTATACTAACTAACCATTAAGGGAATTAATTGCTCTCAGCCTCTATAAATTGGGCTAGGGAATCCATTGTAAATGGATCCCCAAAACTGTTGTATTCAGAGCATTGCAAAAACGCTGCCTGAAACACCATAGATACTTGCCCAACAAGGCTTCATCAATCCTAATACAATAGCATCATGGACTGGGGCTAATTAATAACTTGAACCACATAAAATTTCTTTCTCTTTACTACATTTCTTTAAAGTTCTATTTTATTAAGTTGATAGCGAAAAAGGCACTCAACAAAGCTATTTTATGAGTAAATTAGGAATTATGAAAATTATTCTAATTTAAAAAATAGCTTCTCAAAAGTTTTTTTAGCTTCTCCAAAAAGATCTTTTGAACAGAAAAATAGTTTTTGGCGGTAAAAATACCCAATATTTTCGTAGTGTTCCACTTTTACACCCATTTTTTGGCGATGAATATACACAAACCAACTTAAAACGTCTCTCTGTCACTACCCACCCATTAACACGATTAACAATGCTTATGTGATCATTGACGTGGCTTGACATAAATGATGTGTCATTGTCACGTCAATGCCACATAATTATTTTAAATAAAAAATAAAATATATATTTTTTTATAAAATAAAATCAATCAAATCAAAAAAAAAAAATTGCTCACACTTTCTCTCATTTTCTAACCTACCAAGCATCAATGTTTCACATTTTCTCTTCTTCTCCTCCACTTTCTCACAATCCAAACAAACCAAACTCAAAACATAAAACTGATCATCATCATCATCATCATTATTTTAGCACAAATAAAACAAACCAAACTAAAATTTTAAAACTCATTATCATTATCATCTTCTCATTTTTCAAATCAAACCTTAAAAAAATTCAAACACAACAAACCTAAAAAAATTCAAACAAAACCCAAATCTCACTCATAAAAAAAAAAAAAAATCTACAATAGGTGGGCTCTTTCTAGCGTGGTTCTTTCTGCCGCGGCTCTTTCCGGTAAGGCTTGGAGAATGGGTCTAGATTGGAGAAGATTTGCAGCAAGAACAATGAAGAAGAAAGGCAAAGAAGAATTGGGCAAACTAAGAAGAAGAAGAAGAAGAAGAAGAAGAAGAAGAAGAAGAAGAAGAAGAAGAAGAAGAAGAAGGGAAGATTTAGACAAGAGAAAAAGATAAGAAGAAAAAAAAGATGGCTCGAGAAAATTTGGGCATAAGAAGAAGAAGAAGAAGAAGAAGAAGAAGAAGAAGAAGAAGAAGAAGAAGAAGAAGAAAGATGGCCCAAGAAAATCTAGGTAAGAGAAGAAAAAGAAGAAGAAGATGTGGTCTTGGGGTAGAAATTTTAGGGTTTTTTGTTTTATTTTTTGGCAGGTAACCATTTGGTATCCTGTGTTTTTGTAAAGTATCATTTTGGTATCCCGTGTTCACAATAATGCTCATTTGATACCTCGTATTTTAAAATCATACATATTTAGTTCCTTGTATTTTAAAATCGTACATATTTGGTGCCCTAATTTTAAATTTAATTAAGAAAAAATTGTCAATTTAATCAAACTGATCTCAATTATATGAGGTGCGAATTCAAATGTAATTACTTAATTACATATAACTAATGACAGTTCGTTCATATTGATAAAATTTTATTTGTCAAATCTGAGACTAGGGTAACAAATATGTATGATTTTAAAATATAGGGTGTCACATGAGCATTATTGAAAAAAGAGGGTACCAAAATGATACTTTGCAAAAATACAGCGTACCAAATGAGTAAATTCCCTATTTATTAACCCTTATTTGATATATTTTATGATTTTTTTATTTTAATTATAAAAATAATTTTTTTAATTATCAAATATTATTTTAAATTTATTTTTAATAAAAATAATTATGTGGCATTGACATGACAATGACACATCATTTATGTCAGGCCACGTCAATGCCCACATAATTATTTTTAACGGTGTTATTGGATAGGTAGTGACAAAGAGACGTTTTGAGTTGGTTTGGGTATATTCACCTTTAAAAGAAAGATTGGGTACAAAAGTAGAACACTACGAAAACATTGGATATTTTCGCCGCCAAAAACCCAACAAAAAAAATGACTTTTTGGTTTTTTACCCAAACACTTCCAAAATTATTTTTTTTAATCCTAGAAGCTAAAAAAAAAACTTAAAGAAACTTAGCCAAATGGGGCGTAATTCTCAAGTTAGACAACGACCAATGTTTATAGATTTCCCTTTTTGCTTTTCCATAACACTACGAACCAAATGTTATACCAACATTGGGGATGTCTCTGCAAAAATGTTGTATTGGTACTGTAAATCCATGGTTAGCCAAGACTGTTACATTGTGTGTTTGAAATGGTGCTTAACTCGCTAAGCAAGTCATTTGTACTTAAATGTGTAATTAAAAACTAAACCAAGGTTAGGAATTAAAAAATTTTAGTCAACGAAGTAATCATTTTTCAATAAAAGTGTATAGTTTAAACACGTGATCCCAAAAAGAGTTTACAGACTGATAAAAGACAAATAAAATACAAACTAGTCATCCTAAACGGAAAAAACAGGGTTCAACCCTAGTTCCTCCCAAGCAATCCCAGCTGTGGCGGTCGAGCAGGATGCATATGTACACACCACCCCTGAAGCTCTCCAACTCATTGCTAATCCAGCTTACTCTTGCCCTTACCTGCACCATAGAGCACCCGTGAGCCGAGGCCCAGTAAGAAAACCGCACGGAGTATAACAATAATACAAATATTCAAAGTAGTAATCAGATGTTTCAGAAATAAAAAATGCAATCATTCCAATCATATAACTTGTAAACACATTCTACAATTTACCAAAGAATTCTCATCTTAGTCATATAATAAATTTAGCGGCCCGGGAAAAAAAACCCGACCGATTGGCTCAACTGAGCGAGGTGCATACGGTGTCACTCAACTCACGGTTCATGCCAGACAAGTAGGGGCCGCAACCCCAGATGAACATTTCGTCACGACCAGCATTCTGCACACTTTTTCGATTGGCCTCACGCTCAATGCAATGGCCAAGCATTAGTCATATCGTACATTCACAGGTAATTCAAGGCTAATAAGCATACCAATTCAAAGATAATAAGAATACCAATTCAAAGCTAAAAAGCATACCAATTCAAAGCTAATAAGCCTATCAATTCAAAGCTAATAAGCATATCAATTCAAGGCTAATAGGTATACCAACCAACAACTCTATGAGCATATACTGGTTTTCTTACCTTGAGTCCCGAGCAGATAGCGTGTGGCGACCCCGAGCACGATCCTTACTCCTGAGCCTAACGGTATAACCTAGTCACAACATAACAATGTGTAATCATAAAGAACTAAACTAATTAAAAGCTTCAAGATTAATTCCTAACCTCCGGGACCTCGAATTCTACTAAACCAGGTAGTAGAATCCTTCTCGAGCCTTTAGGTTTGAGTTCCTATGCTTAAAAACCCTATATGGCCAAAATCCCCAATTTTAGCTGCGACGTCCCTCACAAGCACTGTGATTCTCTACAGAGAGTCAATTCCATTGTTTCCCTAGACGCAAGCCGCGACGCAGCCCGCCAAGCGTCGCAACGCTAAGGCGATTCAGAGAACCACCCTAGCCCCTAAGTTCATGCAGTTCGCGGCACTCCAAGAATAGCGTTGCAATGCGACCTCGCGAACCAGATTTTTCCATCATTTTCCAGCCATTTCATTCGAACCAAAACCTCCAAAAATAGTCCCAAAGTTGCCTCAAAGTCCCCAACTGAGCCTAGAACTCTTACTAACACAACATAATCAACATTTATACCCCCCAAAACCAAACCAAATCCTTACCAAAACTCAAAATCCAAGCTAAAGTTTATAACTCAACCAACTGTAACAGAATTTTGTGAAAAAAAAAATAGAGTATGATTCCTTACTTCAGTTGTGAATTTCAACCCTAATCCGCCTTTAAACCAATCCTAGCTCCAAGCTCCATAGATTTCCAAGCCTATTTCCTCCAAAAATTCAAAGAACCCAAGTCTTCAAGAGAGAGAAAAATGAGATAGAGAGAGAAAGAGAGTTGCTGAGAGAACGTGTTTTTTATTTCATCCTTAGCTTCGACAGGACTCTCTAGTAACTAAGGTAACCCAAGGCTAGGGAAAAGACCAAAATACCCCTAGCCTTTACTTTGGTTCTCTAATGCCCCCAAGGGCAATATCGTCATTTGACTCATTTTCCCGCTAAACCTCAAATTCCACTTAAGATTCCCAATTTATCCCACTAATCTTCCAAACACTAATATTTTCCTGCCAATTATGATTCGTATTCTAATATCCCTGGTAACTCAACATATTACTAAAATACCCTGAGTCGGGTATAACTCCCTGTTGTGACTTTTCTGCAAAATTGCTCACAACGATCTTCTCCTGCCACACATCTCAAAGATATCCACATAGTAATGTGGTCCCACTCACAAAGAACATATAATTTACAATTATACACTCAACAGGTCAAAATTACGAAAATTCCCTTTTTAACAAAAATAGGCGTCATATCATAATATAACTCATATAATTCACATAATCAGACATGTATAATCACAATTAACACATAGAAACCCAATTATGCCCTCTTAGCACAGTAATCAAGGCACTAAGCCTTATTAGCGAATTTGGGACGTTACAGGTACTATTGGGTTTTAGGCCTTTATAAAACCACATTTCTTATGTAATTAATTCATTATCAATAAATTAGTATAAATCATTTTGTTCAATCAAAATGCGTTGTTTAAATGTTTTATTACATGATTAATTATCATTAATACAAAGTTTATAAAATTATGAACATATGTATAGTTACAATTATAGTAACTCAGTCACAGTGGATTATAATTGTAATTATATGTTCAAAAGCATTGTGTCATAAGATTAAATCAACACACTGGTTTTTTACTGATCAGGTAATCTATGATAAGATCTACTTACACATCTAGTGTGATGCCATATCCAGGACATTGACCAAGTAGATAAGATCGGATGTATTTTGCTATATTGGATTGGACTAATATTGATTATTGACAAGATAAGTAAGTATCGTTATTATCTACTCTAATCATATCACAACGTTGACCATAGGCCAATTCAATCTTAATTCTCAGTGATTAATATTCTTTTAATTGTATTAATCATGTCTTTTGATTTGTTCGTTACCAGCTTACCCTACGGACTAGCTCATACTTACATATTGGAGATTTGTTAACATAATTGAGTGGGAGTATTTATCATAGATATGAAATCAATAGCTTCTATTTAAGAAGTGAAACGATGGTTTCCTTATTGCTTGGTTCAAGTGTTAAATGATAGAGTACTCATTTTTGTAATTAAATTTACATAAATATCATGTACAAGGAACTTAGTGGGAGTTAAGGATAAAACACCAATGAGAGGTAAAACGATAATTTGCACCCATCTCATCAATAGATCATCTGTACAAGATTGAATGACGATTATGGTTATAATAATAGATAACATATTTACATTTGGTGTAAAGCGTTCTATGAATTCAAGGGTGCAATTATGAGTCTATAGTGGAGTAACGATGAATTAATAAGGTAGTGAGATTATTTGTTATAAAGAAACTCACCGTAACTTATTGGAGCGTGAGTTCATGGATCCATGGTCTCCATGTCATCTCTTATCAAAATGAACCTAGTAGTCTTAAATAATTAACTTAATTATTAATTATTAAAATATCATATTGACTAGTTCAATGAAAATAAATAATGTTAAATTATTTATTGATATTTTGTGAGAAAATAAATAAAAGAAACTTTGAGGTTTTCATTGCAAAGTCTCAAAAAGAGAGTATTATAGCCAATTGGGACAATTTTGTTAGTATTGATAGATTGGTATTAATATTAATAAAATGAATTAAATAAATGTCAAAATTATAATTGGTTAATTTTGACAAGTAATAGGCCTCTTTGTCATCATGTGAGGTAGATCTTTGTCGTTCGAATCTCCAATTCCTCGCTTCGACCTAGTGGTGGAGAGGGAGATTGTTGTCGACCCTAACACCTTTTTTGAGGCCGAGCACATCATGTCCCGAATAACATCTCAAGGGAAAGTGAACAAAATACTTTTGAGCCATGGGATCGAGATGGGAATTAATGGCCTCCTTGCACGACCTTTGTTGGAAGGAGAGCGGAGCTGCGCCCCCTTTCAAGATGACTTTGGGGCTTGGAGTGATGAGCACTTGAAGGCAGGTGCTTTCCTCCCATTAGACCAGTACTACGTGGATTTTTTGAACTACGTCAAACTGGCTCCATTCTAGCTCCCCCCAAAGTCGTATCGACTTTTGACGGGGTTAAAATATCTATTTTTGAGGCACGAGTGGGAGGTCCCCACCCTGGCAGACATTATTTACTTCTTCTGCCTCAAGGCCATTCCTACTCAAAAGGGGTGAGGTGATGACTTTTACTACCTCACTCGCTTCCCCAACTCGGCTTCCGTTATTGACCTCCCCAGCCACACAAATGACTATAAATAATAGTTCTATATGTCAAATGGGTTCAAGAATCACAATCACCAATACTTCAACCACCCTCGTAAGTCTCCCAACTTTTTGAATTCTGTACACGAACTCTCTTATCATTTTCATTTTTATTTGTTTAATCCTTCTAAATGAGTTTGTTCATTGTGCAGCTATATTCAAGAGGACAGAATGGTCTGAGACCCTTGGGGGTCAATACGAGATGTTGTCCCGTCTTCCTTCGAAGGAGAAGGACATCTGACTGGTAGTGAATGAAGCTACCATGGTGGCCTGCAACCTGATTTGCAAAGGCCAGATGCTGGCTATCAGGATCCGAGGTCTGCCTCTCATTCTTCCCGAGCTTCCTTATCCTCAAGAAGTCTTTCTTGTCATTGAAGACACCAAGGAGGAAGAGGATGTGGCACCGCTGATGCACAAGAGGAGAGTTTCTGAAGATGATTTGGGTCCTGATCTAGGGCGAGCTGAGTCCGGGGCAGCAGCCGATACTTCCGGCCAAGTTAACCCATATAGAGAACTAGATCGAGTTGCTGCCAGTTTTAGGCTAGTTCGCTTCAACCCCCATCAGCTGGTTAGTCGCCATCCTACTGACTCGGACCTGAACATAACACTCCTTCGGCGTGTGTATCATCTGGTGATACGCTATGACCATAGCTACCCCAGATGCACCATTGTGGTTGACAACACCCTCCACTTTAGGTCTTCCATTTTTTAGGAATATGGGAAAAATCGTAGGACATGTCCTTCCTTATGTCAGGGTGTATTCTCCCTCAACTTTAGGCAGTCTATAGATGAGTCTAACTCAGAGAAAGAGCCTGAACCCCTTAGATCCAGGAAGTAATAATTCTAGACTCTCCCCCACCTCCGGCAGTCTAGGAGTTAGAGGTTATACCTAGTCCGGTTCATTACCCCGAGCTGATCTTAGGAAACTCCTCCCCTAGCTTGGAGGGTAGGGTTCATGCTTTATTCTTGTCTTTGCATTACGTTAACTAACTATCCCTTGTGTCTGAATCTTCTGCTCGTTCCTTTTCAGGTGAAGAGATGGACTTGCCAGACACCTCGGGTCTAAGGAGTGCCTTCAAGGCTGGTGGGGCCAGAGCTGGGCCCGTGGTAAAAAGGCACAGGGTGCAAAAGAAACATGCTTCCAAGACTGGAACTTCCACCATGTCTCCTGTCAAAGAGAAAGGTGCCAGCTCCACCTGGAAGTAGCAACAGCAGACTCAACCTCCACCCCCAATAAAAATAGTCACAGTTCTCAAGGCACCTCCTCCTCTCCCTCGACATGTACCTCCTTTGGCTCCTCAAGTGATCCAAGGCGAAGCTCCCTCCGCTCAGCTCCCAACTGTTCAGATCGAGGTAAAGCCACTCGAGCTAGTAAGGATCCCCAAAGCGTTTTGGGGAACTGTATACGAGATGGTGAGCCATATGGTGGGCCATGCGTATAGAGCCAATGTCAAGGATCTGAGGGTCATGGAGGAGCGTACTCCTGAAGACTTTCTCGAGTCCGCTATGGGAATGAACCTCACTGTGGGCCCCTTTCATTCTTCTATCATTTCTTTTTCTTTTCTTCTCTCTATTTTTTTTACTAACATTGACTTGCCTTTTCCTTTTGCATTCTATCCTGGCTCAACTCTGTGGAATTGCTTGGATTCGAGCTAGGAGTGATGAGCTCCAAGCCACCCAGGTCGCTTCCCAAGAGAGCGAGCGGTCTGCAAAGTTTGCCCTAACTCCTTCCCAGGAAGGCAAGTCGATTGCTAAGAATCAGATCGTGGAAGTGAGTCATCGACTGGACCAGTTGCATGCTGAGAATGAAGACCTAAAAAAGAAGCTTTGCAAGGTCGAGGCCAAAGCCAAGGAGGAGGCCAAGATGGCAAGGTTGGAGCTTGCGGAGTCGTCAAACTCATTGGAGGAGTTGCTTTACCGGTGCTGGGATTTCAACTAGGACGGGAATTTCCCTTTCATACAGCTATGGTTTTGGGAACCTTTTCTTGCCAAATTCAAGATTCGAATCTCACAAGAACCCTCTGAGATTGTAACGTCTTGAATTTGCTAATAAGGCTTAGTGCCTTAATTAGCATGCTAGGAGGGAAATAATTGATTTTAAAATGTTATTATGTGGATTAAATGATTATGTGAGTATAGACATGTTTAGGTAAATTAAATATGCATGTGGGCCCATATTGGTTAAAATGGGCATAATTGTAATTTTGGCCCATTGAGGGCATAAATGTGAATTATATGCGTGTTATGCTTGATACCACAAATTTTGGTGATATAATTGTGATGTGTGATCCGAGACGGTCCTAGCGAGCGGAATAGCGAAATAGTCACAACGAGGTCAAATACCTGGCTTGGGGTGAGCCTAGGGGTATTTTGGGAACATAGTTTGTGTTCAGGATTTATCGGGTAACAGGTAACGGGTAGCGATTTAGCAATCATTTGATTATATCAGCGATTAAATGGGGAATTATAGGAACACTAGAGGAATTAGTGGGATGTGGTAAATGACGGGATTGCCCTTAGTGACATTAGAGGACTAAGAATATACTTAGGGGCATTTTGGGTATTCTACATTTGAGGATAGACTTAAGCTAACCTATACTCTAGAACTGACCAGAAAACAGAGGAAAGACACAACATATTCTCTCAGCTCTCTCTCTCCCTCATGGTTCTCTCTCTCTCTCAAAGGGCTAACAAAGTTTTGTTGCTAGAAGTAGTTGAGATTTAGCTCAGGGCTCGATCATCAATTGAAGTTTTACTGCTCAGGCTCAGGATTATGGATCGTGCTCAAGATTGCTTTGGGTTGTCAACTCGGGACACAAGGTAAGAGAAATGTTTGTGCCCATAGAGCTATGTGGTGTGTAGATCTGTATGTATTGTTTATAGCTATTATGTCATACGTGTGATTGTGACCGATTAGCAAGAGTCAGAAGCGACAAGAGCCGGGAGCGGCAAGAGCCGAGAGCGAAAAAGGGCCGAGTTCGACGTGAAGCTGTTGAAAGCAAGCCGCCAGGGCGAGACCCTCTAAGGGTGTTGTACACACCCGATTGGTAGACTGTGGACTTGGTGCCTGATAACGCACCTCGATCAGTGGGGGTCGCGTACTGTTGTGCTACCATATTGTTGTGTCGTTATTTTTTGTGCTATTGTGTTGTTGTGTATTCCAATAGAAAATTGTAAATTGTTTGTTATCTTTGATTAAGTATTTATTTGTTGAAATAAATTATTCTATGTTGTGCTTTGAAGTTTTCTTGCTGGGCCTCTGCTCATGGGTGCTCTGTGGTGCAGGTAAGGGCAAGGAAAATGTCGATCAACCATGAGTTGGAAGGCATGGAGCGGTGCGTACATGTTCGGCTTACCTGGCTGCCATGGCCAGGGTCATTTTGAGGAATATGTTGTAAAAGTTTGTTTTGTTGCCTAGGTCGACTGTATTCACCCTTTTGAGTTGTAAATGTGATTCTAAACAGTATTTTGGGATCCCAATGTAACACTTTTATAAATTAAATGAATGTCCAACACTTTTATACTAAAATCTTATTTAAATGAGTCTTCATTTTAATTAACCACACTTTTTGGTCTAATACCTCGATTAGCAAGCTAATGACACATTTTAAAATCACATGGTAATGGCTCTAGAGTATTAGGGCGTTACAACTTGGTATCAGAGCATGCCAAGGTTTATGGTTCATGGAGATTGAACGAACATGTACGCTCATCTGCCTTATCTGCTTGTTGATATAGGGAGTATGGCATTATACATTTGTGTTTTTGGTATGCTTTTTGTATGTGGCTATTATGTTGCTTGGCGCTGCTCGGGGAGTGGTTTTGGATGGGATCACCATATCTAATGGATTGAGTTATTGGCTGAAGGCAGATTTAGAATTTATGCATCTAATTCCGTCAAGTGGAGCAGTCATTGTTAATACCGGAGTTACGAATAGTATTCGGGGCCAGAATCCTCCATCTGCCCCCTGGGATTGGCAACAGGTGTTCGCTGACATGCATGCTAGACTAGAAAAGCAAACGGAAGAGATTAGGTGGTTGAGATAGCGGGTTCCATCAGGAAACGTCGCTCTGTGTGTTTCGATGACAATGGCATCAGTTTTGGTTCAACCTGAAGGTGGAAATAGGTGGGAACTGTTGTATGAAAGATTCCAGAGGCATTATCCGCCAGTTTTCAAAGAGGACTTAGATCCGTTCAGAGCTGAACAGTGGATGATCATGGTTAGCTCCATCCTCGATTATATAGGAGCAAAAGGTAATGATAGAGTGGCTTGTGCCACGTATATGCTGCGGGAGGATGCCCAAACGTGGTGGGGGGCGGTATCCCAGATCCGTGATGTTGTTATGATGGGTTGGGAGGAATTCAAACAATTGTTCAACAAGAGGTACTGCTGTGACGCAGTTCGAATTGTGAAGACCAATGAGTTTATGAATATGGTCCAAGGCAGTAAGACAGTGACAAAGTATGTCAACAAATTTGATGGGTTAGCCAAGTTTGCTTTTGATTTGGTACCGACTGATGTAGCCCAGAAGGAACGATTCATTCAAGTGCTGAACCCTAGGGTGGCCCATAGAGTTAGGGTCGCTCCAGTCCACGAGATTTTCACCTACATCCAGGCAGTAGGGAGGGCCCTTGCTATAGAGGACGCAGGAGGTGAGATATGGAGCAAGGGTGCCCTAGGGCAGGAAACTCAAGCAATGATACTCCCATTAACGGGATCAGGTAGGGGCGGCGGCCCTATTAATCAGAAAATAAAGACCCCTGATAGTTCTACCACTTTTGGTTCTGACAGGAGGGGTCATAGTATTCAGGGAAGCCGCCAGAGCGGCAACGAGGTCTGGAGGAGTTATCCAGTGTGTGTCAGGTGCAGGAGACACCATCTGAGAATATGCTGAGCAAAGGCATGTTTTCTATGTGGACTAGTTGGGCACATCATGAATCATTTTCCGGAATCAAAGACAAAAGAATCAAGAAGTACATATAGCTCGACCTCAGCTCAAGAGTCCGCCTGGAGGCAGCCAGAGCTCGAGGGTGTCCCCTCAAAAATGACAGGTTGGCCTTCTACTTCTCGTTCCTTTATATTTTACTGATAGAATTTGGTGCTCCGTACATCTTAGAAGAATATAGACATAAGATACTTACCAGATGAATATTACACTATGGGGCTTGAGATTTTGTGTTTACTAGGAAAGTTGGTAATTTCCAAGGAATGGGAGAGAGTATTACGAGTAGAAGATTAGCTGTAAGAATTGGTTGGGATTGTTATATGATGACCTTGGTATGGTCCTAAGTATGGATTAGTTTGCCAACAAGGGACAACCATGGACTGTGAGAGAGAGTGGTGACTTCCGAGTGTAAGAGGAGAGGGCTCGACTGCGATTACGGGATGCCTAGATGTAGTGGTAGTGTTAGGAAAATGTAATTTGCCTCAATGGAAATTGGCAAGAAAAATACAACTCTAGACAAAATATTACAAATAAATAATTATTGATTAAAAAGTGTTACAACTCTATGACAAAAATTACATGTAAATATAGAGAAAGAGGTAGAAGACGATAGAAGTAGAAAATACAACTCTAAGACAAAAAGATACAAATAAACTAGAAGTAGTAGAATGAAAGATATAGATGAGATTACAACTCTAAAACAAAAGATACATATAAAAGAGTAAATAGAGAATAATAGAAGAAATAAAAAGCAATAGAATAAAAGAATAAGAACAAGAACAATGAACAAAGAACTCTCACTCACACAACCAAAGTGAAGAGTGTTGGGGATCACCAACTTGAACAAGGTTTAAAACCTTTGTCCAAAAGCTTATTTCCCCTAACTTAAGCACTAAGGGATCTCTCACAGATTTTGGAAATACTTTCTAGAATAATCAAGCCTCTAGGTGTTTTCTAGCCAAGTGCTCTAATGGATAGAAAAGTTGTGTCTTTCAAGTGAGGAATAGGCTCTTATTTATAGAGTTTTGAGACACCCCTTTGAATTTCAAATTTCACCAACCCCCATGGCTGTTACCAATGATTAATTGGATGTTTATGGAATTAAAATAGAGATTTGGGAGTTACTTGGCTGTTGGAAACGTTCAAAATTGGAGAAAACCGAAGTTTGGAAAAAGTTGTCAGTCGCTCTGGCCGCGGCCTAAAAAACACTGGCCGCCACTACAAGAATTTTGAATAAATATTACGTTAAGATATAGCATATTTTTTAAAGTGTTATTAATGATTTAGGTCTAAAATATTCATGGAGAAATTTAGCGCCAAGTGAATTAGTAATGGTGCCTTCACTTTTCATTTTTTTTATTATTTTACACAACACTCTCATTCTGAATATGGGTTCTCTCTAAATGTCTAAATCCCTTCATTCTCACCATTCATTTCATCGATTCTCTCTAGCCTCCATGAGAGAGTGCTCAAACCACACGGCGTCGTTCTCCTCCACCGGCGGTCAGATCGGTCTACTCCAACATCACGAACTCGCTCTCCACCCCATCAGCTCGACTTAGCAAACATCAAAGGTACTCTTTCTTGTCCTGACCTCACTCTGGTAATGGTTCCTACCCTTCAGTAAATGAGAGAGAGCCCTAAGCCGCTGCCCTCTCCTCCTCTCACTCCTATTCGTTATTCTTCTTTTTCTTGGAAGAATAGATGACGGCGCCTGGCGGAGGCAGAGGCAAAGGTGAGGTCATGGGTTCGATGATGCGTGGGTCTTCTTCTCCTCAGTACACGACGGAGGCGAGATCTTGTATGTTTCCTCTCGAATTATTTTTGTTGTTGTTGGTTGGTTCATGGTAGTCGAAGCCTTAGAATGGGGTATTTTAATTACTGTGTGTTTAATAATCTTATAGGTTTTCTTCATAGTATATGTTTTGTCTTTCATTTTAGTTATTATATGTGGATTTTTGAATATTAGTATGAGTTTAATGAAGTTTGAATCTGGGTGTTGTTCTTCTTTCCTAGTCACTCATTCCATTGTCATCTTTCTGGCCTCCCTCCCCCGTTCCAAAACCTCACCATTCATCTCTCAATATTGCTCCATCAATTTTGATTTCTGCAATTTTTTGTCTCATGTGTATATATAACTATAATATTGTGATTATTTGTGGGAATTTTTTTTTAAATTAGGGATTGAATATACTGTACTATGTTCGAAGCAAGAAAGAAAGTTTGTGAATCATTATTTACAGTTAGCATCATTTTTTTATTGGTTTATTGGAGCATAAAATGAAGGTATGAGTTCTCAAATCGATAGTATATTTTTAAATTTTACTTGTACGTTCAGGCTCGCGATGGACTCGTGAGGTTAGCAGAATTCTTGTGATGATTTTTTGTTCTTAATCTGATTGTGGTAATAATTTTTTTTTTCAAGTTCTCTCCCTCTTAATGTAATCTGTCATGTACATATATGTTTACTCTATCTTTATTTGCCAAAAGTGATGCAGTGAGGTTTAAAGTTGTGGTGTTTATTGTAATCATCTTGAAAATTAAATTGGCAAGTAGTTTATTAAGTGTTTGTATTGTTTGTTTCCATTTCATAAGATTCCATCCATAAATGTATATAAGTTATATTTTTGAGTATTGGACAGTCCATAATTTTTTCTATAACTTGCTTTGTTTCTGGGTGTTTCATTCATTTGCCTTGAAACTGTTTTATTAATTTACTACAAGAAATTTTTTGGGTGATATTTCTACTAAAGACCATAAGAATGCCCAATCGTAGTGTGAACAGAATTGAAATGTCCTTGAAGTAACCATAAGTATGGCATGATTTAGATTTTCAATTCTTTTTATCTTAATAGCTCAACCCTTTTGACACTTGCCTGCCTCCTTTATTGAGCGAATTTTCAATTACTTCAGGTGACTATTATGGTTCTAGACCAAGAACTTGATTTCTCTAATGTGTTTTCTGTTTGAATCTTGTAGTTGATCCCTATGGCTTCAATCTTATAGCCCTGTCTCTTCATTGAAGTTATTTCTGTCTTTGCTTACTTTCAAAGAAGTAGAAATAACGACACCAACTGTGCCAGTTTCTTCTTTCCTTTTCTTTCTTTTAATTTATTATTATTATTTTATTTATTAAAATAATTTTTATATGGATTTTCCATTATTTATGTGGATTAATGATATAGTTGGTGACCTCCTTACGTTTTAGCCAACCTGTGAAATCTTGAGTGATACCAAGTAATTAACTGGAATTTGATTGACTCTTGAAGTAATATACGTGAAACCTTGAGTCAACCTGTTCAATGAAACTTACATTGTCAAAGAGCATTTGTGATATTGACCCTTCTTTTTAAGACATAAAAATTGATTCTTTCTATTTGTGCAATAAAGTTTTGATGCCTGATTAAAACTTATTGTACTGATCTCTGAAATAAGAACAGTATAAACTCTTTACTGTACTGATCTTTGATTTAATATTAAAATATTTTTTTTGATTTGATTTCCATCTTTTCTTGATGCTTTTCTGAACATCAAAAGCTTCTTTTAATTTTGGTTTATGGGTGGATTTTTTATTTTTATTTTATTTTGGTATTTAGAGAGATGAATGTGATCTTCACAAGGTTTGCGAAATTAAAGCCTTGAAGAAGTCAGGGGTGGAAAAAGCTTGGAAGATTCTTGAAAATGTGGCCAAATAGATCCAACCCATTATGTGTAACCACAAATGGCGTGTCAAGCTTCTTTTTGAGGTCTGGTATATTGTTGTCTTTTTCTCTAGGAAGTTTTTTTGGAGCTTATTTTGGTAAAAAGTCGCATTTTTGTTATACCAATTTGCTTTTACTGTGTTTTATATACAAGTATGAACAACAACCCAAAAAATCTGTCTCATCTGGGTCTGAATGTAGGAGGAGGTCTTCAAGAAAAGATAAGGCTTAGAAGGGCCGAATAGAGACTGGGATTTCTTCCCTTTGGATCAAACTCTTGATACCACGTTTCATGAGCTTTGCTACAATGTTCATGGCCCTCATAATGCCAACTTCTACAAGCTTTGGGATGAACTTAGAATGGTATATATTTGTATACACACATATATATAGCTCTCATTATCTTTAGTAATGTTACTGTGATTGTTAAATTTGATCGTTGCATTTGTTACCTTTTCATTTTTTTGGGTGGTGGTTTATTCTTGTCCTATGTGCCTTTTCTTTTAATTTTTTTATGGAATATACGTGTACAAGTAATCTTAGCATTTTCTTTTTTATAAGTTGATGCAATGTCTTGAGATTATTCCTTTTAAGGTTGAAGACTTCAGCTGTAGTTGTCTGAGTTATGATTGATGTTTACAATAGTGATTGTATATAATTGCTGCGTTGAATTGTTATATTTCTAAATATAACATGTTCAGTTACGTTTTAATTGTAGGCATAAGGTTTCTTGTTCTACTGATTTTCTTTATTGATTAAGATAATATATAATGTATTTTCTTAGCTATGCATATACATGAACTGTTCTAATAGGTGATAATAAATAAAGTAATCTACATTTGTTTTGATGAGTTTTTGCTGCTAAACCATCTAAGGGCTTCTCTTTTCTTCACTCCATCCCACTCTTGTTAAATTTGATTGTTGGCCTGTTTAATCAAAGAGGTGTTCTCTGCATTTTCTTTTCTACTTGGCTATTATTAGTATTCATTGAAAGGCTTAGATGGGATAAAATTGGTCTCAAGAGTCAAGACAGTCCATGGTGGTAAAGCAACTGTATATGAACCTATCATTTTTAATATCTATGTTAGTTCTCTGTTTCTCCCTTTTATGGAATTATTGTTTGTTTGGGATTGATCAAGCAAAGATTACAACTTGATGATGTAAAATATATTTTGTATTGGGTTTATGAAAGCTGATAGTTTCATAGCTTTTGATAATGTAGCTTTGGTTAGTTTCATAGCCTTTTATTTTGTATTTGATTACCCTCTGATAAAAGATAAGTTTATTTATTTATTTTAGTTTCCCCTCTTTTGTTAGGAATTTTCCATTTTGTGAACTTTGAATAATCTTTTTCCTATTTGTAATACTAATGTATTTGGAGCTATTACAGTTTTGGTTTCGTTTGGTGCTTGTAGTTAATTCTTAAAATAAATTAGCTATTAATGGTTCTGTTTTGAATCTGAATTATGTGAGAGATAATAGTATTGATGTTGTTTTCTCTGTTCTTTTGACATTTTTTTATTATCAATTTTATTATGTAAATTGGTGAACAAATATAATTGATTCTCTTGAACAATCAAAAATGTATTTATAATCTATTTGTGTGTATTTATGTTATTAGTTATGTTCTGTTAGTGTTCATCTATGTTTTGCTATATTTTTATGTCAAATTTTTCTCTGTTTTTGACAGAATTTTACAAGATGGTCTGTGAGGCAGATGAAACTGATCTAAATATACACGTATTGGCTGTCATGCTACCACATTATGATGGCTTGAGCTTGTAAAGAATGCTGCTTAACAGTTCATCAGGTTATACTTATGTTATTATTAGAGATTGTAAAGAAATAAGAGTTTGTTTATAGCATTGGATTTGACATGTATCTTAGGATTTTAGTTGTTTTAGTTAGTAAACCTCACACGTATTCTTTCAGTGTGTAAATATATGTAGGGAGGGTTTCATTTGGTGCAGTTTGCATACATATTCAATTATATTGAATTTGATCAGCCAGATCTTACATTAACCTTACTGAAAGTTTTATAATTGGTGGCCTTGAGTAGTGTTGGTTTCTTTAACTTTTATTGTGCTTGAATGCATTTTTAGTTGAAATCAGAAGTAATTAACTAGCCATTGATTCTCATGGTATTCTAAAGTAGCATCTTTCTAATTATAATGTAATGTTATGATCTGAGTCTTTTCTAGTTTCATGGAGAATACTATCATTTATTATTCATTTATAGAATGCTTTTGACAATAAATTTATTGATGTGGAAGAAATTGCTTACTTTTGGGTGCATAATATAAATTACAAATGACTTAGACACTTAGCTATGCTTATTTCTTTCTGTTTTGCAGGTGCACCAGTGGCTGTGAAGTTTGATGGTGGCAGGGCTTGGAAAGGCGAGGTGTAGGCTCGATGGTACGTATCTCTTCTAAATCTCTCTCTCTCTCTCTCTCTCTCTCTCTCTCTCTCTATCTCTCTCTTGTCTTCTGATTTTGTTTTCCCTCATAGGAGCGACAGACTTTTCTAGTTTAATTAATGGCGGTCCCCTATTTTTTAGATTGAGACATTTAAATGATGAGTATTTCCTTCTGTTACGGTGTATTAAGTATTTCCATCTGTTTTCTGTTAATTTTGTTTGCTTGTAGGGTTTGCTTTTGTTTACAGCTTGCCTGCAGCTACATTTTGATCTTTGTTTTAGGCTCTTGTTAGTGGTATTTTTTATGCTCTGCAACTAGTTTTGTTTTATGTTTTTATGCTCTACATTTTTTATGCTTTTTATGCTCTTCAAAAATTAGAGTAAGCTAATCTCAACAATACGGCTGTCTTCACCTATCTATGTCCTCACTGTAAAGTTGTCCCAAAGCTTCCCTTATCCATTCTGTGGAAAAGTACTTTAATTTTCATATATAAGGCAATCCGTGTATGCGAGTATGTGATTTAGTAAAAGCAATGAACAGGCAAAGAACAAATGGAGAGATTGGATTTCTAGTAGAAACAATGGATTACTGTCACATATATATATATATTATGTTGTTAGCTGCTGAAGTTAAACTTTTATTGCATCATAGGCTTATCAGTATTAGCAAAAAGAAACTTTTTGCCCAGGATAATCGTTTACTAGCTCAGTTCACTATGTAATTGTTTAGTGTTCTGCTCTGTTTTTCCCTGTATTGGTTTTTCTTTTAGCTTGCTGTGAGTTGTTTTTTGAGGCTTTTTGTTAGCCGTTGGTTGTTTGAGTTGGTTTAGTGTGTATCTTTGCTTGTTTGATTAATGAAGTTCATCCTTTCTTCTTGATAAAAAAAAAAAAGCATTGTAGTATCTGCGTTTTTTCATGTGGGTGGGCAGGATATGTTTTTATCAAGGTAAATGATTCATTTTTATCACATGGCATCTAATGTGAACATATTGCTTTCAGGGGAATCAGCAACGAAGAGAAAGTACATCTGAGGCAAAAACTGGTATCCCATTTAAGAGAAGAAAACTATCAGGTGTTTGTTGCCCTTACTTCTTTTTTTTACAAATGGAACATGGTCTCTTTCTCTCTCTCTAAATATATGTATATAAATATATCTATCTCATCATATATCGTTCAAGATTCATCATCCTAGCCCTAGTCCTAACTCTTCATATGAGATTTTCTTTTATATATTTATTTTAGAGGTGACATTACTTTAGTGAAAGAATCCACTTTTACTATGCTCTTTATATGTCTGATACAGACAACTCTCATGTTGGCTATGCTCATCTCAAAAATTGCTCGAATTGATTATCCAGTAGAATGGTGAGTTTTTTTTCCCTTCTAGGTCTGTTATTGGTTTTCTTCTTGTAACTGTGATGTTTGTTGAAACTATGCTGTTTCAATAAAAATGCCTGCTTTCATAAACACTAAGATATATAATTTTATGATATGTATATGTGGTTTTCTCTCCTATTCCCATTTAATAGGGTAGACTGGTTGGGTCACACAATGTCGCGTAGAGTTTGCAGCTTTCTGTATAAGAAAATTTAATTGACTTCTCTGCAATTTCGTTCTGAGTTTGTGATGCCCAATATTTGTTAGGAGTTTTATGGTTAATTGAATGGACATGATTTGTCTAAGAATTTTGAGCTGATGAGAAATCACTACAACAATTTTGACTATATGTAACAGTAAAAAAATTACATAAATGAAGAAGCACTACAACAATATTGGGTTATGCTTTGTGATCCGTATTTATTTTGCAGATGATTCTCATAGCACTGCCGATTGTTGATCTGCTCTTGGGATTTTTTATCAGTATTTATATGCGTTTTGTGGTTCTATGCAACCACTTTTGTGCATTGTGTTGGTAACTAATGGTAGTTTATAACAATTGAGGATTTTGTGGGTATTATATGATTTAGTTTTATCTGGGTTAGAATTGTTAAGGGTTTCATGTTAGCTTGTGTTTTGAACTCTCTTGAGTGAAGAACCAATCCAACTTTGCATATTTCTTGGAATTTAAGTGAAGAATATATCTGGGTTTTCTGTTTTTTTCACGCCTCTACTGTTTGGATTGGGAACATCAATGGGCAGCATCTTTTATAAGGATTTTATTCATTTTTGGTGGAGTCTCTTTTACTGTCAGTCAAACTAATTCCATTTGAGAAAGCTGACGACGTTGGTCTTATTTTATTTATTTTTTTTTGTAAAACTTTTAAGGGTAGGATTTGAGTTTGTTTCTCTTAATCTCTATCCTGCTTTTGTTCGAATTGAATAATTTCTTTTCTAATCCCATATATTTTTTCTTGTTTCCTGTAGTCTTTTCTGTGTAGTGAGTCCAGGGTTAAAGAATGTCCGGGCCTTTGCCTTTGCATCGTGGCATATCTTCTGGGACACGAGGCTCTGGAGGGAGGAATGATTTCAGCAACTCTTAAATGAAAGATAAAACAGAAAAGGATGATTTGGATAGAAGAGGTTCATCTGATCAGAGTGCCTTTGGGATGAATGTGAGTGTAATTATCATCCTCCTTTCTTTCCTACATAAACCTATCCTCATAAATTTAAATTAATGGTATTAGTAAATTAATCTTGATACAGTTGTTGGTTTAATGGTATTGGTTTGCCACTATTGCTTTGATAAAGCCTTTGACAAGTTCTATGACATGTACAATGCAACTTGGTATGATATGGATATGTTTAGAGCTGTTATTATCTTCATAATTGATCAACATTTTCACTTCATAATTGACATAAATCCAAATTGTATTACAGGAAAGGTTATGGGTTGTAGATATTGATACAATGTGGATTATATATATACATATATGTTATGTAATGTTGTTTATTTAGGTTGTAATTTTTACTTTGAATTAGATATATTAATATGATTTAAGCATTATTCTGATGAGATTTTAGTCGAAATTGTTTATGCTATCTTTTGTTACTCCATTGTTTATCCTAATTCCTATAAATATTTATATTTTTGTACAAATATGGCAATCTTTGTTTCTTCCATTATCTTTGGCAAAATAAAAATATCTCTTAAATGATGAAATCTCTTATTATCTGAGCATGTAATCTTTAGCAAGAGCTTCTCTTTACCATGAAATCATCTGATCAAGAATATAATGCACTTTAATGGCTTGAATTCAAACTTTCTTGACTATGTAGTTGTAACGACCCAAATTTGCTAATAAGGCTCAAGGGCCTTGATTAGCGTGCCTGGAGGGCATAATGGGAAGTATGCGTGAATTTAATGATTAAGACGCATGATTATGATTTTAAGCATGTCATATGACTATTTGGGTATTTGAGATGCATGATTATGTGTATTATGGTATGTGATAATTCTAGCCCGTTGAGGGCATACGTGTGATAATTATGTGATGTGATTTGTACCACGTGGGTGTGGTGATATTAATGCAATGCACGTGCCGAGACGGTCCTAGAGAGCTAGTTAACTCAAAAGTCACAACGGGATTTTATACTCGGCTCGGGAGGAGCCTAGGGGTATTTTGGGGATTTTGTAATTTAGTTCTCGTGAGATATTGGTAACCGGTGGTTTGGTAACTTGTGTAGCTATTAGTAACCATAGAGAGTAACAAGATTGGTTAAAGGAAGTGGTAGAATTGCAAAGCTGGTGAAAAGACAAGTATGGCCTTGAGGTTTAGTTAGGAAGGGGTATTAGTGGAAGGGTAGAACAGTCATTTGGTAGGATAAATGATCATTAGCTGAAGGGAAAATATGATATACGTATAACACTTGGAGAAATGGGTTTATGCTGAAATTGGGGACCTAGAGGAAGAGCAAACCTAAGAAGAAGAAAGGGAGAAACTGAATCTAGCTTTTGGAAGAAGAATTTAAGGGGATTGAAGTTGTCAAGCAAGCTTAGATCAAGGATATTCAGAGGTAAGATCTTGATTATGATATATCCAAGTTTTAAGTCTGAAATTTTAGATAATGAATGTGATTTGAGGCAAGTTGGTGGTTGGTTTTATGTAATTTCAAAGTTGGAAAATCAAGGGGGAAGGAGGTTTAGAGCTGGAGGTTGGACTCATCATTCAAGGTAAGGTCTCTGTGTGTTTATTAGGCTTGTTTCTGTTAAGGTATGGGGAGTTTGGAGTGTGGTTTGTGTTTGAGTTCAAGCTGTTCTTAATTTTCTGGTTTGAGTTGCTAAGTGTGAAATTCAAGAGTGAATTTTAGGTTTGAAGGTGTGAGTGAGCTTGGGCATGATGTTTTGGGGTTGTTGTGAGGTTTATTAAGGGTTTAGAGTTGGTTTTGGGACTTAGGATGGAGTTTGGGGTGATTTGGAGAGGTTGGAGCTCGGGAAAATGCGAAGGAAAAACCCAGAATTCTGGGCTGCGAAGGCGTGCCGCGGCACGGGTTTTGTGTGCCACGGCTTGGAGTCTTTGACTGTTGGGTGCCGCGGCACAAGGAAGTGGTGCCGCGGCACAAGGCTAATTTCAGAGTGCCACTTTTGGCAATTTTTGGGCCTTTTCTCCGGGGGTTCGGGGGATGGCGCCGGGGTATTGTTTTAAGGTCTTGGGGATTCCGAGAGTGTGGGATTGGTTCCGGGAAGTAGTTTTGGCTTGGTTAGTGATAAAGGATGTTTCGTTTGTGTTGTGACTAGGTCTTTGGTGAGGCTCGGGAAAGAGGACCGTGCTCGTGGCTTTGGGGCATCGGAAGCTCGGGATACAGGTAAGAAAGCTGCACCTGAGTATGTGGTTAGGTTGGGACTAAGTGCTCCCTATGTTTGTATGCATTATTATGTGAATGTGATTAACCATGTGGTCACGATGGGACTAAGAGTTCCCAATATTTGTATATCTTGTCATGAGATGGTGTTATTACGCCATGGGACATGCGATTACCGACCTAAGGGTGTCGGAATCATTATTTGCGCACTGGGGCGCGGCTCAGCCACTGGGAGCTGAGGCAGCTTATTTATCACTGAACTCGGTTAAGCTGGCCGGAGTCAGTGAGTATTACATTGGGGGCGGCCCTATTGAGCCGAAGACAGTGTGTTAAATAGAGGGTGCGACTAAGGGCGCCAACCCTGAATGTTATTCGATGGATATGACAATCTATTAGTTATGAACGTGAATATTGTGCTATGAATATAGTTGGTTGACTGTCTGGATGACAATTGTTATCACTATGTGGATAGGTGCTATGAACTGATGAATTTCTAATAATGCACTGTGGAATATTTGATTATTGATGTTAATCTTGCTATGTTATTATGCTTTCTTGCTGGGCCCTGGCTCACGGGTGCTACGTGGTGCAGGTAAAGGCAAGGGTAGGCTGAATCAACCATGAGTTGGAGAGCTCTGGGGGCGAGGTGTACATTGTCAGCTGCTCGGCCGCCACGGTCGACAAATTGTGCAGGACGGAAACCTAAAATGTATATTTTGCCATTAGAGTGGCTTGAACTATTTGTAACTTTTAGAATTTGTTGTAACTAAGACATCTAAACCCTGTTTCGAGTCTCCATGTACTAAATCGTCATTTTTAATGAAAATAGCCTGTTTGTAACCAAAATCTTTTTATTCCTACTCTGATAGCGGTATAGAGCTTACACTTTGTCTGAATGACTTGATTAGCAAGTCTTGCACTATTTTAAACACACAGTGTAACAGTATTGGTTATCCAGGGCGTTACAATTTGGTATCAGAGCCGTCTGGGTTTATGGGTTCCTGAAGATTAGCTGGACATGTACACTCGCCGCTAAAGACAAGCTCGACTCATGGGTTCGTAGTGGAATGCATGAAATTGTATGTTTAAGTGCTTGAATAAAATATGAGTGTATTAATTGGTATGATTAATAGGGAGCATGAGATACTGATAGGGCCTGGCCCTTGACTGCTGTGTGATGAAATTAAGGCATGCTAATTAGCATTGCCCTTGCATGTGGATGAGTACATGAATGATGATATATGGATTGTGGGTTATTATATGTTTAAATTGAACGTATATGTTATACCTGTTTATTGGCATGGAGGGCATAATAGGTATGAATGCATTTGGTGATAAAGAAATTTGATAATTTATGTATAATATGGGTGCTTGATATGCTTTATGTGTGTTTGATTGTTATGATTATTTGGATCTGCCCTTGAGATGGTTTTGGGTATAAACGTCAGGACTAAGAAGTTTAGTCGGTGAAGACAGATTAATTCAGAGTGTATGTATTGAGAATGGTCAATCGGATTCAGTTTTGGTTTTGGTAAGGATAGAAGATGACAGCTGGGGGTTGGAATCCTCCACCTGCCTTTGAGATTCGCGGTGGATGTTTGCTGATGTATGAGTCAGGCTGTGAGGTTTGATGGAATGGGTCGGATGGACGTAAAAGGCAAGTTATTGAGGAGGAACAGACAAGAGTTATTGTAAGGAAGTATTATCCTCTAGTTTCGAGGAAGGTTTGGGTTTGCTCAGGAGTCGGTTAATGAATGGGTGTGGTTAATTCCGTTCTTAGTGATATGAGAAGGATAAACTGGGACAAAGTAGTCGTACTAGGCATTTGTGGTAAGAGGATGTCGAAAGTGGTAAGATAGCAGTAGTATATATCGCTGAGTTTGGTAGGTCGGTCGATCCACTCTGGGTTATGGTACAAATGGATGAAGCCGGAGATGATAGGTCATTTGTGAGTTAAAATCTGAGATGGTTGTTTGTGTTTGGGCAGTAGGGAAAGGGCCTCATTATCTAAGATGAAAGAAATACAGGTGATGATATTTTCGTTCGTGGGAATGTGGTAAGTATGGCTACTCGGTGATCGGAAGAATGAGAACCTTTGGTGGTATTATGGCTCCTGGTTTGGACAGGAAGGGAGTTCAGTTTTATAGGTTGGCCATCAGGACGGGGAAGACCAGGATATTTTACTCATCTAAAGCTCAAGGTTAGTTTCCCAGAGGTGACCAGTGAATTGGATAGCCTTTGCTTTGGTTGGAAAAAAAAAAAGAAAAGTTGAAAGGATTTGGTACCGTGCGTATATTAGGAAGGATTCGGATGAGTATTTGTTGAGGAAAGTTAATATGTTATATGAGGGGCAACCCTAGACAGTCATGAGTATCCCTTGAAGAATATTGATTGGATCGAATGGAAATTAAATTAGTCAACAAGGATGTAGATGAAAATGCAGCTTTCGGGCACAGTTTGGAACTTGGGTATGGAAGAAGTTGGTATCAGGGACGCAATGAGAGATGATATTAGGTTGGTTTAAGGAATTATCGAGTCACCTGGAAAAGTATGCGACTTGTGAGCGAATCGGGTAGAGTAATGTGTCGTGGGATTCATGGATATTGCCGGCTAGGGATGAAGAGTTTAAATGCCTCGTTACAAGACAGGACGGTGTCTTTAGGAGTTGATTATCGGTCTGGTTATTACTAGATAAGGATCAAGGAAAGAGACATCTCAGGAAATTATTACTTGTACCGAGAGGGGTGTGATATGTTAACAGTAAGGGTTCCTAATTGCTTGGTGCTTCAATAATATGGGCAAGTTTAACAGGCAGAGAATAGAGAAATGACATGGATGGGTTGTATTCAGATTCAATGGGATAGGGCTAAGCACTCCCCAGCTTGAGGTAGAACGTGAACGACTACCATACTGATGACATCGTGACTAAGTAGCAGGGTCAGAGGTAAGAAGGTATTAATTTCATTCTTCAAAGGTATTTAAGGTTAAGCTACAGGAAGAGAAAAGATCAGATATGAAAGAGATTTGATTGGAAGCACACTAAGACCAATGAACACATTAGCTACTACTTGAAGTATCCTCGAAGATAGTTATAACGTAAGAATTTTGAGTATGAAGAGTTGGTTAAGTATAGGGAATAGTGATGGAATGTATGAAAGGAGTGGTAACTCTTAAGTTTAAAAGGGGAGATCCTCGCAGCGTTTAGCAGTTGTAACTGGAGTGGAAAATCTGTTGTAGGGGAAAGGTCAGAACCCCATCTAGTGTAACAGATACTACTTGGGTGGTATCAGTGGGACAAGATAGACTGGATTAGTTTGTGGGATTCCAGATGAGTATCCAAGAAGTTCGTCATGAAGTGCGTCTGCGTAAAGAGATGGGGTGGTGACAAGATTGGCTTCAGTGATAGAATCAGATCTAAAGACGCTGTATTGAATGGTTTTAACAAAACGGTGAGAGTTAAGGTCTTAATTGTTGAGTAGGATGACATACTTCAAGAAGGATCTTTGATCTATTTATTACCAGCTAGAGATCAGGAATAGTTAGAGATCTTTGATCTGGTTATTACCAGCTAGAGGTCGGGTGCAGTTAGGGATCTTTGATCTGGTTATTACCAGTTGGAAATCAGGGAAGAGGATAGGCAAGAGGTTGCTGTTATATTGGATAAGAGCACTGAGGATGCTGAGTTATGTGTTGAGGGTTTGGTCAATGCCAAATTATTTCCGTGAGATAGGTGAAAGGAGTATTCAAAGAATATTTGAATTGAACTTGTGATTGTCTGGATTGACGGCACAATGATATAATCTGGTTGGAACGTCATTAAGGTTGAAGAATGCCTGGGAAATGAGAGTTTCCCTAGGCGAGCAAGATGGTACATGTGGTTGGGTTAAATTCCATGTTTTCTTACAGATTAGAATCAATTGTTGAGTTGCTACGACACTTCAAGGCAGGAGGAAGTGATGGTCTATGTGTGATGTTGGTTAAAGGATTCGACTAGAATTGGGGTAAAATTTATAGTTTGCTTAATAGCCAGTGGATACTTGGGATTGTCATCGTATAAAGAAACAAGAACGACAGTTAAGGAAATCCCAGATGAAAGGAATTAAAGGCAAGTCTTAATTGAGTTAGCTAAGGATTTTACCATGTTGTGTATAAGTTTATCATGATATAAGGACCAAATCTGGACTCTGATGGACATCGAAATTACACAGAAAATTCTGGATGAATCTCATACTACTCATTTGGTATTTTCATCCGGATATTAGGAAAAAGGGTACAATAATCTGAAGGTTTTGTATTGGAGGCCTAGGTGGAGAGGAATACAATGAATGAGGAACAAAAATTCGTAACTTGATAGTAGTTTGTGATAGGCATTTCAGCCTTTGAGTATGTTATAATGGGAATAAGGAAATGTCGTGAAAGGTATCGTGGAGAGACTACCAGGATGGTTGGATCATCATGGACCCGCGTCTGGGGAGAACTTGCTTTTGTCAGTAAGGATAATTGATACAACTGACCAGTACTCAGAACTCTGAGGGAGATGGATGGTAAGCTTCCATGGAATTTAGGGATTAATTTCATTGAGAGAGGACTTTACTTTATTCTCAGGTCTTGGGAAGGTTAAGGAAGGCGATGAATAGAGAATCAGAATCTGATGAATTTTATTACTTTCAGACTGATGGTAAATCAGAGAAAAAGGGAGTTATCCAGATGTTGGAAGAGCATTTGATAAGATGGGGTGTAATAAAGATTGTATATCATCCGTTCACTGGAATGAGATAAGTGAGATATTGTACTTAGATCCGGAGATAGTTCAGAGAATCATTGGGATTATTAGAAGATTGGAACGTGGAGATTCACTTTTTAAAGTAAATGGAAACGCTTTACAGAATTGGGAAACTCATACATTGATTGATAGGAAATTTGCAGTTAAGGTGGAGTTACTCCATGGGGAGCGACCAGTTCGGTTATGAGATAGAAAGCAAAAGGTTTAAGGAACAGGAATGTACCTTGAGTTAAGGTAACGTTCTAGAACGGTAAGGTCAAGGAATGACCAGAGTGGTTGGAGTCAGTTATGTAGAATGTAGTACAGATAAAATTTCGAGGACGAAATTTCTGTAAGGGGGGAATAGTTGTAACGACCCAAATTTGCTAATAAGGCTCAAGGGCCTTGATTAGCGTGCCTGGAGGGCATAATGGGAAGTATGCGTGAATTTAATGATTAAGACGCATGATTATGATTTTAAGCATGTCATATGACTATTTGGGTATTTGAGATGCATGATTATGTGTATTATGGTATGTGTATTATGGTATGTGATAATTCTAGCCCGTTGAGGGCATACGTGTGATAATTATGTGATGTGATTTGTACCACGTGGGTGTGGTGATATTAATGCAATGCACGTGCCGAGACGGTCCTAGAGAGCTAGATAACTCAAAAGTCACAACGGGATTTTATACTCGGCTCGGGAGGAGCCTAGGGGTATTTTGGGGATTTTGTAATTTAGTTCTCGTGAGATATTGGTAACCGGTGGTTTGGTAACTTGTGTAGCTGTTAGTAACCATAGAGAGTAACAAGATTGGTTAAAGGAAGTGGTAGAATTGCAAAGCTGGTGAAAAGACAAGTATGGCCTTGAGGTTTAGTTAGGAAGGGGTATTAGTGGAAGGGTAGAACAGTCATTTGGTAGGATAAATGATCATTAGCTGAAGGGAAAATATGATATACGTATAACACTTGGAGAAATGGGTTTATGCTGAAATTGGGGACCTAGAGGAAGAGCAAACCTAAGAAGAAGAAAGGGAGAAACTGAATCTAGCTTATGGAAGAAGAATTTAAGGGTGATTGAAGTTGTCAAGCAAGCTTAGATCAAGGATATTCAGAGGTAAGATCTTGATTATGATATATCCAAGTTTTAAGTCTGAAATTTTAGATAATGAATGTGATTTGAGGCAAGTTGGTGGTTGGTTTTATGTAATTTCAAAGTTGGGAAATCAAGGGGGAAGGAGGTTTAGAGCTGGAGGTTGGACTCATCATTCAAGGTAAGGTCTCTGTGTGTTTATTAGGCTTGTTTCTGTTAAGGTATGGGGAGTTTGGAGTGTGGTTTGTGTTTGAGTTCAAGCTGTTCTTAATTTTCTGGTTTGAGTTGCTAAGTGTGAAATTCAAGAGTGAATTTTAGGTTTGAAGGTGTGAGTGAGCTTGGGCATGATGTTTTTGGGTTGTTGTGAGGTTTATTAAGGGTTTAGAGTTGGTTTTGGGACTTAGGATGGAGTTTGGGGTGATCTGGAGAGGTTGGAGCTCGGGAAAATGCGAAGGAAAAACCCAGAATTCTGGGCTGCGAAGGCGTGCCGCGGCACGGGTTTTGTGTGCCGCGGCTTGGAGTCTCTGACTGTTGGGTGCCGCGGCACAAGGAAGTGGTGCCGCGGCACAAGGCTAATTTCAGAGTGCCACTTTTGGCAATTTTTGGGCCTTTTCTCCGGGGGTTCGGGGGATGGCGCCGGGGTATTGTTTTAAGGTCTTGGGGATTCCGAGAGTGTGGGATTGGTTCCGGGAAGTAGTTTTGGCTTGGTTAGTGATAAAGGATGTTTCGTTTGTGTTGTGACTAGGTCTTTGGTGAGGCTCGGGAAAGAGGACCGTGCTCGCGGCTTTGGGGCATCGGAAGCTCGGGATACAGGTAAGAAAGCTGCACCTGAGTATGTGGTTAGGTTGGGACTAAGTGCTCCCTATGTTTGTATGCATTATTATGTGAATGTGATTAACCATGTGGTCACGATGGGACTAAGAGTTCCCAATATTTGTATATCTTGTCATGAGATGGTGTTATTATGCCATGGGACATGCGATTACCGGCCTAAGGGTGTCGGAATCATTATTTGCGCACTGGGGCGCGGCTCAGCCACTGGGAGCTGAGGCAGCTTATTTATCACTGAACTCGGTTAAGCTGGCCGGAGTCAGTGAGTATTACACTGGGGGCGGCCCTATTGAGCCGAAGACAGTGTGTTAAATAGAGGGTGCGACTAAGGGCGCCAACCCTGAATGTTATTCGATGGATATGACAATCTATTAGTTATGAACGTGAATATTGTGCTATGAATATAGTTGGTTGACTGTCTGGATGACAATTGTTATCACTATGTGGATAGGTGCTATGAACTGATGAATTTCTGATTATGCACTGTGGAATATTTGATTATTGATGTTAATCTTGCTATGTTATTATGCTTTCTTGCTGGGCCCTGGCTCACGGGTGCTACGTGGTGCAGGTAAAGGCAAGGGTAGGCTGAATCAACCATGAGTTGGAGAGCTCTGGGGGCGAGGTGTACATTGTCAGCTGCTCGGCCGCCACGGTTGACAAATTGTGCAGGACGGAAACCTAAAATGTATATTTTGCCATTAGAGTGGCTTGAACTATTTGTAACTTCTATAATTTGTTGTAACTAAGACATCTAAACCCTGTTTCGAGTCTCCATGTACTAAATCGTCATTTTTAATGAAAATAGCCTGTTTGTAACCAAAATCTTTTTATTCCTACTCTGATAGCGGTATAGAGCTTACACTTTGTCTGAATGACTTGATTAGCAAGTCTTGCACTATTTTAAACACACAGTGTAACGGTCTTGGTTATCCAGGGCGTTACAGTAGTCTAATTGTATCGTATATGATGTATGTGATTATGAAGTGGCTGTAATGACTAGAAATCAAGTATATTCTAGTTCTATATGCATTAAGGATTGTAGTTTTGTTAAATTTTTTTTCTTTATTGTTGGAATGCAATTCTCTTTTTCTTTTCTTCCCCTCTTTATAACAATGCTGTTTAATTTAATCAGGCGTCCATCTTGCTACTCTTGTATATGCGTCCATCAGGATTTCTATGGAAACATCTGATTAAAATATTTGTATAAGGAGTTTTACTTCTCAAGTTTCTGAATTTATATTACGACTGTTAGAACTACTAGCTGTTTTTTTCTTGAGAAATGAGTAGTTGAAATGTGATGTTAAAGATCATGGCTTTGGTGACAATGAATATGACATGGACCTCTTCAAACTTGATATGATTAGTTTGCCATTTACATCCATTCTTGAATGCAGTAATTTCAAGAATACTGGCTTGCAGTGCTCATGTTGGAGCATGTTGGTACGAGTCACAGCGGTTCGAGTCATGGTGCTCTGTCTTCCTCACACAAGTCACATCGGTATCTCCTCTGCTGGAAGGAAGAACCCATGCAAGAACATCTCTGTGAGGTATTTTTTATGGAGATTTCAATTTAGTATCACATAATCAATGTATCATTACTATATCAATATATATATTTATAAAGTGTTTGCTAGATTTGGCCAAAATCAATGTATTTGATCTAAGTTTCTAATTAAGAATTTGGTATGTTTGGTTTAGTTGATGCAATTTAGTTCCTTTGGACTGTGTTGAGTATTTATGAGACAGGGAAGATTACTAATAGCTATTTAAACTTTATGGCAACTATATTACAGGTTGTTTGGGGGAGTGTGAGTTTGTTTGTGTTTCAAGATTGTAAATATCTAGGTAGAGGAGTATTTTTCACATTGTATGGTTTCTACTGCTTAAATGGAGTATTTCCCTACTTTTGGATCCATGGAGTGCTTGTCTTGCTTCCATGTGTTTCATTTCGTTGTTAACTTTGTGTATGGTTGAGAGTGTTATTACAAGTTTTATTGTTCGTTTGATCTTTAGCTTGGGAATTTTTCTCTGTTTCCATTAGGGGCTTACAGTGTCCTTTTCATTTCTAATCAAACTTTTCAGCAGGTTCCTCAAATTTCAGTGATCTTTAGCTTGGGGGAGTGATAGCTATTTATGCTCATAATAAAGACAAGTGCACAAAGGATGATGAATTGAAGAATGGAGCAAGTTTCATGCATGGTTTACTTTTGTGTATCTTGTAATGTTTATGTTTTTCATTTTTGAAGTAAAAAATATTCAAGATTATAAAACTTTATTATGTTATGCTTTCAAACTTAAGTTAGAATTAAGATCTCATGAAGTAGACACATTCATTGTTTGAATTAGTTATTGTTCAATGTAATACTTATAGTTTATCAATCTATTAAGAATTACATTTTATGATTAATTTTGATTTTTTTTTATCAAAATACAATAATGAAAATCTTTTAATTAAAAAAAACCTTATAAGTATACTTATCAAAATAAAATTTAAAATATATTATTCATACTAAAGTAACAAAATTTTATTACTATAAGCGTAACAAATCGTTATGATTTATATAATATAACAAACTAAAAATGCTATCAAAATAATCAAATGTAACAGTTGAAAAGTGTTATGCAAAATGTATAAGATTAAATGTCAAATTTATAATCAAATACTCTAACTAAATGTTATTATTTGAATATTATAGAAACTAAAAATGTGTTATTGAATAGTTTAAGATAACATCGAACATAACATTCAAATACTGTTATAGAAAAGACAGGACTTTTAATAACAGGGGCTATGTTAGCATTTTCAGAAGTGTTATCAATACTCCCGGTTAGCAGTTTTTAAGTGTTATGAATACTGTTTTTTCTTGTAGTGCGCGGCCCAAGACATTTTTTCAGTAACCAATTTTCCAAATTTTCCAAAACGTTCCAAATTCATTCCCACTTGATTTTGTAACTTCCATACACATTATGGGAGTTAAAATCACATCTCTAATAGTCATTTCACATATGGCTTTAAGAAATTCATCTCAATATTGTGTAACAACAAATCTACACAATAATGGGTAATATTTGGAAGTTACAAAATTGTGATTGAATTTGCAACACCAAATATGTTACATATTTGGATATTTCACATATATCTAAATAATGTAACTCTCTATTATATGTTACAATATGTGACAGTCTTTGTCACATTTATTTAATCTAAAACATGATATTATAAAATAATATAACATTTCCCCACTAGATTAAATAGTTATCTATTGTAACACTTACTTAATCAATCATTATATTTTAAAATATAACATATCCCCCACTTGATTAAATAAGAACTTTCAACTTGAACTTTACTATAGTGTAATTATCACAAAGTTTGTCGAAAATTTGGTTGCACTAGGCATTGAACCATCTTTTCATGATAACAAATCAGTGATAACACACACACTATTGCAATGTTCACTTGAGACCTCTATGTCTCGCTTTGCACCGTTAATGGCCATGTGCAATTTCCATTCAGGGACGTTCTTGAGAATACTCCCAATTCTCATGAGAGGCAGCACCACCCCTAGGTCCATATAGGTAGAATTCTTATAGTATTCTGTTACCAAAAATACTTGTCTTCACAAGACTAAATTCTATTAAAAAAATCTTTCGGTTTTAACCCTTAACTTGGTAACTCACAAGTACTCAACATCTCAAATGGGACTTGTTTTGAGTACAACTAATATTCACTTGATTAACTTGTTGTTACCTATTGAACCTAACACTAGTTAAATAACTAGTGTTAAGATAGGTTACCATCAATCATGAATCTCTTTAGGGAGTTTAAGTCCCATCCCTCAAGATGATGCAACCACTAAGTCTCTCGTTAGTGGCTTGGTGAAAGGATCCGCCACATTTTCACTTGTTCTCACATAGGATATTGAGATGATTCCTCTTTGAATCAATTCTCTTACATATCCATGTCTTAGACTAATGTGTCTAGACTTCCCATTATACACTATGTTGTATGCTCTAGCCAATGTCGCTTGGCTATCACAATGTATCGATATAGTGGATACATTCTCTTTGATTAGGGGTATCTCTACCAAAAAATACCTTAACCATTCGACCTCTTTGTCGGTAGCAGCTAGAGCTCTAAAATCTGCTTCCATAGTGAAATGGGATATACAGGTTTGTTTCTTGGAACCCCAAGAAATTGCACCCCCACCAAGTGTAAATACCCAACCAATTGTGGACAAGTTGTCCCTAAGATTGGATATCCAGCTTGCATATGTATATCCTTCTAAGATTGAAGGAAATTTGGAGTAATGAAGGCTTAGTCCTTTGGTTTTTCTTGAGATAACCTAGGACTCTTCCAATCGCCTTCCAGTGGTCCACACTTGGATTACTTGTAAACCTACTAAGTTTACTCACCGCGAATGCTATATCAGGTCTAGTACATTGGGAAGTGTACATTAGACTCCCTATAACACTAGCGTACTCCAATTGAGCCACCGCTCTTCCTTCATTCTTCTCTAGTTTTACACTATGATCGAATGGAGTATTGGCATCTTTAACATTGAGATGGTTAAATTTGCTCAATACTCTCTCAACATAGTGGGCTTGCCCTAACGCAAAACCCCCACTATGTTTCTTTACTTTGATACCAAGTATGGTGTCAACTTCTCCAAGATCTTTCATCTTGAAGGATGATGATATAAACCTCCTCGTTTCTTCTATCCCTTTCATGCTATCACTTAGAATAAGCATGTCATCCACATATAAGAAAACAATGATCACATATCCCTTACAAGTTTTGGAATACAAACACTTGTCTCCATTGTTATGTCTAAACCCATTAGACATGATGGCTTGATCAAATTTCTCATGCCATTGCTTAGGAGCTTGTTTCAATCCATATAAGGATTTTACAAGTCTACATACTTTATGTTCATATTTTGGTAGGACAAACCCTTTGGGTTGTTCCATATAGACCTCCTCATTGAGGTCACCATTAAGGAATACCGTTTTGACATCCATTTGATGAATATACAAGTTGTGTATAGAAGCTAAAGCGAACAAAATTCTTATAGAATTTGTTCTTGCAACAGGTGCCACTACACCAGATACCCCTTTCCATAACACATGAATATAATACTAATAAAAAAGTATTATGAAAAAGTATTATATGTGGCAAATTAATGAAAAAAGGGTGGTAATTTGTTTAGTGAGCTCGCCACTCAGCTTCTTTTTTCAGACTTCCTTCATCATTTCGGACACAAAGAACAGTGACCCATTTCTTCGGCTACGTACGGTCTCCAAACTCAATCCCTGATTCGGTCTCCTCCATCCCTCAAATCTCCTCTCTCTCTCTCTCTTGTCTTTCTCTATCTTTCTGTCAATCCATTTCCAGTCGCTGGGCTTCTCAGATTCGTTCTTCTCTTCGGTCTTGTCAAGCCAGGTAAGTATATTTAGTTGTAGATGTTAAATTTATTAGCTTGAATCTCATAGAATCTATAAAATCTGTGGTTTTCAAAATTAATTTTTGATTTTGCAAATTGCTGGGGTTTTTTCATTCCGAGGCCTCACTCCCTCCACCTTGGTCTCGATCTCGGCTCAGTCTATCAGTCTCATCCACCACACGACGTCATTTCCCACCTCCCTTCCTCACTCAGTCGCTGACCAGTTCATCACGGGGTCACCTCAGCTACATTAGCTTTCACCAAGTGCACACACCCAACTATTTCTTTTTCTATACATCTGCACACACCAAGCTATTCCTTTTTCTTTTATTATGAAATAAACACCTTCACCAAACCACCGATTTTTCCATCCATTTTTTCAATGGTCTTATTGGATTACTAATTATTGGCATTTTAAGTTAATTTATATTGTAACTATATGCAGGTTTCTGCCAGTTTAGTCACGGTGCATTTGATTGAGAAAGTAGCTACTGGTGATACTGGAAGTTTATCTGTATCAATACTTCAGAAGATGAGCACCATGTCTAAAAAGGTTTGTTGCTTCCCTTTTAAGATTGGTATAGTTAGTTTAGATAAATGGTTCAGGCATGCTATCCTAAATTAATTGTGAAGTATTAAGCTCTTTAAGGGCTCATTTTAACTAAAATCTTAACTGGAACTTGTTCACTTTCTTTCAGTTTTTCATAAATTTTGGGTAGCATAATATCTCTGTTTTTTTTTAATTCCATTTGTAGCTTATAAGTCATCCTGCTTTCTCTGAATTGTTAGCCCAATATTCACAGAGCGGTTATAGGTAATCTGTCCTTGCTATTTTTGACTCAGTGTTCAAACTATGTTTTATAATGAGTCGTTGATAAGTTCAGTGCATTCATTTACTAGGATTCTAATAGTTGCAATTATACAAGTAATTTTGTGAAAACTCCCTTACAAAGGTCTTGGATGTGGTTGGAGCAGTGCCACTTGGCCCAAGTTGGGTCAGCACTATAAGAGAGAATGAGTGGACCCAGATCTACTTTATGTATGGTATGGTATTCATTTGTTTTACCAGAAGACATGTAGTCTTTCTTCTCCCTGCAATTTTTTTAACATGTAATTCATATATTTTATTGCCAGTGAAAGCTGTTTTCATACCTTGTCTTGCTTCTAACCCCTGTATATTTCTCTAAGCATTGTCACGGTCTTGCAATTTGTTGAGTGTAGCTTGCATATACATGTTCCTTACTTTTGTGCATTTGATTTACTTTTATATATAAGATGCTTATATACTTAATCATTTCCTTGTATCAGTGAAGGGAAATATATGATATGCCTATGTATTCTAAGGAATATAAGAAACCAAACTATATATATCTAAGCTCATATATAGAGAGTTGGAGTGGTTAAATAAAAATAACTTTTCATTTTATTTAAGCTCAGTTACTGAGAGTTATATTATATTGTTAGAGTAAAAGTTCATACATCCAAGAAGTAATTTATTTTGTAATATATATTGTCAATCATTTTGCATCATTATCTCTTTCTTTCTTTGGTTTAAAACCATTTTAGTCATACAAAACTTTCCTATGACTGAATCTCCAATTGGTTTGAAATACAATTATGAGACTGAATTGTAAACACCCACAAATGTTTCAGCATGTAACATTATTTACATGGAGCAGAATTTCAATATTCAAGGAATAAAATTGAGAGAAGCACTATCTCCAATTGAGGAGATTTCTTTTAGTTTGTCTATTTGTATGTGGTTCTCACAAATGTTATCAGTCTATTTTGAGATTGAAAAAGCACCCTCTCCTGTCATCTGCACTCATTACTCATTTGTTTGAAACTTTTATAGTCTTATAATAATTTCACACTGAAGGTGGTTCTCCCATTTTAGGTTCTATTGCTCATATCAATTTGATGTGTTCACAAGTTACTTTAATATTTTGCATGCATTTTGTGCTTTTGGATTTTCCCCAAGATTACTAGTTTTGAAAAAGTTGCTGGTATTTTCATGTTAATTATCAATTATATTGTTATTTTCGTGCAGTGCATTTTCACTATAGGATCATTTTTCAGTTTTATATTGGGTTTTATTAAAAATTATATACTTATACTAATATATGATGTGCTCATGTAATGATCATTATTGTCTGAATGCATATGTGTTATGCAACAATTACAATTATTAGGCCATGGATAAATTATAGGTTTTATTTTGATTTTAATATGTGTACTACCATCACTAATATAACAAAACCTACAAGTTCTATTTCTTTTCATGGGTTTCATTGGAACTACCTTGGTGTCCTTAAGCTAAATGGTACGCCTAATGTGTTGACTGGAGTATCCCCACATTAGACATACCATTAGGCATATACGTAATCTGTTGGTAATGGAACAATAATGAATGAACTTTTTGTTGTTGCTGTTGCAAATCTACGTGATTGATTTAGTCTTTATCATAGACTCATTCATACTCAAGGACACTCCTTTATTATATTTAAATGGGTCTCTTGGCATGCTGAAATATAAATGTGTTAGATCCGTTTGATATTGATTTAGTCTATGTTAGTTATTTGTTATTGTCATTTGTTTTGTCTCAGTCTCTTTTGTTTGCTTTCAGTGAAATGGGTATGGTTTTTATGTTCATATATATATATAGTTTTCTTTCTTTGTTTGCACATAATATTTTTGTTTAAATGACTCTAAGAGACCTGTATAAATAAATGACAAATATGTTGCTTTAATTTGTTGTTAATTTTTTTACTTTGTTCGAACAAACAAAATCAATGGCCAATTAGTGCCATATATGCTCTTCATTTATATATATTTGAATAATGGTTGTAGAAGACTGAAGATTGTCTTTTGATTGGAAGAGAAGGAAAAATAAAGGGTAGGTTATCATACTTTTCTTTCCAGGCTAAAGTTGTATAGGACTTTTTTTATAGGGATTCAACGAAATAAGCAAAGACAGCTTAGGGCCGTGTGCTGGCAAAAAGAGTCTCATCAAAGCTTCCAGTGTCGAGTTGTCACAAGTAGGTTTTTTAGTCATAGCTAGACAGACGTCCTTTTCCTCGGTCAGACTCAGTATCCTTGGTTGGAAAAGGAATTGGATAAATAAGGCTCACATTACTGCCACTTCACCAGAGAGATTAGATTCTAATTCTAACCGCCAGGGCACTCCACTAGATGAATTACCCAAAGTCAAGTACAGGACAGGAAACTCAAGACTAAATAGTTGTTTCAAAGGATTCAAAAAAGGCAACTTAAATGGGCCTGTACTCACCAAGAGAACATGGCATGGCTAGTGAAGATTGGTCTTTGGCCCATGATGATAGATAAAAGAAGAGGGAGACAGTCCAATTCATACAGCTCCCAGACCCAGCAGAACCTGCCTGACTTTCCTTCACCTTCAAGCTTTCGTTAAAAGAAAACCCTACTTACTAATAAGACACTGCTCACAGTAGAGTTCCACAAGGTTGGTAGAGGCTTTCTTGTAACCATCTCACACTCTACCCCCACACACATATTCTTTTACTTCACCTCCACACTTGTGTGCGAGTTTGTGTTTGTGTGTGCCTTAACTAAGTTTCTGGAATAGACTTGCGTAAAGAGACCCCTCAGTCTCATGGTTTGGCTTGTTGTTTCTATTCTTAGTTTTTCTTCTTTATTTGCTTTTCTGCTGGTGTTTTGTTCTCTGTTCATGTACTGGCCACTTTACTTTGTCTTTATAGTTGTTGATTCTCGCTGGTTCCCGCTGGTTTGAGTAAAATGGTGATTGTAAGAGTCAACTCGTGATTAAAAAAGGCTAAAACTTTATATAATGAAGAAAACCTCTAGTGTTTGGGTCACTTTACCGTAAAAGCCCACAATAAAGTTGTCAGGGTTGGGTAATCAAACTCCCTTGCAAGATGTGTTTAGTCTGTTGTTTTATTATTTATTTTTTTGGTGGTGGCTACGAACACGAACCACACCCTTAGGCTTTGCATGCTATTGGTTTTAGTAGCTGTGTTATGTTTTTGTTGCTCTTTTCTCAGTTTCTTATGGATATATGGTTAAAATTGAAGACTTGTACTTACATAATTAATCAAATAGCTTCTTTATTTATTTTCCAAAACAGCCCTGCATTTGCAGCAACTTGCAATCATGGAGCAAAGTTGAACCATTTTTATGCCCCTTCCAACAAAAAATAATTATCATTTATGGACTATTTTATTTTAATTCATTTATTTGATTAGTGATAGCCAAAACTATTATTATTTTATTCATATATTGCATTAGTATCGACAAATATTAAAAGTGAGGTCATTAAAATCTTATTTTACATGTATATGCCTAACATTTGTAGTTATAAACGATTACAACTTTGCATAATACATAGGGGTCTAATATATATTTATATATGTAGTATTGAATGACATGTACAAATTAAAGTAAAAATATATATTGAAATGACACCATATTGGATGAAATAATGACATTGGAGACCATATTTTGTGTATGAAGGGTGGTGGTGGTTCTTTTAAAAAAAAAAAACAGACCATTATTTTTCAAATTTTATACTTTATTTGTGTTTGTTGAACTAAGTTCTATTCTTATCTTCCAAAGCTTAATATTATATATATATATATATTAACTTGTTGTTTCTTTCAATGATGGACAAGAACATTAATCTTAGCAAGAGTGATCCTAATCCAATTGCTTTTATTCTTTGCTAGAACTTTAATAATTGCATTGTGGTTAATATATAGAACCACCTGACTTATATATATATAAAGACAGACTTAATATATATGGAATTAAGTATATATTATACCAAAATTTGATGTTGTGGTCACTTAAACATCTGAAATGATTTAATATTCTCACCACCATCATGGCTTTTACGGGTGCATGTGTTGGCAATTAAGTCGTTTTTGCTTACAATTATTTGTATATATATATCCATCTTTTTTGAGTGTTTGATCCTTTTGTTGATTTGTTGTTTTCTGTTATAATTATATATGAACTTGTGAATTATTGCTTTACCATTTAAGGATTAAAAAAATGTCTTATGTTTGTGTATTAGTTGCTTACATTTCTCTATTTAGATGATAAAGATAATGTAATTAATATTAAGTTCTTAGCTTTTTGGGAAAATGAATAGATTTATACTAATTTAAAGCTTTGAATGATATATGTAAAGATGATTGAGCAAGAGATTTGCAAAGAAAAAGATTAAGGGCTAAAAAGGATAAAACTTTAGAAGGTAAGCTAAGCATTTTTTTTCTTTCAATTTGCTCTTCCAAAACCCCTCATTATATTCATGAATGGATTGTTCTGTACAGAGACAATATTATATTTTTTGTTTTTTGGTCATTATATTTTGGTTCATTAAATGATATCCACCTCACGTCATGGTGCTCACTAGCTTTAGATTTGTGGCAGCTGGTGATTCTATAAACTTATAACATAGTATGTAGTAGTGATTTGTGAGATTTTAGCTGATTTGGCTTTTTATATGTTCAAATGATTTCCTTGAAAAAATCTATTTTTTTTTTAACTTATTTTTTGATGTTGGAATCTATTATTGGGTATTATTGTTAGTGTTTATTTACTCTCTTCCTTCTATGATTTGTATGGAACAATTCATTTCCAATTTGTTTTATGTTCAAATAAATTCAAATTTTATTCTTTTTCATGTCATTAAAAGTTTTACATCACTGTCTTTTTCTTTATAATTTCATTTTAGCCAAATTAGAAGATTTAACTCCATCTCTATTTCGTTTCTCTATCTGATGTTATTCTAATAAATTTTTGCTATATATTGTCCTTGCCTATTTAATTTTATTTAATGCTGAGTTTTTTTTTCTCTTTAGTTGAAAATTTTCTAGTTGGCTGCCTTCAAAAGAAGAGGCAAGATACTTGGTGTGCAAGTAATTTTTTACGGGAGACTCTAATTTTTGTTTGCAAGAGATATTCCTTTTACCTTGGTTTTATATTATTGAAATATTAGAGGATTTTGAATATCTTAAATATTCATCCATAGTGAAGTAGGTTATGAGATTATTATTGTGTGCTGCGGTGATAATGGAAGGTTGAGAACTTGTGTGTCTTAGTGAAGTAGGATCTGAGAAATTTGTGTGCTATGGCGAGATAAGGAAGAAAACATGTGTATTGTTTGTCTATATGCTTGTTAAGGTAGCTTTCATTTCCAATCGATTTTATATATGTAGGTCACTTAATGTCAAAGAATAGTCAATAATTGAAAATACATGTTCTTGTTTGTTTATTTTTCTATGTTCACATTAATATGTAGCATATATATAGAAAGTCTTTCAACTCATATCTTTGTCTCCATTATTTAACATCTGGCGCAACTTGACTTGGAGGTGGTCATTTAAAAACAATTGATATTGTATGGAGAAAGCATCACTGTAATAGTAGTTTCCAACTTTAAAGACAGATTAAGTCCTTGTCAAAGAGAAACCAAACCAATGCCCCAATATGAATTAACGTAGTAGAGTGTTGTAGTGATAGTAGTTCAATAGCATGGATGAAATCTAACTACAATCTACTTCTAAATTTCGTAGTAAATGAAAAGGTAGTTGTGTGACATTTATAATAATGGAGATGGATAAAAGTTGGATCCATCTTAACAGGTTAGTAAACAAAATCATATAGTTTATTTTGGGTGTAAGTTTAAGTTTCAGTGCTTGATTATTGAATTGTAGAGCAACGGTGGAATATGAGCAAAAATCTAGGGAGTTTGTTAAGACAGCCATGACGAATCTTGGATTTCCAGCCAAGATTCTTTGTCCATGCAACAAATGTCACAATCTAAGACATCAACTTTTAGACGAAGTTGTCGAACACTTAGTTTTGTGGGGCATGGACCAATCTTACAAAACATGGTTTCATCATGGGGAAGATCTAGTTCAAAGCAGCATGACAACACACAAGTTTTGAATATGATTTATTTCGGGCACCGACACCCAGTAGATTCAGAGGCTTGGGATGCAGTTTATGAGAGATGGCCAGATTTTCAACTTGAACCTAACAACCTTCGATTAGGACTTGCTGCTGATGGGAACAATCCTTACAAAAATATGAGTTCTACGTATAGTTGTTGGCCTATAATGCTCGTTGTATATAATCTGCCACCTGCGTTGTGCATGAAGGATGAATGTACCTTTCTATCTATGTTGATTCTTGGACCTAAACAACCCGGGAATGACATAGATGTTTACTTAGAGCCCTTAATAGATGAGTTACTAGAATTATGGAATGGTGTTTATACATATGATATTTCTACAAAGAAGTTTTTTAATTTAAGGGCCATGTTGCTATGGACCATAAATGATTTTCCAGCTTATGGAAACTTAGCTGGATGTGCGACTAAAGGGAAGTATGGTTGTCTTGTTTGTGGCGAGCACTCAAATGTTGTTTGGTTGAAGCATAGCAAAAAGATGTCCTTTTGCAATCATATTCGATTTCCACCACAAGAACACCGTTATAGAAAGAAGAAATATTCAACAGCTAGGGCAAGGGAAAGAGCACCATAATGTCCAATTATATTGACAGGTGTTGAAGTAGCTGAGCAGTTAAGCAAAGTGACTAATGACTTTGGAAAGGGAAAAAAGAGGAGTCGTGATATAAACACAGAAAAAATCTGGAAGAAGCAGTCTACTTTTTTTTAGGCTGCCTTATTGGGAAATATTAGTTGTTCGTCATAACCTTGATGTTATGCCTGTTGAAAAGAATGTTTGTGAAAGCATACTTAACACATTGCTCGATTGCAAAGGAAAATCTAAAGATCACTACAACTCGAGATTAGATTTGACAGAGATGGGCATTATGCCTCATCTCCATCCGTATGAAGAAAATGGTGTTACTCGTCTTCCTGCTACAGCTTACACTCTATCAAAATCTGATAAGAAGTTGCTTTGCGAGAGGCTATTTGACTTGAAATTTCCTTATGGATATAGCTCTAACATTAGAAACTGTGTAGATGTGAAGAAACATAAGCTGATAGGACTTAAGTCTCATGATTGTCACGTGATTATGCAACAACTATTTGCTATTGCTATAAGGGGTTTAATGGAAGAAGGTTGTAGAGAGACAATTCTTCGGCTCTCTAAGTTTTTCCATGGATTGTGTCAGCGTGTGGTTGATAAGGAGGAAATTATGAAATTGGAAGTAGAAGCCTTTGAAATTCTTTATAAACTAGAAGAATATTTCCCTCCTTCTTTCTTTGATCCAATGATTCACTTGGTTGTTCATTTAACACGAGAAGTTAGACTTTGTGGTTCGGTGCAATTTCAATGGATGTACCATTTTGAGAGATATATGAAAGTATTGAAAGGATTTGTAGCAAATTATGCATGGCCAGAAGGATGTATTGCAAATCGCTATCTTGTTGTTGAATGTGTACGCTTTTGTGAAACCTTTGTAAAGAAAAATGATAATCAAGATAGTACATTACTAGAAGAAAATACACTATCAGCCGCAGAGTGCTTTGAGCTTGACCGAATGAACTTGGCAGTAGCGCATCGGTATATGTTGGTTAACTCAGATATTGTAGAACCATTTCTCAATGTCCATATGGATGAGCTGAAAGAAAGGCACTCAAATCTGAATAATAATCAAACTTTGTTATGGAATCGACATTCTGAAGGGTTCCCGTTATGGTTTTATGAAAATGTTGTATTCTATTGCCAAGATAAAAGTTTACGTTTTGTTTTAGTGTGCAAATTTCTTACAAAAATATTTTTATTTTTAGATTTCTAACTTGAACAAAGTAGATGACATGTTAGCTCAATTGGCTGAAGGTCCAAGTCGCAGTGTCACTTCCTATAAAGGGTACATGATTAATGGAATTCGATTCCATAAAAAAGGAGCTGAAAAAACAACTCAAAATAGCGGTGTATACTTAGAAGCACATGACAGTGGGCAATTGAATGATAAAGAAGAGTATTTTGGTGTTATCAAGAATATAATTATGCTTGATTATCATACTTTTAAGGTGCCATTGTTTTGGTGCGATTGGGCGAATATTCAAATGGGTGTTAAGAAGTCGGTAATTCTACTTAAAGAACACTTGGTGGTAATTCTATCTTGCACTTATAAACCTTAGTTTTCTTTTCTTCCAATGAAACTTATCTTGGTTTTATATTTAGGTTGGTGGTAAAGCGACACCAAGCGAAGGACAGTCTCGCAATGTACCGCAGTCTAAAAATATTCATTCCCCTAAGGTAAATTATCAAAGTTGTTATTGTTTTAATGATTCATTTTAGAAGAACAAATACAAAAACTAATATATCGTCTTTAAAATTAATTTGGTAGAGTATTGCACTAGAAAAAAGACATAACTTTACAGAAGCGAAGAATGCTTGCTACTTGCTTGACTGGGCAGATGTAATTGTTGCTAAAGGTCGTTGGGATTCTAGTGATCCAAAGTTAACTGTACATGGAAAGCCTCTTGGACCAGACTTTATGCAAGTATGGGTTGATGCTGATATTATACCAGAATCTTACTTATTTCGTCCTAATAATGCGATGCTTACAATACAAGAAGCAGTTGGTTCCACAGTTGCCTGGCCTTCTAAAAAAGTTATTCCAAGAGGTACATTTTCATACTAAAAAAAGAACCAATGTCTTATAAATTAGTGTTTGGTTTCTTTGTTTGCTTTGGTGTAGTTGTGAATTCATTATTTTGTATGTGGTGTCCTCTCTTGGAAATAATTTTCATAGCATTTTTCTTGAAGTAATTTGTGATGCTAGATAATAATAATAAAATATTTCTTTGTTTATTTTGCAGATGTGGCAAGCGAAATAGAAAATGATACTTAATTTTGAAGGCTTTGTGTTGGGCAGCTGTAGAATATTTTGTGCTGAAAGTAGTAACTTTTCAATATGTTGAATATTTAAGACTACTTGAATACTTAAAGAACATTTTATTGTTGATGACAGTGTTGAATGTTTTAAACTAATTTGTGGATTGTTAATACAATGTTGAATGTTTTTACTTTTTGTTATTTGAAAATCAAGTTCATTTGATGATGCTAGTATATATTAGAAAGCTAATTTTAATTATATAAATAAAAAATAAAAATATAATAGAATAAATTAGTGTTATATAAATAAATATATAATGAGAATTTAAACTTATCTAAATATTAAAATAATACGAAAAATGTGTTATAATATCTATTACAATAACACTTTTTATAAGTAAAGAATTTTGTTATGCAAACTTCATTATATAACACAAAAAATGTGTTATACTAAAGTGTAGTATAACAAAAATATATAAGTATTGAAATGTGTTATATAATCAACTATAAATAATATAATTAAACACTTATCTATTTATTAAAATAACACAGAAAGTGTGTTATCGTTGACAGTACAATAACACATCTGTATAACAATGATAAAGTGTTATGTAAAGTACCTTGACCTACAATAACATAGTCGGTCTTAACATGTCAAAAAGTGTTATGGTATGTTTTGATAACACATTTTTGGTCTTATTAAAATCATTTTTTCTTGTAGTGCCAATTCCCAAGTGTTGTTGGAAAGAATGGAATCCATCTCATCATTAATGGCTTCATTCCAAAATGCATTATCTCTTGATTGCATAGTTTCTCTATAAGTCTTAGGATCATCCTCAACAAGAAGTACAATAGGAATTTTCCTAATGACTTCCTCTGTATTTCCTTCTACCATGTAGAAAGAAATTCGTTGAGAATCTATCTCATCCACTACTAGACTTTTCTACCTTTAAAGCCTTTGACTTCTTCTAAGTTCAAAGGGTTGCTTTAGATTCTTTTGAGAATTCTCCTCTTGAGAATCATTTTTGGTTGTAGAAGCTTGAGAATTGTTTTGAAATAACAAATTCTCCTTTAGAGATGTTAAAGCTTGAGAATTGTTGTCACATAACATGTTCTCAAAAAATTCAACTTCTTTAGATTCAATCACAATATTAGACTCTAAGTCTAATAGCCTATAAGCTTTACTATTGTTGGCATAACCAACAAAAGAACATTTTATAACTCTTGAACCTAACTTTGTTCTACTAGGTTCGTTTTTCTTGCAATATGCAAGACACCCCCACACTTTGAAGTACCCTATGTTGGGTTGTCTTCCTTTCCATAACTCATATGAAGATATAAATACCATGTGAAAATTTCTCATGCAAATAATCACTAATTGTCACTTTTACTTGTCTAAATAATCTCAAAGTCACTTAAACAACTTTTGTGCTAGTGTTAAGAGTCTCTTTGAGATTCTTTTGAAAACATCATTTTGACATCCAATTATTTTCTCATCAAAATCAATTTGAGGATGTCAATTTTAAACACCTAAATCAAAGAAAATAAACCCTCAATGAATTATTTAAACACTTTGATTTCTAATGCTTTGGTTTAACATTATCTCCTCATTGAGATTAATTTAAAACATATCACCATCTTTAACAAGAATGAATAAAATTCTCTTCAACCTTATTCACTATTGGTATAAAGATTCAAAATTGCTTCTCCAATTTTGTAATGTCACCTCATTGAGACATTGAATATTTGAGAATTGTTGTCACTAAATAATTCTCAAATGTTTTCTCTTTTGACCACACTTTTAGACTCCAAGCCTATAGGTCAATATGTCTTCCCATGATTTTGGATCCCCTTAATCCATTTTCTTGCAATAGCAAGACACATATCAAAATATGTGACCCCCTTAGGTTCATCTTTTCTTATCTCATAAGTTGAGATGATCAACACTTAAATGAGAAATTTTAATTTCTCAAATAATTCTCTTTATTTACCAAATAAATGGTAACTCATCACATTGCAATAATAGAGGATAAAACATATTTATATTATTATGACCTTAATAATCATATTATATTGCACACCATAATAATCATGATAATTCTCATGTATATATCAAAATACTTTTATATATTAATATAATTATGTCTCAAAGAAATTTCACATAATTTGTCAACATATATCCATCATATTAGAATGCATTTTGAATATCATAATTATATTGTAAGTATATCACAGATATCATACAATAATTCACATATCCACATATTGATATATACTATTGATTCATAAAATCAATATATAGGCATGTCAAAAACTACCTAATTATCATGCTTTATAAATTCTCAAAACATAATTTTCATGTCAAATGTATGTACTACTATCTCACATATAGCATACACATAAGATTAGCAATCCCTACATTATGTAGAGCTTGTCAAAAGTTCACTTCTAAGAATTACACATTAACTTTCACAAATAGATTTGTCAACTATGTTACAATGTATCTCATATTGTATTAACATGTTAACATCTACACTATAATTCATATATCAACATTTGAAAACATGCTAATACATGAAATAAATTTCATCTCTATTATATAAAATAGTGTTACAATTACGCTTACCTTGTCTTACCACCTAGTTCAATTGGATCCATCAAACCTATCCAACCTCACTAGGTCTTGATTCATGATCTTGATAGTCTCACCTTCCATTGAAACAAACAAAGGGTAAGCTTTTGAATGTTAGGAAAATGTAATTTGCCTCAATGGAAATTGGCATGAAAAATACAACTCTGAACAAAATATTTCAAATAAATAATTATTGATTAAAAAGTGTTACAATTCTATGACAAAAATTACATGTAAATATAGAGAAAGAGGTAGAAGATGATAGAAGTAGAAAATACAACTCTAAGCAAAAATATACAAATAGACTAGAAGTAGTAGAATGAAAGATATAGATGAGATTACAACTCTAAAACAAAAGATACATATAAAAGAGTAAAAAAAGAATAGTAGAAGAAATGAAAAGCAATAGAATAAAAGAATAAGAACAATGAACAATGAATAAAGAACTCTCACTCACACAACCAAAGTGAAGAGTGTTGGGGATCACCAACTTGAACAAGGTTTGAAACATTTGTCCAAAAGCTTATTTCCCCCTAATTCAAGCACTAAGGGATCTCTCACATATTTTGGAAATGCTTTCTGGAATAATCAAGCCTCTAGGTGTTTTCTAGCCAAGTGCTCTAATGGATAGAAAAGTTGTGTCTTTCAAGTGAGCAATATGCTCCTATTTATAGATTTTTGAGACACCCCTTTGAATTTCAAATTCCACCAACCCCCATGGCTGTTACCAATGTTTAATTGGATGTTTATGGAATTAAAATAGAGATTTGAGAGTTACTTGGCTGTTGGAAACGTTCAAAATTGGATAAAATTGAAGTTTGAAAAAAGTTGTCAGGCGCTCTGATCACAGCCTGAAAAACATTGGCCGTGGCCCACGATGTTTTTTTGCCTCTTGGGTTGCAGCCTGAAAAACACTGGCTGCGACCTAAGACGTTTATTCAGCAACCAATATTCCAAATTTGCCAAAACATTCCAAATTCATTCCCATTTGATTTTGTAACTTCCATACACATTATATGAGTTAAAATCACATCTCTAACAACCATTTCACATATGGATTTAAGAAATTCATCTCAATATTGTGTAACAACAAATCTACACAATAATGGGTAATATTTGGAAGTTACAAATTTGTGATTGAATTTGTAACACCAAATATGTTACATATTTGGATATTTCACATATATCTAAATAATGTAATTCCCTATTATATGTTACAATATGTGACACTCTTTGTCACATTTATTTAATCTAAAACATTATATTATAAAATAATATAATATTACATTATATTATATTATAAAATAATGTAACAGGTAGGTCCCACTAGGGTTATGTCACTTAGACCGGAGGGAAATTGGGTTGATCAGTGGGATCTCCGATAGGTTTATGAGGATTTGTCAGGATTGTTGTCACGACTAGGAAATGGAGTGTGCTACGAGAATAAGGGAAGAGTGATCGATGGTACCTCACAACGAATGAAGGGAAAAGACTTATGTAATGCCCTGGATAGCCAAGACCGTTACACTGTGTGTTTACAAATGTGAAAGACTTGCTAATCAAGTCATTTTAGTTAGAAACGTGTCACAGAAACTACAGTTGAACTAGGGTTAAAAGATTTTGGTCTCAAAAGTTTCATTTCTTATAATCAAACATTTTTACATGGGATCCCAAAAGTAGTGACATTAAAAGGCACTTTACAAAATTTCAGGATAAGAGTACAGTTACTAACCACTCTAAGGCAAAACAGACAATTAGGCTTTTCTTTTCCTGTACCACTCCTCGGCCGTTGTAACGCCCTACTACCTTAGAGCCGTTACTAAGTGAGTTTAAAACGGAAATTGTGCATCTAACTGACTAAACGAGGTTTCTAAAACCAAAAGTGTGATTTGATCAGAAGTTAAGGCTGTAGTCTTTGAAAATGCTTAGTTTCATTAAAAACGTTAAGTATCAAACATCCGGGATCCCAAAATAAGGTTTACAAAATATTTACAACTCAAAAATAGATTTACACTTGGTTAACTATCAAAAGAATAGGTTAATACAGCCATATACAAAATGCCCCCAACCAAAGCAGTCGGGCAGGCCAAACATGTACGCGCCGCCCCCACGCTCTCCATACTCATGGCCGGTTGACTGACTCTTTGCTTTTACCTGCAACACGGAGCACCCGTGAGCCGAAGCCCAGCAAGAAAACTCAAACAGCACATAACATATGCATAAAATATAGCTGACATATAATCCACTGATAAATAGGAAAACCATCAGACTGAACAAGCACGGCCATGCCGCCCCAGAGGCCTTACCAAAGCCTGGGGTCTCGGTCCTTACCGTAAGGATAACTCATGTATCCATTGGGTCCCACCCTGGCTATAAGCACTCCATGTGCTAAGTGTTACTTTCGGCCCCAAGGCCGTTCTCGGCCTTCGTCGCTCTCGGCCTTAGCCGTTCATTTCATTATAATCACGCATATAGTACATTTCGAAATAATCATTCAATCATATAATAATTCATTTAAGGTTATACATTTGCACATAATACAATCTAGGGCCTTGCCCTGCAATAACACTGTGGGCCCATGCCCTGTTCTCGGGTGTTACCGTTTTCTTACCTTTCAATTCGATAGCCTTGATCACCTGACTCCTCGAGCACGATCCTACTCGAGCCCTAGCGCTCACCTAAACAAAATCCATAAGTCAAAGTCATTACCAAACCTCAAGTCCAAAACCTAGCCTCGGGACCAATCCCGAGCCCCCGGGAAGTCCTAGATCCCCAAAACAAAGTGGTGGAATCGAGCCCCGAGCCCTAGGTCAAAATCCCTCAACAAAAGCCCAAAAAGCCCTTTCTGTGAACAGTGCAGTGCTACAGCGCTCTTAAGAGGGCGCTATAGCGCTACAAGCAGAACCACACCTGCCCCAGAAATAGGGCCTAGCGCTACAGCACCCAATGACTAGCGCTGTAGCACTAGTTGCAGACAGGCCACACCCAAAAATCGTTTCCTGCGATTTCCTTCAACCATTCCAGCTCCTAACTTGTCCAAATCTTTCCCAAACCCAAAAACAAACTTATCAACACCTCATACACATCCCAAGCATCCCAAGAACTCATACCCCAAGCTCAAGCAACCCAAAACTCAAGATCTACCATAATGAACCCTAAACCCAGAAATTCATTCAAACATCAAAGATAAAGACTTAGAAATCATACTGTGGATGGAAATTCGACCTTGAGTTGAACCCTAGACCTCCTTAGCTTGCTCCTTCTCAATCTTGGCCTGATTTCCCCAAAATCCCCATCTATTTAGCTCAAATACACAGCTCAAACCAGTCAAGCCCTAAAACTGAAACTTCCAAAAACTTACCTCAAATTTCTGATGTGTTCTTGCTAATCCCTTGCCAATCTTCAAGTCTAGCTTAGGATCCTTGATGCTCAGCCTACCCTTGCTCTCCACTGAGCTTAATTCCAAGAAAAATGAAGGGAAATGGTGGGAGAACCACAAACCGATCCTTTGAAACAAAACCCCTCTGTTTTCTCTCTTTTCCTTTTTCTTCCTTCTTTCTTTCTTTTTCAGCCTTAACTCTTTTTCTACCAATTCCACTAAGTATAAAGCTCCCTTTAACTTATCTCTAACAAGCCTAAAGACCAAAATGCCCTCCCTAATAAATTCTAAACCTTTTTGCCCAAGTAGGGAAATTTTAGTCATTTTACCCAAATTCCCACTAATTCCTCAAGTGTTCCTAATAATTTCCCACTTGCTACCCAATACCTAATTAATCACCAAATATACATTCCTCATCATCAAGATTAACCTCAATATATTTTCCATTTAAACTCCCCAGGCTTAACCCAAGCCGGGTATAAATTCCCTCTTTGACTTTTCCGCTAACCCGCTCATTCTAGGATCGTCTCGAGTCACAGATCACAGATATCAACACAGTCATGCCCAAAATGGCCAAATTACAATTATGTTCTTTCTAAGATAATCAGGTCTACATGCATACTAATACACATAGTCATGCATCTCAAATAGTCAAATAGTCATATAACATGCATTAAATCATAATCATGCATTTAACTCATTAAAGTCACACACAAAATCCCATTATGCCCTCCAGGCACACTAATCAAGGCCCTTAAGCCTTATTAGCGATTTTGGGTCATTACAACTATCCCCTCCTCATGAAAATTTCGTCCTCGAAATTTACCTGAACAACTCAGGATACCGCTTCCGCATATCCGACTCCAGTTCCCATGTCGCCTCTTCAACCTTGCTATTCCTCCACAAAATTTTAACCAAGGGGATGGTCTTGCTCCTCAAGACTTTGTCCTTTCTATCAAGGATCTGAACAGGCTTTTCTTCGTATGATAAATCCCGATCCGACTCCAAGTTCTCGTAACTCAACACATGAGTAGTGTCCGATACATACTTCCGGAGCATGGATACATGAAACACGTCATGAACCCCTGATAGAGCTGGAGGCATTGCTAACCTGTAAGCCACCTCCCCAACTCGTTCGAGAACCTCAAAGGGGCCAACAAACCTGGGACTCAGCTTGCCCCGAACGCCGAATCGTTTTACTCCTCTCAGGGGTGAAACCCTTAGGAATACATGATCACCGACCTGAAATTCTACGCTCCTGCGTCTCTGATCTGAATAACTCTTCTGGCGACTCTGGGAGGTGAGCATACGAGCTCTAATTTTCTCAAGTGCCTCATTGGTCCTCTGAACCATCTCAGGGCCTAAATACCTTCTCTCACCTGCCTCATCCCAGTGAATCGGTGATCTGCACTTTCGTCCATACAACATCTCATATGGAGCCACTCCGATCGTCGCTTGATAACTATTATTGTACGAGAACTCAACCAGAGGGAGATACCTACTCCAAGATCCCCCAAAATCCAACACACAAGCTCGTAACATGTCCTCCAGTATCTGGATTTTCCTCTCAGACTGTCCATCCGTCTGAGGATGATAAGCAGTACTAAATCGAAGCTGTGTGCCCATTGCCTTCTGTAGGCTCTTCCAAAACTTGGAAGTGAAAGTGGGGTCTCTATCGGATACTATCGACCTCGGAGCCCCATGAAGTTGAACAATCTCCTTCACATAAAGCTCTGCATACTGCTCCACGGTATAAGTTGTCTTCACAGGCAAGAAGTGGGCGGACTTAGTATACCTGTCCACAATCACCCACACTGAGTCATGCTGACCCACGGTCTTCGGCAATCCAACCACAAAGTCCATGGCAATATCTTCCCATTTCCACTCAGGAATCCCTAGAGGCTGTAATAATCCTGTTGGCCTCTGATGTTCAGCCTTAATCTGCTGACAGGTTAAGCATCTCGCCACGTAGTCCACCACGTCCCTCTTCATGCCTGACCACCAATACAAAACCTTCAAGTCATGGTACATCTTCGTAGAACCTGGGTGCAAGGAGTAGGGAGTGGTATGAGACTCATCCAGAATCTCCCGCCGAATATCTAGATCAATCGGAACACAATTCTGTCCTTTGTACTTCAACAAACCCATCTCAGAAATAGAGAAGTCCTTAGCTGCTCCAGTTAGGACATTCTCTCTACGTTCAACTAACTGGGGATCCATTCCTTGTGCTTCCTTAATCCTCTCGAGGAGAGTTGACTGAAGAGTAATGTTGGCTAACCTACCAACCACTAACTCTATACCTGCTCTGGTCATCTCTCCAGCTAGTCTGTCAGATATCTGCCTCGAACTATACAGCTGTCCTGGGCCCCTCCGACTCAATGCATCAGCCACTACATTAGCCTTCCCACGATGGTATAGGATATCGCAATCGTAATCCTTTACCAACTCCATCCACCGCCTCTGGCGCATATTCAAGTCCTTCTGGGTAAAGAAATACTTTAAACTTTTGTGATCAGTGTATATCTCGCACCTCTCACCATACAGATAGTGTCTCCAAACCTTAAGTGCGAATACCACTGCAGCTAACTCCAGGTCATGCGTGGGATATCTCTGCTCGCACTCCTTTAATTGCCTTGATGCATACACTATCACTTTCCCAGCCTGCATCAACACGCATCCCAGACCCTGTCTAGAAGCGTCATAGTAGACCACAAACTTCTCATCATCTGTCGGCAGGCTTAGCACTGGTGCAGTAATCAACCGTTGCTTCAACTCCTTAAAGCTGTTCTCACATCGATCTGTCCACACATACTTGGTCTTCTTCTTTGTCAATTCTGTCAATGGAGTAGCAATTCTGGAGAACCCCTCCACAAACCGCTGGTAGTAACCTGCTAGTCCAAGGAAACTTTTAACTTCAGGAACACTGCTGGGTCTAGGCCAATCTCTCACTGCTTCTGTCTTGCTTGGGTCGACCAGTAACCCATCCTTACTGATAATATGGCCTAGAAATGAAACTTGCGATAACCAGAACTCGCATTTGCTAAACTTAGCATATAGCTTATGCTCTCTCAGCCGCTGCAACACCAGGCGCAGATGATGCTCATGCTCTGTCTCTGACTGGGAGTACACTAGGATATCATCAATAAATACAATCACAAACTTATCCAGATAATCTTTGAAAATTTTGTTTATCAAATCCATAAATGCTGCTGGGGCATTGGTTAATCCAAAGGACATAACCAGAAATTCATAATGCCCATACCGTGTCCAAAAAGCAGTCTTTGGTACGTCCTCTTCTTTGATCCTCAACTGATAGTAGCCTGATCGGAGATCAATCTTTGGAAACACTGTACTCCCTTGAAGCTGATCAAAGAAGAGGACGTACCAAAGACTGCTTTTCGGACACGGTATGGGCATTATGAATTTCTGGTTATGTCCTTTGGATTAACCAATGCCCCAGCAGCATTTATGGATTTGATGAACAGAATTTTCAAAGATTATCTGGATAAGTTTGTGATTGTATTTATTGATGATATCCTAGTGTACTCCCAGTCAGAGACAGAGCATGAGCATCATCTGCGCCTGGTGTTGCAGCGGCTGAGAGAGCATAAGCTATATGCTAAGTTTAGCAAATGCGAGTTCTGGTTATCGCAAGTTTCATTTCTAGGCCATATTATCAGTAAGGATGGGTTACTGGTCAACCCAAGCAAGACAGAAGCAGTGAGAGATTGACCTAGACCCAGCAGTGTTCCTGAAGTTAGAAGTTTCCTTGGACTAGCAGGTTACTACCGGCGGTTTATGGAGGGGTTCTCCAGAATTGCTACTCCATTGGCAGAATTGACAAGGAAGAAGACCAAGTATGTGTGGACAGATCGATGGAAACAAGTCTGGAAACTCACAGACCACTCTGGTTTCATTCGGTCCCACTGCCGCCACCTTGGAGGAATCTACAATACTCGCTAGGAATCCTATGCAACCCTCCTGCATCAGGTCTCTAGCCTTTAGTGCTGAGATCATAGGCACCCACGGTCCATTCACCGCTCCCACAAATGAAACATGCCCTGGTCCGGCACTCGCCCTGATGTCGTCGCCTGCACCGAGGACACATCGGAAAACTCCTCCAGTTGTCATTTCCGCCCTGACGGCCGCCCACAGAACCGCGAACCCTCCTATCAGAACCATAAGGAGCAAATGAATCTGGTACTCTTCTTTTCTGCTCACTAGGGCCACTGCTCCGACTAGGCCTAGAAGAAGGAGGCATCGTCCTCCTGGTATCGCGCCTAGCAGCGCTATCCTTCCAGATCTAATCCTCAGCCCTCTCAGCAGTAAGGGCCTTATCCACCACTTGTGCATAAGTAGTCTCTGGAGCCAATGTAATACTCACATCACGGGCGATCATCACATTCAATCCCCGTATAAACCTATCCCTCCTGGCCGCATCAGTCGGCACTAGCTCTGGCGCAAACTTCGCCAATCTGTTAAATACCAGGGCGTACTCGGTGACGGATAACCTGCTCTGAGTCAGGTTGATAAACTCATCAGCCTTTGCAGCTCGAACTGCTACACTGTAGTACTTCTCATTAAAAATGCTCTTGAATTCTTCCCAAGTCATAGTTGCAGTATCCCTTCGCTGCCTTACTACATCCCACCATATTCGTGCATCATTTCTAAGCATATAGCTGGCACAATCAACCCTTTCCTTTCCTTCAACCCTCATGAAGTCTAGGATTACAGAAATCATATTCATCCACTACCCAGCCTGCAGTGGGTCTGCTCCGCCCTCAAAGGTAGGAGGTTGCTATTTTCTGAATCTTTCATACAGAGGTTCCACCCTGTTCTCAACCACAGGCTGAACCGGAGCTGGTGCTACACTCAGCTGTAGTGGTAACCCGGTGGCTGGTGGTGCAGCCTGTTGCCTCAACTGACTAAGTTCTTCCTCTGTTCTCTTCAATCTAGCCTCCATTTTGGCTAAAATCTGCTGCCAGTTCTGAGGGGCAGGTGGAGGGTCCTGACCCTGATTGTCATCCTCGGCCCGAATGCCGCGGAGTCTCGATGATTGCCGAGGCATTACAACTAAATGCCTGCAATCAGTGACACCGCTCATCAGGCATGATAACAAGGTCCAATTCCACCTCTCAATCTCAACAACAACCAAGATCAACAATCCAAAATAACATATAGATATCATACAACACACAACGGGCCTTGCCCTGGCATCATGCATATGTTATTTCACTCATCATGCTCATAATAACCTAAGCAGGCACACAAGGCATTCAAGCACATATTCAGATATATTAATCAACCATACCAATCAACCCTGAGTCGAGCTTTTCAATGGCAGCGTGCGTACATGTTCGGTCAATCTCCAGAACCAATAAACCTTGGCTCGCTTTGATACCAAGTTGTAACGCCCTACTACCTTAGAGCCGTTACTAAGTGAGTTTAAAACGGAAATTGTGCATCTAACTAACTAAACGAGGTTTCTAAAACCAAAAGTGTGATTTGATCAGAAGTTAAGGCTGTAGTCTTTGAAAATGCTTAGTTTCATTAAAAACGTTAAGTGTCAAACATCCGGGATCCCAAAATAAGGTTTACAAAATATTTGCAACTCAAAAATAGATTTACACTTGGTTAACTATCAAAAGAATAGGTTAATACAGCCATATACAAAATGCCCCCAACCAAAGCAGTCGGGCAGGCCAAACATGTACGCGCCACCCCCACGCTCTCCATACTCATGGCCGGTTGACTGACTCTTTGCTTTTACCTGCAACACGGAGCACCCGTGAGCCGAAGCCCAGCAAGAAAACTCAAACAGCACATAACATATGCATAAAATATAGCTGACATATAATCCACTGATAAATAGGAAAACCATCAGACTGAACAAGCACGGCCATGCCGCCCCAGAGGCCTTACCAAAGCCTGGGGTCTCGGTCCTTACCGTAAGGATAACTCATGTATCCATTGGGTCCCACCCTGGCTATAAGCACTCCATGTGCTAAGTGTTACTTTCGGCCCCAAGGCCGTTCTCGGCCTTCGTCGCTCTCGGCCTTAGCCGTTCATTTCATTATAATCACGCATATAGTACATTTCGAAATAATCATTCAAGCATATAATAATTCATTTAAGGTTATACATTTGCACATAAATACAATCTAGGGCCTTTCCTTGCAATAACACTGTGGGCCCATGCCCTGTTCTCAGGTGTTACCGTTTTCTTACCTTTCAATTCGATAGCCTTGATCACCTGACTCCTCGAGCACGATCCTACTCGAGCCCTAGCGCTCACCTAAACAAAATCCATAAGTCAAAGTCATTACCAAACCTCAAGTCCAAAACCTAGCCTCGGGACCAATCCCGAGCCCCCGGGAAGTCCTAGATCCCCAAAACAAAGTGGTGGAATCGAGCCCCGAGCCCTAGGTCAAAATCCCTCAACAAAAGCCCAAAAACCCCTTTCTGTGAACAGTGCAGCGCTACAGCGCTCTTAAGAGGGCGCTATAGCGCTACAAGCAGAACCACACCTGCCCCAGAAACAGGGCCTAGCGCTACAGCACCCAATGACTAGCGCTGTAGCACTAGTTGCAGACAGGCCACACCCAAAAATCGTTTCCTGCGATTTCCTTCAACCATTCCAGCTCCTAACTTGTCCAAATCTTTCCCAAACCCAAAAACAAACTTATCAACACCTCATACACATCCCAAGCATCCCAAGAACTCATACCCCAAGCTCAAGCAACCCAAAACTCAAGATCTACCATAATGAACCCTAAACCCAGAAATTCATTCAAACATCAAAGATAAGGACTTAGAAATCGTACCGTGGATGGAAATTCGACCTTGAGTTGAACCCTAGACCTCCTTAGCTTGCTCCTTCTCAATCTTGGCCTGATTTCCCCAAAATCCCCATCTATTTAGCTCAAATACACAGCTCAAACCAGTCAAGCCCTAAAACTGAAACTTACAAAAACTTACCTCAAATTTCTGATGTGTTCTTGCTAATCCCTTGCCAATCTTCAAGTCTAGCTTAGGATCCTTGATGCTCAGCCTACCCTTGCTCTCCACTGAGCTTAATTCCAAGAAAAATGAAGGGAAATGGTGGGAGAACCACAAACCGATCCTTTGAAACAAAACCCCTCTGTTTTCTCTCTTTTCCTTTTTCTTCCTTCTTTCTTTCTTTTTCAGCCTTAACTCTTTTTCTACCAATTCCACTAAGTATAAAGCTCCCTTTAACTTATCTCTAACAAGCCTAAAGACCAAAATGCCCTCCCTAATAACTTCTAAACCTTTTTGCCCAAGTAGGGACATTTTAGTCATTTTACCCAAATTCCCACTAATTCCTCAAGTGTTCCTAATAATTTCCCGCTTGCTACCCAATACCTGATTAATCACCAAATATACATTCCTCGTCATCAAGATTAACCTCAATATATTTTCCATTTAAACTCCCCAGGCTTAACCCAAGCCGGGTATAAATTCCCTCTTTGACTTTTTCGCTAACCCGTTCATTCTAGGATCGTCTTGAGTCACAGATCACAGATATCAACACAGTCATGCCCAAAATGGCCAAATTACAATTATGCTCTTTCTAAGATAATCAGGTCTACATGCATACTAATACACATAGTCATGCATCTCAAATAGTCAAATAGTCATATAACATGCATTAAATCATAATCATGCATTTAACTCATTAAAGTCACACACAAAATCCCATTATGCCCTCCAGGCACACTAATCAAGGCCCTTAAGCCTTATTAGAAATTTTGGGTCGTTACAGCCGCGGCGGCCGATCTGCTGAATATGTACATTCAGCCCCAAAGTTCTCCATCTTAGGACTGGTCCACTTTGCCCTTGCCTTTACCTGCACCACGTAGCACCCGTGAGCCAAGGCCCGGCAAGAAACCAAATAACAGAGCATAATCATTAAGCAATCAATTTGCAAGTCAACAATCAAGCAACTCATAATGCATAGCCATATACTCAACAATCCATAGAGTTCATATAAATGAATATTCAGCATACCAAACTCATAGTTAAACATTTATAACCAATTCACATAATAAACAGGGTCGATGCCCTTAGGCTGCACCCTCTATCTATCCCACTGACTCCGGCCCGCTTAAACCGAGCTTAGTGATTATCAAGCTATTCTCAGCTACCAATGGCCAAGTCGCGCCCTGTGGGCTAATATTGATTATAGCACTCTTAGGTCGTATATCACATGTTCCATGGCATAATACCATCTATGACATCATACAGATATAGGGAGCTCTTAGTCCCAACACAATCACATAACCGGGTGCAGTTTTCTTACCTTTAGATTCTGATAGCTTTGTTCAATTCAATCCTCAAGCACAATCTCGCCTGAGCCCTAGCGTACACCTAGTCACGATTACAAGTTAGAACCAACTCCAAACTTCAATTCCAAAATCTAGCCTCGGGAAGCCCTAATTCCACCAAACGGGGTGGTGGAATCAAACCCCGAGCCCCTGGGCAAAAACCCTAAGAAATAACCCATAAATCCCCTTCTGGGAACAGGGTAGCGCTACAGCACCCTAAAGTGGGCGCTATAGCGCAAAAAATAGAGCCAAAAATGCCCCAAGCATCCAAGCCTAGCACTGTAGCGTCCTAAGGCTAGCGCTACAACACTAGTCACAGCTAGACAATCCCCAGATTTCTCCTCGTCGAACCTCCTCGAGCCAAAACCCTCCAAAATCCTTCCAAACCTCAACCAAACTCCAAAACAAGCCTACCAACATATATATCTCACCCCATAAGACCCAACCATACAAAACTCAATCACATGCACCCCAAAACAAAGAAATCACCATAGTTGAGCTTAAAGCTCAAAACTTAGCAGTGCAACAGAAATCTTAGAACTTAAAGCCAAAAATTCTTACCTTTGATGGACGAATTAGACCTAGGTTATCTTCCACACTTCCTTAGCCTTCTACTCCTCAAACCCTTAGGCTTAATTCCCTAGAATTCCCACAGAAACTCAGCTTAGAAACCAGTTCAACACCAAAAACCAGAAACTGAATAACAACCTCAAAATCTTACCTTAATTGGATGAGTAATCTCTGCCAATACCTCAAGCCAAGTCAAGAACCCTAGTGGTGAGCCTTAGCCTAAGCCTTCTCTGAAGTTTAGCTCTAAATTCTAGAAAAATTGGTGAAGGAAAGCCTAAACCGCATAAGAGAATAGTGCCCTGTTTTTCCTTTCTTTCTTTTCTCCTTCTTTTCTTTTCCTTCAGACTTTTGAAACTTTCTACATATTCCACTAAGGCATAAAGCAGCATGACCCTTATCTCTGATTATAAACACCAAAAGACCATATTGCCCTCCCACTTAAAACTAAGCTTTTAAACATCTTAAGGGCATTTTGGTCATTACTCCCAATTCCCGCTAATTCCTCGAGTGTCTCTAATATTTAACACTTACTTCCCTAATCACCAACCATATTCCTCAATATCTAATAATCTCCAATATATTTCCTAAATTCCCAGAAATACCCCCAGGCTCGCCCCGATCCGGGTAAAAATCCCCGCCGTGACTTTCTCGCTAAACTGCTCATTAGGATCGCCTCAAGTCACAAGCTACAAACATATCCACATAATAATGTGGTCTCAAAAATTTATCACAGATATTTACATTTATGCCCTCAACGGGCCAAAATTACGAATATGCCCTCCTAACCTAATCAGGGCCTACATGCATACTAATACACAGTCATGTATCATAGATATCCAAGTAATCATATAACATGCTTTTAATCACTTAAATCACATATAATCCAGTTATGCCCTCTCGGAACACTAATTAAGGCCCTTAAGCCCTATTAGTAAAATTGGGTCGCTACAACTTAGGTATTCTACATGGGATGTCGAGTTGATAGTTATGCCGGTTATCCTCGATTAGGGTGGAGTAAATACCAGGATTGGTCCGGAACCTGCAATTGATAAGTAGTAGATATACCTATATGAATAAACGGTGAAACACCGAAAGAAAGTCTTGTAGGAATGGTTAAGAATCCTACTGCGATATGCGAATCGGATGAGTGATCCGATGGATGTTGGTGTTGAGGGGAAGATGTGGGACGAGCCTTAGGTTACCCCTTTACGATTATTGTAACCAGGGAGTTGAATATTGGGAGGCACACAACCTAATCTTTTGGTAAGTGGGAAATGATAATCAAAAGCCGGAAGGGCTATTATGGCTCTCAGGTATCCTGAAGTTAGTATGAAGGAATATAGTTATGGACCCCAAAGGTGGATCACCTCAGACTGCAGATGAGGTGAGTGGATGCGAAAAGTTGTGACATGACCTACTGGGTTAACACATTATGGTTGGCATAAGTGAGATATCAAAAGAGGTAATGTGTACGAAAGGAGACCGTATGTCTCCACTGAACTCAAAAGTCGATAGCGTTGGATTGAGACCCTTAGGTTCCCAGGTTCGGGAAAAGGGTCATAGAGGGTGATGAATATAAGGTTAGAACTTGGAATTAATGGTTACCTTTAGACAATGGATAACCCGAAGAAATAACTCAGACTTTGAGAGTTTTACTACAAATATGTGAGTTTTGGGACCTTGAAGTAAATACAGTCCCTGGAATGGATTGTCACAATAATGATGGCCGATAGCGACTAGAGTGTCTTTAAGTAAGATATTATGATATAGGAAATGAGAAAGTACTTATTCCAAGAAAAGTGAAACCAGGAACAGGAAGTATTCTAGTTCGGAGTGGGTTGAAGGACCAGTGAAATTATTAAGGTTTGTTAGGGCAGAGTGTCTACTTTATTGAAGGATATAAATTCACAAATTTGAGTATGGGAATGTAGGGTTCCAAGATTGGAGATTTTGTGTGTCTCCGAATATTGTGGACTAAGAAGGGTAAAGGAGTTTGGGAAAGGAAGAAAGAATTTTGACCATAGATTTGGATAGATCTGAAAGATCCTAACAAGGACTAGGCCAGGGGCCTACAGTTTATCCTTACCCCAGCATGGGTAGAGGCTCATGAGATGTTACTGGTGCCAATGTTAAGGGAAGAAGTGTGAATACTACCCCTGATCGGGCGAAGAGGCCTTACGATTTCAGGGGAATTTATTATGCAAGGAAAAGCTAGTGTAACTCTGAGCACAAGAGATAAAGACATACATATTCATATTATCCTTCTTGTGAAGATGATGCAAGTAGTGGCAAGATAAAGGAAATGATTCTAGGGTTATAGTAAGGTTGCGGAATTGGTATCCAGAGATGTTTGAATAAATTTCGAGGATAAATTTTTTATAAGGAGGGCATAAATGTGAATTATATGCATGTTGTGCTTGATACCACAAGATTGTGGTGATATATTTGTGATGTGTGATCCGAGACGGTCCTAGCAAGCAAAATAGTGAAATAGTCACAACGGTGTCAAATACCAGGCTCGGGGTGAGCCTAGGGGTATTTTGGGAACAGAGTTTGTGTTCGGGATTTACCGGGTAATGGGTATCAAATTAGCGATCATTTGGGTATATCTGAGGTTAAATGGGGAATTATAGGAACACTCGAGGAATTAGCGGGATATGGTAAATGACGGGATTGTACTTAGTGACACTAGAGGACTAAGAATATACTTAGGGGCATTTTGGGTATTCTACATTTGAGGATAGACTTAAGCTAACCTATACTCTAGAACTGACTAGAAAACAGAGGAAAGACACAACCCATTCTCACAGCTCTCTCTCTCCCTCATGGTTCTCTCTCTCTCTCAAAGGGCTAAGGAAGTTTTGTTGCTGAAATTCAAGAGAGAAGCCTTGGTGTTCAAAGGGCATTGAAGTTAGAAGTAGTTGAGGTTTAGCTCAGGGCTGGATCATCAATTGAGGTTTTACTGCTCTGGCTTGGGATTAGGGATCATGCTTGGGATCGCTTTGGGTTGTCAGCTCGGGACACAAGGTAAGAGAATTGTTTGTGCCCATAGATCTATGTGGTATGTAGTGTTTTATGCATTGTTTATAGCTATTATGTCATACTTGTGATTGTGACCGATTGGCAAGAGCCGGGAATGGCTAGAGCCAGGAGTGGCAAGAGCCGAAAGCGGTAAGAGCCGAAAGCGGCAAGAGCCAAGAGCGGCAAAGGTTCAGGTTTGGCGTTAAGCATGCTGAATGCAGGCCCCCGAGGCGAGACCCTCTAAGGGTGTTGTACACACCCGCTCGGTTAAGACCGCAAACTTGGTGCCTGATAACGCACCCCGATCGGCGAAGACCGATGTACTACTGTGCTACCATATTGTTGTGTGGTTATGTTGTTGTGTATTCCAATAGAAACTTGTAAATTGTTTGTTATCTTTGATTAAGTATTTATTTTTTGAAATAAATGATTGTATGTTGTGCTTTGAATTTCTCTTGCTGGGCCTCAGCTCACGGGTGCTCTGTGGTGCAGGTAAGGGCAAGGAAAATGTCGATTAACTATGAGTTGGAGAACATGGAGCGGTGTGTACATGTTCGGCCTACCTAGCTGCCACGACCAGGGTTATTGTGAGGAATATGTTGTAAAAGTTAGTTTTGTTGCCTATGTCGACAGTATTCACCCTTTTAAGTTGTAAATATGTTTCTAAACAATATTCTGGGATCCCAATGTAACACTTTTATAATTTAAATGAATGCCCAACCCTTTTATAACAAAATATTATTTAAATAAGTCTTCATTTTAATTAACCACACTTTTTGGTCTAATACCTCGATTAGCGAGCTAATGGCACATTTTAAAATCACATGGTAATGAACCTAGGGTAGTAGGGCGTTATAGAGATCGTCGAGGCTTCCGATGCTGCTCAAGGGGATGGTGAGGAAGTGACATCCTCCGAGCAAGTCGACGGAGCTCAATGATTCCCTTTCTTTGTTTTATATTTTGTAACTAAGTCCCTATGGATTAAAACAATCGCCTTTGGGCTAAGATTGACGTTTTTTCCCTCCTCAAGATAACTATATGCTTTTGAATACATATTTAACTTGTGATCTATTCTTATTCCCCTTAGTTTATTGTTTTCTCATGTGTTGTGAATTCTTGGATTCTTGTACACTCGAAATCTTAGGGGTTGTCTTTAGATCGGGATAGATTTTTGATGGCACGACTAACTAATTTTAGTCGAAATCTTAGTTGTATCCATGATTTTTCCCACCTAATTGCATTATACCTGTTAGGAATCAGGCCTCGGACTTGGTCGTATCCAGGGTTTTAAGTCTGCATAATAGCATTGTTCCTATTAGGAATCAGGCCTCAGACCTGGTTATTTCCAAGGGTTTTAGTCTGCTTAATAGAATTGTACCTGTTAGGAATCAGGCCTCAGACCTGGTTATTTCCAGGGGTTTTGTTTTAGAAAATTTCTCAATCTTAGTTTGTGTTCAAAATTTGAAAATCCAAGCTTTAAAAAGCCGTTGAATAATCAACTTTTCCAAACTCTAAGTTTCAGATTTCATCTTAATACGCTGAATTATTTTAAAAGCTTTCTTTGGTTATGTGCCCCCAAGCAACCAAAACTTATAAATGTTCTAGGATGCTTTTACAAAGTGAGCTCGCAATAATAAAACAAAAAAAAATTGATTACGTAATCACCCAATTGTTATAAAAATTAAATGAATTTTATAGATAAACCTTACATAAACAATAATTCCAAAAACATTATAGACAACAAAATTATTGATAGTTACTTTCTAAGGTGTAGGGAATTCCAGGTCCGTGGAACTATTTCTCCACTTAACCGGGCTAGCTTAAAGGTCCATTCGCATAGAATCTCCACAATTTGGTATGGTCCTTCCCAGTTCGTCCCTAACACACCGTCCTTGGGATCTTTACTTGCCAAAAACACCCTCCGGAGAACCAAATCACCTAGTCCGAGTCTACGTCCTTTTACCGTCGAGTTGAAGTACAAGTGATTTTCTACTGATAATGGGCGAGCTGCAATTGTGACGCTTCTTATTTTTCCTCGATTAGAACAAGGGATGCACTGAGTAGCTCGTGGTTCTGATCTCGATCAAAGGTCTTCTGTATATGGGTCGTCACCAGCTCCTCAATCAGAAGCATAGCCTCACTTCCAAAGGTTAGAGAAAAAGGGGTATGTCCCGTGGAGGTTCAATGTGAGTATCTATAGGCCCAGAGTACTTGCGGGAGCTGCTCGGGCCATAGTCCATTAGCTTCATCTAATCGCTTCTTTAAGCTCACCTTTAGGGTCTTGTTTATGTCATCGACCTACCCATTCGCCTTCGGGTATGCTACTGAGGAAAAACTATTGGTTATGTCATATTAGTTTATGAAGAGATCACTGTCAAACTGAGTTCCGTTGTCAGACACAATATTTTTTGGTAACCCAAATCGACATATGATATTTTTTACGACAATATCCAGGACTCTCTTCAACGTAATGGTTGCCAGAGGTTCGACCTCCACCCACTTCGTGATGTAATTGATGGAGACAACAGCATAACAAACTCCTCATTTTCTTGTTGGCAAAGAACCAATCAAGTCAATTCCCCATACTTCAAATGACCAAGGGGATGAGATCATGGTTAGCTCAATGGGATCTACTCAAGAAACTATGGCAAAGCGTTGGCATTTGTCATATTCCTACACATACAAGATCGAGTCCTTTGTCAGCGTGGGCCAAAAATAGCCCTGTCTTAGTACCTTCAGAGCCAGGTTTTTTCCCCCAGCATGGTCTCTGCAGAAGCCTTCGTGTATTTCTTGCAAGATAGTCTGCGCTTCCTCGGGCAGAACACACCGTAGGAAAGGTAGTGAATGCCCTCGTCTATATAGAATCCCTTCAACCATAACATATCACAGAGCTTGATATAACAGCTTTCTTGCACCCTTTCGATCGACAGGTAACTTTTCAATTGTGAGATACTCCACTATGGGGGTCATCTAGGTCGGTTTTAAGTCAATCATTCCGACCTCAAATGTTTTTTCTATTATGCTCAGGTTTTCCAAGAACTCCACTGGAACTACATTTAGTGTATCTGCTTCTTTGGTGGTAGCAAGTCAATCCAAAGCATCAGCATTGGAATTCTACTCGTAGGGTACTTGTTCAGCAGAGCTAAACTAGAATTCACACAACTTGCCTTTAACCTGTGCTAAGTAGGCCGTCATCTTGATACCGCGAGCTTGGTATACTCCCAATATCTGATTAACTACGAGCTGGGAATCACTATAACATTGGATCGCCTTTGCTTTTAGCTCTTTCGTCACCCTTAGCCCTGTCAATAAGGCCTCATATTCGACTTCATTGTTGGATACTTCGAATTTGAACCTAACAACTGTATGGAATCGATTCCCTTTAGGTGAGATTAAAATTATCCCAGCACCCATTTTGTTTTCATTAGAGGATCAATCAATGAAGATTTTCCACAATTCCTGCACCGGTTCTTTTATCGGCTTGTCCTGAAAACCTGTGCACTCAACCACAAAGTCAGCGAGGGCTTGACTCTTGATTTCTGTGCGTGGCATATATAATATTTCAAATTGTCTGAGTTCGATGGCCCATTTTAGTAGACGTCCCAACATTTTAGGTTTTCGCAAATCTTGCCTTAAAGGTTGGTCGGTTAAGACGTGGATAGTATGGGACTGAAAATATTGTCTGAGCTTCCTTGAATCCAAAATTAGACAAAACGCAAGCTTTTCTATTAATGGATACCGAGACTCAGCTCCGAGAAGTATTTTACTTACATAATACACTGGTTTTTGCACCCGATTTCTTCTCAAACTAACACAATACTGACCGCATTTTCTGTCACGACCAGATACAGAGACAAACATTCCCCAGACACCAGTTTTGATAGTACGGGGGGTTCGACTAGGTGATCTCTAAGGTCGTTAAATGCCTGTTCGCATTCTTCGGCCCACTCAAACTTCTAGTTTCCTCCGAGCAAGTTGTAAAATGGGAGACACTTGTCAGTGTATTTTGAAACGAAGCGGTTTAGGGCCGCCACCTTTCCAGTAAAACTTTATACTTCCTTGCGCGACCTGGGCGAAGGCATTTCCAACAACGATATGATTTTTTCTGGATTTGCCTCTATCCCCCTTGTGTTGACTATAAACCCCCGAAACTTTCCCCGATGAAACTCCGAAAGTGCACTTCCAGGGATTTAACTTCATGTCATACCTCCTTAGTATATGCCAAAACATTCTTCCAGGTCAAGTACATGGTTACTGGAAGCTTTGATTTAATGAGCATATCATCAACATACACCTCCATGTGTTTTCCCGATCTGATTGGCAAACATTTTGTTTACTAATTGTTGGTACGTAGCACTGGCATTCTTCAGCCCGAATGGCATAACTTTGTAGCAGTATATGTTGCTTAGTCATGAAGTTGGTGTGCTCTTGGTCTGCAGGGTTCATCGTGATCTGGTTATATCCAGAATACGCGTCCATGAAATACATAAGCTCGTTACTGGCAATGGCATCTACCAACTAATCAATTCTAGGTAATGGGAAACAGTCCTTAGGAGAGGCCTTGTTGAGATCGAAGAAATCAATGCAAGTTCTCCACTTCCCGTTTGGCTTCGGGACCAAAACGGGGTTAGCAACCCAAATCGAGTATTTTGCTTCCCTGATAAATCTGCATTTAAGTAGGCGAGCTATTTCTTCTAATGCTTTCGATCGTACTCTCCCCAAAAGCCTTCGCTTTTGGGACTTTGGAGGCATTTTCTTGTCCAAGTTCAAAGTATGCATTATTATAGTCGGACTGATTTCCACCATATCTTCATGCGACCAGGCGAAGACGTCCAGATTCTTCCTCGAGAATTCGATCAGCTCCTTCTTCCTTTCGGCTCTAAGATTTTTCCCAACTTTTACAACTCTTGAAGGTGTTTCTGGGTCGATACTGATTTCCTCGAGCTCCTCCACAGCTTTGAGCTCAGATCTATCTTTGCCTATTTGTGAATCAATGTCGTCCTGTTGGGCGACCTCGTTATCCCCTTCTTGAGGTTCTTCAGTCCCATATGTAACTTCCATTAACCAGGACTCCTCACCTTCTTCGTCTATGACCATTGCCTGCTCCTTGGGTTGTGATTTTCCCTTCATGTCTATGTTGTAGTATTGTCGGACAGTGAGCTGGTCTCCACGTACTATGCATATCCCGAGGCTGAGGGGAACTTCATTGCTAGGTGTCGGATCGAGGTAATGGCTTCAAAAACCATCAGTGCGGGTCGTCCCAAAATCGCGTTATACGCAGCCAAACAATCGATTACAACGAACTCAAGTATTTTAGTAACATTTCGTGCATCATCCCCTAGCGTAACCACTAGTACGATTGTTCCTATGACCACCGTCCCTTTACCTAAAAATTCATACAGCGTCATTGAGGACGCCTTTAAATCAGTCACGGATAATCCTATCTTTTCTAGGGTGGACCTGAAAAGCACATTTACTGAACTTCCATTATCTATGAATATCCTTCGTACCATTCGATTAGCGAGTTGCACGGTTACCACCAGCGGGTCATTATGTGGGAATTGAATGTGGCTAGCAGCCTCCTCTGTGAAAATGATTGATTGTTTTTCCAACCGCTGTTGTTTTGATAATCGTTGCTCCAGGATAAATTCCATACTGTTATGAGTTTTCAGCTCCTGTATATACCTCGTTTGGGCTCCATTGCTTGTGCCCGCCAAATGAGGTCATTCGATAATAGTAATTATTTATCCTCCTACTATTAGGGGAGGGTCTACTTTGTTCTAATTCATCTGATTCATTTGAGTCCTCGACTGACCTGCCGGAGTTTCCAGAGCTGGAAGAGAATTCTGCCCGGTAGATTGAATGGGAGCAACTCAGTTTCGGGCATACTGGGCTAACGGTCCAGCTCGAATGAGAGTTTCAATTTCATCCTTCAGTTGTCGGAAATCATCGCTATTATGATTGATGTCATTGTGGTATCGACAAAACTTTGAGGGATCTCTCTTCACCCTCTTATGCCTTAATGGTTCTGGTTTCTTCCACGGAAGGCGATTAGAGTTTTCCAGGAAAATATGTTTCTGTGTATCTGTTAGGTCAGTGTAGGTGGCATAAATGGGCTTGAATTTTTCTCCAGACTTGTTTTTCTTTGTGTCGTTCTGGTCGCCCTCACCATTCCCTTTCCTCTTATTGTTTCCCACTTGGTTATTATGGGTAACATGTTGAGCCACAGCTGCACCGCCTGTCACCGATCTAGCAGGCTGAATAGGGGCCTGGCTGGTTCCTGTGACAGCAGATCGTGCCTCTTGCAAGTTTATCCACTCCTGAGCTTGGGCCAAGAACTCTTCTAAACTTTTAACCCCTTTTCGTTGGAGCTCCTACCATAGATCGCCTCCCACCAATATTCCTGTTCTCATTGCCATGAGCTTGGCGCTATCATCAGCGTCTCTAGCTCGTGTTGCCACGTTGGGGAATTTGCTCAGATATGCTTTCAAGGACTCACCAGGTTGTTGTTTTCTGTTGGCCAATGAGTCGACCTCTACTCGAGTTTCCTTTGAAGCTCGGAATGCTTTCTTGAACTCGGAAGACAACTTCTTCCAAGAGCTTATCGAATGTTTTTGTACTTTTTGAACCAGTGTCTGGCAGGTCCGATCAGATTCATGGGGAACATAATACGTCTTAGGTCAAGCCCAACATTGTGGGCCATCATCAACGTATTAAACATCCTGAGGTGGTCAGATGGATCTGTGTTTCCATCAAATGTTGACATTTTTGGCATCCTGAAGCCACTAGGATACGCAACTGCTGCAATATTCGGGGCGAAAGGTTCTAGCTCCTCATCAAAGTCACAATCATCAATCTTTTTTCTAGATAAGAGCTTCAACATTTGCTCCTCCATCAGGGCCAGTCGCTCGAGGGTTGGGTCTTTGGTCTCTAGGTTAGCTGGGAGTTGTTCACCAACTCCCATCCTATTGTACGCGTTTGATGGGTTGTTTTCCCTCCAAGTTTGAGCTTGGTTAGATGGGACATTGCCATTGTCGAGTACGAAAGACGAAACTCCTTCATGTTGAGTATAAATCATATCATTATTGCAAACTGGATACCTCATTTGTGAATTCAGATGATCATGCACATTGGGATACAGATCGAAACGAGGACTTTGTGTTGAGCTAAGATGATTCCTCAGGTCGCTCTCAGACCTGCCTCCACGCTCGCTCCCCGTTTAGTAACTTCCATTTGCGAAACTTTCAGCCCGTGGCTGATATCGAGGACCTGGATTATCAGCGCATGCCTATGGAATGTAAGTGTCTACTGATGGGGGAGGATTTCTCCTACTATTTCCACGAGTTGGAGCGTCTCTTTGTGGGCGTGGTGGTGTAGGATGTCTAACCGGTGATGACATATGTCTTATTAGTAAGGCTATCCTCTTTCCATCAGGACGAACTAAATTAACCCTTCTCGGTTCTACCCCAATGTCCCGTGTTCTCTGTGCCTGGGGTTCTGATCGTGGTGCATGAGGATTCGCTGGGTGTTTTGTCTTCGTGAATTTGTCCCAGCTTGCCCTGATGGGTTGTTACGGGCATTCCTGGGAATCTGTGTGGAAGGCACGGAGCTGGGGGTCGTAGTTCTGACCGACTGAGTGACATGCGGATGATGATTCTTGTGATGATTAGTGGGCTGAGCACTTCGATGATTTCACTCTGAAGGTACAGATCTCGGAGTGGCGGTCCAGACAGAACGACTGGGTTTGGACTGATTATTCGTGTGGGATTTATGGGACCTACTTTGCCTCTTTCCGACATTAAAATCAGTTGCAAGAGGGGGTAACCTAGCCAGGACCTCCTTGATTTGTCTATTTTCCCTAGCAAGATGGCTCCTTAATTGGGAATTCTCCATCTCGATGGCTATTAAATATCTTGGATTAGGATTTGGTGGGCGTAACGCTGAACTTCCAGTGTTGTCTTGGCCCCCCGGTTGCTTCCCAGGACGTTGCTAAACATCTGGACCCTTTTCAGTGGGAACAGTTGTATGATGCACCTCTTGCCCACCAAACTGTTCCATTTCGTTGTCATGCATCGATCGAGTAACCATCATGATGAACGTCGAATGAAACTTGTAAAGTATTAACTTTGCTCTCAACGAAAGCACTAAACTGTTGACACGGTTTTTCGCTAACAGTAGATTTAGAAATCTAATAAGAGTATTAGTGTTTATTTGCAAACCATAATGAACTTATATGAACCATTTCTTACACACACAATTTTACGTGGTTCAGTGGTTAAAATCCACTTAGTCCACAAGTTTTGATATTCAAATGATAGTTAATGGAAGACTTTAAGGACATAATAGGATAGGCAAAATAATTAAAAACTTATATTTTTCCTTAACTTTCTTATTATTTCTCAAAATTATAAAAAAAAATAGGTGTAAAAGTGCAACATTTTAAAAATATTCAGTATATTTATCGCAAAAAAAAAAATTAGGTATTAAAGTGCAATATTTAAGGACATTGTGTATATTTACGGACGAAAAAAGAGATTGGATATAAAAGTGCAATATTTTGAAAACATTAGGTATTTTAAGGGTAATTTACTCAACAATATTATTTACATTTCAAATTTTATAAAAAAAAAACCGCATCTTATGTGCTATTTAATTTTTTAATAATGAAATAAATATCTTTATAAAATCTTGAGGTATCAAAATATAATACAAATTTAGATATGTTTTAAATTCTTTCAAATTATGTTATAATGAATAATGTTGGTCCAATTTGACATATTAATAACAGTTTTACAATTTTCGTAAAACATATTGTGACAAATAAATCTAGTACAAATTGTATGTCATTTTTTGAAAAAAAGTAAAAAATGGTTTGATAGTTAATGGAAGACTTTAAGTAGTAGATTTATGGTGATATCATAAACAAATCCATATGAGATGGCAGACCCAAAAAAAAAAAAAAAAAAAACATAACCAATTTTATAAACATTTTATTTTAGTGGTATCATAGAAAGTAAAGTTATTAAAAAGTATATATTCTTTATTTAAAAGAGAAGAAAAAAATCAAATGGTTTGAAAGTGCATATCATAAGGCTGTGGCACTAGCACGGATCAGAAAGGCAAATATAGAGACCTTCCCATTAGTTTGCCATAATAGTGAGCTGTTCAGACCACACAAAATGCAAGAAAATATATTTAATAGGGAGGAAGAACAAACTGAGAGGTTTTGATTTTAGGCAAACAAATAAACAAGTATCAATTTCAAATATCTTTTGGTGATAAATGGTTGGATTGCGCGTGGCCTTTAATCATTTATGCAAACCCACCCACATCGCTCTCACCTTTCTTCAAACACTTCCTTATGTTCACATTGTAATTCATATTTGCATAATTCGCCACTTCATATTGTTGTTATATATAAATATCAATAGTACTACCTATCTTATTACCTATTTTATATAGTCACAAGTCATCACAACTTTAAACATACCCATCACTCCATATAAATATCAATAGTACTACCCATCTTATTACCTATTTTATATAGTCACAAGTCATCGCAACTTTAAACATACCCATCACTCCATATATAAATATATATATATATACTTCTATTTTAGATGTTCCATGAGCGCCTTTGAAAAAGAGAAAAAAAATCTAAACAAAACATAGAAGGTGTGGGTAAACAAGCCACCAATATTAGAGATTTTAAGCTAAAATACACAAGAACAAAAGAAAAAAGTACATAAGATGAAGTTATGCATTATTGTAAGCATACAAAGTAAGGATCATAATTAGAGAGACGGTGTAGTGAAAAATCCAAATCTCAACTTAATTTAAACAATAAGAATGTCATTACCATAACAGTCAGTAGACATATGTGGCCATATATTTGACGTTTGATCCTACAATTTGTTTAATAAAGGATTGGGTTTTGTTGGGTTGGAATTGGCCATCCGAGATGCATGGGCCATGTATGGCCATGGGCCACAGTTAAAAGTTGTCGAGCGAGAACGGGAATCAACGCCGTTTCCACGTATTACAAACTGCATTTTTTTTTTATTATTTCAACACATTAAATTTGAAGCTATCCATATCCATTTCCACGCATTCATCGATGAATCTTAAAGCTAATCTCTTAATCTGTCCAATCTCATTATTATTTTATTTTGGTTGTGTTAATAGGTGAGAAGTTTTGCTAAAAAAAAATAGGTGAGAAGTTACTAGGTAGGATACTAAATGACACGTTGCTTTTTTGAAAAAATATAAAACAAAATAAATATTATTAGTTTGCAACCAACCATACATAATAATTATTTTATTTTGAAATAATATATTTGGAGATACATTGGTCTTAGCCACGTGACATCATTTTTATTTTTTTTATTTGTTAAAGTATTATTTGATATGGATTTTGTCAATTACACAGGGATGCCCCTTAACTATTAGTAACATCCAGGAAATTGTCCAGCGGTTGCTTAGTTATATAATATGTGGAAGCAGCCAACATTCCATTTTATTTAATTTTAAAGTAGTAAACTTATCTAAATATATATTTTATTTTTATTATATATTTTTTTCAATTATCATATAATTTTTAAATAAATAAACAATATCATAAAAAATAAATAAAAGATATTTAATATAAATCGTAAATATATTAAAAAAATTTGGGATAAAATATTGTTTATAATTTTAATAAAAATTAGTTCATTTAAAAATATATATATATAATAGAATAAATTATATTTCTATAGTATATATAAATATTTATATCAATAATCTCTACATATATGACAAATAAACACAATATTAATATATTTACATGATTATATGACATATATATATAAATTATAATAATATTTAAAAAAAAATTAATAATAGAATAAAATAATAATAGAAAAAATTATTGTCTAGAGTAGTATACATGCATCATCTATTTTCAGTTTCTAATATATCTCGTAATGTCCTTTGGTGAATTTTATGAAGAAGAAAAAGCTACAATCACTTGATAAAGAACAGACTATCACGCAAATTTATAAGATAAAAAAATGATACAACCACACTTAGTTCTACTAAAATTTTCAAATCCTAGAAACCAGAAGAAGAAGACGTAGTAATAGTAGTAGAAGAAGAAAAATATGCAAATTTTCGTCAAGACTCATTGGTAAGACCATCACTTTCGTGGTCGAGAGTAGCGACACCATCAACAATGTCGAGACCAAGATCTAGGTACCCTTTTGCTTCTTTTTATTTTTTATATACATATTTATATATGTTTATGTAGAATAAGGTATTTCGATTGATGGATATTTCTTGTTTTTGTGTTTTATATATTAGAGAAAATTGAGTGATTTATGCAGTTTGTAGTATTGTGTTGACTTTATTATTTTTAAATAAATATGATTTAATTATTTAAATTATCATAAAATATCTTATAAATATAATATTTTAATTAATTAATTAATTATTGTTTAAACTTATGTTAGTTCTAGTTTTTAAATTTGGCAGTGACAATAATAGATTATATATTATATGTTTAATATAATATTAATAATATAGGTGGATTTTAAATTTAAATTATTTGCTAGTTTTGTTTTAGAGAAGTTTGTTGCTAGTTGATAGTAGATTATATATATTATATGTTTAATATGATATTATTATAATAAATGAAGTTTAAGTTTAATTTTATTTTATTTAAGTTATAAAACATGTGGTTTTATTATTTTTAAATAATTATTATTGTAAAATATTTCAAAAATATCTTATTTTGATTTGTTTAATTATTTAATTATTTAAATTTAATTTATGTTTATTTATTTATAAGAATATTTTGTTAAATATAATAATATTCAGTTAAACTTAACTAAAAAAAATAATCGCTATTTACACTTTTTTTTATATAGAAAAGATATACTAGTTTAAAAAGTATGCCCGACACACCCGTTAATTTGTAATCAGCTAATTAGCCAATCAATAGAATAAATTTGACTACAATTTAATGCATATAATTTATTTCAAACATCCAATTCAAATTAAAAATAAAAATTATAACTTTTTTAAAAAACGAATTAACTAAAGTAATAAAAAATTTAAATACAAGTATTATTTATTTGGTAAAAATAACATAAAATAATTTTTTTCTTTCGATTTCCATAATCAGTCACAAATAATTAAAGTAACAGGATTGTTCTTCAAAATTAAAAAACATATAAATAGTTTGGCGAAAAAAATGGATATTAAAGTGTAACTTTTGAAAAGACTTGAATATTATCGCCAAACTATTGTCACGTCACTTTTTATTAATCCATCCCAAAATATTTTTATTGTCACGGAGTTCCAGAGTTGTCATCAGCGTTCGAGCATGAGTTGCAGACTCGAAGGCATTAACTTTTTTTAATGGATGAGCTCGATAGATTGATCAAGTGAGGAGGTGGCGACAACTAGAATGGTGAGCTTGAAGTTTTGGGTGATCTCGAAAGTGCGTTAAGGCGATGATCAGGCTTGAATACGCGTTAAAGTGATACATGGAAATGCTGTTATGAAATCCCTATTTATGTGAGATTGGTTAAAACCGTGTGCAGATAACATTATTTTTAAGGGAACTTTTATTTGATAATGCAATTAGTTTAAATTATTCAGATATTTATTTGAATTTAAATTTGACTATTATGTTGTAACTTCCTGAAATTTGTGGGAAGATATTCTTGTAACAAAGTCTATAAATAGAATGGATTTAGTCATTTGTATGGAGGTGCAATTGGGCACAATTTTGTACTGAAAAACGCTCTTTGAAATTGCTGATTCCTGAAGCTTTAACGCAGACAAGTTGATAAAAGTGACTCGTGGACGTAGACAGATTTAAATTGCTGAACCACAAAAAAATCTCTTTCTTTTCTTTTCTTCCTAATTAATTGTTTATTTCTCTACATAATTAAGTTGATGAAAAACAACGTCAATGGTTTGGTGCTTTCATTGAGAGCATTAAGCAATTCTTCCTACCATTTAGCATAAAACCTCCTACTTAAGCAATGATGGTTGCCCTGAACATTCCTGGAACTAGTGGTGATCTCTACCCCAAATCCCTGAGGAGCGTACTCCACGAACTGAGGAGCATCCTTGAAGGCCTAATAAACAACCAGTTTTGGACTAGAGGACGACCTGGTCAGAGTTCTAGACCTAATGACCAGGATTACTATAATCCTGAATGATATGTGCCAATAGTTGAGCTCAAAAATCATAGGTTGTGTGAACAACTAGCCGAAGCTACACGGCTAAATGAAGAGATGGAAATGAGAGCTGGTGAATTCTTGGCACCACCCTGGAGGACCAGGGGGTGACCTCGAGGGAGTACGGCTGCCAAGATTGCCAAACAAAGGGCCTAACAAGCTCAACTGAGGCCTAGGGAAAATATTGTGAAAAAAAAACCGACCTAGGGGGTCATCTTGGAACCTTGCTAGGAACAACCCAGCCGAGTATGCTCCTGCATAACCTGGGAATAACCGAGCTCCCTCGATAGCTCGGAATGATGGCCTAGAGCCCGCTAGGAATAACCAAAAGTCCGCCAGGTCAAACAATGAGAAGCCACTACCCTCGCCAATTAGGAACCCTCCTTCACCGATTAGACATCCCTCTTCAGTGCGGGGTGTACCTCAGCAAGCTCCTAGCGGGAACTGAGCTGGGGATAGGGCACCTCAGAGGCCTTCACGAAGTGCTAGAAGTGGAAGTCGAAACAGAAGCCATCGGGCTCAACCCCATGGGGGTGAACGCAAGGCCCCACATGAGGCGCATCAGGAACATAGACAACCCCAACCATCAGGGAGTTATATTGAGGTCACAAACAACTGAAATGAGAGTAAATGTGGATAACTCACCTCGTAATCGAGCCCCACAACAGCAGCAACTAGAGATAAATGTCAGCTTCCTTGATGTAAGTTAGGATTACAGCAGGTCGGTGAGTGTGTGTAACACCGAGCCTATAAATTATGAGAACTATCAGAATGAGTATCTTGATCTTTGAGATCACCTGAATCAGAGTTGTGGGCAATTTAATCAGCCAAACCTAGACTTGCGGACAGACTTAAATGCCTGAAGGGAGCCCCTACAACCAGTATATAGAAATCAGTACAACCCTATGATGTGACAAGGACCTAGAGTTTCTACGAACAACAACCAGCTACCAATAGTACAAGCTCCCCCTCCGGTGGATTTGGATCAAGAGAGAATAAAACAACTCGAGGAGGCGTTCAAGCTCCTTCAAGAAGGAAAAAATAAAGAAAAGGCTTACGATTCCAACGAGGAGCTCGAGCCTTTTGCCCCCCATATCTCGAATGCACCATTTCCCAATGGTTTCAAAATACCCTACGATAGGACCACCGACCAAGCAGCCACATGAGTACATTTAATACTGTAATGCGAGCTAGTAATGTCGGATATGAGCTCAGATGTATGCTCTTTCTTACCACACTCACTGGACAGCAAAGAATTGGTTCGAAAAATTCCGAAGACATTCGATCTCATCTTGGGAACAATTTTCCAAAGAATCTAAGAAGCAGTTCCAAGCTGTAAAGAGCATCAAGCCTGAGGCTTCCACCCTGACCAATGTTAGGCAGCAACTAGGTGAGTCACTGAAGGGCTATGTGGATGCCAAAAATCCACCAAGGAAAAAATCTCTGATCCTTAGTTGAAATACATGGCCAAGGGTCACTTAGTCATGCTATCGGGCTCCGGCCTATTGGACTCACGAGACCATGTTCTAGCCAACACTCTCAAGTGCCTTGTAGGTCTCTACCTTGTTGAAGATTAAAACCCCTCGCACCAAGATGCCACGCACCTGGGCCTCGTGAAGCCACCACCTCGCATTCATCTGGGGTGCCTCGCACCGGGTGTCTTGGCCAGGAGGGCCTCGCGCCTGGTGCCTCGGCCAGGAAGGCCTCGCACCAGCGTCTCACGTGCCCAGGCCCGTGCCACGCACCTGCGCTTCGTACCAACATCTCGCGCGCCCAGGCCTGTGCTGCTCACCTATGCCTCGCGCTAGGGTCTCGCACGCCTAGCCCTGTGCCGCGCACCTGCGCCTTGCGCCAGCACCTTGTGCGCCCAGGTCCGTGCCTCACACATGTGCCTCGCGCCAGCGTCTCGCGCGCTTAGGCCCGTGCCATGCACCTATGCCTCGCGCCAGCATCTCGCGCTAGTGTCTCGCGTGCCCAGGCCCGTGCCTCACACCTTCACCTCACGCCAGCATCTCACATACCCAGAAGGTGCACCCCGTTAGGTCTTCATCAGGAGCGACGTGCACCACATAGCTAATAGTCGAGAAGGAACCTTCAAAGGTTAAACGAATAGGCGCCCTATGAGAACCTACACGCAGCTCAAAGAGATCGTACTGGTGTATGACTCTTAGGACCCCAGACATCTGATCCTCATATCCACACAACATAGGTAGTGGTCGTATAAGTGAGGTACCTGGTGTGGTCCTTCTCAGCCAACCCCTGACATCAGTCCCTGGCAAGTAGTGGGAGTACGAGGAGTGGTGGCATGGCCTGCATGTCTCTAACCACAAACAAGCATCGACACCACAATCCTCTCCTCCACCACCACCTATGCCACTACCATGATAGTGTACCCAAGTACCTTCTTGTCCCCTGGGACCACCTTGTATCAGAGGCCATTAAAGCCGAGCTATAAATAGACCTCTACTCCTGAAACTAAAGGGGGAGGGAGGATGTAATATGAGACTATTCTAAGAGCAATATACAAGTTCTCGTCTACTGTTCACTTGCAACTTCTCTTGAATTTTCTACAAGTTCTTTTAAGTTCATAAGTCTCTTATTAAGTCTTTGAGTTTTCCATCCATTTTTCGTTGACGTCGCCTTATTAAGGGAAAAAGAGCCTTGAAAATAGGTGTTTGCAAGATTTCACAAGGGCCATCTCTCTACAAGGGTCCCGACTCGAGGAAATATCACCTCAAAATACAAAAAATGGTCTCAAAGAAGACGCTTGTGAAAAGGGTCTCAAAGAAAACGCTTGTGAAAAAGGTCTCAAAGAAGACGCTTGTGAAAAAGGGTCTCACAGAAGATGCTTGCAAAAAGGGTCTCGAAGAAGACGCTTACAAAAATAGTACTATGCATAATGACGAGAAGGATGCTTCTCGCACAAAATAAAACATGCACACGAAAATATATAAAAGGATAGCGAGAACCCAAAGGGTCAACATATCCTTATGAGTAATCAAGGTGCACCAACAAACACGAATCACACGTAGTAGAAGGGTCCCAAAGGGAACCCTTTCAAAATAAAGCTATTGACCATGAGGACTTGCGAAAGTCCCTCACAAAAAAAAAAAGAAGAGAGAATGGCTTGTTAGAGTCCTAGACTAAGGAAAACAAGGCGACGAGACACCTAACACCTTGAAAGAGGATCTCGCATAGCAAGGGCATCCTCCCTCAGCAAGACTACCTTTGACTTTATAGCTCAATCGGGATCCATTCCTTCATTGGACATCTATATAAATGACACCTTCAGACATAAATGAAGAATGAAGTCACAGAAACACAAAAGAAGGTTAAGAGGCCTCACACAGCGAGAGGGCCCTTGCATAGCGAAACAAACTATAGCCTAGTGCTTCCAAACACTCTTGTCTAAATGTTTGACATGCCCATAAGCCTCGTATAAGCCTTATCCTTGGAAGGAAGGTCAATGAAGGCCCCAGAATGTTAATGGATGAAGCACGAAGAAAAAGAGTCAAGCCTCACCATGTGAGAGGGTCTCGCTGTGCAAGACCATCTCATATAGTAAGGTCCTCATCACCCAATTGTGCTGAATGACATCCTTCGATGCTTTATATGCCTCCAAGAATAATGCAAGTATCACACTCGTGAAAAATAAGTATAACATCATAATAAGTCTACAAGGACGTCTAAAGACCTCCTTATAGACTGGGGGGAAAGTGTGGATGCCAAAAATACACCAAGGAAAAAATCTCTAATCCCTGGTTGAAATACATGGCCAAGGGTCACTTAGTCATGCTATCGGGCTCGGGCCTATAGGACTCACGAGACCATGTTCTAGCCAACACTCCCAAGCACCCCGCAGGTCTCTGCCTTGTTGAAGATTAGATCCCCTCACACCCAGATGCCACACACCTAGGCCTCGCAAAGCCACCGCCTCGCATTCAGCCGGGACGCCTCACGCCTGGTGTCTTGGCCAAGAGGGCCTCGTGCCTGGTGTCTCGGCCAAGAGGGCCTCTTGCACGCATGGCGCAACAATCGACTGCAAATGTAAGCAAGTGATGCTTGAGACTCATGACGATAAGAAACTATGCTTTATGGGACAAGTTTCAGGGCTACGCACACTACTTATTTCATCTCTCAAAGCTCCGAGGATGATAGAAAAAGGATGTCACGCATTTCTAGCTAGTGTCACGGATGTGGTAAAGGAGACACCACTGAAGGTTGGAGACATCCATATTGTAAAGGAATTTCCAGAAGTATTTCTTGATGACTTACCAGGGTTACCACCGACTCGGGAAATTGACTTCACAATTGAGCTAGTACCGGGCACCGAGCCTATCTCCAAGGCACCATACCGGATGGCACCTACCAAACTCAAGGAGTTAAGAACGCAGCTACAAGAACTATTAGACTTAGGTTTCATTAGACCAAGCCATTCGCCATGGGGAGCACCGGTTCTATTCGTGAAGAAAAAGCACGGAAGCATGCGGATGCGCATAGATTACCGCGAGCTGAATAAGGTGACGATAAAGAATAAGTATCCACTACCCCGGATTGACGACTTGTTTGATCAACTCCGAGGAGCGACCGTGTTCTTAAAGATTGATTTATGGTCTGGGTATCATTAGCTCAAGGTACGGGAAGAGGATGTTCCCAAGACAACTTTTAGAACTCGTTATGGGCATTACGAGTTTTTAGTTATGTCTTTTAGTCTTATCAACGCTTCAGCCGCATTTATGGATTTAATGAATAGGGTCTTTAAGGACTACTTGGATAAATTTGTTGTAGTGTTCATTGATGATATCTGATATCTTGGTATACTCAAAGGACGAAGTCGAGCACGAGAAACATTTAAGGTTGATCTTGTTGCGACTAAATGAGCATCAGCTTTACACCAAGTTCAAGAAGTGTGAATTTTGGCTTTCACAAGTAGCATTCCTTAGCCATATTGTATCCAAGGACGGAGTTGCAGTAGACCCATCTAGAGTTGAGGCTGTGAAGGATTTTCCAAGACCAAAGAATGCGTCTGAAGTAAGAAGTTTTATGGGACTAGCAGGCTATTATCGGAGGTTCATAGAAGGCTTTTCTAAGATAGCCACTCCGCTCACCAACCTGACTCAGAAGCAGTAGAGGTTCAACTAGAATGATAAGTGTGAAGAGAGTTTCCAGTTGCTAAAAGATAAGCTATGCTCAGCACCAGTACTTTGTGTACCGACACCCAATGACAAGTTTTTAGTCTACTGTGATGCGTCAAAGCAAGGGTTGGGTTGTGTGTTGATGCAGAATGACAAGGTGATATCCTACGCTTCAAAGCAGCTAAATGAATACGAGCAACGCTATCCAAAACACGATATGGATTTGGCAACAGTGGTCTTTGCGTTGAAAATATAGCGCCACTATCTTTGTGGAGAACGGTGTGAGATTTATACGGACCGCAAAAGCTTAAAGTATTTCTTCACTCAGAAGGAGCTCAACATGAGGCAGCGCAGGTGGTTAGAACTAGTGAAGGATTATGACTGTGAAATCTTATACCACTTGGGAAAGGCAAACGTAGTTGCTGATGCGCTAAGTAGGAAGAAATATGGAAGTCTAGCAATGTTAGCTGGAATAGAAAAGCCACTACAGCAGGAGTTGATCAACACTAGAATAGAAGTAGTCATTGGTAAACTAGCTAACTTGTCCATGCAGTCAGGCTTGTTAGAAGAAATACGGATTGGGAAAGGGCATGATGACACGTTAGTAGCACATATGGATGCAGTTAGAGAAGGGAAGGCCACATATTTCTCAATATCATGTCAAGGTTTATTGAGATATAAGGATTGGGTATGCATGCCAAATGATCAAGGGATTAAGATGAAGATCTTAGAAGAAGCGCACAGTACCCCATACTCAGTTCACCCAGGGTCGACCACATGATCTTAAAGCACTGTATTGGTGGCCAGGAATGAAGAAGGATATAGCGGAGTATGTGTCTAAATGCTTAGTATGCCAGCAAGTAAAGGCAGAACATCAGCAGCATGCAGGCTTATTACAACCGCTTAGCATTCCATAATGGAAATGGGACGATATAGCCATGGATTTCGTGACAGGACTTCCACAAACAAATAAGCAGCACGACTCGGCTTGGGTAGTAGTAGATAGATTAACTAAGTCAGCTCATTTCCTATCTGTCAAAACTACGTTCACAGTAGATCAATACGCAGACGTTTATGTCCAAGAAATAGTACGACTTCATGGAATCCCTAAAACAATAGTATCTGATAGAGGATCGGTGTTTACATCGAGATTTTGGGGAAGTTTGCAGCAGGCCATGGGTACCAAGTTAAGTCTTATTACAACATTTCATCCTCAGACGGACGATCAGTCCGAGCGTACCATACAGATTTTAGAAGATATGTTGCGCGCTTGTGAACTTAATTTCGGAGGATCATGGAGTAAGTACTTGTCCCTGATAGAATTCTCCTATAATAATAGCTACCAGTCAATGATCAGGATGGCACCTTGCGAGATACTTTATGGAAGGAGGTGTCGATCGCCATTACATTGGGACGAGGTAGGAGAAAGGCAACTACTTGGACCCAAAGCGTTAGAGAAGCTCAGGAAGTAGTGGCACTGATTAGGAAACGTATGCTCGCTGCTCAAAGCCGACAGAAAAGTTATGCGGATGCTAAGCGGCGTGATGTGGAATTCAAAGTTGGAGATCAAGTCTTCCTAAAGATATCTCCTATGAAAGGTGTGAAGCGGTTTGGGAAGAAAGGTAAGCTTAGTCCTAGGTTTATAGGTCCTTTTGAGATATTGGACAAAGTGGGAACAGTTGCATATAGATTAGCCCTACCGCCAGCACTAGTAGATAGCCACAATGTGTTCCACATCTCGATGCTATGTATATATGTGTCAGACCCATCTCACGTCCTCAAGTATGATACGATAGCACTACAGAAAGACTTGAGTTATGAGGAACAACCGGTTTGCATCCTAGATAGAGGGATGAAGGAATTACGGTCTAAGAGTTTTCTGATAGTCAAAGTCTTATGGAGTAATAGTTACGAACGAGAGGCAACGTGGGAGTTGGAGGAGGACATGCAAGCTCGGTATCTGGAATTGTTTGGTATGTAAATTTTGAGAATGAAATTCTTTGTAGAAGGGGAGAATTGTAGAGTCCCATAATGTTTACTTAGTTAGCTAGATAGTTAGTAGTAGTTATAGTATTTTAGATTTCGTGGATTTTGGTTCAAACCGGGACTTAGTTGGAAACTCCTAGCAACAGTTCTGGATTTTATAAGTTTAACCTATACTTTAAGAATATTAATTATAACATAAGGTTTGGTTAATATTGCTGGTCCTAGATATATTATTTATTATAACCTAAGGTTTAGATAGAGCCAATAAGAATATAACACTTGTCATAAGTATGATTATTAAGGAATTAAGTATTTTGATGATAAAATAAAGAAATATAAGCTTTAGTATTCACCAGAAACTGTTAGGGTCGTATTATGACTTAGTCAAAGCAGTTATCCCATTCAAATTATGCTGAAAAGTGCAATTACGTGTTTAAAATATTTACGTATGCCGATATATCGCAACTGGGAGCCAATATATCGCCTAACGAAGGATACGGAAAACATGCTGACGTTGCACGAACGTACGAACAGAGGCTTGGGATTAGGGCAGAGCCGATATATCGCCACATAGGGGCGATATATCACCCTTAGTAATTATTATTTTTTATTTTTGTTTTTAATTTTAATAATTAAACCTGAACTCCTTAGACCTGCCTTTGAATGATTTGGCCGAGTCTTAAGCCTCTGTTGACCGAATATTCAAATATTTGCAATTATATTCATTATTTTTATTCAAGCCAAAGGAAGATATTTATTCCTAGAACTCTATAAATAGGACCTAGTACCCAGCCCTTCCTCTCATTCTTCAAGCTGTGATCAGAGACTCCAAGGTGCTAGTGCTACCATAGAGTGATAAACACTTGGGTTGGGAAAAAGCTTTGTCATTCTTAAGCTTTATAAAATACTTGGGAAGTGAGGTTTAGTGTATTTCGGTATTGAAGTTAGACCAATCCATAAGGTCAACTAAGGTAGTTCTATTCTCTAAGTCCAATTCTTTAAACTACTTTAGTTTTTCTTTAGTTCCTTTTATTCAGATCCTAACTTTTGATATTGGTTTTTGATTAGGCTCTTGAAACTAAAAGATCTTTCTTGGTAAGTTCTTCTTAAAGGTTTAGTTTCCACATTTATTCTTTACTCTTTAGGATTACTCACCATTTTTATGGTTGGTTTTAGGAGTGTTCCAAGTCCCGCATTTGTTCTCAAATATCCCGGCTTTGGTAAGGAAAATAAGATAGAACTTTATATGTTTATATGATATGTTATATTATGATATGTTATATTATCTTATGGTATGTTATCTTATGTTATGTGATGTTTACATTGTGTATAGTATGCTTATAGACCTTGGGCATATGACTTGTCTAGCTAGCAAGACCTAATAATTTATGGGCATATGACTTGCTTGGCTAGCAAGCTCCACAAATCTATTGGGCATATGACTTGCTTAGTTAACAAGTCCCAAGTAGTACAATGGCCATTATAGTATTATATGACATATGTTTATAGTATATGTTTATGATATAATTTATGTATATGTTTTATGTTGTTAGTAGTTTTTCCTTGCTGGGCATTAGGCTGACTCCTTTTCTTTTAGTGTGATGCAGGAAAATAGATACAAAGGCGGAAGGATTCTTGGAAGCTTGGCGTGTGTGTTGAGGTGAATGGAGTGGATGGGCTGTGTGTCGATTCGAGGACGATGTTAGTTTCTTTAGTCTCTTTAAATTACATTTTTATGTATTTTCCGCATTTAGCTTTGTAAACAATTTCATTTAAAGTTATGTTTTATTTTAAAACAATGAGCTCATTTATGTATTACAAATATTATTTTAAAGTTTTCAATAAAGTTATGAATTTTTCTCATGTATGTTTTCTTCAAACCTAGTAGTTATGTCTAGTAGGTTTAATGATCTAAGTCTTAGAAATAGTTACAGGTCATTACACTGATAAAACAACTGAAATTGTTAGCAACCTGATTAAAACACAAACTATTAACTTACATAAAATCTACATGATATAATTGTAGTTTATAATTGTTATTATTCCATTTTTTCTATTTTATTATTTATTTTATGTCCAAGCGTATGGTCATACTATAATTGTCCATGGTAAGATTCCAGTCTAAAAGTCGTGGTCATGGTCATACGGAAATGTCCCGATCATAATACCAGTTCATAATAATAGGGAACAAGGTCATATAATAGTCCACATAGGGTATAAAAAGTCCATAATAGTCCAAAGTGTGACCATAGCCTATATAAATTTTTGTATTATAATGATACATTGAAAATAGTTTATATTTCAATTTTTGCATTGTAATGGCATAGTAAAATAATCTATATATAATTTTTTTGCATTATAACGACATAGTAAAATAATCTATATATAAATTTTGACATTATAACGACATAATAAAATAATCTATATATAAATTTTGGCATTATAACATAGTAAAATAATCTAAAAGTAGATTTTTGCATTATAATAGCATAGTAAAATAATCTATCTATAAATTTTGGTATTATAATGACATTAGTAAAATAATCTATATATAAATTTTGGTATTATAACAGCATAATAAAATAATCTATATATAAATTTAGCATTATAATGGTATAGTAAAATAATCTATATATATAAATAATCGCTAAATAACTAAATTGAAAGGCTCGGGAAAGAGCTTACCTTAAAGGTCTTCGTAGGCTAGCGCTACAAAACTTTGCCTAGATCTTAGAGAGTCAGAACTTTAAAAGAGTGCTAAGAATATTTTTAGGCATAGTAAGAGAAAGAAAGATTTTCATAATTCAAAATGAATTCTGGAAAGATCTATTTATAGGAAAACCGTGGGTTACTATGCTGCATAGTAAAATAATAAAAATATCTAAAATATTCAAAATATTAAGCATAGTAATTTGTTGTAGTCATCATTGTACAAGCGCATTGTATCACTACTGCATCAACATATGAGACCATAGGGTGGACCCCGCTGTGGGAGCTAGTATGAATAGTGTCATGAATAGTAACAAAAAAATTAAAACTTCACAATCTTCTTACATTACTTCGTTCAACATTTATGACTCAAAAGCTTTTCTAAAAAAAATTCTCTAACATCAATAAATTAATTATTCTCATGTGTTAGTTACTTCAACAACTTAGAATTGTTAAAATCTCACAATAGAATATTGTTACCACAGCTATATCCCCAACGGTTAGGTTAATGTTTCCAACAGTCGGATCACTATTTACCAACAGTCATAGTGACTAGTTTTTGTCCTATAAATACTTGTTCCTTCAACCATTTACTTGCAACAACTTCTTCATCTCTTATCCTTCTAGATAAATTCATCCTCCAATCATGAACTTATTTTTAGTTCTCATAAATTTAGTGATTGTTTGTTTGTACTTTGCATCATTCTATGGGTATTATACTAATGAAGGGCCCATGGATATTATAGTTGCATTTTCATTAGTTATTCTTCCATTTTACTTAATAGCTCTAGCCTTCGATTAACCTTGTATTGTACTCAAAAGTATGAATAAAAAAATATATCTTCTCTTATTTTTCATTATTGTTATAATACAATTGTAGAAAGGAGTGGGAGTTACAAATGAGGAGGTTGAAAGATTAAAAACAAATTGATTTATCAGATAAGATTTCTACGGAGAATGGATAGCCAACCTAGTTTTGGTCCCAAAGCCCAATGGAAAGTGTCGGACTTGCATCGACTATTCGGACCTCAACAAAGTGTTGGGACAGAGTGAAATAACACCACCACAAAAAATAGAATCTACACAAAATTTGGATGACAAAGACTTAAAAAAGATTGAGTAAGAACTTACCAACTCAAGTAGATCAATGGATTTCTTCAATCTTTCATGGAGCTTTAAAACCCTAGGCAAGACCACCACTTTTGTAACGTCCTCCTATTCTAGGACCGTTACACTATATACTTAAAATTGTGTTAGACTTGCTAACCAAGTCATTTGGTTTAAAATGTGTAACTAAGGTTAATATCAAGGGTTAGGGTTAAAATTTTTGGTCAAATGAACCGTTGAATTTTATATAAAAAGTTTCATACAAACATGTGATCCCACAACATTACATCCAAAAATTTTAAAAGGTGAATATTCATAAAAAAAAAATTACGTTCAGCCGGCCTAAGCGACAAAAACACGGCAATAACTCAAGTTCCTCTGAGATAACCCCGGTCGTCGTGGTCGAGCAGCTGCATATGTACACACCTCCACCGAAGCTCTCCAACTCCTGGCTAGTCAAGCTTTCCCTTCCCCTTACCTGCACCACAAAGCACCTGTGAGCCAAGGCTCAGTAAGAAAACACAACATGTGCATAAACGAATAATATAAGCTTCCAGATACTTATCTAGCACGTCCAGCAGTAATAACCTACACATGACATCATTAATATACAACCAAGTGGTCATTGGACCAATTTGAGGCCGCTACCCTAAACAATTGGCCATAGGGTCAATCCCGGGGCCCTATGCCCAAGCTACAAGACCATAGAGTCACCTGGGGCCTTTGCCCTTAGCCTTGAGTAACTAGCCATAGAGCTAGTCCAGCATACCTGGCACTTTAATATTTCATCGACCATAGGGTCGGCCAACGTAATAATACGTTGTTGGTTCAAGCCTAAGCCTTTCGACCAGCGCGCAGCGCGCTATTTCCATCCTTGACTAATAAGTCAAGTCCTGATCCAGGAATACAAACCTTAATACAAAAACAGATATGGATAGGTATATCCCAACAAAATAAGCATGTATGCATGTTAATCACATAATACCATCGAATAACCATTCTTGCGATATTGATCATACTCATTTGACGGGGCCTCATGACCTAACCACGGAATGCATACAATAATAATAAAGCACTTAAGCAGATATCAACCAACATATGAAGCATTAGCTTAAATATAAATTTTCTTGGGGCCCATGCTGATAATTGATAGCAATCGGGCCAAGCCCTAATCATATATAACACGTATTGGGTGCAGTTTTCTTACCTCAGGTCCGAGTAAAGCGTAGATAAGAAGGACCCTCGATCATGATCCCGGTTTCAAGCCCCTAGTGGTAACCTAGTCACAACCATAAATAGAATTCCATAAAAGATGATCGAATAAAGGCTTCCGGACCAAGTCCTAGCCTCCGGGGCCATGAGTTTCACTAAACTGGGTAGTGGAATCAATCCCGAGCACTAAGAAAAAGGCTCCCTTTTAAAATAAACCCCCAAGGCCAAAATTCCCAGGCAGACTGCGACGTGGCTTAGAGGGTCGCGGCACGCTCCTCCTATCAGCAAGCCCCCTCCTCTTTGTCAAGGGCAAGGGCCGCAACTTGCCCTAATGGGTCCCCCCCCCCCCCCCCCCCCCCAAAGGCAGAGGCTTACCCAAGGCTCTAGGCTCAAGCTAAGTCACGACTTCACAAGAACACAGCCGCGACTTGGCCCCTCGAACCCAGGAATTCATCCATTTTCAGCAGCCAAATCCACTTCATACTAACCCAAATTCACTTCAAAGTTGTAATTCAATTACCACAATAGTTCTAACATGTTCCCAGCAACAAAACCTAATAAAAATTCAGTCCTAAAACTCCTTAAATCACCAATTCAATTCATAAGCTAGATGGTTCAAGAGCACCTCAAGAACACACTAAAACAACCATGGAAACACAGAATTTCAATTGTAAAAACATTGTGTTATAAAAAAAAAAACAAGTGTGGATGACGTGGCTAGTAATTTTAACACGTGGCTGACACCTGGCAGAGGTTCTCTTCGACCATCGATCAGGGATGTTCCCCTGACACGTCATTTGAGTTTAATATACAACCAGATTGCTCGTATAATCCATATCTTTATGAGTAATCTTGTAAAATTGTAATCATATCCAAGATTATTTCCATTTATACCTGATTATCCGATTAGTTAGGAGAAAATATCTGTAACTAATTCCTGTAATCCTCCTTGAGCTTATAAATAGAGAGAAATAGCTCAAGGGAGGGACTTTTGGCTGATTTTTGTTTATGCTTTAGAAGAGAATTTCAGCTATTATCTTTCGGTTGTATTACTCATCCCTCTAAGGCTTGTGAAACTCGAAGAACCCTAGTTCTTTGATCACTCCTTTGAGAATCAAGATCAATAATAACTTAAGTGGACGTAGGTCATTACCAATTCTTGGGGCCGAACCACTATAAATTGTTGTGTCGTTTATTTTTCTTTCCATTAGATTTTATTCAACACTTTCTATCACATCAAGCGTTTGAATTCGTGTCAGTTGACCAAAACGAGGGTCAACATTCTGGTGCTTTCATTGAGAGCTTGAGAAGAAATTGTTGAAGGTACTAATGGCAAAGACATCCAAGAAAACTGGACAGGCAGCTGCCGCTCCATCCCAGCCTCCTCCACCAAACATGGTTGAAAACGAACCTCATTTGGAGTTTGATGAGGAGGAAGTAGACTTTGAGGCCCTGAAGACAACACTAGGGGTGTTGCAAGATGAGCTGGCCGCTCTGAGGGCAATCAAGAAAGTGCCGCCGAGATAATGGCGTCACAGCAGAGGGAAATAGAGCGCCAGTGCGAAGAGCTGAGTGAAAGATAGGCGGAGATGGACCGTCGTCAGAGGGATGCCATGGTAGCCCTCTAATTGGCTAGGAATCAGGCTGTGCCTGCCTCGAAGCTTGACCAACCCCCAAATGGACCACCTCAAAGAGGTCCCAATCCTAGCCCTCCGCTCTAGCCAACAAGCCCTCAAAGGCCAGAGCAGCCACTAATGCCTCAGGGTGATGTCCCACCTAGGGACCCTGAAACGCGGCCTCCATCCCAAGCTGGCCGAGGCAATCCCCCACATCCAAGGCAGAATAGGGCTGGGCAGCAGCCCCGCACCCCTAGACGCCCGGGGGGTGAAGAGCCGCACCCATCGAGCAGGGGGCAGCGTCCTTCTAGAAACAGAAGGAACTCAGAAACAGGCTCTGCGGTCAGGGGCCCTCCACGACATGATAATGAACGGGGACCCACCGAACAGCGTATGCCTCCCCTTAACGCTCGGGAAGTTCCAGCCCAAGGAGGCAACTGAGGAAACAGTCGGTCCCACCATAGACAATAAAGGTTCAGAGATGGCCACGGCTACAATGAGGCCGACTCAGGCAGAAGGAATGCTGGTCGGAGGAACGAGGAGAGAAGTGGAGGCAGAAGCCCCCCACCTAGAGAAGATCGACATGCAGGACATAATGCTGGGGGGCAGCCCAGACAAAACAACGTCTTTAGCCGACTTGGAGCCAACGAGCAGCGACGGAGAGATGACGATCTAAGGGATGTACTCAACGACTGTCGAGAACGACACAACGAGTACATTCCCCTGGCACCAGAAGCCTTGGCAATTCCTGAGGCCATTCAGGCCCAAATAATGCCTTGAACCAAGCAGTGCAATAGCTGGTCGGGGGAAGAACGTCTCATATCGAGTACGACAGGAGAAGGGGCACTCCTTTCATACAAAGGATCGCAATGGCTGAAACCTCCAGTAAGTTTAAAATGCCCACACTTCCAAACTTTGACGGGTATGGTGACCTAGTATCTCATGTCAACAAGTTTGAGATACAAATGGACATTCAGAAGGTGTCCGAAGATGCTTGATGCAGGATCTTCCCTGCAACACTTTCTGATGCTGGACAGGAGTGATTCTTTAAGTTCCCTCCTACAAGTATTGTATCTTGAGAGATGTTCGTAAAGGAATTTTACGGAAAATTCTACGCGGGTCGTGTGCACCCAACTGAGGCAAACCAGCTGGTCGAGATACGCCAACAAGAAGGAGAACCACTAAAAGATTATGTCCAGGGTTTCATGTGAGCAGCAGCTGGGGCCAAAACAGTGGGAGATGAAGGCAAAATGATGGCTCTAACTGTAGGAGTTAGGCGCCGTACGCCTCTTTGGAGTAGCCTTAGGAAGCATAGGGTTAAAACTACCCAAGAATTTTTGGATCGAGCTAAAGGATACATCAAGCTCGAGGATGCAATTGCCAGCGAGGGAAAGACCCCAAATAAGGATAAAGGGACCGAAGACCCTGCCAAAGCCGCCAATGGGTCAAAGCCCAACGGCAACGGCAAAGGCAACGACAAGAATGGGGGAAGAGGCCCCATAACGAGCCCTCTACCTCTGAGAGTAAGCGCTCTAAGGGAAACTGTTATGAGCCTAGGCTCACTAACTATACCGCCCTTATTGAATCTCGAGCAGAGGTGTATCAGGTCACAAGTTTCAATGTGCCCTACAAAAGACCCGCTCCCATTCGAAAGGATATTTTGAAAAGGGATACAACTAATATCTGTCGTTTTCACAACGACTACGGACACGATATGAATGAATGTAACCAGATGAAGGACGAAATCGAGTTCCTTATTAGACAAGGACACTTGAGGAAATACGTGCGATCCACGGGTGCTTCCCAACGAGAGGCTCCGGGTGGCAATGAGCAGGCGCCTGCGCGCCAGCACTCGCCACCTTTACAGCCTGATCCCGTGGCAGGCACCTTACGCACCTCGCGGGAAATAGCAGAAAGGCAAGGGAATGATACGCTCGGACCCTATGCCATGACCAGGATATTGAGATGATGACTGTGGAGGATCGAGCAATGAAAAAGGCCTGAACAGAGGACGATGCAATAGCTTTCACTGATAGTGATGCCCAACATGTCCGGTTCCCACATTCTGATCCGCTGGTCGTGGATATCCAGATTGCCAATATGATGGTGAAAAGAGTATTGGTCGATACAGGAAGTTCAGTTAACATCCTGTATAAATCTTCGCTGGAACGAATGAAGTTGTCCACAAAGGACCTGGAGCCTTGCAACCAAACAATTTATGGTTTTTCTGGTGAGGGACTCACTCCAACAGGGTCAATCAGGCTTTCAGTAACTGCAGGTACTGCGCCCGCCACCAGGACATTACTTACTACTTTTATAGTAGTTGATTGTCCTTCGGCCTACAATGCAGTAATTGGAAGGCCAATACTGGTCGACCTTTGGGCCGTCACCTCTATATGGCACTTAGCCATGAAATTCCCAACAGACTCAGGGGGTAGGATGCGTATTGGGAAACCAGAGGGAAGCGAGGGAGTGCTATAATGCCTCAATCACTAAGGTCAAGAAGGGCATGTCGAGGAGTGCTCCCCCAGAAAAGTTGCAGATGGTCATTGATGTACAAGCCCAATCAGGTGATGAAGTCACCAAATAGGGTGTTGCCCAAAGTGAGGATAGAGACTTAGATCCTCGCTTTAGGGATTTTGAAGAAGATATAGGACCTGTCGAGGACCTTGAGGAGGTCCAGCTTGCCGAAGAGTTTCCGACTAGAGTTGTAAAGGTCGGCAAAAATTTAGAAACAACAACAAAATATGCACTGGTGGAATTTTTGAGGAAGAACCAAGAAGTTTTTGCTTGGTCACATAAAGACATGGTTGGGATAGATCCTGCAATCATCAGCCATGTCCTGAACGTCGACAAAAGCTTTCCACCCATGCAATAGAAAAAAAGGCTGCTCGATAAAGACAGATCAAAAGCTTTGAAGGAGGAAGTTAAAAAACTAAAGGAGAATGGGTTCATCACGGTGGTGTTTTATCCGTCATGGGTCTCTAATCCAGTGCTGGTTCCCAAGTCGAATGGAAAATGGCGGACCTGCGTGGATTTCACAGATCTTAACAAAGCCTGCCGTAAAGATTGATTCCCACTCCCAAGGATCGACCAGTTGGTCGATGCAACAGCAGGCCATGAGATCCTCTCCTTCATGGTTGCATACTCAGGGTACAATCAGATTAGTATGCATCCCCCTGATGAGGATCACACTAGCTTTTGGACCGATACAGGGCTATACTGTTACAAAGTAATGCCCTTCGGATTGAAAAATGCTGGTGCGACTTACCAGCGACTAGTTAACCACATGTTTAAGGAGTTGATCGGGATAAACATGGAGGTGTACAATGATGACATGATGGTGAAGTCAAAAAAGGCAGAAGGACATGTGAAGGATTTACAAGAGTGTTTCAATGTTCTGAACAAATATCAGATGAAGCTAAATCCTCTCAAATGTTCCTTCGGAGTAGGATCGGGGAAGTTCTTGGGGTTCATTGTCAATTCGAGAGGAATCGAGGCTAATCCCGAGAAGATCAAGGCCCTGATCGATATGAAATCGCCAATGAAGATCAAAGATGTGCAAAGTCTAACTGGAAGGATTGCCGCACTCAGTAGATTCATTTCAAAATCAACAGATAAGTGCGTTCCTTTCTTTAATCTACTTAGAGGCAACAAGAAGTTTGTGTGGACTGAAGACTGCGAACAGGCTTTCCAAGCTTTAAAAGCCCACATGGCGCAGCCTCCCATCTTATCAAAACCGGTAGATGGGGAAACTTTGTTCATATACCTGGCGATCAACGAATATGTTGCTAGTGCGGTGTTAGTAAGGGAAGAAGAAGGCATACAAAAGGCAGTGTATTATGTAAGCAAGAGGTTAATCGGAGCCGAATTGAGATATCCTCCCATTGAAAGATTAGCCTACTGTCTAATTTTGGCCTCAAGGAAGTTACATCCTTACTTCCAAGCCCATTCAATCACAGTCTTGACTGACCAGCCCCTTCGACAAGTTTTGCAAAAGCCAGAGGCTGCTGCTCGTTTGTTGAAATGGGCAGTTGAACTTGGGCAGTTTGATATAACATACTCACTGCGAGCAGCAATAAAAGGACAAGTCTTGGCTGACTTCATTGCTGAATTCACTAAACTCCCAGATAACGAGCAGGGTGAAAAGCCTAGTGCGCCTGAGCCTCAAGTTGAAGCTCCTTCGTGGAAATTATTCACAGATGGATCGTCCAACGAATCTCACGCAGGAGCATGAGTGATATTGTTAACGCCAGAAGGTCATCGATTTCACTGCACAATTAGGTTTGATTTCGCCGCTTCAAACAATGAAGCTGAATACGAAGCCCTACTCGCTGGATTAAGGTTAGCCAAAGACATGAACATAAAAGTGCTAGATATCTACAGTGATTCACAGCTGGTAGTGAATCAGGTCTTAGGGGAGTACCAAGCACGAGGCCTAAAAATGGTGGCTTATCTGAATAAAACAAAGGATCTGTTGGCACAGTTTGAAAAATATACCCTCTAGCAAATACCTCGAGATCAAAATTCAAACGCGGATGCCCTAGCCAAACTCGCGAGTGCAAAAGATGCTGACACTTTGAATATAGTGCCAGTTGAGCGGCTATGCACACCAAGCATACGAGCAGACGAAACCAATATGATGATCCAGTTAGCAGATACATGGATGTCATCGTACTTAGAATATCTCATGAGCAGCACACTACCGACAGATAGAAACAAAGCCAGGACCCTTCAGAGACAGTCTGCAAGGTATATCCTGGTCGATGGTATTTTGTACTGAAGAGGATACTCGATGCCACTGCTCAGATGTGTTACGCCAGAAAAGGTTAAAGAGCTGATGAAGGAGGTGCATGAAGGCTTCTGTGGAGACCATGCTGGGGGGCAAAGCCTATCAAAAAAGATCCTAAGGCAGGGATATTTCTGGCCAACAATGAATGAGGATTCGATGGAGTTCGTGCGAAAGTGTGATAAGTGTCAGCGGTTTTTCAAGATCCCACGAGCGGCTCCCAATGAGTTAAAGCAAATGCAAAGTCCATCGCCCTTCGCAGTATGGGGTATAGACTTGATCGGGTCCTTGCCAACAGGGAAAGGTGGTGTGAAATATGCAGTGGTAGTTGTCGACTACTTCACAAAGTGGGCCGAGGCTGAACCGCTAGCAACCATAACTTGACTTTGTTATCAAAAACATCATTTGTTGATATGGATTGTCAAGAAAGATTGTCTCGGACAATGGCACCCAGTTTGATTGTGACTTGTTCACAGATTTCTGCGAAAGACATGGCATCATCAAGAGCTTTTCTTCAGTTGCTCACCCCCAAGCAAATGGGCAAGTCAAACCAGTAAATAAAACATTGAAAGATACCCTGAAGAAAAGGCTCGAGGAAGCTAAAGGAGCATGGACAGAACAATTTCTTGAAGTCCTTTGGTCGTACAGAACATCCCACCGAACAACAACAGGTCATACCCCATTTTCCTTAGCATACGGGTACGAGGCCATGTTTCCTGTCGAGTTGAATCCACCTTCCCATCGAAGAATAGCATACGATCAAGGCCAAAATAGCCAATTGTTGATGGAGTCCCTAGACCTAGTCGATGAGAAACGAGAAAAAGCCCAGCACCGAGTAGCTGCGTACCAGCAAAAAGTCGCACGATATTTTAACTCCAAAGTAAAGGAAAGAAAATTCAACGTCGGGGACTTAGTACTTCAAAGAGTTTTCTTAAACACCCGTGACCAAGCTGCTGGAGTACTCGGACCAAACTGGGAAGGACCTTCCCAGATTGAAGAAGTCCTTCATCCAGGCACGTACAAACTTGCACGCTTGAATGGAGATCTCGTTCCGCGTTATTGGAATGGAGAACACCTGCGCAAGTATTATCAGTAAATAGTCTTTCGTAAAGGACTGGCTTGTATTTATTTTTACTTTTTACAAGTGAAAAAGGGTTAGTCATGAAGTATGGCTAATCGCTTATAAGTGTAAGATCTTTTTCAAGATCACTCGTAAAGACATGTTTAGTCCATCTAATACGAGAATTATAAGGGACTGTGCGCAGCCAGTCATTCTTGCCAAACTTTGTAATTTTTTACAAGTATTTTCTCATTACGTGTGTTGTTTTGTTGTATTACAATTTTCTTGATTTAAACCGAGCAGTAATGTTCGTACAGGTTTTGGTCAAGGCAAGTGACCAAGGACCTAAAGCTCCTCGATCACTTGGGGGGGGGGGGGGCATATAAGGCACATATAGAGCAAAGCATACCAAAAGGTATGTAAACACATGAGAAAAATAAGTGAAAGCATGCTACGGTACTTAGAGTATTTTTCAAAATTTTATATATTTTGTTAAGTCAAACCAAAGTACTATGCTAAGTTCGGTCATGCGAACAGATATTATAATAAAGTAAAAACTATTATAATATCAAAATAATTCTTTTACACCGCGAGCAGTACTGCTCGGATGTAAATGTTAAGTTAAAAGGAAAAATTGCCCATGCAGCAAAAAGAAAATAAACATTGTCTTAACATCATGACCTGTGGGTCATGTAAGAAAAAGAAAATAAAATAAGCAAAGAACAAGCTAAGGTGCAGCAAGAGGATCTTGAGGAGCATCTTGGTTAACTGCATCTTCCACAGCTTCCCCTCCATCCATCCCCGTGGCCAGCGACATCTCGGGAGAGGTAGGAACTTTGGCCCTTTCTTCGGCAGGCAGTCGAGCAGCGTAGTGAGCCAACTCAGCTTTCCTGGCATCCTCTGGAAGGTAGCTGAAATTGGCACTTTGGTTATGCTTCCAGAAATCGTAGAAGCATCGAAGTGTCGCATTCTTATACCTTTCCAGGTCCTTGGCGTTCGTGAGCTTGAGTTGCTCCACTTGGCTCTTGAGGCTGGCAATGCTCTTGTCCTTCTCAAGATTCTCCCCCTGGAGATTTTGAACTTCGTGCTAGTAGATTCGGCTAGCCTCCTGGTATTCCTCTCTCTGTTTTCTAGCACTTTCCAGAGAGGCCTGTTTCTCCACCAGGTCTGCAGCCAAAGAGTCCTTCTGCTGGGTCACCACTTCTAGCTTCCCTGCATGCCTTGCCTCCGCGACTTGAAGTTTCTCCATCAACTTCAACTCCCGAGCACGGGACTGCTCGATGCTGGCACCCGAGTGCAGGCGGGCAGCCGTTAAAGTCAACATGGCCTACACAAAAAATAAGTGTTAGACAGATTTAAGGAAAGTCAGATTGTATGTAAAGAGAAGTAAGATGCTTACACTGACAGTCTCATTTAGGGCCTTGTTGATGATCTGATTGACCCCCATTTCCTCTGTCCCAGCCATGGCCTCTTTGCAGTGGTCATGTTTGAGGATTTTGGCCAGGCGGTCCTTGGCAGATCTCAGGGCACGGTTTGATAGTTCCGTCCCAATTGAAGCCCCCCCAGCGTGTTGTGTTTGTTCGATAGGGGCTGGGGGTGATGGAGTTTTGGCAGCTGGAGCATTTGAAGGTGGACCTCTTGCTCGAGAGGATGCTGTTCGGTATCTTGGGCAGCAGGCCCCTCCGCCAGAGAGCCTGAGGCTCGGTTCTTCTTGGCCGAGGGCATTTGGCTGGACTCCCCATCATGTCGCCCGGACGATTTCCTCTTGTGAACTAGGGGGACTTCTTCCTCCTCCTGAGTGCTGTAGATGTCAAAGACATTAACAGAGGCCATTTCTGCAAAAGAAGTTAACATGCAAACAATGAGCCAAAAATGGGTAACAAGTTATGTTGCATCAGAAAAGAAATAAAGAAGTGTTGTCCAATACCCGAGCTATTACTACTAGTCGCTGTACTATTGAATCTACTAGTCATACACTCACTCTTTGGCATGAAGAAGTCTGGCCCTAGGTTTAGAGTATATGTAAAATTGCCGTCCCCATCAAATAAGTGACAGGTAATTGGCAAGCTATTTAGCAATAAAATAACTGTACCATTTTCGTCAGAGGAATCGCCTAAGTCAATGACGGGCTCGATCGCCTTTTGTTTTCCCTTTCCTTTGGGGGCAGAAGACCTTTCTACTGGGGGAGTGCCAACGGGTTCCTTGATTGTAACCCCAGTCGGTCTCCGTCGGGGAGGAGACGCTGGTGGTTGCTGCTCGGGATTTTCCTCAGCAGTGGCACTTCCTGCTGCAGGTTCCCTCACATCCTGGTGAGGGGCCAGGAGGCCAACTAGCCTCCAGTTGGCCTCGGTGACCAAAGATTTGACGCTCTTCTCAACGTTCGTCATGCTGCCCAACATGGCAGACCTCAACACCATGTCTGGTGTTGGGTCTGGTCGCAACAATGGGCTTGAAAAACACAAGAAGTTTCAGAAAAATGCAAGGAAAAATGCTAAGTAAAAACAGCGACTAGTGGAAAAAGACTCTTACCTCCTCGAGCGAAGGCCAGGTTATTCGCAGTCATGTCAGGCGTGAGGAAATACTCCTAACTGTATTTCCCCACGTTTGAAATGTGGGTTGTGTCACTCAGGAAGGTTCGGTTGGTCTCCTGGTGACAAAAGTAAAAGAACCCCGTACCAGATTGTTGGGGTTGGACTTAAGGTCAAAAAGGTAATTGACCTCGTGAGGGGTAGGCTCTAGCCATTTCTTGTGGTTATAAAGGATATAGAGTGCAGCAAGCATTCTATATCCATTTGGTGTGATTTGAAAGGGGGCGACTCCAAAATAGTTCGCCACCCCCTGGAAAAATGGATGGAGAGGAAGGGTAGCCCCAGCCTCTATGTGATATCTTGACCAGGCGCTATACACGCCTCTAGGAAAATTCGCCCGCTCACCTGCAGTGGGGATTTTGAGGGTTACCCCAGAAAGGCTGTATTTTCTGAAGTAGTTGGCTAGCATCCTAGGGGTTACCTGATTGAGTGGGGAAAGATACAACTCGACATCGGGAAGAACTGAATACCTAGGATGGGCCCTGACTTGGATGTGAGGGTCAGGAGCATTATTGTCTCGACCACTGGTCAAGGGAACCCCAGCCTAGGGGCCAGGCTGGGCTGGTGGATTTGAAGGGTTTTTCTTCTTCTTGGTGATAGTCTTCGCACGACCAATGCTGGCAGAAGTTGGTTGGGGTCTTGGAGGAGAAATTGGAAAAAAGGGAATCTCTTGGATTCGCTGAGCTGGATGCTCTTCACCCTCGAGCAGCTGTGTGAGCAGGTCGTCGTCTATCGGCCTTTCACCTCCCCACAAATCTGGCATTAAAAGCTGCGAACAGAAAAAGGGGGAGGTGAGGAAGAAGAGCCTAAGAAGTCAGTTAGAATAACGATGTTCGTGTTCAAAAGTATAACTTTTATACAGCAGCATTCTAACGAAAAAATTGAAATTTTCATACGAACAGTTTGAAAAAAAAATCAAAAAGTGAAAGTAAAAAGTTTTTCTAAAAAAGTTTTTTAACCTCCAGTAAGGGCGGGAAAAACCCAGTTTTTCAGCTAGCCTAAAAATTGAATTTTTACGTCCTAAATCTATGATCTCGACTATCAAACTGATTCATAACCCCTACAAAACAAGTATGCTCTACCATATCTAACATCAGCAAGAAAACATCCAATTTTTCTATATTTTTTCTCAAGAACTCAATGCTGTTTCAGAGCCTAAAAAGATAGCATAAACAGACATGCACAGCACAATAAAGGGTGCAAAGATTCTGAAATTGACTTGTACGAAGATTGTGAAATCTTGAAGAAATTTAAAGTCTAGGTGTATGAACAGCAGATTCCTGGAACGACGAAAGATGAACTTCGGAGAAATTTCTGAGCTTTGTCTAGGGTGTTCTTGACAGAGAGATAGCTTGTAAAAAGTGAAAAGGAAATTCTGGAAGCTATATATATTGTCTAAGATATGTTAAAAAGAGGCAATCATAAGTTCCCCTTTTTTCGAAGCATGGGGAAGAGTGATAGCCGTCAAAGGTTTGCTTGGGAACCAAAAAGGCATGATTGGACGTGGGTAGGTCACTTTTTCCAAGGAGGCACGAACTACTCTGATAGATTTGGTGGGGGTAATCGAAGGGTCATTTTCCTAAAGTTTATTTATTGCTGGTCGTAATAAATAAACTTGGGGGGCAAATGTTATCCAAAAAATAAGTGTGGATGACGTGGCAAGTAATTTTAACACGTAGCTGACACCTGGCAGAGGTTTTGTTCGACCACCGATCAGGGATGTTCCCCTGACACGTCATTTGAGTTTAATATACGACGAGACTGCTCGTATAATCCGTATCTTTATGAGCAGTCTTGTAAAATTGTAATCATATCCGAGATTATTTCCATTTATACCTGATTATCCGATTAGTTAGGAGAAAATATCTGTAACTAATTCATGTAATCCTCCTTGAGCCTATAAATAGAGAGAAATAGATCAAGGGAGGGACTTTTGGCTGATTTTTGTTTATGCTTTAGAAGAGAATTTTGGCTATTATCTTTCGGTTGTATTACTCATCCCTCTAAGGCTTGTGAAACTCGAAGAACCCTAGTTCTTTGATCACTCCTTTGAGAATCAAGATCAATAATAGCTTAAGCGGACGTAGGTCATTACCAATTCTTGGGGCCGAACCACTATAAATTGTTGTGTCGTTTATTTTTCTTTCCATTAGATTTTATTCAACACTTTCTATCACATCAAGCATTTGACTCCGTGTCAGTTGACCAAAATGAGGGTCAACACATGGTCTAGAGCTTACCTCCACTGATAATTAATCCCGCAAACTGCAACAAAATTAATCCCCCAAGTTTAAGCTTCAATTCTCTGATTTCTAGCCCAAAAATTCCTTAGTTCCTCAATGGTTTTCTTGGGAAAGCTTTGAGAGCATAAAAGTGAAAGAGAAGGAGAGAGATTCGTTTTAGTGACAACTTCTAAGTGTTTCCTTAGGCTAAAATAACTTAAGCTAATCCCGAGGCTCAGGGTACCGAAATTGTCTTTGAGGGCAAAATGGTCGAATTCCCCAATACTCCCTCCTAAACTCACTAATTTCAAATATATCTCCATTTATTCATTTCCATAACCCAATGACCCAATTAAATTCCTAATACCTAAATTACCCCTCCACTCACCCCGAGTCGGGTATTGAGCCCATTTGTGATTTTCTCGCTAACTTGGTCCCTAGGATAGCCTCGTGCTGAGTAACCCACATAAACTCACATAATAATGTGGTCTATGACATATATCACATATATCACATATATGCACATAGATATATAATTATGCCCGCAACGGGCCAAATTATCTGAATTGCCCTTCTACTATGAAGCGGACCCACATGCATATTTCATATCTCTAAACATGCACAATTAGTCATATTATCACATAATCTACATAGTTACAATTAAATATAACACTTAAGCATATAATTCCATATATTTCGACCTTGGCCCCCTAATCAAGGCCCTAAGCCTTATTAGGAAATTTTTTGACGTTACAACTATCCCCTCCTTACAGAAATTTCGTCCTTGAAATTTTACCTGAACAGCTTGGGATACTGAGTCTGCATATCCGCCTCTAGCTCCAAGGTCGCTTCCTCGACCTTGTTGCTCCTCCATAATACATTAATTGAAGGTATAATCTTATTTCTTAGGACTCTGTCCTTCTTGTCTAGAGTCTGAACTGGTTGTTCCTCATAAGACAAGTCTCCCTCCAATTCTAGATCCTCATAACTCAGTACGTGAGTTCCATCTGACACATACTTCCTCAACATGGAAATATGGAATACATTATGCACATTAGATAATGCAGGGGTAAGGCCAACCTATAGGCCACCTACCCGATCCTCTCCAGGATTTCAAACGGTGCCACAAACCTAGGGCTCAGCTTGCCCTTCTTCCCGAACCTCTTCACCCCTCTCAGAGGTGAAACCCTAAGGAAGACATAGTCTCCCACCTGGAACTCTACGTTCCTCCGCCTCGGGTCTGAATAGCTCTTTTGTCAACTTTGAGATGTGTGCATCCGAGCTCTAATCTTCTTAATAGCCTCAATGTTCCTCGGAACTACATCAGGACCTAAATATTTCCTCTCACCCATCTCATCCAAGTGAATGTGCGATCTACACTTCCTACCATACAACATCTCATAAGGTACTACCCCAATGGTGGACTAGTAGCTGCTGTTATAGGAAAATTCTATCAGAGGCAAATATTTACTCCAAGTCCCTTCAAAGTCCAACACACATACTCTCAGCATGTCCTCCAATATCTAGATAGTCCTCTCAGACTGACCATCGGTCTAAGGATGATAAGTTGTGCTGAACTTTAGCTGTGTACCCATTTCCCTCTGAAAACTTCCCCAAAACTTGGAAGTAAATATAGGATCTCTATCTGACACGATAGACCTCGGAGTCCCATGAAGGAGAACTATCTCTCTCACATAAAGATTTGCATACTGGTCAACTGTGTAATTCATCCTCACTGGTAGAAAGTGAGTTGATTTCATATACCGATCCACGATGACCCAAATAGAATCATGTTGGCCCACTATCCCAGGCAACCCTACCACAAAATCCATCGTGATATCCTCCCACTTCCACTCTAGGAGATCCAGAGGCTGCAACAACCCTACTGGCCTCTGATGCTTAGCCATAACTTGCTGACAAGTCAGGCACCTTGCCACATACTTAGTCACATCCCTCTTCATCCCAGGCCACCAATATAAAGCTTTCAGATCCTGGTACATCTTCGTGGTGCCCGGATGGAAAGAATAAGGGGTAGTATGAGATTCATCCAGAATCTCCCGTCTGATCCCAGTGTCCATCGGAATGCAAATCTAATCCTTATACCTCAATAAGCCCATACTTGATACCATATATTTCTTAGCTACTCCAGCTAGGACGTCTTATCTAATCTGCCCCAATTGTGGATCATCTAACTGTTTCTCCTTGATTCTCCCCAAGAGAGTAGACTGTAAAGTGATATCGGCTAACCAACCCACTACTAACTCAACCCCTGCTCTAGTCTTGTCATCAGCCAATCTCCTCGATACATGTCTGGCACTATACAACTGTCTCGGACCCTTCCAGCTTAAGGCATCTGCTACCACATTGGCTTTCCCAAGGTGATAGAGGATCTCACAATCATAATCCTTTACCAACTCTAACCAACGTCTCTGATTCATGTTCAGATCCTTCTGGGTGAAGAAGTATTTTAGACTCTTGTGGTCAGTGTATATCTGACACTTCTCACCATACAAGTAGTGTCGCCACACCTTCAGTGAAAAAACTACCACTGCAAGCTCTAAGTCATGTGTGAGGTATCTTTGCTCATATTCCTTCAACTGAAGTGATGTGTAGGCAATCACCTTACCTGTTTGCATAAGTACACAACCCAGACCCTACCTCGAAGAATCACAGTAAACTACAAACTTATCCCTATCTGTAGGAAGGCTTAAAATTGGAGCGGTGATCAAACTCTTCTTGAGCTTCAGGAAACTGTCTCTGCACTTGTTTGACCAAACAAACTTCTGTTCTTGCGGGTTAACTCTGTCAGTGATGACGCAACCTTGGAGAACCCTTACACAAAGCGTCTGTAATACCCCTCCAATCCCAAGAAACTCCTAATCTCTGAAGCATTCTTCGATCTTGGCCAATCCCTGACCGCCTCAATCTTTGCTGGATCCACCTTAATTCCATCCTTACTGACTATGTGACCTAAGAAAGTCACCTGTGGCAACCAAAACTCACATTTCTTGAACTTCGCATATAGCCTGTGTTGTCTCAATCTCTGTAGTACCAATCTGTGGTGATGCTTGTGCTCTGCTTCTGTCCGAGAGTATATTAATATATCGTCAATAAAGATGATCACAAACTGGTCCAGGTAGTCCTTGAACACTCCGTTCATCAAATCCATAAATGTTGTCAGGGCATTAGTCAATCCAAATGACATCACCAAAAACTCATAATGCCCGTACCTGGTGCAAAAAGTTGTCTTCGGTATATCCTCCTCTTCGATCCTCAACTGGTGATAACCAAATAGATCTATCTTAGAGAACACCATTCTACCCTGCAATTGATCAAACAAATCATCAATCCTTTGCAGAGGATATTTGTTCTTGATAGTCAACTTGTTCAGTTCTCTGTAATCGATACACATCTTTAGAGAACCATCATTTTTCTTCACAAAAAAATACCGGTGCGCCCTATGGCGAGAAACTGGGCTTGATAAAACCCAAGTCTAGTAACTCCTGTAGTTGAACCTTCAGTTCCTTCAGCTCAGCTGGAGCCATCCTGTAAGGTGCCCTAGACAATGGCTCTGTCCTTGGCACTAATTCAATTACAAACTCAGTCTCCCTATGTAGAGGTAGCCCTGGCAGATCTTCTGGAAACACGTCCAGAAACTCACAGACTAATCGGGTTGTTCTGGTCCCACTGGCACGACCTGACTGGTATCCACCACGCTAGCTAAGAGCTTTATGCTTCCCCCTGCAATAAGTCTCTAGCTCTAAGCACCGATATAATAGGTATACGAGGTCCATGCATAGTGCCAACAAAAACAAAAGGATCCTCACCCTCTGGCTCAAAGTTTACCATCTTCTTCTTGCAGTCTATCATTGCCCCACACTTCTCTAACCAATCCATACCAAGAATTATGTCAAAATTGGTCATCTTCAGCTCAACCAAGTCAACTGATAACTCCCTGACATCCACTGTAATTGGTAGTGATCTAACCCATCTCTTGGAAACCACAAACTCCCCAGTAGGCAACATCCTACCAAACCCCACAGGATAAAAGTCACACGGTCTACACAGCCCATCTATAATTCTACTAGCAAAAAAAGAGTGTGTAGCACCCGAATCAATAAGGACAGTACAAAAGGTTCCAGCACTAGAAAGCTGACCTATAACTACCGAGGGACTAGCCTCGGCCTTTTCCTTAGTCAAGGTGAACACCCGAGCTGACATCAAGCTATCCACCTTCTTTGGCTCCTCCTTGCTGGCTCTCGGGCAGTCTTTCTTTAAGTGTGTTGTACTACCACAAATGAAACAGGCCTTCGCCCGACACTCCCCAACATGGCGCCTCCTGCACCAAGCACACTCTGGAAATTCCCTCCATGTCTCACCGCCACTCTGGCGGCCCATCTGTGTGCACCGTGGCCTCCTATCTGGCCTTGGAGCTGAAACTGTGTTCGGAGTCTTCCTCTTCTGATCACTGGGGCCTCCGCCCCTACCAAAACCTGAGAATGGAGGTCCCGGCCTCCTAGAATCCCTTCTGGCTGCATTGTCATGCCAAAACTTGTTCTCTGCGCTCTCAACTGTAAGTGCCTTCTCCACAGCCTGTGCATAGGTAGTCACTCCTGGCATAGTAGTAATACGAAAGTCCCAGGCTATCATAAGTTGTAGCCCCTAAAGAAATCTATCTCTTCTGGTCCTATCAGTAGGCACCAGATCTCCAGCAAACTTTGCCAACCTATCAAACTTCAAGGCGTAATCAGTCACTGTCATATTACCCTGAAGTAGCTTGTTGAATTCCTCAGCCTTTACTGCTTTAACTACGTCATTGTAGTACTTCTCATTGAATAAGGTCTTGAACTCTTCCCACTCCATGGTGGTAACTGCTTTGGTATGGGATACCACCTCCCACCATATTCGGGCATCCTCCGGAAAAATATAAGTGTCATAGGCCACTCTCTCGTTACCACCTTCCCTTATAAAATCCAAGATTGTGGGTATTATGGTCATCCACTGCTCAACCTTCAGTGGATCTGCCTTCCTAATAAGCACTTCCTGATATCCATCAACAATTAATAATGCACATAAACATATCCAAGTATTTTCACAAGTCTAACATAGCTAATAAGCATGTTCTTTCATTCCCTGCCAGTGTTAACAGTGTTAATAAGCATTTCTTGGCATATATACAAATAATAGTGCCAATAAGTGGTTCCCTTGCATTCACAAGAAGTAATGATGCTAATAAGCATGTTCTTTATCATTCATAGAACAGTCAAGGGCCAGGCCCTACCACACTATCTCATGTTTCCTAAACAGGCATGCAGATAAGGCATTCGTATCATGTTTAAGCATTTAAACATATAAACACATAATAATTACCGAATCGTGAGTCGAGCTTGTCTTTAGTGGCGAGTGTACATGATTGGCCAGTCTTCAGGAACCCTTAAACCTTGGCAGCTCTGATCCAGGACCGTTACACTGTGTACTTAAAATTGTGTCATACTTGCTAACCAAGTCATTTGGTTTAAAATGTGTAACTAAAGTTAATGTCAAGGGTTAGGGTTAATTTTTTTGGTCAAATGAACCATTGACTTTTATGTAAAAAGTTTCATACAAACATAGGATCCTAAAACATTACAACTAATTTATTAAAAAGGTGAATATTCATCAAAAATTACATTCAGTCGGCCTAAGTGGCAAAAACAAGGCTATAACCCTAGTTCCTCTGAGATAACCCCGATTGTGGTGGTCGAGCAGCCTATGTACACGCCCCCGTCGAAGCTCTCCAACTCATGGATGGTCAAGCTTTCCTTTCCCCTTACCTGCACACAAAGCACCAGTGAGCCAAGGCTCAGTAAGAAAACACAACATGTGCATAAATAGATAGTATAAACTTCCAGATACTTATTTAGCATGTCCAGCAGTAATAACCTACAGATAACATCATTCAGTTACAAACAAGTGGTCATTGGACCAATTTGGGGCCGCTGCCGTAAACAATTGACTATAGGGTCAATCCCGGGGCCCTATGCCCAAGCTACGTGACCATAGAGTCACCTGGGGCCTTTGCCCTTAGCCTTAAGTAACTAGCCATAGAGCTAGTCCAACGTACCTGGAGGTTTAATATTTCATCGACCATAGGGTCGGCCAACATAATAATACGTTGCTAGTTCAGGCATAAGCCTTTAGACCAGCGCGCAATGCGCTATTGCCGTCCTTGACTAATAAGTCCAGCCCTGATCTAGGAATACAAACCTTAATACAAAAATAGATATGGATAGGCATATCCCAATAGAATAACACGTATGCATGTTAATCACATAACACCATCGAATAACCATTCTTGTGATGCTGATCATACTTATTTAACGGGGCCTTATGCCCTAACCACGAAATGCATACAATAATAATAATAAAGCACTTAAGTAGATATCAACCAACATATGAAGCATTAGCTTAAATATAAATGTTCTTATGGCCCAAGCCTTAATCATGATAATTGATAGCAATCGGGCCAAGCCCTAATCATATATAACACGTATTGGGTGCAGTTTTGTTACCTCAGGTCCGAGTAAAGCGTAGATAAGAAGGACCCTCGAGCACGATCACGGTTTCAAGCCCCTAGCGGTAACCTAATCACAACTATAAATAGAATTCCATAAAATATGATCGAATAAAGGCTTTCGGACTGAGTCCTAGCCTCCGGGGCCATGAGTTCCACTAAAACGGGTAGTGGAATCGATCCCATGGCCTAAGAAAAAGGTTCCCTTTTAAAATAAACTCCCCAAGTCCAAAATTCCCAGGCGGACTGCGACGGGCTCAGAGGGTCACGACGCGCCCTTCATATCAGCAAGCCTCATCCTCTATATCAAGTGCACAGGCTGCGACTTGCCCTAACGGGTTGCAGCGCACCCCCAAGGTAGAGGCTTCCCCAAGGCCCTAGGCTCAAGCTAAGTCGCGACTTGGCCCCTTGAACCCAGGTTTTCATCATTTTCAGCAGCTAAATCCACTCCATACTAACCTAAATTCAATCCAAAGCTATAATTCAATTACCACAATAGTTCTAACATGTTCCCAACAACAAAACCCGATAAAAATTCAGTCCGAAAACTCCTTATATCACCAATTCAATTCATAAGCTAGATGGTTCAAGAGCACCTCAAGAACACACTAAAACAACCATGGAAACATAGAATTTCAATGGTAAAAACATGGCCTAGATCTTACCTCCACTGATAATTATTCCCAAAAACTGCATCAGAATTAATCCCCCAAGTTTAAGCTTCAATTCTCTGATTTCTTGCCCAAAAATTCCTTAGTTCCTCAATGGTTTGCTTGGGAAAGCTTTGAGATCACAAAAGTTAAAGAGAAGAAGAGAGAGTCGGTTTAGTGGGAGCTTCTAAGTGTTTCCTTTTTGTTTCCTTAAGCTTAAATGACTTAAAGCTAATCCCGACACTCGGGGTACTGAAAACGTCCCCGAGGGAAAACTGGTCAAATTCCCCAATACTACCTCCTAAACTCACTAATTTCAAATATATTTCCAATTATTCATTTCCATAACTCGATAATCCAATTAAATGCCTAATACCTAAAATACCCCTCGACTCACCCCAAGTCAGGTATTAAGTACAATTATGATTTTCCCTCTAACTTGCTCCCTAGGATCGCCTCGTGCCGAGTAACCCACATAATAATGTGGTCTCCCTCATATATCACATAGATAAATAATTATGCCCGCAACGGGGCAAATTATCATAATTGCCCTTTTCATAAGAAGCGGTCCCACATGCATATTTAATATATCTAAACATGCACAAGTAGTCATATTATCACATATTCCACATAATTACAATTAAATATAACACTTAAGCATATAATTACCTATATTACCATAATGGCCCCCTAATCAAGGCCCTAAGCGTTATTAGGAAATTTTGGGACGTAACAACTTTCTTTGAGCAAATCCTTCAAGCAAATAATAACTACAAAACCAAGGCTTATACACGTTGAGAAACAGTTTCCTAATACTCTATTTCCCAGCCACCATTGACGCTTAAGGCCTTCTCTTGAGGAAATTAGGATTTAAATTGAACAAGCCTTCAACTCTCTAAGTCAAGCACTTTCTTGGAGAGTTCTTGGAGAAAACTAGAGATTCTTGGAGCTAGAGAGAAAGAGAGGGTAGAGAGAGATTGGAGAGAGTGATCAAGTCTCTCAAATCACTATTTTTGACCCATATATAGAGTAGACACCATCATTAGGTCCAACCAATAGGATTAGACTTGTAAAACGTGTAATTTAAAGCATTTACGTAAATCCACATAATACAGGAGGCGATGCATCGTTTGCTAGGGTTTCTGGAAACCCTAGCCTTCAGAAAATGTGACACCTCTTGGGTGGCGACGTATCGCCACCCCTTTTGACTTTGGACACTTCCAAAAGTCCCAAAACGCTCCAAATGCCACCAGACCTTTTGGGAACCCTTAGATACTTGTGTGTATCACTTTGGACCCAAATTTGCATTTTATTAGTGCTTACAATTTGAAACTCAAATTTACATTTTCTCTATTGGAATTCTACTAAGTGTTTATACCTTGCTTTTATTTTAACACTTATCATTTATATTTAACCAATCATAACGATCCCCCACTTGGTTAAATACAAGCCACATTCTCTACCTTAAACAATTTGGTGCATAAAATAAAGTTCCTTTCGATTTGAACTTTATCTTAGTGAAAATACCACAAAGTATTATCGAAATCATTAGTAGCTTAATGCTTGAACCAAGTATTCCATATGATAACACTGGTGATACTTCACACACCTCCACAACATCTTTTGTTTTCCCACTTTCTCACTTAGCACTATCATGGCCATGTGCTCATCTCTTCATAGACTTTCCAGGGAGAAACTCCAACTCCAACGAGAGGCGGCACCACCTCTAAGTCCACATTGGTGAAGTTCTTACAACATCTTTGCTACCTTTATAGATGCTTGTTGCTCTCAACTAAACTTCATTAAAATCCATAGGCTTAACCCTAACTCGGTTGCAACCAACACTAACCATCTCGGATGGAACTCATCATAAATCTTAATTTTGAAACTATTCACTTATCAATGACTTGTTCTTACATGTTTTACTCTTTCCCTTGAATTGTACAAGTCGAGAGTTGGGTTTCCCACACTTTAAGATAACCAATGTTTGGTTTCTTTCCTTTCCATAACTCATATGGAGGTATATTATTTTTCTTCATGGTAATACGATTCAAAATATGACAAGCGGATAGCAAGGCTTCACCCCACAAACGAAAATTCAATTTAAAATGTAATAGCATAGCATGAGTCATCTCAATAAATGTTCTATTCTTTCTTTCTGCTATACCATTTTGTTGTGGAGTATAAGGGGTTGTACGTTCATGAATTATTCCATGTTCTTCACAAAACAATATAATTTCATTTGAAAAATATTCACCACCCCAATCCCTTCTAAGTATTTTAATTTTCCTTTCAAGTTAATTTTCAACTTTCACTTTATACACTTTAAAGACATCAAATGCTTCATCTTTATTTTAAAGCAAATATACATATGAACCTAGAGCAATCATCAATGAAAGTAATAAAATATCTATTTCCTCCTCTAGTCAACATTCCACTAAATTCACATAAATCACTATGCATCAAATCTAACAACTTAGATTTCTTTCAACACTAGGAAAATGTTTCTTTACCATTTTAGATTTAACACATAATTCACACTTTTCATGCTCAACATTATCACAATCAACAAATCCTTATTTGACCGCCCTTTTAATTGTACTAAATCTTATATGTGCAAGTCTAACATGCAACAAAGTAATAGAATTTGAATCAAGCATATAACAAGAAGAAGAAACTTTATTGTTCACATGGTCAATGAAAGTACAAAGTTTGAACTTGCCATCACAAGCATATCCCTTTCCAACAAAACATCGTCTTTAGATATAATAAGCTTGTCAGAATCTATCATAACCTTGATTCTTGATATGCCAAGTAAATTTCCACTCACAAGGTTTCTACTCATTTCCGATACATACAAAACATTGGTGAGTAGAAACTTCTTGTCGGATGTGAAGAACAAGTCAATAGTTCCATTTCCTTCAACCTTGGACCTTTTTTACATTGCCCATGTAGATTTCATGCCATTCCTTTGAAGATTCAAAGGTCTTGAATAAAGATCTATCATAGGTTACATGAATGGTGGCACAAGTATCATACCCCTACCCACTCACCTTTCCATGTATGACATTAACCTCACTTATTGTTGCCACTAGTTCCTCTTGGGCTAAGTTGACTTTTGCCTCATTGTTATGACTCCTCTTGAACCTACAATCTCTAGCAAAGTGGCCATTCTTGCCACACACAAATCAAGGTCCCATGGAACTTTCCAAATTGCCCCTCATTCTTCTTGGGCCCCATGGGTTTTTGGCCCTTGCCCTTGTTCTTTCCATTTCTTATGCTCTTGTTAGGAGGATTTTACACTACATTGGCCTTAGAAGTCTCTCCATTGCACTTCTCATCATTCAAATCTCTAGAACGAGATTCCTCCTCAATTCTCAATTGTTGGAGAATTTCCTCCAAAGAAATCTCTTCATTTTTTTATGGAGCATATTTTTCCTATAGCCTCTCCATTAAGGAGGTAACTTGGCTATAATGGCACAAACAAGAAATTTTTCCTGCAATACAATTTTAAGAGTAGACAATTTATTCACAATAATTTGCAGCTCATGAATTTGAGCGAGAAGGGGTTTATCATCATAAAATTTAAATTCCATATATTGAGTAATAAGGAATTTCTTTGTACCTTCCTCTTCCACTTTGTACTTCTTTTCTAAGACCTCCCAAATTTCCTTGGCAGTCTTGGTGTTGGTGTAGAGATCATAGAGCCTATCTAATAGAGCATTGAGGATGTGACCCCTACAAATAAATTCATCTTCTTCGCGCTTCTTCCTGTCTTTGACAATTTCTTGAGTTTCATCTTCCTCGGGCTCTTCCAAGGCTTTTAGGTCTTTGTCCAACACATAGAAAACATTCAAAGTGGTGAGCAAAAATCTAATTTTGTCTTGCCAAAGAACAAAGTTAGTCCCATCAAATCTATCTAATCTAACAAAGTCTTGTGTCATGAATCTCAAAGCCGAAAGAGAGTTAGATTCTTCCATGATATGTTATCTCAGATTATAGAGTATTAGAATGTTGGAGAGAGTGAAATAACACCACCACAAAAAATAGAATCTACACAAAATTTGGATTGACAGAGACTTAAAAAAGATTGAGAAAGAACTTGCAAACCCAAATAGATCAATGGAGTTCTTCAATCTTTGATTGAACTTTACAACCCTCGGCTAGACCACCACTTTCTTTGAGCAAATCCTTCAAGAAAATCAAAACTACAAAACCAAGCCTTATACATGTTGAGAAACGATGTCCTAATACTCTATTTCCCAGCCACCATTGATGCTTGAGGCCTTCTCTTAAGGGAATGAGGATTGAGATTGAATAAGCCTTCAACTCTCTAAGTCAAGCACTTTCTTGGAGAGTTCTTGGAGAAAACTAGAGATTCTTGGAGCTAGAGAGAGAGAGAGAGAGAGAGGATAGAGAGAGATTGGAGAGAGTGATCAAGTCTCCCAAATCATTGTTTTTGACCCATATATAGAGTATGCACCATCATTAGGTCCTACCAACATGATTAGACTTGTAAAACACATAATTTAGAGCATTTATGTAAATCCATGTAATACGACAGGTGATGCGTCGCCTGCTAGGGTTTCTGGAAACCCTAGCCTTCAGAAAATGTGTCGCCTCTTGGGTGGCGATGTATCGCTAGCCCCTCTGACTTTAGACACTTCCAAAGGTCCCAAAATGCTCCAAATGTCACCAAACATTTTTGGAACCCCTAGATACTTTTATGTATAACTTTGGACCCAAATTTGCATTTTATTAGTGCTTACAATTTGAAACTTAAATTCTTATCTTACTAAGTGTTTATACCTTGCTTGTATTTTAGCACTTATCATTTGTATTTAACCAATCATAACACAAAGTATGTCCAAAAGATTGTTTCCGCTGCCTCGAATTGATCACTCGTGGATGTAACCTCGGGTCATGACATCATGTCATTCATCTACACATATTCTAGATATAACCAGATAGCCAAGCATGCACTCGACCAGAAGCATACAAGCTTCATGACCGATAAAGGTTTGTATTTTTACAACATGATTCCCTTCGAGCTCAAAAATGTTGGGGCTACGTATAAGAGACTGGTAAATAGAATGTTTTTCGAATGGATAGGAAAAAACTTGGAAGTGTATGTGGAAGATATGTTGGTCAAGTCCAAGCACAATAATAACCATGTCGATGATCTCGCAGAGTGTTTCGCTATACTTCGAAAGTACAACATGAGAATTAACCCACAAAAGTGCTCATGTGGAGTATTTGCGGGAAAGTTTCTTGGATTTATAGTAAACGCTCGAGGCATAGAGGCAAACCTGGATAAGATAAAGGCCATAATTGACATGCTTTCACCTCAAAATCATAAAGATGTCCAGAGTCTAATTGGATGAATGGCGAATTTAAGTAGATTCATCTCAAAATCTACGGGTAAGTGCCTACCATTCTTTAATCTTTTGAGAGGGGGGAAAAGTTCGAATGGTCAGACAAGTGCGAGCTCACTTTTCAGGCTCTCAAAAAGCGTCTCGTTGAGCCACCTATCTTATCCAAACCAGTCACAAGGAAAATATTGTACTTATACCTCACTATGACTGAGCATGCAATTAGTGCAATACTTACTTGGGAGGATAATAAAGTACAAAAACCTATCTATTATGTCAACAAAAGGTTACTGGGGGCATAATCGAGGTATCCATTGATGAAAAAACTTGCATTGTGTTTAATACATGCGTCCTGAAAACTTTGACCTTACTTCCAAGCACACCCCATACACGTTCTGACTGATCAGTCTTTGAGACAAATATTGTCGAAACCTGAAGCATTCAGAAGACTATTGAAATGGGCGAACGAACTTGGGCAGTTTGAGATAACATATCACTCAAGCACATCGATAAAGGGATAGTCCTTAGCTGATTTCATAGTCAAATGTATAGGAATAACCAACAAAGACGTCGTAACCCCAACCCACGAGCTATGGAGACTATATGTTGATGGATCTTCTAATGAGAACGGATCAAGGGTAGGCATTATCCTAATAACCCCACCAGGAAACAAGTTTCATTCAGCCCTAAGATTTGGTTTTGAGGCCTCCAATAATGAGGTCGAATATGAGTCATTATTAGCAGGGCTACGAATAGCTTCTGAGCTAAAGGCAAAAGCCATTCACTGCTATAGTGACTCTCAATTGGTCGTCAACAAAGTTCTAGGATAATACCAGGCTCAAGGCACTAAGATGGAAGCATACTTGAAAAAAGTCAAAGAGGCACTTGGAAAATTCAAGTTCTACGCGATTCAACAAGTTCCACAGAAGCAGAACTCGAATGCAGACATTCTAGCCTGACTCGCAACAACAAAAGAAGTCGATACACTTAATGTGGTACTAGCGAAATTCACCAAAACCGAGTATAACCAAGCCTGACGAAGTCGACGTCGACATGATAGACTCACAACCTACTTGGATGACACCAATAATTGAATACCTCGAGACCGGGTGCCTCCCAGAAGACCAGAACGAGGCTAGAAAACTGATTTACAAAGTACCAAGAAACACTATCCTGGAAGGGAGATTGTACAAAAGAGGATATTCCATGCCATTACTAAGATGTGTAATTCCACCTGAGGCTAAAAATATCCTAGAAGAAATCCATGAGGGATTTTGTGGAGATCACACCGGAGGGCATAGTCTCTCAAATAAAGTAATTAGGCAAGGATATTTTTGGCCTACAGTAAAGGCAGATTCGTTCGAATATGTTAAATGTTGCGACAAATGTAAAGGATTTACCTCAATCTCGCAAGCTCCACCAACCGAAATCACCATGATGAGCTCCCCGTGGCCATTCGTAGTATGGAGAATCGACCTCATAGGATCCTTACCAACAGAAAAAGGGGGAGTCAAATATGTTGTAGGTGTTGTCGATTACTTCACCAAATGGACTGAGGCCAAACCTATAGCTACGATGACCTCGAAGAAAGTCTTGGACTTTGTGTTAAAAACCATAATTTGCAGATATGGGATACCTAGGAAAATTGTCTCAGACAATGGAACCCAGTTCGATAGCGAACTGTTCACACAGTTCTGCGAGAAAAATGGGATAATTAAGAGTTTCTCCTTAGTAGCTCATCCACAAGAAAATGGCCAAGTCGAAGTCATAAACAAGACTATAAAGAGCTTCATTAAGAAAAGGCTCGAAGAGACTAAAGGCAAGTGGCCAGAATAATTACCACAAGTCTTATGGGCTTACAGAACAACATCTCGGACCTCAACTGGACATACACCCTCCTGCCTAGCCTATGGCTGCAAAGCAATGTTGCCCATTGAGGTCAAAGTTCCTAAAATCATACGTGAAACATACAATCAAGACTCAAACCAATCTCGTCTTGAAGAAACCCTAGATTTAATTGAAGAGAAGTGAGAAGAAGCTCAACTTAAAAACGTTGCATATCAGCAAATGGCTACAAGATACTTCAATAAAAGGGTTCGGGACAGACATTTTGGATTAGGGGACTTGGTGATTAGGCACATAATTTTGGCCACACGAGACCCCTCTGCAAGCATGCTCGGGCCTAATTGGGAGGGGCCTTACCAAATCGAATCCATCATTTGACCTGGAGTACACAAACTAGCGAGATTGAATGAAGAGTTGGTTCCACGACCTTGGAACCGTGAACATCTATAACCTTATTATCAGTAATGTAAGAATGATGTTTATTTAGTTGTAACAAATCTTGTACTCGCTGTATGCTTTTCATTAATAAAGCGCTATTTCTTATTCCAAATTTATTTTTAATTGTTATATATTTTGCAAGCTCACAAAATTCAATAACCTAAGTGTTGACTGCCTTTTTTGCAACCAACTCTAAAAGGAGAGATTAAAGAAATAAATGAATAGAACATAATGGGTTTTACATGGTTCAGGTTATAAAAGAACCCTAGTCCGCGAGTCTCTGGTATTAAGAGGATTGAAAGCTTGTGAGGGTAAGCTCAAATTGAGTATTCTCAGGCAACGTTTAGATTGCTCTGAGTACAAGGTGTTTTTTTCTCTAAAAAACTGAACCCTTTACAATGAGACTCCCAGCCTTATTTGTAGAGGTTGGGGTCATTAATACTAATCATAAGTAATTAATGCACATTCTTCCCATTATCGGGGGATCAATACCAATTCAATGCATTGGGCTGGATTGAATAGAGACCATGGCCAAACGAGATTTACGGGGACCACTAATGAAAAGCACCTACTTTATAGGAAACATGCCCTAGGTACTGTCAGGGCATCCTGTAAGTACCTCCAAGTCAGGCGGCGTAGTGGGTGTGTGAATTGTCGAGTCGTACACTCGACAACACTGCTGACGGATCGCCCATAAAGGTTGTCAAATGATCCTTTGGCTTTGAAAACCCGCATTTGCTGACACGTTGCGCCTTATCTTAGGTTCGAGAACTAGAACCTTGGACCTGGGAGACGACTGGGAGACGAGAGCCCTCACTTTAAATGCTCGAGCTGGAGAATCTCCATCTCTGAGAATGAACATCGAAGAGTAATCTACTAAGGCACCCACGTCCCATTGTCAAAGACAAGGTTTCACCAAAGAGAACCCTTGCTCCGTCTAGAGGCCTCAGGCAGTAACATGCCCTGATGATGTATATGAACATCTGAGCTAGTCACTGGGGGTCACCACATGTCGAAGGTGAAAATACGGACAACATTTTCCCGCCAAGTCTCTACTCGTCCTCGGACAGTGGAGACTTAAAACTGAGGAAGACTTCGAAAAGTCCTCGGATAGGAAACGTTTGGACTTCTGTTGATGTCACTCTGAAAAGAAAAACCACGTGCCCGAGCACAAAATGTTTCCACAATCAATGTAAGGACGAGGACCCAAGAGCCGACCAGGGAGCTTGTCATTCGTCCCTACCTACAAGTGGCGGTAAGGCCTGAATTCCAGAAGATTGGGGGCTCACTATGGAGGAGGTAAACAGGGCCCCCACTCCACACCCTACGCAAAAATACAAGGGTGATGTGTTCAAAGAAGAGGATTACCACTCTCTTCTTTGACACCTCGATGCCCTCGAGGCGATCATGAGGTATTACTCGGTCAGAAACAGATGTCTCATCCGCTTCTGTCGGGAGTCCGAGAGAGTGCATCGCAGCGTCTACGGCCTGGGCACTTGGAGCCAGGCCCACCTGATGGCAGGGGCTACCCTATCCCTCAAGCAATACTTGGTGAACTTCCTGAAGTTCATGGGGATAGCCCCCTTCCAGCTTTCCCCTAATGGCTATAGAGTGCATGCGGGGATGTACATTCTATACTGGAAGCATAAATGGCCTGAGACCTCACCAGTAGAGATTCTTTATTTCTACAGTTTTAAAACCACTCCTCAGAAGAAAGGCTCCAAGCGAGATGGATATTATGCCCTGACGAAGTACCCAGCTTTGTCACTCAGCTACAGCGCTCCCCACCATAACGAGAGTCACTCTCCAGACTACAAGGATGCCTTCTTTTTTACAGATGGCTTCCCGACCCGTAGCAACCCGACCTTGATTCTTGACTTCGCCTAAGTATGTGAGTATCTTTCTGAACGCGCTAATTCTTTGCCTCACTAGGGCCTTTCTGTATTTGATACTTAGTTATTTCCTTTTGAATATGTCCTTTCCATCGAACTCCCTATGTCCAGCTCTTCGAGGATCATCTCCAGGCAATGAGGGTTCTCCCCAACTGGGACTTGGACCTTAGCGTCCTGGTAACAGATTTGAACCTTATTAGGTTGGGAATTCTCTACGTCAAATAACGAATAAGCAACCTGGAGCTGACCAAATACCGTCTGTCCAAAAAGTCTCAGGAGTTGGCGTCCCATCATATCAATTACATAGAAGGGCGGGCCAAGAAAGCGTTTCATAAACAGCAAGCAAAGGAAGGTTGGTGAACGTGCGTATTGTACAAGAGGCCCAAGAGGCACAAGAGGATCAAGAGCTCGAGGAAGAGCTTCAAGCCAAGATGGAAGCTTCCCACATGGACTCAGGTAAATCACCTCTCACTCTGACTTCTACTTCCCGAGTAGGTGATAGGATAAGTCCCAAGCATGTTTGGGCTTCCCCAGCACTCCTTCGTTGTGGTCGAATCTCACATTGGCATTGGACTAGGGAAGAATTCCAGGATTACCTAGATCTCATAGACAATTATCTCCACCACCCTAGAAGGCAGTCCACTTCTCATAGATTCACACCCTTAGACCGAGTGACATCCTTCCCCTCGAGCTGGTTTTTCCAATATGGTACCAACTTTATTTGTTAGGCCGAGAATAGGATAATACACCCTCAATGTTTTCACCAAGGCTCAACTCATGGTGGGCCTCCAAGTAGCTTATTTTATTGCTTTATCCAATTGTGTAGAATGTATGCTAACTATCTGATTTGTTCCTCTATCTCACACGGGATTGGCGGACATTGCCCGATCTGCGCTAAGGTTAGGAGTGCCCCCCAACTCTTCGGCAGGAGAAGGGTCGTCGCATCCTCGGGAGCAAACCGAGCCTTCTCCTTCTACCAAGAGGCGGAGAGTCTCCATTCCCTCCGTGGATGTTCTTATAGTTGATTTGCCCCCGGTGGTGGAGATCCCTTCCTCACCCGGGTCAGACGAGGCGATACAAGAGCCAAGTTAGGAGGAGGTCCCAGCATTGGATCAAGGGTATGTTCAAGACTCGAAGAAAGAGGTGGCACCACCCCAGGTCTTTCTCCTTATGTACCCCAAGAAGTATGAGGGGGCCTTACTGGAGCAGTATGAGAAGATGCTCTGACACTTCGATGCGAGGCTAGAAGATGGCAACACAGCCTTGAATGAGATGGTCGAGGCCCTACATCAACTAGAGCCACCCCGAGAGAGGCCCCCCATCCCTCTAATTGGTCGGGCGGAACAAGAGACCTTGTTCTCTGACAAGTTAAGGGAGGACGTTGCTCCACTCATCGCTGAACTCCTCCAGGGGGTCAGTTCCACCATGTGTGAGCTGACCACCCAAAGCTTAACCCAACTTGGTGAAAGTGATGAGGCTTCTCTCGTGGCCTCATGTCGGTATGCCCCCGTCTGGGTAAGATAATCATTCTGTGTTTTAATTTAACTCAACAAGGTGTTATCAAGCTATCACTTTTATAAATTGTAACGACCCAAATTTAGTAATAAGGCTTAAGGGCCTTGCTTAGTGTGCCTGAAGGGCATAAATAGATTATATATGATTTAAATGATTAAAAGCATGTTTATATGACTATTTGGATATCTGCGATGCATGACTATGTCTATTAGTATGCATGTAGGCCCTGATTAGGTTAGAAGGGCATATTCATAATTTTGGCCCGTTGATGGCATAAATGTAAATATCTGCGATAATTTGTTGAGACCACATTATTATGTGGATATATTTGTAGCTTATGACTCGAGGCGATCCTAGTGAGCGGTTAAGTGAAAAAGTAAAGACGGGGATTTATACCCGGCTCGGGGCGAGCCTGGGGGTATTTATGGGAATTTAGGAAATATATTGGAGATTAGTTGATATTAAGGATTATAGTTGGTGATTAACTAGGTGTCGGGAAGTAAGCGGTAAATATTAGAGACATTCGAGGAATTAGCGGGAATTGGGCGTAATGACCAAAATGCCCCTAGAATGATTTAATGACTTAGGATTTATGGGAGGGCAAACTGGCCATTTGAGTTAAAAGTAGGGATAAGTGTTATTTTTCTTTATTACCTTAGTGGAATGTGTAGAAAGCAGTGGAAGTCTGAAAGAAGGATTGAGACAAAGGAAAAGAAAGAAGGAAAAACAAAAGTCTTCTTTTCTCTCTATCGATTTGTTTTTTCTCTCATCCTTTCTGCTGGAAATTGAGGCTGAAATTAAGAGGAGTTTAGGCTAAGAATTCATAATTGGCCCCTTGATTTGGCTTGAGGAGTTAGCAAGAGTAATCCAGTCCATTTGAGGTAAGTTTCAAGGTTGTTTTTCAGTTCATGGTTTTTGGTGTTGAACTGGTTTTCTAAGTTGAGTTTCTGTGGGAATTCTAGGGAATTAAGCCTAAGTATTTGAGGAGGTGAAAGCTAAGGAAGTGTGGAAGATATCCTAGGTCGAATTCATCCATCAAAGGTAAGAAGTTCTAGCTTTAAGTTCTGAGATTTCTGTTGTTCTGCTGAGTTTTGAGCTTTGAGCTCAACCATGGTGATTTCTTTATTTTGGGGTGCATGTGATTGAATTTCATATGGTTAGTTCATTTGGGGTGAGTTGGAGATGTTGATAGGTTTACTTTGGGGTATGGTTGAGGTTTGGTTGAGTTTTGGCTTGGGGAAGTTCGAAGGAAGGAAAACTGAAGTTGGGTTGTGCTGTGACTAGCGCTGTAGCGCTAGTCATTGGGCGCTACATCGCTAGGCCCTGATGCTTCAGAGCTTTTTGGCTCTGCATGTAGTGCTATAGTGCCCTCCTTATGGCGCTGTAGTGCTACCTTGTTTCCAGAAGGAGGTTTTTGGGATATCTCTTAGAGTTTTTTCCTGGGGGCTTGGGGTTTGATTCCACCCCCCCCCCCCATTTGGTGGAATTAGGGCTTCTTGAGAGCTCGGGATTGGTCCCGAGGCTAGGTTTTGGAATTGAAGTTTGGTGTTGGTTCTAACCTGTGACCGTGACTAGTTATAGGCTAGGGCTTGGAGGGGATCGTTCTTGAGGGTTGTCATCATCGATCAAAGCTACCGGAATCCAAAGTTAAGAATCTACACCCGGTTATGTGTTAATGATGGGACTAAGAGCTCCCTATACATATATTGTGTCATAGATGGTATTATGCCATGGGACATGTGATAAACGACCTAAGAGTGTCAGAATCAATATTCGCGCACAGGGCACGACTCGGTCACTGGTAGCTGAGGACAACTTAATATTCACTAAGCTCAGCTTAAGCGGGCGGGAGTCAGTGGGGTAAATAGAAGATGCGGCCTAAGGGCGTCGACCCTATGTATTATGTGAATTGGTTATAAATGTTTAATGATGAGTTTGGTATGTTGAATATCTAATTATATGAACATTATGGATTGTTGGGTATATGGCTATGCAATATGAGTTAATTAATTGCTGATTTGCAACTTGATTGGTTAATGATTATGCTCTGTTATCTCTGGTTTCTTGCTGGGCCTTGGCTCACGGGTGCTACGTGGTACATGTAAAGGCAAGGGAAAAGTGGACCAGTTCTGAGATGGAGAGCTTTGGGGCTGATGTACATAGCCAGCTGATCGGCCGCCACGACCGAGGCGTAGTACAGGACGGGAAAAAGCCTAAATGTCTGTTTTGCCCTTAGAGTTGCTAGTAGCTGTACTTTTATCCTGAAATTTTGTAAACTGTCTTTTAACGTTATTACTTTTGGGATCCCATGTAAAAATGTTTGATTATAAGAAATGTAGCTTTTGTGGCCGAAATATTTTAACCTTAGTTCAACTACAGATTTAGTAACACATTTCTAACTAAATGACTTGATTAGCAAGTCTTGCACCTTAATAAACACACAGTGCAATAATCTTAGTTATCTAGGGTGTTACAACTTGGGATCAGAGCGTCCTAGGTTTAAGGGTTCCTAAAGACTGGCTGGTCATGTACATTCATCGTTAAAGACAAGCTCGACTCAGGGTTTGGTAATTGTGTATACATGATTATATGCTTTAATAATTAGAATGGAATATGAATGCTGATATTTACTTGATTAATAGGTAGCATAAGACACTGATAGGGCCTGGCCCTTGACTATTGCGTGATGATATTGAGGCGTGCTTATTAGCATTGTTATGCATGTGAATGAAAATATTTGAATACTTGGATAAATTTTTATATCTTGATTGTTTGTGAATGTTTGAGTTCCAATGGTGGATCATGGAAGGATTATTACCCTGTCATCATAGTCTGACTGCCAAGTCATTGATTGCAAATTAAATTGGATAACTATGCGTCCAAGGAAATCTACGCGACTAGCCGGCACCAGGTTTGAGACTAGAGATGATGACCAGGGCCAGACCCCTCCGCCAGTCCCTGAGAACTGGCAGCAACTTATGGTAGACATGCAAGCACGGCTACAGAGCCAGGATGAGCAGATCCCCATTCTACAACAGCAGGCTCCATCAGGGAATGCTGCCTCTATTGTGCCACCTGCAGTGGTACCAGTTGTACAGCCAGTAGAGGTTGGGAATAGATGGGACCCATTGTATGAGAGGTTCAGGAAGCAGCAACCCCCAATCTTTGAGGGAGGACCTGACCCACTGAAGGCTCAATAGTGGATGACCATGATTACTACTGTCCTAGATTTCATGAGGGTAGAAGGACATGACAGAGTGGCCTGTGCCACATATATGCTGAGAGAGGATGCCCGTATCTGGTGGAAAGTGGCATCAGAGACCGGAGATGTTACTACACCGAGTTGGGAAGGATTCAAGGATCTATTCAGTCAGAAATACTATAATGTTGCCATCAGGGCAGCGAAGGTAAATGAGTTTGTGGGGTTGGTTCAGGGCAGCATGACAGTTACAGAATATGCCCTAAAGTTTGACAGACTTGCAAAGTTTGCACCAGATCTTGTGCCTACTGATGCAGCTAGGCAAGACAGATTTATCAGAAAGCTTACTGCTATGATAGCCCGAGATGTGAGGATTACAACGGTTCCTGGGGGGACAACTTATGCCCAGGCTGTAGAGAAGGCTCTTGCTGTTGAGGAAGTGGAGAATAAGGTATGGAGGGAGAGTGCAGCAATGCGGGAGGGCCATAGGGCGGTGCCTCCATATTCTGGGTCTGGTAGGGGTGGAGGCCCCAGTGATCTAAAGAGAAAGACAGCTTATGCTTCGACTACTCCTGTTCCTGATAGGAGAGGGCGTGGTACTCAAGGTGGTCGTCAGGCAGTGATACATGGAGGACCTATCCTAAGTGCACGAGGTGCAGAAGACGCCATCCGGGTGAGTGTCGGGCTAGGGCTTGTTATGTGTGTGGGGTGGTGGGACACCTCAAGAAGGACTGCCCAGCAGTGAAGAAAGGAGATGCAGGGAAGATGGACAGCTTGACTCCAGCTCGAGTGTTCACCCTAACGCAGGCGGAGGCCGAGGCTAGTCTTTTAGTAGTGACATGTCAGCTTTCTAGCGCTGGCTCTCCTTTTACTGTATTGATTAACTCTGGTGCTACACATTCATTTGTTTCTAGTAAGGTAATTGATAGACTGTGTATACCTAGTGAGTATTATACTTCATGGTTTGGGACTATTTTGCCTATAGGAGAACTGGTAATTTCTAAGAGGTGGATTAGAGCACTGCCAGTGATGGTTGATGGTAGGGAGTTGTTAGTAGAATTGATTGAGTTGGGTATGGAGAACTTTGATATGATTTTAGGCATGGATTGGCTGGTTAGATACGGAGCTACTATTGACTGTAGAAAGAAGATGGTGACCTTTGAGCCGGAGGGCGAGGATCCCTTTGTCTTTGTGGGAGTGGTGCATGGACCCCGCATACCCATGATATCAGCGCTGAGAGCCATAGATCTGTTACAGGGAGGATGTATAGGTTTCCTCGCTAGTGTGGTAGATACCACTAGGGTTTCGCCAACAAGACTGGAGGAGACCATATTGGTTTGTGAGTTCTTGGATGTGTTTCCTGGGGACTTACCTGGATTGTCACCACGTAGGGAGATTCAGTTTGTTATTGAGTTGGCGTTAGGGACAGAGCCAGTGTCAAGGGCACCATATAGAATGGCACCGGCAAAACTGAAGGAATTGGAGTTCATCCGGCCTAGTTACTCACCATGGGGTGCTCCAGTTCTGTTTGTGAAGAAGAAGGACATGACTCTGAGAATGTGTATAGATTACAGGGAATTGAACAAGTTGACTATCAAGAATAAGTATCCCTTACCAAGGATTAACGACTTGTTTGTTCTGCTGCAGGGTAAAATGGTGTTCTCGAACATTGATCTTCGATCTGGTTATCCCTTGCTGAGGATCAAGGACGAGGACATATCGAAGATGGCATTCTGAACGAGGTATGGGCACTATGAGTTTCTGGTCATGTCATTTGGTTTGACCAATGCCCATGCAACCTTTATGGATCTAATGAACAGAGTGTTCAAGGACTTTCTGGATCAGTTCGTTATTGTCTTCATCGACGACATCTTAGTGTACTCCAGTTCAGAGGCGGAGCATGAGCAACATCTACGATAGGTTCTACAGAGATTGAGGGAGCATCAGTTGTATGCCAAGTTTAAGAAATGTGAATTTTGGCTACCAGAAGTGACATTCCTTGGACATATTGTTGGTGCAGATGGGATTAAGGTGGATCCATCTAAGGTGGAGGCAGTTAGGGATTGGCCAAGGAACACCTCGGAGGTGTGGAGTTTTCTTGGTCTAGCGGGTTACTACCGACGGTTTGTGGAAGGGTTCTCGAAGATAGCGGCATCGATGACAAAATTGACATGAAAGAATTTGAAGTTTATATGGTCAGAAAAGTGTGAGAACAGTTTCCAAGAATGAAGCGATGATTTATTACCGCGCCTGTGTTGAGTCTTCCTTCGGGGGAAGGGAAGTTTTTTGTCTACTACGATGCGTCGAGGTTGGGTTTAGGTTGTGTGTTGATGCAGAACGAGAAGGTCATAGCTTATGCATCACGACAGCTGAAGGAGTATGAGTAGCGGTATCCTACCCATGATTTGGAGTTAGCAACGATGGTATTCGCACTGAAGGTTTGGCGGCATTACCTATATGGGGAGAAGTACGAGATATACACCGATCACAAGAGCTTGAAGTACTTCTTCACACAGAAGGACCTGAACAAGAGGCAGAGACGTTGGCTAAAGTTGGTGAAAGACTATGATTGTGATATTCTTTACCATCTGGGGAAAGCCAATGTAATGGCAGATGCATTGAGCCGGAGAGGCCCAGGACAGTTATATAGTTCCACCCAGATCTCGAGAGAGTTAGCTGATGAGATGGTCAGAGCGGGGATGGAATTGGTGGTGGGCCGGTTGGCCAATATTACTCTACAGTCGACCCTGCTAGAGTGGATTAAAGAAGGTCAATCGGTACACGCTCAATTACAGGAGGTTAGAGGGAATGTCTTAGCAGGAGTAGCTAAGGACTATTCTATTTCTGAGGTTGGTTTGTTTTGATATCAGGGGCAGATTTTTGTTCCTGCTGATGAGGGGATCAAACGAGAGATATTGGATGAGTCACATACGATGCCGTACTCACTTCATCTGGGTACCACGAAGATGTACCAAGATCTACAAATGTTATATTGGTGGCTTGGGATGAAGAAGGATGTGGTGGAGTACGTAGCCAGATGTTTAACCTGTCAGCAGGTGAAGGCTGAGCATCAACGACCAGCATGGTTGCTTCAGCCTTTGGGTATTCCTGAGTGGAAATGGGAGGATATTACGATGGATTTTGTGGGAGGTTTACCTAGAACATTAGGGCTTCATGACTCGGTGTGGGTGATAGTCGAAAGATACACCAAGTCAGCCCATTTTCTTCCAGTGAGGTCAACATATACTGTGGATCAGTATGCAGAGTTGTATGTGAGGGAGATCGTACATCTCCATGAGGTTCCTTAGTCTATAGTGTCAGACCAGGATCCTATCCTTACCCCCAAGTTTTGGGGTAGTTTGCAGAAGGCTATGGGAACTCAGTTGAAGTTTAGCACAGCCTTTCATCCTCAGACTGATGGACAGTCTGAGAGGACGATTCAGGTATTGGAGGATATGCTTCGAGCGTGTGTGAATGATTTTGAGGGATCTTGGAGTAAGTATCTTCTGTTGATGGAGTTTTCATACAACAACAGTTACCAATCAATGATTGGAGTGACTCCCTACGAGATGTTATATGGGAGGAAATGTAGATCACCCATTCAATGGGGTGAAATGGGTGAGATGAAGTATTTGGGGCCGGACATGGTTCAGAAGACAAATGAAGCTATAAAGAAGATCCGAGCTAGGATGCTCACCTCATAGAGCAGATAGAAAAGCTACGCTGATCCCAAGCATAAAGATGTGGAGTTCTAGGTTGGGGACCACGTATTTCTCCGAGTATCACCACTGCGAGGGGTGAGGAGGTTTGGAAAGAAGGGCAAGCTAAGCCCTAGGTTCATCAGACCTTTTGAGATCCTAGAAAGGACCGGTCAGGTGGCTTACAGGTTAGCTTTTCCACCATCATTGTCAAGAGTCCATGACGTATTCCATGTTTCTATGCTCCGGAAGTACGTCTCAGATGCGACACATGTGTTGAGGTATGAAGACTTGGAATTGCATATAGATTTAGCTAATGAGGAGCAACCGGTTCAGATTTTGAATCGGAAGGAAAAAGTACTATGGAATAAGACAATTCCTCTAGTTAAAGTATTGTGGAGGAATAGTAGGGTCGAAGAAGTGACCTGGGAGCTTGAGTCAACGATGCGGGATCAGTATCCTGAATTATTCAGGGACATTTCAAGGATGAAATTCTCATTAGGAGGGGATAGTTGTAACGACCCAAATTTACTAATAAGGCTTAAGGGCCTTGATTAGTGTGCCGGGAGGGCATAACTGGATTATATGTGATTTAAATAATTAAAAGCATGTTTATATGACTATTTGGATATCTGTGATGCATGACTATGCGTATTAGTATGCATGTAGACCTTGATTAGGTTAGAAGGGCATATTCGTAATTTTAGCCCGTTGAGGGCATAAATGTAAATATCTGTGATAAATTTTTGAGACCACATTATTAGGTGGATATATTTGTAGCTTGTGACTCGAGGCGATCCTAGTGAGCAGTTAAGCGAAAAAGTCATGGCGGGGGTTTATACCCGGCTCGATGCGAGCTTGGGGGTATTAATGGGAATTTAGGAAATATATTGGAGATTATTTGATATTGAGGAATATAGTTGGTGATTAACTAGGTGTCGGGAAGTAAGCGGTAAATATTAGAGACATTCGAGGAATTAGCCGGAATTGGGCGTAATGACCAAAATGCCCTTAGAATGATTTAAGGGCTTAGGATTTATGGGAGGGCAAACTGGTCATTTGAGTTAAAAGCAGGGATAAGTGTTATTTTTCTTTATTGCCTTAGTGGAATGTGTAGAAAGCAGTGGAAGTCTGAAAGAAGGATTGAGACAAAGGAAAAGAAAATAAAAAGAAAGAAGGAAAAATAGAAGTCTTCTTCTCTCTCTATCGATTTGTTTTTTCTCTCATCCTTTCTGCTGGAAATTGAGGCTGAAATTAAGAGGAGTTTAGGCTAAGACTTCATAAATGGCCCCTTGATTTGGCTTGAGGAGTTAGGAAGAGTAATCCAGTCCATTTGAGGTAAGTTTCAAGGTTGTTTTTCAGTTCATGGTTTTTGGTGTTGAACTGGTTTTCTAAGTTGAGTTTCTGTGGGAATTCTAGGGAATTAAGCCTAAGGATTTGAGGAGGTTAAATCTAAGGAACTGTGGAAGATAACCTAGGTCAAATTCATCCATCAAAGGTAAGAAGTTCTAGCTTTAAGTTCTGAGATTTCTGTTGTTCTGCTGAGTTTTGAGCTTTGAGCTCAACCATGGTGATTTCTTTATTTTTGGGTGCATGTGATTGAATTTCATATGGTTAGGTCATTTACGGTTAGTTGGAGATGTTGATAGGACTGCTTTAGGGTATGGTTGCGGTTTGGTTGAGTTTTGGCTCGGGGAAGTTCGAAGGAAGGGAACTTGAAGTTGGGTTGTGATGTGACTAGCATTGTAGAGCTAGTCATTGGGCGCTACAGCGCTAGGCCTTGATGCTTCAGAGCTTTTTGGCTCTGCTTGTAGCGCTATAGCGCCCTCCTTATGGCGCTGTAGCGCTACCCTGTTTCTAGAAGTAGGTTTTTGGGATATCTCTTAGAGTTTTTGCTCGGGGGCTTGGGGTTTGATTCCACCACCCCGTTCGGTGGAATTAGGGCTTCCCGAGGGCTCGGGATTGGTCTCGAGGCTAGGTTTTGGCATTGAAGTTTGGTGTTGGTTCTAACTTGTGACCATGACTAGGTGTACGCTAGGGCTCGGAAGGGATCGTGCTTGAGGGTTGTCGTCATTGATCAAAGCTACTGGAATCCAAAGGTAAGAATCTGCACACGGTTATGTGTTAATGATGGGACTAAGAGCTCCCTTTACATGAATTGTGTCATAGATGGTATTATGCCATGGGACATGTGATAAATGGCCTAAGAGTGCCGGAATCAATATTTGCGCATAGGGCGCGGCTCGGCCACTGGTAGCTGAGGACAGCTTAATATTCACTGAGTTCGGCTTAAGCGGGCCAGAGTCAGTGGGGTAAATAGGGGGTGCGGCCTAAGGGCTTCAACCCTATTTATTATGTGAATTGGTTATAAATGTTGAATGATTAGTTTGGTATGTTGAATATCTAATTATATGAACATTATGGATTGTTGGGTATATGGCTATGCAATATGAGTTGCTTGATTGCTGATTGGCAAATTGATTGCTTATTGATTATGCTCTGTTATCTGGTTTCTTGCTGGGCCTTGGCTCACGGGTGCTATGTTGTGTAGGTAAAGAGAAGGGCAAAGTGGACCAGTCCTGAGATGGAGAGCTTTGGGGCTGACTGTACATATCCAGCTGATCGGCCGCCACGGTCGAGGAGTAGTACAGGACGGGAAAAAGCCAAAATGTTTGTTTTGCCCTTAGAGTGGCTAGTAGTTGTACTTTTATCCTGAAATTTTGTAAACTGTCTTTTAATGTTATTACTTTTGGGATCCCATGTAAAAATGTTTGATTATTAGAAATGTAGTTTTTGTGGCCGAAATATTTTAACCCTAGTTCAACCACAGTTTTAGTAACACATTTCTAACTAAATGACTTGATTAGCAAGTCTTACACCTTAATAAACACATAGTGTAACGGTCTTCACTATCAAGGGTGTTACATATATTTTTTTTGTAGTCCGTGTTGGCCTGCCAACACCTATGTGACATCATGATGGAGAAGTCATACGAACTTCAGAAGTCCCAGGGGAAGATTTTCTCCCTTAAGGAGAAAATGAAAGGCTCTCGGGAAGAAGTTGCCTGAGCCAAGGCTGCCCTCGAGGCCAAGTGAAAACACTCTCAAGAGCTTGATGAAACCGTCCAGAAGGCCTTCGAGGATATGCAGCAAGCTAAAGGGGATACGAAGGCAGTCGTTGAGGGCGTGCAGCGAGCCTTGGAGGAGGCTAAGAAAGACATAGTCGAGATCGCCCGAGTGGTCCTGGAGACCTCCCAGCTTCAGGAGCAGGCTAAGGAGGCTATCAACCAGGTTGAGCTAGCCGAGAGGAAGGCTCTCCAAGTGATGGAGATGAACAACTTTGCTCGATGCCAGGTGGAGAAGCTCCAACGGGAAACCGAGACTATTGCTGAGGACGCCTTCTATGTGGCTCGGTATCATAACCAAGACATGGACTTGGACTTCACTAGGGAGTCCGAGAAGTATAGACTCCTCTTCAACGAGCACCTCTAAGCTTCCCAAGCTGCCGAGGCGACCAAAGTGGCTCCAGCTGCCGAGGCAACTCTATCTGTCGAGGCAACCCAGCCCATTGAATTGACCCCAGCTGCTAAAATGGCCCAGGAAGGGGGTGCCCCGAGTGGAGATCCAATCATCGAACTGGTGGTGGAAGTCCCCAAGGATTAATTGTAATTTTCACATATAGGCCCGCGTGCCATAAACTTATTGGGGTATAGACAAACAACAACTTGAGCCCCCGAGCATAGTTGTATTTATTTACCCGTTTAAGAATTATGTAGCTTGCCCTGCTTTTTACTTGGTTTGGTTCTATGAATTCATCGTAACTTAAATTTCCACGGGAATAAGCACTCAAACTGTTTTATACATTTGGTTCTATAAACTAAACATACAAGAATGTTACGAGAACAAGAACTCAAACTGTTTCAAACACTTGGTTCTATAAACTCAATGCAACACGAATGTCGCGAGAAGAAGAACTCAAACCGTTTCAAACACTTGGTTCTATAAATTCAACGCAACACGAATGTCACGAGAACAAGAAATCAAACAGTTTCAAACACTAGGTCCTATAAATTCAACGTAACATGAATGTCAAGTCGCATGTTTTAAATAGTTGGTTCTGTAAATTCAACGTAACACTGATGTCACGAAAACAAGAACTCTAACTATTTTACTGGTGGCTCCCATGTTTAGTCCCTTGTAGGCGCATAGTCCTAGAAGTAACTTTGACACATAATTTATCGTTGGTCTTCACTCAGCGTCTTATGCCCCACAATCCAAAGATTTGGGATTTTAGGGGTCTTAGCATGTGAAACCACCTGCTCTTGAGTATACACTACTCGAGAGGTTGCGGGTTTGAACACTGCTCTCTGAGTGCATATCTTATCACTTCCATACCATCTTACACCACCCCGGGGGTAATGTTAACGAGGCGCCCAGGCGTAGGCTACCTGGGCATCCATTTGTATCGCATATATTTGGATTTGGTTATTACTCTCCGGGCACGCGCTGTCCTTGAGAGGTAACCTAAATTCTTAGTGTGTGTTACACTGAGTTTTCTGGATATGGGATAGTGACATTAGGGGTGCTTTGCTCGTCAACTTGCCAAGCTCCCCATGTCACAGATTTCCCGAGGCAAAGTATGAGGTACTCGGCCTTCCGTTCGCATCTCGAGACCAAGAGACTTGGTCAGAGCTCCTCGGGCCCGATTTCCACGGGAGGTGACAATAGTTTAATCTCGCACTACTTGGGTTATCTAGCTTCTGGATGCAAAGCTTATTTATTCCAGGAACAAGCCGCCTTCTAGGCTAGACTTAACTAGTTTCTGAGGATTTTCTTTGTGAGGCGTAGTGCGGCCCTAACACCATGCCCCTAAGTGATCGGGGACTAGTCTGCGGTCACTTGTCCCGGAGAGCAGGCGTTCTTACACAATATTAACAGAATATAAAGGAAAACTAAGAGCATAAGCAAAACAAAACTAAAATTCTTACCACGTTTTATATACACGGTTTCCATTACATGTGCCCGAAGGATACAGGGGTATTACAGAAACAGACAATGTTTTACTGCTCATATTACTGGTAATACCAACGAAGATGCTCGGCATTCCAGACGTGAGGAATCAATTCTCTACTAAGTCAGGTTAATTTGTATGTTCTAGGACATACAACCCTCTCGACTTGGTATGGGCCCTCCCAGTTGGGTCCCAACACTCCTGTACCGGGGTCTTGGGTGGCTAAGAAGACTCTTCGCAACACTAGATCTTCAACCCCAAACTTCCTATCTTTCACGTTGGAGTTAAAATATCTAGCTACCTTCTGTTGGTAGGACTCTAATCAAAGATGAGAGGCTTTGCGTAGCTCGTTCACGAGGTCCAGGAACTCCCGGAGTAAAGCATGGTTTGTGGTCTAATCATACGTATCCTGTCCGTGTGTGGAGATTGCTACTTCAGCTGGGAGCATAGCCTCATACATGTAGGCCATCGAGAAGGGAGAATGGCCAATGTAGCTCCTCAATGCCCTAGGCAGCTCCTCGGGTCAAGAGCCTTTTGCCTACTCTAGCCTTTTCTTCAAAGTGGACTTGAGTGTTTTGTTAATTGCTTCAACTTGGCTATTGACCCACGGATGGGCCACGGAAGAGAAGCTCTTGATGATACCATGGCATTGACAGAAGTTCGTGAACACTTCACTATCAAATTGCAATCCGTTGTCGGAGACTATCTTCCTCGGAACCCCATACCGACAAACGATATTTTTTATGACGAAATCCAAAGCCATTTTGGAGGTGACCATGGTGAGCGGCTCGACCTCAACCCATTTCGTGAATTATTCGATGACCACTATGGCATATTTCACCTCTCCCTTCCCTGTAGGCAGGGACCCTATAATTTCGATGCCCTAGACAGCAAAAGCCCATGGGCTGGTCATCTGAGTAAGCTCGTTTGGAGGCAATCGGGGGATGTTGATGAAGCGCTGACATTTGTCGCATTTCTTGACATAGTCCATCGCGTCTCCATTCAAGGTGGGCCAAAAATACCCTTGTCTTAAGATTTTCCTGGATATGCCCCCCAACGTGATCTCCGTAGAAACCTTCATGTACCACTCGCAATATTTACCTGGCCTCTTGCTTGGATACGCACCAAAGCAAAGGCAAAGAATAACCTCGCCTATAAAGCCTACCATCTATAATTATGTACCTCAGTACTTGGTATAGTAAATTCCAAGCAGCCTTCTTATCATGGGGCAACTCCCCGGAGACAAGGTATTTAACTATTGGCTCCATCCACCCATCTTGGGGGTGTACTGACTCCACCTCTTCTGGAGCTGAGATACCTGGAGATTGCAAGTAGTCGATGGGGACCACATTGATTAATTCAGCATCTTTGGTCGTGGCCAACTTAGCTAGGGTGTCTGCATTGGAATTTTGCTCCTGCAACACTTTCCAAATAGTGAAATTTAAGAAGTTATGCAATATTTCTTGAACTCTTGCCAAATACGTTGTCATCTTTGTTCCCTGGGCCTGGTACTCTCTGAGAACTTGGTTCACCACGAGTTGGGAATCGCTAAATACTTTGAGTCCTTTGAACTTGAGCTCCAGTGCCACGTGGAGACCAATGATCAAGGTCTTGTACTCTGCTTCGTTGTTAGAGGCATTAAATCTAAAACGGAGGGCACTATGCACCCTATGCCCCTTGGGAGACACCAAAATAAGTCATGCCCTGGCTCCATTTTTGTTGGAAGACCCATCCACGAACAAATTCCATGTCGGTTTGACCACTGGGGGGCACACATTCCTTCCCTGATTCCCAGTGCACTCGGTAATGAAATCAGCAAGTGCCTGACCTTTTATGGAATTCCTCGGATGATAGGTGATGTCAAACTAACTCAGCTCCATTGACCACTTTAAGAGCCTTCCCGATGACTTAGGCTTCTGAAGGACTTGTCTGAGTGGATGGTTTGTGAGGACTTTAATTGGATAGGCCTGGAAGTAGGATATTAACTTGCGAGAGGCAACCACCAAGCAAAAGGTTAACTTTTCCATCAACGAGTACCTAGACTCTTCCCCTAGGAGTCTTTTGCTGACATAATAGATGGGGTGTTGAACACGAATTTTTTCTCTTATCAACGTGACACTGATGGCGTCTTCCGAAACAGCCATTTAGAGCAAGAGAGGTTCTCCGTCTCTTGGCTTGGACAGGATCAGAGGGTTTTCCATGTGCGCCTTGAGTTGTTGGAATGCCTGTTCGCACTCCTCCATCCATTAAAACTCTGACTCCCTCGGAGAACATTGAAGAAAGGGATGCACTTGTTCACTTCCTTGGAGACAAAATGACTCAAAGTTGTAATCCTTCCTGTCAAGCTTTGAACATCTTTATGTTTCCATGGAGATTGTAATGCCCTGGATAACCAAGACCGTTATACTTTGTATTTGAAATAATGCAGGACTTGCTAGTCAAGTCATTTGAGTAAAAATGTGATCCTAAAGTCAATAATCAGGTTAGTGTTAAAAGGTTTTGATCGTAAATGGTTAATTTTTATTATAATATATGTTTAGTACATGGGATTCCAAAAACAGGGTTTAAGAGACAATTTACAATTTTCAAAAGTTATATACAATCAGTGACCACTCTAATGGAAAAATACAATTTTAGGCTTTGTCCCTGTACTTTCCCTCGACCGTGGCAGACAAGCAGCTGATAATGTACACCTCGCCCCCAGAGCTCTCCAACTCATGGTTGGTCCAACTTACCCTTGCCTTTACCTGCACCACGTAGCACCCATCAGCCAAGGCCCATCAAGGAAATCATAATAGCAAATACATGTAGCAACAGTAATATTTAACACTCAACTAGTTCAATCATGTTGACGGTGAGAACTCATCAACGATATAAGGTTATAAAACTCAAACTATATTGCAGCAGGTATGTGAGAAGAAGATGGAAATAACTTCAAGGAACAAAAAATGCAGAACTACAATGGAGCAAAAATTGTATATTCCTCAATTATCTTTGTGTACAAAGAATTTTCCAGCCCCTTAACTTGAAGGGCCGAAGCCTATTTATAGATGGGCTCTGTTGGCCCCTGATAAAAGGGGGTACCATGGGACAAGAACGTACGCAGGTCCATTGTCAGGGTAGTGGCGCAGGACATTGTGGTGTCGACTCTGGCATTGTCAGGGTGGTGGCGCAGGACATCATGGTGTCACTCTGGCATACAGTCGAGGGTGCTCAGGTAGTGCCTCCACTCTCCGTATGGGTTCGCACTGCCACTATTTTTCAGACGCAGATGTCAGGGCCATGCCCCTTTCCTCCTCAGGGCTGTACACCCCATACTCATGTACGTACCTTGTACCTAATGCTCCTTTTATATATCCGAGACACATCATCTCTCCAAGATTTCTCCCATTTTGCTAAGTGTCGTTGATCTTGGAAATTCATCTCTATGGTATAGTGGGTTTCCCCTGGATGTTTAGCCATATAGTGGATGCCATGTCCTCATAGGTGTGCTCTATACATATATAAACGAACCACCATATCCACCTCATGAGTAATTAACGTGCCATGTGAGGGGTTCGTAACATCGGGAATGCACATGTGTACAGGCCAATCCATAGGCAGGTGACATTGGTGCCCACGAGGCCTAGCCCAGATCTTGCATAGCTAGACTGGCCCTCAGGAGTGCCTTCATCGAAAGACCCCAACGCATGTCGCATGGGGAGCCTTGTGAGGGTCTCGCACAGTGAGACCTTCCTTCGGGTGTTCTCTGCAAGACACCCTTAGCAATTGACTCCATGTGCGGCTGTCCCTTGTGCCTCGACTTCTCGTGCAGCGAGCCTCCCTTACGTCTCGGCCCCTCGCACAGTGAGCCTCCCTATGCGTCTCGGCCCCTCACGCAGTGGGCCTCCCTTGCATCTCGGCCCCTCGTGCAATGAGCTTCCCTCGCATCTCGGCCCCTCACGCATTGAGGCTCCCTCGCGTCTCAGCCCCTCACACAGCGAGCCTCCCTGCACGTCTCGGCCCCTCGCGTAGCAAGCCACCCTCGCATCTCGGCCCCTCGCATCTCGTCCCCTCATGCAACGAGCTTCCCTCGCATCTCGGCCCTTTGTGAAGAGAGCCTCCCTCGCGTCTCGGCCCTGTAGATAGGTTAGGCCTCGCATAGCGAGACCCTCTATAGCATTGGCCTCACATGGAGGCATCTAGGAAGGTAACTCTCTACATAGCGTGAGGCCTCCATACACAAGGCCTTCCTCCCAGTGGACCAACTAATGGAAGGCTTCTCTTACGTGAGGGGCTACGTCCATGACCCCTAACATAGCGGTCCCTGTGGCTTCAATCTTGTTATGCGAGCCAGGGGCGTCATGGCACCTACGTATCCTTGATTCTCATATAGCGAGGCTATTTCATCCTTCATCATGAAGGCTTGTGAGATAGTTTACAAATGGCTAAGCATATGATCCTTCGATGATGATCTCTACATTAAATTCTTCCTGGGAAATTATCCAACATTCACACTTGCCCCCGAGAATACAAGTACACTTTTATGTGTTCTTGTAGACTTTTTCTTCTTCTCTTGTTTGATATGGATGGCAAGTTTTGGGAGGCTCAACCTTGGTGCGTTATCCAATGTTGCTTGAAGAAACACAAAGTGCATTTAGATGGTGTGTTTATTTATAGTGTCCAAAGAAACACAAAAGCCAACCAACTTTTATGATGATCCAAGTGTGTCCCTAAGATTGAATATGGGCCAACCATTTCCAATTGCGAATCCCAAGGTTGCCAATGCTCTTTATCTCCACCATTCATGTAGATTTGATCCAATGGCTAGGAAGCCTTGAATTTCCTTATAAATACCCCAAGACTAGAACCCACTTCTCCACACCAAATTTATTTTAGCATAGTGGTATTCCTTCTAAGTCATTTCCAAGAGCTCCAAGGTTCTATCCTCCATAGAAACATTCTTGTGGTAATTTTAGCCCCTTTTAATTTATTCATCATATTTTTTTACTTATTTCTTTTCATATCGGGTTTGTGTTGTAGTGGTGCTAGGCGTTCTCTTGCAGCTAAGGACCCGCCCTCGCTTGTCGCTTGGCCGACCTTAGGCCCCCAAAAGTCTGTCCTCACACACTTTCGGATCCATACATACACCCCCAGGTGTACCTTCTTCCTCCAATGATACGCATGTTTCCTTTATCAATTATACGGGGGTAAGGTCATTGGCAATAATGCACTCATTCTTTAGAGGTTGTCATTCTTTTTTCTTATGGACCTTCAAGTACATATGCGTAGGTCCTTTTCTTATACCCCTCATACTCTTTTTGTAGATATAGGGTTATCTTTATGCACATACATCTTCGAGTCTTAGCTGGCCCATCGCGTCTAGGCGATGTCCCGAAGGTTCATCTAATGTTGAATTAATCGAGCTGTCATCCTCTGATTCTGAGGCCAACGTTCACAGTCCCTCCAACCGTGAGGGCGTGTGAATGCTCTACCTACATAGACTTTCCTACCTCAAGCAGAAGGCGCCGGCCTGGAGAAGGAACTAGAATCTATTACTAGTGACGAGGGTTTAGGTTTCTCCCCATGGCATGAGACTTATGTTTCCCAGCTACAATCAGCCTTTTCAGGATTGCCTTTATGAAATCGCCTACCTAAAGGAAAACTTGCCCCCCGAGCCTTTTTCCTTCTGTGGTGACGAGTCTTCCAGTCATAGGGGTCCCCTCCCTGAGGGCGTTAACTGTGAATCTATTGAACTTGAGTTTCTTTCTATGATCCCACCCATGCTTCCTCCCCTGCCCCCGGTCTTACGTCCTAGGGTCAAGCAGAGTGCTGGTAGATGTAAGACGTGTGGGGGATCTTCCAGGGCCTTGAGAAAGTCTATAGCTCACAAATTGCCTGTCTCTGTCCAGGTACACAAGATGCCAAAGAGGACCTCCGACACTTGCGAAGACGTGCGCAGGTCTACCCTTACTAGCGTTAAACTTGTCAACATGCTAAAGGCCCATCAGCTATCGTCAAATCTCAAGTTCATAATCCTAAAGCGCAAGGACCGTGCGTCGGAGCCGCCCAAAGGGCTCGTGGCCTTCAATGACTCCATAATCAAATCTAGTGGGGCTCTGCCGCTTCACCCCTTCTTCATCAAAGTACTTATCTATTTCGAGCTGGCGCCTCTACAACCGTCCCCCAACTCTTGGGTGATGCTTAGATGCTTATACGTGTTGTACCAACAGGTGCACTCCAGAGGCCATTCCATGAGTGAGGTCCATTACCTCTACACCCTTAGGGCGAATTCATTTGCTCCCGGCTTCTATCATCTCCAGAAAGTCGTGGCCCATAAAGGGTCTCCCCTCGTGGAGGGCTCTATTTCAAACAGGGGATCGTGAAAAACTGACTACTTCTTCACCCATAGCGTGTCCACCCAACACACTCACTTCAATGGTTCACGTAAGACAATTCTCACCTTGAGTTCGTATATGAGAGATTTCTCTTTTACTCCGCTTTTGTTTTGTTTATCTAACTACAGTTATTTTTTTTCTCTTGACTGCAGGTCTCGTAGGGGTTGTTGGTCCTACCTTGAAATTGGCGGCTCGTGATTGAGTGATGAAGATCCTGGACTTGCCAGCTGAATGCAGACTAGCTTGTGCCCTTTTCACTGAGGGCAATCTTCACTCGTACAAGCTACTGTACCCGGACCAAGTTGTCTCTTTATGTTCTGTCTCATATGAATCCACAAGTCTATGGCTATATGGCCATGATGAAGGTAATTACGATGAGGCAGCTGATACGGACTATGTTAACCCGTCAGGAGATCATATGGAAACAGAGGAAGCACTGGAGTCTGAGAACTACTCGTGCCTGCACTCTTTGGCAGGTGGGGCTAGGGACGTGGCAGACGACAGACATACCGACGTTGTTACTTCTTGCGTGCAACCATCGATGCCCGGCGACAAGTTTGCCTTCAACGCCCCTATCCCCCACCCTTCTATGCCTAAAAGGAATTTTGTTATTCCTTTTTTTGGTGAGGCTCCTCCACCCTCGGGGGGGTGTTCTAGGTGGGCGTCCTCGGGCGCCTCTTTACCTAAAAAGATGACTCCGCGCTCCTCTTCCCCCATGCACCTCTGCAGATGGATCAAGACCTTCTCGGTCCCCTTCCCTGTCAAAGCGTGTCTCGGCTGGTGCACACACTTCCCCTTGTCGAGCTTTTGCTTCCGCTTCTCGAGGCCATTCTCTGGCAAGCCAGTATGGGGAAGCCATGAGCCATTATCTGGGAAACATTCTTGAAGGCGAGTGGGGATCCATGCATGGCATTCCCGACGCTAATCTGGAAGAGGCTTATATGCGAGCCTCCTTGTAGGTATTTTCCAAAACATTCGATGTATGTTTCTTTTATTTTTGGTTTTGATATCGCTTGACCCTATGTTTTTGTCCTTACTTAGGCTTCTATCCTGGGTCACCAACTTATCGCCTCGAGCTCTTCATCGACCCAATGGCTACAACACAAGCTCGAGGAGGCAATGGGGAATCTCTCGATGGCTGAGGCAGAGAAGGATAGTTTGTCCATATGGGTCCGTGACTTGGAGGGTCAATTGGCCGAGGCGGTTCGCCAGAGAGATGTTGCTTTATGTAATGACCCACCTACTCTAGACTTTTGGACCATTAACGAACTATACATACAAATCCTTAATAAAACTTACATTTTGCGAAAATACCATAACTTTATTAGAAACTTATAGAAATAAAAGTTACTTTCATAAAATATCAAGTAGGATATGGGATCCCATTGTTTGAAAAACAAAACATAACATGATTTATAATAAAAAGGGATTACATAATAAGTGCGGAAAATACATATAAAGACCATAAAAACAAGACTACATCCTCGAAAATCGAACTCTCGACTCCTTGAATCCATTCACCACCGATACACATTCCCCAAGCATCCACGAACCTTACCGCCACTATAGCTATTTTCCTGCACATATAAACAAAAAGGAATGAGCCTAATGCCCAGCAAGGAAAAATCTAACACATAGTTCATATACATAAATTTCATAAGAAACATAAAAACTTAACATAAGACTTATATCATGCACATACTATAATGGCCATTATTACTTGGGGTCCCATAGACTAATCAAGTCATATGCCCATTAGATTAGTGGGGTCCTACTAGCTAAGTAGGTCATATGCCCATAATCTATTTGGGGCTTGTTAGTCAAATGGGTCATATGCCCAAGCCTACAAACATACATATTTCATAACATATTTTATAACATATTTCATAGCATAAAACATAAGATAACATAAGCATATAACATATAGATTCTATCCTATTTTCCTTACCAAAGTTACCGGGAGGTGAGGACAGAGTTGGGACTTTTGGAACACTCCTAAAACCATATATAACAGGGTGAGTAGATTTGAAGAAAAAGAAATGAAAGGAATGGAAGGACTAAAACTTTGAGAAACATACTTACCAAAACCTTTTTGCTCAAGAACTTAGATTTCCTAACCAAATTACAATTAAGGTTAGAGGCTGAGTAGAAGACTATGAGAACTTGAAAGAAAAGTACAGAATTGAACTAGAGTTTTGGGTTACCTTGAAGACTTGTAAGACCAATCTACACCTCAAACTGAAATACTATAAAACCTTACTTCCCCAAGTGTTTGATAAGCTTATGATGATCAAGCTTATGATTTTCCCACCCAGTGTTTAACTCTCACACTCACCTAGCAACTTGCAGCCTCTGAACTTAGAGTAAAAGGTGAATAATGGCTGGGTACTAGGTCCTATTTATAGAGTTTAGGAATGAAAGGATCTTAATTTTTACATGAATAAAAATAATGGCTTTTTAGGTGAAAATAATTTGAATAATCGTTCAGCAGAGGCTGAAGACTCGTTCAAAAAGGTGCTGCACTTATCAAGAGGTTGAATGGCTGAATGGAAAAAGAATTAAAAAACTTTCAAAATAATCTGAGAGGGGTGATATATCGCCCCTTGTAGGCGATATATCGCCTGGGCCAGTATGCCCGAGGCTGTCGTGCATCGTTTTGTGTTTTCCGTATCTATGTGCTGCGATATATCGCCCCCTATAGCTGCGATATATCGGCACACGCTGATTATTTAAACACGAAATTACACATTTTTAGCTAAGTTTGAATGGAGTAAACAGTCTTGACTAAGCCCTTAAACGTATTCAAAGATGCTGACTGACCTTAGAGCATTCAAACTATACCCTTATTAAATTTAATCCTTAAAATACCTAATCCTTAATCACCCATTCATAACATGTGCTTAAAATCCTATTGGTTGTTATCTAAACCTTATAGTATAATAAATATTATCCTTAATATCAGTCATATTAATCAAACCTTAGATTAACATCAATATTCTTAAACTATAGGTTAAACTTAGAAAATCTACAAGTACTACTATGAGTGTCCAAATAATTCCCGGTCTGAACCAAAAATCCACAGTTATAAAGATAATACTATAAATACTATAATACTACTATCTAACTAGCTAAGTAAAGTTCTTGGACTCTACACTTTAGCCCAAGCTGCGTCGACTTTTCACTCCAACAGCAGGCTGGAAGCTACCATCCATACCTTAAATGAGAGGATTACTGCGCTCGAGGCTGAGCTTGTGTAACAACCCAAAATTACTAATAAGGCTTAACTGCCTTGAATAGTGTGCTGGGAGGGCATAATTGGTTTATGTGTGATTAAAACGATTAAATGCATGATTATGTGATAAGCATGCTTACATGATTATATGGATATATGATATGCATGATTATGAGTATTAGTATGCATATAGGCCCTGTTTAGATTATAAGGGCATATTCGTAATTTTGGCCTGTTGAGGGCATAAATGTAATTATTTGCGATAAATTTTTGAGACCACATTATTATGTGGATATATTTGCAGCTTGTGGCTTGAGGCGATCCTAGTGAGCGGTTTAGCGTTATAGTCACGATGGGGATTTATACCCAGCTCGGGGGAGCCTGGGGGTATTTTCCGGAATTTGGAAAATATATTGGAGATTATTAGGAATTGGGGAAAATAATTAGAGATTAGTTAGATGATGGGATTTAAGAGGTAACGTTATGGACACTCAAGGAATTAGCGGGAATTAAGAGCAAAAGACCAAAATGCCCTTAAAATGTTTAAAGGCTTAGGTTTTAATGGGAGGGCAAAATGGGCATTTGATGGTTAAAAAGAGGATAAGGGTCTTTCTGCCTTTTAGACTTAGTGGGATTTGTAGAATATGTTAGAAGCTGAAGGAAAGAAAAGGAAGAAAGAAAGAAGAAAAACAAAGAGACTCATTTTTCTCTCCCTATCGATCACTTCCTCTCTCACTCTCCTTGAGGATTTTTGAAGCTGTAACTCAAAGGAAGCTTAGGCTAGAGTTTGGAGCTTAGGTTCTTGGTGAAGCTAGTAGATTTAGCAGGAATTAGCTACCCAATTAAGGTAAAGTTTAAAATTTTGATGAGTTTTCTGAGTTTTGTTGGATTTGATTTCTGAACTTGAACTTTGGATGGAATTAAGGGATTTGACCTTTGGGAACTGAGGAGCTAAAGGCTGGAAGGGCATAGAGGGCAACCTAGGGTCGAATTCTCCATTAAACGTAACAATTCTGGACTTGATCATTTGAGTTTCTGGGTTATTTCTGGTTTTTCTGTTGAGTTTTTTAGCTTCAAACTCAATTCTTGTTTTTCTGTGTTTAATGATGCATGTGGCCAAGTTTGATGTTGTTGGGCCATGTGGTATGAGATGTAGTGGATGGTAGGCTTGGTTTGAAGTGTGTTTGAGGTTTGGAGGGGATTTGTGGAGGTTTGGCTAGGGGAAATTCGAAGGAAGAACTCAGAGGACTGATGGTGCTGTTTGTAGCACTGTATCTCTAGTCTTAGAGCGCTATAGCGCTATGCTTGGTTCTGGGGGGCATTTTTGCTTCTGCTTGTAGCGCTATAGCGCCCACCTTGTGGTGCTGTAGCGCTACCCTGCCTCTAGAAGAGGGTTATGGGTATTTTTCTTAGGGTTTTTGCTTGGGGGCTCGGGGGTTGATTCCACCACCCCGTTTGGTGGAATTATGCTTCCCGAGGGCTTGGGATTGGTCCCGAGGTTGGGTTATGGTATTGCAGTTTAATGATGGTTCTATTATGCGGTTGTGACTAGGTGTACGCTAGGGCTCGGACAAGATCGTGCTTGAAGGTCATTTTCATTAATCAAAGCAATCAGAATCAAAGGTAAGAAACTGCACCCAATTATGTGATTATGTTGGGACTAAGGGTTCCCTTTATTTGTATGTGATGTCATAAGATGGTATTATGCCATGGGGACATGCGATAAATAGCCTAACAGTGCCGAAATCAATATTTGTGCACAGGACACGACTCGACCATTAGTAGCTGAGGTTAAGTACATAGTCACTGAGCTCGATCTAAGCGAGCCGGAGTCAGTGGGATAATCAAAGGGTGCGACCTAAGGGCGCCGACCCTGGATATAGTGTGATATGTTTATTGTTGTTTAATTGATGATTGTGACAAGTTTGTTATCTAGATGATTGATTATTATCTTGTAGATTGATATCTTTGATTATGTGGGTAGTATGACCTACTGTATATCTGATTAATGATTTGTGAAATATCTGACTGTAGAATATCATTTATGCTCTGTATTATGGATTTCTTGTTGGGCCTTGGCTCACGGGTGCTACGTGGTGCAGGTAAAGGCAAGGGAAAAGTGGACCAGTCCTGAGTTTGAGAGCTTTGGGGCTGAATGTACATAGTGAACTGATCGAATGCCACAGTCGAGGTTTGGTAGAGGGACAGGAGAACCTAAAGTGCCTATTTTTCCATTAGAGTGGCTTTCGGTTGTACTTAAATGTTGAAATTTTGTAAACGTTTATTTTAATGAGGAATTTTCTGTTTATGATCAAATTCTTTTAACCCTAACCTAATTACGACATTAGGATCACGTTTTCAATTATATGACTTGATTAGCAAGTCTTGCACCTTTATAATCACAAAGTGTAACGATCTTTGCTACCCAGGGCGTTACAACATGGTATCAGTGCGTCCTAGGTTTAAGGGTTCCTGAAGACTAACTGGACATGTACATTCGCTGCAAATGACAAGCTTAACTCAGGGTTTGGTAACTGTGCATACATGTTTATATGCTTAAATGATTGGAAAGGAATATGAATGCTGATATCTATTTGATTAATAGGGAGCATGAGATAATGATAGGCCCTGGCCCTTGACTGTTGTGTGATGATATTGAGGCATGCTTATTAGCACTGCTGCTGAATGTGAATGACTATTTGAATAAACTGTTATATCTTGATTGCTTGTGATTGATTGAGTTCCAAGGGTGGATTATGGAAGGATTATTACCCTGTCATCATAGTCTGATCGTCAAGTCGTTGATTGCAGATTAACTTGGATAGCTATGCGTCCAAGATGATCTACACGACTGGTTGGCAATAGATCTGAGACTAGAGAAGATGACCAGGGCCAGAACCCTCCACCAATCCCTGGGAACTGGCAGCAGGTTATGGAAGATATGCAAGCCCAGCTTCAGAGCCAAGATGATTAGATCCGACTTCTGAGGCAACAGGCTCCATTAGGGAGTGTTGCCCCTATTGTTCCACCTACAGTGGTACCAGTTATACATCCCGTAGAGGTTGGGAATTAATGGGAGTCGTTGTATGAGCGGTTCAGGAGATAGCATCCTCCAACTTTTGAAGGGGGACCAGATCCACTGAAGGCTGAGCAGTGGATGAGTATGATTACTGTTATTTTGGATTTCATAAAGGTAGAGGGTCATGATAGAGTGGCCTGTACCGCATATATGTTGAGAGAGGATGCCCGCATCTGTTGGGAAGTGGCGTCACAGACCAGGGATGTTACTACTTTGAGTTGGGATGGATTCAAGGATCTGTTCAGCCAGAAGTACTACAATGTTGCCATCAGGGCAGCGAAGGTTAATGAATTTGTGGGATTGGTTCAGGGGAACATGACAGTGACAGAATATGCCCTGAAGTTTGATAGACTCGCAAAGTTTGCACCGGATCTTGTGCCTACTGATGCAACTAGGCAAGACAGATTTGTCAGAGGGCTTAATGCTATGATAGCCCGAGATGTGAGGATTACAACAGTTCGTGGGGGGACAACTTATGCCCAGGCTGTTTAGAAGGCTCTTACCGCTGAGGAAGTGGAGAACAAGATCTAGAGGGAGTGTGCGGAAAGATGGGAGGGCCACAGGGCGGTGCCTCCATACTCTAGGTCTGGTAGAGGCGGAGGCCCCAGTGATCTAAAGAGGAAGACCCATATGCTTTGACCGCTCCTAGTCCTGATAGGAGAGGTTGGGGTACTCAAGGTGGCCGTCAGGGAGGCGGTGATACATGGAGGAGCTAACCAGAGTGCACGAGGTGCAGAAGACGCCATTCGGCCGAATGTCGGGCTAAGGCTTGTTATGTATGCGGGGTGGTAGGACACCTCAGGAAAGACTGCCCAACAATGAAGAAAGGGGAAGTAGGAAAAGTTGACAACTTGACTCCAGCTCGAGTGTTCACCCTGACGCAGGCAGAGGCCGAGGCTAGTCCCTCAGTGGTGACAGGTCAGCTTTCTAGTGCTGGCTCTCCTTTTACTATGTTTATTGAATTTGGTGCTATGCGTTCATTTGTTTCTAGTAAGGTGATTGATAGATTGTGTAGATCTGGTGAGTACCGTACTGCAAGGTTTGGGACTATATTTCCTACAGGGGAACTGGTAGTTTCTAGGTGATGGATTAGAGCACTGTCAATGATAGTTGACGGTAGAGAACTTTCAGTAGATTTGATTGAGCTAGATATGGAGGACTTTGACATGATTATAGGAATGGATTGGCTGCTTAGATATGGGGCTACTATTGATTGTAGAAAGAAGATGGTGACCTTTGAACCAGAGGGAGAGGATCCTTTTGTTTTCATGGGTGCAGTATGTGGACCCCGCATACCCATGATATCAGCACTGAGAGTCAGTGACTTATTACAGGGTGGATGTATGGGCTTCCTGGCTAGCGTGGTGGATACTACCAGGGTGTTGCTAGCAGGGCCAGAGGGGACCAGATTGATTTGTGAGTTCTTGGATGTATTCCCTGAGGATTTACCCGAAGACGGCCTTCCGAACGAGGTATGGACACTATGAGTTTCTGGTCATAACGTTTCATTTGACCAATGCCCCAGCAACCTTCATGCACTTAATGAATCGGGTGTTCGAGGACTTTTTGGATTAGTTCTTCATTGTCTTCATCAACGATATTTTAGTATATTCCAGTTCAGAGGCAGAGCACAAGCTACATCTTCGACAGATCTTGCAGAGGTTAAGAGAGCACCAGTTGTATGCCAAGTTTAAGAATTGTGAGTTTTGGTTACCAGAAGTGACATTCCTTGGACATATTGTTGGTGAAGATGGGATTAAGGTGGATCCATCTAAGGTGGAGGTAGTTAGGGATTGGTCGAGGCCAAGGAACGCCTCAGAGGTTTGAAGTTTCCTCAGGTTAGCGGGTTATTACAGATGGTTTGTAGAAGGGTTCTCAAACATTGCGGCACCGATGACAGAATTGACACGGGAGAATTTGAAGTTCATCTGTTCAGACAAGTGTGAGAACCATTTTCAAGAATTGAAGCGGTGACTTATTACTGCACCTGTTCTGAGTCTTCCCTCGGAAGGAGGAAATTTTGTGGTTTATTGCGATGCATCGAGGTTGGGTTTGGGCTGTGTGTTGATGCAGAACAAGAAGGTTATAGTTTATGCGTCACGACAGCTGAAGGAGTGTGAGCAGCGGTATCCCACCCATGATTTGGAGCTAGCAGCAGTGGTATTCGTATTGAAGGTCTGGCAACATTGTCTGTACGGGGAGAAGTGCAAAATATACACCGATCACAAGAGTTTGAAGTACTTCTTCACGCTGAAGGGCCTGAACAGGAGGCAAAGGCGTTGACCAGAGTTTGTAAAAGACTATGACTGTGATAATCTTTACCATCTGGGGAAAGCCAATGTAGTGGCAGATGCATTGAGCCGAAGGTGCCTGGGTCAGTCATATAGTTCCACTCAGATTTCGAGAGAGTTAGCTGATAAGATGGCCAGAGCAAGGATAGAATTGGTGGTGGGCCAGTTGGCTAACATTACTCTATAGTCGACCTTGTAAGAGCGGATTAAGAAAGGTCAGCTAATGGATGCTCAATTACAGGAGGTTAGAGAGAATGTCTTAGCGAGAGTAGCTAAGGACTATTCTATTTTTGAGGTTGGTCTGCTACGGTATAAGGGTCGGATTTGTGTTCTGACTGATGCGGGAATTAGACGAGAGATATTGGATGAATTGCATACCACGCTGTACTCACTTCATCTGGGTACCACGAAGATGTATCAAGATCTATGAATGTTGTATTGGTGGCCCAGGATGAAGAAGGATGTGATGGAGTATGTGGCCAGATGTTTAACCTATCAGCAAGTGAAAGTTGAGCATCAGCAACCAGCGGGGTGCTTCAGCCTTTCGGTATTCCCAAGTGGAATGGGAGGATATTATGATGGAATTTGTGGGAGGTTTACCCAGGACAGTAGGGCTTCATGACTCGATGTGGGTGATAGTGGACAGATACACCAAGTCAGCTCATTTCCTTTCAGTGAAGATGACTTATACGATGGATCAGTATGCAGAGTTGTATGTGAAGGAGATCGTACGTCTTCATGGGTTCCTAAGTCTATAGAGTCAGACTGAGACCCTATATTTACCTTCAAGTTTTGGGGTAGTTTGCAGAAGGCTATGGGGACTCAGTTGAAGTTCAGCACGGCCTTTCATCCTCAGAGTGATGGATAGACTGAGAGGACGATTTAGGTGTTGGAGGATATGCTTAGGGCATGCATGATTGATTTTGAGGGATCGTGGAGTAAGTATCTCCCGTTGATTGATTTTTCATACAACAACAGTTACCAATCAACGTTTGGAGTGGCTCCATATGAGAAGTTATATGGGAGGAGATGTATATCACCCATTCATTGGGATGAAATGGGTGAGAGGAAGTGTTTGGGGCCAGACATGGTTTAGAAGACAAATGTAGCTGTTGAGAAGATCTGAGCTCGAATGCTCGCCTCACAGAGCAGACAGAAAAGCTACGCTGATCCTAAGCGTAGAGACGTGGAGTTCCAGGTTGGGGACCACGTGTTTTTGCGAGTTTCACCATTGCAAGGGGTGATGAGGTTTGGGAAGAAGGGCAAGTTGAGCCCTAGATTCGTCGGACCTTTTTGAGATCCTGGAAAAGATCAGACACGTGGCTTACAGGTTAGCTTTGCCACCGTTGTTGTCGGGAGTTCATGACATATTCCATTTTTCCATGCTCCGAAAGTACGTCTCAGATACGACACATGTGTTGAAGTATGAAGACTTGGAATTGTAGACAGATTTTTCTTATGAGGAACGAGTAATTCAGATTTTAGATTAGAAGGCTTAAGTCAATTCCTCTAGTCAAGGTATTATGGAGGAAGAGTAGGGTCAAGGAGGCAACTTGGGAGCTTGAGTCAGAGATATGGCATCAATATCCCAAGTTATTTATGTAAATTTCGAGGACGAAATTCTCTGTAGGACGGGATAGTTGTAACAGCCCAAAATTACTAATAAGGCTTAAGGGCCTTGATTAGTGTGCTGGGAGGGCATAATTCGTTTATGTGTGATTTATACGATTAAGTGCATGATTATGTGATAAGCATGCTTACATGATTATATGGATATATGAGATGCATGATTATGAGTATTAGTATGCATGTAGGCCCTGTTTAGATTATAAGGGCATATTCGTAATTTTGGCATGTTGAGGGCATAAATGTAATTATTTGCGATAAATTGTTGAGACTACATTATTATGTGGATATATTTGCAGCTTGTGGCTCGAGGCAATCCTAGTGAGCGGTTTAGCGTTATAGTCACGATGGGGATTTATACCAAGCTCGGGGGAGCCTGAGGGTATTTCTAGGAATTTGGAAAATATATTGGAGATTAATAGAAATTGGGGAAAATAATTGGTGATTAGTTAGATGACAAGGTTTAAGTGGTAACGTTAGGGACACTCGAGGAATTAGCGGGAATTAAGAGCAAATGACCAAAATGCCCTTAAAATGAGTAAAGGCTTAGGTTTTAATGGGAGGGCAATGGTTAAAAAGAGGATAAGGGTCTTTCTGCCTTTTTAGACTTAGTGGGATTTGTAGAATATGTTAGAAGCTGAAGGAAAGAAAGAAGAAAAACAGAGAGACTCATTTTTCTCTCCCTATTTTGGGATTGGTCCCGAGGTTTTAGATATTTTTCTTAGGGTTTTCGCTTGGGGGCTCGGGGGTCGATTCCACCACCCTGTTTTGTGGAATTAGGCTTCTCAAGGGCTTGGGATTGGTCCCGAGGTTGGGTTATGGTATTGAGGTGGTTCTATTCTACGGTTGTGACTAGGTGTACGGTAGAGCTTGGACGGGATTGTGCTTGAAGGTCATTTTCATTAATCAAAGCAATCAGAATCAAAGGTAAGAAACTGCACTCGATTATGTTATTATCTTGGGACTAAGGGTTCCCTATATTTGTATGTGATGTCATAAGATGGTATTATTCCATGTGGACATGCGATAAACAGCCTAAGAGTGTCGGAATCAATATTTGCACATAAGACTCGGCTCGACCATTGGTAGCTGACGTTAAGTACATAGTCACTAAGCTCGGCCTAAGCGAGCCGGAGTCAGTGGGATAATCAGAGAGTATGGCATAAGGGCGCCGACCCTGGATATTGTGTGATATGTTTATTGTTGTTTAATTGATGATTGTGACAAGTTTGTTATCTAGATGATTAATTATTGGCTTGTAGATTGATATCTTTGATTAAGTGGGCAGTATGACCTATTGTATATCTGATTAATGATTTGTTAAACATCTGACTGTAGAATATCATTTATGCTATGTATTATGGATTTCTTGCTGGGCCTTGGTTCACGGGTGCTTAGTGGTGCAGGTAAAGGCAAGGGAAAATTGGACCAGTCCTGAGTTGGAGAGCTCTGGGGCTGAATGTATATAGTCAGCTGATTGGCCCCACGGTCGAGGTTTGGTACAGGGACATGAGAACCTAAAGTGCCTATTTTGCCATAAGAGTGGCTTCCGGTTGTACTTAAACGTTGAAATTTTGTAAACTGTCCTTTAAAACCTATTTTGTGATGCCATGTATTAAACGTTTATTTTAATGAGGAATTTTCTGTTTATGACCAAAATCTTTTAACCCTAACCTAATTACGACATTAGGATCACGTTTTCAACTATATGACTTGATTAGCAAGTCTTGCACCTTTATAATCACAAAGTGTAACGTTCTTGGCTACCCAGGGTGTTACAGCTTGTGAATGCCGAGAACAACATAGTTGAGCGTACGATGCATGCCGTATGGAGGACCAACCCTGTCGTTGACCTGTCTCCCTTAGGAGATTATGTAGTTAAGAAAATCTCTGAGTGGAAGGGTCGGGGTGGAAACTTGCAGATCCCTCTGCATCCGGCTTATCTGTACACATATATGTTGTCGCAATGTAATCCCCCATATTATTCCCCATTTTTTGTGTTTATCAAACTTAAGGGACTTTGGTAAGTCCCTCTTATGATTATTATTCGTGGATTACATATCCCTTCCTTGATCTAATGATGATAATCTTTTTGGTGCACCTTGACTATACTTGTAAGGACATGTTAACCCATTGGGTTCTTGGGGTCCTTTTATATTCTTTGTGCGTGCTTGTTACTTTTTGCAAGAAGCGTCGTTCTCATCATTATACATAGTACTATTTCTTCAAGGGTCTCTTTTAGGATCCTTTTTGGCTAGCCGGCTTAGTGTCCGTTCTAGACTTATTGGGAGATTCCTTCCTTACGGCCTCACCCCCTGTGGGGGCTTCAGCATTTGGTCGGAGGTCATCTCTTTTGTTACTATTCCCTTGATATTCATAATGGTAGCTAATCCTTTTGAATATAAGAGAAAGGAATTTATTTATTTATTTTTCCGATACGCGTGCCTCCTGTCCTACCCCCCAAGTGCCTCCTGTCCTAAAAGCGAAATTGACAATTTAATTAATTAAATAAGCTTAACTTTTATTCATAATAATTTTTTAGATTTATTTTTATTGTGCAATTTTTGAGAAAATCCTTGTTATATCACCAATAAAAAAAATGTGTGTGTTTTAATTTTTCTTTTGCTTGAGGACTAGCAAAACTTTAAGTTTTGGGGTGAGATAACTCTACCAAATAGAGTTATTTTACCATATTTTTATACTAATTGTTGTTGTAATGCCCCAAATTTCCTAATAAGGTTTAGAACCTTGATTAGGAGGCCGGGAGGGCCATAATTGATTTATTATGCTATTTAATGATAATATGCATGTTTATGTGTATTAAATATGCATGTGAACCCATTTCTGATTAAATGGGTGATTTTCATATTTTGGTCATTTCGGGCATATTTGGCATATATGTGATATGTGTATGGTGCTTTATTATTATTTTGGTTATGTCAGGGTTACTCAGCACGAGACGATCCTAGGAGGTAAGTTAGTGGAATATTCACAACGGGATTCATTCTTGGCTCGGAGTAAGTCAAGGGGTATTTAGCATTACCAGGTTATTGGGTAATGGAAATAAATATTTGATGATAAATTAGGAGTTAGTAAGATCAGGGGGAAATTCTGGAGGTTTTGACTATTTTGTCGCCGGGGGTGTTTTCGGGACCCGGAGCATTAGGATTTTTTTTAGCTACTTAAGCTTGAAGTTACCTTTTAAAGGAATAAATAGAACGTTCAGTAAGTTCTCTCTTCCTCTAAGTTCCATTTTCGTCTCCCAATCGCATTTTCGAAGGAAACTTGAGTTCTAAGACTCGGATTCAAGCGAGGATCGAGGCATAGCAATCCTAGGGAAGATTAGAAGCTTATTAGCCGGAGGATTTAGTTGGGAATAACTCAATTTGAGGTAATTCATGTTTTAAGTTCTAAGTTTTTTAAAGTTTTTAAGCTTGAATTGGACTTTGTGTTTTGATGAGTTTTGTTAGGTTTGAGGCTTAGGTTTTATGGGTTTTTGATCATGGGGATGTTTGGGAACATTGATTTTTGAGTTTGGAGATGTTTGGATAGGTTTTTGGAAGGATTGAAAATGGAGAAATCGGAGAAAAATGGCTGGTCCGAGGTTGGGCCACGGCCCAGGCTCAAAGAAGCAGGTGGAGAGTTTTCAAAGGGCTAGGGGCCGCGGTGCTTGGATAGGGGGTCACGGCGCTTGGTGCCGTTTATGGCAAAATTGATGTTTTTTTTCAGTGGAACTCAAACCTTAGGCCCCGGGATCGTTCCTACTACCTGATTTAGTGGAATTCGATGTCTCGGAGGCTAGGTCTTGATTCTGGGATTGGTTTTAGAAATTGAACTTATTGGATCACCGTTTATGGTTGTGACTAGGTTATCACTAGAGGCTTGGAATCAGGATCGTGCTTGGACCAAAGGTAAGAAAAATGCACCCTATATCTATGACATGCATGGCTATTATTGAGGCATGTCGAGTGTTTAAATGTGATGCATGTGATGCACAAGAAACATGTGGTTAGGGCATGCCATGGATGTTAAATGTGAGATTGATCAGAGCTTGAGTCTCTATGTTTGTGCATGATCCTAATTATGCTAGCAATTTTTAAGTAAGTATGTTGAATGCCTTGTATTCGGATATTTGACATATGATATATGCCTGGTAGCATTGCTTACTTGTGTGTGGCACTGACTAACTAGTCAGAATCGGCAATGGTGTCAAATCCGTCTGTGAAGCTGTGATTTACTAGTCAAGTTCACAACGGTTTGAACACTGGTCGCGTGTTACTGACCTAAGAGTCAGAAATGGCATAAGCGTCATGAACACAGAGCCGAAAAAAGATTAGATCTAATCGACATCTGCATTGGATGACTCAATATGAGCATTAATGTCGGACCGACCCTAAGTTCTATGAAAACTAAAAGCGCTTGTCTAGTCTATGACTAGTTACTCAGAGCCAGGGCCAAAGGCCTAGGTGACTATTTTATCACATGGCTAAGGGAGTGGTACCCATGATTGTGACTCTATGGTCACTCGGTAGGTTTATGTTGGTGACTATTTCATCAAATTCCTACCTTGTATAAGCTAGTGAAAGGATCGCTTATTTGTAAAGCCCAGGTGACCCTATCGTCACATGGCTAATGGGAACAGAACCCACCTTAGTGACTATTACAACTATCACTCTTCTATTTGGGGCTAACAGCGCTGGATGATTATTATGATCATCGGTTGATGTTTTATACCCATCATTACGTGAACTTATTTGCATGCGTGACTAAGATTGTTATTGCTAGGCACGCACTTTATGATTTGTTGACATGATATTATTGATCATGAGCATATTGAGTTTTCTTGCTAGGCTTCGACTCACGAGTGCTATGTGGTGCAGGTAAAGGCAAAAGAAAGCTGGACAATCCTTGAGTTGGAGAGCTTAGGTGACAATGTGTACATATGCGGCTGCTCGACCGCCACGGCTGAGGGTTGAAGGAGAAACTAGGGTTAAACCCTGTTTTGCTGCTTAGATAGGCTGATTGTAAATATTTTCTTGTAATAGACCTATAAATTATATTTTTGGGATCCCAATGTATACAGTTTACATTCTAATGAAACGTTATCTCTTAACCAAAATTTGTAATCCCTAAACCGCTAATCATACTTAGCTACACATTTATGGCCAAATGACTCGATTAGCGAGTTTAACACTGTTTATAATGCGCACCGTAACGGTCCCTGGAGTTTAGGGCGTTACAACTTGGTATCAGAGTGAGCCAAGGTTTATGGTTCCTGAAGACAAGCTGGGCATGTACACTCGTCACTGAAGATAGCTTCACTCAAGGAATGGTAACCATTTCTGTAGTTATGTGTTTAACTGCTTAAATAGAATGTAAATGCTTTACCTGCACATTGTATTAGGGAGCATGAGATTCTGATAGAGCCTGGCTCTTGACTATATGATTGTATGCTCCGTGAATATATATATATATATATATATGAATGTGATCATATGATTACCTGCTCCATGAACATATATAATTGTGATATTTGTATGCTGGAGTTGGAGGCATGGTATGAATGTAGGAAAAGCAGGGATTATGATTGATGTATGAATGTCATGGGCATGTTTATAGCACTACAAGTGGTTTGTGAATGTGGTGTGGTAAGATTGTTCCCGTAGGGAAGACTCTTGATGTGCTCATCATGTTCAATGGGTCAAGTTATTGACTGCAGATTCAATCAGCAAGTTTATATCCAAGCTAGATAATGAGGCCTGGTTGTGGTTATATAGAGGCTGGGAGTTACAGCCAGGGTTTTAGTTCTTCATCTGCTCCTATGAATTTTCAGGAGATGTTCACAGATTTGCAATCAAGATTGCAAAGGCATGAGGAAGAGATCAGGTGTCTGAACTAACAGCGGAAGCTGTCGTGAAACACTTCTTCCTTTGTTTTTCCAGGAGTGGCACTAGTTTTGGCTCAGCCTAGGGTTGAGAGTAGGTGGGAACTTCTCTGTGGAAGATTCCAGGAGTATTACCCTCCAGTCTTCGAGGGAGGCCTAGATCCATTCAGAGCTGAGCAATGGATAGGGATGATCAGTTTCATTATTGACAGTATAGGGCTGGTGGGGCACGATAGGGTGATCTGTGCGACATTTGTATTGCGGGATGATGCCCGGACATGGTGGGAAGTAGTACCCCAGACACGAGACACAGCTGTGATGGATTGGAAAGAATTTAGGCAGCTGTTCAATGAAAGGTATTACTGTGATGAAGCCAAGACTACTAAGGTGAATGAGTTTTTGAATCTCGTTCAGGGAAATGCAATAGTAATCAAGTATGTTAATAGATTTGATGATTTGGCCAAGTTCTCTTTTGACATGGTACCCACAGATGTAGCTCGGAAGGAAAGGTTTGTTCAGGGATTGAATTCCAAAATAGCTCAGGGCATTAGAGTTGCCCCAGTGCATGAAATCTCTACCTATCTCAGGTGGTAGAGAAGGCTCTTATTGTTGAGAGCATAAGAAATGAGAAGAAGAGTGCTAGAGATCACGGAGCTTAGATAGTGGTACCTCCACTTATTGGAGAAAGCAAGAATGAAAGCTGGAAGACTCGTCCAGTATGCACTCGGTGCAAGAGGCGTCGTCTGGGAGAATGCCGAGCAAAGGCATGTTTTTTATGTGACATGGTTGGGCATATCAAGAAGGATTGGCCAAGGCTAAGAGAGGATGAGAAAAAGGGCTCCAGCTCAAGTGTTCGTTCCGATGCAATCAGAATTTGAGACTGAGACTAGTTCCTCAGGGGTGGCAGGTCAGCTTTCTAGTTCTGACTTTTGTATTATGCTGATTGGTTTTAGTGCCATGTTGTTCTTTGCTTGTTGCATATAGAGGGGCATAATGATGATATGCAGATCACATGGTTATGTTATGATGGGAATGCAATACTGTACTGGTAATTTAAGAGATGAGGTGAATTATTATGGAAAGGACTCATCAGTTGATATGATAAGGTTGGTTATGATTGATTTTAAGATGATCCTGGATTTGGATTGGTTAGCCAAGTGTGGGGCAATGCTAAATTGTAAGGAAAGGATAGTAACTTTTGGGCTTGAGAGTGGGAAGCCTTGAGACAGTTGGATAGTGTATGGATTCTGTATGCTTATGATATCTGTATTGAGAGCTAGAGTTTTATGGCAGGGAGATGCATGGAACTCTTAACTAGTGTGGTGGATACCACTTAGATTGTGCCAGTGGGATCAGGACAGACTGGATTAGTCTGTGAGTTTCTGGATGTGCTTCCAAGGGATCTTTCAGGGTTATGTTTGCATAAAAGGATAGAATGGTGATTGGATTGGTGCCAGGAATGGATTCAGGTCTAGGGCACTGTTTTGAATGGTTTAGCAGAGTTGTAACAACTTAAGGTTCAACTATTGAGTAAGATGGAATTCTCAAAAGTGGATCTTTGATCTTGTTAGTACCAGCTAGAGATAGGGAAGAGAATATGCAGAAGTCTGCTGTTATATTAGATACGGGCACTGGGAGTGCTGGGTTATGATTTGAGAGGGTAATTAATGTTGATTTATCTTGATGAATTAGATGGACAGAGTATTCAAAGGATTATTTGAATGGGATTTGTGATCGTCTTGGACAATGATATTGTGATGTATTCTCTGCGGAGATTTGCCAAGGTCAAGGAACACCTTAGGGACAGGAGTTTCCTTGGGTAGTGAGGATATTACATGTACCTTGGGAAAGGGTTCTGAGACATCTTGCAGATCAAAATCAGTTAGTAGGTGGTTATGACATTTCAGTAGCAGGGAGAAGTGATTGCTTATGCAACATGTTGGTTAAAGGATCTGACCAGAACTAGAGTAATGTTTCTGGTGGGCCAGGTGGCCAGTTGTATGCTTGAGATTACTATCTCAGAGAAGATCAAAAGGAAAGACGATTGAGTGGACCATAGATGGGAAAGATTGAGTGGAAAGTCTTAGCTGGATTAGCTAAGGGTTTTGCAGTTTCAGGTATGAATTTATTGAGGTATAAGGATCGGATTTGAAATCCGATGGACACTTAGATTAATTGGGAGATTCTAGATGAATCTTATGATACTCTTCTTATTCTCTTCATTCAGGCATCGTGACAGTATACTAGGGTTTGAAATGTTTATATTGATGGCCTGGGATGGAGAGGGACATAATGGAATGCGTGGTAAAGTTCTTAACCTGTTAGCAGGTCAAGATAAAGCATCAGAAATCAATGGGGCCATTGCAGCCTTCAAGTATTTTATAATGGAAATAAGAAAGCATCGCGATGGGTTTCGCGGTGGGATTGGCCAGGTTAGTGGGTTAGTATGAGTTGGCATTGGGTCATTATGGACCAGTTTTTTTTAAGTGAGCCACTCCTATCAGCAAGGATGAATAATACAGTTGATCAGTATTCAGATCTCTATGTGAAATAGATAGTGCGCCTTCTTGAGAATTCAAGGTCTATCTTATCAGATGAAGACTCTATTGTTATTTCCAGGTTTTGAAAGGGTTAAAGAAGGCGATAAGTATATAGATGGAATTCAGTACAGTTCATTATTCTCAGAGTGATGGTAAATCAGAGAGAGAGAGAGAGTTATCTAGTGTTGGAAAGGTACCTTATGAGACAAGGTATGATAGAGAATGTTTATCACCTGTTCATTGGAATAAGATGGGTGAGATGTTGATTTTGGATCCTGAGGTAGTTCAGGGGACCATTGAGGTTATTTGAGGTTAGAGCTTGGATGCTCACTTCTCAGAGTAAATGGAAAAGTGTTACTGAATTGAAAAGTAGGGACATGGAATTCTATGCAGAAGATTGTATCTTCCCTAAAGTATCGCCATGAAAAGGGTGAGGAGTTAAGGGTAAGTTGAGCCCTAGATTATTTTGACAGCTTGAGTCCTGGATTGACCTTATCTTTGGCACTGCCACTTGTATACAGTGTATTTTGTATTTCCATGCTGAGGACATGGGTTAAAAGAAACTCATGAGTTGAGTGGTCAGAATCTGGGGATTTGAGGCTAAGTTATCCTATAAGGAATAGCCAGTCAAGATATGAGACAGAAAGAGTAAGGTATTGAGGAACAAAGTGTACCTTGAGTTAAGGTAATGTTGCAGAAACAGTGAGGTCGAGGGAACGACCTGGGAAACTGGAATCAGTTATGCGGAATTTATATTACTGGTTGTTCAGATAATTTCGAGGACGAAATTTCTGTAAGGAGGGGATAGTTGTAATGCCCCAAATTTCCTAATAAGGTTTAGGACCTTCATTAGGAGGCCGAGAAGGCCATAACTTATTTATTATGCTATTTAATGATAATATGCATGTTTAGGTGTATTAAATATGCATGTGAACCCATTTCTGATTAAATGGGTGATTTTCATATTTTGGCCATTTCGGGCATATTTGGCATATGTGTGATATGTGTGTGGTGCTATATTATTATTTTGGTTATGCCAGGGTTACTCAGCACGAGACGATCCTAGGAGGTAAGTTAGTGGAATAGTCACAACGGGATTTATTCTTGGCTCGGATTGAGTCAAGGGGTATTTAGCATTGCTGGGTTATTGGATAATGGAAATAAATATTTGATGATAAATTGGGAGTTAGTAAGATCAGGGGAAATTCTAGAGGTTTTGACTATTTTGTCGCCGAGGGTGTTTTCGGGACCCCGAGCATTAGGATTTGTTAGAGGCTACTTAAGCTTAAAGTAACATTTTAAAGGAATAAAAAGAACGTTCAGTAAGTTCTCTCTTTCTGTAAGTTCCATTTTCGTCTCCCAATCGCATTTTCGAAGAAAACTTGAATTCTAGGACTCGGATTCAAGCGAGTATCGAGGCATAGCAATCCTAGGGAAGATTAGAAGCTTATTAGTCGAAGGATTTAGTTGGGAACAACTTAATTGGAGGTAATTCAAGTTTTAAGTTCTAAGTTTTTAAAGTTTTTAAGCTTGAATTGGACTTTGTGTTTTGATGAGTTTTGTTAGGTTCGAGACTTGGGTTTTATGGGTTTTGGATCATGGGGATGTTTGGGAACTTTGATTTTTTGAGTTTGGAGATGTTTGGATAGGTTTTTGGAAGGTTTTAAAATGGAGAAATTAGGAAAAATAGTTGGTCCGACGTTGGGCCGCGGCCCTGTTCTTGGGCGCCACGGCCCAGGCTTGAAGAAGCTGGTGGAGAGTTTTCAAAGGGCTGGGGGCCGCGGCGCTTGGTGTTGTTTATGGCCAAATTGATGTTTTGTTCAGGGGAACTCAAACCTTAGGCCTCGGGATCGTTCCTACTACCCGGTTTAGTGGAATTCGATGTCTCGGAGGCTAGGTCTTTGTTCCGGGATTAATAATCTTTCTTTTAACACTTATTCTCAAATCATTATTGGTTTATTTTTATTCTCTTAAATAGTTTTATTTTCAGTCTTTTATTTTATGTTCATAACATTAAAACTCATCAAGCTTATGGCGCCATTGCCGGGGAGTTGCCAAGAAGAGAAACTATTTGTGTGAAGGTGAGTAAATTTCTTCTACTAGTTATTTTACTTTTTGCACTTAAAAAAACTATATATACAAATATATATATTTAAAACTATAAAAACTAAAAATAGAAAGATAAAAAGAAAATTTGGGATGGTTCTACCACCCATAAAAAAAACTTACTTATATATTTATATTTATTGTTTTTTTTAGTTGACAGCACTTGTGCCTCCTATCAATCTGTCTTTTTAATTTTTATAGTTGATGGAACTTGTGCCTCCTAATTTTGTTATAATTTTCTTGTCATTTTTATTCCTTGTAATTCTTTGTTAGTTGACGGCACTTGTGCCTCCTAACCTTTGTTGTAACTTTCTTTATTTATCTTGTTGTAGTTTTTATTTTATTTTATTTTTGCAAGTTATTAATTGATGGCAATTTTGCCTCCTAGTCTTTTATCTTATGTTTTAGTTGATGGCACTTGTGCCTCCTAATTTGTACCTTATTTTTGTTATGGTTGATGGCATGCTATGCCTCCATACTCTTGCCTAAATTTTAGTCTTATTTAATTTTGCCTTTTTTTTTTTTATCTTCTATCATATTATTCTGTAATTGTAAAAAAAAAAAAAAAAACCTAAATCTTGTCCTTTCACCATAAGCAATTTTTGCTTAAAGGAAATTTGAACAAAATTCTCAATCTGCCTCTACTAATTAACCTAAAGGAGTTGTTAGTAGTGTGCGAGTAAGTGGAATCAAATAGGCCTAGGGACAAGTGAACCATAAAAATTATATTGTTGTGAAATCTCTAAAAAATTCTTAGTATGCTCTGTGGTTGCAGTTTTTACTGATCTTCCACATCAGAAAATTGTTTGTTTGAGATTATCTCTGTTGCTTTGTGAAAATTGTATGCATCATTGGGAACGTAACTCTAAAAATTGATTAGTAAAAAGACGTTTATCTTTGTTTGAAATTGAAAGTGTTAGTAAAAATTTGAGCATCATGGAACCAATTGCTAATCATGTTGATGAAAATGTTGTGCCTGAAAAAACTTGCTCGAATATTTTGCACCTATTTCATCTAATGCTCCTTCATGTATTGTTCTTCCTACCACTTCTGCTACCCATTTTGAGCTTAAGCCATCAATCATTCAATTATTGTCATCTTTTTACGGGTTAGATAGAGAGGATTCTTACATGCATGTCAAAGATTTCTTAGAAATTTGCTCAACATTTAAATTTCAAAAAAATTCTGATGAGTCGGTCAAACGAAGATTGTTCCCTTATTCATTAAAAGACAAATCAAAAGCTTGGTTAAATTCTCTTCCCATGTGGTCTATAACTACATGGGATCAACTTTATAATAATTTCTTGCTGAAATTTTTTCTTATGTCTAAAACTGATAGTCTAAGGAGAGAAATCTCCGAGTTTTTTCAAAAAGATAATGAAGAGTTTTATGAATGTTGGGAAATATTTAAAGATTTATTATTAAAATGTCCTCATCATGGTTTGAAAAATGGAGACTTGTAAAATATTTTTATGATTGTTTGACTCCCTCTAATCGTCAAATGATTCAATCTATGAATATTGGAATTTTTTTAAAATTTCAAGGACAAGAGGCTTGGGACGCCCTTGAAGATTTATCTGTCAATTCACAACAATGGAATTATTTTGATCCTAGGTCTAGGTCAACTAATTCACCAAAAAGAGGAGGAAGGTATGAAGTAAAAGATGCATTAGACTTAAGAACATCCTTAGACAAATTAGCGAGAAAAGTAGAAGCTTTAGCCATAAGCCAAACTATAAACTCTCCAATACAACCAAGAAAGATGTTTGTTCTATATGTTCTAGTCATTTCCATAAGCCAAACTATAAACTCATGCCCCACAAAATTAACCATATCCTCAACAAAGGAAACCTTTCTTAGAAAATACTTTACAACAGTTTATGCAATCCACTCAACAAATCCTACAAAATCAATCTCAATCAATTACCAAACCCGAGACACAAGTAGGACAACTCGCTACTACTTTAGCTGATAGAGAAAAATGAGCTTTCCCTAGTCAACCTATCCCTAATCCAAAAGGTCAATATGAGATAGGAAAGTCTAATCATAATGGAGAAGTCAAATAAATTTCAACTCTTAGGTCCGGAGAGAACATTGTCAAACCCAATTACATACTCGAGGTTGAAAAAGAAAAAGATAAAGAAAAGAGTCAGCCTTCTAGTTCTAATGACTCTTCAAACAAGGAAACTCCAATCCATCCTTTCATTCCAAAAGCCCCATTCCCACAAAGATTACTTCCAATTAAAAAAGGCGGCCAATATAATGACATCTTTGAAGTTTTCAAACAAGTTAGTATCAATATCCCTTTCGTAGATGCCATTAAACAAATTCCCGCCTACTCTAAATTTTTAAAGGATCTTTATACTGTTAAAAGAAACACTGATGTTCCTAAAAACACGTTTTAACTGAACAAGCTAGCTCCATTATTCAATATAAGAGTCTTGTTAAATATAAAGATTCTGGGTGTCCCACAATTTCATGCATTATTGGTGATCATTTTATTAACAAGGCTTTACTTGATTTGGGTGCTAGTGTGAATTTATTGCCTTATTCTGTTTATAAGCAACTTGGTCTTGGTGAACTAAAACCTACTTCTATAACTCTTCAATTAGCCGATAGTTCTATGAAAATTCCTAGAGGCATTATAGAGGATGTTTTGATAAAAGTTGATAAATTTTACTTTCCCGTTGACTTCATTGTTCTTGATACTCAACCTGTAGAAAATGTGCATGTAACGCCCTACTTCCTTAGAGCCGTTACTAAGTGAGTTTAAAACATGCTTTTAACTCGCTAATCGAGGTCTTAAGGCAAATGTGTAAACAAACCATAAACAGAGTCATAAACTTTGAAAATAATTCCATGAAATGTTTAGCATTTGGGATCCCAAAACACTGTTTATAAACATTTACAACTAAAAATGTACTTGAAGTCGACTATACGACAAAATAGGGTTCTTTATAAACAAACTCCAAAAATACCCCTGGCCGTGGCAGCCAGGCAGACCAGACAAGTACGCGTCGCGTCACGCTCTCCATACTCATGGTCGGTTGACTTTCTCCTTACCCTTACCTGCACCACAAAGCACTCGCGAGCCGAAGCCTAGCAAGAAAACTCCACATAAACATATAACATACGCATATGAACCATTTAGCATACAACCAATTTGTCAACAAGCCAAACACATACGGCCATGCCGTCTCAGGCGCTTTACCAGGCCCTGAGTTATGGTCTACACCATAAGGATATCCCAGGTATCCCTCAGGATCCTACCCTGGCAACTCGCACTCCGCGTGCTAAACGTTGCTCCCGGCCCCTTGCCGTTCTCGGCCTTTGCCATTCCCGGCCTTTGCCGTTCCCGGCCTTCACCGTTCCCGGCCTTTGCCGATCATTCACATATTTGCATATACAGCATAATTAAAACATAACTTAAACATATACTAACACAATCAATGAGCTACACCCAACACATAATCATGTGGGGCCGTGCCTTGCAACACAACTATGGGGCCTCGCCCTGCTCTATGGGTACAACAACTTTCTTACCTGTGTCCCGAGCTTCTTGAGCATTGAACCCTCGAGCATGATTCTCTAATCCAAGCCTCACTGAGAACCTAGTCACAACATATAGATAACACTCCTATTACTAATCAATTCAAAAACTTCCTCCAGAACCGATCCCGAACTCTCGGGACCTCCTGGATCCCCACATAAGGTGGCAGAAGCGTCCCCCGAACCCCCTGGGCAAAAGCCTAAAAACTAAAATTTCCCCCTGCCCAGAAATGGCCTAGCTCTGCGGTGCCCAGAAGGGCCCCCGTCCACTGATGCAGCCTAGCGCCGCGGCACAGAAGAACAGGTCCGCGGCGCCCCTACGCGACCCAGAATTCTGGGTTTTCCCCTGCATTTTCCCCAAGCCAAAACACTTCCAAATCATTCCAAGACTTGCCTAAGTCCCAAATTCAATTCAAAACCTGAAATAAGCCATCTAACAACCTATAAACATCAACAACAGGCCTAGATACACAATCAAACTCAAGAATCTCTTAATAGTTCAAAATTCTCAAAACTTAAACCAGCCTTTGCAAAGTTTAAACCAGCCTTCAGAATTCTTAAACCAAACAAGAAATAACTTTCAAATATGCATGGAATTCATACCTCAAGATGGAATTCGACCTTGGGCTTCTTCTTACTCCAACTCCAAGCTAAATCTCTTTGATTCCCAGCTGAATTCTCACAAACAACAAGCTGCAAATTCAGCTTCAACCCTCATTCTCAAATCCTCAAAACAAGCTTAAACTTTAAAGAGAACCCATGGATGAATTTCTTACCTCTGTAATTGACACACCATTAGCTAAAGCTTGAATTCAATTGCTCTAATCTCGCCCTAAACCCCTTTCTTGATTCCAAGAGATTTTCCCTTCCTTCCTTTCCTTCTTGCTTTATAACTTTCCTTAACTTTCAGCAAGAGATGAATTTGTCTAAGTGTAGAAAACATGAATAGCTTTCCCACTCAGCCATAGCTATCTAAATCCCAGCCAAAAGACCCATTTACCTTTCCATCTAACACATATTCTAACTAATCCTCAAGGGCAACTTAGACCTTTCCTATCCTCTTACAAATATACCATTTTCTCACTTAGAGTAACTATCCTCAATGGTTACCTATGGTTACCCAAGCTACTAAAATACCATTAACCATTAATTAAAAGTCCCCAACTAAATTTATAATAATCCTGAAATACCCCTAGGCTCTTCCCGAGCCGGGTATTTAATCCTGTTGTGACTTTAAGCGGAATAGCTCTCTAGGACCATCTCGGAACGTGCATTGCAAATATATCACCATTATATCAAAAATATCACATATATTACATTTATTCCCTCAACGGGCTAAAATTACCAATTTTCCCCTAACTACCAAATGGGGCCCACATGCATATTTATTTCTCCTAACCATGCATTTCTAATCACATAATCATCTAATACACATATATTATCATAATAAACCATTCATTTCCCTCCAGGCACGCTAATCAAGACCCAAATTCTTATTAGCAAATTTGGGTCGCTACAACTATCCCCTCCTTACAGAAATTTCGTCTTCGAAATTACCTGAACAACTCGAGATACCGCTCCCGCATGTCTGATTCAAGTTCCCATGTCGCCTCCTCAACCTCGCTGTTCCTCCACAACACTTTCACTAAGGCGATGGTCTTGTTCCGCAAAATCTTATCTTTCCGATCAAGAATCCAAACTGGCTTCTCCTCATAGGACAAATCCTGGTCCAGCTCCAAACTCTCATAACTCAATACGTGTTTCGAATCTAATACATACTTTCAGAGTATGGACACATGAAAAACATTATGAACTCCTGATAAGGTTGGAGGCATAGCCAATCTGTAGGCTACCTCCCCAACCCGTTTTAGAATCTCAAAGGGTCCAACAAACCTAGGGCTCAGCTTGCCCTGAACACCGAACCGTTTCACTCCTCTCAAAGGTGAAACCCTAAGGAACACATGGTCACCAACCTGAAATTCTACACTTCTGCGTTTCAGGCCCGAATAACTATTCAGGCAACTCTGGGAGGCGACCATTCGCGCTCTAATCTTCTCAATCACATCATTGGTCCTTTGAACCATCTCAGGACCCAAATAACTTCTCTCACCTGTCTCGTCCCAATGGATAGGTGATCTACACTTCCTTCCATATATCATCTCATACGGAGCCACTCTGATAGTCGGTTGATAGCTGTTATTATACAAGAACTCAATCAAAGGAAGATACTTACTCCAAGATCCCCCAAAAGTCTAAGACACATGCTCGCAACATTTCTTCCAATATTTGAATCGTCCTCTCAGACTGTCCATCTGTCTGAGGATGATAAGCGATACTAAACCGTAACTGCGTGCCCATAGCCTTCTGTAGGCTCTCCCAAAACTTGGAGGTGAAGGTGGGGTCTCTGTCAGACACTATCGACCTCGGAGCTCCATAAAGTCAAACAATTTCTTTTACATATAATTCAGCATACTGCTCCACAGTATTGTCCTGACAGGCAAAAAGTGGGCTGACTTGGTATACCTATCCACAATCACCCACACCGAGTCATGCTGTCCCACAGTTCTCGGCAAACCAACCACAAAATCCATGGTAAACTCCTCCCACTTCCACTCTGGAATCCCTAGAGGCTGCAGCAACCCTGCTGGCCTCTGATGTTCAGCCTTAACCTGCTAACACATTAACACTTGGCCACATAATCCACCACATCCCTTTTCATGCCCGACCACCAATATAAAGCTCTCAAGTCTTGGTAAATCTTCGTCATACCTGGATGTAAAGAGTAGGGAGTGGTATGCGATTCATCTAAAATCTCTTGTCGGATAACAGAATCCATCGGAACACAAATCCGACCCTTGTACTTCAGTAACCCCATCTCCGAAAGAGAAAAGTCCTTAGTCACTTCGACTAAGACGTTCTCTCTGAGACCTCTCAACTGAGAATCTCTCCCCTGTGCCTCCTTGATCCTCTCAAGGAGTGTAGACTGAAGAGTGATGTTGGCTAACTGGCCAACCACCAACTCTATTCCCGCTCTAGTCATCTCCTCAGCCAGCTTATCAGATATCTGTCTTGAACTGAACAATTGTCCTGGGCCTCTCCGACTCAATGCATCAGCCACTACATTAGCCTTCCCAGGATGGTATAGGATATCACAATCATAATCCTTAACCAACTCTAGCCACCGTCTCTGGCGCATATTCAGATCCTTCTGAGTAAAGAAATACTTCAAACTTTTATGGTCAGTGTATATCTCGCACTTCTCTCCATATAAATAATGTCTCCAAATCTTAAGTGTGAATACCACCGCCTCCAATTCCAGATCATGTGTGGGATACCTTTGCTCATACTCCTTTAACTGTCTCGATGCATAGGCTATCACCTTACCAGCTTGCATCAGCACACACCCCAAACCCTGTCTCGAAGCATCACAGTAAACCACAAACTTCTCATTATCTGTTGGCAGACTCAATACTAGTGCGGTGATCAGTCGCCGCTTCAACTCTTTGAAACTATTCTCACATCTGTCTGCCCAAACATACTTTGTCTTCTTTTTCATCAATTCTGTCAATGGTGTAGCTATTCTAGAGAACCCCTCAACAAACCGCCGATAATATCCTGCCTATCCCAAAAAACTTCTAACTTCAAGAATATTGCTCGGTCTAGGCCAATCTCTAACTGCCTTAATCTTACTTGGATCAACCAGCCGGGTATTTAATACCCCTAGGCTCTTCCCGAGCCGGGTATTTAATCCTGTTGTGACTTTAAGCGGAATAGCTCTCTAGGACCGTCTCGGAACGTGCATCGCAAATATATCACAATTATATCAAAAATATCACATATATTACATTTATGCCCTCAACGGGCTAAAATTACCAATTTTCCCCTAACTACCAAATGAGGCCCACATGCACATTTATTTCTCCTAACCATGCATTTCTAATCACATGATCATCTAATACACATATATTATCATAATAAACCATTTATTGCCCTCCAGGCACGCTAATCAAGACCCAAAGTCTTATTAGCAAATTTGGGTCGCTACAGTGAATGCTCAAATTCCTATCATTTTAGGTAGAACATTCTTAGCTACATCTAATGCAATCATTAATTGTCAGAATGGTATTTTGAAATTATCTTTTGGAAATATGACTGTTGAATTGAATGTTTTTAATGTTGCTAAATCTGCTGAGTATGAGAAAGTGCATGAAGTTAACATGATAGATAGTATTTGTGAAAATGATTGAAATGACTTACATGGCTTTTGTGAAAATACTTTGGTATGAACTTGCATGTTAACGATTCTAACGATGATGAGAATTCTTTGCTAGAGTCTATACCCTTAGATGAAACCAAAGTTGAACCTTTTTCACCCTTAGATCATGTTCAATCAATTTCTGAGTCTCCAAAGTTTGACCTTAAACCTTTGCCAGAAAATTTAAAATATGCTTTTCTATGAGAGTCTGAAACCTTGCCTGTTATCATAGCATCCTCCTTAGATAAAGAACAAGAAGATAAATTGTTAGATGTCCTTAGAAAACATAAAGAATCCATAGGTTGGACCATTGGAGACATTAAAGGAATTAGCCCATCCATATGTATGCATAGAATCCATCTAGAAGAGAATGTTAAAACCTCTTGGGAATGTCAAAGAAGGTTAAATCCTAATATGAAAGAAGTGGTTAGAGAACAGGTCATAAAATTATTATATGTAGGTATCATTTACCCTATTTCTGATAGTCAATGGGTTAGTCCAGTTCAAGTTGTGCCTAAAAAGTCTGGGATCACAGTTGTTGAAAATGAGAAAAATGAATTAATCCCTACTAGAGTACAAATGGGGGTGGAGAGTGTGCATAAACTATAGAAAGCTGAATAATGTTACTAGAAAAGACCATTTTCCATTACCCTTTATTGATCAAATGCTTGAACGTTTAGCTAGCCATGCATATTATTTCTTTCTTGATGGGTATTCGGGATATAACCAAATCCCCATAGCCCCAGAAGATCAAGAAAATACTACATTTACATGCCCTTTCGGAACTTTTGCCTATCGTCGCATGCCTTTTGGATTATGCAATGCACCTGCGACTTTTCAAAGGTGTATGGTTTCAATTTTTTCTGACATGATTGAAAGATTTCTTGAAGTGTTTATGGATGATTTTTCTATGTTTGGTTCTTCCTTTGATGAATGTTTGCACCATCTTTCACTTGTTTTAATTCGCTGCAAAGAGAAAAACCTTGTGCTTAACTGGGAAAAATGTCATTTTATGGTTAAAAAAGGAATTGTTTTAGGTCATGTAATCTCATCAGAGGGAATAGAAGTTAATAAAGCTAAAGTTGATCTTATTTCAAAACTTCCCCCACCTAAAACTGTGAAATAAATTAGATCATTCTTAGGCCATGCCAGTTTCTATAGAAGATTTATAAAAGACTTTAGTAAAATTTCTTGGCCTTTATGCCATTTACTTGGAAAAGAAAATGCTTTTGTCTTTGATAATAATTTCCATGTTGCCTTTGAAAAATTGAAAAATTTGTTGACTACTACACCCATTATTCGACCCCCTGATTGGAAAATACCTTTTGAAATAATGTATGATGCTTCTGATTATGCTATAGGTGTTGTCTTAGGACAAAGTCTTGAAAAAATGCCTCATGTAATTTAATATGCTAGGAAAACTTTAAATGATGCTCAATTAAATTATTCCACAACCGAGAAAGAATTGCTTGCTGTTGTTTTTGCATTGGAGAAATTTAGATCTTATTTGTTAGGGTCTAAAATTATTGTCTATTATGATCATGCTGCATTAAAATATCTTTTGTCGAAAAAAGATGCTAAGTCTCGTTTGATCCGTTGGATCCTACTTTTACGAGAATTCGACTTAGAAATATGTGATAAAAATGGATCTAAAAATGTTGTTGCTAATCATTTATCTAGACTAGTTGTTGAAACTATTCATGACTCTACTCCTATCACTAAAACTTTGCATGATGAACAATTGATGCATGTTTCTTCTTTACCTTGGTATGCTGATATTTTTAATTATTTGGTCACTAAAGAAATCCCATCTCATTGGTCTAAGCACGATAAATATAAATTTTATTCTGAGGTGAAAAACTTTATTTGGGATGATCCTTACTTGTTTAAATATTGCCCTGATCAAATAATTAGAAGATGCATTCCAAAGTGTGACCAATCTAAAATCATATCTTTTTGTCACGATCATGCATGTGGATGACATTTTAGTGGTAAGAAAACAGCTGCTAAAATTTTACAATGTGGTTTTTATTGGCCTACTATCTTTCGTGACACATATGTTTATTGTTGTAGAGTCCCATAATATTTACTTAACTAGCTAGATAGTACTAGTAGTAGTAGTAGTTAGTATTAGTTTGTAGTAAGTTAGATTCCGTGGATTTTGGTTCAAGTTGGGACTTAGTTGGAAACTCATAGCAATAGTTATGAATTTTATAAGTTTAACCTATAGTTTAAGAATATTAATTATAACATAAGGTTTGATTAATATTGCTGGTCCTAGGTGTATTATTTATTATAACCTAAGGTTTAGATAGAGCCAATAAGAATATGACACTTTTCATAAGCATGATTATTAGGGAATTAGAGTTTGTTATTTTATGGTTAGTTAAGAAATTTGTGGATTAGGTTGTTATTTAGATAATTAAATAGATTTTCCCGTAACTTTAGGGTACTGTAACTTCCGACCTATTTTTGATGAATTTCAAAAAATAGTATTTCTAGTAAGTTGTAGATAATTGAATTAGCTTTCTAACGGTATAAAGATGGTCTAAATCGGAGTCCTACAGCTCCAGTTATGTTGATTTTACTACATGTGAGTTTAGAGTTACGAGATTTAAGAAGTTAGAAGTTAGGATTCTATTTTTTTTTTAATTTTTTAAAACAAGCTTTGACTCCTTAGACCTACCTCTGAACGATTTGACCGAGCCCTAAGCCTTTGACTGTCGAATATTCAAATATTTTAAATTAAATTCATTATTTTTATTCAATGCCAAAAAGAAGATTTTTATTCCTAGAACTCTATAAATAGGACTTAGAACCCAGCCCTTCTCCTCACTCTTCAGCTATGATCATACTCCAAGGTGCTAGTACTACCATAGAGTGATAAACACTAGGGTTGGGAAAAAGCTTTGCCATTCTTAAGCTTTATAAAATACTTGGGAAGTAAGGTTTAGTGTATTTCGGTATTAGAGTTAGACCAATCCATAAGGTCAACTAATGTACTCTTATTCTTTAAGTCCAATTATTTAAAACTCTTTAGTTTTCTTTAGTTCCTTTTATTCAGATCCTAACTTTCGTTATTGGTTCTTGATTAGGTTCTTGAAACTTAAGTTCTTTCTTGGTAAGTTTCTTCTTGATGGTTTAGTTTCCACATTCATTCTTTATTCTTTAGAAATACTCACCATTTGTATTGTTGGTTTTAGGAGTGTTCCAAATCCCGTCCTTGTTCTCATATCCCGGTGTTGGTAAGGAAAATAGGATAGATTTTATGTGCTTATATGTTATGTTATGTTATGTTATGATATGCTATGTTATATGTTTATGCTATGATATGTATATGTATGATATGTTTTAGTTCTTGGGTATATGTTTTGTTTAGATAACAAGCATATAATTTGTTTAGATAACAAGCCCCATAAATTTATATGACTTGTTTAGATAACTAGCCCTGTAGAATTATGGGCATATGATTGCCTAGCTAGCAAGCCCCAAGATGTATGATGGCCATTGTAATAGATGTTTTTGTAGCCATATGTTTTATAGTGTATGCTTATGATATATGATATATGTTTTAGATAGTCTTATGTTCTTTTATAATATTTGATGTAGTCTTATGCTTATGTTTACGATGTATGTTTTGTTTTTAGTAGATTTTCCTTGTTGGGCATTAGGCTCATTCCTTTATTTTAGTGTGATGCAGGAAAATGATTATGGAGGCGGAATGATTCTTGGTAGCATGGCATGTGTGTTGAGGATGAATGGAATGGATGGGCTGTGTGTCGATCAAGGATGACGTTTATTTTATTCTTTTGAAATATGTCTCTTTTGTAATTCTGCATTCAGATTTTTTTGAACTTGTTTTTAAAGCTATGTTTTATATTTTGTAAACAATGGGATCCCATACCATACCATATCACATTTTATTTTACATTTTTAATAAAGACATGCTATTTCTTATATTTTGGGTTTTCAATAAAGGCATATTATTTCTTATGTTTGTATCAAAATAGTAGCTATGTCTAGTAGTTTTAATGGTCCAAGGTCTTAGAATAGTTGGGTCATTACAATTGTAAAGCTTGTGATAATGCCAAAAGTTAGGAAGTTTGACTAAAAGAAACATGATGCCTTTGAATCTTATTCTTATTATTGACATATTTGATGTTTGGGGCATTGATTTTATGGGACCATTTCCTAACTCTTTTGGTAATCTTTATATTCTTGTTGGAGTTGATTATGTGTCTAAATGGGTTGAAGCTATTGCATGCCACACTAATGACCACAAAGTTGTGCCTCAGTTTTTGAAAGAAAATATATTTTCCCATTTTGGTTCACCATGTGCTACCATTAGTGATAACGATACACACTTTTGTAATAATCCATTTGAACATTTGATGAAACAATATGGCATTACACATAAAGTCTCAACACCATATCACCCACAAACTAGTGGTCAAGTCGAAGTGTCTAATAGGGAAGTTAAGCACATTTTAGAAAAAACTGTGAATCCAACTAGGAAAGATTGGTCCTTAAGACTCACCGATGCATTATGGGCATATCGTAACGCATACAAAATGCCCATTGGCATGTCACCCTACAGACTTGTGTATGGGAAGGCGTGCCACTTACCTGTTGAGTTAGAACATAGAGCCTTTTGGCCAATTAAGCAGTTAAACTTCTCTTTGGACAAGGCAGGTGAGAAAAGAAAACTTCAATTAAATGAACTAGACGAAATTAGGAATGATGCATATAACTATTCAAAAAAGTATAAGGATCGTATGAAATTTTACCATGATAAAAATATTTTTCTCCAGGTCAGAAAGTCCTTTTATACAACTCTCCTTTTCATTTATTCCCGAGAAAGTTACGCTCTAGGTGGTCCGGTCCTTACATTATTCGGGTTGTTTTTCCACACGGAGCTATTGAAATTGAAATTCCTAACAATGGTGATATTTTTAATGTTAATGGACAAAAATTAAAACCATTTTTAGAATTAAAAACTGATGAAGTGGATGAGATCCTCCTTGAGGACCATGTTTACCAAGCTCTTTGATTCCTATTAATCTTGATAACTTGTGTTTTATTTGTTTTGTTTGTTTTATGTGTGATTTAATTTTTTTTTGTTGTATCTTTTACTCTCTTGGTGATGCACCATATCAAGGTAGGACTATTCTAAATTCTAGCCTCTTTTACTTTTCAAATTATAATTGTATTTTAATACATTGAGGACAATGTTTAAATTAAGTTTGGGGATATCGAATTTATGTGGTTATTATCATCAGGAGAGTATATTTTATTGTGTTTATGTTTTTGTGCTGTTTTTTTTTTACATATGTTTTGTGTTAATCTTTGTTTTATTGTGTTTTGTGTGGGTTTTTTGAAAAAAAAATAAAAACTTTATTAATTTTTGTCTTGTTAAAAAAAATAGAAAAAAAAATTTCAAAATTTTTCATTCTCTTAAAAAGTCAAAAACTAAAAAAAAATTGGTGTTTTTTTTATTTTCAATGATAAAAATCTTGATTGAGTTTGAATTTAATTCTCTTAAAAATATGAATAATTTTTAATCTTTTTCTTTAATTATTGGGTCAATTTTGTTTGTAACAAAAATTACATTTTTCATAACAAGAATACTTTTTCCTATAAGCTTAAGTGAAAATTAATTTTAATGAAAATCTTTTTTTTAAAAGCGAAATTGACAATTTAATTAATTACATAAGCTTAACTTTTATTCATAATAATTTTTTAGATTTATTTTCATTGTGTAATTTTTGAGAAAATCCTTGTTATATCACCAATAAAAAAAATGTGTATTTTAATTTTTCTTTTGCTTGAGGACTAGCAAAACTTTAAGCTTTGGGGTGTGATAACTCTACAAAATAGAGTTATTTTTTCACATTTTTTATACTAATTGTTGCTTAGTCTTTGAGTTTTTAAGTAATTTATTAAGTTTTTAAGTAATTTTGAATTTATTAGGTTTATTTTAAGTTTATAGATTTTTGTGTATTTTTATAGTTATATTATTGAAAAATATTACAGTTTAATTATTTGAAATTAGTCTTTTTAAGTTAAAAGTAAAAACATGCACTTTTGAGATTTAATGTTTAAGTAAATTAAGTTTTAATTAATATTTTCAAAGAATTAATATGGTTTATTTTATAATTGAAAATATTTTATCATGACTTAATTTATACTTATTTTGTAGGAATTATGTTGCATTTTTTTGGCTCTTGAAATCCAAGAAAAAGAAAGAAAAAAATGGCATTTTTCCAAATGCCTTGCTGAAGCCTTTGCCTACGCCCACACTTGCCCAGGCCCGCCTACCTCAGCTTCCCCTGGCCCAACCACGCCTTGGGCCCGCCTCCTCTCAGCTGCTAGCACCAGATGCCTCCTGCCCCAATCGACATGTTCCTCTTCTCCCAGCTGCCAACACCAGGCCCAATCCGCCCCTTTGCACACCACAACTCGCCTGGGCTGCCAGCCACCGAAGCCCATAGGGCCAATCCGCCCCAACTACTGCAGCAGCCTCTCCAGCCCACCAAACCAGCTACCAATTGTCCTTAAGCCCATCACTTGTCCCTTTGTCCAAAAATGCCAACTTTTTACCAATTTTTTCCACATATTTCACCACAAACATTATCATTACACCATATAATTTACCTCTACATACCATATTTTCTTTATTTAATTAATCTTATCAATTTAATTAATTTAAGGTGATTATTTTAATGCTCTCATTTTGGCTATAAATATGGAATTTCAAGACCATTTTAGGGTGCTAAACTTTTTGGGAACCATCATCTTTTCTACCATTTGCTCTCTACCATTCTCTCTTCCATTTTGGGTTTTTCAAGAGCATTTTCAAGTATGTATTTTGTTTATTTTGTAATTTATATTCTAGTTATGTGCTTCTAATCTTTTTCATAAGATTATTAAGATCATGATGAAGCAACTTGTAACTAGATAATATTTGTTGACGGTGAGAACTCGTCAACCAAGTTAAGTTAGAAAAATAGAAACGCAGAGATTATCAAAAGAAAAACCTTAAAGATCTAATTGGAAACTCAAAGAACACTTGCAGAAGAAAAATGGTGAACTGAATTTCTATTTCTTATGGTGTAGTGCTACAGTATTTTTTCCAACCCCCCTCCATGTGGAAGTGGAGTTCATTTTATAGTAGGCTCTAATGACCCATGATATAGTGTGGTCCAGGGGACCAGATGGTACACAAGTACATTCTCAAGAGAGTGGTATCAGGTGTAGTGGTGTTGGGAGAGTGATGGTCGGCTCTGGTGCATGTCAGAGACGTGAAGGTGGTGCTGCCATTTCTCGTACTACCCCTAACCGCCACTACTTGTCGGGTACAGGTGTCAGGTCTGTCCCTTGATCCTTGCAGACATGCATGTACCTATTTAGAGGTACCTTGTCCGTATTTTTTGTCTCTTGTGGGCCACCTTGAATGACATATCTGGTTGGCCTTCTGGTAAGTGGTTCCAATTGGCTAACTAGAGAGAGTGCACTTCATTGGTGGCCCCAACCTCACCAAGCGACGTAGGGCCTTTTCAACGAGGTGGGTATAGCATGTTATAAGGCTAATGAGGTTTCGCGAGGACATGGGGAGGTCCTGGAACCGTGTGCACCCGCAAGGCATAGGGTGTCATATATACCTTTGAAGCAACATGGCCACGAGGCAAGTGGCTGTGGAAGCACCTATGCGCATTGGCCCCTGGGCGAGGCCCTTTGGGGCGAGGCCATCGTGCACGCGAGGCCCTTGGGAGAGACCCTTTGGAGTGAGGCCATCATGCACGCGAGGCCCTTGGGCGAGGCCATCACGCATTCGAGGCCCTTGGGCAAGACCCTTCGGGGTGAGGCCATCACGCACGCGAGGCCCTTGGGTGAGTCCCTTTGGGGCGAGGCCATCACGCACGCGAGGCCCTTTGGGGCGAGGCCATCATGCACGCGAGGCCCTTTGGAGCGAGACCACGTGCACGTGGATCCCAAGTGGCATCGTGAGGCTAGCATGTGCATATCCCAGGCGGCATCGCGAGGCCAGCGCGCGCAGATCCTAGGTGACGCACGATGGGCTCTTTGCGAGGCGAGGCCTCGCTGGGTGCATGGGCGCTCAACACGCTGAGAAGTTCCGTCGAGGTGCACGGGTGCTGGGCATGCCGAGAATAGCCTCATGTGCCTCCTTGCGAGAAGATGATGTCCCATGGGTTTCGTGGCAGAAGTAGGTGTCTAGACGTTTGGGGGACCTTGGCGTGTGCTTTGGACCTTTCACAAGCATGGAGTTTTGAGCATCCACACTTGCCCCCCAGTCTAGGAGAGGACCTTTAGGTTCTTTGGTAGACTCTTCTCTTTAATTCTTATAAATAGGCCCCCATGTTAAGCCTATCATTTACACTTCATCTCCTTAGCTTAGTGGCATTTAGATCATTGCTCCTTTCAAGAGGTAAGGGGTTCAATCCCCCACCACCTCACTTTTTCTATAGTTTTCTCCTTTTTTTTAATATATATTTGAGCTAATTTTTGGTATGTCTATATCCCTTCATATATTTGGAGGCTAACACATCTTTTCACTTTATTTTTGCAGACGCGTACTTTCGACCATTTGGCTCTTTTTTACCGTGACGGTACTTTTGGCCCCCAACCTCCTTTTGACCATGCCAGCGTTTCATTTTTCCTACTTGAGGTATATTCTCTTTTTCCCTTATGTTTATTGGGTCCACATTAGCACCACTCGGGATGGGGTATTTTGGCCTGAGCCCGTCGTGAGTTAGCCTTGAGGCATCCCCTTTATTCACACCCCATAGTGGGTCATTTAGAGTGTTTGTGCCTAGAAGTTTTGAGCCCATTCCTTTGTGTTTTGTAGCAATCCTCTCATTTATACATGAACCCTTTTTGCTTTCGGGACGAGGTCTCATGGCAAGTGACGGTCCGTTCGGCATTCCTCCGGGGGTTGATTTTGTTGACTTTCTTCAGACTCAGAGTCCCCTGAGGAAAACCATTACCAAGACCATGACACTTTAAGGCAGGCCCGTGTTCGTCATCTTGAGCTCATGGCTGAACTTAGCCGTAAATTTTGGGTGGTAGAGAGCGAAATTGACTCGGTGTTGAGGGGAGACGGAGCACCTTCCCCTCCTGACCTTAGTGACCATGTAGCGAGCCTTAGGGTGACCTTTTTAGATTTGCAGGGGGAGTTGGAGTTTATGGAGGGACATCTTCCACCTGAGCCTTCTAGCCCATCCTTGCCTGATGACTGCCATGGGGCCGCTTCTGCTTCTCTTCAGCCCTTATTTTTTATCTTCCCTAGCTTAGCGCTTCTGCAGCCGGTGCCCCGATGGAAGACTCTTGCTAGGAAGAGAAAATGGAGGGTCAAGTGTTCTGTCTCTTCCTCACCCTTTTCTTTTGGTTTTGCAGATATACCGAAGGGAGGACGACGACAGGTGTCCATTAATGAACAGGACGATGCCCCTTTATTGGCATCCACCCTGGTGTCCCACGTGGTAGAAAATAAACTGAGGGAAATTGTGAAGCACTACCGTGTTCCTCCGGAGTACGCCTTATACACCCCTTCGGACAACTGCCGGGCTAACTGCCCTAGTCCTGGCTTCGTGGCCCTTAGTGAGCATATCTTGAAGGCGGGTGGTACCACCCCATTACACCCGTTCTTCGTTGCGGTCCTCAACTACTTTGACCTTGTTTTAACCTTGCCATGTTACCAAGACTCTTTTTTAATATATACATATGCGGTTATTCATCTCTTCTTCCTCTGTGCTTGAGGTCTTTTTGAGCCTGTATGATGGGGTTTGGTAAGTTCCCCTCTTTTATTTATCAGGCTAGAGGTCCTTTGGAGCCCATCTGAAAGGGTTCAATGAGTCCTTTTTTGGTGCCCCTTGACTATTTCTATAAGGATATTTTGACCCCTTGGGTTTTAGCTATCCTTTTATATATTTTTGCACACGCTTATTATTTTTTGCGAGAAGCGTCCTTCTCGTCATTATTCATAGTACTATTTTTGAAAGGGTCTCTTTTAGGACCCTTTTTGGCTAGACGGCTTGGTGGCCGCTCTAGGCTTATCGGTGGGTGCTCTTTCTGGGGATTCTCCCTTTGAGAGAGTATCTGCCTTTATTTGGGAGCTTCTTGTTGTTGTTGTTGTTGTTGTTGTTTTAAGACCTTTTGGCCTCCTTGACGTTCGTAAGAGTAGCTAATCCTTGTGAACTTCAAGAGATGCCTTGCAAGGTCTCCTCCCTGTTTGTTAGGGTTCACCATGCATTTTTTGAAGAATTCGTTTAAGGCCTTGATATAAGGGGTCCTTTTGGGTTTCTCCTAATAGAGGGTCCTTTTTAGGATTCTCCTGATATAAGGAGTCCTTTTAAGGATCCTCCTTTTTAGGAGCCCTTTTTAGGATCCTCTTGAGAGAGGGTTCTTTTTAGGATGCGAGGAGTCCCTTTAAGGAACTCATTTAAGGCCCTGATATAAGGGGTCCTTTTTGGGTTCCTCCTTTTTAGGATCCTCCTACTTGTTGTATGCTTTGCCTCTTGTCCTACCCCCCCCCCCCCCAAGCGCTTGGTGAAATTTATTTCAGCAAGCACTTTGGTGGGTGCTATAGAGAAGAAGAATGACACATGAAGTTGCGAACAGTTTCATTCATAGTATGTGGTTTACAACGGCATATAAAAAAGGGTTACATCTAATTGGGAGGTTACCTAGGTAGCCTCTTTGATTCTTACTCACTAAGCTAACATAACAAGGAACACACTAAACATAGGTCTTCTTTGCACCAGGTGCAGAAGCCTCACTGGTAGCATTTCTTGAGGTGTCCCGTAACTCGTGGGTCGAACTCGTGCGGATCACGCCTTCATACACAACCATTTCCATCGGCCCCGATGGTTTTTTGAGGGACATGTTATAGCATTCCCTCGCTTCCTTCTGCTCCCCTTTCATGCGTGCTACTCCCCCAGGGGTTGGGAATTTCATAGCTAGGTGATACATAGAAGTTATCACCTTCAATTCTCTCAGAGAGGGTCTCCCTAACATCGCATTGAAGGCTGAGGCACAATCCACCACGACAAAGTTTTCCATTATGGTGGTTTGCCTGGGTTGTTCCCCCATGGTGAGGGCTAATTCAATTGCACCTAGGGGCTGTATCGAGTCCCCTGTGAACCCGTAAAGGGAGGTATTGCAGGGTTTCAGGTGTCGGACGCTCAGTCCCATCTTCTCCAAAGCAAGGAGATGCAGGATGTCTACAGAGCTTCCATTATCCACTAGGACCCGATGTACTCTCATGTTTGCAAGCTGGACAGTTAGTACGAGGGGGTCATTATGAGGGAAATGTACCCCCTACACGTCTTCTTCAGTGAAGGTTATCGAGTCATTCTCGCCCTTGAAATTCTTCGGGGGGTGTTGCTCCGAACTTAAGACGCACGGTGGTGGACTTTGTCTGGCCTCCTTTGCATATTTGTCTCGTCCCTTCCTTGAATTGCCTCCGAATCCTGGTCCTCCAAAGATGGTCCTGACCTCTCCCTGTACTTCTGGGGCCACCTCCCGTGCCTGCAGTGGGGACGCTCCTTCCTCTGGCCTCTGGTTCTCCTTGCGCACATATCTGCCCAAATGTCACTTGCGGATGAGCTCCTCGATTTCCACCTTCAAATGGTTGCATTCCGCAGTGGTGTGGCCGATATCTTTGTGATACTGGCAATACTTGCTGGGGTCTCTTTTAGACCGGTCTTTTTTCATTGACGGGGGCCTTTTGAAAGGGGCCTGGTTTTCGTTCGTAACGAAAATATGCTCTCTCGCATGGGTGAGGTCAGTATAAAAGGTGTAGAGGCTTTGTATGCGCTCATCAGAGAGTTGATGCTTCCGGGGCCGATCATCTCTCATTCCCTCTTAGACCCCCTTCTTCTTTGCACCGCTTTGGTTTTCTCGGATCGAAGGTTTTGGGGGCGACTGGCCTTTTTTGGCTTTGAGGCTCTCGTGACCATCCTCCACGCGAATATATTTTTGTGCTCACTCGTAGAAATCATCCAAGTCTGTGACCTCCCTCTTGATCATGTTATCCCATAACTTGCTTCCCGATCGCACTCCAGCTGTGATGGCCATTTTTAGCTCTCTGTGGGTCAAGTTCCCTACTTTAGCTGCCTCCATATTGAACCTGTGAATGTAGCTCTTTAGACTCTCATTTTCTCCTTGCTTCACATTGGCGAGGTTGGTGCCTGGCATCGTGTAGTCTCGTACGGCGTGGTGCTGCTAGAGGAATTCATCAGAAAACTGTTGCCAGGATCTGATGGACCCCGGTCTAAGTCATTTGAACCATTTGTACGCAGGTCCTTTCAATGTGACAGCGAAGCAGTGGCATCTGGCCCCTATAATAATTCCCCTCAGTTTCATTAGATTGTTAAATGCGTCTAGGTGGTATTTTGGATCTGTGCTTCCTTCGTAGGGGGTCATATGGGGCTCCTTAAAGTTGGTTGGGAGCCGGATGGCTTGGATCTCCTTGATGAAGGGCGACTCATGGTCGAAGTCATCCTCAAAGGCTTGACCTCTAGAGGCAAGGACAATTTTGCTCCGTAGGCTTCTCATTTCCGTGTCTAGGTCTTGCCTCCTCTTGCTCAAGGAATCTCTCAGCGTGGATGGGTTAGGATCCCCTCTTCCTTCGCCTCCCCGGGGCGCCGCAGGGGGTGTGGTCCTTTTACCCGCCCTCTTTTTGTTGAGTTCTTCCCGTAGATCTGAGGTGACCTCGACATCGTTACGAGGGGCAGCATTGGTCTTCGGCCCTAGCCCCTGGGGCTGCTTCGGTGGTCCAGGGCGTTCATGCTGCTTCGTTCGAGGGGTGTTACTAGTGGAGAGTCGGGTCTGTCCATCATCTACTGGGATGGTGGTTTCTACCCCCTCCTGACCTCTCTCTTTCCGCTTAGGGAGTGTCACATGTGATCTCCCTTGCAACAGGCCATTTAGCTCCTCTTGCATGTTCTCCAGGGAGGTTTCTAGCCTCTGATTCTTATGGTGAAGTTCTCGTATCTCATCTTCATAGAATTGAGACTTAGAACTCGAGCTCACAGAATGGACCCAAGGGAGCTTGTCAGCCTGGCGCTTTGATGGGCCTGGGTCCTGCCGACCAGGGTTGTGCACCTGCGGCGGCCTTGGAGGTAGGAACTCATCGGCGCCCCTTGTTGGGGGCAGCCACCGACCTTGGGCGATCCTCCTCAGGAGGGACTGTCGGGGATGAGGCCTCCCTTTCGTCTCTGGGCACCTCAGGCTCCCTTGGAGCCTCCATGTTGGCAAGTGGAGGAGGATCCTTCATGGAGGCCTTTAGCTGACCTCCGTCAAGGTGGACTTCCACCTCGCGTGACTCTCTCAACCGTTTCGAACGTCACGACATTTTTTCTTATTGGAATCGACGGAAGAACAGTGACTTGCAATCTATCGTTCCCACAGACGGTGCCAAACTGTTGACGGTGAGAACTCGTCAACCAAGTTAAGTTAGAAAAATAGAAACGCAGAGATTATCAAAAGAAAAACCTTAAAGATCTAATTGGAAACTCAAAGAACACTTGCAGAAGAAAAATGGTGAACTGAATTTCTATTTCTTATGGTGTAGTGCTACAGTATTTTTTCCAACCCCCCTCCATGTGGAAGTGGAGTTCATTTTATAGTAGGCTCTAATGACCCATGATACAGTGTGGTCCAGGGGACCAGATGGTACACAAGTACATTCTCAAGAGAGTGGTATCAGGTGTTGTGGTGTTGGGAGAGTGGTGGTCGGCTCTGGTGCATGTCAGAGACGTGGAGGTGGTGCTGCCATTCCTCGTACTACCCCTAACCGCCACTACTTTTCGGGTACAGGTGTCAGGTCTGTCCCTTGATCCTTGCAGACATGCATGTACCTATTTAGAGGTACCTTGTCCGTATTTTTTGTCTCTTGTGGGCCACCTTGAACGAGGTGGGTATAGCATGTTATAAGGCTAGTGAGGTTTCGCGAGGACATGGGGAGGTCCTGGCACCATGTGCACTCGCGAGGCATAAGGTGTCATATATACCTTCGAAGCAACATGGCCGCAAGGCACGTGGCTGTGGAAGCACCTATGCGCATTGGCCCCTGGGCGAGGCCCTTTGGGGCAAGGCCATCATGCACGCGAGGCCCTTAGGCGAGACCCTTTGGGGCGAGGCCATCATGCACGCGAGGCCCTTGGGCGAGGCCATCACGCATGCGAGGCCCTTGGGTGAGACCCTTCGGGGCGAGGCCATCACGCACGCGAGGCCCTTGGGCGAGGCCATCATGCATGTGAGACCCTTCGGGGCGAGGCCATCACGCACGCGAGGCCCTTGGGTGAGGCCCTTTGGGGCGAGGCCATCATGCACGCGAGGCCCTTTGGAGCGAGGCCACGCGTGCGCAGATCCCAGGTGACGTACGATGGGCTCTTTGCGAGGCGAGGCCTCGCTGGGTGCATGGGCGCTCAACATGCTGAGAAGTTCCATCGTGGTGCATGGGTTATGGGCATGCCGAGAATAGCCTCATGTGCCTCCTTGCGAGAAGATGATGTCCCATGGGTTTCGTGGCAGAAGTAGGTGTCTAGGCGTTTGGGGGACCTTGGTGTGTGCTTTGGACCTTTCACAAGCATGGAGTTTTGAGCATCCACAATATTTATGTTGTATGTTAATTTCCCTTGTAATACAACAAAGTTTATGGATTTTTCTTCTTCATGTATGTCTTTCGTCTTTAATGTCTCATATTTTGGATTGTTAGATAATATGCACTTTGTTCTTCATTTTGTAAAACATAATATTCTTTGTGTAAGATGTGTCATTCAATTGTACACATCCAATGCTTAGAACAAAAATATTATGTTTTGTCTTATAAATAATGTTATTTGATTTTTTGTTGTTTCATTAGATTGATTCACATTAAATACTTTGAAATTATACTTTTGAAAAGTGAAGAAAAATCCTATCTTTTTTAGAAGTAATTTGTGCTTAAAATTATAAATCTATTTTGAAAATGATAGTTTGACTTATTTTAACTATCACTAAAACTTGGGAATTAATATACTAATAAGTATTATTAAACTTACATTTTGTGGATTCCAGTATCTTAATAATCTTTCTTTTAACACTTATTTTCAAATCATTATTGGTTTATTTTTATTCTCTTAAATAGTTTTATTTTCAATCTTTTATTTTATGTCATAACATTAAAACTCATCAATCTTTGGAGCTAGGTTAGAATTTATTAATTTTGGTTTAAAATAGTTTTCTTTTTCATTTTTAAACAACTCCTTTGGGTTCGATCTCGTGCTTACACGAACACTATATTTCATATACGATTCGTGCACTTGTGAGTTATAAATTTTTAAAACATACCCGTTTTGGGTCCATCAACCTCTTTGATTCTTATCTACTTAGTTAGCATAACATGCAATAAACAAAACATGGATATTCTTTGCATTGGATATGGAAGTCTTACTGGTAGTATTTCTTGAGGTGTTCTGCGTTCCATGCTCGAGGTATTATGGTGTTATCCATGCGTGCCAATTTGTAAGTGTTTGGTGGTATGCATTGAGCGACTTGGTAGGGTCCTTCCCAGTTAGCCCCTAGTACCCCCGCTCCCGGGTCTCGCGTGTTGGGGAGTACTTTTCTCAGTACCAAGTCTCCTGCCCTGAACATTCTTTCTTGCACTCTCGAGTTGTAGTACCTTGCTGCCCATTGCTGGTATACCGCCACTCTCATTTGCGCCTTTTCCCTTCTTTCTTCCAACATGTCTAAGCTTTTGGCCATTGCTGCATGGTTGACTTGGTCCTCGTATGCCTGTATCCTAAAGGAGTTAGCCTTCATTTCAATCGGGAGAACAGCCTCACATCCGTACACTAAGGTGAAAGGGGTCTCCCCAATGGTTGTGCGCGGGGTGGTCCTATAGGCCCAAAGCACATTAGGTAGCTCCTCAACCCAGTCTTCCTTCATCTTCTCTAGATTTGTTTTTAAGTTCTTCTTAAGGACTTTGTTAATGGCTTCCACCTGTCCATTGGCTTGTGGATGGACAACAGCTGAGAAGCTTCTCCTTATTCCTTTTTCCCTACAGTACTCCTCGAACGTTTCCTCCTCAAACTGGGTGTCGTTGTCAGAAATGATTTTGTAGGGCACTCCGTATCTGCAGACAATGAATTTGTTGACAAAAGTGGTGATATGCTTGGCCGTTAATTTTACTAGAGGTTCTGCTTCAACCCACTTGGTGAAGTAATCTACGGCTACGACTGCGTACTTTGCTCCACCCCTGCCTGCAGGTAGGGCATCGATCAGGTCTATCCCCCAGATAGCAAAAGGGCAAGGGCTGGTTAGGCTAGTTAGCTCATTCGGGGATTTCCTGGAGTAGTTTGCGTGTCTCTGGCATTTGTCACATTTTCTCGCGAAGTCACTTGCATCTCTTTCCATGGAGGGCAAGTAGTACCCTTGCCTCATGGATTTCTTGGCCGTGGATTGTCCACTCGCATGGTTGCCGCATTTGCCCTCATGTATTTCATATAAAACTTTCATCGCCTCCTCCTCACCAACACATTGCAAGAGCGGCACAGAAAACCCCTTCTTATACAATACCCCGTCTACTAAGGTGTATCGGGTAGCCTTATACACCAGCCTCCGAGCCTCCCTCTTGTATGTTGCAGAGCTCCATCCTTCAGGTAGCTTATAATTAGGTCGGCCCACGACAACTTTGGGATGCTAACCATAAGAACGTCTGAATCAATGATGCTTGGCCTTGGTAAGTATTCCACAGGTACTGATTCAAGGGTATCTCCATCTTTAGTGGAAGCCAGCTTCGCGAGGGCATCAGCATGGGTATTCCTCTCTCTTGGAATTCGCTCTATGTTGTACCCCTCCAACTTCCCCAAATAGCCTCTTACCCTTTCTAAGTATGCGGCCATCTTAGGATCCCTTGCTTGATACTCGCCCTTCACCTGGAACACCACCAACTGTGAGTCACTAAAAATGTGTAAATGTGTTACCTTTAGCCCCTGGGCCAATAGCAATCCACCTAGGAGTGCTTCGTACTCCACCTCGTTGTTCGAGGCTTCAAACCCAAATCGTATCATGCAGTACATCTTGTGTCCCAGGTCCATTCATCACGATACCTGCTCCAGCTCCCCCTTCATTGGATGCTCCATCAACATGTAGGCTCCATTTGTAACGACCCACTAATCTAGACTCTTGGACCATTATCGAACTATACATACATATTCTTACTAAAACATATATTTGCGAAAATACCACAATTTATTATAAACTTGTAGAAACAAAGGTTACTTTCATAAATAATAAGTAGGATATGGGTACCCATTGTCTTTAAAACAAAAATAACTTAAAAACTAAAAAGAGTTACATAGAAAATGCGGAAAATACATTTAAAACCATAAAAGCATAAACAAGACTACATCCTCGAATCGAATAACGCTCGGCCCCTTGACTCCATTCACCATCGATACACATCCTCCAAGCGTCACGAATCTTACCGCCTCTAAAGCTTATTTCCTGCACATAAACAGAAAGGAGTGAGCCTAACGCCCAGCAAGGAAAATCTAACACATAGTCATAAACATAAACATAATTTCATAATAACGTAAAGACATATCATAACACATAATTCACTTATTATAATGGCCATTATTACTTGGGGTCCCATAGACTAAACAAGCTTATGCCCATGAGATTAGTGGGGTCCTACCAGCTAAATAGGCTTATGCCCACAATCTTTTTGGGGTCTTGTTAGTCAAATAGGGCATATGCCCAAGCCTACAACATACACATGCACAACATATTCATAACATACCCATATCATATCATAACACAAAAGATAACATAAACATGAACATATATATTCTAGCCTATTTTCCTTACCAAAGTTACCGGGATTATGGACTGAGTTGGGACTTTTGGAGCACTCCTAAAACCATAAGAAAGAGTGAGTCTAAAGAAAGGAGATGAAATGAAAGAGATGGAAAGACTAAACCATAAAAACATACTTACCAACTTATATGCTTAAGAGCTTGGATTCCCTAACCAAAATAAGAATAAGGTTAGGGGACTGAGTATAAGGTTTTGAAATAACATAAAATACAGAAAGGAACTAGAGTTTTGGGTTTACCTCAAAGATTGCAAGATCAATCTAACCTTCACCGAAATACTATAGAACTCACTTCCCAAAGTGTTTGATAAGCTTATGATGTTTAAGCTTATAGTTTTTCCCCAAACCAAGTGTTTACACTCTCACACTCACTTAACACTAGCAGCTTCTGAACTTAGAGCAAATGGTGAATAATGGTTGGGTACTAGGTCCTATTTATAGAGTTTGGGAATGAAAATATCTTGACTTTACTTGAATAAAAATAATGGCTTTTTAGGTGAAAATCATTTGAATAATCGTTCAGCAGAGGCTGAAGACTCGTTCACAAGATGCTGGACTGTTGAAGGAGTTTGAATGGCTGAAAGGAAATGAATTCAAAAGAGTTTGAATCCATGCTGAAGGAGGCGATATATCGCCCCCTGTAGGCGATATATCGCCTGGGCCAGTATGCCCGAGGTGACCGTGCATCGTTTCGTGTTTTCCGTATCTACGTGCTGCGACATATCGCCCCCTATAGCTGCGATATATCGGCACACGCTGAATATTTAAACACGAAATTACACATTTTTAGCTAAGTTTGAATGGAGTAAACAGCCTTGACTAAGCCCTCAACGTACTCAAAGCTGCTGACTGACCCTATAACATTCAAACTTTACTCCTTATTATATTTAATCCTCAAAAATCTTAATCCTTAATTACCATTCAAAACATGTGCTTAAAATCCTATTGGTTGATGTCTAAACCTTATAATATAATAATATAATCCTTAATATCAGTCACATTAATCAAACCTTAGGTTATACTTAATATTCTTAAACTATAGGTTAAACTTAGAAAATCTATAAGTACTACTATGAGTGTCCAAATAACTCCCGGTCTGAACCAAAAATCCAAAGTAACAAAGATAATGCTATAAATACTATCATACTACTATCTATCTTAGCTAAGTAAAGTTCTTGGACTCTAAAATTCTCCCCTACTAAAAAGAATTTCGTCCTCGAAATTTACTTATCACATAACTCCGGATACCGGCCTTGCATGTCCTCCTCCAACTCCCACATTGCCTCGCATTCAGAACTATTGCTCCATAGGACTTTGACTATAGGAAAGCTCTTAGACCGTAACTACTTCATCCATCTATCTAGGATGCTAATCGGTCGTTCCTCGTAACTTAAGTCTTTCTGGAGCGCTATGGTATCGTACTTGAGGACGTGAGATGGGTCTGACACATATTTGTGTAGCATCGAAATGTGGAAGACGTTGTGACTATCGGCTAGTGCTGGCGGTAGGGCTAGTCTATACGCAACTATTCCCATTTTGTCCAATATCTAAAAGGACCTATGAATCGGGGACTAAGCTTGCCTTTCTTCCCGAACCGCTTGACGCCTTTCATAGGAGATATCTTCAAGAAGACTTGATCTCCAACTTGGAATTCCACATCGCGTCGCTTGGTATCCGCATAGCTTTTCTGACGGCTTTGAGCAGCCAGCATACGCTGTCTAATAAGCGTTACTGCTTCTTGAGCTTGTCTAATAGCTTCGGGCCTTAGAAGCTGCCTTTCTCCTACCTCGTCCTAGTGCCACAGTGATCGGTACCTTCGTCCATATAGCAACTCATAAGATGCCATTCCGATCGTTGACTGGTAGCTGTTGTTGTACGAGAACTCGATCAGCGGTAAGTACTTGTTCCACGATCCTCCGAAATCAAGTATACACGCGCGTAGCATACCTCTAAGATCTGAATCGTACGCTTAAACTGCCCATCTGTCTGAGGATGGAAAGTTGTACTAAGGCTTAACTTAGTACCCATATCTATCTGTAAGTTTCTCCAAAATTTTGACGTAAATACTGATCCTCTATCTGACATTATCGTCTTGGGGATTCCATGCAATCGTACAATCTCTTGGATGTAGATGTCTGCATATTGGTCTGCCGTATAAGAAGTCTTAACCGGCAGAAAATGAGCCGACTTGGTTAGTCTATCTATGACTATCCAAGCATAATCATGCTGCTTATTCGTCTTTGGCAGACCCGTCACGAAGTCCATGGCTATATCGTCCCACTTCCATTCCGGTATGCTAAGCGGTTGCAATAATCCTGCAGGCCGCTGATTCTCTGCTTTCACTTGCTGGCATACCAGACACTTAGATACATACTCCGCTATGTCCTTCTTCATCCCTGGCCACCAATAGACTGCCTTGATGTCATGAGTCATCTTGGTAGACCCTGGATGAACTGAGTACGGGGTATTGTGCGCTTCTTCTAGGATTGTCTTCTTAATACTTTGATATGTCTGGCACGCATACCCGATCCTTATATCTCAATAATCCTTGTCTGGATATTGAGAAATCTGTAGTCTTTCCTTCTCTGACTGCATCCATATGTGGTGCTAGCGATTTCTCATGTCTCTGACCAATCCGTATGTCCTATTTGATTGGATAGACAAGTTAGCCAGCTTGCCTATAATCACATCTATTCCGGCACCGATAAGCTCCTGCTATAGAGGCTTTTCAATTCCGGATAAGGCTGCTAAGTTCCCATAGCTTTTCCTTACTAAGCGCATCGGTAACTACGTTCGCCTTCCCTGGGTGGTATAGGATTTCGTAGTCGTAATCCTTGACTAATTCTATCCACCTGTGCTGCCTCATGTTGAGCTCCTTCTGTGTAAAGAAGTATTTTAAACTCTTGTGGTCCGTATAAATCTCGCACCGTCCTCCGTAAAGATAATGGTGCCAGATTTGCAACGATCACCGCTGCCAACTCCATATCGTGAGTTGGATAGCGTTGTTCATACTCCTTCAACTGACGTGAGGCGTAGGCTATCACTTTGTCATTTTTGCATCAACACGCTTCCCAATCCTAGCTTTGATGCATCGCATTAGACAACGAACTTATCGTCGGGTGTTGGTACACTAAGTACTGGTGTTGAGCAAGGCTTATCTTTTAGTAACTGGGAGCTTTCTTCACACTTATCGTTCCAGTTAAACTTTTGTTGCTTCCGGGTCAGGTTGGTGTGTGGAGTGGCTATCTTAGAAAAAGCCCTCTACAACTTTCTATAGTAACCTGCTAGCCCTAAGAAGCTTCTTATTTCTGACGCGTTCTTTGGTCTAGGCCAATCCTTCACGGCCTCTACCTTCGATGGATCTACTGCAACTCCGTCTTTCGATATGATGTGCCCGAGGAACGCCACTTGTGAGAGTCAAAACTCGCATTTCTTGAACTTCGCGTAGAGTTGGTTCTCCTTCAATCGCGTCAAAATCATCCTCAAATGTTCCTCGTGCTCTACTTCATCCTTGGAGTATACTAAGATATCGTCGATGAATACAACGACAAATTTATCTAAGTAATCCTTGAAGACCTTATTCATTAAGTCCATAACGCGGCTGGTGTGTTAGCAAGACCAAAAGACATAACCAACTCGTAATGTCCATAACGAGTCCTAAAGGCTATCTTAGGAATATCTTCTCCTTTTACCTTGAGCTGATGATACCCGGACCTTAAATCGATCTTAGAGAATACAGTCGCGCCTCGGAGTTGATCGAATAAATCGTCAATCCGAGGTAGCGGGTACTTGTTCTTAATCATTACTTTGTTCAGCTCACGGTAGTCTATGCACATCCGCATACTTCCGTCCTTCTTCTTCACGAATAGTACCGGAGCTCCCCATGGTTAATGGCTTGGCCTAAGTCTAGGAGTTCTTGTAGCTGCGTCTTTAACTTCTTGAGTTTTGTAGGTTCCATCCGATATGGTGCCTTAGAGATAGGCTCGGTGCCTGGTACTAATTCTATCGTGAAGTCTATTTCTCGCTTTGGCGGCAATCCTGGCAAGTCATCGGGAAAATACCTCTGGAAATTCTGGTATAACTCGAACATCTCCATCCTTAAGTGGCGTCTCCCTTTCCACGTTCGTGCTGCTGGCTAAGAACGCTTGCCATCCTTTCTCTATCCTTTGTTGAGCTTTGAGAGATGACACTAACGGGGTGCGTAATCCTGAAGCTTGTCCCATGAAGCATCGTCTCTGGCCGTCAGGGGTCTCGAACATCACCTTCTTGCGTTTGCAGTCGATCGTTGCGCCATGCCGTGCTAGCCAATCCATGCCTAGTATTACGTCGAAGTCCTTGATCACTAGCTCTATCAGGTCTCCTTCTAGTTCTATGTCCTCAATCTTGATCGGTACGCCTCGTACTATTCGTGATGATAGAACTACTTTGCCCGAAGGCAACTCGGTCACAAACCTAGTTCTAAATCTTTCACTAGGTTTGTCTAGTTTTTCTATCATTCCTAACGAGATCTACGAGTATACAGCTACCAATCAAGTGATACTAGAACATATACTATCGAGGATAGGATCTGACCTGTAAATCCTTGTTACTAGCATGGGTTCCTCCTTGGGTCAATGCAAAGAATTTGGTCTGGAACCATCGTTTAATCCTTCTTCTCCTCACTAACATTCATCAGAAACCTTTCTACTTCGATTGCCGTTTCTAGAACATTGGCATAGGTAGTGGTTCCCAGGTTTGCTAACTTAACCCCTAATTCCATCTTTGGTCTAAGTCCTCTGACGGACTTGGTCAACCTCGTAAAGTCGGTTGGGACCAACTCTGGTGCAAACTTGACTAATCTGTTGAACTGACGAGCATATTCTTCTATCATTAGCGATGACTGCCGAGGTGTAATAATTCTTGTGGAACGGCTCCACAAATCTTGTCCATATCATGGTGGTGACATCGTTAGTCTGCTGAACTAAGTCCCACCATATTCTGGCATCCTTCCTGAGTAATGACGAGACGCAGGATATGCGGTCCGTATTACTGAGGTTCATGTGCGTAAGAATTGGCTTCACATTCCTTAGCCACTCTTCTGCCTCAAAGGGGTCTATAGTCCCTTCGAAGTTTGGAGCTTGCTGCTTGCGGAACCTTTCATACACTGACTCCATATTTGGTACTGGATGTGGCGCGTAGTTCGTCACTGGGCATCCCCCATATGGACCAACTTGTTGGGGTGCTAGGGCCATTTGTTGTAGCTGCGGCTGCGGTTGCGGCGGAGGCTGAGGCTGAGTCTGCGCCTGTTGACGTTGTTGCTGCAAGAGTTCCTCGACTTGTTGTCGCCGTCTAGCGATTTCCGCGGTGTTGTCAGCTGACGCTATCGGCGCGTTGCGGCTAGTAGTAGTACGCACTCCTCTTCTGCGAACTGGAGGGCATCATTGATCGTTGGAACAACGTTGGAGGCGTTTCCGTTGGTGCGTGCAGATCTTCGGAGCGACATCTTCACCAAAAGTTCTAACAGTCGAGAACTTGTTAGAACTTACCCTAATAGGCTCTAAGGCAAAAACTTATTCTAAAACAAACATATCTCGGACCTATTTATTATGACTTCTTATGAAAAATTATATAGGTCTTTATTTATTATTAGAGTGGGTTTCTATACTTAGAAAAACAAGTCATCTTTATTTTCTAGGTGTGTTTCTAATCATCCTATATGACTTAATTCTCAGGCTCGAAACTTATCTTTGTTCCAAAGTTAACCATATTGAGGGAGGGCTGGGATCAGTAAAATCGTTCCCACTACTAAGGCCCCCTAACTCTCAATAAGGAAACTTGGTTCATTGATTTGTATCCACCCTCACTGAACTTGGTCATTATTCATTTTATTTATTACTTATTATGATTGCGAAAATAAAATCAAACTCATACATGATAAAATAACATGAAATTAATTTGGAAAAAGATTTTCACTTATTACAATCATAAAATAAAGAAATAAACAAAACAAACAATGAAAAACTAGCTATTCTAAAAATCAGGATCTTCTACATCCGATCATTCATCTAGCATATCATTATCTATCTCCTTATAATCATCATTGTCTTGAGCCTCAAAATTTCCTCGGGGAAGATTCAAGAAGATCCTATGTTGTTGCACATTAGTGAATTGAAACTCTAAATCATAGGTGAACTTAAGTATGAGAGAATAATATCTTAGGGCTGCTTGTAAGTCATCATCATTATTTATATTCTCCCATATTTCTTCTAAAGTTAAAATTGCTGAAGGAAAATCTTTTAAAAGCCTAATTACTAGGACATATTGTTCTGCAGCTCTCATCATGATTTGCTTAGACTCTTGAAGGTGACCTATCTCTTTGTGGAACAAGATCAATCTTCGAGTGATCTTTTCTAGTGCTCCTACGGTGTTTCTTGGCTCCCTTATTCTTTTTAAAGCCTTAATGGCTCGGATATCCTCATTGCTTAAAGCTCCATTCATTCTTAACTGAAACATAAACACTAAAGTCGTTAGCTATACACATAGACAAAGTAACTTGTAACTTGTAACTTAAACACTTACTTGGCGGTCCGATTCGGAGCTTTGAGCATGTGTATCAAGGAGAACTTCATGCGAAGGAACCGTTTGCTCTGATACCAACTGTAACGACCCACTAATCTAGACTCTTGGACCATTATCGAACTATACATACATATTCTTACTAAAACATATATTTGCAAAAATACCACAATTTATTATAAACTTGTAGAAACAAAGGTTACTTTCATAAATAATAAGTAGGATATGGGTACCCATTGTCTTTAAAACAAAAATAACTTAAAAACTAAAAAGAGTTACATAGAAAATGCGGAAAATACATTTAAAACCATAAAAGCATAAACAAGACTACATCCTCGAATCGAATAACGCTCGGCCCCTTGACTCCATTCACCATCGATACGCATCCTCCAAGCGTCACGAATCTTACCGCCTCTAAAGCTTATTTCCTGCACATAAACAGAAAGGAGTGAGCCTAACGCCCAGCAAGGAAAATCTAACACATAGTCATAAACATAAACATAATTTCATAATAACGTATAGACATATCATAACACATAATTCACTTATTATAATGGCCATTATTACTTGGGGTCCCATAGACTAAACAAGCTTATGCCCATGAGATTAGTGGGGTCCTACCAGCTAAATAGGCTTATGCCCACAATCTTTTTGGGGTCTTGTTAGTCAAATAGGGCATATGCCCAAGCCTACAACATACACATGCACAACATATTCATAACATACCCATATCATATCATAACACAAAAGATAACATAAACATGAACATATATATTCTAGCCTATTTTCCTTACCAAAGTTACCGGGATTATGGACTGAGTTGGGACTTTTGGAACACTCCTAAAACCATAAGAAAGAGTGAGTCTAAAGAAAGGAGATGAAATGAAAGAGATGGAAAGACTAAACCATAAAAACATACTTACCAACTTATATGCTTAAGAGCTTGGATTCCCTAACCAAAATAAGAATAAGGTTAGGGGACTGAGTAGAAGGTTTTGAAATAACATAAAATACAGAAAGGAACTAGAGTTTTGGGTTTACCTCAAAGATTGCAAGATCAATCTAACCTTCACCGAAATACTATAGAACTCACTTCCCAAAGTGTTTGATAAGCTTATGATTTTTAAGCTTATAGTTTTTCCCCAAACCAAGTGTTTACACTCTCACACTCACTTAACACTAGCAGCTTCTGAACTTAGAGCAAATGGTGAATAATGGCTGGGTACTAGGTCCTATTTATAGAGTTTGGGAATGAAAATATCTTGACTTTACTTGAATAAAAATAATGGCTTTTTAGGTGAAAATCATTTGAATAATCGTTCAGCAGAGGCTGAAGACTCGTTCACAAGATGCTGGACTGTTGAAGGAGTTTGAATGGCTGAAAGGAAATGAATTCAAAAGAGTTTGAATCCATGCTGAAGGAGGCGATATATCGCCCCCTGTAGGCGATATATCGCCTGGGCCAGTATGCCCGAGGCGACCGTGCATCGTTTCGTGTTTTCCGTATCTACGTGCTGCGACATATCGCCCCCTATAGCTGCGATATATCGGCACACGCTGAATATTTAAACACGAAATTACACATTTTTAGCTAAGTTTGAATGGAGTAAACAGCCTTGACTAAGCCCTCAACGTACTCAAAGCTGCTGACTGACCCTATAACATTCAAACTTTACTCCTTATTATATTTAATCCTCAAAAATCTTAATCCTTAATTACCATTCAAAACATGTGCTTAAAATCCTATTGGTTGATGTCTAAACCTTATAATATAATAATATAATCCTTAATATCAGTCACATTAATCAAACCTTAGGTTATACTTAATATTCTTAAACTATAGGTTAAACTTAGAAAATCTATAAGTACTACTATGAGTGTCCAAATAACTCCCGGTCTGAACCAAAAATCCAAAGTAACAAAGATAATGCTATAAATACTATCATACTACTATCTATCTTAGCTAAGTAAAGTTCTTGGACTCTACACCATTCCTCAAAATTCTTTTCCTCTCCTTTTCTGACTGGCTGTAACGCCCTACTTCCTTAGAGCCGTTACTAAGTGAGTTTTTAAGACGAAACAGTGTGCAATGAACTCGCTAACCGAGGTTTTGAACAAAAGTGTGACTAATTAAAAGTTAAGGCTGTAATCTTTGAAAATGCGTCGTTTCATTAAAACTTCTATCATTAAACATTTGGGATCCCAAAATAAGGTTTGAAAACTAATTACATCTTGAAATAAGGTTACAGTTAAGAAATCATAAAATCATAGATTATTACAGCCATTTTCGAATAAACCCCCAACCAAAGCAGTCGGGCAGGCCAAACATGTACGCGTCGCTTCACGCTCTCCGTACTCATGGTTGGTTGACTCAGTCCCTGCTTCTACCTGCCACACGGAGCACCCGTGAGCCGAAGCCCAGCAAGAAAACCCAAATAATACATAACATATGCAATTCATATAGCTGGCATAATTCACTTGATAAATAGGAAAACCATCATAATAAACAAGCACGGCCATGCCGCCCCTAAGGCCTTACCAAAGCCTGGGGTTTCGGTTCTCACCACGAGGATAACTCATGTATCCCTTGGGTCCCACCCTGAATATAAGCATCCCATGTGCTGTGTGTTACTTTCGGCCCCACGGCCGCCCCGGCCTACGCCGTACTCGGCCCTTGCCGTTCAATTCATCATAATCACACATATAGTACATTCAAAATAAACATTCACACACATCACGGTTCATTTAAGGTTAAGCATTTGAACGTAATACAATCCGGGGCCATGCCCTACAATCACACAGTGGGGCCATGCCCTAATCTCGGGTGTTACGGTTTTCTTACCTGTATTCCGAGCCTCCTGATGCACTCAAGCCGCGAGCACGGTCCTCTAGCACGAGCCTCACCAACAACCTAGTCACAACACACAAGAAACATCCCTCAATACTAATCAACCCAAAACCACTTCCCGGGACTAATCCCGCACTCTCGGGACCTCTAAAACCTTAAAACAACACCCCGGAGACATCCCCCGAATCCCCGGAGCAAAGGCCTAAAATTTCCTAAAAATGATGCCCTGAATTTAGCCTTGTGCCGCGGCACCCATCAGTCAGAGGCTCCCTCGCCGCGACACGAAAAACCTGTGTCGCGGCACGCCTTCGCAGACCCAGAATTCTGGGTTTTCTCCTGCGTTTTCTCCGAGCTAAAACCTTCCAAATCACACCAAACCAATACCCAAACCCCAAAACCAATTCCAAGCTTCATATGAACAACTTAACAACCTATAGGCACTATATACAAGATCAAAACATCAACACACCCAAGAATCCACCCCTTGATTCCTATTTTCAGCCACCCAAACCAAAACTCAAACAACTAACTCAAAACTTCAACAAAAACAACTCAAGCTCTAGATTTTACCAATCAAAACAGAAATCAAAACTTAGATGTGTCTAAAAACCTTACCTCAAATGGAGAACCCACACAAAGTCCTTGATCTCCTCCTAGACTCCCACTTCTCCTTCTCTTCTTCTTCTTGCCCTAACCTTCTTTCTCCTTCTCTTTCTTCTCTTCAATTTCTATCAAGCCTCAAGTGGCATAAATGCCCCCAAACCGTATACCCCCAAATCCCAGCTGCCATTTATCTATATCCCAACCAAATGACCAATTTGCCCCTCCTTGCCTATCCTTTCCTACTTAAACCTCAAGGGCACTTAAGTCCTTTCATTTCTATTTCATTTCTACCATTTTCTTTCTAAAACTTGTTACTCTCAGCAGTAACTAATGGTTACCCAGGTTACTAAATCTCCAATAACCATTACCCGCTAAATCTCAACTTAACCATAAAATCCCGAGGTACCCCTAGGCTCCTCCCGAGGCGGGGATAGAAATCCTGTTGTGACTCTTAAGTTAAATTGCTCTCTAGGACCGTCTCGGCACGTGCATCACAATAATACAACCACACCCACGTGGTACCATTCACAGAATACAATTATCACACATCAATACCGTTATGCCCAACATGGCCAAAATTACAATTATGCCCTTCTAACACGATCCGGGCCTACATGCATACTAGTAAACATAGCCATGCATCTCAGTTAAACAAATAGCCAAATAACATGCTTTAAATCATAATCATGCATTTAATTCATAAAATCACACATAAATCCCAACCTGCCCTCCTGGCACACTAATCAAGGCCCTTAAGCCTTATTAGTGAATTTGGGTCGTTACACTGGCTGTCCCTCTTCTGTATCTTCTTCTTCATTTGGTCGATAGGTGAACTCCACTATGAAGTCTGCAAGCACTTGCCCATTGATGGAGGTCCTTGGGGTATATGTGATGTTGAATTGACTTAACTCAATCGACCATTTCATCAGTCTCCCCAAGGTTTCAGGTTTGTGCAAGACCTGTCTTAAAGGGCTATCAGTGAGTACCTCGATCGCATGAGCGTGGAAGTAGGGCCTTAACTTCCTTGAGGCCACAACTAATGCGTATGCTAACTTCTCTATCTCTGGGTATTGGTTCTCCACATCTACCAACCGTTTGCTGATGTAGTACACGGGCTGCTGATGCCTCTTCTCTCCTCTAACCAGGGCAGCGCTTATGGCATGCTCAGATACTGCTAAGTATAAGTATAGTCTTTCGCACTTTTCAGGTTTAGCTAGCAAGGGTGGCTTCCCTAGGTGTTCCTTCAGCTTGGTAAAAGCGTCCTCACAATCTCCATCCCAAGCAAACTTTTTGCTCCCTTTTAGGATGTTGAAGAAGGGGAGGCACTTGTCCGTAGACCTTGAAATGAATCTGTTAAGGGCTGCTACTCGTCTCATTAGACATTGCACCTCCTTATTGTTCTTGGGTGGGCTCATTTCTATTAGTGCCTTTATCTTATCAGGATTAGCTTCAATGCCTCTAGAGTTGACCATGAAACCCAAGAACATTCACGAGGAGACGCCGAAAGTGCACTTTAGTGGATTCAGCTTCATTCGGTACCTCCGGAGTGTGTCAAACATCTCACCTAGGTCCCCGTTGAGTTCTTCAGCATTTTTGGTCTTCACCAACATATCGTCAACATATACCTCCATGTTCCTCCCTATCTGGTTAGCGAACATTTTGTTCACCAATCTTTGATAGGTGGCACCTGCGTTTTTCAATCCAAAAGGCATCACTTTGTAGTAGTAGAGTCCTTTATCTGTTATGAATGATGTATGCTCTTCGTCAGCTAGGTTCATAGGTATCTGGTTGTATCCAGAGTAAGCATCCATGAAGCTAAGTAACTCATGCTCGACCGTTGCATCCACCAGCTGATCTATTCTTGGAAGTGGAAAATTGTCCTTAGGACAAGCCTTATTGAGGTTTGAGAAGTCCACATAAGTCCTCCATTTTCCATTCAGTTTTAGGACTAGTACAGGGTTCAATACCCATACAGGATAGAATGATTCGCGGATGAACCCATTTGCCTTCAGTTCTTCGACCTCCTCCTTTAAGGTCGCGTACCTCTCCGAGTCAAGTGCTCGTCGTTTCTGCCTAATGGGCCTTCCCTCGGGGGCAATGTTCAAATGGTGGCCTTCCCCACCATGTGTTCATGACTCCAAGCGAATACATCCAGATTGTCCTTCAAAAACCTCACCAATTTCTTCTTCGTGTCATCTTGAAGGTTTTTTCCCACCTTCAACTTTCGTAACGGCTCTTCCATCACCACGATTTCATTTAACTCCTCCACAGGTTCAGCCCCTAGCTCCTCCATGATTCTGGGGTCTAGTTCCTGCAAGTTTGTGCCTCCATGTACTACCATCGCCATTGGTTCTCACGGTTTCACAGACATGCGGAGGGAGGTGTTATAACACTCCCTTGCTTCTCTTTGTTCTCCTTTCATACTCGTTATTCCACCATGAGTTGGGAATTTGAGGGCTAGGTGATATATTGAAGTTATCACTTTCAATTCTCATAGGGATGGTCTCCCCAATACTGCGTTGAAAGCTGAAGCACAGTCAACCACGATGAAGTTTTCCATGATTGTGGCCTGTTTGGGTTGTTCTCCCATGGTGAGTGCCAATTCGATCACCCCTAAGGGTTGTATTGAGTCCCATGTGAATCCGTATAGGGAGGATTTGCAAGGTTTCAAGTGTCTGACGCCCAAACCCATCTTCTCCAAGGAGGGGCGATACAAGATATCCATGGAACTTCCATTGTCTATGAGGACCCAATGCACCCGCATGTTGGCCAATTGGACCGTCAACACCAAAGGATCATTGTGGGGAAAGTGCACCCCTCATTCATCCTCCTCCGTGAAAGTGATTGAGTCATTGTCTCCCTTAAAGCTTTTCGGGGGTCGTTTCTCCAGACTCATGACACACGGTGGGGGACTCCGTCTAGCTTCTCTAGCGTACCTGTCTCGACACTTCCTGGACTCTCGTCCAAACCTCGGACCTCCGAAGATCATTCTCACTTCTCCTTGTATCTCCAGGGATCTTTCTTAGGCCTGAGGTAACACTGGCTCATCCTCTGATTTCTGATTTTCCCTTCTGACATATCTGCCTAGGTGCCCCCTGCGTATGAGCTCTTCAATTTCTTCCTTCAAATGGGTGCATTCTATCATGGTATGGCCGATGTCCTTGTGGTACTGACAGTATTTGCTAGGGTCCCTCTTGGACCGGTCTTTTCTCATCGACGGGGGCCTCTTGAAGGGAACCTGACCTTCATTCATGAGGTAGATATATTTTCTGGTGTCCGTCAGGTTTGTATAGAAGGTGTAAAGCATTTGCCTGAGGTCGCTTCCGCTTTTGGGCCTTCTCTGATGGTCATCTCTCAGCCCCTCATACGCCCTCTTCTTTTTTTCCCCATTCAATCCTTCATGGGCCGAGGGCTTAACATGTGATTCTTTTTTTCCTGCCTTCAAGTTCTCATGGCCATCCTCGACACGAATGTTCTTCTGTGCCCTTTCGTAGAAGTCATCTAAGTTGGTGACTTCCCTTCTGAGCATATGATCCCAAAGCTTTCTACGTGGGTGCACTCCAGCCGTGATTGCCATCTTGAGTTCTCCCCTGGTCAGGCTTCCCACCTTGGCTGCCTCCATTTTTAAGCTTTCTCCTTCACCTTTCTTTATGTTAGCGAGACTGGTGCCCGATATGGTGTAATCTTGCACGACAAGATGTTGTTGGAGAAACTCGTCAGAAAATTACTGCTATGACCAAATGGTCCCCGACCTCAGCCTCTCAAACCTTTTGTAAGCAGGCCCTTTCAGTGTGACAGCAAAACTATGTCACCTTGCTCTGCTATTGATCCCTCTCAGCTTCATTAAATCATTGAAGGCGTCCAAGTGGTACTTGGGGTCCGAGGTACCCTCGTATGGGGTCATATGGGGTTCTTTGAAGTTGGCCGGGAGTCGTTCCAACTGGATTTCTCACGTGAAAGGTGACTCATAGTCGAACTCTTCATCGTTAACGTGCCCCCCTAACGTCGTGACAATCTTGCTCCGAAGGCTCCTCATCTCGGTGTCTAGCTCTTGTCGCCTCCTATGTAAGGAGTCCCTTATCTCGATGGGATTGACCTTTATCTTTTCCCCGTCCTTCAAAGGGGCCACAGGGGGCGTCATCCTCACTTCTGACCTCCTCCCATTGAGCTTTTCTCTTAGGTCAGGCATCGCCTCATTAGAGGTGACTTCAGCCTCATTCCTATGACCACCGTTGTTCCTCCGCCTTTGCTCCTGGGGGTATTTCGTCGGCCTAGGTCCCTCATGGTATTTTGTCTGGGGGTGTTGCTGGTGGAAAGTCGGGTTCTCCCATCATCCATGGGGACAGCGGTTTCCCCTCTTTCTCGCTCTTTCTCATCGTGCTTCGGAAGGGTTAGGCTCGACTTTCCTTGCAGAAGGTCATTTAAGACCTCCTGCATGTTCTCTAGCGTGGCTTCCAACTTTCGGTTCTTCTTGTGCAACTCGCAAATTTCGTTCACATAGAAGTGAGTCCTCAAGCTGGAACTCACCAAGTGTACATGGGAACTTTTTCCTGGCCTCCACGTCGAGGGACCCAGGTCTCGGTGGCCGGAGCATGGTGCCACTGGGGGCTGGGTATGTGGAGGCGCTGGTGGCTCTGGGTGGCCTCCGTCGGGCCGGATAGCTGGGGACGGTGCTTCCTTCTCCTCCATTGGTGGAGGACATTCCTCCATCATATCCCTTTGCTTAGGCAGAGGGGGTTCCTTCCGGGAGGCCCTCAGCTCCTCTTCGTCCAGGCGAACCTCAACATCTTGTAGTTGACATAGGCATTTCGAACGCCTTGGCATTTCTCCCTTTCTTGAAGTGATGAAAGAACGTTGGCTTGATACTCGTTCTTCCAACAGACGAAACTCGTCAACGATATAAGGTCAAAAAAATCGAATTATATTGCAGAAGGTATGTGAGAAGATGGAAATAACTTCAAGGAACAAAAGACGTAGAACTACAATGGAGCAAAAATTGTATATTCCTTAATTTTCTGTGCGTACAAAGAATTTTCCAACCCCTTAACCTAAGGGGTCGAAGCCTATTTATAGATGGGCTCTGTTGGCCCCTGATACAAGGGGGTCCCAAGGGACAAGAACGTACGTAGGTATAATGTCAGGGTAGTGGCGCAGGACATCATGGTGTCTGGCATATGGTCGAGGGTGCTCAGGTAGTGCCTCAACTCTTCGTATGGGTTCATACCGCCACTACTTGTCAGACACGGATGTGAGGACCATGCCCCTATCCTCCTTAGGGTTGTACATCCCGCACTCATGTACGTACCTTGTACCTAATGGTCTTTTCTATATATCCGAGACACATCATCTCTCCAAGATTTCTCCCATTTTGCTAAGTTTTGTTGATCTTGGGAATTCATCTCTACGATATAGTGAGTTTCCCCTGGATGTTTAGCCATATAGTGGATGCCATGTCCTCATAGGTGTGCGCTATACATATATAAACCAACCACCATATCCACCTCATGAGTAATTAACGTGCCATGTGAGGGGTTCATAACATTGGGGATGCACATGTGTACAGGCCAATCCATAAGCAGGTGACATTGGTTCCCACGGGGCCTAGCTCAGATCTTGCATAGCTAGACTGGCCCTCAGGAATGCCTTCATCTAAAGACTCCAACGCGTGTCGTACGGGGAGCCTTGCGAGGGTCTCACACAATAAGACCTTCCTTCAGGTCTTCTCAGCACGACACCCTTAGCAATCGACTCCATGTGGGGCTGTCCCTTGCGCTTCGACCCCTCGCGCAGCGAGCCTCCCTGCGCGTCTTGGCCCCTCGCGCATCGAGCCTCCCTCGCGTCTCGGCCCCTCGCACAGCGAGCCTCCTTGTACGTCTCGGCCCCTCACGCAGCAAGCCACCCTCGCATCTCGGCCCCTCGCGCAGCGGGCCTCCCTCGTGTCTCGGCCCCTCACAAGGTGAGCCTCCCTCGCGTCTTGGCCCCTCACGCGGCGAGCCTCCCTCGCATCTTGACCCCTCACGTAGGGAGCCTCTCTCGCATCTCAGCCCCTCGCATAGCGAGCCTCCCATCGCGTCTCGGCCCTATAGGCAGGTTAGGCCTCGCATAGAGAGGCCCTCTATAGCATTGGCCTCACTTGGAGGCATCTAGGAAGGTAACTCTCCACATAGCTGTTAGGAGTGTGTCCTAAAAGCATGTAAAGACATTTGTTTTTTCTGTGAATAAATAAATACAATGGTTTATTATTATTGTCATATTTAGATTGTTAAATTATTGTTTGAATAATTTTGTAAATATCAGAAAAATTCCATATTCATTATTGAGGATGTGATCTTGTATTAGTACGAGAGAATTAAGATTACATGAATGAATAAAAATAGTCAACAACAACAAATTAAAGTTATGGTATTCTTTAATTGGAGTTGTAAGTACAGTTTACTGAGTATCATAATGATACAAATAATCTAGATTCGGATTATTGATGTGGTAAGACATCTCGGTAAAGGTGATTTATATAATATGATTATATATGACATGGACCGATATGAATTAAAGTCTTTATCCAAAAACCATTTAACAATAAAGACTTGTAATTCATATCATAACTGATGATCATTTATAGATCAACCTAAATCCTGAGTGTTCATGAACTCCTATTCATGTTTATTAAATCTTTTGATTCATTCGTTAAGGTCTCTTCAAAGAATGAGGCTAATGACTTTTGTTTTGGAGATTTAATATCATGGATGGCTGGGAACATGTATCAACAATACGGAATCTAATCTTTCCTAACGGATCGTATATTAGTTCCCTTAAGGGTTAATTATGGAACTGAATGATTTTGAGCTCAAATCTATAATTAGATTATAGATTAATTATTCACTAGTGAATTAATGGTACTTAAGGAATAAGAAGTAAATTAGAAAGGTTAAATGGTAATTCTTCCATTCTAATTTATGATTCTCTCAGAGAAACTTTTTAGGGATAGAAAAATATCTAGGATTCTCTCAGAGAAAAGTGAACAGTGACAAAAACAAAGGTCGTTGTTCTTCACAAAACCTAGGTCCAAACTTTATCAGATCTCATGTGTTGAGAACATCTGATAAATAGTTATTGCCTATTATTTTTATAGCGAGCCCACACTCGTTCTTTGTGTGCCTGAGAACATTTTGGAAGATCTTGTTGTGAGATCTCAAGGATTCAGCCATACGAAAAGATAGCAGCAAGGAAGGACCTGAGGTAATTTTTCTATTCTTGTCCTTAATTCAATATATATATATGAATGTGAAGAAGTAGATCTAGAAATCTTATGGGATTAATCTGACAATTTGATTGTTGTTCCACTGCGCATAATCTCTGATTTGATCAATAAAACCCAACAATAGCGTGATGCTTCCATGCACAAGGCCTTCCTCCCAGTGGACCAACTAATGGAAGGCTTCTCTTAGGTTAGGGGCTACGTCCATGACCCCAAACATAGTGGCCCATGTGGCTTCGATCTCATTATGCAAGCTAGGGTCGTCATGGCACCTACGTATCCTTGATTCTCATATGGCAAGGCTATTTCATCCTTCATCGTGATGACTTGTGAGACAGTTTACAAATTGCTAAGCAAAAGATCCTTCGATGATGATCTCTACATTAAATTCTTCTTGGGAAATTATCCAACATTCACAAATCACTTAACCAAAATTCAACCATAACCCTAAACAGTAGTAAAAACTTCATCTCAAGTACATATCATAGTCAATTACAAAAATGCTCAGGGTTGGCACACTTAGGCTGAGCGCTCTGTTTATCTAGCTGACCCCAACTCACTTAGACCGAGCTGCGTTCACTACGCTTATCATCAACTCTGACACTCTTAGGTCGATCATTTTTGTATACATATCGACTGGACAATCACACAGTACAAGCATTCAGTTATTGGGAACCTTAGTCCCGTTCACAACCACAAGGGTGCAGTTTTCTTACATTGAATTTCGAGTGAAAGATACAGAACGGTCTCGAGCACGATCCTTAGTCCTGAGCCTTGACGATAAACCTAGTCACAGTGGCCAATGGGTAATCATCAATTTCTAATCCACATAAATACTTAGGAGACAAAACTAGCCTCTGGGACCTCGGTTTCTACTAAATCGGGTACTAGAAATTGCCCCGAGCGCCTAGGTCATAACCCCCGAGCCTTACCAAACCTAGAAACCAAACCAAGGAAAAAACCCTAGGCGGGCTGCAACCTGGCCCTAAGGGTCGTGGCTTGTCCCAAGTCAGAGACCAAAATCCCCAAGCCTCAGGAGAGGCGGGCCGTGACTTATCCTCAAAGGTCGCAACGCGCCCTCAAGACAGAGAGCCACCCAGAGCGTTCTGGGCACGCGGGCCGTGTTGCCCCTGAGCTGGGTCACGGAGCGCCCCCTTGAACCCAGAATTTCTAGGTTTCCTCTTCACTCTTCCTAGCCAGATTCCTAGAAATTCAAACCAAACTAACCTTCCAACCAAGACTAAACTCAGCTGCGAATTCAGGGCTTCTAATCACCCAATTTAAACACAAAACCACAACAACAATAATAAAGCTAACACTCCAATTCAGCATCAATTCATTACCCAAATACCCAGAATTTTCTAACATATTCAATGACAATAACTTACCTTAATTAGCTGCTACACTTCCCAGCTTCAATCCTCACTCCTTGAGCTTAATTCTCCTAAGTTCCAAGCTGAACTTCCTGGATAGATGCTTCAATCCCTCAAGATTTCCCAGTAGAATTTCCTTAAGCTATAACCCTTAGTTCCACAAGAACTCCTCAAGCATGAGAGAGAGGTAGAGAAAATCGTGTAGAAGGGGAGGGAGAGAGTGTGTGTTTATGGATTCTTTGTGTCTAGTGGATTCTAACCCCTTCTAATGACTTAGCTGATCACATCCCCAACAACAAAATGACCAAAATGTCCTCCCTTAAACTACTTAGCCACTTAATACTCTAGGGGTAAAATGGTCTTTTCTCCCCAGTTCCCGCTAATTCCTCAAGTGTTCCTAACATTCACCAATTAATCCCATCATGTCCAATTAATTACCAAAACTTATTCAATATCTAATAAATCCCAAAATATTCTCTAAATTCTCAAAAATACCCCTAGGCTCCTCCCGAGCCGGGTATTAAACCCCGTTGTGACTATTTCGCTAATCCACTCACTAAGACAGTCTCAAGCCAAATACTGCAAATATATCCACATAATAATGTGGTCTCAACTATTTATCACATTTAATCACATTTATGCCCTTAATGGGCCAATATTACAAATATGCCCTTATAAGCTATAAAGGGCCCACATGCATATCTAATACTCATTATCATGCATATAATATATCCATATAATCATATTAATCATGCATGCCACATAATCATGCATATAACCATTTAAACATACATATATCAATTATGCCCTCCCGACACGCTAATCAAGGCCCTTAAGCCTTATAAGTGATTTTGGGTCATTACAGAGATGGCATTTCGATTAGAGCCTTGATCTTCTCGGGGTTCGCCTCAATCCCCTAAGCACTTACGATGAAGCCTAGGAACTTGCCGAAGGCAACCCCAAATGTGCATTTTTGGGGGTTGAGCTTCATCTCGAGCCGGCGGAGCACCACAAAGACCTTAGTTAGGTCGCCCACATGGTCTGGGGCAGTCCTGGACTTGATCAACATATCATTCCACATATACTTCCATGTTCTGTCCCAACTGGTTTTTGAACATCTTGTTAACCAACCTTTGGTAGGTGGTGCCAGCATTCTTCAACTCAAAAGGCATCACGATGTAACAATAGATACCCTTGTCAGTTTGAAAGCTAGTGTGCTCTTGGTCAGCGACGTGCATGGATATCTGGTTATATCCCGAGTATGCATCCATGAATGATAACAACTCGTATCCAGAGGTGGCATCGACCATCTGATCTATCTCGAGAAGCGAAAAGCAATCCTTCAGATAGGCCTTGTTAAGGTCCGAGAAATTGATACATGACCTCCAAGTGCCATTCTGCTTTGGCACGAGGACATAATTGGATAGCCACCTGGGATATTGGGCTTCTCAGATAAACTCATTGGAGAGGAGCTTGTCCACTTCGGCCTTGAGAGCCTATTTCCTAGTTTGATCGAACATTCGTTATTTCTGCTGGGCGGGAGTAAAGCCAGGATCGACATTCAGAGCATGGCATATGATATTTGGGTCAATCCTAGTTATGTCAAAATGTGACCATGCGAATACGTCTTGGTTTCCTCGGAGGAAGCCCACCAATGCCTCTCAGACTTCCGTTTTCAAGCTTCCACCACTTTTATTTTCCTGTCGGGGTGGAGGTATCAAGAACTACCTCCTCCACCTCCTTTATTGGTTCAATGGACCTCTCCTCTTGAACCATTGGATCTAATTCGTCTGGCACCGAATCCTTGACAGCTTGTACCTCCAAGGCCTCAAACCTCTCGGGACCTTCCTCCCTCACCATCATCACTGGAGCCTTGAAAGAGACGTTATAACACTGTCTTTCCTCTTTTTGTTCACCATGGACTGTGCCGATACCTGTGTCTATGGGGAACTTCATGCATAGATGATGGATGGAAGTGATGGCCCCAAACTCCACCAGTGCAGGTTGCCCCAAGATGGCATTATACGCCGATGAACAGTCCACCACCACAAAGGTGCAGTATTTGAAGGCTTGGCGAGGTACCTCTCCAAGCGTCACAGGGAGTTTTATCTGCCCCATTAGGATGAGGGCTTCTCTCGAGAATCCATAGAGTGTCGAGGCGCACGGAGACAAGTCTGCCATGGTCAGCCCTTTCTTCTCGAACGCTGAACTAAATAGGATATTCACTGAACTCCTTTGTCTACTAGATTTCGTGCCACTATTTTGTTGGAGACTTGGCTTTCAATCACCAACGGGTCGTGATGTGGGAAATGTACTCTCCGAGCGTCATCTTCGGAGAATTTTATGACTTGATCAGTCATTCGTGGCATTTGGGCAGGCAGTTGGGCCAAGGCCATGACCTCATCGTCGTGATTGAAATCCCACACATACCTATTCTGCGAGCCTCGTGAATTCCCTCAAAGTGAGGCTCTCCTGAGATGGTTCCTACCTGCCCGTTTACTGGAGGAGGTCCTTGGGCCACTAGATGTTGGGGGGCTACTGGTGCTGCTGCTTGGGTCTGTGGTGCCGCATGTGGTACCACCGCTCCTACCACGAGAGGTTGTGTCGGACGCGTTCCAACCTTAGCATATTGGTGGAGGTGTCTCAGCTTGATGAGATTCTTAATCTCATTCTTGAGTTGACAACACTCATTGGTGTGGTGTCCTATGTCATTGTGGAAACGACAAAATTTCCCAGGGTCTCGCCCATCCCTGTCTCTTCAGATGGGCTGCGGCTTCCTGGAATGAACGTGTTATGTCGTGGCCATGAAGATATTTTCTTGGGAGTCTACCAAATCAGTGTACTCGGAATATTGCAAGACGTACTTCTCACCTAATGTGACTCCCTGCTCGAGTTGTGCGGTTTCACTCCCTCTGGGTTTGCGACCCTTACCCTTCCCTCCGCGCCTAGTGTCGTTGGGAGTTCTACTGGATTCAAACGGCTGGGAGGGGGCAACAACTCCAACACTAAATGTAGGCTGAAAAGTGCTATATCCAATGGGCGCTGCTCCGAACCCTGTTGGAGCCATGCTAAATCCAGGAGCAGGCATGACGCTGTAACCGGAAGGGGTGGCGCTCTGGCTGGGTTGGACTCCTCCCGAGCCCTGGTGGATGGGAACATAGGGAGAATATTGGATCCATGAGACCATGGGGCCAGGTGCGGCTGATGTAGGGAAAAGGGTGGGCGCTTTGAATGCCCCGATCTGGGCATCCTCCCAGCTAATGTTCTCTTGTGCTCGACAAATGAAGTCGTCAAGATGTTGGCATCCCCTCTGCTGGAGATCATCCCAAAGTAGGGACCTTGCGTGTATGCTAGCCTGTAATGCCATCAACTGCTGGCCATCATCGACCCTCCTGGTTCTCGCCGCTTATTCTTTGAAGCGCTTAATGTAGGCCTTGAGGGTCTCGAAAGGCCCTTGCTTTATGTTGGCAAAGGCGTTGACCTCAAAGCTTACCTTTCAGACTCATATGAACTGTCTTCAGAAGGCGGATGATAACTGGTGCCATGACTGAATGGACCCTGGTCGGAGCTTTTTAAACCATTCATCTGTCGGCCCCGTCAGGGTAAGTGGAACACATGACACTTAGCATCGTCGAAGACACGATGCACCGACATTAACCTATTGAACATAGACAAGTGGTCCATGGGATCCCAACCACCATCATAGGATGGTATGGATGGCATTTTGAAGCCTATAGGTAGTGGGGCCTCAACAAGATGAGGGGCACATGGCTCCACTTCTTCATCCTTCGAGTCAAACTCATGGCCCTGCCGCCTGGCCATCCTAAACATTATCTGCTTCAAACCTTCCAACTCTGCACGTAGCAGGTGGCGATCCCAGTTGACGCTCTGAGCTGGGTTATCTCTTCTTCGAGGGTTAAGATTATCTCCAAGATCTGACATACTTCTCCCAACAGGCTCGTGTCTTCCTGCCTTATTGCACCTCCGGGCATTGAGGTTGTCTCACAGGTTAAGTTGTCCCCGAAAGGCACCATTATCCACTGGGTGAGCCACTTCGATCTCTCCATTGGACTCGACATTTTTATTTACCGAGATATTGATGCCACATTCTCGGTTTTGTGGGACATTCCTTGGGCGGATCCCTAGAACGTTATTCCTATGGGGCTGGTTAGGTCCCGAGGGGACACCAGCTCCATGCCTTGAGCGATCTATATGGGCGCGTCAGGGCAAAACACCCTGAGCCCCACGGGCGCTGACTGCCTGGCGGTGTCCTCGGGTCCCTGTGTTGTTATCTTTGCCAATCTGCCAAGGAACCTGGTGGCCTTCGGGTTCTTGACGGGCCCTCTTCAACTTTGGAGTAGGATTATCGTCACCATTTCCCTTACCACGGTCCTGTGGTGGCATCGGGGCTCCAACTCCTGCCAGGTGCCCGACGGGCACCTCAACTGGCAGATCTCGCACCTCTATGGTTGGGTGCTCAGGAGGCACCCCAGCTGCATTGACAGGTAGCACTCCAGCGAGGTGCGCAGGTGGCACGCCAGTTGGATGCCTAACTGGTACGTTTTCATTGGGGTCCACTCGCAGCCCCTGGGCTGGAAGAGTGGCCTTCATTGAAAGTACCATATCTTGAAGGGCGACGATGTTACCTTCTTGAGCGTCAATCTTTTGTTGCTGGGTGGCCACCTGCTCATGGAGAACCACCACCTTCGGTGTCTCTTCTGCAACCATGAGCTGGGGGTATTCTTCCTCATAATACCCCTAGCTAACACCATTATCCTCGCCGTCATATTCGACGTATTCATCGTAGTCCTCCATCATCTCAGGCGCGTCCTGAGGTGGTTGCCTACTGGGTTCTCCTCCTTCAACTCTAGTAGGAGGGACCACGTCATTCATAACATTTCTTCGTGTAGTTACCATGGATGTGAGTGTTTTAAATGCTTTCTTCAAGCTCTCAATGAAAGCACCAAAATATTGACTACCTTTTTCGCAACCAACTCTAAAATGAGAGATTAAAAAAATAAATGAATAGAACACAATGGGTTTTACGTGGTTCAGGTTATAAAAGAACCCTAGTCCGCAAGTCTCTGGTAGTAAGAGATTGGAATCTTGTGAGGGTAAGCTCCAATGGAGTATTCTCAGGAAGCGTTTAGATTGCTCTGAGTTGTGACAGTCAGAATCCCATGATTTGTAAGGGGAAAGACCGGGTAAGCTGTGCAATCCCACACTGCCTAGGGAAGGTCAAGTGTGATGATTCTATGACTGTGTAGGTATGGGACTACACAGTTAAAGAGGGCTTAAATGGATTGATGGGTACTACCTATATCAACAAGATGCATCTTCTTTTCGGTAGCCCATCACTTGAGAACTCCAAAGTTAAGCGTGCTTGACCTGGGGTAATCTAGGGATGGGTGACCTCCTAGGAAGTTTTCCTAGGAAGCATGTGAGTGAGGACAAAGCACGCTGAAAAGACTCGTGTTGGTTTGTAGGGCCAGTCGTCATTCCAGAAAGTAACCATAGTGATGTGGGGCGTCACAAAGTTGTAACGCCCTGGTTACCCCAGAACCGTTACGGTGAATGGTGAACCGGAAATTTGACCCGCTACCCGAGTCCTTTGGTTAAAAATGTGTTCTAAGTGTCATTAACAGGTTAAGGTAAAAACCAACAAAAAGGAACGGATATGTTTTATTATATGCATAAAACTGTTCATGGGCCCACAAGAACATTGACAAGTTATTTACAACTCAAAAAGGTCATTACTGTTTCAAAATTTCAAACCCGCCGACCTAAGCGGCAAAAATAGGGTAAACCCCCTAGTTCCTCTGAGAACTCCTTGGTCGTGGTGGTCAAGCAGCCGCATATGTACACATCACCACCTAAGCTCTCCACTCAAGGTTGGGTGAGCTTTTCTTTCCCTTTACCTGCACCACATAGCACCCATGAGCCAAAGCCAAAGCCCGGCAAGAAAACACAGTGTTGTATATAAACATTATCAAAATGATTATCATTATAACCACACAGAGCTTATAGCTCTTAAACAGATGAGTGAATATCACTTGAGGTTCTAGAAAATCATACTGAGTGACTGACAAGCAAGTCACTAATTTAAACAGAAGAGTGGCTGATGGGTAAGCCACTAGCCTTAAACAGATGAAAGACTGATAGGTAAGTCTCTAACTTAACAGATGAGTGGCTGATGGGTAAGCCACACAAGCGCTTATAATATTCGTCGAACTTGAGGTCGGTCCGACATTAATGCTCTTTGAGTAATCCAATGTAGATATCGATTAGATCTAATCTTTATTGGCTTGCGTTAAACACGCTAAGGCCGTCCTGACTTATGAGTCAGCACCATGTGACCAGTGCCCAGTACCACTGCCGAACTTGACTAATGAGTCACAGCTGATACCGACACCTTTGCCAATTCTGACTAATGAGTCAGTGCCATACATAAGTGAGCAAGATTTGCTATACATTCGATAATCAATCAATGTCCACATTTATACAATCAACATGCCTCAAGAATAATCACGCATGTCACATATGGGGTGCAGTTTTCTTACCTCTAGTTCGAGCGAGAAATAATAATAAGAACGACCCCTGAGAACGATCAACCTTTGATTCCTTAGCGGTCACCTAATCACAACCAATTATAACCTCCATTAATGATAATCAACAAGGATAGGGTCTTAATCTAAGCACCACTCTTGGGACCTCGAAACATACCCTCATGGTGAGTAGATTCGATCTCGAGCCTTAAGGATTGAAACCCCAAGTCAAAAACCCTTAAAAACACTCAAAACGGGACTTTGAAGGAACAGAGTAGCACTACAGCGCTGATCCCTAGCACCCCAGCGCTATACTCAGAACCCCCAACACGCTCATTTGCCCCCTGAGTAGCGTTGTAGCGCCCTAGGGTGGGCGCTATAGCGCTACCTCCAGACCAGATGCCCCCTGAAACCCTCTTCTTCAATTCCTTCGATTCTAATCTGATTCCAATGCTTCCAAATCCCATTTTTGGTGCCAAAAGAACCCAAAAACCATCCCAACTGTAATGACCCAAAATTATTAATAAGGCTTAAGGGCCTTGGTTAGTGTGCCGGGAGGGCATAATTGGAGGTTAAGAGAATTAATGGTAAGAGAGCATGAATATGGGTATTGGATAAGTAATGCGGGCCCTGTTTGGATGGTGAGGGTGTTATTGTAATTTTGGCCCGTTAGGGCATAAATGTGAGTGTGTGTGATAAATCGTTGGGACCACATTATTATGTGGATAGATAGATAAATGTTTATGTGTGTACAGGTGTGTGCATTTGTAACTATCGGCACGAGGCGATCCTAGGGAGCAGGTAGCGGGAAAAGTCACAACGGGGCTTAATAGTTGACTTTGGATAAGTCAAGGATATTATAGGTATCGGGTAGTTATTTAGACTATTGAGTTATGAAAATAAATATATGGAGATATATTTGAGGTTAGAAAGTCTAGGTGGGAATATTGGGGAATTTGACTGTTTTGGCCTCGGGGACGGTTCCGGCACCCCGAGCCTTGGGAATTAACTTAGCAGATAAGATAAACTTAAGGAAACCCCTAGAGGAAAATAAACCGACTCTTTTTCAGCTCTATACTCTACTCTCTCTTAAGGAAAAACAAGGCAAAAGGAACACTGAAATCTAAAGGGAAACAAGCTGGGAATTTCTGGAAATTGAGGCTGGATCTTTGGGGCTTAGTTCAAGAATCATCCAAGGAATAGAATCAACACTGAGGTAAGCATTGAATCTTCTTTTCTGTGATTATAAATTCTGGGTTTTGGTTTGGTTTTGAGGTAAACACGGTTTTGATGTTTAAAGACAGAATTAAGGAGGAAAGCTTGGGAATTAGTTTGGTTTTGGCTTGGTGAAGTGGTTCAGCAGAAGAGGTAAGTTCCAATTCATGGTTTCGTGGTTTTAATCTGAGTTTGAATGGTTAGATTGAGTGTTTGAGGTTCTTGAGTTTTAGAAGTTGGAGATGGGGTTCTAGTAGGTTGTTGGGCTATAATTCTGTTGAATTATGCTGTTTAAATTATGCTAAGAGTGTTGGGAATGATTGATAATGAAATAGAGAGCTTTGGGATGATCTTGGGTAAGGTTTAGAGGTTGGAAATGGTGGAAATTCTGGGCTCGAAGGGAAGGGTCGCGGCTCTGTTCTAGAGCGCTGCAGCCCTAGGTTGAAGATAAGCTAGGAGGGCTTGGCCAAGGGGGGAGCGCCGCGGCGCCCAAGGCAAGGGTCGCGGCGCGTGTCTTCTTTCAGGGAGGGCCTTGGTTCTGTTTAAGGGCAGGGCTGCAGCTAAGCTTTAGGGGCCGCAGCCCTTAGACGCATACTTGAACGTTCAAGGTTTTAAAGTACGGGGATCGAGCCTAGGGTGCTCGGGATCAATCTCACCACCGTGCTTGGTGGGATTCGACTTCCCGGAAGCTAGTTTTGTACATGAAAACCTATATGTGAATATTAATGGAATCCATTATCTTGGTTGTGACTAGGTGATAAGCTAGGGCTCGGGAATGGATCGTGCTCGAGGGTCGTTCTCTCTAATTAAAGCACTTGGAATCAAGGTAAGAAAACTGCACCTGTGTATGTGGATAGGATGGGACTAAGTGTTCCCTATAATTGAATGTATTATTATGTGATCATAATAAACCATGTGAATATGTTGGGACTAAGAGTTCCCTATAATCGTATGAATGTCATACGGTGGTATTGTGCCACGGGGACATGTGGTAACGGCCTAAGGGTGTCGAAATCCATGCTTGCGCATATGGCGCGGCTCGGATACTGGTATCCGAGGACAGCTTATTATTCACTGAGCTCGGTTAAGCTGGCCGGAGTCAATGGGCATGTCACTGGAGTTGGCCTAAGCGAGCCAAACGCAGTGAGTTAAACAGAGGATGCGGCCTGCGGGCGTTAACCCTAGTTATTGCTTAATATGTGTTATAGTGGATTATTGTCTGTGACTTAATGAGTATCTGGAGCTGGATTAATGATTATTGATCAGTGTGTTGCTTTGAATGAATTTTATGGCTTGATGGAACCGAATAGTATTTTGTGGTTATTGTACTATGCTATGTGAACTGTTAGCTATTAATACTGTTACGTTATGATATTATGTTTTCTTACTGGGCTTCGGCTCATGGGTGCTACGTGGTGTAGGTAAGACAAGTTGACCATGGGTTGGAGAGCTCTGGGGGCGAGGTGTACATTGTCAGCTGCTCGGCCACCACGGTCGAGGATTTGTACAGGAACGGGAACCTAAAACGTATATTTTTCCATTAGAGTGGCTCGGTTATTTACTTGTAATTAAGAATTTTGTATTTACGTTATTTAAACCCTGATTTGGGATCCCATGTATTAAACATCTGTTTTTATAAAAGTTTAATCGTTTATAACCAAAATTCTTTGAAACCTAATCTTCTTCTGTCATTAGGAACACATTTTGAATTAAATGACTTGATTAGCAAGTCTTGCACTATTCTAAACACACGGTGTAACGGTCTTGGTTATCCAGGGCGTTACACCAACATACCCCAAACATCCCAACCATAGGAACCTTAGCCAAAACTCCCAACAAAACCAAGATCTCAACCTAGAAATCACAGCTGCAAAACGAAACTAAACAGAGCAAACCAGGGGATTCTATGGTTAGAAACTTACCCAAAGCTCAACTTATGATACTCTTCAATGGAGGAACACACTCCCAAACTCCCAAGGCTTACTTCCCAAGCTTGAATCCTCAAGAATGATTCAAAAATCACAAAGAAAACTGAAGGGAAGATGGTACGGGAAAGCTCTTGAACGTACTCTGTTTTTCTACCTCTTCCTCATCCAAAAATGGCTTATATCTATCCTAGGGGTGAAATGACCATTATACCCCTAGGTCAATTAATAGTTTCTAGAGGCTCCCAAGGGCAAATTTGGTATTTTCCTCCTATCTCGTTAATCATAATTAACGCCCTCCAATTCCTGCTATTCTCGATAATCTCAAACACCAATAATTCACATCCCGTTACCCTTTAATACCCGGTAACGCTCTAATCATTAAAATCACCCCGAGACTCAACCCGAGCCCCGAACTTAAACCTGTTGTGACAAGACCGCTAATCAATATTCCAAGATCGTCTCATGCCGAATGGCTCAAACAAACCCACATTATAATGAGGTCTCAACATATATCATCGACATGCATACAAGTATACAATTTTACCCTGAACGGGCCAAATTACTATCACACCCCTGTAATTAAAAATGTGGACTCACATGCATACATTTAACATCATATTATAATATAATTCACGTATACATGCATAATATCATTTAATGGCATAATTAAGCAAGTATGGCCCTCCCGGCCTACTAATCCCACCATTAAACCACATTGGAGAATTCGGGGCATTACATGAGTACAAGGTGTTTTTTCTCTAAAAAACTGAACCATTTACAATGAGACTCCCAACCCTATTTATAGAGGCTAGGGTCATTAATACTAATCATAAGTAATTAATACACATTCTTCCCATTATCGAGGGATTAATACCAATTCAATGCAATTAGCTGCATTGAATAAAGACCATGGCCCAAACGAGATTTGCGGGGCCTACTACTGAAAAGCACCTACTTTATAGGGAACATACCCCAAGTACTGTCAGGGCGTGTTGTAAGTACCTCCAAGTCAGGCGGCGTAGTGGGTGTGCGAATTTTCGAGTAGTACGCTGGACAACACTGTTAACAGATCGCCCATAAAGGTTGTCAGACAGTCCTCTAGCTCTGAAAACCTGCATTTGCTGACACATTGTGCCTTATCTTAGGTTCGAGAACCAGAACCTCGGACCTGGGAGACGACTGAGAGATGAGAGCCCTCACTTTAGATGCCCTCGCTAGAGAATCTCCTTCTCCAAGAACGAACATCGAGGAGTAATCTACTAAGGCACCCACGACCCACTGTGAAAGACAAGGTTTCACCAAAGAGAAACCTTGCTCCGTCTAGAGGCCTCGGGCAGTAACATGCCCCGATGATTTCTATGAACGTCTGAGCCAGTCAGTAGGGGTTTCCACGCGTCGAAAGTGAAAATACGGACACCACTAAGATTTCACAATCATAGGAAATTAAGAGGGCATAAGTGGTATACAATCATACCATAGGCTCGAAAGAATATAGCATCAATAAAAATAAAATTAATTACAGTTCACGGAATACTACTAACCAAGCACGAATTCAAAAAGTCTGGAATAAACCAGCAAAAAAAAATCGACACGAATAAATTTGGAATTCTAGATAAACTTGCAATATTCATAAATCGAGATAGATGTATTTGTATAGATAAACAAATATAAAAGCAAGTCCTCAGTAACATGCTTGAAATATTTTGATCTTGGAATATGATACATAATATTAAGGGAAAAGCTGAAGATAGATAATGTGCAAAATAGTTTTCAAACTGAAAATCATGGGCATAAAAACTACCAGTAAAAGTGTAGCATTCACATAAGATAATAAAGTAGCTCGAACTTGGGCTATAATATAAATTGTCTCGGCCCCAAAGGACTGAATTGAATGTATATATTGCAAAAAATAAGGGACACAACACTTTGAAAAAAAAAAAAAGGTACTCCTTGGCAGCAAAAGCAGACTAGGCTTTCTCTCCTTTCTCCTCTTCTTCACCTGCCTCCATGGTGGTGCCCACAGTCGCCTCCTCTTCCGCCAACCGAGCCTTCCATTTGGTCACAAATTCTTCCTCTTTATCCAGTAAGAACGAGGTGTTGATATCCAAGTTTAGTGACCACATTCGATACATGGCTCTATCAGTGGCCCGCTCATTCTTAGCTACAAACTCTTCGAGCATGCACTTCTTTTCATCCCCGAGGATCTCGTAGGCCACATTCTTCTCTTCTTTGAGGCGCTCGATATCCGAAGCTATTTTTTCGAGATCATCTATGGCGGCATCAAAATCGGCAGTCTTAGTGTTGAACTCCGGCTTCAAATGATTAACCTCAAACTCAGAGGAGGCGAGCCTGTCTTGAACCAATTTAAGGGCTTCCTCTACCTTGTTCTGGGCTTCCCTGGTCTCTTTGAGGGAGTTTTCGGCCTTGGACTGAGCTCCCTTAACCTCTTTCAGGCTGTCCTCGACTTGGATTCGAGCTTGGTGGGCGTCGTTGGCCAATTTCTCGCTGATCGCGACTTTCGAAGACAGGAGGGATCATTGTCGCATAAACCCGAGGAGAGACTGGAAGAACAAACAATGGAAGTTAGAGAATAAAGACTTAGAAAATAAAGAATTAGAGAGTGAGGATACTTACAGAGACCCCCGAGCTCCATGGACTGGTCGAAGAGGGCGGTGGTGTCGTTTCCTCTAAGAAATCTCTACACGTTGGAATCTAGGTTGCTGCACGATTGGCCAGTTCGAGACAACAGGTTGGAGCACAGGACGACTCCTAAGCCTCCAGCCTCGTTTTCCCAAGGATATTCTGGCATATGAGTCATGGCGTAGAATTTACGGAGCACGGTGGGAGTTGGAGCATCCGCTGGATTTGAAGCTTTGAGATCCATGATCTTTTTACATTTATCCCCGGCAGGGACTTTGTTGGGGGGAGGAGGAGGAGGTGGAGTCTTCTTCTTCAGGGGATAAGGCGTCTTGGTTCTTGGTTCGCTAGGAGCAGCCTTTGAGGTCACCAAATAGGGGTTCTCAGTAACCCTCGCGACCTTAGAAGAAGGATCATCCTTCTTTGAGAACACTCGACCCCGCTTGCTACCTCGGGCCTTAGGCGACATCCCGAGAATGCTGTCGATATCTGAATCCATATCACCTAAAAAATAAGATAATGTATATTAGCAACTGGTTATTGCAGCATGATCAAAAACAGTTAGTGGGGAAACCTAACTAGAAGATTTTGTCGAGCTTTGATTCAGGGACAAGGAAATCCTACTATCTTTATATGATTCTAATGGGGTTCCCTCTCGGTAAGTAGGAGACATTCTCGATAAATCCCTATAGTCATTAGTCCGTTATTGGATGACTATCCATTCCCAAACCTCGCTTATGCTATACATGGTTTGGTATTCTCCTAACCAGCTATCGTCTCTATGTACCTTAAGATCTACCCCTGACCAGGTCATAAAATTGTTCTGGGGATCATTAAAAAGGACTACGACGTTGGGTTCTTGTTTTAGAAGGGTTGGAGACCACATGGATAGGTCTATCATGACTTTACCTCTATCAGTTGAGCTTGGAGAGGCCTCGTCTTGTGCTTCAGTTCCTGAGCCTGAAGGTTCAACTAGGCGAGGGATAGAGGCCCGAGAATGCGAGCTCAAGTGCTTCCTTTTGGAGGGAAGCTTGGCAGTCGGGACAAGGAAATCTTCCCATCTCACATACTTATGAATCCCAGCATCGTCTGTAGTCTCATCTTCGTCGAGGAGACCGCATTGTCGGAGGTTGTCCTCATGAAGGAGCTACTTGAGGGACTGTTGACCATACGGAAGCTTCAAAATTTCTTCCTTGTGGTCTTTCATGGCCTTAGTGGTTTCTGGATGGTTGTAATTGGCTGCACAATTGATTTGAATGAGCATTTCGAGCTCGAAATGAAAAATTGAAGAAGAAAGCTATGAAATAATACTTACAGATACGCTGAAAAGACTAGAAGCTAGACGAGTCGAGACCGCCTGTCCAAAAGAAAATGGTCCTGAAATTTGGAGGGTGGTTAGGTATATCATTGAATAAGCTCATCTCCCTTGGATACCTCGACAGGTAGTAGAAGCCATCCCCACTATGAGCTCGAGAAGGGTTGCTTTTCAGGCAAAAGAGATACAGAATCTCGCGCGCCAAGGGTCCATCCCATTTTTTTCGTGGTATAGCGACCTCAATGCTGCTAGGACCCTGTACGAGTTGACTGGAGCTGGAAGGGCGATATCGACGTAGTTGGTAAACTTCCTGAAGTATTCTTTTAAGGGAAGTAGTGCCCCGGCTCGCATATGTTCGCGACTCCAGGCTACGAGCTTGACTTTCCTATCTGAGTCGTCTTCACCTAGAGCAAAGCAGCTCCTTTCGTGGGAGCTGGCGGGCCGGCATACCAACTTTCCGGACAACTTTAGCCCGTGACAAGACAGGAGGTCTGAAATCTATCTTGTGGAGGTGATTGAACTCTGTTAGTGTTCAACCTCGAAGAAAGAGATCTCCGAGATCGGGCAAGAAGGAATTTCAGATGTAGGTTGGTTGGATGGTTGATTTGATGTACTCTCCATGAATTCGAAGGAGAGCTCGCCCGAGGGGAAATGCTACTGTGACCTTGCACTCAGGATCTAGTGGAATTGGTCGGACCTCTGGGTCTGGGTTAGGATACACGACAAACTATAGTCTCCTTATTTTCCCCTCTTCGACCCCGTCAGTCTGAGCTCGGAAGTGGGCTCGAATGTCTTCCTGTTTGAGGCACTCTTCGTGCTCCCAAATCAACCGCTAGTTTTGAGTAAGTGGAGACTCAACTTCAAGGAGACGGTGGGTGGTAAAGGATCGCAAGCTTGGGCCCCCACCGATTCTCTAAAGACTGCGACATCTAACAGGAAAAGAAAAGGTGAGGGCCCATTATTTATGAAAAATAGGAAGAAAAAAATCTTGATTTCAAATTCGGGAGCTCGAGATGACGAGATAGAGTAAGTAAAGTCTGAAGACTTGAAATAGTGAGACTACTCATAGGTCATGATCGAGCTATTATAAGCTTAGGGAATCGAGAGTAAGTTCACACGAGAATGGGACGGTTACTTCCAATTTGGGGTATCCCGAATTTCTAGGAAGAAATGGACAGTTACCAAAAAAGGAGATGTCATCAAGTAATGTGCATTAAAACCCTAATTCAAAACCCTCTTCCTTGCACTACACGAAACCTATAACCTATTACCCCATAACCTAAAAAAAATGCCATTTTTGTCGAATTTTTGCCAAATTTTTTGCCTCAACAATTCTTTATTCACAAAGCATGCTCACTCATAGAGATCAAAAACTTCTTTTTACAAAAAAGATTTCAAGAACATAGCACGAATCAGAAGTGTTTTCTCATGCATGAAAATTAAGAGAAAAAAATATGATAAACAGAAAAAGTAAGGGTTATGGAACTTACACAAAGCCTGTCTTGGGAGTAAAGAGATCGTGGATTGGAAAATCGGAAGCATGAACGATCTTGTGGAACCAAAGGTGTGGAGGTTGTGTTGCTTTTTTGGCTTGGAGAACATGCGAGAATTCGAGGGCTCTGGTTCGAGTTCCTTTTCCAAATGATGAGATTGTAGAAGTGAAGATGGAGGAGATTAATGAGAGGTAAAATAGGCAAAAAGGTGGCATTGGGGGATTAATTTGAGCCCTTGAAACGGATTAAAACGTGGTCCATCAGAAAGGACTTGTGCAGAGAAAAGAGTACTTGAGTACTCTCAATATCTAATCCTGTATCGACATGTGTCTACACTCGAGTGTGGTAGGTGGGCACGTTTTCCAATAGTGAAGTTCAAAAGTTTCCTTCTCAAAGGATTCGAACCAACACTTTTGAGGGGGCAAAATGTTACACCCAAATTTCAAGAATAAATAAGTAGCCTTGACATATAGGCTCGTAAAGTGTAAGCTAAGGATTAACAAGTGTTAGCGTTATACTTGTACGAATTTTCACAGAGTTCCAAGGCTGTCATCAGCGTTCGACCATGAGTTGCAGGCTCAAAGGCATTAACTTTCTCCAAGGGATGAGCTCGATAGATAGATCAAGTGAGGAGGTGGCAACAACTAGAATGGTGAGCTCGAAGTTTTGGGTGATCTCGAAAGTGCGTTAAGGCGGTGATCAAGCTCGAATACGTGTTAAAGTGATACACGGAGAGGCTGTTATGAAATCCCTATTTATGTGGGATTGGTTAAAACCGTGTGCAGATAACCCTATTTTTAAGGGATCTTTTATTTGATAATGCAATTAGTTTGTGCTATTTAGATATTCATTTGAATTTAAATTTGAATATTATTTAGTAACTTCCCGAAATTTGTGGGTTGTAACCAAGTCTATAAATAGTTTGGATTTAGTCATTTGTATGGAGGCGCAATTGGGCACAATTTTGTACTAAAAAATGCTCTGTGAAATTGCTCATTCCTGAAACTTTAACGTAGACAATTTAATAAAAGTGACTCGTGAACATAGAGAGATTTAAACTGCTGAACCACGTAAAAAAAAAAAAAAATTTCCTAAATAATTGTTTATTACTCTACATAATTAGGTTGAAGAAAAATGATATCAACAATTAATAATATTAATTATTCATATTAATATATATAACCTATTATACTGAGAGTTTATTTTATAATATTAATGATGGATTGAGTTTTCATTGGAAAACAGTGTTAACTCCTGAATATCAAAGAAAAAAAGATATTGAAATATATTTTATTGTAGTTATAATGCAGGTTGACTTCAACTTAATATTATATAACATATAATATATACAATTTTACTAGAATAAATATTCGGTAATTATATTAATATAAATTTAAATATTATAAAATATCATTATCATAATAATATTTAATACAAAACTAAATATTTAATAATTATATTAATATAAATTCACATATTAAAAATATTATTATTACAATAATATATAATACATAATAAATATATTATATATAACTGTCATATGTGTACAAATAATATAACTGAATAACTGAATCAGAAATTAGAATAACGTTTATTATCTATCAAGAATAAACAAGTTTTTTTTCTAATTATTGAAGTGTGATTTGAATAATATCGCGAATGCTTTGCTCCTTAAATATGGTAGTTTCTTTTTATCTAAAAGGTTATCGTATTATTTTTTTTAAAAAAACTATAAACAATGTTTTGATTTAATTTTTCTTTTAATATGTTTATGTCACTTTTTTTATATATAATATAATTTATTTATTTAAAATTTATATGAAAATCATAAAAACCTAATAAAAATAATTAGTAAATTTTCTAAATAAAACTAAACAAAAATAGACATTGCTTGCAATTTATTTTTTCTTATCCTATTTTTAAATTTTGAAGTAATATTTGATATAAGATTATATCAATGACACATGCCCTTAAATATTACTGAACAAAATAAATCATAAAATTTTGAAACTCAACATAATTAAATGAATCATAAAATAAAATCTTATTTAGTCTTAATCAATTATTCTTTAGTTTCATACTTTTGAAATTTTATATTATCTCAAAGTATTATTTAGTACACAGAAACATTTGTGTATTCAAGGATCGAACCCAAATTATGACTTGAAATTTAAGATATTAAGATGATGTCGACATTGTAAGGAGACAATGTCTTAAAATTTGTAAATATTGGCATGGGAAGAGCCAAATAGACCAGTAGTTTTTTTCTTGGTGGTAGTTGCAAGAAGTTTTGTGTTATTTACTAAACCAAAATTTGAATTCACATAAGAAGAATACATATACGGCAGCCTGGTTAGATATGTGTAGCATGGGAAAACATGTTAAAATAAAATAGGCATCTTCATAGAACATAGTACCAGAACGTTATAAATGCAGCAATGCCGCATAGGATACAGAGTCTATCTAACCTGCTTTCATTTCTCATCTTCTCCTCTTTCAACTGGTTCTGCACTTTTGAGTACAAATGACAAGATTCAAGTACTTCGCTGTAGTTTTTACTCCGACGGCAGCTTAGTGCCTCTCTTAGAATAAGCAAACTGTTTCTTCCATTGACATGAGAACCTTCCATGTCTTCCAACTGCATGCTTACCTCTGTTAACTTAAGAGTTGTCTGAACACCCTCTCCTTCAGTGTGAACCACTCTAAACTTCATACTGAGTATGCATTCCACTAATTGACAAGGAAGAATGTCTTTTGCAGGAAGTATGGATCCAAAGCGTATCACAAAATCTCTGTCTGTTGGCCAGTGCCTTTGCCCGCCAAGAGCACTCCAGCTGGCGAGATTAGCAGCTTGCTTCATTTTTTTGTTCACAACAATCCAACTAAGTTGGAGCCCATCACGAAGCTCCCGCCATAATTTCCCGTCTTTCCTTTCTCTCTCCAAAGATGTGATTGGTGGCAAACCATCAGAAACTGAAAGTATAACTTCACCATAATCATCATCATCTCGGGCTGCATAAGTGAGAAGATCAATCCGAAATGGACAGTTGTAAAACCAACCATTGAAGCTATTTGCATTTGGAATGTCCCAGAGAACTTTTGAGCAAATTGTTTTCTCTTTATACCTTATATCTACAATAGAAACAAAATCTGAAGGTGAAATACTCTCAACTCCATCCATGTCACCATAGTATTCAGCCTCGGTCCATTCTTCTGGATACTCCCAATATTCATTCGATTGATAATCAGAAACTTCATTATTCACAATGAGGGGAAAACAATCTGCGTAGAACTTTCTGAATCCACCTATAGAAGATATCAGATTTTTTACATCTTCCCTATTGGTTGAAGGCCACAAAGAGGAACACACATCTTCCCATAATTTCTCTTCTCTTGAGATGGAACAGAAGGCAGCACAAGTGCATGCTGCACTAGCCAAAGTGGGTCCATCAAGACGCCTCAATATATCATAAAAAATATCTGTGCTCAATGACGCCATACAGTCCACTGGTGCAACTGATGTACCCATAGATCTCAGCATCTAAGAAAACAAAGCACGAAATAAATATCAAACAATACCTCAATAGGGAGACAAGCTTCATGGACATTTGTCTACAAACCAGTAATCACGACACTTAATCTGACAAACTTCTAACATTAACTACTAAAAGCTTACAAGGGGAAATGAAATAAGATAATCCGACAAATTTCTAACATAAACTGTTTAAAAATTATTAAGGAAATTGGAATAAGATCTACTTCAAAATTTGGCCAAACCTTGAAATATCTATTCACTACCAATTGAGCACAAGGCTATCAAGACTAAGTACTGCTAAATCATAAAACTTCATAGAAGATAAAAAGACCAACTAAATCTTCCCAACATAACAAATTGAATGTGTTGGTAATTTTATGAAAATGTTGATGAGGTGCATCCACTGCGATTCTCAGCCACCAGCTATACATATCAACAAACAGAATTCAGGGAAACACAACCCATTATTGCATATAGACAAGCCCTATGAACGTTCACATAAAAAAACCAAAATTACTTCAAAATAGAATCATCACAATGTACTTGTGACATATAGCATATAAGATACAGAAACAGACTACATAAAAACGTTTTTGAGTTTCATCAAAGCCAAGAAAGTTAGAAATTCAAATAACAAACCAGCACGTCACCAGTCCCACTCCCGCATGACTCTAAATACCCAATTCTTCTGCTTTTATAATCCACCATTAAAGAAAAAAAAATTAGAAAAAAAAATAATAACCAAGTTTTCAAAGCTTCATAAGAACAAAGTTTTTATTTTTTATTTTTTATTTTTTTAAGAGGAAAAAAAACAAGAAAATAATAATCAAGTTTTAAGCATCAAAAGAACAAAGTGGAAGAAGAACCTTTCCTTTAAGGAAAAAAAATGAGGAGAACAAGAACAGAGGCTGTTATTCTTCAGAACGATTAACTATTTAGACCGATGTAGACAGATACCGGTGCTGTCTTCAACTAAAGACTCGGGGTAATGTCTAATCACCGAACTTACGCAAATTCTTGACTGTAGCTAAACAGGCCATATCAAAAAAACACACACACAAATCATATCATGTGCAATGTTTCACAATAATTTGATGGGGCCACAGCCGCTAGATTATTAGAATACGCAGAATTACAGCAATGGTGTGATGTGAGAAATCACAAATAGTAAGCTTTAGAATTAGGCAACAGCTTATTTACCAATAAGAACAAGGGGCTAAAAAAATATTAGTAAGAGAATATAAAGTTAACAAAACTGAGCAAAATAAATTCTGAGAATATAGCTTGCAAAATGGCAGACTTATGCAACGAGTACGGCGTTCGTTTCCCAGAGCCCAATTTTAGATTACAAAAAACAGTTGCGAAAGTAGTTAATATGAGGATTTCGATGACCCTTAACAAAAAGAGGAGATTTTTAAGGGAAATGATCTAAAGAATGAAATACAGAATCAAATGTTCCACCAAATGCATCATAAAGAAAATTATCAAGACTTTTGTGGGTGTATATTTCATATAAGAAATAAAGAGCTCAGACAGAGTAATTGAGAAGACCCTTAAGGTGGGAAGAGAAACACAACTCCAAACAGATCAATAGAGCAAGATCAATTTTTTTTTAACTACCCAATATACAATTCAGCAAAATTAACATAAAGGTCCAAGGTGGCTGAGAAAAGATGAGATGGGTTAGAATTCGAACCTCTCATAGATTAGCCATTAGCACAGTAGTAAGGAGCAAATAGCCCTTTACAAGGATGCCCCCTTTGACTTTGTGGATGGTACCCAGGAGAAAACAACTCAGAAGAGGAATCCAACGGTGACCCAGCAATGAGAAGAAGTGGAATCTAAAACCAAATACAAAGATGATGATGATGATGATGATGAATTCTGGGTTGTGGCAGATAATAAAAGGAGGATGAGTTCACGAGTCACTTTCTACCAACGCTAGAAGCTTTTCTTGGGCACTTGAGCATCTTATATCTTTGGTTTTGGCACGAAACTATAATAAGCTACCAGTTTTAAAAAACATAGAAGACAAAACAAAAGGCTTTGGCTTTTAATAAGCTCTTTTTTTAATTTCTTGAATGGCTATGTGTGTATCTTTCAATCACCACACAAAGGTATGCCACCTCATCACTCACATTTATTAAATTAGACCAACCTTCGTGTCTTTACATCTGTACCCATGTCATTCAAATATCTTTCATTATTACAAATTTTTTATATAAAACAACAATTATAGGTTTTTTATTTTATTGTACTTTTCTTGAATCATTGATCAGGGGATTTGAACAATACACCTAAAATTACTTTTCCAAAATATAATAGTAATATGTTGTTCAACCTTCAATATTTATCAAGATTTTATCCAGTCATTTCGTGTGAGTAAAACTTTTTCATCTTCTCTTTTCTCTTTTTTTTTTCTTTCACCAAATCACAGCTTGTCTCTTTGTTTTTATATAGAAAACATAGAAAACGATTGATTATTTATTATTGTTCAGAAGATTACTAGTCACAATCTGTAGTCAGTCTATTCTCTATTGTCGTTTCACGGGTTTGGACACTGGAGCTTTCTATGTTAGCAACCACATCCAGCAATATATTGTGATGTTTTTATGTACTAACTGGTGTTTGAATCCATTAATTTCTATATTTGTCTTCCTCAACGAAATTAGATTTCCCAAGATTTTATTCACTTTTGAGATTTAATTCACTCGCTTAGGCCTCTCCTACAAGCCCACAAAGTTTGGTGAAATGTATGCCAAGTGGGCGTGTTCGAACGAGCAATGCCATTACTGACCTAACCTCTTTCTGGACAATGAATCATTTTCAGCCTTACTATGGTAGTTAAGCATTACTCTTTGGGTAGTTTTTTTTTTCTGAAAGACACAAGAATAAATGCTCCTCTGACTCACCAAATACGTATCTTTCAAGGCCTGATTTTGACATCTTTATGTTTCTCTTTTTCTTCTTTCTAGAAAAGATTATCCAGCTCAAGTAATTTTTCAAAAAAAAGTAAAATAAAATAACTTTCATTCTTATGCTATGTCTCTTAGGCGGGAGAGAATGCACTAAGCAATGAGATGCATTGAGAAAGGGAGAAAACACTATCCACTTATTGAGTTTGGCACGAAAGTGATGAGAAAAGAACAAAATCCTTACCTTAGTTTGGTATGAGGGGGAAGTGAAATGAATCATTATTACTCTTCAACACATTGGAAATTTGTATAATAATTCTTTAATTAATTTTTTATTCATATTTCCATTCCACTATTTTTATTACTCCACACCAAACAGAGTCTAATCCAGTCTGTTAATCCCTTCGTATCAAGCATCCACCCACTATTCTTTTCTACTTCTCTTTTCTACCGAACAGAAGCTTATGGTAAGAGAAAGAGAAAATAGGAAGAAATGAAAGACGCTCTATTGAGAAATAAAAAATAAGAATATTAAAAGAAAAATCACATTAAATTTTCTAATTGATTGTGTGAATTTAGTAAGGGTGGGAGATAATATACATAAGGGTGGCTCTATCTCCTAAAATCACTTCCATTTGAAAGGTTGAAAATTGGTTGTAAAGGATTTGTCAACTCTTTTCCCTTCTAAAATCATTCGTACCAAACAACCAAACCACCTACACTAAATCCATCCAATATAATCCAGCAAGTCAGGCCTCATCCCTCTCCTTCCTCCTATTTCTCCCTCTTAACAAACACACACAAGAATACAGATCCTCAACTAACCTATGAAACATAAAAATGGTAGAAAGATAAATAAATTTGGAATCCCTTTCATTAAAAATGAAAACAATAGGTTATATTAATGGTATAATAAAGACAAAGGCTAAGCTTGATGTTGAGGTCAAACTGCTTAAAGCATGATTAATTATGGTAGGGGTAAGTGTACACGTTACTTAATATGAAAACAACCAGCCTGCTAATTAACATCCTAATTTAAAAAAGTCATGATACCTACCTATATGGTATTAAGTAAAGAGTTCAGATAAGATTGCATCTAAAATGGAAAATAATAATAATAACACCAATAATGATTGAATCAATTATCTTCTTTTCTTTTTCTTCATCAATAATTAACCATATGATATTCATGTGGTGAGTACTTCGGGAGAACTAAATGGTGAAGCACTTATGATGATAATATTAATAACCACTCATAATAATCAGCCTAAACCTGAAGCAGTCCAATTGTACAAAGCCACTTTAATCATACCAATCATTAGATCATAGGATAAGATCCATCATTTGTTTCCTTTTCTTTTAATCCCTAAAATGATTCTGCCATAATACGCTTAAAATCAATCAATTCAGATAGTTGGTACCATGTCAAAGTTATGGGTTTCACAAATCACCAAATCATCATTAGAATATAAATGAAACTTAAGGACTGGTGACCTCCAAGATATAAGTTCATAAAATTTATAGAACATTATATTATATATGGTTGGAACTTGGAGTTGAATTTTTCGTCACACCTTCCACAAGGCTATACCAATACAATACAATAGTCTCGTCGACTAATCTCACAAGCAGTCCAGTTGTTGATGTACAGCTAGTCCAGTTGACTAATCTCACAAGGCAATACTAGTAATCGAAATGGTGAAAAGGACAGCCTAATGCTCAATCTTATTAATACTATCTTTATTCAAGTCCAGCTATCAAATCAAAGTTACGTAATGTACTTTATTCTATGAATATTATTATGATCTAGAAACCTCTTCAACTAAGGGTATGGATATTCCACTAGGGTAAAGTAGACAAGTAACTTTTCTTAACTTTCTAGTTCAGCTACAATTTATTGTGCATACTTTTGGGAAATATCAATATGAATGTTTAAGACTTTATTGAGCAAAACAAGTATGCGCAAGTACAATCAATGATGAAGAAGCTTTACAACCAAATGATTATTTCTTTTCGCACAAAAATACTCATTGATTAGCATAATAGAACTCAAGAGCCTAAAAAAAAGTGCCATCATATAACAGAGAGCTAATTAAAGGTTTTTTTTTCTTCCTATAAACAAATCCCATTTGAAAAATAATAATAAGTAAACTCGTTAGTTTTCTCTTTGATTATTATATTATAGCCTGGAATTTCAAAAAACCCCCAAGAAAATCAAATTGTTCCAGCTTATACCTCAGTCCTCAGTGGTAATCTCTGAATCAGCTGAAGACTTGCGAGCAGCCTCGTCGACGACGGCGTGATCTTCGTCCGGGTCGCGAGCCGGGTCGGACTTATCCATTGCGGCTCGGGCCTTGTCAAGAATGGGTTTGAAAGCCAACTCAATCGCCAGCCACCCTAGTGATAGAGCTCCAAACACCACCATCGCTTGTTTCGCAGCCGTCGATTTCTTCATCTTGCGCAAGCAATCGAGCGAGAGATAACTATTTCTTGCACTGTGAATTGGGGGCAAATGGATTTTACGTTCCTTTCGATGTAAGAAAAGGGTACTTTCGAGTTTATTATGTGTGAGAGAGAGAGAAATAGTGGCAGCGCGTGAATGGAGTGGAGAGATGAACACCCGCCAAATGAAGATTCTTTGCTATAAAACCGTGTCAAATTATAAATAGCAGCTGCGGTTCTCAGTTTTCTTTAATGGGGTTCTTCCATCCCTCACTTCATTTTGAAGGATTAAGTCCTCATTCAGTTAGAGCCCTTCTGATTTTCCTTTCCACTATGGACGGTTGGATTTTAATAACGTTATGAAAAGGTGGTAAAATAACAATAAACACTTTTTTTAGCCCCTTGCAACCGGCGACCGTTTGCTTTTTATTTTTATATTCCCTTTTATTTGAAATCTGCCAAAAAAAAAAAAAACTTGAAAAGCTTTCATTCCCTCCGACTCCAAAATGAACCTTTGAACAGTAAAAGTTCTTCGAGATTTTGAGGGCTCACGCGACATAGGTTTCGCAAAGAATCGATGGAATGGCTTAGTCGTGACACATATGTTGAAGGCTCCGGCGCCGTGGGTTCAAGCTAGCACTTTCGTTCTTTGCCGTTGTTTTGCGTACTGGTAAGTTCTTCTATCTCATTTACTAAATTTGTGTTGGGCATTATGCGTTTCTTGATTCTCCTTTCTGATGTACTCCATGAATGTGTAATTTGTATGAGTTACATGTAATTATAAATTTATTAAATTTGCATTGTATTCGGCTTCACCTCAAGCTCTAATGAAATTTCTGATATAGCGATCAAAGAAATTTGCAATGGGCATTACCCAAATTTTGAATTTTTTTACATTTGATAAGTTAAGAAATTGAATATGCATCTGCTTTTAATCTGATGCACGTAGATAATGTTTCATAGAAATTTCAAATTGGATTTTGGATTTTGTCGTTGTAGGAGGTATTGTACTTCAAGGAAGTCTTATTGAAAAAAAAAAACATTTTGGGATATTATATTTATAAGCATGGGTTTGTTCAATGTGAGTTACTAGACAATTTGTATGACCACTGAAACTTTAAATTAATGACGAAAATGGATAGATTGGAGATGAATCTTTTTGAACAATATTTTTCATTCGATCATTCGCAACATTCAGAAGATAGTTGTCGAGGTAAGTCTAATATTTATTGATATGATAATAGAGTATCAACTTGAGTAGATTTCTCTTTTCCAAATGTATTGTGGTAATACTGGAAGAATTTTTGAGATTGTGTTTTGTCTTGAACATATGAGATCGTCTGGTGGATAGGACAAGTTAAAAGAAAAGAGAAAAGGTTAGATCTTTCTCTCATGTTTTGCTTAAAGCTGGGTTTTTTAACTGATGTTTTGCTTGAAGTTGAGAATGTAAAATTGAATTGTATGTTCGGTGATTTTATAGTCATTTAGGATAATTTTGAGTTTGTTATTTCAGCATTTATTCCTTCTGTTTGTAAATAATGCAATTTATTCCATTGAGCTTGTCGTTGGTCAACAAGGCCTTTTGTTTGGTTCCTTATAGATCAAGTACAAGAAAAATATAGAAGTATGTACTTTCTTGGCAATCATATTATTGTATTTACAAGCACTTTGAGTATTAAATGATAATTACAAGCATTGGATGAATGTAACTCCCTATTCAGTTTAACCTTCTCAATAAATTATAGCAAAATAAGAGTTATAAACAGCCATTGCCATTTGTTCATGTTATTTGATTTTCTGAAGCGTGATGTGAATGTTGGTATTAGTTATGGTGGTTCTTAAATCCATTAGTACAATGCTAAACGTGGGGCTGAATGTTGTGTTCAGTGCAGGATTTGACATGATGATTAGCTCACTTGTTGAAGATCATTTGCACTTTAGGAGATAATCATTCCAAGTTTCAATATACTATGGAAGATTTTATGAAAGGAAGCTGGAATTCAGAGGATATAAGGGGTTGGTTCTGTCTGCAGCCTTTTATAAAGTGCTTAACAAAAATACATGAAGTAGTATAAATTTAGCTACTTATGTGTGGTGCCCTTTTTACTATTTGTTTCTTTTCCTTTATATATGTATATATAATCTTAATCTTATGGTCCTCATTTCTTATAATATATATACAATCTTATGGAGAATCCAATTCTATAAGTTAATAACAACTGTATTTTCAATTGCAATTAATTTTTCCTTTATAAAGAAAAAAAATTAAGATCTTTGGATTTTGGATTTTGTGGTTGTAAGAGTTATTTTGCCCATACATTGTTCATTACTCTTTCTGCAGGAATATAAAATGTATTTGTTGTGAGCTTTGTTTGAATTGAAATTGTATAAGTTCTGTTGGAGATATCTGACTTTGGGCAGGTTGAAAACATTTTATTGGGAGCCTTTTTTAATTCTTCTATAAAGTAGAAAACTCATTTCTATCTTTTAGGCTATGTTTGGTAGGAAGGATGAAGAGTAGGATGGATGGAGAATTTAAGAAGGATTGGAAGTAGGATAGATGAAGATGATAGTTGCTCTTCTTTATGTTGTTTGATATTAGGGGTGAAGTTGGAAGGATGGAGAGCCCAGTTGCTCTGCTTTATGTTGTTTAATATTAGGAGTGAAGTTGGAAGGATAGAGAAGAAATTAATTATTAAAATTACTATTTTATCTATTTAATATAAATATTTATTATTTTTTAAAAGGGCATATATATGACTTTTTATATATTGTTTTTGTCTTTTTCTTGAATCCCTCTATTTTTTGAAGGATTGAATTTTTAAGTTTTGGAGGGAGAAGGTCTCCCTCCATCTCTCCTCTTCCTTCCTCTCTCCCTCTTGCCAAACAAAAAGAACTAAACCTCTTCTCCCACTACTCTCCCTTCACCCCTCTCCATTCACTCATCTCTTCTCCCTACCAAACATAGTGTTATGCACTTTTTAGAGTATGAAAAAGTATATATGTAATTTAGTTTGAGTAGTGGAAATTAAAAAGATTGCTTTAAGTTTAAATTATTTATTTTAAAATTATAATTTTATGACTGAGAAATAATTATAATTTAGATAAATTATAATTATTATAGCTAGTAATTTATGTGATATTATTTTTAGTAAATAGTTTTAAGTTTTTTTATTAAATTAGAATATAGTTTTATTAAAGAATAATGCATATATTATTTGGTGGTCTAAGAAGTATACATGTGACGTTAAATTTAGTCTAAGTTATTTAAATATAAGGTGTATAGCTGAATTTCCCTATGGTATTATTAGGTGGAATTTTTGTGAATTTATTTATTAAGTAAGAAGAGTTATTTTGAAAAATCAAGTAAGACATAGCATAGTCATAGATGTGTAGCATAGAAATAGGCTAGATTTTTGGCTCATTTTAAATTTACATGATAGGTGTCACACTAAGCTTGAACTAGGTGATTAAGTTGGTGATAGTTGAAACCATTTGAAGAGTTTGAATTTAAAATAGTACATGTGTAGGCATGAGAGAGTTTTTGGAGGAACAAGATGAGACCTTGACTACTTATAGTTGTAGATGAGTATGTGTGGCATTAAGTGAGTGTTTATAGCACTCTGAATGAGTAAAAAGGGGGCTGGCCAAAACTATATGGTGGAGGGAAGGTTTGAAATTTAAAAACTTGTTGAAGGATAGTGGAGATAATTAAGGAAGGGAGTTGAGACCTAGAGCCTATAAATAGAGCATTAGAGTTCTTCATTTTTCGCACACAATCAAAGCATCAAAATCTCTCTAAATTTCGAAATCCATAGCTCCCAAAAAGCTTCATCTCTTGCTCATTATTTTTCTTATATAGCCGAAATCACTAGAGCACTTATAGTGATCAGAATTTTCTTTCTTCTATTTTTAATAAAACCTTAAAACACGATAGTCATTATACAACCCCTATATAAGCCGAAACACTCTAAACTTTTCAACTCTTGATATAGTCGAAATTGTTCTAAGATTAACTCTATACATTGTTGTTGAGGATAGACATTTTTGTGGAGGCTCGGGATTTTGGAGGTATTGAGATTTCGTTTTAAAGGTGAAGATATGACTTTATGAGGTTTAGAATTTTTGGAAGAATAGTTAAAGTATAAGTCTCTAATCTTAAATTTTACGTCATATATAAGGTTTTGGGCGATTCTTTATAGCATAAGCAATCTCTATTTTTCTTCTCATTCTACATTCAAGGTAAGGAAAATTAGGTAGTTTAGTTTATGACCTAATTTGTGATATGTATGAACCTTATGTTTCACGTACAATAAGAAGACTTAAGGTGTTCAAAAATGTATGACGAACCTAAGTTAATGTCTGATAGGCTCGGTTGCCAAAATTGTATGACAGACTTATGTTTGGGGCTTAATTGTCACCCCTGTATAAGCATTCATCTCTTTTCCTGTCTTGTTCTTATGACCTATGTTATGACCTAGAATATATTATGATCTTGTATGATTATTATAAATTAGCATTGTTATGAACTTTTGTATGATTTATGATATTATGACTACTTGTTATATGATTTTTATTTGTATTTTCCTTACTAGGCTTAGAAGCTCACTCCTTAGTATATTGATGTGTAGACAATTGAGGATATTAAGGTCGGTGGCAGGTGAGACCTAAGAGCTTAGTGATATATTCGTAGGGACCATATAGTCGAGGAATAATCAACGTACTCTAACATTATTTACAAAACATTTTCATTAAGATTTATTTATTTTTATATCTTAATTTTGCTCATTTTATCTTGTTATAAAGCTTATTTTATTTTTAAAGATATGAGATCCATTTGCTTATTATGATTTTCTTAAATAAAAGATCAATATTTATGTTTATGATACAACATTGTTCTCAATAATATTATGAGAAATTAGGGTGTTACAAGTGATATCAGAGCCACAGCTATGTTGGTCCTGAACGTTCTCACGAAATACACGATAGTTACAAAAGACCAACTCGCTACCAAGTAAATATACTCATTTTCGAAATATGTTTGTAATGTTTCTCTTGTGTTATTTTCAGAATTTAGCTCAATGAACCCAAGTGTTGTTAGAAAAGTTAAGGTGATAAGAGAATATCCGACCCCGATGGTGAGAATGAGTTCGAAAATGTGTTTCTTAGAATTAACCAAATTCACAAGGAGATATAAAAGATTATTAGTAGGCGTACAACCTTATTAAAATCACATGAGAAGTTCATAGTTCTCATGCACTCAGCCAAATTACCTCTAGCAGAACCGACTTTAAATATAGCATGGAACGAAGTTTTATATGATCATGATATACCTGTTGAAGATAAATACGACATATTTATAGATATGTTTGCACGAAATTTTAGAATATTATAAGATGTCATATTACCAAATGGAGAAATAGGAGAAAATGTACATCAGTTAGCAGACAACTTTAGGGAAGGATTTATCTACCTCTTTCGGATCTTCTTAGGTGTATATAAATCTTGAAGTGAAAGGAACATTACTAAGAAATCCTTCCCTAAGGTTGTCTGCTAACTGATGAACATTTTCTCCTATTTTCCCATTTGGTAATATGACATCTTCGAATATTCTAAAATTTCGTGCAAACCTATCCATAAATATGTTGTATTTATCTTCAACAGGTACAACATGATCAAATAAAACTTTGTTCCATGTTGTCTTAAAACTCAGTTCTGCTAGCGGTAATTTGGCTGAGTGCATGAGAACTATGAATTTCTCATGTGATTTTAACAGAGTTGTATGACTACTAATAATCTTTTCTATCTCCTTGTGAATTCGGTTAATTCTAAGAAACACCTTTTCGAACTCATTCTCACCATTAAGGTCGAGTATTCTTCTTATCGCCTTAACTTTTCTAACAACATTTGGGTCCATTGAGCTAAATTCTGAAAATAACACAAGAGAACCATTACAAACATATTTCGAAAATGAGTATACTTACTTGGTAGCGAGTTGATCAATTGTAGTCGTCTTGTATATTTCATGAGAACATTCATGACTAATATAGTTGTGGTTCTGATACCACGTGAAACGTCCTAATTTATCATGATATTATCGAGAGCACAACGTTGGATCATAAATATTACTCTTATATTTAATAAAATAAAATAAGGTTTATAAGAAGATAAAATGAGCAACATTAAGATATAAAAATAAACAAAAACTTAAAAGAAAATACTTTGTAAATAAGGTCATAGGCCCGTTGATCATTCCTCGACTATATGGTCCTCACGAATACATCACTAAACTCTTAGGTTCCACTCGCCACCGACCTTTTTATCCTCAATTGTCTGCACGCCAACATAATAAGGAGGGAGCTTTTAAGCCCAATAAGGAAAATACAAACAAAAGTCATATAACAAGTAGTCATAACAGACATATCATAAATCATACAAAAGTTCATAACAACACTAATTTATACTAATTATATATAATCTTTGTTGGCTTGCGTTGAGCACGCTAAAGCCATTCATGACTTATAAGTCAGTACTGTGTGACCTGTGCCCAATACCACTGCCGAACTTGACTAATGAGTCACAGCTTCACAGTTGATACTGACACCATTGCCAATCCCTGGCTAATAATTCAATGCTTCCTCATTTAGGTAATACAAACAGACATATATCATATCTCAAATATTCAGATATAAGGCATTTAGCATGCTCATTAAGTAATCAAAAGCATAATTATAATCATGCACAATTACAGAGACTCAAGCTCTGATCAATCTCATAATCAACATTCATGCCATGCCATAATCTCATGTATCTTATGCATTTTCAATGCAATCAATGTCCACATATAGAGCACTTAACATGCCTCATGAATAAGCATGCATGTCACATATGGGGTGCAGTTTTCTTACCTCTGGCTTGAGCGAGAATTAGAACAAGAACGACCCTTAAGAACGATCGATCCTTTAATCCTTTAGCGATAACCAAATACCAGCTCCGATTAATGAAAATCAACAATAATAGGATCTTGATCTAAACCCCACTCTCGGGACCTCGAAATGTACCCACACGGTGAGTAGATTCGATCCCGGGCCTTAAAGATTGAAACCCCGAGCCAAAAACCCTTAAAAACACTCAAAACGGGATTCTGGAGGAACAGAGTAGCGCTACAACACTACTCAATAGCACCCCAGCGCTATACTCAGAACCCCAAACTGCCCAAACAAAATCCTGTGTAGCGCTATAGCGCCCTCTGATGGGCGCTGTAGCGCTACCCCCAGACTGATGCTCCCCTGAAACCTCCTTCTTCGACTCCTTCAATTATAACTCGATTCCAATGCTTCCAAACCCCATTTTTGATGCCAAATGAACCCAAAAACAATCCTCACATGCCCCAAGCATCACAACCACAAGAACCCTAGCCAAAACTCCAATCAATTCCCAACTTTCTAACTCAAAAACCAGCTGAAACTTAACTAAGAAAATAGAGCAAAAGCAAGAGTTCTAATGGCTAAAAACTCACCTCAATCTCAGCAACACACCCTCTTCAATGGTGGAGCATAACCCTAGCTTATCCCAACTTGGTTCCTTGGCTTGGTTCCTCAAGAAGAGCTTGAAAATTCAAAGAGAAAAAGAAGGAAAAAGAGGTACGGGAGAAGAGGAAGAGATGCTCTATTTTTTGACAAGCTTCTACAGCCTTAATGGCTGATATCTATCCTAGGGGTGAAAAGACCAAAATACCCCTAGGTCAATTAAGGGTTTCTAAAGGCTCCCAAGGGCAAAATTGGTATTTCCCACTTATCTCGTTAACCATAATTAACGCTCACCAATTCTCACTATTCTCAATATTCTCAAACACCAATAATCCACATCCCATTACCCTTTTATTCCCAGCAAGGCTCTAATCATTAAAACACCACGAGACTCATCCCGAGCCCCGAACTTAAACTTGTTATGACTAAATCGCTAATTAATATTCCATGATCGTCTCATGCCGAATAGCTCGAACAAATCCACATTATAATGTGGTCTCAACAATATGTCACCGACATGCATACAAATATACAATTTCGCCCTCAACAGGCCAAATTACCAAAACACCCCTGTAACGAAATGTGGACCCACATGCATGCATTTAACATCATATTATAGTAAAATTCACATAAACATGCATATGATCACTTAATAACGTAATAAAAAAATTATGACCCTCCCGGCCTCCTAATCAAGGTCCTAAACCTTATTAGGGATTTTGGGGCATTACAGTTGTGTTGTTTGGTGGTCTTTGGTAACCCCATCACGAAGTCCATGGCTATATCTTCCCATTTCCATTTGAGAATCTCTAATGGTTGCAATGTTCCAGCGAGTTTTTGATATTCGGCCTTAACTTGTTGAAATGTAAGGCACTTAGCAATGCATTATGTTGTGTCTTTCTTCATTCCTGGCCACCAATACAATACTTTGACATCGTTATACATCTTAGTTGACCCCTAATGAAGTGAATCACCTTTGTCTGGCACACACACTCGGTTTCTATATCGTAGTATGCCTTTCTTTGTCATTGAAAAGTCAGTATTTTCCGAGCTTTGTAGTGTTGCCCTCTTCTTAAGAAGAAACTCATCCTCTTGTTGTTTCTCCTTAATTTCCTCCATCAGTGTTGACTTAATCGTGAGGTCAGCTAGTTGTCCAGTTATTAACTCAATTCCAGACTTCTTAATATCATTTTGTAAGGGTTGTGCTATCCATCTAAGTGTTGATATGCTTCCATAACTCCATCTACTAAGCGTGTTTGCCACGACATTAGCATTTCCCGGATGATACAAAATCTCACAATCATAGTCCTTAACTAGCTTTAGCCACCTCTGTTGCCTCATATTGAGTTCATTTTGCATAAATACGTATTTTAAACTCTTGTGGTCCGTATAGATTTCACATTTCTCCCCATATAGACAATGCCTCCAAATCTTTAGAGAAAAGACCATAACTACTAATTCCAAGTAATGGGTTGGGTACTGATGCTCGTACTCCTTTAGCTGTCTCCGGGCATATGCGACTACTTTCCTGTCTTGCATTAAAACGCATCCAAGTCCCTGCTTCGACGCATCGCAATATACTACAAACTCGCCCTTATCATTTCAGACGCATAGCACTGGGGCTAATATAAGCTTGTCTTTTAGCATTTGAAAGCTTTCTTCTCACTTCTCTGACCATGTGAATTTCTACTGCTTCCTTGTCAAATTTGTTAAGGGTGTAGCTATTTTGGAGAACCCTTCAACAAATCGTCTATAATATCTCGCTAAGTCCAGAAAACTCCTCACCTCAGTGGTGCTCTTGGGCTTGGGCCAGTCCTTTACTGCTTCTATCCTTGTTGGATCTACTTCTACGCCATTTTTAGACACAACATGTCCTAGAAATGCCACCTTCTCTAGCCAGAAATCACATTTCTTAAACTTAATGTATAGTTGATGATTTTTGAGTTGTTCCAACTTTAGTCGCAAGTGCTCTTCATGCTCCGCTTTTGTCTTTGAGTAGATCAATATGCCATCTATGAATACCACAACGAGCTTATCCCAGTAGTCCTTGAATTCTCAGTTCATAAGATCCATGAGCGCGGCTGGTGTGTTCGTTAAGCCAAAAGACATTACTAAAAACTCGTAGTGTCCGTATCTGGTTCGAAAAGCCGTCTTTGGGATATATTCTTCTCGTACTCTTAGCTGGTGATATCCTGACTGAAATCAATCTTCGAGAACACCGTTGTTCCTTGTAATTGATCAAAAAGATCATTTATTCGGGGCAAAGGGTATTTTTTTCTTGATCTTCACTTTATTTAGTTCTGGATAGTCAATGCACATCCTCATGCTCCTGTCCTTCTTCTTGACAAAAAGCACTGGTGCACCCCAAGGTGAATAGCTCGGTCGGATGAAACCCTTGTCTAATAGCTCCTGCAGTTGTATATTTAACTCCTTACTCTATAGGGAGCTTTCGAGATTGGTGTCGTATCTGGTGTCAACTCTATTTTGAACTCGATTTCCCTACTCGGTAGATCTTCTGGAAACACCTCAGGAAATTCACATATTGTTGGGTAAATTTAAGCAAATAAAATTGTGTAAGTGTACACAGTCGGCAAACTAGTAATGAAGTGATAAGTGATTATTGTCTCCACAGGAATTGTGTTAGCAATAAATTGTGTAAAATCAACACTTAACAAATTGGAATAAAGCAAATGATAAAGATTTGATTAAATCTAAAAACTAAACAAGAAAGTAAATAAAATAAACAAATGAACAAGTAAGCAAGACAATGATGATGAGCTAGAATAATTAATTCTTCCTAAAATATAAATCTGATGCTAATGCTGCAATAATGCTTTTGCAACTGGGAATAATTACTCTAGAATTCCAATTTAGTTCACAGGCTTCCATTGAAGTCACCATGGTATCAATTATCTAATTAGACTAACATATGTCTATACTACTCTAATTACAAGAATACATTCCCAAGCACCAATTCCAAAAGATTATGCAAGGTAATAATATATGTATATATAGTTACAAAATTAAAATCAAAAGAAATTAATCTTGCACCATTCAAGTCATATGTCTATTAAATATAACCATTTTCAGCAGCCACAATTAATTCAATTACTCACTAAAGGTGATAAAGCAATAACAAGAATTAAGCATGAAAAATAATTGAATGAATAAAACTCAATCAACATTTAGCATCAATAACAAGTATCAACATTACATAATAGAGTTCATTAATTATCCTAGCAATGAAAAGTTTAGCTCATAATCAATATCTCAAAAACACCCATTACAAAATAAATCATAGTTTAGAAAATACAAGAAAAAGAAAATAAAAAAATTAAGGAGAAGGGTAAGAGAATCAAGCCAAAATGATGTTCCCAAAATAGTCATCCTCTCTTGAATCCTTCTCTTTCTTTTTCTTCATTCTCCTCCTTGTTCAATGGTGGCTGCCTCTTTTTCTCCCTTTGCTCTGTACGTGTCTCCCCCCAAATTGGGAATGAAGGTTATGATATATGATATTAGGGCATTCTCCCCTTACCCCACGTGAGCTACTTTTTTTTCCTTTTTTTTTTTTTTTGTGTTTTGCTAACATATGGATCAACTCATTTAAAGGCCCAAATCTCTTCATTTACTTTCTAGCCCAAGTCAAGTTAATTAAAAAAAGGTTGATTTATACTACTTATGTGACAGCTCCTCATGCTGACCCAAAATTGCTTGTCGCCAAAACACAATGCTTCAACGTTGCTGCAACATCCTGAGAATTCTTGTACAAAAAATTATCATTTTAAATCACATTAACTCCTTTCCAATTCACTTTCTCTATCAAATTTACCATTTTCTTACTCATTTTACCTCATAAAACCAAAACTAACTCCTAACACAGGTAAGAAGAAAATGACTCAATTCTATAGACAAAGACACGAATCACTCATCTTTTTAATAAAATTATAAGCTAAAAGTCTTAAAGATAACTCTATATTCCAGAGTTATCACACCTCTAAACTTATCTCATTGCTCGTATTGAGTGATGACTCTAAAATCAAAGAACAGAAACAAGGAAATCCAACTCAAAACAAGACAAACACACAAAACAACAAAACACTACAAAAGACACAAATGAGAGGAAATGATTAACTTAGTATTATGCTTAACAAGAGAAATGCTCTCCGAAATTTATTAAACATATGATGAATGATGATGATGATGCCTCTTGCAAATGCTTTCAACCAAATTCTTCAAATGTTAATGATGTTATCAAGTTAAGAATCAAGCGTTTCTCTCTAAAGTGTGTACATAGCTCTTCCCAAATTATTCTCAAATCTCCCCAAAGAAAACTATCTCTTGATCCTAAAGCCTAATTATTGTCTCCATAGGTTACCTTAGTGATACCATCTCCACTAATGTAGACAAACACCAATGGGGGGACTAGGGATAAAAAGTATAGCATGATTGGCTCGAAAGGTTCAAACGGTCCAAAGATGGCCTAAATCATGTCCTCGGTTTAGTACTTTCTAGGATTTTGCCTCAAAGGAACCACTAAGAAATTCTAGAAACTTAGGCTCTCCCAAAAGTCTAGCTAGCTAGAAGGGTTCAACAAATTATTAGTCAAGCTATGCACACAAAATAAGGATCGACACTATCATCATGAATTTTCAAACTCTATTAACACTAGTAGTCAATCACACAACAAGAAGCAAAGCAATGGATTTTATTCAAAATTTATATATATATATATGGTTCATCATCAAGCCCCAAGTTAAGCACCGGCTAAAGAAACACAAACCCTCTCAATAAAATGACAACAAAATACAAACTAAGACAAACTAGATAACTACACTAAAACACAAAACAACTATTTGACTAGCAACACAAACAAGATGCAGAGAACTAAAATCTTGGTTCCCACTCCACAAAATCAACAAAAAAAAAACATCAACAATTACTAATTATTCACAAAAGAAAATAGAAAATATAGCAAGAAACAACTTGAGTTGCTAATAGAGAAAAACTTCATCTAGCACAAAACAGAATATAATCATCAACAAACAAAATACAAATTGATCACAACAAAATCACAAATAAGAGTAGAGTTAAGAAATTCTCATTGGATGCTGCATTGAATCCTCAACTAGATGATTGAATTGTTCTGACCAAAAGTTCACACCATGAGGAGTTGCCCAAGCTCTGAATGAAATCCCTCAACACAAAAGGAACCCAACCAAGCATCATATGAGAACTATGGTGTTGCCAGTAATGAGCTAAAAATATGGCCAACAAAGGACGACCTTGGGTTACTCGGCTAGGACGAAGAGGATGTGCGAGGCGGTAGTTATTGGGCTCGAAAACGACAAGGCATGGATGAAAATGGAAGCTCAAGGTCGCTGGTCGGAGAGGTGTGGCAGTGAGGTGGAGGCGACGGAGCTCAGGGCTAGGCTTTACGCCTAGGCTCTCGCGCGTCTGGGAGTTGGGTTCTTTGGACTGGGTCATGATGGAGAAGATGGAAACTTCAATGATGGTGGTGATATGGTCGATTTCCTGATGGACAAGGGAAGGAGTGGCTCGACCTGGAGTGCGAAGGGGGCAGGAGGCTCACAGAGATAGGCGTGCATGCCTGGGTTTCTCGCAGATGGGTTCGGGTGGTGGGCTTGCTCATCTAGTTAGGTTCGCGTGTAGGTGCTGGGCTAGGAGGGGCGAGATGATGCAACTGAGCTCAGAGCAGCGGAAGTGACGGTGGGGCGAGTTGGTAAGGACATTGGAGGATATGGTGGCCTCGGGGTGGGTGAAGGTTGGCGGCTGGAAGTGATGGTGGTGGTGAAAGGTGGCTAGGGTGTTGAGAGGATGGGAAAAGGAAAGGAAGAAGGAGAGTGTCGGGTTGGGCATTTTGATTTTCTTTGTTTTTTTCAATTTTTTTTAATGTGGCAATCCCACGCCTCTTCTCTGCAATGTATTGCAAAGCCTTCTATATTGTGCCCAAAATTTTAGCCTTAAACTTGCTCACTTATTGCCTAGTTTTTGGCTTACCACAATGTTGCAGCATCACTGAGGGGTCTGTAGCATTTCCACAGCAATGCCCCATAATTTCAGATTTTCTTTCTTTAGCTCCCCACTTTTTGTTCACCATCCACACCTCCAAAACATTCCAAAACTCAAATTGTTCACTCCAAATCACTATCATTCTGAACCTGATTCCTGTACCGTAAAATGAAACACCAAAGACCAAGTGAAAGATGATCAAAAAAACAAGGAAAACTATTTTTTTTTAACAAAAAATATATATTCAATAAAGGAAATACAATGAAATTAACTACATTACTAAAAAAATTAAAAACAAAGTTTAGAAACTTGGGTTTCCTCCCAAGAAGCACTTGATTTAAAGTCGTCGACTTTACTTTGTTGAAAAGTGCTCATCAAAGAGTGGCTTTTGCCCATAGAGAGTGACATATGCCTTCACACAAGGTTCGTCATTGTGGACACCCTCATGCTTGGCGAGATGTGGAATTGAAGAGCTCATGTACTCAACTTAACTTGCTTTTGATGAATGTGCATGATGAATTCCAACCTTGCCAATGGTGGTGGAGGTGGTGGTGGCCAAAAAGGATCTTCACATGCATACTCTTCTATGACCATCAACTCATTAAATTGGAGACCAAAGACTTGATTATCTTGGAAATGCATTTTCTCTCCTTTTTCTTTTCTACTTTGGATTGAAGTGGGATTGTTTTGCCTTTCCCAATTTTCCCAAAGCATCCCAGAATCTTCACCACTTCTCAAAATGACCTCCCCACTTTGTTCTTTCCCCCTTGAATTTTTCATATCTCTAAGCACATCATCGTGGGGTCTATTACACAACTCATTGGCCAATAGCTCAACTTGATTCTCTAAATTCCTCTATGATGTAGCTTGGCTTTGAATTAAGGCATCATTTTTAGCCATAAACTCTATCATCAAAACCTCTAATGAACTTGATTGAGCCACTTGGTAAGGTTCCTCATCTATGATTAATTCTTGAAAATCCAAATTCTCCTCATTTTTTTTCTTGTGTATAAGTGTCAAAAGTTGGTTCCATATTGTTGCAATTGCTCTCCCATACACGGTTGGTCATAGAACAATTTTGATTCCACCACTCATTGTATTCCATCATGTCTTCCAACATCTAATAGGCTTCATCCACATATACTTGGTAGAAATTGGTGGTACCATCTCCTCTTTCTACCCATTTTCTTGTTGCGACATTCAACCCATTGAGAAAAGCTTCAAGTTGACACTCTTTGGAGAAATTGTGATCTGGGAACCTCATTAGCAACTCCTTGTATCTCCACCATGCTTTGTACAAAGGCTCCAAGTCATGTTAAATGGAATTTAAGAGGACTTGTTGATGTGACATCTCAAGTACCTCGCAAGAAATCAACAAACAAAAGCGTAAAATAGAACAAGGAAAAACACAAATAAACAAATGAACAATAAGAAACCAAATTGAAAATCAATTGATTTTAACAAAAAAAAATCACTAAAATCAATCCCCGACAATGGAGCCAAAAACTTGTTGCGTAAATTTAAGCAAATAAAATTGTGCAAGTGTACACAGTTGGCAAACAAGTAATAAAGTGATAAGTGAGTATCGTCTCCATAGGAATTGTGTTAGCAATAAATTGTGTAAAATCAACACTTAACAAATTGGAATCAAGCAAATGATAAAAATTTGATTGAATCTAAAATCTAAACAAGAAAGTAAATAAAATAAACAAATGAACGAGTAAGCAAGACAAAGATGATGGGATAGAATAATTAATTCCTCTAAAATGTAAATTTGATGCTAATGTTGCACTAATGCTGTGGCAACTGGGAATAATTGTAAATCCTAAAATTGGCATATTTTATAGAAATATCTTTTTTATTAAAAGATCAATTTTTGTTTTCCTTTATTGTGATTTTCGGAATTAACTTTCCCCTTCTTGTGATTTATGGAATTTTTACATTCCTTATTTAATTTTATTTTATCACAATTTGATTATAAAGGGAAGTAATATCTTGCAAATATTTAATACTTACTCAAAGTCATTTATGGAATATTTGACATTATATTTTCGTGCAGCTCAAGCTTTTAAATTTCAGGAAACTGAATCTTTTATGTCATTAATTATTATTTCTTTCTTGAGCATTTTTCGATCCGACACAAGTCTGAGCTGTCCCCACCAAAATCGTATCTGTCGGATCAGCATCTTCTAAAAAAGGCAATTCTTCATCAATCAATAATTTCTTCAATTCTTCTTGCATTTATTAGGAGATTCTTTCTCAGCCTTTATGAGCACTAAAAAGGACTCTATAAATAGGGCTCTAAAGGCATTGAGAAAAAGTGAACTCTTACCTGCATAATTTGTGAGTGTATTGTAATATTTATGAGAGTTCCTTATTTGTATTCAAGATCATAGTATTCACGTGATTTTGTAGAAATATGAGAGTTTAGTTTTTGTGGTGAGTTTATACCACGTTCATGAGTGAATACATATTGTAATTTGAACACAACTTTTATAAGTCTTTGGGAGAGGATTTTTACAAGCTTTGCGTCGGGAGGATGCAAGTACTCGCTGGCCATTGAAGGGAGTTCAAGTGGTTGAGCGTTTCAATCAATATAAAATTAGTGAAGAGAAGTACAACAAAGTTGCAGCAAATCTCAAGAGGGAGTCTTGTTTTGTTTAAGTCAATATTTTGTACTTTTGATTCTTTACTAATTGGTTTTATTCTCTGGGCGTGGCTCCAAGGAGTAGGTTATTCGAAAGAGTTTCTGAACCTTGTAAAAATTCATTGTGTTCTTTATTGTTTTGCATTGTCTTTTTATTGTGTTTAGTTTTTGTCGTGACAAGTTCGGATTCTGTCCCGACAGAACTGAAATCTGTTTCAACATTTAATTACCATTCCGCACATTCACATGGTTTAATTAATTTGGTAATCACTAAAAATGGAATTTCAATAATTAATCTAGAATTCCAATTTAGTTCATAGGCTTCTGTCGAAGTCACCATGGTATCAATTCTAGACTAATATATGTCTATGCTAATCTAACTAAAAGAATACATTCCCAAGCACCAATTCCAAAAGATTATTCAAGGTAAAAATATATGTCTATAACGTTACAAAATTAAAATAAAAAGAAATTAATCTTGCACCATTCAAGTCTTATGTCTATTAATTATAACTCTTTTCAGCAGCCACAATTAATTCAATTACTCATTAAAGGTGATCAAGTTATAGCAAACATTAAGCATGAAGAATACTTGAATGAATAAAACCCAATTAGCATTTAGCACCAATACCAAGTATCAACATTACATAATAGAGTTCATTAATTATCCTTACAATGAAAAGTTTAGCTTATAATCAATATCTCAAAAACATTCATTATAAAATAAATCATAGTTTAGAAAATACAATAAAAATAAAATAAAATATTAAGGAGAAGGGTAAGAAAATCAAGCCAAAAAGATGTTACCAAGATGGTCCTCCTCTCTTGAATCCTTCTCTTTCTTCTTCTTTTTCCTTTTCTTCATTCTCCTCCTTGTTCAAGCTTAGTGTGTCACCTATCATGTAAATTCAAAATGAGCCAAAAATCTAGCATGTTTCTATCCTACATGCCTTTGACTATGCTATGTCTTACTTGGTTCTTCAAAATAACTCTTATTACTTAATAAATAAATTCAAAAAAAATCCACCTAATAATATCACAGGGAAACTCGGCTATACACCTTATATTTAAATAATTGAGACTAAATTTAATGCCACATGTATACTTCTTAGACCACAAAATAATATGTGCATTTTTTTTTTAATAAAACTATATTCTAATTTAATAAAAAAACTTAAAACTATACACTAAAAATAATATCCCATAAATTACTAGCTATAATAATTATAATTTATCTAAATTATAATTATTTCTAAGTCATAAGAACATACCTTAAAATAAATAATTTAAACTTAAAGCAATCTTTTTAATTTCCACCACTCAAACTAAATTATAAACTATAATAAAAACTAACATACAATCATAATTAAGGAAAAAAATAATAACCTTGGTTATTACAATTGTAGCTAGTAATTTAGATAAATTACTATTATTATTATTATTATTATTATTATTATTATTATTATTATTATAATAGCTAGTAATTTATGGGATATTTTTAGTGTATAGTTTTAAGTTTTTGATTAAATTAGAATATAGTTTTATTAAAGAATAATGCACATATTATTTGGTGGTCTAAGAAGTATACATGTGGCATTAAATTTAGTCCCAATTATTTAAATATAAAGTGTATAGTCGAATTTTTGTATGGTATTATTAGGTAGATTTTTTGTGAATTTATTTATTAAGTATTAGAGTTATTTTAAAGAACCAAGTAAAGTCTTGCTTAGTCATAGGCGTGTAACACTTAATTAGGAAGGGTTTCTATTTTTAAAAATTCTAAAAGGTCAGGTGTCACAATAAGCTTGATAAGTTGGAGATAGATTAAAGCTTGTTGAAATATTTGAATTTTAAATAGTGTAGTCTTGGGCGTGTGGCATGGTAGCAGGATGGGTTTTGACTCATTTTGAATTCTACATAATGAGGCATTACACTAGGCTTGAATCAAGTGAGTATGTTGAAGATGGTTAAAACCATTTGAACTAATAATTTGAATTTAAAATGGTCATCATGCACGTGTAGGCTATGTAGAGAAACAAGAATGGACTTTGACTCATTTTGAATCAATTGAAGACTATGTGGCATTATGGGAGATGATGTAGCAACAAGGAATGAGTGATTTAGGGCTGACTGAAACTACCTAAAGCAAGACTAAGTTTGATTTGTTGAATGGAGTTGGAGAGAATCAAGGAAATGGGTTGGGGTTGGAGCCTATAAATAGAGCTATTTTCATCTCACTTTTTCACCCACAATCAAAGCATCAAAGCCCCTCTAAATTTCGAAATCCATAGCTCCCAAAAGCTCTCATCTTTTTTCCCCATAAACACCCTATAGCCAAAACACTAAGCCATTTTAAACCACTTTATAGCCGAAAATATTCCAAGTATTAAAGCTCTTGGTGTTGTGTTGGAGATAGGCATTATAGGAGGCCCGTCATTTCGATCTTTTGATTCTAGGTAAAGGTACGATTTTATAAGGTTTCAAATTCTTGGAAGTATAGTTTTATTTTAAGTTTCTAAATTTAATTATTTTATGTTCTATATAAGGTTTTGATCAATTCTCTATAGAAAAATCAATCTCTCTTTTTCTTCTCATTTCACACACAAGGTAAGGAAAATTAGGTAGTTTAGTTTATGACCTAACTTGTGATATGTATGACCCTAACATTTCAGGTACAATAAGAAGATAAGTGTGGCTGGATTTAAGGTGTTCAGAAATGCATGACGGACTTAAGTTGATGTCCAGTAGGCTCGGTTCCCAAAATTATACGACAGACTTATGTCCGAGGCTTAATTGCCACCCTTGTATAAGCACTTATCTTTTTCTTATTCCTGTCTTGTTATTATGATTATGATTATGACCTATGACTATGACCTATGATTGTGACGTCTTATGACTTATGGTTAAGATCTAGATTATGTTTAAGTTTTAAGGTATTATGAACTTTTGTATGATTTATGATATGTTTGTTATGGTTACTTGTTATATGAATTTTTTTTTGTATTTTCCTTACTGGGCATAGAAACTCACTCCTTATTATGTTGTGCAAACAACTGAGGATAGAAAGGCCAATGGTGAGTGGGATCTAAGAGCTTAGTGGTTGATTAGTGCTCAAAAATATCATTTTATTAATCTTAAAGTGTAAAATTAATTAAGTTTTAATTAATATTTTCATGGATTTATTGTCATATATTTTATATTTGAAAATATTAATTTTAATTTAATTTATGTTTAATTTTCAGGAAATAAAATATATTTTTGACACAAAGAAAAAGAAAGGAGAAAGAATGAATTAAAATTGAAGAAATCATGAAGAAAATGGTATTTTTGAAGGAGAAATAGGCCCAAAACCAAGCCCAAAATGGAGCCCAAACCCAGCCTATGGCTGTTCTCCACGCTGCCACGTGGCAGATTCCCATTCGGCCAGCCAAGCCACGCCAGCCGAGCCGCAAGCCAGCCAGCCGAGCCGAGCCTGACAGCCTGACACATGCACCTGCAGCCTGACACACGCGCCTGACGCACTCAGCTGCCGACCAGTCAAATGCTGCCACGTCGCCTGCTGCTCCCCATGCACCCGACCAGCCGCCTGCCACAATCAGTCCCTATCTCCCACGGTTCAACACATTTTCCCCACTTCCACCAGTTTTTTATGCCACTTTCCCACTATTTTGTACACGGTTTTACACGTTTTTGAGTCCTATTTACACTATAAATAGAGTACCAAATTGTTGTACCCACATTATTTTGATATAATATAGCCATTAATCACATGATTGCATTGCATTACATATCATACAATATGTATAATTTGAGCATATGCATATTCTTATAAGTGTTTTCATGTATAAGTATAAAAGTTGTGTATGTGATGTCTATATGTATGCTCAATATTATTAACCTTGTGGCATTTGAGTTGTCTTTTATGGGTGTTTGATGTGCTCAAGATATAAGAAAGTATGAAAAATATGGACAAGGCATGGAATTAAGTGGTGAAAGTGAGATATAGAAGGAAAAATAGGTTAAGTAGTGAAAAATAGTACAATGTCGATTACTAGTATTTCGGTGTAAAATTGAGTATTTATGGATTTACCAAATGTAATCAAGGTATGATTAAGGTCTCATTGATGATGTAAAAATGGTTTTAGAACCATTAGATCAATTCTTGATGGGAGGTATACATAATCAGTGGTATTGATGCAAAGTCAAAACGAGCTTAGCATAAGTGCGCTACGCTCGATCGGGTAAGCATAACTATTGGGTATGAAGTCATATGGACCTAAGGTTTGGTGTGAGTGTTTTACACATAAGGATAATAGGCCTAGCAGATGATTAAGTCGAAATTATTGAAGTGATAAGGTTTTCATAAGTCAAAAGGTGAAATGATGAGATGAAAGGTGTCAAATTTTGATACAATAAGGCTAAATCATTGAAAATAAGGATTTTTCATCAACCTTATCACTTTGCATGACCATTACTCTGAAAAACAGAGAGAAAAGAAAACCAAAAACCATTTCTTGGCTGGTTTGAAGAAATTCTAAGGAGATCAAAGTGAAAGCAAAGCCAAAGAAGTAGATTAAACTTAGTTCTAGCCTTTTTATGGTAAGTTCTTGTACTTGGAAGTTAAACCATGTTTTTGAATTTTTCTGAGAGCTTATCTATGGTATTTTATATTTTATAAGATATTTCTTGGTGGTTTCCAAGTGGTTTGAGGTTTAGAAAAGCTTGAAGAGATTGTTTTCGCCGAAAGTTGCTCGGTAAGTGAAATTTTGTGTTTTATGAGGTTTTTGGGGTTCTTGGAGTACAAGCTAATTTTTGGTTATTTGATTGAGTTTATAAGAGAGTATATATGTTTATAAATGTTTGAATAGATGTGGAGACTCATTTAATTTGGGTGATGATCTAGGAGATAAGAATTTTATCAAAATCGGTATATGATAACTTTATGATGAATCATGTTGGTATTTGGGATATATGGTTATGGCAGGTTATTTGATGTTGATTATTGGTTAATTTTGACATTTGAGGATAGCTAAAATTAAGGGGAAACTCTGTCAAAATTTCTCTAAGTGTTTAAGATAAATCTAACGCTCGATCTAGGTGGTTTAAGGCATTTTAGGCATGATTTGGATATGAAAGTTGATATGATGTTTTATGGGTATTTTTAAATGATAGTTCAATGTCTTACTGCCTTCATTGTGATGAGAAATCCATGCCATTGTCAGGATAAGCATATCAACACTTAAGACATCACTTGTTACATGGTGAAATATATTTTGGACAAAAGGTAAGTAAAGTACTCAACTGCAACACGAGAATTACATGTTATGTGAAAGTATGCATTATATAAATATTTTGTGAGTAAGTGGTATTAACATACATTGACACTCCATCATAAATTTGTATGCATGGCATAATAGTGATATGGAAAATTATTATATGATATAAGACCATGCATGATATTATGATGATTAATTATATGATGCCTTTGCAAGTTTTGTGCAACATAAAAGAAAGTTGTAATAAGAAGTTTAAGTTCAGTGCCACTGTTTTGAAAAGGCAAATGAAAGTGTTAATAAGTGTAAATGGAGGCCTATAGTAGGCTTATAGTGGCTGCCCAATAATTTGGGCTAGGTTTTAGTGAACCAATTATACTGTTTTCCATGTTTCCGTTTTTATTTCTCCTCCATATGAGTTATTGTTATATGTATTGACACCACAGTGTGTGGCCGCCTTAACTCTTGAGCCCGACGAGGCAACGATGGAATAAGGTTTTTAATGTGCCCTACTGTGGTGATGGCTAGCCGGAGGAGAACCCATGGGATTTTATATTGTATGTGTAACAAGCCCTGCAGGCATTGACCAATTCAAACAGTGTGCACAATATTAAGGGGCCCAAAATTTAAAAAGAAGTTGTGTATGTCCATTGATATTGGGTAGTCATTAGCATTGCATGCATTACTTTGCTTACTGAGCTCTAGGCTCACAGTTGTCTTGTGTTGCAGGTAGAGACAGAAATGTGTGAATGACATGAGGAGAACTGAAGCATGGTCCTGACCCTGATTTGTACATATGAACATATCGACCTTTTTGTGGGTTATTTCAGTTATCAGTGAGATGTTTGTAATAAAGTGTGAAGTTATATTTTGAAAACAAATTGGGTTATTTAATACTTATGTATAATATGTTTGAGACCCACTTTATGTTTAATGTAAATAATGTGAAATAAGTTTTCAAGTTTAAAAAAAAAAAATGTCCAGACTTTTGCAGTAATAAATTATGATATAGTTTTAAAACGTAACACCTCAAATATGGTTTTAACTAAAATAAGTGAGGGTGTTACACAAATGGGGTAAAATTTCATCAGATTGTGAAGTGAGAGTAGAGAGTATTGGGGAGAAAAACACTTATTTTTCATATTTTTCTTTTACATTTTTGTGAGTGAAAACAATGCCTATTTTAGGCTAAATTATCTTGTGGAAGGGCTAGAGTGGAGTTCATGTTTAACATTATATTTTTAATATATTGATTCTTTATTTTGTTCTTCATTTCTATATATTTGTTACAATTAAATTTATTTTCTTCTAATTTTTATTCTAAATTTATTATTATCTTTTACATAAGTCTAGTCATGCTCTTCTTATGTAATTTAGGTTTTTAATTTAATTTAGGATATTTGTTATATTATATGCTTTTTACTGCATTCTGTCATTGGTATTTTGTCGCTTTAAAGTATATAATATAATAGGTTTTTAAAATTAGAAGTTAGTATAATTTAATTAAAGAACATATTTTAAGGTGAGCTTTATTATATATATTTTCCAACTATAATTAATGGTGTAGAATTATAGTTGAGTAGAATGAATCAATTTTATTAAAATATGTATATGTTTGCATGAATGAAACTTATGTCTTCCATATTTTCTTTCTGATTCTAATTCCTCAATTTTATTCATTTAATGTTTATATTCTTTTTCAAATTTACATTTTTCCAAAGTTTATTAAGATTAATTTACTAATCTTTCTTTTGATTTTGTATTTTACCTCTCTGTGGATACGACATAGCCCGATTACTACTGCGACCGCTTAGGAGTTATTGGGCGATATCAATTTTTGGCGCCGTTGCCGGGGAGGTAATTCTACAATTAAAGGTTTGCATAGTAAATTAATTTTTTTTCTTTTATTTTTAATTTCTCTTTTATTTTATTTTTCCTTAGTAATTTTTATTTTTTTTATTTATTCAATTTTTTTATTTTATTTTTAGGTTTAGAATTTCATTTTCTAGATTTAGGTTTTTTTTTTCCGAAAAAAGCATAAAATTTTAAATCATAAAATTTTTAAAAAAAATCAAACAAAGTATTGAGAACATTTGTGTAATTTTGGAAATTAGTAAAAACCAAACTTGTTCTGTCTTAGAAAAATTGGTTCTTAAATAAGGCCTGTGTTAGCGTTACCCTCCAATCTTTTCTAAGAACCTCGGCAAGTTCTAGAAAAGCTCTTGGGCCTAAAGTGGTACCTTGGCAGCCTTTCCAATTGGCCTGGGAACATTTTTGTGTATACTTATTACATTATTACACACTTGCGCTTATAATACTTACAAATTTAAAAAATATTTATGCCACGAAACAGAGACACACTAGGGAGATTTGTGAGACAACAAGTAGAAACTTTAGAAAATTCTCCTAGTTCGTCGTTTTCTTCCATTCGTTCAAAAACTCCTGATTCACCAAGACTTCCTGAACCACCCACGATGGCTCATCAAGATGAAGTCCAACCAAGAATGCTACAGGATTATTTACATCCTACGCGTACAGCCACACCTTCATGCATAATGTATCCCAACAATATGCCGAATTTCGATTTCAAACCCGGCATGATTAACCTCTTACCAACCTTCCATGGGTTGGAAAATGAGAGTCTGTACGTGCATATACGGGAATTCGAAGAGGTGGTGGCTACATTCAACAACCAAGCTGATGTCACCAACATTGTGAGATTGAAATTCTTTCCTTTCTCACTCAAAGACAAAGAAAAAAGTTGGTTGTATTCCTTAAGGCCTAGATCTATCAGAACATGGGACGAAATGACAAAAGCATTCTTTGCCAAATATTTCCCGCCCCATAAGACTAGCAGCCTTAAGAGGCAAACCTATACCTTCATCCAGAAAGACCATGAAACTTTCCATCAGGTCTGGGAGAGGTTTAGAGATTTGATAAATCAATGCCCACATCATGGATACGAAAGCTGGCATCTGATAAGCTATTTCTATGACGGTCTCACAACCGGACAAAGAAAATTCGTACAAATGATGTGCAATGGCGAATTCCTTCAAAAAGATCCCGATGAAACTTTCGAGTATCTCGACGATCTTGCTAAAAAATCCTACACATGGAATGGACCGAGTCCAATGGACAAGCCACGATCAACTGGAATCTACCAATTAAGGGAAGATGACAACGTCAAAAGCCAAATTGAATCATTGAGACAACAATTCGAGGCTTTCAAATCTCAAGAAGGCAGAGGAATCCATATGGTTGCAAAGGTAGAGACACGAGATCCATGCTTCATCTGTGGAGGGACGGAACATCAACCGCAAGAGTGCCTAACTCTTAGTGAGTTAAGAGGAGGAAATGAGGAACACTGCAATGCTTTAGGGGATTACAAGAAGCCTTATAACCCTTTCTCAAACACTTACAATCCCGGTTGGCGCAACCATCCAAATTTCAGCTGGAAGAATTCGAACCAAGCATCTGGAAGCCGATGGAGGCCTGAGCAGCAACAACCACCAAAATCATACATTGCTCCTCAAAATATCATGCAGTCAAGTAATTCTCTTGAGAATACTTTGCAAATGCTTGCGCAAACTCAAATAGCCTCAACTCAAGAGCTCAAAACTTGTTTCACAGAAATGGTAGAGGAAATGAAGGACATGAAAATCCAAATGACAAAGCTAAACACTACTTTGGCGATTCAAGAGCATGGGAGACTTCCCGCTCAACCTCTTATCCATCAAAAAGGGCAACACATGGCACAAACCTCCTCCTCTGTAGATACAAATTTCAAAGAGGTTAATGCCATCACTACTCGAAGTGGTCAAAGTACGGTTTCCCCGTTAACTAAGACAACGAGTATGTCAATGCCCGCTCCAGATGATGATGTGCCAATAAGCATTCCAGTAAAGGCACCCTTTCCTCAAGCTTTGAAATCCACTGGAAAGGTACTGGAAAATCAAGGTGAAATCCTAGACCTTTTAACACAAGTGAAGATCAACTTGCCATTGTTGCATGTAATCAAACAAGTGTCGGCTTATGCCAAGGTTATCAAGGATTTATGCACCGTTAAAAGAAAGCACCATGTCAAGAAAATTGTGTTCTTGGCAGAACAAGCTAGCGCGGTAATTGACTGCAAAACACCGCCTAAGTACAAAGATCCTGGTTGTCCCACCATCTCATGCGAAATAGGAGAATAGGAATTTGTCAAGCACTTCTAGACTTAGGAGCAAGTGTAAATCTCATGCCATATTCAATATACTTGCAATTAGGTCTAGGAGAACTCAAGCCCACATCTGTGGTGCTACAATTGGCCGATTGATTAGTTAAGAAACCTCGGGGAATAGTAGAAGACGTTCTGATTCAAATTGAAAAATTCTATTACCCTGTTGATTTTCTCATCTTGGACACTCAATCTGAAGTGAGTATAGAGTCCAAAATTCCCATAATTCTCGGTAGACCTTTCCTTGCAACAGCAATTGCACTCATTAACTGTAGGAATGGTCTCATGAAAATCTCTTTTGGGAACATGACTCTAGAAGTAAATGTTTTCCACATTGGCAAACAACCACCTGACAATGATGAGTATTTCCAATCCTATCTGATCGATACACTTATTTCGGAAGAGGTCGAATCAAAATACACGTCTAATCATTTTAATCACCTCTTCCAAATTTCAGAAAGTTCTGTGCCCGATGAGTCTGCAATCAACCCTGAAATCGTCAAACACTCACAGGCTAGAAAAACCATGTTTTGGAATCCAATCTTTGAGGAACTCCCTCAAGATCGAGAAACACCAAAATTGTCCATTGAACAAGCTCCTCAACCAAAGTTGGCCCAACGGTCTTAAGCATGTTTTCCTGGGAGCTGACAACACTTTTCCTATCATAATATCCTCCAAGATCACTGCCACACAAGAGCGCCAACTCATCAATGTGTTGCAAGAACAAAGAGATGCATTAGGATGGACGATAGCTGACATCAAAGGTATTAGTCCATTAATTTTCTCCCATCACATTCAATTGGAAGACGGGGCTATACCACGTCGTGACCCTCAAAGAAGATTGAACCCAACGATGAAGGAAGTAGTTAAGACTGAAGTCTTAAAACTTTTGGATTCTAGCATAATCTATCCTGTTGCTGACAGTAAATGGGTTAGCCCAACTCAGGTTGTTCCCAAGAAATCTGGGGTAACAGTGGTACAAAATAAAAAAGGGGAACTTGGTCCTACCAATGTCACAACTGGGTGGCGCATGTGCATTGATTATAGAAAGTTAAATGTAGCCACCCGCAAAGACCATTTTCCACTTCCATTCATCGATCAAATATTGGAACGTGTGGCATGTCATCCTTTCTATAGTTTTCTCGATGGTTATTCAGGGTATTACCAAATCCAGATTGCCTTAGAAGATCAGGATAAGACCACATTCACTTGTCCTTTTGGTACTTTTTCCTTCCGGCGTATGCCATTTAGCCTGTGCAATGCTCCAGCCACTTTCCAGCGATGCATGATGAGCATATTTAGTGATATGATCGAGAAATGTATGGAAGTATTCATGGATGATTTGATAGTCTTTGGAGATTCCTTTGAATCAAGCCTTCTCAATTTAGAGTCTGTGCTTAAACGTTGCAAAGAGAAAGGCTTGGTACTCAACTGGGAAAAATGTCATTTCATGGTGCCATCAGGCATAGTCTTGGGGCATGTCGTGTCGGAACGAGGAATTGAGGTTGATCAATCAAAGATTGAACTCATATCAAAGCTGCCCACCCCCAAGACTGTTAAAGACATTCGATCTTTTTTTATTGGGCATGCAGGATTCTATAGGAGGTTCATACAGATTTTTTTGACAATTGCTCGCCCTTTGTCAAACCTCCTAGCAAAAGATGTTGTGTTCAGTTGGACACCTGAGTGTGAGGAATCTTTTCGAATGCTCGTTGCAAAACTCACTTCCTCCCCTATCATTCAGCCACCAGATTGGAACTTACCGTTCAAAATCATGTGTGATGCCAACAATTATGCTATAGGGGCTGTCTTAGGTCAAAGAAGGGAAGGGAAGCCCTTTGTTGTCTATTACGCAAGTAGAACTCTTAACAGTGCTCAAATGAACTATTCTACCACTGAAAAAGAGTTACTTGCTGTAGTATTCGCACATGACAAGTTTCATTCCTACCTGATTGGTTCACCTATCACAGTCTTTACAGACCATTCCGCCTTAAAATATCTCCTTTCCAACAAGGATGCTAAGGCGCGTTTAATTAGGTGGATCCTTCTGTTACAGGAATTTGATCTGACCATAAAAGACAAGAAAGGAGTTGAAAATGTGGTAGCAGACCACTTATCTCGTCTTGAATTTTCTGATTCCGCTGATGGCCCAGCCATTCGAGATGACTTCCCTGATGAACATCTCTTCGTGGTCACTAAGTTGCCATGGTACGCTCATATCGTCAATTACTTAGTGACTGGTGAACTTCCAACTGCATGGAGTGCACAAGATAAACGTAAATTTTTGGTCGAGGTTTGTAACTTTTATTGGGACGACCCATCTCTTTTCAAGTATTGCCCCGACCAAATTATGAGACTTTGCATTCCAGATGATGAAATTTTTAGCGTTTTGAACTTTTGTCAAAATGAAGCTTGTGGTGGTCATTTTTCTATGAAAAAGACTGCTGCAAAAATCTTACAGTGTGGTCTTTATTGGCCCACTTTGTTCAAAGACACTAACAATTTCTGTCCATCATGTGAAAGGTGTCAGAAATTAGGTGCCCTGTCCCGACGACATATGATGCCATTAAACCCAATTCTTGTAATAGAAATATTCGATTGTTGGGGGATAGACTTTATGGGACCATTTCCACCTTCTTCTGGCTACCTTTACATTCTTCTCGCCATAGACTGTGTCTCAAAATGGGTGGAAGCTGTGCCTTGTTGAAATAATGATAACACAACTGTTGTGAAATTCTTAAAGGAAAATGTGTTATCTAGGTTTGGCACACCTCGCGCTATCATAAGTGATCAAGGCACCCATTTTTGTAACTATTCTTTTGAGACCTTAATGCAAAAATATGGTGTAATTCATAAAGTTGCATTGCCTTATCACCCACAGAAAAATGGCCAAGCTGAGTTAGCCAACCGAGAAATTAAGCAAATTTTAGAAAAGACGGTTAATCCTGACCGCAAAGATTGGTCCTCACGACTTCTCGATGCTCTCTGGGCATACCGCACTGCTTACAAAACTCAACTTGGTATGTATCCTTATAGGCTAGTCTATGGTAAAGCCTGCCACCTTCCTGTTGAGCTGGAACACAAAGCTTATTGGACAGTTAAAAGCCTAAATTTTGATCTCAAGGCGGCAGGACTCAATCGTAAGCTTCAGTTGTCAGAAATTGAAGAATTAAGAAACAAGCTTATGACAACTCTAGGATCTACAAGGCTAAAATGAAAGTGGCTCATGACAGGCAGATCCTAAGAAAAGAATTTGAGCCAAACCAATGAGTGCATCTTTATGACTCTCGTCTGCATATCCACCCTGGTAAGCTGAGATCAAGGTGGACTGGCCCATATGTTGTGAAATCTGTCTTTCCCAACGGTGCTGTTGAGGTCATAGACCCAACTGATGGGAGAGAATTCAAAGTAAATGGCCAACGACTGAAACACTACATAGAGAGGGTGACCCAGCCTGAAGAAGTCACTCTCGTGGAACCGGTTTACCAAGTCTGAGTAGTGTTCCAATTGTTTGTACATAGGTTTGTTTTTTGTTTATTTCCCTTTTGTCATTTTATTTTATTTGTTATAATTTTATGTTTTCAGTTTTTCATGTTTTAGAGAATCAATATTCGCTCTACCACTTGACGCTCGCTATCCAGGTGTTCTCTTTCCCTGCTCTTTTACATTTATTATCTTTTGAGACATTGAGGATACTGTCAGATTTTGGTTGGGGGTGGTGAGCATATTCATGCACATTCATGTTGATTTTTGTCATATTAATATTTTCACGGTCAATTTTTTTTTAAAAAATTAGTTATTTATTTTTGCAAAATGTTACTTTTGAGTCAATTTTTGTTATCTGTATTACTAAGAGTTTCTCTAGAGTTACCTAATGCACATGCCAAATGTTGTGGTAAGATGGTTGTTAGCACATATTTGCTTAGAAATTTGCCATGTTTAAGTAATTCATTCTTTTGTGTGAGAAGTGAGACTTGAGAAAGAAACTTTTAAATTTTTATTGATTCTTAGAAATGGTTATAATTATTTGGACAAGGTATTGTGGTATGAATGGATGATGTTTTAGGGATAATATTTTCTATAGAGAAATCTTATTAGAGAGCCTTTTATTATGTTGTTCATGAAAAAGAAAATGAAAAAAAAAAAAGAAAAAGAAAAGAGAAGAAGAAGAAAAGAGAGAAGAAAAAAAGAAGAAAAAAAATAATAAAATAAAATAAAAAGGAGAAAGACACAAGAGCAATATTTCTATCATTTTCAATTATGTTGTCTCTTGTGTCCACAAAAAAAAAAGTGTGTTTATTAATTTCATGTTTTATTTTATGGCTCTTAGAATAAATGTAAAGATTGTCTATTTAACTTAAAATCCCAAAAAACTGGTTTTGTGGTACTCTTTATGGTGGTTGTCCAAATAGTTTATTTCCTATCTTCGTTTCAATAATTATTTAAGAGTTTGTCCTAAATATATACCAATTTGATTAGTGCTTACTTCTTTTCCAACTCCATGAGTGAAACCCTTAAACTTTAAATACTTTCAATTACATGGGAGGTTAATGGAGTTGAGACTTTTACTTGGCATAATTTCAAAAGCTTTATGTGTTATGGTTTGCGGTAAGAAGGTTCAAGTTTGGTGCACACACTCACAACTCTAGATTTATTTGAAGTAAATTGGATAACTTTTGTTGACTTATTACTAACATTTTGTGTTAATACTTAAGTTTTTTTATAATTTTGGACCTGAAATATATTATGTTGACATTTATCATTTCACTTGAATTGCTAGAGACTAGCAATAAGCTGGTTGGGGGTTGTGATAAAAGTCTCAACTCCATTAACCTCCCATGTAATTGAAAGTATTTAAAGTTTAAGGGTTTCACTCATGGAGTTGGAAAAGAAGTAAGCACTCATCAAATTGGTATATATTTAGGACAAACTGAAATATATCATGTTGACATTTATCATTTCGCTTGAATTGCTAGAGACTAGCAATAAGCTGGTTGGGGGTTGTGATTAGTGCTCAAAAATACCATTTTCTTCATGATTTCTTCAATTTTAATTCTTTCTTTCTCCTTTCTTTTTCTTTGTGTCAAAAATATATTTTATTTCCTAAAAATTAAACACAAATTAAATTAAAATTAATATTTTCAAATATAAAATATATGACAATAAATCCATGAAAATATTAGTTAAAACTTAATTAATTTTGACACTTTAAGATTAATAAAATGATATTTTTGAGCACTAATCACAACCCCCAACCAGCTTATTGCTAGTCTCTAGCAATTCAAGCGAAATGATAAATGTCAACATGATATATTTCAGGTCAAAAATTATAAAACAACTTAAGTATTAACACAAAATGTTAGTAATAAGTCAACAAGAGTTATCCAATTTACTTCAAATAAATCTAGAGTTGTGAGTGTGTGCACCAAACTTGAACCTTCTTACCGCAAACCATAATACATAAAGCTTTTGAAATTATGCCAAGTAAAAGTCTCAACTCCATTAACCTCCCATGTAATTGAAAGTATTTAAAGTTTAAGGGCTTCACTCATGGAGTTGGAAAAGAAGTAAGCACTCATCAAATTGGTATATATTTAGGACAAACTCTTAAATAATTATTGAAACGAAGATAGGAAATAAACTATTTGGACAACCACCATAAAGAGTACCACAAAACTAGTTTTTCGGGATTTTAAGTTAAATAGAAAATCTTTACATTTATTCTAAGAGCCATAAAATAAAACATGAAATTAATAAACACACTTTTTTTTTTTGTGGACACAAGAGACAACATAATTGAAAATGATAGAAATATTGCTCTTGTGTCTTTCTCCTTTTTTTTATTTTATTTTTTTTTCTTATTTTTTTCTTTTCTCTTTTCTTCTTCTTCTTCTCTTTTTTTTTTTCATTTTTTTTCATTTTCTTTTTCATGAACAACATAATAAAAGGCTCTCTAATAAGATTTGTCTATAGAAAGTATTATCCCTAAAACATCATCCATTCATACCACAATACCTTGTCCAAATAATTATAACCATTTCTAAGAATCAATAAAAATTTAAAAGTTGTTTTCTCAAGTCTCACTTCTCACACAAAAGAATGAATTACTTAAACATGGCAAATTTCCAAGCAAATATGTGCTAACAACCATCTTACCACAACATTTGGCATGTGCATTAGGTAACTCTAGAGAAACTCTTAGTAATACAGATAACAAAAATTGACTCAAAAGTAACATTTTGCAAAAATAAATAAGTAATTTTTAAAAAAAAATTTGACCGTGAAAATATTAATATGACAAAAATCAACATGAACGTGCTTGAATATGCTCAGTGGTATATTCGTAGGGACCATATAGCTGATGAATGATCAAGCGGGCCTATTTTATTAAAGCATTTTCTTTTAAGTTTTATTTTTGTATCTTAATGTTGCTAATTTTGTTTTGTTACAAACCTTATTTTATTTTGTAAAGACACAAAATCCCTTTGCTTATTCTGATTTTCTTAAATATAATAGCAATATTTATGTTTATGATCAAACGATGTGTTCTCGATTAAAGCATGAGAAATTAGGGTGTTACTAGTGGTACCAGAGCCAGGAATATATTGGTCCTAAACGTTCTCACGAAATACACACGACAGCTACAAAGGACCAACTCGCTACCAAGTAAGTATACTCATTTTTGAAATATGTTTGTAATGTCTCTCTTATATTATTTTCAGAATGTAGCTCAATGGACCCAAGCATTGTTAGAAAAGTTAAGGCCATAAGAAAAATACCCGACCTCGATGGTGAGAATGAGTTTGAAAAGGTGTTTATTAGAATTAACTGAATTCACAAGGAGATAGAAAAGATTATTGGTAGTCATACAACTATGCTAAAATCACATGAGAAGTTCATAGTTCTCACGCACTCAGCCAAATTACCGCTAGTAGAACCGAGTTTAAAGATAGCATGGAACAAAGTTTTATTTGATCATGATGTGCCTGTAGAAGATAAATACAACATATTTATGGATAGGTTTGCATGAAATTTTAGAATATTCGAAGATGTCATATTACCAAATGAAGAAATAGGAGAAAAGATTCATCCATTAGTAGACAACCTTAGGGAAGGATTTCTTAGTCATTTTCCTTTCACTTCAAGATTTTTCTATACCCTAGAGGATTATGAGGACTTTAGGACATGCTAGAAGAAGCATCCGATGTGGAAGATTAGATGAATATAAGAATACATCGTTAAGTTTTATTTTATGTTATTTTTAGCATTTTTTTGCTAGTACGTAAATAATTTATTATTTTAATAAAACATTTTTTTTTCATTGTTTAGTAAATGTTAAGGATTTTGGATTCAATTGAAAGTGTAAAGTTTAAATTTCTCTCTTATGGGTTAGCCCATTTGTGAAGGTCCATTTGTTTTGCATTATTAGATTGGACCTAATTAAAATGAATAAGAATTAATAAAGCAAGGGTTCAAATTCTTGTCTTTTGGGTTCAAGTGGAAGTTAGGGGCCTGAGTCATGGGTACGACATACTAAACCTAGCCCTCCTCCATGGAAAATTCAATTGCTAAGACCCATTACCTGAGTTTAACTTAATTGTAATAGGGTAGTTTTTAGTTGATAGGTGGACCTAATAGACAATAGTACAATAGGATAAGTTATAACTTCTTCTTGTTTTGTTTGTCTTAGCTTTTACAATTTTCTCTTTTGGGGAAACAGAAAAGAAATATGGAGCAGGAACCAAGAAGATCCGAAAGACTAAATGGACAAGAAAGAGGATAGGGAAAAGGCCGAGGAAGAGGCTGAGGAAGGGGAAGAGGGTGAGGAAGAAGAGTAGCTACCGCCCCCATATATGAAGAATTTTCAAACATGCCAGCAGCCCCAGGAGTGCTAGAAGCACCTAATGCATCGAAAGAACCAGCAGCTGCTACCGCTCGAGAAAACTTGGAAATAGAGAATGCCCGTCTTAGGGAAGAGCTTTGAAGGAGAGAAGAAGAATTCCAAATAAACCAAGGACAACAACAAAAAGTGGCATAACAAGTCATTCCTTTAGCACAATTATTACAGTTGGCAGAGCCTCACTACAAGGCAGTATATGAATGCTTCAGGAAGCAGCAACCATTAATCTTCGATGGCAGATTAGACCCAATAGAATCAGAAGAATGGCTTCGCTCGGTAGAATCTTTCTTAGACATATGCAATTGGGGAACGAGGACTGAATCTCGTGCGCTTTGAGTTTACTTGTAATGACCCACTACTCTAGACTATTTGGACCATTAACGAAACTATACATAAAACTTACATTTTTACGAAAATACCATAATTTATTGAGTAACTTGCAAAATAAGAGTTATTTACAAATAAACCGAATACTAAGAAGGATTATGGGATCCCATTGTTTTTAAAACAAAAGATAACTTAAAGTAAAAAGAGTTACATAGAAAATGCGGAAAATACATTTAAAACCATAAAAACATAAAATGAGACTACATCCTCGAATCGAATAACGCTCGGCCCCTTGACTCCATTCACCATCGATACACATCCTCTAAGCGTCACGAATCTTACCGCCTCTAAAGGTTATTTTCCTGCACATAAAACAGAAAGGAATGAGCCTAATGCCCAGCAAGGAAAATCTAACACATAGTCATACACATAATTTCATAAGAAACATAAAGACTTAACATAATACATATAACATACACTTATTATAATGGCCATTATTACTTGGGGTCCCATAGACTAAACAAGCATATGCCCATGGAATTAGTGGGGTCCTACTAGCTAAGTAGGTCATATGCCCATAACCCATTTGGGGTCTTGTTAGCCATATGGGTCATATGCCCAAGCCTACAAACATACATACATATCATAACAAATTTAATAACATAAAACATATAGATAACATAAGCACATAACATATTGATTCTAGCCTATTTTCCTTACCAAAGTTACCGGGATATAATGGACTGAGTTAGGACTTTTGGAACACTCCTAAAACCATATGAGAAAGAGTGAGTTTAAGAAGAAGAAGAAATGAAAATGAATAGGAAGACTAAACCATTAAAAGAAAATATGCTTACCACAACTTAAGTGCTTAAGAACTTGGATTCCCTAACCAAAATAAGAATGAGGTTAGGAAATTGAGTAGAAGACTAAGAGAAAGGAAACATAATACAGAAAGGAACTAGAGTTTTGGTTACCTCAAAGACTTGAAAGACCAATCTATACCTCCACCGAAATACTATAGAACTCACTTCCCAAAGTGTTTGATAAGCTTATGATGTTTAAGCTTATAGTTTTTCCCAAACCAGGTGTTTATACTCTCACACTCACTTAACACTAGCAGCTTCTGAACTTAGAGCAAATGGTGAATAATGGCTGGGTACTAGGTCCTATTTATAGAGTTTGGGAATGAAAATATCTTGATTTTACTTGAATAAAAATAATGGCTTTTTAGGTGAAAATCATTTGAATAATCGTTCAGCAGAGGCTGAAGACTCGTTCAAAAGATGCTGGACTGTTGAAGGAGTTTGAATGGCTGAAAGGAAATGAATTCAAAACCATTTGAAAACATACTGGAGGAGGCGATATATCGCCTGGGCCAGTATGCCCGAGGCGACCGTGCATCGTTTCGTGTTTTCCGTATTTACGTGCTGCGATATATCGCCCCTTATAGCTGCGATATATCGGCACACGCTGAATAATTAAACACGAAATTACACATTTTTAGCTAAGTTTGAATGGAGTAAACAGCATTGACTAAGCCCCCAACGTATTCAAAGCTGCTGACTGACCCTATAACATTCAAACTTTACCCTTATTTAATTTAATCCTCCAAAATACTTAATCCTTAATTACCATTCATAACATGTGCTTAAAATCCTATTGGTTGATGTCTAAACCTTATAATATAATAAATATAATCCTTAATATCAGTCACATTAATCAAACCTTAGGTTATACTTAATATTCTTAAACTATAGATTAAACTTAGAAAATCTATAAGTACTACTATGAGTGTCCAAATAATTCCCGGTCTGAACCAAAAATCCACAGTTACAAAGATAATACTAAACATACTATAATACTACTAAACAATTAGCTAAGTAAAGTTCTTGGACTCTACATTACTCAAGAAAGACGCCTGCATCTGGTGGATATAGTGAAGCCAACCTAAGATGTAAACCTTATGACATGAGACGAGTTTGTCCAGGTGTTCAACAAAAAGTATTATAGCCCGAGACGTGAAGCTAGTTTGGGGAGTAACCACGTACGCATAAATATTGGAAATAGACTTGGAAGTCGAACAGTCAGAGGATAGAATCTGGAAAGATTGTGCGGCCAGCTAGGACGCTAAAAATAACAACGAAGAACAGAGCGACCACACAAGAAAACATGATGGTGGTCAAAACTAGAAGACTGACAAGAAAGGAAAAACTACGTTGGAAGGCAACAGAACTAAAACACCTTTCGTAGAATATCCCCAGTGCCAAATCTGCGAAAGAAAACATTCAGGAGAATGTCGATATAAGACCAAGGGTCGCTTCAATTGTGGAGAAGAGGGTCATCTCAAGAAGGACTGCCCAAAATTGAGAAACAAGAAGAAGGATGAGAAACTAGTACGAGCCAGAGTTTTCACTCTTACAAGAGGTGTGGCGAAAAATAGAAATACAGATGTATCATGTCAAATCACTATCTCTGGAAAATCATGTAATGTTTTGTTCGATTAAGAAGCTATGCATTTTTTTGTCTCTATGAATATGATTGATAGCTTAGATAAACCATGCGATCTTTTTAGAGATACATTTGTCACGGAATTACCCTCGGGGGAAAGAATGCTATCTAGTAGGGGGAGCGTAGCGTTGTAGTTAGAATCGAAGGAAGAGATTTACCAGTAGATTTGATCGAGTTATGCCTTAAGTACTATGATGTAATATTAGGTATGGACTGGTTAGCAAAACATGGGGCAACGATAGACTGTAAGGGTAAGACATTCAACTTTCCAACAGAAGGCGAAGAACAATTCACCCACAAAGACAGAAGTTTCTCAAACTTGCATATTGATAGTATCAACTCTCAAAGCTCAATGGTTAATCAGTAGCGGTTGCTAGGAAATTTTAGGTAATGCGGTGGACAAGTCACAAGAGACACATCTTGAATCAAAAGACGTACGTGTTGTATACAAATTTCCCAAGGTGTTTCTAGAAGATCTACTGAGATTACCTTCGAGTAGGGAAATTGAGTTCGAAATAGAGTTGGCACCAGAGATGGCAGCAATCTTGAAAGCTTCCTATAGAATGGCACCTACCAAGTTAAAGAAGTTAAAGATACAACTGCAGGAGCTATTAGACAAGGGTTTCATCCGACCGAGCTATTCACCTTGGGGTGCACCAATTCTTTTTGTCAAGAAGAAGGAGAGGAGCATAAGGATGTGCATCGAATATCTTGAACTAAATAAAGTGATGATGAAGAACAAATACCCTTTGCCGCGAATAGATGATCTTTTTGATCAACTACTAGGATCTATAGTGTTCTTGAAGATAGATTTGCGGTCAAGATATCACCAGCTAAGAGTACGAGAATAAGGTATCCCAAAGACGACTTTTCGGACCAGATACAGACACTATGAGTTTTTAGTAATGTCTTTTGGCTTAACGAACGCACAAACCGTGTTCATGGATCTTATGAACCAAGTATTTAAGTACTACTTGGATACGTTTGTTGTAGTGTTCATAGATGACATATTGATCTACTCAAAGACGAAAGCTGAGCATGAAGAGCACCTGTGATTGACATTGCAACGACTCAAAAATCATCAATTATATGCTAAGTTCAAGAAATGCGAATTCTGGCTAGAGAAGGTGGCATTTCTAGGACACATTGTGTCTAAAAAATAGTGTAGCAATAGATCCAACCAAGATAGAAGCAGTGAAGGACTGGCCCAAACCCAAGAGTGCCACTGAGGTGAGGAGTTTTCTAGGCTTGGTGGGATACTATAGACGATTTTTTGAAGGGTTATCAAAAATAGATACACCCTTGACAAATTTAAGAAGGAAGCAGCAGAATTTCACATGGACGGAGAAGTGTGAAGAAAGCTTTCAAACATTAAAGGATAAGCTCATGCATCCCAAATGATAAAGGAAAGTTTGTAGCATATTGCGACGCGTCGAAGCAAGGACTTGGATGTGTTTTGATGCAAGACGGAAATGTGGTCGCATATGCCTTGAGACAGCTAAAGGAGTACGAGCAGCGGTACCCGACCACTGACTTGGATTTAGCAGCAGTGGTTTTCGCAAAAGCATTTTCTTATTGAGAGAAAACTCTGGCCGAAACTATATGGTGGAGGGAAGGTTTGAAATTTAAAAACTTGTTGAAGGATAGTGGAGAAAATTAAGGAAGGGAGGTTGAGACCTAGAGCCTATAAATAGAGCATTAGAGTTCTTCATTTTTCACACACAATCAAAGCATCAAAGCTTCTCTAAATTTCAAAATCCATAGCTCTCAAAAAGCTTCATCTCTTGCTCATTATTTTCTTATATAGCCTAAATCACTAGAGCACTTATAGTGATTGAAATTTTCTTTCTTCGATTTCTTAAAGCCTCAAAACGCCATAGCCACAGTACAACCCCTATATATTTTGCGCATGTGATATATGTTCCTTCTATTTCTCCAAACAAAGCTCTTCGCATTACAATGCCTAAACTTTTCAACCCTTTATATAGCTGAAATTGCCCTAAGATCAACTCTATACATTATTGTTGAGGATAGACATTTTTGTGGAGGCTCAAGATTTTGGACGCCTTGAGATTTTGTTTTAAAGGTGAAGGTATGACTTTATGAGGTTTATAATTTTTGGAAGTATAGTTTTATTATAAGTCTATAATCTTAAATTTTATGTCATATATAAGGTTTTGGGCGATTCACTATAGCAAAGCAATCTCTCTCTTTTCTTCTCATTTCACACTCAAGATAAGGAAAATTAGGTAGTTTAGTTTATGACCTAGTTTGTGATATGGAAGACCCTAACATTTTAGGTACAATAAGAAGAAAAGTGTGGCTGGACCTAAGGTGTTCATAAATGTATGATGGACCTAAGTTGATGTCTGGTAGGCTCGGTTGCCAAAATTGTATGATGGACTTATGTCCGGGGTTTAATTGCCACCCCTGTATAAGCACGTATCTATTTTCTGTGGCCATAAGGCCTTCTTTAAATAAAACTAGTAAACATAGAATTTATAAACCGTTACTGGACTCAGTGGAAGACTTAAGAGAACCCTGACAACCCTGTAGGTCGGTTGTTTCATAGTATGCATACTTCAAAGAGAATCCCCTCCAGCTCATTGCACCGTTTCTTAAGCTTTACCCTTACCTACACACACAGAGTAACTGATGAGCTACAACACTCAGTACGGAAGATAGCTACAACTTATAATGGTGCTAACTAAACAACTTGGCAAAATAGTAATGCACAACTAGAAACTGTAAACTAAGCAACACGTCTAGAACATTCATGTAAGTCAAAATATTGTGTAACATACCAATAACATATAACTGAGCCATCGAGTTATCTATGGGGTCATGATCCCCGTGTGGCCTCCACGACCCAGAGAATACTTACCTCACGTACCAAAGGGGTATACTCCGCTAAAACACGATGACTTTACTGGCTTGGTGGCTAACCCCACTGTACGGCTGTATGGGACCCACCCTCACCAGGTTTCCCTTAACACAAATATCTCACAAATTGCATTCACACTAACTATACTGAACTAAGTACATTCAACCCCAACAGATGGGTGCTATTATACACATCTAGCCATATAATCACACATATGTAGCAACTAGAATTTAAATGGCAGCATATAACATACAAACAATTCACTATATTCACAACAAGCTAAGTTACTCTTGGTGTATACTTCCTTACCTCTTGTCCTTAGCTTTCGTGAATTATGTCATTGTGAGTATTTGCGATCGCATTTAGACCCCATAATAATATCGGGACAATATTCCTTAGTTTATGCTTTACCAAGATTTTAAATACATTTAAGGGAATTTAAAATCAAAATTGAAATTCCCAACCCTGGCCCAAACCCGAGCCCTAGGGGTAAAATGACCATGATACTCTTCTCAAAATTTCGAACTCAACTTAGAAAATTATTATTTTCAATAACAATTTTATCCTAGACTATGCTCGAAATTTGAAGTCAAAACTCCAATTATTTCTTAAAATTAAATTTTTCTGATGCTCGAGTCCAAAACACGAGCCCCGAGCCCACTTCTTGATCTTAAGACTTAAAAGAGGTAAAATTGTATGTCCCAAAATATTTTCTAAGTCCTTGAAAATTTTTCGTAGGTTCTAAGCCATCAAATCTAAACTTTGGAGCTAATTTCCGAGCCTAGTATTTTCTTAAAGCTTAAGTAATAATTTCCAAGCCTTGCTCATAAATTATTAAACTTGGATATTACTTAGATAAATTTTATAACCCCGACCATCAAAAATCAGGTCTTAGACTTTGAGGTACCTAATCCCGAGCCTCGTGAAAAAATTCTAAGGTTTTGGGACCAACTTCCATTTTGGTCCCTTTGGTTACAACCTGTAACCACTTGTAACCAACTGATGCATGCACACACATGCACGTGACCACCAATGGTCATCACCCTTTACACACGTTCGACCTCTCTGCCCCAAGCCTTTCTCGGCCCTATGGTTCATCACCATGGCAACCACGGCTTCACCCCTTACACCACCATGACCACCCTCTCGGCCACCACAACCACCACCATCGGCCTTCTCTCCCCCCGACGCTGGCCATGGAGCCTAGCTGCCATATCCGCCCCTACCAATCACCAACCACCACAAAAACACCCCAAACCTCAAGACCTATAGATTAAACCATCCCAACCCCTTAATGAATATTTCTAGTCCCAAAACAATGATCAGAACCGTGCGAAACAACCCATAATTTTTAACCAATTCTAAGAAACAGAAATGACAAATCGACACCATAAAACTACGAAGGTGTAATGACCCAACTATTTCAAAGACCTTGGACCATTAAAACTACTAGACATAGCTACTACTATTTTGATACAAACATAAAAAAAAATAACAAAACTTTATTGAAAACCCAAAATAAATATTGTATCAATAATATAAAAGTATAAAATAAAATGTGATGTGGTATGGGATCCCATTGTTTATAAAACATAAAACATAAAATTTAATTCAATTGTTTAAATACTATTTGCGGAATTACAAAAGAAACATAATTCAAAAGACTAAATGACGTCATCCTCGATCGACACGCAGTCCATTCATTCCATTCATCCTCAACACACAAGTCAAGCAGCCAAGAATCCTTCCACCTTCCACAATCATTTTCCTGCATCACACTAAAAATAAAGGAGTGAGCCTAATGCCCAGCAAGGAAAATCTACTAACACATAAATCATAAGCATAAAACTATATCATAAACATATACTAGAAAATATACGACTATAAAAAAAACATATATCATATAGGACTACAATATTAATGGCCATCATAAATTCTTGGGGCTTGTTAGCTAAGCAAGTCATATGCCCATAAATTTGTGGGGCTTGCTAGCTAAGCAAGTCATATGCCCATAAATTCTTGGGGCTTGCTATTTAAACAAGTCATATGCCTAAGGACTATAAAACATATTCTTGGGGCTTGTTATCTAAATAAGTCATATGACCAAGGACTATAAAACATATAACATAACATATATTATATCATAGCATAAAACATATCATAACATATAAACACATATATCTAGCCTATTTTCCTTACCAAAAGCCAGGATACTTGGGAACAAGAACGTGATTAGAACACTCTTATAAACCAACAGTAAAAATGGCGAGAATCTAAAAAAAAGAGATGAAAAGAACACTAAACCATCCAAGAAGAAACTTACCAAGAAGAACCTTAAGTTTCCAGAACTTAAATACCTAATCAAGAATCATAAACAAGAGTTAGATTTGAATAAAAGAAAACTAAAGAAAACTATAGAACCATAAAGAATTGAACTTAGGAATAAGAATACATTGAATGATCTTATGGATTGATCTAAACCTCAATACCGAAATCTCACTTCCCAAGTGTTTAGAAAAACTTAGAATAATAAAGCTTTTATCCCAAACCCAAGTGTATCTCTCTACAATAACACTAGCGCGTTGGAGGCTTTGATCAAATGCTTGAATAATGAAGAAAATGGTTGAGTACTAGGTCCTATTTATAGAATTCAAGGATTAAAACTAACCCCTTTTAATTTGAATAAATAAATGAATATAAAATGAAAAAGATTTGAATTTACGTTCAACTGAAGCCCATAATTCGGTCGAAATTGTTCAAAGGCAGGTCTAAGTGGTTAAGGCTATTTTTAAATTAAAAAAATCCTCAAAATTAAAAAATACATCACCAGGGGCGATATATCGCCTACCCTGGGCAATATATCGACTCCACCCTAATTCTGAGCCCCGTTCGTACGTTTGTGCAAGGTCGACGTGTTTTTCATATCTTCCGTAGGCGATATATCGGCCCCTATAGCTGGTATATATCGGCATACGTTGATATATCAAACACGTATTTGCACTTTTTCAGCATATTTTGAATTGGATAAACAGCTTTGACTGAGTCATAATATGACCCCTAATAGTTGCTGGAAGGTTTTAGAGCTTCTAGATCTTTCTATTATCAAAACTATCCATGAAAAATACTTAATTCCTTAATAATCATAATTATGACAAGTGTCACGCTCTTATTGGCTCTATCTAAACCTTAGGTTATAATAAATATATATATCTATGACCAGCAATATTAATCAAACCTTATGTTATAATTAATATTCTTAAACTATAGGTTAAACTTATAAAATCCACAACTATTGCTATGAGTTTCCAACTAAGTCCCAGTTTGAACCAAAATCCACGACAATTAACATACTACTAACTAATACTAACTACTACTACTACTATCTAGCTAGCTAAGTAAATATTCTGGGACACTAAAATTCTCCCCTACTTAAAATAATTTCATCCCCGAAATTTACTTACCAAACAATTCCGGATACCGTGCTAACATCTCTTCCTCCAACTCCCACGTTGCCTCCCGTTCAGAACTATTACTCCAAAGGATCTTGACTATCGGAATACTCTTAGACCGTAATTCCTTCATCCCTCTATCTAGGATGCTAACTGGTCGTTCCTCGTAACTCAAGTCTTTCTGGAGTGCTATCGTATCGTACTTGAGGACGTGAGATGGGTCTGACACATATCTACGCAGCATCAAGATGTGGAACACATTATGGCTATCTGCTAGAGTTGGCGGTAGGGCTAATCTATATGCAACTGTTCCCAACTTGTCCAATATCTCAAAAGGACCTGTAAACCGGGGACTAAGCTTGCCTTTCTTCCCAAACCGCTTCACACCGGTCATAGGAGATATCTTTAAGAAGACTTGATTTCCGACTTTTAATTCCACATCATGCTGCTTGGCATCTGCATAACTTTTCTGACGGCTCTGAGCAGTGAGCATACGCTTTCTAATCAACAATACTACATCCTGAGTTTCTCTAACAGCTTCAGGTCCAAGAAGTTGTCTTTCTCCTACCTCATCCCAATGTAACGGTGATCGACACCTCCTTCCATAAAGCAACTCATAGGATGCCATCGCGATCGTTGACTGGTAGCTATTGTTGTAGGAGAATTATATCAACGGCAAATAATTACTCCATGATCCTCCGAAATCAAGTACACAAGCGCGCAACATATCTTCTAAAATATGTATGGTACGCTCAGACTGACCATCGGTCTGTGGATGAAATGTCGTACTAAGACTTAACTTGGTACCCATGGCTTGCTGCGAGCTTCCCCAAAATCTCGATGTAAACACTGATCCTCTATCAGATATTATGGTCTTAAGGATTCCATGCAGTCTTACTATTTCTCGACCATACACGTCTGCGTACTGATCTGCTGTGTACATAGTCTTGACAGGCAAGAAGTGAGCTGACTTGGTGAGTCTATCTATTATTACCCAAGTCGAGTCGTGCTTCTTATTTGTTCGTGGTAATCCTGTCACGAAATCCATGGCTATGTCTTCCCACTTCCATCCTAGAATACTAAGCGGTTGCAATAAGCCTGCATGCCGCTGATGTTCTGCTTTTACTTGCTGGCATACTAAGCATTAGACACATACTCCGCTACATCTTTCTTCATTCCTGGCCACCAATACAATGCCTTAAGGTCGTGAATCATCTTAGTCGACCCTCGGTGAACTGAGTATGGGGTATTGTGCATTTTTTCTAAAATCTTCATCTTAATCCATTGATCATTTGGCACGCATACCCGATCCTTATATCTCAAAAACCCCTATCCTCAGATCGAGAAATCTGTGGCCTTGCCTTCTTTAACTGCATCCATATGTGCTACTAATGTGTCATAATGCCCTTGTCTGATCCGTATATCTTCTAACAGACTTGACTGGATGGACAAGTTAGCCAGTTTACCAATGACTACTTCTATTCCGGCATTGATTAACTCCTGCTGTAGCGACTTTTCTATTCCAGCTAACGCTGCTAGACTTCCATAACTCTTCCTACTTAGCGCATCAGCAACCACATGAGCCTTTCCCGGGTGGTACAGGATTTCACAGTCATAATCCTTTACTAGTTCTAACCACCTGCGCTGCCTCATGTTGAGCTCCTTTTGTGTGAAGAAATACTTTAAGCTTTTGTGGTCTGTATAAATCTCACACCATTCTCCATAAAGATAATGGCACCAGATTTTCAATGCAAAGGCCACCGTTGCCAACTCCATATCATGCGTTGGATAGCGTTGCTCATATTCCTTTAGCTCCCTTGAGGCGTATGCTATTACCTTGTTATTCTGCATCAGAACACAACCCAAACCTTGCTTCGACGCATCATAGTAGACTACAAACTTGTCGTTGGGTGTCGGTACACAAAGTATTGGTGCTGAGCATAGCTTATCCTTAAGCAACTGGAAACTTTCTTCACAGTTATCCGTCCAGTTGAACCTTTGCTATTTCTGGGTCAAGTTAGTAAGCGGAGTGGCTATCCTAGAAAAGCCTTCTACAAGCCTCCGATAGTAGCCTGCTAGCCCAAGAAAACTTCTAACCTTTGATGCATTCTTAGGTCTTGGCCAATCCTTCACAGCCTCTACCTTAGTTGGGTCTACAACAATTCCATCCTTGGATACTATGTGGCCGAGGAACGCTACTTGCGAAAGCCAAAATTTGCACTTCTTGAACTTGGCGTAAATTTGATGCTCTTTCAGTCGCAACATGGTCAATCTTAAATGTTCCTTGTGTTCAACTTCGTCCTTTGAATACACCAAAATATCGTCGATGAACACTACGACGAATTTGTCCAAGTAATCTTTGAAGACCCTATTCATGCGGTTGGAGCGTTGGTAAAACCAAAAGACATAACTAGAAACTCATAATGTCCATAACGGGTTCTAAAAGCTGTCTTGGGAATATCCTCTTCCCGTACCTTGAGCTGGTGATACCTGGACCATAGATCAATCTTCAAAATACGGTCGCTCCTCGAAGTTGATCAAACAAGTCGTCAATCTGGGGTAGCGGGTATTTATTCTTAATTGTTATCTTTTCAGCTCGTAGTAATCTATACACATATGTATGCTTCCGTCCTTCTTCTTCACAAATAGAACTGGTGCTCCCCAAGGCGAATGGCTCGGTCTAATGAAACCCAAGTCTAAGAGTTCTTGTAGCTGTGTCTTTAAATCCTTGAGTTTGGTAGGTGCCATTCGATATGGTGCCTTTGAGATATGCTCGGTGCCCGGTACTAGTTCGATTGTGAAGTCAATTTCCCGAGTCGGTGGCAACCCTTGTAAGTCGTCAGGAAATACTTTTGGAAATTCCTTTATAATCAAGACGTCTCCAACCTTTAGTGGTGTTTCCTTTACCACATCCGTGACGCTGGCTAAGAATGCATGACATCCTTTTTCTATCATCCTCTGAGCTTTGAGGGACGAAATAAGCAGCGTACGTAGTCCTGAAACCTTTCCCATAAAGCATAGTCTTTGACCGTCAAGAGTCTCGAACGTCATTTTCTTGCATCTACAGTCGATGGTTGTGCCATGCCTTGCTAGCCAATCCATGCCCAGTTTCACGTCGAAGTCTTTGATCTCTAGTCCTATCAGGTCTCCTTCTAGTTCTACGTCCTCAATTTTGATCAGAACGCCTCGTACTATCCGTGATGATAGGACTATTTCACCCGAAGGTAATTCTGTCACAAACCTAGTTGTAAATCTTTCACAAGGTTTGTCTAATTTCTCTATCATTCCAAACGAGATATACAAGTGAGTGGCTCCCAAATCAAATAATACTAAACATACATTATTGAGGATAGGAATATGACCTGTGACCACTTTATTACTAGCTTCAGCTTCTCCCTGGGTCAAGGCAAAGACTCTGGCAGGAACCATATTGTTGTCCCTTTTCTCTTCTGGCTTGAGCTGGGGACATTCTCTCTTCCGGTGACCTTCCTGACCATAATTGTAGCATCCCGTGGTGTTTGCACGGCACTCACCAGGATGTTTCTTTTGGCACTTAGAGCACTGTGGGTATTCTACATAACCTGACCTACTACCTCCATTGTTCGTCCGTGCTCTTTTATCATTGTCGGACTGCTTATTGTCAGGATGCCTTCTCTTCTGACCATTATTGTTGCTGGGCTGATGGTTATTGTGGTGGTTGTTCCGACTATTCTGAGGTTGACCCTGCTGCTTAGGCTCAGGCTTACTGGCCTCCTCCTTGCTAACATTTTCCTGAAGCCATTCTACTTCTATAGTCGTTTCTAGAACATCGACATAAGTAGTAGTTCCAGGATTTGCTAGCTTAACTCCTAGCTCAATCTTTGGTCTAAGTCCACTAACAAACTTGGTAACGCTCAAAAATTCAGTTGGAACCAACTCTGGTGCAAACTTGGCTAGTCGATCGAACTAGCGAGCATACTCTGCTACCGTCAAGTTGCCCTGCTTCAGACTAGTGAACTCCTCGGCCCTTGTAGCGATGACTGCCGAGTTGTAGTACTTCTTGTCGAACAGCTCCACAAATCTTGTCCATGTCATGGTGGCGACATTGTGAGTCAGCTGTACTAGGTCCCACCATATTCTAGCATCCTTCTTTAGCAGAGACGAAACACAGGATATGCGATCTGCGTTGCCGAGATTCATGTGCGCTAGAATCGACTCTACATTTTTGAGCCATTCTTCCGCCTCGAAGGGGTCGGTTGTCCTTTCAAAGTTTGGAGCGTGTTGCTTACAAAATTGTTTGTAGATTGGCTCCATGTACTGAGCTGGGTAGGGCACATAGTTCACCATTGGCCATCCCCCATTAGGACCTACTTATTGGGGTGCCATTTGCTGAGGCTACGGTTAAGGCTGAGTCTGAGTCTGTGGCTGCGGCTAGGCCTATTGTCACTATTACTGCACCAATTCCTCCACTTGTTGTCATAGCCTGACAATTTCTGCAGTGTTGTCAATCGGCAGCGGCGGCAGTGCACTTTGGTTAGCAGCAGTAGTGGTAGCATGCGCTTCCTTTCTGCGAACTGGAGGGGCTTCATTAGTCTCTTGAGCGATGCTGGAGGCATTGGTATTGGTGCGTGCAGACCTTCTGAGCGACATCTTCAGCAAATTTCTAACAGTCGAGAAAACATGTTAGAACTTAACCTAATAGGCTCTAAGGCAAAACTTAAGCTAAGCAAACATAACTCGGACCTATTAATTATGATTTCTTATGAAGAATTATATAAGCCTTCTTTATAATTAGGGTGTGTTTCTATACTTATAAAAATAAGCCATCTTCATTATTTTCTAAGTTTGTTTCTAATCATCCTATATGACTTAATTCTCAAGCTTGAAACTCGTCGTTGTTCCAAAGTTAACCATATTGAGGGAGGGCTGGGATCAGTAAAATCGTTCCCAATACTATGGCCCCCTAACTCTCAATATAGAACTCAATCCATTGATTTCTATCCACCCTCACCGAACTCAGTCATTATTTATTTATTTAAATTTATTATGATTGTAAAAAAAATGAAACTCATACATGTCATTCAAAAATAACAATAATATTCATTTAGAAAAAGGTTTTCACTAAGTACAATCATAAATGCAAAGATAATAGATAAATAAATAAATAAAGACAGAATTAAAATAATCTAAAAATCAGGATCTTCTACGTCTGACCATTCATCTAACATATCATCATCTATCTCCTCATAATCATCATTATCTTGAGCGTCAAAATTTCCGCGAGGAAGATTCGTAAAGATTCTATGTTTTTGCTCATTAGTGAATTGGAATTCCATCTTAGAGGTGAACCTAAGTATGAGAAAATAGTATCTCATAGCTACTGGTAATTCATCTTACTCATCTATAGTCTCCCATATTTCTTCTAAAGCTGAAATTACAGAAGGATAATCTTTAAAAAGCCTAATCACTAAAACATAAGCTCTCATCATGATTTGCTTAGTAGTTTGGAGGTGAACTATCTCCTTGTGGAATAAGAGTAATCTCCGAGTGATTCTTTCTAACACTTCTACTATATTCCTTGGCTCTCTAATCATTTTTAATGCCTCAATGGCTCAGATATCCTCATGGGTCAAGGCTCCATCCATTCTTAACTGAAAACATAAGGGCTAAAACGTTAGCTATACACATAAACATAATAACTATAACATAAATACTTACATTGGCAGTTAGATTCGGAGCTTGAGCGTGTGTAACAAGGAGATATTCATGCATATGAGTCGTTTGCTCTGATACCAACTATAATGTCCCAACTATTTCTAAGACCTTGGACTATTAAAACTACTAGACATAGCTACTACTATTTTGATACAAACATAAAAAAAATTACTTCATTGAAAACCCAAAATAAATATTGTATCAATAATATAAAAGTATAAAATAAAATGTGATATGGTATGGGATCCCATTGTTTATAAAACATAAAACATAAAGTTTAATTCAATTGTTTAAATACTATTTGCGGAATTACAAAAGAAACATAATTCAAAAGACTAAATGATGTCATCCTCGATTAACACGCAGTCCATTCATCCTCAACACACAAGCCAAGCAGCCAAGAATCCTTCCACCTTCCATAATCATTTTCCTGCATCACACTAAAAAGAAAGGAGTGAGCCTAATGCCCAACAAGGAAAATCTACTAACACATAAATCATAAGCATAAAACTATATCATAAACATATACTAGAAAACATATGACTATAAAAAAACATATATCATAAAGGACTACAATATTAATGGCCATCATAAATTCTTGGGGCTTGTTAGCTAAGCAAGTCATATGCCCATAAATTTGTGGGGCTTCCTAGCTAAGCAAGTAATATGCCCATAAATTCTTGGGGTTTGCTAACTAAACAAGTCATATGCCCAAGGACTATAAAACATATAACATAACATATATCATACCATAGCATAAAACATATCATAACATATAAATACATATATCTAGCCTATTTTCCTTACCAAAAGTTGGGATATTTGGGAACAAGAACGGGATTAGAACACTCTTATAAACCAACAGTAAAAATGGTGAGAACCTAAGGAAAAAGATATGAAAATAACACTAAACCATCCAAGAAGAAACTTACCAAGAAGAACCTTAAGTTTCAAGAACATAAATACCTAATCAAGAATCATAAACAAGAGTTAGATTTGAATAAAAGAAAACTATAGAACCATAAAGAATTGAACTTAGGAATAAGAATGCCTTGAATGATCTTATGGATTGATCTAAACCTCAATACTGAAATCTCACTTCCCAACTGTTTAGAAAAACTTAGAATAATAAAGATTTTATCCCAAACCCAAGTGTATCTCTCTACAATAACACTAGCACCTTGGAGGCTTTGATCAAATGCTTGAAGAATGAAGAAAATGGCTGAGTACTATGCCCTATTTATAGAGTTCAAGGAGTGAAACTAACCTCTTTTAATTTGAATAAATAAATGAATATAAAATGAAGAAGATTTGAATTTTCATTCAACTAACACCCAGAACTCGGTCAAAATCGTTCAAAGGCAGGTCTAAGTGGTTAAGGCTATTTTTAAATTCAAAAATACATCACCAAGGGCGATATATCACCTACCCTGGGTGATATATCGGCTCCACCCTAATCCCGAGCCCCGTTCGTACGTTCATCCAAGGTCGATGTGTTTTCCGTATCTTTCGTAGGCGATATATCGGCCCCTATAGTTGCGATATATCGGCATACGTTGATATATCAAATATGTATTTGCACTTTTTCAGCATATTTTGAATTGGATAAACAGCTTTGACTGAGTCATAATATGACGCCTAACAGCTGCTGGAAGGTTCTAGAGCTTCTAGATCTTTCTTTTATTAAAACTATCCATCAAAAATACTTAATTCCTTAATAATTATAATTATGACAAGTGTCACACTCTTATTGGCTCTATTTAAACCTTAGGTTAGAATAAATATATATCTATGACCAGCAATATCAATCAAAACTTATGTTATAATTAATATTCTTAAACTATAGGTTAAACTTATAAAATCCACAACTGTTGCTATGAGTTTCCAACTAAGTCCTGGTTTGAACCAAAATCCACGGCAATTAACATACTACTAACTAATACTAACTACAACTACTATCTAGCTAGCTAAGTAAATATTCTGGGACACTACAGAAGGAAATGTACGGGTTTGTACCTCTTATTGTGGCTGGTTCCTTGTGGTTTTTTCTTCTCTTCACTTTAGTCCACAATGCTATGAACACAACCAAACGTTCCACATGTGTTTCGCACCCAACATCTAAGAGAAAAATTGAGGTAAAGTGGACAATTACACAAGTTTGTTTACCGTTCTTGTACTGGAACTTCCAAGAACACTCTCATTTCCTTTGCTTCCTTTTACAAGAGATTAAGAGACTCTATGAACTAGTTGAAGGTCTGTAACTTCAATGTAAACCCAAAGAAAATAACTCACCTTACTCTCTTCTTCTCTGACTCATGCTGTACAACACCACAAGCACACACCGTGCACTTCTTCTTCTTCTTCTTCTTCTTCTTCTTCTCTCTCGGTCCTTCTTTCAATTTTGAAAATGGCTGAAGCAAATGAGGGAAAATGGCTCTAACTCCCTCTCAACCAGCCTCTAATAACTAGCCATGACCATTCAAAATTTTCCCACCAATTGTGTGTGTGTGTGAAACCGAACACCCTATACACCTATCCAAAATAATGAATTAAAACTATAGCTAAAATGATTAAATATAAACTATGGTCTAAACAACAAATAGTGCCAATTTAGTTTAAACTTATGTCTATGATTTTATGTGAGTCCTTTCAACATAAAATCATGACTTTAATCCCATAAAATTCCACTTGAATTATCCATAGACTCTTAGTGAAAAATCACAAAATCATAGTCTAAAATGGTTCTATGATTTTATGTGGGTCCAAGCACGTAAAATCATATACTAAAATTCTTTAAAAACATATCCAAAATTCTCTTGTGGCCCAAAATAGAATTCTAATCATTCTAGGGTTTTTCTATAATTATTTAACCCAAAACTAGCTAGTGAAATAAATATTTCTCACTTTATATTTATTTCACAACTAGGTCCCGAAACTATGGTCTAAAGCGATCAACTCACATTTCCTTAATTAAAATAATATTCACCAATTATTATTTTAATTTTTTGTTTCATCCTTAAATAAAATTAATTCATAATAATTTTACATAAAATGAAATAAAAAAAATAAAAAAAATTACGAGTTATTACAATGACCTATGATTATGATCTATATTATGACCTAGAATATATTATGATCTTGTATGATTAGTATAAATTAGCGTTGTTATGAACTTTTGTATGATTTATGATATGTCTGTTATGACTACTTGTTGTATGAATTTTGTTTGTATTTTCCTTACTCGACTTAGAAGCTCAATCCTTATTATGTTGGTGTGAAGACAATTGAGGATAGAAAGGTCGGTGGCGAGTGGGACCTAAGAGCTCAGTGATGTATTCGTAGGGACCATATAGTCGAGGAATGATCAACATACCTACGACCTTATTTACAAAGCAATTTCTTTTAAGTTTTGTTTATTTTATATCTTAATGTTGCTCATTTTATCTTGTTATAAACCTTATTTTATTTTGAAAGACATGGGATCCTTTTGCTTATTATGATTTTCTTAAATAAAAGAGCAATATTTATGTTTATGATCCAATGTTGTGTTCTCGATAATATCATGAGAAATTAGGGTGTTACATTATATGATGTATTTTTGCACTCTGCAAAGTTGTTTAATCAAGTAAAACCCGTTAGAGTTATTAATTTTTAAGAAGGAACCAAATAGCTAGTGCAACGCCCTACTAAACCAGGACTGTTACACCGTGTGTTTAAAACCGTGCTTAACTTGGTAAGCGGGTCATTTGGACTGAAAATTATAATTAAAACTAAACGATGGTTTAGGTACTAAAAAATTTTGGTCGAGCAAACTCGAACTTCTCATTTAAAAATGGTTTGACTAAACATATGGGATCCCAAAGCTTTTAAATCAATAATACAAATTTATCATAATTACAGAATTAGCCGACCTAAGCGGAAAAATCGAGTTAATATCCCATGTTCCTCAAAAGTATCTCGACCGTGGTGGCCGAGCAGGTTGAGTATGTATGCGCCGCCCCTAGAGCTCTCCAACTCATGGCTAGTCAGCTATCATTTGCCTTTACCTGCACCACAAAGCACCCGTGAGCGAAGGCCCAGCAAGAAAACTTAATAGAGTAAGACAGATATTAAGATAAGCATTCCTATCAAATACATGCTTTATAAATCATAACCATATATACGTGGATAATTCAACAAGTATGACGACTCATGTTGAATAGATGCACATCGCATCCATGTAATGGTCCCACCACTATAGCTTGGCCCCGCCACTATGGCCTACATTACGCATGTAGTACCGATAACGACCTCAAGGTCAATAAGGCCCCACCACTACGGCCTGAATTACGCATGTAGTGCTGATAACTTCCTCGAGGCTGATAACGGTCCCCGACTGGTCAAACACAAACAACAATCAATCATTACCCGCATTTATAACAACAAATGTTAATATAGAACAAACATTTACTCTAAACAAATTCACAACATGTCGTACACATTTTCAATAATCAAGGGCTCAAGCCCTACACTCGGTGCATGTGCCAGTTTTCTTACCTCAAGTCCTGTGTTGACGATAGAGCGACCTCGAGTATGATTCTCTTTCCCGAGCCTCGTGGAACTCTAGTCACAACATCAACGATGAATCCCATCAAGAATTAAAACCAATAAATAGCTTGAAGACCAAGCACTAGCCCTCAAGACCCCAGATTCCACCCAGCTGAGTAGTGAAACCGTTCCCGAGCCCTTAGGTTTGGGTCCCCATAACCCAAAACCTGATTTTTGACTTTTTCCCTATTTCAGCCGCAACGCCCCCACAAAAGAGCTGTGGGGCCTGACTTCAGAGAGCCCCAACCCAAAGTCTCCTGCACTTATGCCGCAACGTAGCCCACCAAGAGTCGCGGTGCTAAGGTGGTTTGAGGCACCCCTGCCTCAACTGAGTTCATGGGGGCCACAACGCTCCAAGAACATTGCTGTGACGCTACCCTGGGAACCCAGAATTCTAAAATTTTAGAAATCGCAAACCGACCCAGAAAACTTACCAAAACTATATTCCAATCAACTTTCGACCACCAAACGACACTTGTAACTCATATACACAACATACAATCACCAAAAACCACCAACACACACCCAAACTCAAAATCTAATGATTTCTCAAAAACACAAAAAGAAAACTCAAAAGCTTAAATAACAGAATTACCTCTTAGATTTCGAGCTCCCCAACTTGTTTTCCTTAGCTTAGCAATTCCTAATCCTCAGCAACAAGCCTCCAAATGCACCAAAGATCACTTCTAGACTTAGAATCCAAGAGTTTCCCCTTCAAGGCCTAAGAGAGAGCTTCCAAAGGATAGAGAGAGTAAGAGAAATGAGAATTACAGTTTTTTGGCTTCAGACTTGGCTAAGTCTTAGCTAATACCCTGGCAAAAGTCTATTATGTCCCTGCCTATTAAGACCCTCACCAAATCTCACAAGGGCAGAAACGTTATTTGACACCACTTCTGTAACACCCCAATTTGCTAATAAGGTTTAGGACCTAGATTAGCGTGCCTGGAGGGCAATAAGTGTATTAATGTGATAATATATGAATTTAAATGAATATGTGATTAGAATGCATGTTTAGGTGGAATAAATATGCATGTGGGCCCCGTTTGTATGATGGGGGTAAATTGGTAATTTTAGTCCGCTGAGGGCATAAATGTGATAATTGTATTATGTGATTTGCATCATGTGTGAGTGGTAACATGATGGTGATGCACGTGCCGAGACGGTTCTAGGGAGCTAATTAGTTTCAAAGTCACAACGGGATTTTGTACCCGGCTCGGGAGGAGCCTAAGGGTATTTTGGGGACTTTTGTAAAGATGAGTTTGGGAATTAATGGTTAATGGTATTTGAGTAACTTGAGTAACCATTGGTAACTGTCAAGAGTAACAATTTTAGATGAGAAAGTGGTAAAATTGCAAGAAAGATGAAATGTCAAAGGTGGCCTTGAGGTTTAGTTAGGAAATGAATTATTTGGAGGGGTAGGGTAGTCCTTTGGCAAGATGTAGGAACCTTCAGCTGAGGGAAAGGATGACTCACGTTTCAGCACTTAGGCATATCTTGTTTATACTGAAAATTGGAAGAAAACCAGAAGAAAAGAGGAAAGGAAGAAGGGGGCTGAAGTTGGGAGACCTAGGAGGAGAATCAAGGTGGTTTAAGGCAATTAAGTTGAACATAAGCCAAGATTATTCAGAGGTAAGGATTTGTCTTTGTTTTGTTTAAGTTTCAAGTCTGGTTTTTAGAGAATAAGCATGAAATTGAAAGAGAGTTGTGGCTGGTTTTGCATGAGAATTCAGCTTGATAAGCAAGAGGAATTGGTTTAAAGTTGGGATTGGAGGGAATTCAAGCTGAGTTATTGATTGAGGTAAGAATTTTTAACATGTTTGAATTTCGTATCTGATGTGGTTTAAGATTTTAGAAGCAGGGTTTGTATTGCTCAAGCTCTGATTTAAGTTTTGGAAGCCATGGTTTAAGTTTCTGAGGTCTAAAACTCAAGTGTGGGCTTTGAGTGTAATTGTGTAATTGAGCTTGTTGCTAATGTTTATAGGTTGTTAGATGGTTTATTTGAGGTTTTGGGTTGATTCTAAGGTTTGGGTATGCATTGGGGTTGAATTAGGAGTGTTTTGGCTCCGGGAAAATGCAAAGGAAAACCCAGATTTCTGGGTTCGCGAAGGGGCGCCGCGGCCCTGTTCTTTGGCGTCGCAACGCGAGGTTGCATCAGGGCTGGGGGTGCTCTCTGACTTGCTAGGCGCCGCGGCGCTAGGCTAATTTCAGGACAGGGTAATTTTGCATTTTTGGGCGTTTGATTTGGGGGCTCGGGGGATGTTTCCATTGTGTTGTTTTGGGAAATTAGAGGTCCCGAGAGTGTGGGATTGGTCCCGGGAGGTGGTTTTTGATTGGTTAGTATTAAAGGATGTTTTATATGTGTTGTGACTAGGTTATCGGAGAGGCTCGGGATAGAGGACCGTGCTCGTAGCTTTGGTGCATTGTGAAGCTCGGGATACAGGTAAGAAAACTGTAGCACCCATAGAGCAGGGCATGGGCCCATAGTGTTGTTGCAGGGCATGGCCCTAGATTGTATTGTTGTTAGGGTGTAGCTTTGATTGAATTTTTATAAGTTTGAATGTTGTTTGAGAATGCTATATGTAGTTATAGTAGAATGAACGACAAAGAAGCCGAGAACGGCGAAGGGCCGAGAATGGCAGTGGGGCCAAGAATAACACTTAGCACATGGAGTGCTTATAGTTAGGGTGAGACCCCAATGGATACATGGGATATCTTTACGGTGAGGAACGAGATCCCAAGCTTTGGTAACGCTTCTAGGACGGCATGGCCGTATATGTGTTTAACCTTGTGGACTATCTGTCTATCTGTGAGTTATCTGTTATAAGGGTTATATGAAATGATTATGTTATGTGCTGTGTGGGTTTTCTTGCTGGGCTTCAGCTCATGGGTGCTCTGTGTTGCAGGTAAGGGCAAGGAAAAAGTCAACCAGCCATGAGTACGGAGAGCGTGGGGCGGCGCGTACATGTTTGGCCTGCCCGAATGCTTTGGTCGGGGCATTTTGAGAAATGGTTGTATTGAACTACGTTTTTGATAATTAGTCGTCTGTAAACCTATTTTGAGTTGTGGATGTTTTATAAACTGTACTTTGGGATCCCAAATGTTAAACTCTTGGAATTTTCAACGAATTAGAGTACTTTTAAAGATTACAGCCTTGATTTCTGTTTAATCACACTTTTGTTCTAAAAACCTCGTTTAGCGAGTTAATTGCACATTTTAAACTCACTTAGTAACGACTCTAAAGTAGTAGAGCGTTACAACTTCCTTGCTAAACCTCAAATTACACTTAAAAATCCCAATTAACTCCACTAATCTTCCTAATACACCTATTCTCCCCAAATATATCTCATACCCCAATAATTCCCGGCAATTCACTAAATTACCAAAATACGCTCACCCTCCCGTTGTGACTTTCTCGCTAATTTGCTCAAAAGGACCGACTCAAGCTGAATATCTCACATATATCCACCTAATAACGTAGTCTCAAGCACATAACATATAAAATCACAATTACACCATCAACGAGTCAAAATTACAAAAATGCCCCTTTAAACAAAAGCATGTCTTTAAGCATATTTAATACATCTAAACATGCATAAATAGTCATATCATTATATAACTCATATAATCCGCATAATCACATATTTATTTAATTAATTACCCCACGTGCCCTCCCGACACGATAATCAAGGCACTAAGTCTTAATAGAAATTTTGGGATGTTACAGTCAGGTCACCATTTGTTCTAGAAATTTTATTTTGCACATGTAATTAGCATCTAAAAACAACATGATGATGTGAAAGTCTTGGCAATAGCTCCTTCAATTCAGTTATTATGTATTTCAGTGACTAAGTATTTTGTGCTGTTAATGCAGTTCATTACATAGTTCAAATTTTTATTTTGATCTAAGATCATTTTCTTAAGAAATTGTAAATTTAATTATTCTCACATTATAAAATGGCCAGCAAATATAACTGAAATGAGCCTAAATTATGAGCCCTTATAAATTACTGCACACAAAAGCATTCTATTGAGTTTCCTGTAACTAGAAATGTAAAATTATTTTTCAAGTATATAAAATTCATGAAATGCATATCACAACGTAACGCGTACTTATTTTTAGTCTTGCAATATCTATCATAGATATACTAATTTATTCCATCTCTACCTTTCGAGTTTTGATCAAAATTGTGTAAAGATATTTTTGGGGAGGTATAAAATTATTTTTTGAATTTGTATCAACATTTGGTATGAAGTGTTTGTGGTGAATTTAGTAGAGTGTTATATGCGATGTGTTATTTGTGAAATGGATTTGAAGTTATAAGGCCTGTTGACTTTAACACTATGCAAGAAGAAGTTAAAATGATTAGAGATGATATTACTAGTGAAATGTGGCTTAGTTATAAAAATAATAATGTTAATGGCAATATTGGCTTATTATGGGGTATTTCAGACCTAATCAACAGTCAGGTCGCCACACACGACGTTCTAGGATCAACAGTCACTTTTATAGAGTGTTCTTATTGACTTTTGTAATCATAAGGGTTCGATCGATGTCGATCACTGCCATTCTCATGCTAAGGTAGTTGGTTAGGAAATCTTGACTAATTATGGGGTATTTCAGACCTAATAATGGTCAGTTATTACTACCCACAATATTCTAAGATCAACAATCATACTTATAGTTTAACGCCCAAACGTGACTTCCACTTAGCGGTAGTCGTAGTATAGATGGGCGGTCGATTCCACAAGGAGGTAAAGAAACAAGTTAATCAATAAATAAATGTTAGAGATAAATAATATGAAGAAATAGAACAAGTGATATATTTTTTTTTTTGGAGATTTAAATATTAGAAATAAAGATAAAATAAAGTGTGATGTAACAATAGGTAACAAGTAGGAAGGATCAAGAGTCACCAATATGCATACATATTTATTTGGATCCTTGATTCACAAAAAATACACAAATGGATAGTTCACATCCCAACTATTTATTTGGAAGATTTAACATTGAAGCACAACTATATTTAACAAAAATGTATTCAAGTGATTACTATTCTTTACTATGGAAGGATGAGATAAATCTTATGAGAAATCTAAAAATGACATTATACCATTGCCAATAATGCAATAAAAGATTGGACATAAAACGTAAAACAAATATTATTTTTACTATTTATAAAATACATAGAAAGAGCGTGACTAATTCTATATAAATTTAGCAAAAGTAAATATATATGAATGAGATGGAGAAAATGATAAAGATATTATCTATATTATTTTTACTAATTTGATAATACATAGAAAGAGCTTGACAAAATCTATATACTATTATTAAACATAAATAAAGATAATAAGATGAAGAATTAGAGATGAAAGAAAATAAACCACTCAAATATATAAACTTTAAGCATATGTTGAATAAAAAATACCAAACAAAGTCATAATGCATATAGGATCATCCTAACATTCCTAAGAAGGTTAGCCTATTATGCTAGATATTCTCATTAAATTCTAGAGAGAAAATATGAGAAATGAGACTAAAATTTGGTAGAGTTTTGCTACCTAAAAATTACATAAATAATGTGAAAGAAGGGTCCCTATTTATAAAGGGGGGAAATGACTAAAAAGAAATTAAACAACAATTTGGCGTTTACAAAATAAATATGAAATATTAATAATAAAATATGATTTTGAAAAATCAAATCTTATTATAAATATTAACTTAGTTATTTTGGTGTATAGTCAATATGTCATTTTTCTAAAGCACCAAAAAAGATGAGCTTTAAAGCTCAAAATGACAATTTTGCAAGGCCCAATACCCACAAAATATGGGTTGAAAGTGGCTGGTGGCAGATGTGGGTTTTGACCCACTCCCAGCCAATGGGGAGGCGCCATGTGGCAGTGACTGGGAGAGGAGAAGGCTGGAGAGTTTGGGTTGCTAGAGCTACGATTGGGCTTTGGAGGGAGTTGGGCCTTCTTTCGGCCGAAAGGATGCTGGGAGGTTGAAGGAGGCTAACGTGGGTCAAAGGTGGGTCAAAGGTGGGCTTGTTGGGCCTTCAGATACATTTGGCCATTGGAGACTAGGTGCTAGCAGGTGGGTCGGGTCACTGGCTGCTGGGATGCGTGGCAGGCGAGGAGCGCGACAAGTGGCGAGCTGGAGAGTAGGGAAAGTTGTGGGCTTGGGGTGCTTTGGGCCGAATTTCTGGACTTCAATGTTACAAAAATGCCAACTTTTCTTCCTTTCTTCAACTTTATTTATTTATTTCTTCTTTCTTTTATTTATGACAAAATGCATCTTTAATTCCTACAAAATAACAATAAATTAAATCATAATCAAACATTTTCATTTATAAAATAAATCATATTAATTCTATGAAAATATTAAACTAAACTTAATTTATTTTGACTATTAAAATCAATAAATATGTATTTTTTACCACTAATCAAGTGTACTTGACTTTAATAGTAAAAAAGCTAAACATATACAAAAATAATTAATGTTTAACATTCAACCTTCTAATTAATCTTATGGTCGCCAAAAATAATTAATGTTAAACATGCTACCATCTATTTATTTTTAAATCTAATTAATCTTATTGTCAAATACTTGACGAAAATAATTAATGTTAAACATTCTACCATTTTAAAAAAAACATATAATTAATCTTATTATCAAATACATTGGCAAAATTAATTAATGCTAAACATTCTACAATTTATTTTTATTTTTTTAAAAAAAATAAATATTTAGTTAATTTTATTGTCAAATACATTGGCAAAATTAATTAATGGTAAATATTCTACCATTTGTAAATTGTTTTGCTGAAAAAATATTTAATTAACCTTATCATCAAATATATTGACAAAATTAATTAATATTAAATAATCTACTATCTATAATTGTTTTTGTAAAAAAAAATTAATTAATTTTATTGTCTAATATATTAGCAAAAATAATTAATGTTAAATATTCTACCATCTATAAATCTTTTTAAATTAAAATACACAATTAATATGATCCATACTACCATATAATATATTCTCAAACTACATATATAATATATATTTTCAAACGTAATTAATTAATAGTAATTCCACCATCCCAACATTAAAGTAATAAAACAAAAATCAAAATTGTCCAAAGAAATTAAATACAAAACTTATATACAAAACAACCATAATACATATCAGATTTTGTTATGTTATACTTATTTTGTGTTACACAACACATTATTTTAATTAAATAGCTGCAAATATATATATATATATATATATATGTAGCTAATATCATAAATATATCCAAACTTCATACTAAATTAACCATATAACCCTCAACTAAACACATTTTTGGACATTCAATTACACTTATGCCCTTACTTTTTACAGTCACACAATAAATATATTTAGTCAACCGGTTCCCATGACCGATTAAAGCAAGTAAACAAAAGATTTCTCATTTTCTAAAATTGTGACACATGGCCAAACAAAGGGACCCACCTTGAAGGACTTAATCATGTGATGGATAAAAGAATTGACCTACTTTAATATATCGTTTTATTTATTTTTCTAAGGGAGAATTGCGTTAAATATTTATATGAAGTGATGTTTGTAGCACTTAAATATTTTTTTAGGTGCTACTGGGACTAGTTTGGTGATTGGGTATGTGAGCGCGTGGGGATGAGATCGGGGTTCGATTTACTATTATATCATAAATAAATTATTTTTTTAGTGGTGAAAATTTCTTCCATTAATGTTTTGGTATGAAAATTGGTCTTTTGCTCTTAACCGTGTTAACGGTGCCACGTGTTCGTACTAGATTAAATAAAATAAATATTTTCGCTACAAACATCCTTATTTTTTTAATATCATTACATGTTACAATTTATGTGTACATTGATAGCATAGAACATGTTGATGATTCTCAATACTATATATACAATTCCTTAATTTGACACAACCCACCAAGAACATCCATGGGGAGAAAGAGTGACGAATCTCTCCACGAGGGGGGGAGAGCAACAACAATACCACTAAGAGCATCTCCAATGGAGTATCAAAAAAGTGGTGCATTATTATATGGGAAAATACTATTTTGGCCCCTGTGGTTTTTTCGAATACGCGATCAACACCTGTGTTTTGTTAAAAGACAATTTAGACCTTCTATTTTAAAAAATGGATCAAAATAGCACCCTAGACCCGATTTTAGTCAAAATATTTTCAATTATAATATCAATTCCCTGGTCATTAGTGATGTGATGGGTCCAAAGAAACGGAGAAAGTGATCGATGAGTGGAGAATAAAATATTATATTTGAAATTTGTTTGACCAGAATTGGGTATAAGGTACTATTTTGATTTATTTTGTAAAACACATGGTCCAAATTTTCATTTAACAAAACACTGGGGATTGCGTACTTGGGAAAAACGCAGGGGCCAAACTGGTATTTTCTCTTGTTATATTTAACACATTTTAGCAAAATTATCACTCTAATGATGTTCTAAAAAGTGTGCCAAATTTGGCACAAGATATAGCATGAGCCAAATTTGTCACAACAATTAATGACAATTTTTTATTGACCGTATTGTCACTAATTTATTAATTAATAATTAATGACTACTTCTTTTTACAATAAAAAATGAAAAAAAAACTACTTTTTGTATATTGTCAATAAATATTAAATGATTTGTGGACTTTTTTTTTTAATTAATTTGCATTTTGTGCACAAATTTACATCTTGCATTGAAGATTGTATAAGGGGACCAACACCACCACCAACGAGGGAACAAATACATGTATATGTATAAATACAAATGTTCTTGTCAGGGTTCAAACCATGCACCTTTTTGACAAAGAAGGGTGCCTCCACCACCACGCCAGCCTCCACCACCACGCCAACCAACAGTGGTTCGCAAACATCCTTATTAATATTATTAATTTTTATCCAATCTGGTAAGAACATATGACATTGTTAATATAGTCAACAGTCAATGGCTAATTCTACAACAAAACCACATTTATCTCCTTTTTTTAATAGCTAAATTAGGATAGAATTCCCTTTCCATTTCTATACTCAATTAAAATAATAAAATTCTAGTTTAGTTAAGTTTTTTTTTCAAGTGTTTGATAATAGTACAAAAAATTTAACTTTTAAAAGTAAATTAAGAATTATAATAAGTATTCTTATTTAGAAAAAGAAAAAAAACTTAATAAAGCTTAGAGTAATTAGACTTGTGATGTTTTTAGAAAAACTTCTACCTTTGTTTATACAAGCTGGAAGCAACGTAAAATGCATGCTTGCTTAGTTTTATTAAAAAAATTATTAATTATTTTTATTATATTTTTGTGATTGTCATATAATTTTTTTTAAAATATATTGTTATATATAAAAGAATAACGTAAACATATTAAAAGAAAAAAATTAAGTAAAACATTATCTATGGTTTTTCTTTATAAAAATAATAATAATATAATAATCTTTTAATTATATCACGAACTATCCTATTCAAGGTACAAAACATTCATGATATTTAGGAGTGCTTAGGATCCAAATCAATCCAATACTAAAAAAGTAAATATCCAATTACAATTGAATTAGATTTAATTTGTAAAGTTGGATATTAATTGGATTGGATATGTCATTATTAGGATTATATATAATATATTATTATAATAATAATATTTAAATTTATATTAATATAATTATTAAATATCTAGTCTTGTATTATAATAATGATATTTTATAATATTTAAATTTATATTACTATAATTATTAAATATATAGTCTTATAAGAAATATTATTGTAATAAGGATATTTTATAATATTTGAATTTATATTGATGTAATTAATAAATATTTATTTTTATTGGTTTTAAAAGTATATTCCGTTAAATATTTAGAATATTTCGTTAAAGTTAACAAAAAAACTGTTAAAACAAAAAAATTTGTTAAATACGTACTTTTTATATATAAAGATTTAAAAGCATAGAAGTAAAAAATTTGATCTAATTTTTATGTTTGGATAATTATGTTATGAGTATATATTTTTCTTGAATAAAAATTCAATTTGAAATATTTGGATAATCAATCAAAAAAGATCTTTTTAGAATAAATTTAGAATTATAAATATGATTAGGATGATAGCCTTTCAAAAGGTCTACCCTAGTTTCTGCCAGTACAAAAAAAAAAAATTTATTAGATATTATATGCAATTAAAATAGAAATATTTTTCGTATTATTAAAAATAAGTTTGATTAAAAATACATTTAAGAGTATAATTTTTTTCTGCTGATTTTTCAAATACATAGAGTGTTTTGGTATTTTATGAATGCAGTGTAAAGATGTGTAAACTATTACTGAATCAAATAAGAGAGTAATAAAATGGTATAATTGTTATGTTATTTTAAATAATATAATGTTAGAATAAATAATATGAAAAAAATGTGATTTATCATACCTTGTAACATATTATTGAGAGTTACAAAATTGGACACATGTGCGTGCCAAAATGTAACGTATTTGGGAGTTACAAAATCAGTTACAAATCTATAACTCTCAAATATCACTCAATAATGTGTAGATTTTATGTTACACATTTTGATTTGAATTCATCAAATCCATAAGTTAAATGGTTGTTGGGGACATGAATTTAACCCCCATAATGTGTATGGAGGTTACAAAGTTATGTGGGAAGAGGATAGAACCGTTTAGAAATGCAAAAGTTGAGTTTTGCTGAAATTGGAGATGTGGCCGTGACCAATGATTATCCTTGGCCATGGCCTGGGGGACAGAGGCTAGTGGTTACGGCCAGGAACATCTCTGGCAGCAGCCAGGGATGCTGGCAACCAACTCCAACTTCTTTTTTCCATCTTGAACGGTTACAACACCTCATGCAACTCTAAAAACTCATTTTTAATTCCATAAACATCCAATTAAATATTGGTAATATTTATGGGGGTTGGTGGAGTTTGAAATTCAAAGAGTGTCTCAAAACTCTATATTTAGGAGCCTATTGCTCACTTGTAAGACACATTATTTCTATCCACTAGAGCACTTGGCTAGAAATACACCAAAATTCTTGATTATTCCATAAAGCTATTTCCAATATTGAGAGAATCCCTTAGTGCTTGAGATAGGGGAAATAAACTTTTGGAATAAGGTTGTAAACCTTGTTCAAGTTGGGGATCCCAAATGCTCTTCATTTTGGTTGTGTAATTGAGAGTGATTTATTTCATTGTTCTTGTTATTTATTATTTTTTCTATTGTTCGTCTTGTCATCTTTTTTTTTTATTTCCTCCTGCTATAAGAGTTGTATCCTCTTCTACCTACTTTGCTTTACTATTTCTAGTTTATTTGTAACTTTTGTCATAGAGTTGTGATTTCTTCTATTTCATCTCCTTATCTCTATATGTACTTATATTTTTACAATAGAGTTGTAAACTTATTTAATCATCATCTTGTATTTTGTATTCTTTTGCTTAGAGTTGTAATAGTTATTATTTTCCATTGAGGCAATACCATTATCTCTAATAATCAAAAGCTTATTTTCTCTTGTTTGAATGGAAGGAGAAGCCACAGAAGTCTTGTGAAAAGATGGTAAGGTAATGTAATGTTCGTCTTTGTTTTTTCTTAAAAGATCTAATGACTTTCATATAGTGATAGAAATGAATAGAAATTTTTTTTATAAATGAGGTTCATTATTTTCTAATCTTCTTTGTTGTTGCAAATATAGTGATTAGATTAGAAGATATTTCAACATCTTGGATTTTAATCATATGTATATGTGTGAGTTATCATATTGATGTAGTGTGTTATATGATAAATAAAGTAACAGGAATATGTTTATTCTATTATGTTGTGATAAGTTACCATTTATTTGGTAAATAAAAAGAATTATTTGAGAATTGAAATTTTCTCATTTAAGTGTTGAGCATCTCATTTTATGAGATAAGAAAAGATGAACATAAGGGGGTTACATCTTTTAATGGTTGTATCTTGCTATTGCAAGAAAAATGGATCAAGGTAGATTAAAAAATTATGGGATGACATATTGACTCATAAGGCTTGGAGTCTAAAGTGTGATCAAAAAGAGAAAATATTTGAGAATTATGTAGAGACAATAATTCTTAAATATTCAATGTCTCAATGATGAGACATTACAAAATTGGAGCATCAATTTTGAAGAATCTTTACACCAATGGTGAATTGATTGAAGAGAATTTTATTAATTTTGGTTAAAGATGGTGATATGATTAATTTAATCTCAATGAGGGAACTTTTTTTAATTGTAAAACCAATTTTAAAGTATAAGAATTCAAAGTATTTAAATAAATCAATGAGGGTTTATTTTCTTTGATTTAAGTGTTTTGACATCTTCAATTTGATCTTAGTGAGGAAAATCAATGGATGTCAGAGTGGTGTTTTCAAAAGAATCTCAAAGAGGCTCTTAAAAAATACACAAAAGTTGTTTAAGTAATTTTGAGATTATTTAGATAACTAAAAGTGAAAATGAGTGATTATTTGCTTGAGAAATGTTCACGTGAAATTTGTGTTCACATATTTTATTTTTGTGAAATATATAAAAGAAGGCAACCAAGTGAATGTTACTTTCAAAGAAGTGTGTCTTGCTCTAGCAAGTAAATAAGTCAAAATAAACAAACATTGATGTTTTGTTCATCTTGATATATTGAGAGTTGATCATGTGGCTTAAAGGACTCATGATCAACTTTGGAGATTATAAATCTTGATTTATCTTGGAGGATACATGACTTAATAGAAATAAAAATATTTCTATTTAAAAAAATGATATTTTGTTATTACTTTATGTGAGAAATGTGGGGGTGATGCTCCAAAGTTTAATCAATTTATTTTGTTGATAATGATTGATTAATTTGGTCATCCCATAAAATAGGTGATTTGGAATTCCACATTCTAAATTACTTTAGCTATATAATATATAATGAATAAATATAGACATGCTTGATGCCAAAAATTATTGTTTGTAAAATATTTGATTCAAGAAGGAATCAAATTAATACATAGAAGAGAATTTTAGAAACAAAGAGGTTTCTAGAATTAATATTCAAGAAAAAGGTTATCTTGGATATCGAAGAATTAAATAGTGGGGGTGTTGACTATGGTAAAACTCGCTATTTTAATGGTGTAACTATTTTAATCAAACTATAGTTAGCAACAGGGTTTGAATGAAATAATGAGAGAATGATTAAGTATGCATACATGAGAAAAGAAATGACTCAAATGGAATCATTTCTACATCTTAAGGGATGAGACTTAGACTCCCTAAAGAGATTCACGGTTGATGGTAACCTATCTTAATACTAGTATCCAAACTAGTATTATGTTCAATAAGTAATAAAAATTTAATCAAGTGAATAGTAATATTCCTCAAAATTTTGTCCAATCTGAGATATGAGTACTAGAGTGTTACCAAATGAAGGTTAAAACCGAAAGATTTTTTTAATAGAACTCAATCTTGAAAAGACAAGTATTTAAGGCAACAAAATACTGTAAGAGTTCTACCTATATATATACCTAGGGGTGGTGCCGACCTTCATGAGAATTAGGAGTCATTCTCAAGAAAAGTCTATGAATGGAATGTGCATATGACCATTAACGGTGCAAAAGCAAGACATGGAGGTCTCAAGTGAACATAACAAAGGTGTGTGTGTTATCACTAGTTTGTTATCAAGAAATAGTGGTTCAATGCTTCGACAACCAAAATTTCAACAAGCTTTGTGATAATTAAACTAAGGTAAAATTCAAGTCAAAAGACATTTTACTTATGCACCAATGCAAATGTTTCTATAGAGAGTAATTATTTAATCAAGTGGGAGAATGCTATATTTTAATATAATGTTTGATTGATTAAATAACTGTTACAAAAATTGATTATTTAATCTAAGTGAGGGAATGTTATATTATTTTAAACAATATAATGTTAGATTGAATAATGTGACAAAATATGATTTGTCACACCTTGTAATATATTATTGAGAGTTATAAAATTGGACACATGTGTATGCCTAAATATAACATATTTTGGAGTTACAAAATCAGTTACAAATTTGTAACTCCCAAATATCACCCAATAATGTGTAGATTTATGTTACACATTTTGATTTGAATTCATCAAAGCCATAAGTGAGTTGGATGTTGGAGACATGATTTTAACCGCCAAGTGTGTATGGAGGTTACAAAATCATGTGGGAAGAGGATAGAACTATTTGGAAATGCAAAAGTTGAATTTTTCTGAAATTGGAGTTATGGTCGCGGCCACAGATTATCCTTGGCCACAGTCTGGGGGACAGAGGACAGTGGCCATGGCCAGGGACGCTGATAGCCAACTCTAACTTCTTTTTTCCATCTTGAATGGTTCTAACACCTCATGTAACTCCCAAAACTCCTTTTTAATTCCATAAACATCCAAATTTGTAAGGCACATTGTTTCTATCCACTAGAACACTTGACTAGAAATACACCAAAATGTTTGATTATTCCAGAGAGCTATTTCCAATATTGAGAGTGTAAAATCCTTTATTGGCTAAACTTTAATTTAGACAAAATATTTTAAAATGTTTAAAGAAAATTAGTAGCATATCTCCATACTGATTCTGGGATTAATTATCAAATTATTCAGCTGATTTTCTAATGTAAAAAATATCTTTAAGTGTGAGTATATTTTTTACCTTATTTATCACAAATAATCAATATTTGGTAAAAGTATATTTTGCAATTATCTTGAGATTATTTTCAGGGATTATGATTATTCTGGAATAAAGAAGGTATCGAAAATGAACATGGTCAAAAGAAATGACCATGTTCGTTCTGCCAGATAAAACTAATTTCATTGCTGACTCATCAGTTTCCTTTTCTGTCGACACAGAATTCATCTGGCTGGCTGATTTCCTTAATCAAAGGAATTCGCAAATTGATTTCAAAGATACCAGAAAATGATGGCCTTGGACGATTTCCTTGCCTATAAATATCTTGCCAAGGCCTTTGGAATTTTCATCTCTTCTATTCTGAATATTTGTAAACATTACGTTATTTTGAAGGGTGTCTTTATTTGTAGAGATTAAGTTTGTTCACCTTAATCTTTGTGAGAGTGCTGAGTGTACTTGTGGATATCTATCTAGTCCATTGTAAATAGATAGTGTCTATTGTGAACGTGTTCATAAGGATCTTCGGGAGAGGATTCTATCTAAGTCTCACTTCGGGAGGAAGTGTGCACTTGCTATTCTTTGAAGGGAGTTCAAGAGAATCAGTGTTTCATCAAATCAGATTCATAGAGAAGAGTACAACAAGATTGCGGCAATAGTTTTGTAACGCCCTGGATAACCAAGACCATTACACTGTGTGTTTAAAATAGTGCAAGACTTGCTAACCAAGTCATTCAGACAAAGTGTAAACTCTATACCATTATCAGAGTAAGAATAAAAAGATTTTGGTCACAAACAGGCTATTTCCATTAAAAATGACGGTTTAATACATGGAGACTCAAAACAGGGTTTAGGTGTCTTAGATACAACAAATTCTAGAAGTTACAAATAGTTCAAGCCACTCTAATGGCAAAATATACATTTTAGGTTTCCGTTCCTGTACAATCTCTCGACCGTGGCGGCCGAGCAGCTGACGATGTACACCTCGCCCCCAGAGCTCTCCAACTCATGGTTGATTCAGCCTACCCTTGCCCTAACCTGCACCACGTAGCACCCGTGAGCCAAGGCCCAGCAAGAAAGCATAATAACATAGCAAGATCAGCAACACTTATCTAATATTTTACAATGCTCAACTAAGAATTCGATATTTCATAACATTTATCCAATCAGTAATAACAGTTTGTCATCCAAACAGTCAACCAACTATATTCATAACACAATATTCACATTCATAGCCAATAGATTGTCACAACCATCAAATAACATTCAGGGTTGGCGCCCTTAGTCGCACCCTCTATTTAACACACTGTCTTCGGCTCATTAGGGCCGTCCCCAGTGTAATACTCACTGACTCTGGCCAGCTTAACCGAGCTCAGTGATAAATAAGCTGCCTCAGCTACCAGTGGCCGAGCCGCGCCCCAGTGCGCGAATATTGATTCCGACACCCTTAGGCCGGTAATCGCATGTCCCATGGCATAATAACACCATCACACGACATGACATACAAATGGAGGGAACTCTTAGTCCCATCATGTTCACATGGTTAATCACATTCACATAACAATGTATACAAGCATAGGGAACACTTAGTCCCAACCTAACCACATAATCAGGTGCGGCTTTCTTACCTTTTTCACTAGCTTTGATCACTTGACTCCTTGAGCACGATCCCCCTCGAGCCCTAGCGCTTACCTAATCACAACCATGGCCAAAGTCATTATAAATCCCCAAGTTCAAAACCTAGCCCCGGGGCCAATCCCGAGCCCCCGGGAAGTCCTAGTTCCACCAAACAAGGTGGTGGAACCAAACTCCAAACCTTAGGTCAAAAACCCTTGCAAACAACCCTAAAATCCACTTCAGGAAGCAGGGTAGCACTACAGCGCTCATGGGAGGGCGCTACAACGCTACAAACAGAAGCCAAAATCCCTCAGCAAACTTGGCCTAGCGCTACAGCGCCCAAAGGCTAGCGCTGTAGCGCTAGTCACAGACAGATTTACACCAATTTTCCTCCTCTGCGATTTTCTCGAACCAACTCGAACCAAAACTCTTCCAACTCTTTCCCAATCTCAAAAACAACCTCATGACCATATTCCACTCATCCCAAGCACCCCAAACATCTAGAACTCAAGCACATGCATCCACAAACTCAGAATTCACCATAGCCACTCCTAAGCTCCAAAACTCAATCAAAACCAGCTGAACAACAAAGTTAGAGTTTAGGCTTTATAACTTTGATAGAATTTCGACCACAAGCTGTATCTAAACCTTCTTGGCGTGCTCCTCCTCAGTCTTAAGCCTGAATTCCCTAAGGTTCCATCCAATTCAACTTAGCACCATAGCTCAAAAACCAGAAATGAAAACCAACCCAGCAACTGAAGAGATTACAGAACCTTACCTCAAGTGATGGCCTAATCTTGCTAAACCTTTGCCAAATCCTCAATCTTTGCTCAGTAACCTTGTGGCTTAATTGGACTAACTTTCCTCTGAGTTTTACTCCAGAAACCCTCAAGAAATTGGTGAAGAAAACATAAACCGACTTAGAGAACCCTCTCTATTTTCCCTTCTTTCTTTTCCCTTCCTTTTCTTTCTTTTTCAGACTTCTCCAATATTCTACAAATCCCACTAACATAAAGCCCTGGTATTATTTAACTTCTGTAAGCTAAATGACTAGTATGCCCTCCCCATTAAGTCTAAACCCTTTAATCCACTTAAGGGCATTTTAGTCATTTTACCCAATTCCCGCTAATTCCTCGAGTGTCTCTAATATTTCCCGCTTAATTCCCGATACCTAATTAGTTATCAATATTATTCCTCAATGCCATAATAGACTCCAGTATATTCGCTAAATTCCCATTTATACCCCTAAGCTCACCCCGAGCCAGGTATAAATCCCCGCCATGACTTTCCGCCACTTTGCTCGCTAGGATCGTCTCGAGTCACAGATCACAAATATATCCACATAATAATGTGGTCTCAACATTAACCTACCAATATACACACAAATACACAATTACGCTCTCAATGAGCCAAATTACCATAATGCCCTCACAGCAGAGTATATATAGTCCCATGCACGCCTTTGTCATCATATAATAATATAACCCACACAATCATGCATATAATCACATAATAGTACAGTAAATCAATTATGGCCCCCCCGGCCTCCTAATCAAGGTCCTAAACCTTATTAGGAAATTTGGGTCGTTACAAGTTTAAGAGGAAGTCTTACATAGTTTAAGTCAATGCTTTTGTACACATTGTTTCTATACTAATTGGTTTATTCTCTGGGCGTGGCCCCAAGGAGTAGGTTATCCGAAAGAGTTTCTGAACCTTGTAAAATTCGGTGTGTTCTTTATTGTTCTGCACTGTCTATTTTTTGTGTTCAGTTTCTATCGTGACAAGTTCGGATTTTGTCCCGATAGAACTGCTATCTGTGTAAACAGTTAATTATACCATTCCACACTTTAATTAATTCACATGGTTTAATTAATTTGGTAATTACTAAAAACAGAATTTGAGAGAGAATCCCTTAGTGCTTGAGATATGAGAAATAAGTTTTTGGACAAAGGTTGTAAACCTTGTTCAAGTTGGTGATTCCCAATGCTCTTCACTTTGGTTGTGTAATTGAGAGTGATTTATTTCTTTGTTCTTGTTGTTTATTATTTATTCTATATTGTTCATCTTGTCATCTTTCTTTTATTTCCTCTTGCTATAAGAGTTGCATCCTCTTATACCTACTTTGCTTTACTATTTCTATTTTATTTGTAACTTTTGTCATAGAGTTGTGATTTCGTCTATTTCTTCTTCTTATTTCTATATTTACTTGTATTTTTGCAATAGAGTTGTAAAATTATTTAATCACCATGTTGTATTTTGTATTCTTTTACTTAGAGTTGTAATAATTTTTATTTTCTATTGATGCAATAACATTATCTCTAACAATAATAATAAATTATAAAACTAATAAACATAATCCTCTCTCTCTCTATTTAATGAACCTATAAACAATGTCCTAATTCTAATTTCTAATCCTTACCAAAATAAATAAACTAACGGGTGTATAATTTTTTCAAAACGCATAATAAAAAACTTAGAATAGAAAATATAAATGATACAAATATATATATTTAAAAAAAATTATAAGATAAAATAAATTTAGTTAAGAGTGTATGTATTAGGGTGTGTAAATATATCCTACTTTCATATTTTGCACCTTAAATTTAGTTTAGAGAGTATAAATTAGGGTTAGGATGAAAGATGAATTCTCCAACCTTTTTCTTGTAAATCTAAGTTCTAACTTTCTAGTTGTTGTTCTAGCATTCTTCTGTCATTTTCAAATTCTTCTTTATGGTAAGATTGTCGTTAACATATAATTGTGTCGTCTAGCTCACTACTGATTATTTTTATATCTAGGAGTTGGTTTCTATAATATATAAAGCACTCGGCATCAGTATAGATAATACATAAACTTAAAGAGTCATTTAATTCAGAGTTTGTGTTATGAATATATCATATATATAATTTTCTATGTTTGGGAAAATGTCATATTTACACCAAAATAATACATTCCATCACAATCAATGCTTTTCCACGTATAAGCACCCTATAGTTTTGTTCATCCTGATTATTAAATATAATTAAGTTAAATTAGTTTCAGTTATGATTGATTAAATACATAGTGAAATTGGTTAAACACAAAGAGGTGCAAAACCATAGCGATTTTACTAAAGTCAACATGAACGGGCTGACTTTTGATGTAGACATATATAAACTTATCTTTTTGGGTCCAAAGTATTTCTTTGGAGTTTATAATAGTAGCCAAAATAGTTTGAAGGCATTTATAGGTGTTTTGTGGCAATGTCTGCGGTGACATTACATAGGCATCTACGTTGCGTCGCCTGTTAGAGGTGACATGTAACGCCCTACTACCTTAAAGCTGTTGCCAAGTGATTTATAAATGTGTCATTAGCTCGCTAATCGGGGTTTCAGGTTAAAAAGTGCGATTAAATCAAAATAAAGACTCATTTAATGAACATTTAAATATAAAGAGTTGATCATTCACTAAAATTCGTAAAAATGTTACATTAGGATCCCAAAATACTGTTTTGAAATACATTTACAATTCAAAGGTATGGTATAGCCGACCTAAGCGACAAAATCAAACGTTTACCGCGTGTTCCTCAAAACAACCCCAGTCGTGGTGGCTAGGTAGGCCAAACATGTACACACCACTTCATGCCCTCCAACTCATGGTTGTTCGACATTTTCCTTGCCCTTACCTGCCCCCAGAGCACCCTTGAGCCGAGGCCCAGCAAGAGAACTTCAAGCACAACATACAATAATTTATTTGAACAAATACATACTTAATCAAAACAACAAATAGTTACCAGTTCCTATTGGAATGCACAGCAACACATCAGTATAACAACACAGTAGCACAACAATACAATAACAACACAATATCATAGCTGCACAATAACACAACAACACAGTAGCATAGTTGCGGCCTTCGCCGATCGAGGTGCACTATCAAGCACCAAGTCCACGACCTTAACCGAACGGGTGTGTACAACACCCTTAGAGGGTCTTGCCCTGGGGCTTGCATTCAACACGCTTAACGCCGATCTCGGCCCTTTGTCGCTCTCGGCTCTTGCCGATTAGTCACAATCACATGTATGACATAATAGCTATAACCAATACATACAACACTATACTCCACACAGATCTATGGGTACCAACACTTCTCTAACCTGGTGTCCCGAGCTAATAACCCGAAGCAATCCTGAGCACAATGCCTAAACCCAAGTCTAAGCGGTAAGACCTAGTCACAATGTAATGAAAAGTAAGAAACCAACAAGTCCTAATCAATTAAGAACTTCAGATTAAAATACTAGCCTTCAGGACCTTAGATTCTACTAAATCGGGTACTTGAATCCTTCCCGAGCCCTAACGTTTGGGTTCCCAATCTTAAAACCCTAATTTGGCCAATATTTCCCATTTGAGTCGTGACCCATCCCTTAAGGGCCGCGGCGCACTAAAGTCAGAGAGCACGACTCTCTCTGCTGAAGGACATGGGCCGTGGCGTGCCTCAGCCTACGCTGCGGCGCCTAGGCAAAATTCTGAGGCCCTAAGGCCTCTGTGTTCAAGCGGGCCACGGTGCTTGATGAACAGGGCCGCGACTCGAGCCTCAAAACCCAAAAAACTCACCATTTTCCTACGTTTTCCCTGATCTCAATTCACCAAAAATCCATCCTAGACATAAACTAAAGCCAGAATTAAGCCTTTCAAGCATTCCCTAATACAATAGACAACACAACCACACTAATAGCTAAGCCAAAACTCTAACACAACCCAAAATTCAAACCTTGAGTTTGGAACTCAAGAACACCAATACTAAACTCACAATTCAATAAAAAAAACACAGGATTTCACTTACCCCTTCTGCAAATGACGACCTTGAATTAATCCTTAAGTGATCCTAGCTTGATTCCTTAGTCACCAAGCTTTCAAATCTTCAATTTTTGCACCAATTCTCCAAGAACCCCCACTAGCATCTATGCACACCAAAGGGGAAAAAGCAAACTGACTAGGAAGAGGGAGAGAGAAATTCTGTCTTGCTTCTTTGCTTCTACAGGCTTCTAGTACCTAAGGTGTTCTGGCCTTGTTTCCCTAAGTATCTAAGGCTGAGTCACTCCAAAATTTAGTCTATCCCTTGGCCAAAAGACCAAAAATGTCCCTAGGTCCAAAACTCACCCTTTAACGCCCCCAAGGACGGTAACGTCTTTTGTTATCATTTCTTGCTACACCTCGAGTAGCCCATAAATTCCAAGCTAATCCCGACATACCCAAATAATTACTAAATGATTACCTGTTATCCGGTAAACGCCAGGCACATGCCAAGTTCTAAAATACCCCCCGAGCCAGGTACTAGACCCCGTTGTGACAATTTTGCTATTTCGCTCCCTAGGATCGTCTCGGACCACACATCTAAAATATATCCCAGTAACACTGAGGTCTCACTCACAATACAAACATAATTATATTTATGCCCTCAACGAGCCAAAATTACAAACATGTTCCTATTCACAGAAATGGGTGTTGGAAATGTGCCCTGAAAGCATATGTAGTAGACATTAGTTTATGAAATAAATAAATAATTGAATTTGTTATGCATGTATTTTATAGACTATATTATTCTGTGATAATATTAAGTAAATATCAGGAAAATTCCTAAGTTCATATATGTGATCTCAAACATGTATTGGTACGGGAGGATTGTGTTTGAGATAAATGAACTTGAATAGTTCGCAGTAAAATAAAGTTATGGAATCTTTAGATTAATTACTGCAAGTACGGTCCACTAGTATTATGAATACATGTGATCAAGATCTGGATCACTAGTGTGGTAGGACACTTTAGTGGAGGTGCTTTATATATTAGAGAATATATAGAACTGGACCAGATATGTTTATTAATACTTAGTTAAATACCGTTTCAAAGTCTTAATTAAATATATCAACTGATGATCATATACAAATAGATCTTAATCCTGAAATTACTATGAACTCCTGTTTATGTTATATGACTTCTTTGATTCACTAGTTAGGGTCTGTCAGAATGATCGGGCTGAAAACTTTTGTTTTGGGAACTCATTAATATAGATGGCTGGGGACATAGTATACATATATGGAATCTATGCCTGCTCACAAGAGATTGAATGATGGTTCTCTTAAGGGTTGACTTTTGGGACTGAAGGGTTATTGAGCTCAAATTCATAATTTAGTTATGAATTAACCTTCACTAGTAAAGTCAATGGTATTTAACGAAACAAGAGATAATTAAAAGGGTAAAACGATAATTTTATTCTCGATTAATTATGAACCATTATTAGAGGGTCAAGTTGTATGCAATGATTATATCAATGGACGCTTTATAATTATAAAGTACTCAGTAAATGAAATGTCTATAATTACAAGAGTGCAGTCTAATATTTATAGTGGAATATTCATGAGATTAATAAATTAAGATTATTTAATTAAAGAGTTTAATTAATAATCTCAAATTTATTGGAGCTTGGAATTATGGTCCATAGGTTCCCATAGCGGCTCTATCAACACTATTCAAGGTAAGAGTTGATATGAAGGGAAAAATAGTTTAAAGACATATTTAAGAAGAAATTTGTTCTTCAGGCCAAATATGCCATTATATGATAATAGTGATTAATTGATTAATTACAAATTAGTTGTAGTTAACAAAATTAATTAATATTTAATTATTGTATAATTTTCAAAATTATATTAAATAATTAAATTAATTTCGAAATTTAATTAAATAATTAATTAATTTTAATTTTCGAAATTATAATAAATTAAATATTTATTTTCGAAAATATTGGATTTAATTAATTGGTAGAATTAATTAAATATCTTTATTTGAGTGGGAGATAATAATCTGATAAGTTCAAATTGGATTTGAATTTAAAAGATTAATATTTATTCAAATAATTAATTATATTTGATAATTAATTAAAAATATAATTAATTTAAATTTGAATTAGTTATCAGGTTGTTAGATCTTATCTAACAAAGTAGTTTGAATAAATAATTAAATAAAAATTGAAAAACCAACATCCCTAAAAATAGGGATGCTACTGTGTGTGGCGTGTAGGGCTATTTTCAAGGATAGGATTTTCATTTTTATTTATTTATTTAATTAATTAATGAATAATTCAAAAAAACTGGTTTTTGGATTTTTTTTCACTAATAGAATAATTAATTAATTAAAAAAAAAGTAAATTGTAAGTTGGTTACATATTTATTTTTTAAATTTGAATATTTTCTTTTAAGTATGACTTATCAGAAAATATTCAAAAGATCTGAGACAACTCAGAATATTCACTCTGTGAAAAATAGAACGATAGTTTTCTCTCCCTGAAAAATAAAGAACCAATTCTCAGGCTTATTCTCTTGATCTCATGTGTTGAGTGCATCAAGTAGAATCACAAATAAACTATCCTTCATTCTCAAAGTGCCCACACACTTCTTGAGGTGTAGAGAACGCTTTGGAAGATCTTGGTGTGAGTACGTGGGAGCGGCTTGGTTAGGGAGATCGTTCTAAATACAAAAAGATAGCAAGGACACTTGATAGGCTTCAAGAGGTATGAATTATATCATTAACTTGCTTATGATTAATGTATGTATATTAATGGATCCGCATATTTAAAGGTAGTTTAAATATGTTACAAAATTTTTGTTGTACACTGGGCCAACCCCACCACCATTTCGCTGCGTATTAGGAAACTCGTTCCTAATAATTGGTACTAGAGCGGTCATTAATCTCTGCATACATTAATTACTGTGTGGGCATAATATACATTCTTATGTTATTGTAATATATGTGATTGGATGGATGTATGTATGATTATAGTTTATTCTTAAGGGTCGTTCATTATATGGTGTTTTGGGTTTAGGAAATGTTGTTAAAATTCTAGATGAAAAATGTAAGTCATTTTGAGGCATAGGAATTTTTGTAATTTTAATTTTCTGCGTTAAAATTATTTGAAAAATTCTGTAATGTCCGAGCCCCGAAACCTGAGCCTCACCCAGCCGCATGCACGCCCAGCCCCTGCGTGCTGCCTGCCCAGCGCGCCCTTGCTCCAGCTGCTGCTGCTCCAGGCGCGCGCCCCTACGCCAGCTGCTGCTGCTCCAGGCGCGCGCCCCTGCACCTTGCCCAGCAGCCTGCTCATCGCGCGCCCCTGCGCCAGCTACTGCTGCTGCTCCAAGCGCGTGCCCCTGCACCTCGCACAGCAGCCTGCTCATCGCGCGCCCCTGCGCCTCCCCCAGCTGCACGCCTGCGCGCCCCTGCACCAGCTGCTGATGCTCCCAGCCGTGTGCCCTTGGCGTGCCGCACCCAGTCGCGCACCCCTGTGTGCCGCACCTAGCAGCAGCCCGTGCACCCTAGCCGCACCTCCCAACTGCCAACCGCATGCCCCTTGCCGAGCCACCATATGCAGCCGCCCCTAGGGTTTCTAAACCCTAGGGCTTGCATCAAAAAATTATCCATTTAAATTATGGGCTTAATTAAGTTAACCCATAATTTAAATTATTTTATTTTGAATTAATTGTATAAGTCCAAATTCAAATCTGGGCCTAATAAATTATCGGGCATTAAGCCCAAGTTAATTATTCTTAAAATTTGTTTAAGATAATTAAAAGTTATTTTAATTTAAAATTAAATGGATAAGTGGCTTAATGGATCAAGACTACTTGTGAAGGCCCAAAGTTTGAGATAGAGATCTCTTTAGGTCTTATTTAGTTTCTTACATTTTTTTGTGTATAATTTTGCAAGTGTTGTAATTTTTTCTAGAAATACCCAAGACACCCGGCCCGCATTTATATATTTATTTAGTTAGTATTTATTTATTTAAATGTTTGAATGTGATTAAATTGTTTAATACTTTATCAAGCATTTTTTGACATGCCATACATATAACCCACACAGTATTTAAAATTGTGCATGCATCTCATATGAGTAGAAACATGCCTTCGGATTGTCCTATGTGATTATATGCTGGTCCATATAATAAATAAATCTAGTTTTTAACTAGTTCAAGAGCGAAAGTAGATTTTAAAAGTTGTTTAATTTCTAGTATTTAATAAAATTGTTTTATTAAATTATAAATGATATTCTTAGTAATTATAGCAAAATAAAGTTGAACTAATTAGGGCATAGTTCTATAATTTAATTTTGCTTAATTTGATTAGTAATTATTAGAATATCATTTGGTAAAAATAGATCACTTTATTTTTACAACTAATTAAAAATCATAGGTTGTTTTGAGAAAACACATATTCTAAAATAGTGAGTGGGAGAGGGAGTTATGACAATAAGTCCCATGGTCTCCATTATTAGTTAGCACCGAGGTAACATGGAGAGGACCTCGTGACACCATTGCTTGTGTCCCCCTAAGGAAGGCTTCTGACTGTGTTATACTCAAGGCAAACTTCTTTTTCAAGAATATGATTTAATGATGTATTTCAAGTTTGACTGACCCTAAGGCACACTCTTGAGTTCAGTCATTGATCTAAAATAATGGGTTACACTCACAAGGTACATTAGGCTTTCGAGCGGACTAGTGTATTCTTGACCAAACAGGCGGTTGTAAATGAGTCAAAAGAGAAATATTGATTTAAGTTTTCACTTATAAATTTGAGAACTTGTCTCAAAATTAATTTGGAATTAGTCTGACCTACCCTAAGGCTAGTCCATTAATGTTCAAATTAATTAATTGTGGAATTAGTAATTATTTTTTATGTGTTTTTTAATTGTTGCATTCATGCATCACATTTACTATTCCGAAAATAACTGATATTTATTATATGCATAAATTCATTTTGTTTATTTATTTATTTTCAGCAATTATGTCTAGCTCAAATCCTGTATCTTCTTTACTTGCTAATGAAAAGTTGACTGGTGAAAACTACATGAAATGTAAATCAAACTTGAACATTGTATTAATATGTGAGAAGCCTAAAAAGTCATCCAAAAGCAAAGAGAACAAGAACACTAAAACCTCCAAAAGGAAGTTCCCAAAAGGGACTTGCTTTCATTGTGGAGAAAATGGTCACTGGATGAGAAATTGTCTAAAGTATCTCGCTGACCTCAAAGAGAAAAAGACAGGTAAATTTGATTTACTTGTATTAGAATCTTGTTTAGTGGAAGATAATTCCACATCCTGGATAGTAGATTCAAGAGCCACTAACCATGTCTGCTTTTCTCTTCTGATTCTTAGTTCAACGAGGAAGCTTGCTGATGGAGAGGTAACTATGAGGGTAGGCAGTGGTCATATTGTCTCTGCAGCAGCAATTGGAATAGCCCGTTTGGAATTTGAGAATAATAAATTTCTTGTTTTAGAAAACGGTTATTATATTCCTGGATTTTCTAGAAACTTAATTTCTGTTTCTATGTTGCATGAACAAAATTTTAAAATCTCTTTTAATAATAATTCGATTGTTATTTCAAGATATGATTTTAAGATATGTTCTGCAAAATCTATCGATGGGCTTTATAAACTTCAAGCTAAAGAGAAATCTATTAATAACTCTGAATTATTTAAAATAGCTAATCCTAGATCTATTAAACGACAAAAGACTGATTCCGATAGTGATACATATCTGTGGCACTTGAGATTGGGCCATATTGGTCTAGACAGAATAAATAGGCTTGTAAAGGATGGTCCTTTAAGTGAACTATGAATTGGATTTCTCGTCGTTTGTGAATCCTTTCTAGAAGGAAAAATGACCAAGAGACCTTTCTCTGCTAAAGGTTCAAGAGCCACAGAACCACTTCAGCTAGTACATACGGATGTTTGCGGTCCACTTAATGTACAAGCAAGATGAGGTTATGAATACTTCGTCACTTTTATTGACGATTATTCAAGATATGGTTACCTATACTTAATGCAAAGAAAATCTGAAACTTTTGGAAAGTTCAAAGAATTTCAAGCAGAAGCTGAAAAGCAATTAGGTAAGTCACTAAAAGCTCTTCGATCTGATCGAGGAGGAGAGTACTTGGATTTTGAATTCAAGGACCATCTGTGTGAACATGGCATTCAATCCCAACTCACAGCACCTGGAACGCCACAACAAAATGGTGTTTCGGAAAGACAGAACAGAACATTATTAGATATGGTTAGATCAATGATGAGCTTTTCATCATTACCACTGTCATTCTGGGGCTATGCGATTCAATGTGCTCTATACATATTAAATGTTGTTCCATCTAAGTCTATCCAAAAGACACCCATATAATTATGGAATGGTAGCAAACCTAGTTTACACCATTTTCGAATTTGGGGGTGTCCTGCACACGTGCTTAAAGGAAAGACTGGGAAGTTGGAATCACGCTCTGAAGTGTTCATGATTGTGGGTTATTCCAAAGAGACCAGAGGTGGAATATTCTATAGTCCAAAAGAAAATAAAACATTTGTGACAAATGCAACTTTTCTTGAACATGAATATGTGAATAACCACAAACCTCCCAGTAAGGTTGTTTTGGAGGAGATGGTCTCGAATGAAGTTGCAAAGTCACCAGCAACAACCAATGAAAAACGGCAAGAGGAAACTGCTAGTTCTAGTCAGAATAGTAGCGAACCTCGTCGTAGTGGGAGGGTTAGTAAGAAACCCACACGCTATGAACACGAAGTTCAAATGCTTGTGTCTGACACAAACAAAGACAATCCATTGAAATTTAAAGATGCAATGAATGATTCTGACAAGGACAAATGGCAAGAAGCCATGAACCAAGAAATGGAATTGATGTATTCCAATTTTGTCTGGGTTCTTGAAGATCCACCTGAGAATATCAAACCCATTGGTTGCAAGTGGATATTCAAGAAGAAAAGAGGAGCGGATGGGAAAGTAGAGACTTTCAAAGCAAGGCTAGTAGCCAAAGGTTACACACAGAAAGAAGGGGTTGACTATGAAGAAACCTTTTCTCCTGTAGCCATGTTAAAATCCATTCGTATACTCTTGTCCATAGCTGCGTGCATGGATTATGAGATTTGGCAAATGGATGTCAAAACAACTTTTCTGAATGGTTACCTTGATGAAACCATTTACATGTCTCAACCAGAAGGGTTCGAATTAAAAGGTCAAGAGCAAAATGTTTGCAAGCTTCTTAGGTTCATTTATGGACTCAAACAAGCTTCAAGATCTTGGAATCTTAGATTTGATGACACAATTAAAACGTTTGGTTTTGAACAAAACGTTGACGAACCTTGTGTCTATAAACAAATCAAAGATGGTGTAGTAGTATTCCTCGTTCTTTATGTTGATGATATATTATTGATTGGAAATGATGTAACATCATTATCAAAAGTAAAGAACTGGTTAGCTGAACAAGTCCAAATGAAAGATTTGGGAGAAGCCAAGTATGTTCTGGGCATTAAGATTCTTAGAGATAGACAGAACAAAACTTTGGCATTGTCTCAAGTAACTTATATTGATAAGGTGCTAGAATGCTTTAATATGAAAAACTCCAAAAAGGGTGATATGCCAATCCGTTCTGGAGTATTCCTTTCCAAAGAGCAGTGTCCCAAAACACCTTAGGAAGAGGAAGACATGAGACAATATCCCTATACCTCAGCAGGAGGCAGTCTAATGTATGCTATGTTGTGTACAAGACCTGACATTTGTTATGTAGTAGGGATAGTCAGTTGTTATCAATCCAATCCTGGATTGAGTCATTGGACTGCAGTAAAGAATATTCTCAAGTATCTTAGAAATACTAGAGATTATATGCTTGTATATTCAGGTGGAGACCTGAACCCCACTGGTTACACTGATTCTGATTTTCAATCAGACAGAGATAGTCAGAAATCGACTTCTAGATCAATGATTACTCTTGGAGGAGGAGCGATAGTCTGGCGAAGTATTAAACAAACCAGCATTGCAGACTCCACCATGGAAGCCGAGTATATAGTGGCTTGTGAAGCAGCTAAGGAGGCTGTGTGCCTCAAAAAGTTCTATACCGATCTTGAAGTTGTCCCAGATGTGGATAAGCTACTAGTCCTATACTGTGACAATAGTGGGGCAGTAGCTAACACAAAGGAACCACAGAGTTGCAAGAGGGGAAAGCACATCGAGAGGAAATATCACTTGCTAAGAGAGATAGTTCATCGAGGAGATGTTGGAGTTATGAAGATAGCTTCAGAGCATAATCTTGCAGATCCTTTCACAAAGACTTTATCCATAAAATCTTTTCAGGAGCATGTAAGAAACATGGGAATGAGAGAGATGCCTCATGTGCTTTAGGGCAAGTGGGAGATTGTTGGAAATGTGCCCTGAAAGCATATGTAGTAGGCATTGTTTTGTGAAATAAATAAATAAATTGAATTTGTTATGCATATATTTTATGGACTATATTATTCTGTGATAATATTAAGTAAATATCAGGAAAATTCCTAAGTTCATATATGTGATCTCAAACACGTATTGGTACGGGAGGATTGTGTTTGAGATAAATGAACTTGAATAGTTTGCAGTAAAATAAAGTTATGGAATCTATAGATTAATTACTTCAAGTACGGTCCACTAGTATTATGAATACATGTGATCTAGATCCAGATTGCTTGTGTGGTAGGACACTTTAGTGGAGGTGCTTTATATATTAGAGAATATATAGAACTAGACCAGATATGTTTATTAATACTTAGTTAAATACCGTTTCAAAGTATTAATTAAATATATCAACTGATGATCATATACAAATAGATCTTAATCCTAAAGTTACTATGAACTCCTGTTTATGTTGTGTGAGTTCTTTGATTCACTTGTTAGGGTCTGTCAGGATGATCAGGCTGAAAACTTTTATTTTAGAAACTCATTAATATAGATGGCTGGGGACATAGCATACATATATGGAATCTATGTCTTGTCACAAGAGATTGAATGATGGTTCTCTTAAGGGTTGACTTTTGGGACTAAAAGGTTATTGAGCTCAAATTCATAATTTATTTATGAATTAACCTTCACTAGTAAAGTCAATGGTATTTAAGGAAACAAGAGATAATTAAAAGGGTAAAACGGCAATTTTATTCCCGATTAATTATGAACCATTATTAGAGGGTCAAGTTGTATGCAATGATTATATCAATGGACGCTTTATAATTATAAAGTACTCAGTAAATGAAATGTCTATAATTACAAGAGTTCAGTCTCATATTTATAGTGGAATAATCATGAGATTAATAAATTAAGATTATTTAATTAAAGAGTTTAATTAATAATCTCAAATGTATTGGAGCTTGGAATTATAGGTCCATAGGTTCCCATAGCGGCTCTATCAACACTATTCAAGGTAAGAGTTGATATGAAGGGAAAAATAGTTTAAAGACATATTTAAGAAGAAATTTGTTCTTCAGGCCAAATATACAATTATATGATAATAGTGATTAATTAATTAATTACAAATTAGTTGTAGTTAACAAAATTAATTAATATTAAATAATTAAATTAATTTCGAAATTTAATTAAATAATTAATTAATTTTAATTTTCGAAATTATAATAAATTAAATATTTATTTTCGAAAATATTGGATTTAATTAATTGGTAGAATTAGTTAAACATTTTTATTTGAGTGGGAGATAATAATCTGATAAGTTCAAATTGGATTTGAATTTAAAAGATTAATATTTATTCAAATAATTAATTATATTTGATAATTAATTTAAATTTGAATTCAAATTTGAATTAGTTATCAAGTTGTTAGATCTTATCTGACAAAATAGTTTGAATAAATAATTAAATAAAAATTGAAAAACCAACATCCCTAAAAATAGGGATGCTACACATGCACACACAGTCATGGATTGTGTGTGGCGTGTAGGGCTATTTTCAAGGATAGGATTTTCATTTTTATTTATTTATTTAATTAATTAATGAATAATTCAAAAAATTGGATTTTGGATTTTTTTTCACTAATATAATAATTAATTAATTAAAAAAAAGTAAATTGTAAGTTGGTTACATATTTATTTTTTAAATTTGAATATGTTCTTTTAAGTATGACTTATTAGAAAATAGTCAAAAGATCTGAGACAACTCAGAATATTCACTCTGTGAAAAATAGAACGATAGTTTTCTCTCCCTGAAAAATAAAGAACCAATTCTCAGGCCTATTCTCTTGATCTCATGTGTTGAGTACATCAAGTCGAATCACAAATAAACTATCCTTCATTCTCCAAGTGCCGCACACACTTCTTGAGGTGTAGAGAATGCTTTGGAAGATCTTGGTGTGAGTACGTGGGAGTGGCTTGGATAGGAAGATCGTTCTAAATACAAAAAGATATCAAGGACACTTGATAGGCTTCAAGAGGTATGAATTCTATCATTAACTTGCTTATGATTAATGTATGTATATTAATGGATCCGCATATTTAAATGTAGTTTAAATATGTTACAAAATTTTTGTTGTACACTGGGCCAACCCCATTACCATTTCGTTGCGTTTTAGGAAACTCGTTCCTAACAATGGGCCCGCATGCACATTTAGTACACATAAACATGCATGTCTAATCATATTACTACACAATTCATTTATATCACATAATCACACATATAATCCATTACTTGTTCATATAATCCCAATCAGGCCCTCTAGGCACTATAGTTAAGGCACTCAACCTTAATATCAAAGTTGGGACATTACATGACACATCACTCAGCCTATAAAAGCCACGACAGACGATGCATCACCTGCATGTAGGTGACACATCGCCTGCCAGGCAATGCATCGCGTGGGCAGTTCGTACGAGGCCGTATAACTACGTTTTTTTGGCTCCAAAACTTATTTCAAAATGCTCTAATCTCATGAGTTAACACTAATGACGGTTCCTACATTATTTAAGGGGTTCATTTGAGATTTTGGTGAATTGATAACTCTCCACTCTCTTTCTAGCTCACAAGATTACTAGTTTTCTCCAAGATCTTCATCAAGAAAGCTTGACTTACTTGAAGATCAGGGCTTGTAAATCCCAATCTCATTCCTACTTGTAGTAGCTTCAAGTAATCTCTAATGAGAGACTAAGAATGGAGATTTTTGGACAACAAATTCAATTTGTGTCAAGCCTTTTTTCATCTCCATTGATTCACATGAAATCATAATCTTTATGATTTTATGTAATTAGGGGTTCAATCCGCAAAGGTCCTCTCTTTCTCTTGATTTAATTTGTGCTAATCTTCCATTGTGTACATTGTTATCTTGGTTTGATTTCCTTGAATTACAATATTCAAATTATGTTGATAAGCCAAAATCCCAATAATAAAAAATCTTTATCTCCAAACCCTAAATTTATCTTCCAAGATTGTCTATACCTAAGGTTCACGGTTCAAAAACCTAACCTAAACACCATGGAAGAAAGTTGTTCAATCTCAGCCCTCAAGTTCATGTCTCAAGATCTAGTGATGCTAGATCACTTTGATGGCTCCAACTTTGTTGGCAAGACAAAATTAATTTTCTCTTCACAACTTTGAAGGCCCATTACATTTTGGACAAAGATTTGAAGACGTTAAGTCCACCTAAGGATAACAATAATCAAGAAGTTGTTAAGGAAAGGAAGAAACATGAAGAAGATGAACTCATATGTCGTGGTCACATCCTCAACCCACTCTTGGATCGCCTCTGTTTATCCCAAAAACAGACATGATGATGTGACATGACGAAATGACATGTGACAACAAGAAACATTAATTTCACCATCCCTGGTCAAAGGGGATCGACCAGAAGATGAAAAGTTGCCTCTTCAGATTTATTACAATATGACTAAGGTTGCTTATTAAAGAAGTACAAGTTGACCACATGCAGCTTGCTTAAGGGAACGCTGGTCGAATGAAGATCTAATAAGCAACTTCAATGACCAGTTCAATCTAAATTTTATGAGATATTTATGTAACTGTATTTGGAATGTATTATATTTCATATTCAGTTTTAAAAGACCTACATTATGCATGTAGAGCCCATTTCACACTTGTAAGGCCTAAGGTCCACTGGAATCTCTATAAATATGACCTCTCACTGTAATTTGAGGGGATCAGATCTTGAAACTTAGATTACGCACTTACATACAGAGCCCTTTTTTAACTATATTTTCTCTTTCAGGCTTAAGAAACTCAATTGAATTTGGTTAATCTTATCTTGAGTTTGAGATCTTCGTGATTAATAAAAGTGGAAGTGAACGTAGGTCATTACCAACCCTTGGGGCGGAACTGCTATAAAATTATTTTTGTCGTTTACTTAAGTTAAGCTATTTTAATATTAAATCGTCATTTTGATTGACTTAGTGTCGGTCAACCAAAACGTTGATCAATATTTTGGTGCTTTCATTGAGAGTTGAACTCAAGAAACACATTGCACCTAGGCTATCAATCAATTGAATCAATGAAAAAAAATGGAAAGAGCTAAAAAAATCCAGAGTCAAGAACCTTAAGGAGGAAACCAGACTAGACAACATGACCGCCCTTTGAGTAGTCAGTTTCCTCCCGTGCATCTTGGCCAGCAAGTTCCACTGACTGAGAACTTGCCTCATCACGTAATACCTGGTAATGATGAGCCTCGCGTAGATTTTGGGGAAGACCTTAACCCTGACATTGAACAATTAAAGGATGTCACGGGCTAAATGCAGGAATAAATTGTTGCTTTACATGAAAATCAGAAAGCAGCACAAGAGGCGGTAGCTAAAACCTTAAATAAGCAGAGACAAGATTTCCAAACTTAGATGGATCAGCCACAAAGAGTACTAAAGGCTCGACATGAAGAAGTTAATCAGAGGAGTGCTGAGGCAACTCGATTGCTAGAAGTTGTCTTACAACAAACTCAACTAAACAAACAAGTAAATCCACAACCTGAAAATGTTGATCGAGTTAATGAGGTTCAAGGACACACTGGTCGAGATGTTGAACCTAATCAATCAACAAGATCCCGAGATAGGTTGTTCTTCCTGAACAAACTCAGAATAATCGCATAAACAAAGAGTATCAACCAATGCTTCATCGCCAGATGCATCAAGATGAAAATTTTACCTAATCGTAACCAAGAGGAATGACATGGAAGACAAGTCTCTAGAGAAGGAAGACCTCGTGAATAATAACAACCGAGGTGATCAGTCTCAAGAGGAGGAATTCCTCCTCCCCAACAAAATAAATTTATTGGTCAACAATTCTGACAACTAAGGAATGATCGAATAGCGAGTAAAAATTGAGGCCAACAACCTCGATGCAACCATTTAGTTGGGAATTATCAATGGAAACCAAGGCAGTATCATTGAAGAAATGACCACGAAGTGGGCAGCAACTATCAGTCGTCTTATAGAGACGGTTACAAAAATGATGAAGGAGATGGTGGATATTACATTCTGAGGGACAATCAGCAATATGATGTTCCACTAAGGCAACTTGGGCCCCTAAATTTCCCTCCTCAGGATAACATGCATGCCAAAGGATCGTTTGTCCTACTAAGGTAGCATGTGCCTGCAGAATCGTTTGTCCCACCAAGGCAACCTGAGCAACATAATCATCCTAATGGACCACCTCCAATAGCCCCTCAAGTAGGTAGCCAAAACATTGGGGGAAACTAAGAGGAAACATCGTCTTCAATAGACTTGGAAATAGAAGGTGAGAAGACTTGAGGAATGTCCTCGACTAGCTTAGAGAAGACAACGGATCAAACGGTGTCGAACCTGCTGCACCTCTAGTTTCTTTACCACCACAAAATTAAGCAGCAGCAATACCTTCTATTATTCTAGCTACTCCACTCATGGTTTCACCAACCATTCAAGCATAATTAGATGCTTTAACTCAAATGATTTGGGAATTGACAGCCCCGAAACCCACTGACATCGATTTGGAAAGAAGGACCAAGTGTCACATGTCAACAACTTCAAAATCCAAATCAATCTACAATGTGTCAGAGATGATGCCCGGTGTAGGATTTTTCCTGCTACTCTAGCAGATGTTGCTAAATAAGAACTTAATGACTTGGTAGACATTAAACAAGGCGCTGCCGATCCTTTTAAAGATTTTGTACAATGATTCATGCAAGAGGCTGCACGTTCGAAGACTGTAAGTGATGATGGAAAACTGATGGCTATCATGGCTGGGATGAAGGTTAAGTGACCACTATGGACAGATCTAAGAAGAAAAACGGTGTACTCAACTAGAGAGTTTTAAAGTGCGCGGATGAATTTATCAAGTTAGAAGAGGCAATCAGGAAGGCAGACCGAGGTGTAGTAGGCACGAGCAGTACCTCAAGCAATAATCATAGTACTAGTTCTAAGCACAACTAGACTAGTAATGGTGGTGGTAATAAAAACAATCAGAGTGGTAAGCGAAACAACCACTTGAATAGTGGCACAAATAACAATAATGGTAAAAGAGCTAAAACTAGTGATAAATCTCGCGAATATGTGCCTCGGTTTACCACTTACTCCACTCTGCTAGAGTCACGGGAAAATGTATTTCAAGCCATACAAGCTGATGTCCCAGATAGGAAACTGACACCTATTTGAAAGGACATCAATAGAAGAGACATGACTAAATTTTGTAGATTCCATAATGATTATGGTCATGATACTAATGAGTGTAACCGACTCTAAGATGAGATTGAGTTTCTGATTTAGTAGAATCACCAAGCCATGATAAGATATGTTGGTAGACAAAATGACCAGCACCCACCTACTGCAAACAATCTAGATGCACCAGCTCAGCTGCTATTACCTACCTCAGTAATAGGACGGCTTGACACAATCTGTCGGGGACCACATCTGGCGGGTGAAAGTAGGAAGACCCTAGAAAGATATGCCTGAACACTCTGCCATGAGCCAAGTAATGATGTGTCAGCCATCGAGGAGCGAAATCCCAAAATTTCTTGCTATGAATGTGAACCCATTACACTTATTGAGGAGGGCACCAATCATGTCAAATTTCCACCCAATGATTTGCTGGTCATCGAAGCATAAATTTCCAACATGATAGTCGCACGAACAATGATCGACAACGGTTCTTCTGTGAACATAATGTTCAAGTCGACCCTTGAAATAATGAAACTATCCATTCAAGATCTAGAGCCTTGCACCCAAACCCTTTATGGCTTTACAGGATAAGGACTATCCCCAATAGGAATACTCAAGCTTGCAGTCACTATTGGGAGTGCACCAACAAATAACACGATTATTCTCATTGACATGGCAACATTTTTTATGGTGAACCTTCCATCTGCATTCAATGCCTTGATTGGTAGACCAATTCTCATTGACTTGTGAGCAATAACTTTGACATTCCATCTCATGAAGAAGTTTCCAACCAATGCTGGTATAGGCTGTGCTAAAGGAAATCAACGAGAAGTGATAGAGTGTTACAACTCTTCTATTAGTACAGCCAAGAAAGGCCTAGTCATAACCAACATGACTTCACAAGCTGCTAGCACAAGCTAATCAAAGTCGGTCAAATATACATAAACAACTCAAGTACCGAGTTGTACCATTATTATGAATTAATGTAAGGCTGGTCGTAAGGCATAATTTTTCCCATCTTTATACGACAAACTATATTCATTTTTCCTGTGTTTACTGGTTGTAAGGCACATTTTGCTCACTCTGTAAACATCCAGTAATTTATCGGCTATTTTTTAAATTTACTGATTGTAAAACATGATTTGCTCATTTTAGACAATGAGTTATTTTTTATGTTCCTAGATTTTGTAAAGTCGGTTGTCAAGCACGACTTGCCCATTTTTAGCAACCAATATTTTTTTACAAGACTAAAATTATCAATCATAAGGCATATTTTTCCCACTTTGTAAGCGATTAGTTATTTATATTTTATTCTGGTCATATGGCACGATTTTTCCCACTTTAAAACGACCAGATATTTATAATATTTAATAAACTAGGCGAAAGATACGATTTTTCAGTTTTATATCGACCAATTATTTTTCTAATATTTATAATTGTTAACTAATCGTAAGGCACAATTTGCCCATTTTCACATGATCAATTATTTATAAGGCCAAAACCAATCATGGGTTGCTCGTACAGACACAATTTTGTCCATTTTTACGAGTTATTTACAAGAGAGTGTGCTAGTACATTTAATTCATTCAATTTACAAGAAAGTATTGCATAACATGTATGGTTCCACTATCTAAGTATATTTTCTATCATGATATGTTCTGAACAGCTGTGTTAAGTTCGAACATGATTTGATATTTGGAAAGTGACCAAGGTTAACATCCTCGATCACTTGGGGGGCACACAGGGTATACACCACCATAACATAAGTGAAAGAGTAAAAATCATGCCTGAGTAGTACTTCAAAATAATTTCAAAAATTTCTAAAGTGTTGGTGATTCGTTTGTTTGTTCAAACACTAAAGAGAAAAACTTGACAAGTATGACATGAAAATATTGTACCTAGGAAAACATATATAGCATGAAAATGTTATATCTGAGAAAAACATACGATCAACATAGTTGTATCTGCATCACAAAAAATATTACAAATTCTGAGATTAAATGTTGCTTGGACAGCCATTGTCTTGACACTACAAACAGTTATGTCCGAGTGTCCTAGTATACAAAAGAAGAAAAAAAAGGAAAAACATAGATCATTGCTGGTCGACTCCCTCCTCATTATCCTCCTCCTCAATGACCACAGGGTTTAATGAGATTTCAGGTTCTGGAGTCCCATGGACAGTAGCCTCTGCAGCCTCTTGAGCAAGACACTTTTCTATCTCCTACTTCTGGACTTCATCTGATAGATATGAAAAGTTGGCCTCCTTATTGTGCTTCCAGAACATATAGAAATAGTTGAAGGTTGCACTTCTTAATCGAGCCACATTAGAAGAATACTTATCATAATCCTCCTTAATCTTTTGGTCTTGGTCCTCTAGGAGTTGAGGAAGCTCTTTTTCCCTGTCATGGAGGGACGAGTTTGATTTTGCTCTTCTGCTTAAGCTCAACACCCTTCTCGAGGTGCTCATTCTCGACCAGCTTGGCATCCTCCTAGTTTTTTGAGTCGATTTCACGGGAATGTTCTAGGGAAGACTTGGTGTTTTTGAGATGCCCTGTCAACTCTTTTGCTAGTTGCCGAGCAAAGCTCAAAGTCATTGCTCCCTGAAAAAGAGAAGGGAAATTGTAAGGGAATAGAATTATATGCAAAATTAGATCAAAGAGGAAAAAGATTTAGTACTTAGAGGATGCTGAGAGAGTTTGCTTGTTCAGTTGCTAATGTTCTTAGTTGAAGCCTTGAATATTAGGAGGACGACTAGAGTGGCGTTGGGATTGGCAGAACGACCAATAGAGCTGGTCGGCGGAGGAATCTGCTCAGATGTCACTGGAGCGGGTGGGTCGGCAACGGACGGATTCTTGCATTTAGCATGCGTTGGGAATCTCTCGCGACCTTACCTAGCACATGTGGCCTTTCTCCTTGAAGAGGTTTTTTTTTGTTGGGGCTACAGGTGAGGCTGAGGCATAAATGTCAAAGGCATCAAAATCTGACTTTGCTCCATACAGAACAAGTGTGTTAGTTCAACGAGCAAAGAAAAAATGATTCAAACAACATAGTTAATGGAGAATAAAGTACCCATGCCTACACTATCTTCAGAGAAACAATTTAAAAAAAATGAAGTGTTGTTAGACCAAGAAACATTCACCTCCCCTTCGAACGGGTCAAGAAGGGGAAGGGATGAATCATGAGGTCTACTTAGGATTTATCCCTAAAAGCATGTAAATACATTTTATTGATTTAAATAAAAGTACAATTTTATTATATTTGAATGTTAGAATTATTATTTGAATAATTTATATGAATATCAAGAAAATTCCAAATTCATTTACGAGGATATGATCTTGTATTAGTACGAGAGAATTAAGATCATATACAATGAAAAAAATAGTGAGTCAAATATTAAAGTAAATAATCTTTAATGAATGGTTACTAGTACAATTTACCAAGCATATGGGATGCAAGTAGTCTAAATTCGGATTACTGATGTGGATAGACATCTTGGTAAAGGTATTGTATATAATAGAGAGTATATATGTCAGAATCGATATGAATTAACTATCTTTATAAACTTATAGTTTGCCATAAAGATTTAATTCTTGTCATAATAGATGATTATTTGTAGATCAGTCTAAATCTTGAGTAGTCATGAACTCCTATTTGCGCTTATTGGATCTTTTGATTCACTCGTTAAGGTTTCTTAGTATAGCGAGGCTAATGAATTTTGTTTTGGAGATTCAATATCATGAATTGTTGGGAACATAATTTACAATAATGGAATCCATACTTTCCTAACAGATCGAATATTAGTTCCCTTAAGGGTTGGTTCCGGAACTGAATAGTTATTGAGCTCATTATAGAGAGAGATTAATAATTATCTCATTATAAGATATTTGTAATAAGATATTTATTTATTTATTTAAAATTGATATTTTAAGATAAAGTAAATTTTGAATTAACTAATATTTATTTTGGGATAAATATAGTGTCTTAAATATTAATTAAACAAACAAATGAGAAAATAAGAGAAATCCCTAATGTGGCTCACACCACCCACTGTATAGTACAGTGAGTGGCGTTGCCCAGGGATATTTTTTATCTCTTGGATTTGAATTTTAAATTAATTTTTTTATTTAATTATTCTTTTTTAAATATTATTTAAAATTAAATAATTAAATAAGTTGTAACTGATCAGTTTTATTTTAGATAAAATAAAGATTAATTAAATTAGTTAATTATCTTTATAAACTTGACAGAAGCGATATTTTCAGAAGAATATTTATTAAGTTGTTTTGACTGTCAGACTTTCTCTCAAGAAAAGAAACGATAGAATTTCCTAACCCTGAAATTCTATAAATTTATATAGCCCCTCTCTTCTCAATTCTCTCTAGATCTCACATGTTGAGTACATCTAGAGAGTTTAAATCAACATTTGAATCCTACGTGCCCACACACATCCTTGTGTGTTTGAGGATTGGCTTGGAAGGCTAAGGCGTGAGCTTGCAGAATAAGGATAGGAAGATTGTTAATTTATAAAAAAAATATTCAAGGACACTTGATAGGCTTCAAGAGGTAATCTTTTATCTATTTGCATGTGATTTAATAAATCTATATATGTATGATCCTGGTTGGTATTAATAATTTTTAAAAGATCTCATTCCGCTGCATATCTTGATTTTCATATTTAATACCAACAATTGGTACTAGAGCAGTCTATATATGTATATATATTAAATGTTGTGTGGGTTTCTTGTATTTTTATATGTATGCTGATATTTATATTGAATGGATGGATGTGTTTTTTTGAATGTATGGTTGAGTGATGGATCGTTAATTATATAGTGTTATTGGGTTAGGAATTTGAATTTTTAGATCTTGTGTAAGCCATAAAGAGTATAGGATTTTTTTGTAAATTTTTATTTTTGAAATTTTAAATTTGAAAAATTCTTCACACAAGAAGAAAGGGGCTCGAGCCATGTACAATGGAGGCACATGGCCTGAGCCCCTTAACAATAAGCCACACACATGCGGGCCCGAGCCCCAGTGCCCAGCTGCATGAGCCCAAGCTCACTGCGCCCCTGCACCTAGGGTGTCCTACACACTTGCGTGCGCCCAGCTCTCCAGCCCAGCCCTGAGCCTTTGCGCCAGCCATCCATTCACATGCATCCGAGCCCCTTAGCTCACCTAGTTGCCTCCAACCTTAGTGATTGAGGGCACCAATCTTGGTGCCCAAGTTAGTTACTATTTTTGTGTTAATTATCTCTTAATTAATTAATTTTTTAAATTGTTTGAATTTTAAAAATTTGTTATCTTATTTTAATTTTGTTAGACAAATAAAATATATTTTAGTTGGTTAAGATCTTATCTTAAGTTTAATTAATTATTTGAATTTGATTCTTGAATTATTTAAATTCAACTAAATTAAAAAGATGATAAAAATAGTTATTTAATTAAAAGTTAGTTTTAATTAAATAAATTAGTTATAAATTTAGCTTCTAATTAGTTAGTTGGGCCTAACAAATTCCTAATAATTGTAAAGAAAGGCCAATATGAGAAGAGAAACATTCTTGGAGTCTTGTAAACAAGTAGAGGACATTTTATAATTTTATTTATATTTTTCCAAAGGGTTGTAAATTTAGAAATACCCAATAGTACTCGGTTCATCATTTATTGTTTATTTATTTACTGTATATATTTAAATAAATATTAATTAATGTTTGATTGATAACATGATCATGCATTAGTCAATTACATGTCATTCATGAAACCCCACACAGTTTTGATTAATCATGCATCTTTTAGAAACATGATTATCTAGGATTGTCCTGAGTGTTTATATGAATTGTTTTGGAGAAATCAATTGCATGTAAAATGCTAAGTCTTAAATTAGTTAAAACTTGGTAAATCACACCATAATAAATGCAATAGTTTTTATAGGTTTTTAAGATAACCAACTTTATTTAACAAGTGTTTTAGTAAAGTGAGATGATTGTAATGGGTAATTATATAGATCACATTAATTGTAGAAACTGACTCTTTTATAATTAAATGCATTTTGTAATTAATTACATTCATAGGGTTATCAATAAACTAGTAATTAATTTAGAATTAATTGATTAGTTTTAATAAACACATTTATTCTAAAATAGTAAGTGGGAGAAGGTGAACATCTCAATGTGAACTATGGTCTCCATTATTAGTACAACACCGTGAAATATGAATAGGCCCCCGAGGCGACTTTGTTTCCGTCTCCCTAAGGAAGGTTTCTAGACATATTAATATCAAGGTTGGCTTCTTACGAAGATAGGAAAGAGTGATGTATTTTAGGCTTGACCGACCCTAAGGCGACACTCTCTAAGTTAAGTCATGAATTCCGAAATAATGGGTTACACTTACAAAGATGCAATTAAGCTTTTGTAGTGGATAATTGTATCTTGACCAAACCAGCAATAATTTATTTTTAAAAGAGAAAATGAAGAGTTATTTTAAGTTTTAAAGAATAAATATGAGATTGTCTTATAAGCTATCTGAATTTAACTTGACCGACCCTAAGGTGACACTTTATATGTTGGGTAGTTTTATCGTGAAATAGTAAATGTTAAGTATGTGTTTAATTGTTGCATTCACGCATCATATTTGCTTTCCAAATTATTGATATTTTTCAAATAGTAATATTATTGTATTTTATTTCTTTTAGTAATGTCGAACGATGCTAATCTAATTACTATTTTACTTTCACTTGAAAAAATTAATGGTGATAATTTTATAAGATGGAATTCGAATCTAAATTTAATGTTGATTTGTAAGAACCACAAATTTGTCCTAACTGAGGAATGTCTTGAAGAGCCCACTGCCAATGCCCCGGAGAATATTCGGGACAAATATAATGCCTGAATTCAATCCAATAATAAGGCTAATTATTAAATTGTTGTGAGCATGAGTGATGTTCTGAGAACAAAGCATGAACCCATGGAAACTGCTTTTGAGATAATGGAATCTCTGCAGCTCATGTTTGGGCAGAAATCTGATTAAAGTAGACATGAGGCTACTAGATCCTACATGACTACTAAGATGAAGAATGGTGTTTATGTGCGTGAACATGTCTTGAGCATGATCAACGTGATGCATGAAGTAGAAATACATGGGGTCGTCATTGATGAGCGTACACAAGTAAGCATCATACTTGAATCACTCACTCATGTTTTCTCTGCGTTCATAACCAACTATATTATGAATAAGTTGGAATTCAACATGACCCACCTGTTGAATGAAATACAGACATTTGAGTCTCTTAACAAATCCATAACTAAAGAGGCTGAGGAAAATGTGACTGAGGAGAAACCTTCAACCTCTGAGGATAAAACTAAAAAGAGGAAGAAGAACAATGACAAGGACAAAAGTAAGGGCAAGAAATCCAAGAAAGGCAAGAAGACACCAAAAGGCAATGAGAACAAGAATGACAACAACTCCAAAAGGAAGGAACCAAAGGGAAAGTGTTTCCACTGTGGAGTTGAAGGTCACTGGAAGAGAAACTGTAAAAAGTATCTCACTAAGCCGAAAAAGAAAGGTAAATCTGATTTACTTGTACTTGAAGCTTGTATAATGGGAGACGATATGTCATCCTGGGTTTTAGATTCAAGAGCCACTAATCATGTTTGGTCTTCTATGCAGATACTTCAGCAATCAAGGGAACTTGCTGATGACAAGTGGACTATGCAAGTTGGAAGTAGAGTGATCGTTTCAGCAAGAGCAAAGGGAGCTGTCCGTTTATTTTTTGGGAACAATTATCTTATTTTGAATAATTTTTATTTTATTCATGGATTTTCTAGAAACTTAGTTTCTTTATCTATGTTGCACGAACAATCTTTTGGCGTTTCTTTTAATAATAACGCGATTGTTATTTCAAAGAATTGTTTCAAAATTTGTGAATCGGAACATACAAACGGATTTTATATGCTCAAGCCAAATGAACGATTGCTAAATAACTCATAATTATTTAAAGTAGCTAAACCGAAAGGAAACAAAAGACAAAAGGTTTCAAATGAGAATGACACATATATTTGGCATCTTAGACTTGGTCATATAGGACTAGACAAGATAACTGGTTAACAAAAGAGGGACTATTGAGAGAACTAAGAGTTGTAACTCTTCAGTTTGTGAGTCTTATCTAGAAGGCACAAAATGAACAAACGTCATTTCTCAAGGAAAGGCAATAGAGCTAAAGAGTCTTTAGAGCTTGTATACAGAGATGTCTGTGATTCAATCAACGTACAAGCTAGAGGTGGATATGAGTACTTCGTCACCTTTATTAAAAATTACTCTAGATATGGTCATACTTTCCTAATGCTAAGGAAGTCTGAAACCTTTGGTATGTTTCAAGACTTCAAAGTTGAGGCTGAGAAGCAATTAGGTAACACTCTTAAAACACTTTGATAAGATTTAGGTGGTAAATATTTGGATTTGGAATTCAAAGATTTCATGTTGGAGCATGGTATTCAAGCCCAAGGAACAACACCCGGAACGCCATAGCAAAATGGTGTTTCAGAAAGAAGAAACAAGACCTTGTTGGACATGGTCAGGTCTATGTTAAGCTACTGTTCACTTCCTTTCTCATTTTTGGGATATGCACTTCAAACGATGACTTATCTTTTGAATGTAGTCTCATCTAAGACCATAAGTAAAATGCCACTGGAACTGTGGAATGTTAACAAACCTAGTATGCACCATTTCCGCATTTGGGGTTGTCTTGCTCATGAACTTAGACCTAAATAAGGGAAACTTGATTTGAGTTCTAAAGTATGCATTTTTGTGGGCTATGCTCAAGATACAAGAGGTGGTTATTTCTATAGTCCTAGGGACAAAAGGTATTTGTTTCAACAAATGCGACCTTCCTTGAACACGACTATATGAATAACTATAAACATTAGAGCAAAGTAGTTTTGGAGGAACTCACAGCTGATAAGATTCCACCACCTTCATCATCATCATTAATGATAAATGACAAACCGAGGAAACCACTATTCCTGAAATGGAAACCCCAGCGCAACATCGTAGTGGGAGGATTGTGAGACAACCTGTTCGCTATGAACATGAGGCACATGTCCTTGTTTTTTATACAAATAATGAAGATCCATTAATGTAACGCCCTAAACTCCAGGGACCATTATGGTGTGCCTTATAAACAGTGATAAACTCGCTAATCAAGTCACTTGGCCAAAATCGTGTAACTAAGTATGATTAGCGGTTTAGGGATTAAAAATTTCGGTTAAGATATAACGTTTCATTAGAACATTTACTGTATACATTGGGATCCCAAAAATATAATTTAAAGGTCTATCATAAGATAATATTTACAACCAGCCGATCTAAGCAGAAAAATAGGGTTTAACCCTAGTTCCTCTTTCAAACCTCGGCTGTGGTGGTCGAGCAGCTGAATATGTACACATTGTCACCTAAGCTCTTCAACTCAAGGATGGTCCAGCTTTCTTTTGCCTTTACCTGAACCACATAGCACCCGTGAGCCAAAGCCCAGTAAGAAAACTCAATATGCTCATGAACAATCATATCATATTTGGCATGCCTAGCAAACATAGCTCTATTCAAGCATGCAAATAAATTCAGATAATGCTGGGGAAACTAGGATAAGAAATCCTGCCCTCTTGATTGGATGACTATCAAGTCAATCCTAATCAGATGAGTGATTTAACACTTGAGGTTCTGGTAAACCATATTGAGTGACTAACAAGCCAGTCACCACGGGGCTCAGCACCCACAGCCATGCTAATGATGATCATCATGATCATATAGAGCTTATAGCCCTGAGCAGATGAGTGAATATCACTTTGAGGTTCTGTTAAACCATAATGAGTGACTGACGAGCAAGTCACTATGGAGCTTAGCACCCACAACCGTGTGATGAAACCATCACCTAGGCTTTCTGGCATTGGCTGTAATTAGATGAGTGACTGATGGGTAAGTCACTAGCTTAAACAGATGAGTGACTGATGGGTAAGTCACTAGCTTAAACAGATGAATGACTGATGGGTAAGTCACATGGGGCTCGGCACCCACAGCTATGTGACTAAATAGTCACTGTGGCTCTAAGTAACTAGCCTTTGGCTAGACAAGCGCTTATAATATTCACCAAACTTGAGGTCGGTCCGGCATTAACGCTCTTTTGAGCCATTTAATGCAGATGTCGATTAGATCTAATCTTTTATCGGCTCTGCGTTCATGACGCTTGTGCTGTTTTTGGATCTTAGGTCAATAACACGCGACCAATGCCAAACTTGAATGATCAGGGCCACACACAAGTAATCAATGCTACTAAACATATATCATATGTCAAATATCCAACACAGGGCATCCATCATGCTTACTTAACAATTACTAGCATAACTAGGATCATGCACAATCATAGAGACTCAAGCTCTGAATAATCTCATATTCAATATTCATGGCATGCCCTAATCACATGTTTCTCGTGCATCACATTTAAACATCCAACATGCATGAAGAATAACCATGCATGTCATATACACAGGGTGCAGTTTTCTTACCTCTGGTTCGAGTGAGAATTAGAACAAGAACGACCCTTGAGAATGATCGACCTTTTAATCCTTTAGCGGTCACCTAGTCATAACAAAATATAACTTCCATCAATGAAAATCAACAATAATAGGCTCTTGACCCAAAACCCACTCTTGGGACCCCGAAATGTACCCACACGGTGAGTAGATACGATCCCGGACCTTAAGGATTGATACCCCGAGCCAAAAACCCTTAAAAACACTGAAAATGAGATTTTGATGAAACAGGGTAGCACCCCATCGCTACCCACTAGTGCCCCAGCGCTCTTCACAGAATCAAAATATCCCCCAAGCATCCCTGGGTAGCGCTGTATCGCCCCCTTGTGGGCGCTATAGCGCTACACTCAGCATGAAGATGCCCATAAACTTTCTCCTTCGACTCCTTCACTCCCAACTTGATTCCAATGCTTCCAAACATAAAATTAAGCGCCAAATAAACCCAAAAACCACCCCCACATGTACTAGGCATCACCACCCCAAGAACCCAAGCCAAAAACATCCATTGAAACTCAACTTTCCAACTCACAAACCAGCTGAAACTCAAATGGAAAAACAGAGCAAGAACTAATGTTTTTATGGCTAGAAACTCACCTTAATCTCAGCAACACACCCTCTTCAATGGTAGAGCATAACCCTAGATCATCAAGACTTGATTCCTTGGCTTGGTTCCTCAAAAAGAGCTTGAAAATTCAAAGAGAATACAAGGGAAAAAACCATCGAGAGGAGAAGAAGAGCAATACTCTGTTTTCTACAGCTTTCTACAACCTTAAAGGGCTGATATAAATCCTTAAGGGTGAAAAGACCTAAATGCCCTCAAGGCTAAATAAAAGCCTTAACAACCACCAAGGACAAAATCGTCCTTTCCTGCCTATTTCGTTAATCATAATTAACACCCTCCAATTCCCGCTATTCTAAAAATTCTCAAACACCAATAATCCATATCCCGTTACCCTTTAACTCCCGAAAACGCTCTAATCATTAAAATCACCCAGAGATTCACCCCGAGCCCCGAACTTAATCCTGTTATGACTAAACCGCTACTTTGCACTCAAGATCGTCTCATGTCGAATGGCTCAAAAAAATCCACATTATGATGTGGCCTTATCAATTAATCACAAACATGCACCAAAATACACAATTATGCCCTCAACAGGCCAAATTACCAAAATGCCCTTATAATAAAATGTGGACTCATATGCATGCATTTATCATAATATAATAATATAATTCACATAAACATGCATATAATAACTTAATATCATAATAAATCAATTATGGCCCTCCCGACCTCCTAATCAAGGTCCTAAACCTTATATGCTATTAAGGCTGAGTGCCTAGATTTCTGTGCCAGGAGGGCATAATCGAATTTATATGTGGAATTAATTGGTTATATGTTCGATTATGCAATATAAATAATTTATAAGGTAATGTGAATATTTACGCATGTTTATGTGTATTTAATATTCATGTGGGCCTGTTTTTGTAAATCAGGGCATATTTGTAATTTTTGACCCGTTGATGGTATATTTGTAATATATATGCTTTATGAGTGAGACCACAACATTGTGGAGATATATTTGATATTTGTGGACCGACGCAATCCTAGTGAGCGGATTAGCAGAATAGTCACAACGGGGTTAAATACCCGACTCGGGGTGAGCCTAGGGGTATTTTGGGAACGTAGTGCGTATTCGGGATTTACCAAGAAACGGGTAGTCATTTGATGATTATTTGGGTATGTCGGGGTTAATCAGGAATTTATAAGGCTATTTGAGGATTAGTGGGAAATGGGACACAAAGACGATTTTGCCCTTGAGGGCATTATAGAGTAAGTCTCGATCTAGGGGTTTTTTGGTCTTTTGTGGCAAGGGATAGGCTTAGTCTTGGGCTGCCTTATCTATGTAGGGGCATTAGGAAGTCTAGAGGAAACCAGAAAAACAAAACAGAGCCTCTCCTTCTCTCTCTATTCAATTCTCTTTTTTCCCTTAATGTGCTAAGGGCTCTTAAGGATTTTTGAGGTGGATGTTGGGGAAATTGAAGGGGTTGAGGCTAGGATTGGTGGAGGTTCAGCTTTAGGGTCGCAATTCTCATTGAGGTAAGCTTCAGTTCTGTTTGGATTACATTTGAGTTTTGGTTTTAGGGTACTCTAGAGTTTTGAGTTCTATGATTTGGATTTAATTTTTGGGTGAGGTTTTAGGTTGAGTTTTTATGTGTTTGTGCTGCTGTGAGTGTAACATTGAGGTTTTGGGACTCAATTGTGGCTTGGGTTCTTGTTTAGGATGGTTTTTGATAAGTTTGGCTCGGAGGAAAATGCAGGGAAAACAAGAAATTTATGGGTTCGAGGGGTTGCGCTGCAGCGCTGTTCTTGGAGTGCTGCGACCCACATGAACTCAAAGGCCTAAGGGGTTTGTTGAACCGCCTTAGCACCGCGACGTTGTGTGGTTGCACCACGGTGCGTGCCTAGGGAAGTGAGGGCTCGAACCCTCTGATTTGTAGAGGGCCGAGATGCTTGCTAAGGGCACAGCGACTCAAATAGAGAACATTGTCCAATTAAGTATTTTAAGCTTAGGTGCTGAAACCTAAAGGCTCAGGAAGGATTATACTACCTGGTTTCGTAGAATTCGAGATCCAGAAGGCTAGAATTTTACCTTGAAACTCTTGAATAGTCTAGGTGATTGATGGTTATCCATTATTGCGTTGTGACTAGGTTATAGCGCTAAGGCTCAGGATTGGGGATCATGCTCGGTATCACTTTATACTTTTAGCTCGGGACTCAAGGTAAGAAAATTGCACCCGGGTTGTGAACGGGGCTCGGACCCCTGCTAATAAATATGAGTATGATTATGACTATATGTGAGAATATGGCTATAACTGTATTTGAGAATATTCGGTAATGCATGCTTGTATATGCTGCATCTGATTGTGTGTTGTGCAATATATTTGTGGTTATATTTATTCTAAAGGTCGATCTAAGGGTGCCAAGGCCGATAGCAAGCGTGCAGAATGCAGCCCAACCTAAGTGTGCTGGGGTCGACTATAAGACCAAAGGACTCGGCCTAAGGGCGTCGTGCATGAACGTTATACAAATAAACACAAGTGTTGATTGCACTTAACTAATTGTATTAAATGTTGAGATTGGATTATGTGTTTGATTGAGCAGATTATTATGGCTAAGCTTACTGCTTATATTCTATTGCTAATTGAATTTATTGACTTAAGTTTACTGTTTATATATTTTTTCTCATTTGTACCTGTTGATTCAAGAGTGTAATCGAAGTTACACGGGTTTACTGAGACTTCTATGTTAATCAGTGGTGCTAGTGAGCAGTTGCCCCTAGGGTGTTCAGCCTCACTCAAACTTGGCAACCCCTAGTATCTCTAGGCACTCTCACTGAATGGCCAATATTCACGGCTACTATCTGGGAATAACTTATCAGAGCACTTGCTCGGGTTCTAACCCTTCAATGATTAAGTAAGCATGAGGGCCCCTAGGTCAATTCATTTTGGCGCCCCTAGGTTTAAACCAGCAATCCTCACCCCTTGGCCACTCGTCGCGGTAGTGAACCAGACATAATAAAATCAAACAAGTAGTGTGATGGGGATCGTCGTCTTTGATAGGACGGATATCTACCGTTCATATTTTCTAAATCAGCACCTACTAGACTAACGTCTCTATGCAAACTTTCTACGACAGTGTATATATGTGCATGTGTCCCTATATTAACATACAATACAATAGTCATTTTATGTTGTAGCCACACAATAGAAGTTGACTTACTTGGAGTCCTTAGCTCTCAACAGGATTTCACCCTCCAATGTGTAGTTTAGTTATGCTTAGCCAATACTGTAATTATCCATACAGTATACTCGGATTAATTATGGCACTTCACAATTCATTATTATTATTATTTTGGGCAGTTTGGTCATTTTAAAAAAATCACTTGTAAGGATTAAAGATCCTTCTTTGGTTTTAAACCCATTCAAGAAATTCGTACACAAAAATTTGAGACTAAACCCTAAGTCTCGGGGAGACCTATCCTATGGTCTCGATACTTAGGCTCTGGTATCGCAAAAGTATTTTCCCACAATCCGCTAAAAATCATGTTCTTTAAAAGTTTCGCTAGTAACCCGTACTTTCAACAGGCGGTTAAATATATAATAGATTTTAGCCGGTATTATATCCAGAAAACACTAATTAAATTCCTCCATTATTTTTCAAGAAAATAACATATTAATTTTCCTTTTATTTTTCTTAAGGTTTTAATCTCTAAAACTCGTTTTAAGAAAATAGCCTAATTTTAACTTAATTAGGAAAACTGCTAATAATTTCTTATCTTGACTAGTTAATTTTCCAAAGTCAATTAATCAAGTTTACTTACTAGAAAAATATATAATTTACTTAATTATGTTCTCCAAATATAGGGTTTTTAAACCCTCTTTTAATTTATCAACTTATAAATAATTTAAATATTTTATTTTTAGAAAAAAATAAAAATTCTTTAATAAAATAATTCTCACTTAAACTCAAAGTGGTATTTTAGGTCAGATTTTTTTTAAGACTTACCAAGTTTTTATCTTGCAATAAGCACAAATGTACTTTTTATCTTAAGTTCCAAAATCTCATATTTACACCAAATGTGAAACCTCATTTTCCCCATTTTTAACTACATATTTTGTTAGGTCATCACTTGAAATTTACTTACCCAATTATTACCAAAATTTTCCAATTCAATATTTGGTATGACTTTGAGGTATTTGTAAAATCTTAGGTCAAAAGGAGCATTTTTTATTGGTGAAAATATTTTCCAAACATTGAGGTAAAAATGACCTTATTTTCAAGTCCTTATTTTTTTTCCAAAATTTGGCACTTAATAACTCTCAAACCGTTTATTATTTTGTTACCAAATTTTACAGTGGAATACTAGGTTATGCCAAAAATATGTCCACCAAATTTTAGAAAAAACTGGGTTCATTTGACTTATACAGTAACTATCTAAACTTGGTCCCGAATTTAAGAATACGAAAAAAAAAACAGTTTTTTTACCTAAACTTTGAAATAGCATAACTCACTCATTTCTAAACGTTTTTGAGTGTTTCAAAAGCTCAAATTAATGTATTACATCTCACCAACATCAAAGTACAATTTAGTTTTACAAAGTCAGTGTATATTAGATGCTTGACCCCTTGGAAGTCACGTCTCAAAACTTGTATTTTTGTTTTAGGGTTTTCAACAAAACCCTTATGGATTTTGGTCCCTATTTTAAAAAATCAACACACAAGCATCATAAAAATTACAAAGCAACCACCATAGCCTTATTACATCACCAATAAGAAACTTTAAGTAATAAATATACAAAATGATGCTTAAAAATAAAATCCATACAAAAACAACCATAAAAAATAAACTTTTTACCTCTTGTTGTTCTTACTTTAGGTTTTGATGTTTATAATAGCTTCGAATCCTTCAAAAATCTTTCAAAACCATAACCAAGTCCCCCAGCAACATAGATAGTTAGCTATTGAAAGACCTATGGTTAAAAACTTTACAAAAGTTAAGTGTTTTTGAAACTTTACCTTAGGGAACTCTTCCTAGACCAAAGCTTAAGCTTCCAAACTTTCTTAGTGTTCTTGATGGTTGAAAAGGGAGAAATTTTTTGAAGTGATGAGAGTGAGAGTAGAGAGAATGGGTCGGTTGGGTGAGGGTTTGGATGAGCATAACAACTAAATAATATCTTAACACTTGAGTGTTTTACCTTTATCACTTTGTCTCATTAACCTTTATTTAAATGTGATTAAAACTTAATCAATTTGGTCCACACAACTAACATCCTCACATAGCTGGCCACCTCTTTTCTATATATGCAATTATTATTTTTTATAAAAGTTAATAAATATTTCCTAAGAAGAAAAATCCAAATTGACTTTCTATAACTTTTTTCACTCATATAAAGTTAAAAAAATAAAAATTTAACATATAATAATTAAATTAAATGTCTGTCACATTTAATTTAATAAATCACACAGTACAATTTAAACTAAAGTCCATTTAAACTAAATGTCTTCCCTAATTCGGTAAAATTAAGCATTTAACACAAGATGCCCTAAAATTTCCATTTCCTCTTAGGTTTATTATTTTTTACCAAACTTTAATTTTTATGAATGTATTTTATGCCCAAAATATATTTTCCATAGTTTTTCATTTTATTTTTTGATATTTTTAACCAATTAGGGTTTTTGTGTCGGTCCAAGACCGAAAGTCTTGTCTGGACTTTTAATCACAAAATTCATAATTTGGCTAGCAATAACTCATGGAAATAAATTCCAAACATATATAATATTATTTAAAATAATATTCTTAACTCGGGGAAAAAATATCTCGACCGAGTCGTTTAAAGGTACCCGAAACGCAGGGCGTTACAGAAAGAGTCTGGCAATCTAAACTTTTTAATCGCTTAAAATAACTTATCTGTGAAAGTATTACTCTTTCAGTTTTATAAAGATAATTAACTTAATTAATTAATCTTTATTTTATTAAAATAAAACTGATCAATTATAACCTATTTAATTTAAATCACATTTAAAAAGAATAATTAAATAACTGATTAAACAAATAATTTTGAATCTCAAAATTCAAATCCCACGGATACAAATATCCTTGTGTGATGCACCACGACTCTCCCTAATTTTCTCATTTGTTTGTTTAATCAATATTTAAGACAATATATTTATTCCAAACTAAATATCAGTTAATTCAAAATAAACTTTATCTTAAAATATCATATTTAAATAAATAAATATCTTATTTTAAATAAGATAATTTTTAATCTCTCTCTTTATATTAATCCAAACATGAATAATGTTTATTTTAACATATATTTTATCAAAATAAAAAACTATATAGTTAAATAATTAATTATTTTATAACTAATCAATTACCCATAATTATCACATAATTATTTCCTTGCCCTGGAAAATTAATTCTTTTGCAATTAAGTCATTCTCTCTACAAATCTTTCTTTTGACATCCTTACCATTGATAGTGTATGGCAGAGGTGATTTGGGGACCATGGACCTATAATACGAAACTCCAATAAACCAGATTATTAATTAAACTCTTTAATCTAATAATCTTATTTATTAATTCTATGATTACCCCACTATAAATATGGAATTACATTGTAAGTATTTATAGAATTATATTTATAGAGTTTTCTCATGCACTCCATTGATATAATCAATAAATGTAGTTATGTCCTCCATTTATTGGTTCGTTAATTAGAGTTGATCAAGATTATTGTTTTACCCGTCTAATCTCCTCTTGATCCTTAAGTACCATTAATTCACTAGGGAATAATTAATCTATAATAAAATTATAGATTTGAGCTCAACAACTATTCAATTCCAGAATTAACCCTTAAGGGAACCAATATTCGATCTATTTGGAAAGTATGGATTCCATTATTGTAAATCATGTTCCCAGCCATTCATGATATTCAATCTCCAAAAAAAAAGTCATTAGCCTCATTATACTAAGAAACCTTAACGAGTGAATCAAAAGATCCAATAAACACAAACAGGAGTTCATAAATACTCAGGATTTAGACTGATCTACAAATGATCATATATTATGATAAGAATGAAATCTTTATGTCAAGTAACAAGTTTATAAAGATAATTAATTCTCATCGATCTTGTCATATATAATCTCTATTATATACAACACCTTTACTAAGATGTCTATCCACATCAATAATTCGAATCTAGATCACTTGCATCTCGTATGCTTTGTAAACCACACTAGTAACCATTCATTCCACACTTTAATATGTTATTGACTATTGTATTCATTATATATGATCTTAATTCTTTTGTACTAATACAAGATCATATTATCATGAATGAATAATGAATTTTCTTGATATTATTATATAATTAATTCAACCAATAATTATAACATTCAAATATAATGAAATTGTACTTTTATTTAAATCAATAAAATATATTTACATGCTTAGGCATTAATCCTAACAATCACTTGGCTAGGGAATGCAAATTCTGAATATCTACCAATGTTAGATACAAGGTCAACACAACCAAAGAGGAGATGGTTGCTACCTTGAGTGAAGTGAATGTCATCCAAGACAAAGTGCAAGGATGGGAGTATGACACTTGTGCCACCATTCATGTAACTTATGATAGAGGAGTCTTTAAGACTTTTGAAGAAACAAAGGATGGGCATAAAATCCAAATGGGGAATGAGCATAGGTCCAAGGTGATGGGCAAATGCAATGTTGATTTCTTCTTCACATCCCGAAAGAATGTTCTACTTACAAATGTGTTGTATGTTCCAGATATGAGTAGAAATCTTGTGATTGGAAACTTGTTAAGCAAATTGGACATCAAAGTGGTGTGTGAGTCGGGTAAGCTAATTTTATCCAAGGGAAACTACTTTGTGAGAAAGGGGTATGTTTGTGATGGCATGATTAATTGTGTACTTAAGACTCTAGTTTTGAAAACTATATTCCTACATCTTCATGTTATATGCTTGATTTAAACTCTATTACTTTATGGAAGAATAGACTTGCTCATATAGGTTATAGTGCAATTAAAAGAGTTAATAAATGTGGTTTAATAGAATATGATGATGTTAAGCATGATAAATGTGAACTATGTATTAGATCTAACATGATTAAGAAACCGTATCCTAGTGTTGAAAGAGAAAATAATTTGTTAGATTTGATACATAGTGATTTATGTGAATTGAATGGAATGATAACTAGAGGTGGACGTAGGAACTTTATTACCTTTATTGATAATTTTTCTAGATTCAAATATGTTTGCTTGCTTAGCAATAAGGATGAAGCTTTTAACATGTTTAAAATCTATAAAGTCGAAGTTGAAAATCAATTGGAAAAGATAATCAAAGTGATATGGGCGGTGAATACTTTTCCAATGAGTTCAATTTGTTTTGTTAAATGCATGGTATAATACATGAATGTAAACCCCTTGTACACCCAAAAAAAATGGTATAGCAGAAAGAAAAAGTAGAACATTTGTTGAAATGATAAATGCAATGCTATTACATGAAAAATTGAGTAATGCATTGTGGGGAGAAACCTTGTTATCCGCTTGTCTTATTCTAAACCAGATTCCTTTAAAGAAGAATCAAATTTTACCATATGAGATATGGAAAGGAAAGAGGCCCAACCTAGGGTATCTCAAAGTGTGGGGGTGCCTTGCTTATTGTAAGAGCACGAAACTTAAAATGACCAAGTTAGGTCCTAGGGAGAGAAAACCACGTGCAATCAGGTTCTCTATAATGCCCCAATTTCTTGGAACATTAATTACGTACATTTAATAAGCTTTGAAGAATAAAAATATATTTTAAACTAAATAAAATCAACTTTATTAAATCAAAATAACATATTCAACATCCTTTAAAACAAAAGAAACTCAAGAGTCTCATTATTTTGAAAATAAAACAAATGATCCAAACTACTGACCAAAACTCTAAGAAAACAAGGCAAAACATTTTACTAATAACTAAAAATAAAGCAAAAACATAATCCAAATCGGTCCGAACCCTATCCTGAACATGTATGCCCTCCGCCAAAGCTCTCCAACTTATTGTTGCACAACCAATTTCTTTCCTTTACCTGCAGCACAGAGTACCCGTGAGCTAACACCCAGTAAGAAGAGTCATGTAGGACACAACCCCCAAACCCAAACTTAAAACAGCATAATCACAAGTATATAATCAAATCATAATACATCACAAATAATTTTAGAAACAAAAAATCCATAAACCAATACTAATCTTGTCAAGTGTCCAACAAAGCACGGAAACATAAGCATGCATTATACTATACACAAGCATGCAAAATTTATCGTAACGTAAACATGTAAATTATCATACGTAAGCATGTCACGAAAAACATACAACATACACATTTCTATTATAAATAGTCCTCACATAGATAACTTTAAACATAAATCATATCCTAATCACATAAAAAATAGATATACAAGTACGTCGAGCGTACACCCTGTGTGCAAGTGTCCACTCTTCTTACCCGAAGTCCAAACAACAACAATAATTATGTTCCCTTAACGTATCCTTCCGAGCCCTAGTCATAACATAGAAATATTTACTTTAAAAAAAACATATAGCTCAATCCAATATCATGCAATTACTCTTAATTTTTCTAAGATACAAACCACTCTAAAGTTTCTTTAAGAAATTCCTAAAAATTCTAAAAATGTCCCCAAGAAATTAGGGAGGAAGTCCCCAATGAACCCCATGTGAAACAACTTCAAAATGGCCTAAAAACAACCAAAAAGGATTATGTCACAGTCAAGCACCACTAACCCTTAATTTTCTCAATTTCTCGGCATTCTAGGCACCTAGGTGCACTCCTTTTGCGCTGCGGCGCTAGTTCAAAAACCAGACGTCGACCAAACTTTACCATGTCATAACTCCTTCAATGTAAATCTGATTTTGATGATTCTTTTTGGGTTTTCTCATCTTGAATCCCTCTATATCATCATACAATTTTTAGAGACAAATAAAATACCAAAAATTCATGAGAATCTCCAACTTCATAAACCTAACAATTCTCAAGCAATAAACTTCTTCTTCCCCAAGCTATGAACATATATCCCAAAATCAGTCATTATTTCATCATTAATTCTTCCATAGCATGTTTATAACATTAGAAAATATTCATAAAATACCCTAACATGAAATTCTAACAAATAAATCATAACTTCTATCACCAGATCCCCAACAACAAACATAAACAAGATCTAAATGCTATACAGTAATTAGATCTTACTACAAATTATTCTTCAATCCTCCAAGCGTTCTAGATCACAGCAATGATAATTGAGATCTACTTCCGTCAGACGAGAGAGAGGCAGATGAATGAGATGTGCTTAACCCTAACTTGTTCTCATTTTATTTATACTAACTCTTCAATTCCAAAAGACTATTCTACCCTTAACCCTAGCTCTCTTATTAATATAATAAAGTCTTTTTAGTAATTTCACTCTAAGCTAATAGTTTTGAAAACTCTTAATTAACTAATGGCCCAAAAGTCCTTTAAATTACACCATGGCCCTCAAATACATAATTTGTGACATTTACGCCTTTACCACTTGAAGGAATATTTTTGTTGCTCGTGGACATTCTCAAACTTATCAAATATTCATATAAACCATAAATAATCATAAACATAATCAAATAGACACATAAAACATTTAATCACATAAAATTATGAAAATGCCCTTACAATGACGATTTAAAAAAATACGCTTCTTCTAAGGAGACAAATATTACATTCTCGATCTCATCTTTTAATTGCCAACATTCCTCAGTGAGGTGGCCCACATCCTTATGGTATCAGAAATACTTGTTTCTATCCCTTTCCACGAGTTGGTTGTATATCGGCTCAGGCCACCTAAATGGGACTTGATTTTCGTTTGTTACAAAAATAATTTCCCGAGTTTCCGTCAGCATGGTATAGACAGTATATATAAATATATACTTGTGAGGTTTCTTCTTCTTATGTCCCTCTATGTCAGGAGTACTTCCTTTGCTGTTTTTCCTTTTTCCAACATTATCGTTGGAAATAGGAGAAGCAGGAGCGTTTGAGCTCGCGATTGTTGTAGTTGTACTAAGGTTGGAAGTGGTTATGGGAGCTGGTGACGTTAGTTGCAACACTGACCTAGTTTCCTCCACATTTTGAGATCTAGCATCCTTGATATTGAATCTTCCAATATACTTTTTCAGATATTCTCATGGTTGTTGTTTTATATTTGTAAGAGAATATGCCTCAGGTTTTATGCTCCTTGCAGCTTGCAACTACTTCTTAAATTCCTTAGATAATTGCTCCCATAAGGAAATTATGTGTTTACAAAATTTTTTGAACCAAATTTTCACTACCCCAGTCAATCTCATGAGGAAAAACAGATATCAAAGCTCGAACCCTATGTTACTTGCTCATATCACAGCGTTGAATCTACTTAAGTGGCTCTTGGGATTGGTGCTACCATCATAAGGTGCTACAAGGGGTATTTTGAATTCTGGAGGGAATGGTGTGCTTGAAATGTGTGGGGCGAATGACTCTAGCTCTCCATCAAAGTCCAAAGTTTTCACCTTATTTTTCTCTTCTTGGAGGAGTCTAAACTATTCCTTAGAAGGTTAATCTGTTCTTGAACAAGATCATTTAGTGGAGCTATTTAAACCCCTAAGATCTAGTTGTTGTTCTGCAAAACTCTAGCTCCTAGTTGTAGTATCGAGTTGTAATCATTCTTGTATACTTGTGGTGAGGAATCTTGTAAAGACCCAAATTAAAACATTTAATTTACTAAATAGTCCATATTTAAGTAAATTAATGTTTACATAAATCTCTTTAAGAAACCAAAAGTTTTATTGAAATAAACAAGAATTAACACCTTTTACAAACACATGCAACTTGAGATCTCGATATTGAAAATAAATCATGCTTTACATGCACGACGTAAGTAAAAATACACATTTAAGACACAGCATAAACAAAAGGTTAAAACCTTTATAACAATATGTTGACGGTGAGAACACGTCAACTAAGTTGAGTTGGAAAAATTATCAAATCAAGATCTCTAATGGAAAAACTGTAGAAACTTAAACAATCACTCAAGAACAATGATAGAACAATAATGGAGAATTCAGTCTTTCATTCACCCTCAAGCCTTTGCTACAGTAAAATTTTCCAACCCCCTTTCAGGTGGTGTTCCAGTTCATTTTATAGTAGGCTCTAATGCCCTTAGGTACATGGTGGTCCAGGAGACCAAATGGTGCATAAGTACTATGTCAGGGGAGTGGCTTCAGTGGTTGTGGTCGTACATCAGTACAGGAGCAGGTGTCATGAGGATGTCTCCACTACTTGTCTGTACCCATGTCTGATGAGTGGTGACAGGCATAGTGGCGCAGGTGGTAGTGGTGTCGACTCTGACTCCTGGCCGTAGACGTACGGGCCATCACTCTTATTCCAACAATTCCACTGGTATGGGTGTCCGTACTCAGTACTAGATCATACAAGTACATTCCATTCGACTCATACCCGGGCCCCTAAGCATTGGGGTCCCAAGGTATAGGGAACGGGACACTAGGCGCGTGCACATGTGATAGGCATGGGGCCTTGATGGATGGGTGCGAGGTGAGATGACTTCCTCATGAGCCCTTAGGTGGCGAGGTTCCTTTGACGTGTGGCCCCATTCGCGTGGCCACTTGGTGTTGGGGCTAAGTGAGATGGGCGTGCCGCGCGCCTGGGGCGTGGCTAGGCGAGGCCACCCGTGTACACCAAAGGTGGTGTCCGAGCGAGGCCATGGTGCCTCTTGCCGAGGTGGCCGAGCGAGGCCAGCCGTGTACACCAAAGGTGGTGTCCGAGTGAGGCGGTTGAGGCCACATGGGCGAGACACACCAGGGTGGCGGAGAGGGGCCGAGCGAGGCCATGGTGCCTCTTGCCGAGGTGGCTGAGCGAGGCCAACAACATCGCGCCTAGGTGTCCGAGCGAGGCGGTTGAGGCCACATGGGCGAGATGCACCAGGGTGGCGGAGAGGGGCCGAGCGAGGCCATGGCGCCTCGCGCCGAGGTGGCCGAGCGAGGTCAGCAGCATCGCGCCTAGGCGTCCGAGCGAGGCGGTTGAGGCCACATGGGCGAGATGCACCAGGGTGGCGGAGAGGGGCCGAGCGAGGCCAGCAGCGTCGCGCCTGGGCGTCCGAGCGGGGCCGTGCGTGGCCATGGCGTCTTAGCGCCTACGTCGTGTAAATGGGGGCTTCATGTCATAAATCTCATATTTTCCCTTGGTGAGATTTTGTGCATCAACACAATAATACATAAGTAGCAACCCCTTGACCCTCAGGTCAACCAATCACGACATGCACACATCTAACCGAGCCGGCTCCAACTCATCGCCTCATCAACTGCGCTTATACCTTTACCTACAACACTGAGTACTCATGAGCTAACGCCCATCAAGAAGAGCTATGTAAGTCACAATCCCCAAAGCCCAAACAAAAAACATAAGTATACAATATAAAACATAAAACATCAACTAATTCAAACTATCACAACCTAATTCATATACTACTCATAATCTATACCTTAACATGTATAGAGTTTAATAATAATTCATATCATATCATTCTCATAGCATAACTTAACATACCATAGCATACCATACCATAACATATCATAATTAATTCATAATTATACCGTACCATAGCATCTCATCATACAATCATAACATGTATTACCGATGTCATACCAGTCTTAAACCAGTGCTAACCTGGTCAAGTGTGCAACTAAGCACAAGAGACATAAGCATGCATTTTATCATAACGTAAGCATGTAATTTTATCGTAACGTAAACATGCATTTTCATAATATAAGCATGTCATGCAAGCATACAGCAACCAAACAACGTAAGCAAGTGTTGACAGTATCAATGTAATCATACAACATAGATAAACATGCAATATTCAATAAGTCATAACATACATGACAAAATCATAACTTTAACCATACATATACATAATTAAATCACCTATACATAAAATTTGTGCATTCTATGCACACTATGTTTTATAGTGATTACTCTTCTTACCTAAATTCTAGCAATTCAGTTGATAAAACAACCAAAGTGTGATTCTGTTTAAGCATCTCTAGCCAAACCTAAACAAAATCGATCAAAATCGATTAATACCAAGCTTAGTTCATAGTTCTAACTCCAAAATATTAACATATAAACTTGGTTTAGGTTCTAGGATTGTTGATCTTTCCCCAAGCTTTCCAACCATATAAAGAACACCCAAATCCAACATTAGGGTCAAAAGTTATGGTCAAAATACAAAACCCAAAAATTATAACGAAAAAGTGTATTTGTGCCGCGAGCTCCTCCTAAAAGGGTCGGGGTGCTACCGAAGTCAAAGAGCATTTCAGAGCCTAAATGAGATGCATTTGCGTCGCGGTGCTCATCCACTTGAGCCACGACACCACTACGAAAAAACCCAGAAATTTATGCGATTTCTCAACCATTTCGACCCTAAACATCCCAAAAACACTAAAGGACTCAATACTTTGTACCAAACCAACTATCCTAACATGTTTCTAACCCTTGGAACCCAAATATTAACAAACCAAAACCTCTAATAAATATTCATAATCCCAAAAACAATTAAATCCATCTTACAACATCAAAACTTAGATCTATCATAACTTTAGTAACAAAGTTCAAAGAGTTCACCTTAAAAAATTTCAAGTTAGATCTTCAATACCTTGCTCTCCCAGTGCGATCATTAGTCCACCCACTTACAAAATCCCCACTCTCCTTTGGATCACAGAGCCTTAAGAATTCCAAATCAAGAACAGGAAGGATGTTCTTGGTCTGATACTCTATCGCGTAATGTAAAATGAAAAGTGTTTGCCTATCGTAAGAATTCTAAACCTAATTCCCCTTATTAATTTTATTTATGATAATTAATTGTATAAAACCATTTTACCATGCTATCCCTAATCTTTATTTTTCTATGATAATTACTTAAGTCCATTGAGGTCATTTCTATTTAAACTAATAGTTTCAACACCTTATAATTACATTTTCTACCATAAAATTCATATTTCTACTTTGACCCCTATAACTCAACTACTATCACACTTTGGCCCCTTATACTTGAAGAAACATGTGTGTGTGGATTGCCTGACGGAAAACATAAAATACACATACACCATAAATCATGCATATCATATTTCGTATAATTAAACACAAAAGAACATACAATTTACCATAATACCTTGACCCAAACCAGATTACCATAATACCTTTACTGGTAGAAGTGGATATTACATATTACATATAATATAACATATACATATTCATATAATCACATAATACATAATTTCACAAAATTACAAAAATACCCCTCAAGAGTATTAAATTACCAAATTGTCCTCACAGGAAAAAATTACCAATATACCCATGAAATGAAAAGATGGATATTACAATTATCCCTTCCTTGAAAGGAATTTCATCCTCAAAATTCATGTTACCATATCATTACAAGGTTCTCTCCTCCTTGATAGTCATTAATAGTTCAACATTTCCTTGTCACCCACTTCTTATGATCATCATGAAGCATCTTGGCTAAGCATTGTAGTCACTTCCAATTATAGCCAACATATACCCATATACATTGTCAGGTTTACATCACCCACAATATGGTTCTGTTTCTTTGTATCACTTATTATTTCATTAATTGTAACATATTTGCCACTTGATATTTCTGCCACTTTTCTTCCTGTTCTAGTAGTAACCCATCCATACTGGTTCTACTTCATGCTTGTAATCTATTGCCATATTTCCAATTTCTTAATCATTGAAGCTTTCTCTACAGCTTCTTAGTATCCATAACATTTACGCATATACTTCATACTTTCCTCTTTTTCTAGTATCTTTATTAACTTGCTGTTGATGCTCATAATCTCATCAACAGAAAATATAAGGCCGTCTAAGGCGTCCCATGCGCGAGGCCAAGAGGGGCCGCGAGGCCGTCTACGGCGCCCCATGCGCGAGGCCAAGGAAGGAATCGCGAGGCCGTCTAAGGCGTCCCATGCGCGAGGCCATGAGGGGTCGCGAGGCCGTCTACGGCGCCCCATGCGCGAGGCCAAGAGGGGGTCGCGAGGCCGTCTAAGGCGCCCCACGCACGAGGCCATGAGGGGATCGCGAGGCCGTCTAAGGCGTCCCATGCGCGAGGCCATAGGGGGGTCGCGAGGCCGTCTAAGGCGTCCCATGCGCGAGGCCATGAGGGGCCGCGAGGCCGTCTACGGCGCCCCATGCGCGAGGCCAAGAGGGGCCGCGAGGCCGTCTACGGCGCCCCATGCGCGAGGCCAAGAAGGGTCGCGAGGCCGTCTACGGCATCCCATGCGCGAGGCCAAGGAAGGAACTGCGAGGCCGTCTAAGGCGTCCCATGCGCGAGGACATGAGGGGTCGCGAGGCCGTCTACGGCGCCCCACGCGCGAGGCCAAGAGGGGGTCGCGAGGCCGTCTAAGGCGCCCCATGCGCGAGGCCATGAGGGGATCGCGAGGCCGTCTAAGGCGTCCCATGCGCGAGGCCATAGGGGGGTCGCGAGGCCGTCTAAGGCGTCCCATGCGCGAGGCCATGAGGGGCCGCGAGGCCGTCTACGGCGCCCCATGCGCGAGGCCAAGAGGGGGTCGCGAGGCCGTCTAAGGCGCCCCATGCGCAAGGCCATGAGGGGGTCGCGAGGCTGTCTAAGGTGTCCCATGCGCGAGGCCATGAGGGGTCGCGAGACCGTCTACGGCGCCCCATGCGCGAGGCCAAGAGGGGGTCGCGAGGCCGTCTAAGGCGCCCCATGCGCGAGGCCGTGCAAGGTCCCGCGCGCGCACGCCCCGGGAGGTCCATCAGCCCATAATCTTCTCAGGAGGCCGACGCCCCATGACTTAACGTGTATGGGCCCAAGACCCCTATTCAACGCCACGGCCAATACGGACACCGAAGATCCCCTTTTTCACACTTCAAAGTCCCTATGCTTAGTGTGAGTCAAAGGAGACATGTTTGTACGACCAGGTACCAGGTACGGATGCCAGTACCAGTGAGGATCGTGGTCCGTACGTCTACGGCCATAGGTCAGAGCCGACACCACTACCTCCTGCGCCAACACGCCTGCTACCACGCCTCAGGAAGGGGTACAGACAAGTAGTGGAGACATCCTCCTGACACCTGCTCCTGTACGGGATGTACAGCCACAACCTCTGAAGCCACTTCCCTGGTACAGTACGTTTGTACCTCTTGGTCCCCTGGACCACTATGTACCTAAGGCCGTTAGAGCCTACTATAAATGGAATTCCAAGGCCACCTGAGAGGGGGTTGGAAATTTTACTGTAACAGAGACATTAGTGTGAATGAGATACTGAATTCTCCATTGTTGTTACTCCATTATTCTTGAGTCATCGTTCAAGTTTTCATAGCTTTCGAATTAGCAATTTCAATTCGATAATTTTTCCAACTTAACTTCGTTGACGAGTTCTCACCGTCAACAGTTTGGCGCCGTCTGTGGGAACGTTAGTTTTAAGCTACTGTTCCACCATTATTTCCGACAAGAAGAAGATGCCGAGACGCTCGAAGCGACTAAGGGAGACGCAGGAGGTCGAAGTTCACTTAAACGGAGTCCAGCTGAAGGCCTCCATGAAGGACGCTCCTCCACCCAGGGACGTGGAGCCCCCGAAAGACCCTGAGGTTCAAGGAGGAGACAGGGTGGCCTCGTCACCGGCTGCTCCACCTGGGGGGAGTCCTCCCACAGCACCACCGGTGCACGCTGATGAGTTCCCTCCTCCGAAACCACCGCGGGCACCGAACTCCGGCCGGCAAGACCCGGGCCCTTCTACTCATAGGCCAGACAAACACCCCCGGGTCCACTCCGTGAGCTCGAGTTCAAAGTCCCGATTTTACGAAGAGGAGATACGTGAGCTCCACCGTAAAAACCAAAGGTTAGAAACTACCTTGGAGAACATGCAAGAGGTCCTTAACGGCCTACTGCAGGGTAAATCCAGCATAACCTTGCCCAAGAGAAAGGAGAAGGGCAAGGGTGGGGTGGAGACCACTGTGCCAGTAGATGATGGAAGAACCCGACACTCGACTAGCAACACCCCCCGCACGAAGCAACGTGATCACCCCGAACCACCTAAGCAGGCCCAAAAGCCAACGCCGAGAACCACGGCTGCCCCTCGACGCGAGGATGAGGTCACCTCCAAAAGAACGCCCCCAGACTTGCGGGAGGAGATCAATAGGAAAAGGGCAGGCAAAGGGACCACACCCCCTGAGGCGCCTCGAGAAGGCAAGGGAAAGGCGGGTCTTAGCCCGTCCACTCTAAGAGACTCCCTCAGCAAAAGGAGACAAGACTTAGACACAGAGATGCGGAGTTTGCGGAGCAAGATTGTCACCGCGTCGGGTGGCCAGGCCTTTGAGGAAGAATTCGACCACGAGTCACCCTTCGTGCGAGAAATTCAGGCAATCCGGCTCCCTGCCAATTTTAAGGAGCCCAACATGACCCCTTACGAAGGGAGCACGGATCCAAAGTACCACCTGGATGCGTTTAACGATCTCATGAAATTGAGGGGGATTGGAAGTGGTGCCAGGTGCCATTGCTTCGCTGTTACTCTGAAAGGACCCGCCTACAAATGGTTCAAAAGGCTAAGGCCGGGGTCCATCAGGTCCTGGCAGCAGTTCTCTGATGAGTTCCTCCAGCAGCACCATGCCGTGCGGGACTACACGATGTCAGGCACCAGCTTAGCCAACGTGAAGCAAGGGGAAAAGGAGAGCCTAAAAAGCTACATTCACCGGTTCAATATGGAGGCCGCGAAAGTGGGGAGCCTGACGCGCCGGGAGTTAAAAATGGCCATTACTGCTGGGGTACTCCCAGGGAGCAAGTTGTGGGACAACATGCTGAAGAGGGAAGTCACCGACTTGGACGACTTCTATGAAAGAGCACAGAAGTACATCCGTGTGGAGGATGGCCATGCAAACCTGAAGGCCGGAAAGGAGGAGTCCCATGCAAAGCCCCCAATTAACGACGGGCCGAATATAGCTAAGAAGAAGAGGACGTATGAGGGGTCGAGAGATGACCAGCAGAGAAAAACCAAACGAGGGGGTGATCATAGGCCAGCGACCTATACTTACTATACGAACCTCACTGACACCAGGGAGCATATTTACGTCACCAACGAAGATCGAGTGCCCTTCAAGAAGCCCCCACCAATGAGAAAGGATCGGTCCAAGAGGGACCCCAGTAAATACTGCCAATACCACAAAGACATTGGACACACCACGGCAGAGTGCATCCACTTGAAAGAGGAAATTGAGGAGCTCATCCGCCGGGGGCACTTAGGCCGTTATGTCAAGAAAGAAAGGCAAAGGCCAGAAAACGAGCCCAGAGCATCCCAGGCACAGGAGCGAGCCCCAGAAATACAAGGGGAGGTCCGCACCATTTTTGGAGGCCCAGGATTTGGAGGAGATTCTCGGAAGGGACGAGATAAATATGCAAGGGAGGCTCGACGAAGTCCGCCCCCCTGTGTCATGAGTTTAGAACAGCGACCCCCGAAGAGTTTCAAGGGGGAAAACGACTCAATAACGTTCACTGAGGAAGATGCACGGGGGGTACACTTCCCCCACAATGATCCGCTGGTGCTGACAGTTCAGTTGGCAAATATGCGTGTGCATCGAGTCCTGGTGGACAACGGGAGCTCAGTGGACATCCTATATCGCCCAGCTTTGGAAAAAATGGGACTGGGCATTCGTCACCTAAAGCCTTACCAGTCGTCACTATACGGATTCACAGGGGATTCAGTGCAACCCCTTGGAATGATTGAGTTGACACTTACCATGGGGGAGCAGCCCCGCCAAACCACAATTATGTCTAACTTTGTTGTGGTAGATTGCGCATCAGCTTTCAACGCGGTATTAGGGAGGCCATCCCTGAGAGAATTGAAAGCCATAACTTCAATATATCACTTAGTTGTCAAGTTCCCGACCCCAGGAGGGATCGCGAGTATGAAAGGAGAACAGAAGGAAGCAAGGGAGTGTTACAACACCTCACTCCGCACGCCTGCAAAGCCACGCGAGCCGATGGCCATGGTGGTACACGAGGCGATAAGCATGCCCACAGGGGGTCCGCAGGAGCTGGACCCTCGGGTCGTGGATGAGGCAAGAGCAGAACCGGAAGAAGAAGTAGAGGAGGCTACGGTGACGGAGGAGCCTTTAAGGAAATTGAAGATAGGGAGAAGCCTACAAGGTGACGTGAAGGAAGAATTGATAAGATTTTTGAAGGATAATCTGGACGTGTTCGCATGGAGTCATGAGGACATGGTGGGCATAGACCCCAGCGTAATGTGCCACCACCTGAACATCTCCCCAGGAGCAAGGCCCGTCAGGCAGAAGAGGCGGGCGCTCGATCCAACAAGGTACGCAGCGTTAAAGGAAGAGGTTGACAAATTGAAGGCCAACGGGTTCATCCGTGAGTCTTTCTATCCTGTGTGGGTATCAAACCCAGTACTCGTGCCGAAGCCAAATGGGAAGTGGAGGACTTGCGTCGATTTCACGAATTTGAATAAAGCTTGTCCTAAGGACAGCTTCCCACTCCCCAGGATAGATCAGTTAGTAGACGCAACAGCGGGGCATGAGTTACTAAGTTTTATGGACGCCTACTCGGGATACAACCAAATCCCAATGAACCCTGCAGATGAGGAACACACGTCATTCATTACAGACAAAGGGCTCTACTGTTATAAGGTGATGCCCTTCGGGCTCAAAAACGCGGGAGCCACCTATCAAAGGCTGGTGAATAAAATGTTCGCAAATCAGATAGGGAGGAATATGGAAGTGTATGTGGATGACATGCTGGTGAAGACCAAAGTAGCTGCAGAACTCAACAAAGACCTTGGTGAGATGTTTGACACGCTCAGGAAATATCGGATGAAACTGAACCCAGCCAAATGCACCTTCGGGGTATCCTCGGGAAAATTCTTGGGCTTCATGGTCAACTCCAGAGGAATCGAGGCCAACCCCGACAAGATAAAGGCGCTCATAGAAATGAGCCCGCCGAAGAATAAGAAGGAGGTACAATGCCTAACAGGAAGGGTGGCGGCCCTTAACAGGTTCATCTCAAGGTCCACCGACAAGTGCCTCCCATTCTTTGACATCCTCAAAGGGAGCAAAAAGTTCGCTTGGGATGAAAGATGTGGGGAAGCCTTTGTCAGGTTGAAAGAGCACCTGGGGAAGCCGCCCCTGTTAGCAAAGCCAGAGAAGGGCGAGAAGCTGTACCTATACTTGGCGGTGTCGGAGCATGCCATCAGCGCAGCCTTAGTTAAGGGAGAGAAGAAGCAACAACAGCCCGTATACTATATCAGCAAGCGTCTGGTGGACGCAGAGAGCCGGTATCCAGAGATCGAAAAACTGGCCTATGCGCTAGTAGTGGCGTCGAGGAAGTTGAAGCCTTACTTCCATGCGCATACGATTGATGTCTTAACGGATAGTCCTTTGAGACAAGTCTTACATAAGCCAGAGACCTCAGGGAGGCTAATGAAATGGTCGATTGAGCTAAGTCAGTTTGATATTGTCTACACCCCAAGGGCCTCCATCAATGGGCAGGTGCTGGCAGATTTCATAGTAGAATTCACCCATCAGCCGAATGAAGGACAGAGTGAAGGAGGGGCGCAGCCTGTTGTGGAGGATGAACTGGGAAATGTAGAGAAGTGGAGTTTGCATGTTGATGGGGCGTCAAATGAAGGAGGATCAGGAGCGGGCATCATGATGACTGGGCCCGAGGGACACAGAATGTACTGCGCAATCCGGTTTGGGTTCGAGGCCTCCAATAATGAGGCGGAGTACGAGGCGCTCTTAGCTGGCCTGCGCCTAGCCCAGGAATTGAAAGTAACGCGCCTCCATATTTTCAGTGACTCACAATTGGTGGTATGCCAAATAAAGGGGGAGTACCAGGCAAGGGGGCCCAAGATGGCAGCATATTTAGAGAAGGTGAAGGGCTACTTGGGGCGAATGGTGGCATATACTATAGAACAAATCCCCAGAGAAAAGAACACCCATGCCGATGCACTTGCAAAGCTGGCATCCACCAAGGATGGTGACGTCTTGGAATCAATACCCGTGGAGTACTTGCCAAAGCCCAGCATCGGAGGCGTAGATGTGCACATGATCAGCGTCCCAAAGAAATCATGGACCGAGCCAATCAAGAAGTACCTGGAGGAAGGAGTCTTGCCTGCGGATAAAAACGAATCTCGGAGGTTGGTGTACAAGGCCGCGAGGTACGCCTTGGTAGATGGGGTCCTTTACAAAAGAGGATTCTCCATGCCTCTCCTGCGGTGTGTAGAAGGAGAGGAGGCGTTGAAGGTGTTACAAGAGATCCATGAGGGAGAGTGCGGCAACCACGAAAGTGGACCCTCCACGGCTAGGAAGGCCGTAAGACAAGGATACTACTGGCCTTCCATGGAGAAAGACGCGCAGGACTTTGCCACGAAATGTGACAAGTGCCAGAGGCACTCTAATTACTCTCGAAGACCCCCGAGCGAACTGACCAGCATGCCCAGCCCCTGGCCCTTCGCCATCTGGGGGATAGACCTGATCGGCGCTCTGCCTACAGGTAGAGGTGGAGCAAAGTACGCGGTGGTGGCAGTAGATTATTTCACCAAATGGGTAGAAGCGGAACCCCTTGTGAAAATAACCGCTAGGCACATCACCTCTTTTGTCAACAAATTCATTGTGTGCCGGTATGGGGTACCCTACAAAATTATTTCCGACAATGGTACCCAATTTGAAGGAGGAGCCTTCGATGAATATTGTAAGAAAAGAGGTATAAGGAGGAGCTTCTCCGCAGTGGTACACCCCCAGGCCAATGGGCAAGTGGAGGCCATCAACAGGGTCCTAAAGAAGAACCTAAAGACAAAGCTAGAGAAGATGAAAGGAGCCTGGGCAGATGAGCTACCAAATGTGCTGTGGGCTTACAGAACCACCCCACGCACAACGACTGGGGAGTCCCCATTCTCCTTGGCCTATGGATGCGAGGCTGTGCTCCCAGTCGAAATGAGAGTCATATCCCACAGGGTGCAGGCGTATGAAGACGAAGCCAACCACACAGCCCTGACCGAAAGCTTAGACCTCCTGGAGGAAAAGAGAGAAAAAGCCCAGATGAGGGTGGCAGTATACCAGCAACGCGCCGCAAGGTACTACAATTCGAGGGTCCGAGAGAGAACTTTCAGAGTCGGCGACCTAGTGCTGAGGAAGGTGCTCCCAAACACACGAGACCCGAGTGCAGGAGTGCTGGGGGCAAATTGGGAGGGACCCTACCAAGTCGCTCAGTGCATCCCCCCAAACACTTACAAGCTGGCGCGCATGGACGACACCATCGTGCCCCGGGCATGGAACGCGGAACACCTGAGGAAGTACTACCAGTAAGACGCCGGTGCCCACGGATAAAAGCACAAGTGTGGCACGCTGCCTTGATATGGTAGGAAGAAATCAAAGAGGTTACCTAGATAACCTCCTAAGTAGGCGTGAGCCATTTTATTTCGTTTTATGTGAAAATCACCTATGTACCGTTGCAACTACGTGTATGAAACCATTATGTTACGAATATAATGAATGAAACCACGTATTATGAGTAAGACTGTTAGCCTCTTCGTGTGTTATTTTTTCTTCAATACCAGGACATCAGCCAAAGTGTCCGCCGAAATAAATTTCACCAAACACTTGGGGGGCAGGACAGGGGGCGATAACGCAGCTAGCAAGGGAGACCTGAAAAGGACCCTCTAACGGAGGGTCTTGAAAAGGACCCCTCGCCCTCCTAAAAAAGAGGCTCCTAAAAAAGACCCTCTGATAAGGGATCTTGAAAAGGGCCCTCGATTAGGAGTAGCCCAAAAGCGACCCCCTATGCATCAGAAGGACCCGAGAAGGACCGTAGCCCTAAAAAGGACCGTTCAATGGGAGTTCCTAGAAGGACCCCTTATATCGGGGCCCTAGACGAAGTTCCTAAACATAGAAAGTAGTAAAAAGACCTTGCAAGGCCTCCCCTGAGTTTACAAGGATTAGCTACCCTCGTGAACATCAAGGAGGCCAAAAGGCCTTACGAAAGAAAAATATATATATAGTGACAACACTAATAAGTCTGGAGCGGCCACCAAGCCGCCCAGCCAAAAAGGGTCCCAAAAAAGACCCTTGCCGAAATAGTACTATGCAAAAGGACGAGAGGGACGCCTCTCGCAAAGAAATAATAAGCGCGCGCAAGAAAAACCCAAAAGGATAGCTAAGACCCAAGGGGTCAAAATATCCTTACAAAAACCGCCAAGGGGCACCAAAAGAGGTCCCAGTGAACCCTCTCACATGGGATCCAAAGGACCTCCAGCCTGACAAATAAAAGAAGGGAACCAACCAAACCGCGTCATACAGGCATAAAAGGGCCTCAAGTGCAGTAGAACAAGAAATAAACAACAACATCACATGTATTCATACATAAAAAAGAAAGGAGTTCTCAAGACAATACAAGGGTTACTAACAGAAAAGTAGCACTAGTAATGACGTTACAAAACAAAAAAAAAAAGGAGCGAAACTAGTTCAAGGCCTCCTGTAGTGGGCACTCCACCAGGCCGCTCGGGCAACAGCTTGCTCGCCAAAAGAGGAGAAGTCGAAGTTGGGATCCTGCTTCCACACATTGTAAAGAGCCCGGTCTATAGACTTGCGCTCGATTACAGCCTTCTCCGCCTCCAAGGAAGCGACTTTCTCCTGAGCCGACTGTAGTTCAGTCCTAAGGGCCTCAACTTCAGTCCCCTGTCGAACAACCATCTCATGCGACCCGGATGCAGCGATCTTGGCCTCCTTGAGCTCGCGCTCCAAACATTTAGCCTTGCCCTTCAGCACCTTGATCTTAGCTTTCAGCTGCTCATTCTTCAAGTCCGACTTGGTGTACTTAGTCCGGGCTTTTGACAATTGGACCTTGGTTGCGCTAAGCTCATTTTCGAGCTCCTGGACCTGGACTATGAGGCCGTCCCTCTCAGTGGTAGATGCGGAAAGGATGCCAGTTGAGTCAGCATGTCGAAGAGACACGATATAGACCTGCATAAGAAAACCAATGGCATCAGCAATAAGTAACAAAAAGAAGAACACAGGTGCATCTATGCATAATACTAATCAACGCAAAGTGAAAAGCCTCACCCAGGCCGCAGCACGCCTTAGCATCTCCCCGAGGTCTGATTGAGTCACGTTCCCTAGGCCCCTCCAGTCGGAGACAGGGAGACTCTCAGCTATTGGAACGAAACGCTGCCCATAAACTGAGGCCATCCTGGTCACCCAAGCCTCTGCCCCCACGCTAGGAGCATCTGGTTGGACTGGGACAGACGACCCACTCGCCGAGGCAGGAGGAGGCGCAGCAGAAGAGAAAAATTGAGACTCTGGTGCATCGGCAGGGGGCTCCGCGAGCCCGACGAAATCAGCAGCCGGTATGCCGAGATCATGATGAATTGGAGGGAAGGCATCGTCACCACCGCAACCAGGAGAGGCGTAGCATCCTGCCGCGGCCTGCGGACCTAGAGGGTGAAAGGCCGTGTCCTGGTCATGGGAGTCATGAGGAGGATGTCCCCTGGGGGACAGGGGGGCATCCTCCATCTCCACCTCAGCCTCATCTTCGTGCAGTGATGGCCCAGCCGGCGTAGCCACAACCTTCTTAGACCCGGTGATTGACCATAGGAACTTGGGGTTAGAGACCGGAGACAATTGGTGGCGATTGAGATTCGTCATGGTAAATAGGACTGCTGCTTTCTTCAGGGCGGGGTCTGCTGCAATGAGTCTGTTTATCGCCTCCGCCTCCGACCCGATGACCGAGGGATCAGCAAATTGCCCTGAAAGAACCGCACCAATATCAGTACAAGTGAGAGTGCAAAATGGTGAGTTCTAATAAGAAAAAGAAAAAGACTGGATACTTACTAGGTTCAGCGCGAAAGCCTTCACGAACTGAAAGAGGCCCCTGTACCCAGAAAAAATCTTGTTTCCAGGACCCTGGGTTAGACACTGAGCCATCTATCAAGGGTAGCTCACTATTGGCCTTCTGCAAGTAATAGAAGCCCTTGGAATTGTGCACCCCAATAAGGTTGTACAAGGAATGCACCTCTTGCGCCGTCGGGGCGCGTTGCTCATTATTCTTGAACCAAAGAAAGAGGCAACTTAAAGTCAACCAACTGTTGGGTGACAGTTGGAGAGGGGCCAAATCAAAATAGTTGAGAACCGCCACAAAGAACGGGTGTAGAGGAACGGTGCCACCCGCCTTCATAATCTGCTCACTCAAAGCCACAAAGCCCTTCTCAGGGCGGTCGGCCCGGCAGGTCTCCTGAGGAACATGCAAGGCGTATTCTGGAGGAGTTCGGTAGCGCTTCACGATGGTCTTCAGTTTGTTCGAAGACATATTGGACACTAGGCTGGACGCCAGTAGGGGGGCGTCGTCTTCTTCCTGGACGGACACCTGTCTGCGTACCTTCGACATATCTGCAAAATCAAAAGAAACATGTGAGGAAGAGGCAGAGCACTTAACCCTCCATTTTCTCTTCCTAGCAAGGGTTTTCCATTGAGGGAGCGATGGCGGAAGCGCTAAGCCAGGATCAACGGAGACTAGGGGCTGAGGAGAGGAGTTGATAGCCCCGTGATCGTCATCAGGCGAAGGGGGAGTGGGAGGTTCTGGCGGAATGTGTCCCTCCATAAACTCTAACTCCCACCGCAATTCAAAAAGAGCCGTCCTAAGACGCGCTATATGGTCGCTAAGGCCCGGGGGTGAAGGTCCTCCGTCTCCCCTCGACACCGAGTCAATTTCGCTCTCTACCACCCAAATTTTATGCCTAAGATCAGCCATGCACTCGAGGTGGCGAATGCGGGCTTGCCTCAAAGACTCATAGTCCTGGTAAGGGCTGCCCTCAGGGGACTCAGGATCTGAAGACAGGTCGATAAACTCAGCCCTCGAGGGTATGTCGGACGGGCCCTCACTGGCCATGAAACCGCGTCCCAACAGCAAAAAGGGGGTCACGTTTAAACAAGGGGAAGACTACAAAACACAAAGGAACAGGCTTAATACCCCTAGGTGCAAACGCCCTAAATGGACTACTATAAGGGACATGTATAAAAAGAAAGAGGAGGGGCGCGCGTGTGGTCAAAACAAGCTCGGGCTAACGTACCCCACCCCAAGTATTGTTGGTCTGAATCCGATAAAATAAGTAAATAAACAGGAGAAGAAAAGAAAATATACCTCAAGCAATTGAAAGAACGAAGTCGGAGTCCAAGGAAAGTTGGGAGGCAAAAAGTACCAAAGCGTTGAAAATGCGCGTCTGCAAGAGTTAATCAGAAAAGTGTGTTAGCCCAAAAATGTACACACCAAGAAATTAGCTAAAAATAAAAAAAAATAAAAAATAAAAAATAAAAAAAAAATAATAAAAAAAAATAAAAATGAATGGAAAAGTGATGAAATTGTAGAGAAAGTGTAGTTGTGGGGGGTTGAACCCTTTACCTTTTGGGAGGAGTAAGGGTCTAACTACCACTAAGCCAAGGAGGTAAGATGTGAAATATTAAGCCATGCATGACGGCCTATTTATAGGAACCAAGATGAATAGTCTACAAGAGCACCTAAAGGCCCTCTCCTAGACTAGGGGGGGCAAGTGTTGATGCTCATAATCTCATCAACAGAAAATATAAGGCCGTCTAAGGCGTCCCATGCGCGAGGCCAAGAGGGCCCGCGAGGCCGTCTACGGCGCCCCATGCGCGAGGCCAAGAAGGGTCGCGAGGCCGTCTACGGCATCCCATGCGCGAGGCCAAGGAAGGAATCGCGAGGCCGTCTAAGGCGTCCCATGCGCGAGGCCATGAGGGGTCGCGAGGCCGTCTACGGCGCCCCATGCGCGAGGCCAAGAGGGGGTCGCGAGGCCGTCTAAGGCGCCCCACGCGCGAGGCCATGAGGGGATCGCGAGGCCGTCTAAGGCGTCCCATGCGCGAGGCCATAGGGGGGTCGCGAGGCCGTCTAAGGCGTCCCATGCGCGAGGCCATGAGGGGCCGCGAGGCCGTCTACGGCGCCCCATGCGCGAGGCCAAGAGGGGCCGCGAGGCCGTCTACGGCGCCCCATGCGCGAGGCCAAGAAGGGTCGCGAGGCCGTCTACGGCATCCCATGCGCGAGGCCAAGGAAGGAACCGCGAGGCCGTCTAAGGCGTCCCATGCGCGAGGCCATGAGGGGTCGCGAGGCCATCTACGGCGCCCCACGCGCGAGGCCAAGAGGGGGTCGCGAGGCCGTCTAAGGCGCCCCATGCGCGAGGCCATGAGGGGATCGCGAGGCCGTCTAAGGCGTCCCATGCGCGAGGCCATAGGGGGGTCGCGAGGCCGTCTAAGGCGTCCCATGCGCGAGGCCATGAGGGGCCGCGAGGCCGTCTACGGCGCCCCATGCGCGAGGCCAAGAGGGGGTCGCGAGGCCGTCTAAGGCGCCCCATGCGCAAGGCCATGAGGGGGTCGCGAGGCTGTCTAAGGTGTCCCATGCGCGAGGCCATGAGGGGCCGCGAGACCGTCTACGGCGCCCCATGCGCGAGGCCAAGAGGGGGTCGCGAGGCCGTCTAAGGCGCCCCATGCGCGAGGCCGTGCAAGGTCCCGCGCGCGCACGCCCCGGGAGGTCCATCAGCCCATAATCTTCTCAGGAGGCCGACGCCCCATGACTTAACGTGTATGGGCCCAAGACCCCTATTCAACGCCACGGCCAATACGGACACCGAAGATCCCCTTTTTCACACTTCAAAGTCCCTATGCTTAGTGTGAGTCAAAGGAGACATGTTTGTACGACCAGGTACCAGGTACGGATGCCAGTACCAGTGAGGATCGTGGTCCGTACGTCTACGGCCATAGGTCAGAGCCGACACCACTACCTCCTGCGCCAACACGCCTGCTACCACGCCTCAGGAAGGGGTACAGACAAGTAGTGGAGACATCCTCCTGACACCTGCTCCTGTACGGGATGTACAGCCACAACCTCTGAAGCCACTTCCCTGGTACAGTACGTTTGTACCTCTTGGTCCCCTGGACCACTATGTACCTAAGGCCGTTAGAGCCTACTATAAATGGAATTCCAAGGCCACCTGAGAGGGGGTTGGAAATTTTACTGTAACAGAGACATTAGTGTGAATGAGATACTGAATTCTCCATTGTTGTTACTCCATTATTCTTGAGTCATCGTTCAAGTTTTCATAGCTTTCGAATTAGCAATTTCAATTCGATAATTTTTCCAACTTAACTTCGTTGACGAGTTCTCACCGTCAACACTTGCAATGTATATCCTCTATATTCCTCTTCTCTTAACAATTAGATCATGCAACCAAACAACATACTTCTGATATATATTTCCATAGATTCCATTGTAAATTCTTTCTAACATCAGATGCTCAATAATTCCTTTAAGCAACACTAATGTAGCGTCCCAAATTTTCTAATAAGGCTTAGTTCCTTGATTAGCATGTCAGGAGGGCAATGATAGATTTAATTATGTTAATATGTGAATTAAATGATTATGAGATTAGAAATACATGTTTAGGTGAATTAAATATGCACGTGGGCCATTTCGGTTAATAGGGGCATAATTGTAATTTCAGCCAGTTGAGGGCATAAATGTGAATTATATGTGTGTTGTGTTTGATACCAGAAGATTGTGGTGATGTATTTGTAATGTGCGATCTGAGACTGTCCTAGGGAGCGGAATACCTAAATAGTCACAACGGGGTCGAGTACCTGACTTGGGGTGAGCCTAGAGGTATTATGGGTGTTTGGAATCACCAGGTAACTGGTAGCCATTTAGTGATTGTTAAGTGTGTCGGGGATAAAATGGGGATTTATAGGAACGCTCGAGGAATTAGCGAGATGTGGAAAATGGTGGGATTGCCCTTAGTGGCATTAAAGGATTAAGGTTACACTTGGGGGGCATTTTCGGAACTTAGGCAGCTAAGGATAAAGTTGAACCAATACACTAGAACTAAGGAAAAAAACTTAGAAGAAAAACAAACCTTAACTCAACTCTCTCTTTCTCTCTCTCGGCTCTCTCTCCTTCTCTTGGAGACTTAAGCAATCTTGGAAAATTCTGGTAGTGAGGCTCTGAATTTGAGCCTGAAGCTTGGGGAAATCTAGAGGTTGTGGAGGTTGGACTTTGCTCAGGTTGAATTGCCAGCTGAGGTACCAATTTTTGAAGATTTTACTGAGTTTTCAATTCTGGTTTTGAGGTTTTATGGGGTTAAACTATGGGATGTGATCTTTGAGTTTTGATGAGTTGGTGGAGTAAGTTTTGGGGTGATTAGGTTAGTTATGCTACTTGGATATGAACTGTTGGTTGAATTCTGAGTATATGGATTGGTTTGGCTGAGAATTTGTAGTTAAGTTGGGCAAAAAAACGTAGAAAAATGCATGGTATTTATGGGTTTTGGGGCTCGAGTTGCGGCCCTTTTCATTAGGCATTGCGGCCCACTAGGGGGCCTCAAAATTTTGCCCAAGCGTCGCAGCACAGGCTGAGGCGCGCCATAGCCCCTGGCCCTTTAATGAGAGCCTAATGCTCTCTGACTTGAGTGCGTCGCAGCCCTTAAGGGCTGGGTTGTGGATCAAATGGGAATCATTGGCTATTTGAAGGTTTTAAGCTCAGGAACCCAAATGTTAAGGCTCGGGAAGGAATCTACTACCTGGATTAGTAGAATTTGAGGTCCTGAAGGCTAGTATTTTAATCTGAAGCTCTTAATTGGTTAGAGAGTGATGGATATCTATTTATTATGGCATTGTGATTAGGTTTTTACGTAAAAGCTTGGGTAAGCGGATTATGCTCGGGATTGCGTTGATCTATCAGCTCAGGACACAGGTAATAAAATTGTTTCTGCCCATAGAGCAGAGCATGGCCCTATTATTTGTGTTTGATATATGTGTGAATATCTGTGAATGTTATGTTGTGTTATGTATGCTTATGAATAAACGTCGAAAACCGGGAACGGCAAAGGCCAGGTACAACAAGGGTCGGGATTGACGTTAAGCATGCTGAGTGCAGACCCTCAAGGGGTGCTGTATCCACTCGCTCGGTGAAGATCGCGAACCCAGGGCCTGGTAAAGCACCTAGGTTGACGTAGGTTGCTATGGGTTTAGTCTGTTGACTGTTTTCCTGTATATTGTTGGATTGATATGTGATTTTTTATTCATTGAATATTCTTGTTAGGCTTCGACTCACGGGTGTTCTATGGTGCAGGTAAGGGTAAGGGAAAGGTCGACCAACCATGAGTTGGAGAGCGTGGATCGGCGTGTACATGTTTAGCCTACCTGGCTGCCACGGCCAGGGTTATTTTGAGGAATATGTTGTAATGATTTGCTTTGTTGCTTAGGTCGATTGTATTTTATTTTGAGTTGTTAAACATTTTCAAATAGTGTTTTGGGATCCAAAATGTATAACTTGTATGATTTTAATGAATGTCCAAATCTACTATAATTAATGTTGTCAATTGAGTTTTAATTTCAATTTAGTCACACCTTTTAACCTAAAACATCGATTAGCGAGCTAGTGGCACAATTATAAATCACATGGTAACGAATCTAAGGTAGTAGGGCATTATAACTTGGTATCAGAGCGTGCCAAAGTTTATGGTTCCTAGAGATCGACCGAACATGTATACTCACTGCCAGTGACAAGCTCGACTCAGGGTTTGTTGGTATTGAATGAATTATGTGCTTATCTGCTTGTTTAAGTTGCCCTATTTGCCTGAATGTTATAGATAGAGCATGATGAATGTGTTTATATATGTATGATGCTAGGGCACGACCCCTTGATTGCGATATGCTGTATGTTGTGTGCAATGTGTTGATTGATGTTTGTATTGGATTGATGGGACTGGGAGGTGGATTTTTTGATGTTATTATCATGCCTGATGTGCGGCATCATTGATTACAGGCATATTGCAGTTATGCCTCAACAATCGATCAAACTCTGCGATAATAGGGTCGAGGATGACAACCACAGTCAGGACCCTCCACCTGCCCCACAGAATTGGCAATAGTTGTTTGCCGTAATGGAAGCCAGACTTCATTGAACGGAAGATGAGCTCCGAGAGTTGAGGCAACAGGCCACTCCTCGAGGCATTGGGTTACAGATTCCACTAACTGTGGGTGCCAGCCCAGCCTGTAATGGAATACAGGTTGGAGCCTTTATATGAGAGGTTTAGGAATCAACATCCTCCCACCTTTGAGGGTGTCCAAGACCCACTGCGGGCAGAGCAGTGGATGAATATGATTTCTTCCATCCTGGATTTCATGAGGCTAGAAAGGAATCAGAGAGTGGCCTACACCACCTACATGTTTTGAGAAGAAGCCTGCATCTGGTGGGAAATTTTGTCCCAGAGGAGGGATGTGACAGTTATGACTTGAGAAGAATTTAGAGACGCCTTTAACGAGAAATATTACAGTGTGGCAGTTTGAGCTGCAAAGCTGGATGAGTTTGTTAATTTGACTCAGAATCGGATGACGGTTATAGAATATGCACTGAAGTTCGACTGGTTGGTGAAGTTCGCGCCGAACTTGGTGCCTACTGATACTACACAAAGGGATTGGTTTGTGCGGGGATTGAACGTTATGATCGCCCGTGATGTCAGGATAACATTAGACCCGAGGACTACCACCTACGCACATGCAGTGGAGAAGGACCTTATAGCTGAGGGGGCCAAGGATCAAATATGGAGAGAGGGCACCGCTAGGCGTGATGCTCAGAGGATGGTAATTACTTTTATTGGTTCTAGCTGGGGTAGTGGCCCCAGTGAGCAGAAGAGAAAGGTCCCATATTCTTTTTTTCCTCCTGGTTCAGATAGGACTGCATGGGGTGCTTTTAGTGGTCGTCAGGGAGGGGGAGACAATTGGAGGAGTTTCCTAGAGTGTCCTCGGTGCAGGCGATGACATTAGGGAGAGTGCATAGTCAGAGCCTACTTTACTTGTGGGAGTATTAGTCATCTGAGGAAGGGCTACCCACAAGCCAGCAAAGAAGAACCGAAGAAGAGCGACAACATCTATCCTACCAAAGTATTTACCTTGACCCAGACTTAGGCAGAAGCTAGTCCCTCAGTTGTGACAGGTCATATTTCTAGTGTAGGTTCTTCATTTCCAGCATTGATTGACTCAGGGTCTACTCATTCATTTGTATCCTCTAGAGTGATAGTTCATTTGTGTAGACCTAGTGATTTGTATGCTAGGGGATTCATGACTTTTTTGCCAACTAGGGAACTGGTAGTCTCTAGGGGATGGGTTAGAGTACTGCCAATAGAGATAGACAGTAGGGAGTTGTCTGTAGATCTGATTGAGTTAGCGATGGATGACTTTGATATGATTATGGGGATGGATTGGTTATCAAAGTACGGGGCAACGATAGACTGCAAGCGGAGAATGGTGATTTTTGAACCGCGAGGGTAAGTACCCTTTGTATTTGTCGGGACAGTGAGTGGACCATGAGTACCTATGATCTCAACACTAAAGGCTAGAGATCTAATGCAAGAAGGTTGCATAGGATTCCTAGCAAACATCGTGGATACCTCTAGGATTATTTCAGTTGGAACGGATGAGACCATAATAGTATGTGAGTTTCCTGATGTATTCCCACCAGGCTTTCCAAGGTTGCCACCACATCGAGAGATTGAGTTCATCATAGAATTAGCGCCAGGGGTGGAGCCATTATCTAGGACACCTTATAGAATGGCTCTAGCAGAGTTGAGGGAATTGAAGATTCAGTTGCAGGAGTTACTGGACTTAGGATTCATCAGATCGAGCTTTTTACCATGGGGTGCTCCAATGTTGTTCGTCAAGAAGAAGGATGGATCCTTAAGGATGTGCATTGACTACAGAGAGTTGAATAAGTTGACCATTAAGAATAAGTATCCACTACCGAGGATCGACGACTTATTTGACCAGCTACAGAGGAAGATGATATTCTCCAAGATTGACCTTTGGTCCAGTTACCACCAGTTAAGAATTAGGGAAGATGACATACCAAAGACCACATTTCGCACGAGGTATTAGCACTATGAATTACTGGTCATGTCCTTTGGATTAACCAATGCCCCAGCATCCTTTATGGACTTGATGAATAGGGTCTTCAGGGATTATTTGGACAAGTTTTTTATCAAATTCATCGATGACATACTGGCGTACTCTCAGTCAGAGACAGAGCATGAGCAGCATCTTCGTTTGGTACTACATCGATTGAGGGAGCATAGGCTATATGATAAGTTCAGAAAATGTGAGTTTTTGTTACCCCAAGTAACATTTGTGGGCCATATTTTCAGCAAGGAGGGGATTCTGGTGGACCCAAGCAAGATTGAGGCAGTGAGAGATTGGCCCTGGTTGAGTGGTGTACCAGGGGTTAGGAGTTTTTTTTGGATTAGCAGGGTACTATCGGCGGTTTGTTGAGGGATTCTCCATAATAGCCATACCATTCACTAAGCTGACGCATAAGAAGACCAAGTATGCCTGGACAGACAAATGCGAGAACAGTTTCAAGGAGTTGAAGATGCGACTAATCACCGCTCCAGTATTGAGTCTACCGTCAGACAATGAGAAGTTTGTAGTCTATTGTGATGCTCGAGGTAGGGTTTGGGGTGTGTATTGATGTAAGATGGAAAGGTGATAGCCTACACATCGAGACAGTGGAAGGAGTATGAGCAGAGGTATCCCACACATGATCTAGAATTGGCAGCAGTGATATTCTCAATGAAGGTTTGGAGGCATTATTTGTATGGCGAGAAGTGCGAAATATACACCGACCATAAGAGTTTGAAGTATTTCTTTACTCAAAAGGATCTGAATATGTGCTAGAGGCATTGGCTAGAGTTGGTAAAGGACTATGACTATGACATTCTATACCATCTTGGGAAGGCTAATATGGTGGCTGACACATTGAGTCGGAAGGGCCCAGGATGGTTATTTAGTTCGAGGCAGATATCAGAGATGTTAGCTGAAGAGATGACTAGAGTAGGAATTGAATTGGTAGCTGGCCAGCTAGCCAATATCACACTTCAATCTATGCTCCTTGAGAGGATCAAGGAAGAACGGAGGGAGGATCCCTAGTTGAGGAAGCACTAAGGAATTTTCTATTTCAGAGATAGGTTTAGTGAGGTATAAGGGTCAGATTTATGTTCCGATGGATTTCGATATCCGGCGAGAGATTTTAGACGAGTCTCATACCACACCCTATTCCTTACATCTGGGTACGACGAAGATGTACCAAGATTTGAGAACCTTGTATTGGTGACCGAGAATGTAGAGGGATGTGGTGGATTACGTGACCAAGTGTTTGACTTGTTAATTGATAAAGGCTGAACATCAGAGGCCAGCAGGGTTGTTGCAGCATTTAGGGATTCCAGAGTGGAAGTGGGAGGATATCACCATGGACTTCGTGGTTGGACTATCGAAGAGTGTGGGACAGTATGATTCTGTGTGGGTGATTGTGGATAGGTACACCAAATCAGCCCACTTTTTGTCTGTTAAGACAACTTATGCAGTGGAGCAGTACATTGAATTGTATGTGAAGGAAGTTGTGTGACTTCATGGCGCTCCGAGGTTGATAGTATCCGACAAGGACCCCACCTTCACCTCTAAGTTTTGGGAGAGCATGCAGAAGGCTATGGGCACACTGTTGCAGTTTAGTACTGCCTATCATCCTCAGACAAATGGACAGTCTAAAAGAACAATTTAGATACTGGAGTATATGTTGCGAGCCTACGTGCTGGATTTTGGGGGATCTTAGAGTAAGTATCTCCCTTTGATTGAGTTTACATACAATAACAGTTATCAGGCGACTATCGGAGTGGCTCTGTATTGAATGTTATATGAGAGGAAGTGCAGATCACCCATCCATTGGGATGAGACAGGTGAGAGAAAGTATTTAGGTCCTGAGGTTGTTTAGAGGACCAATGAGGCGATTGAGTAGATTAGAGCTTGAATGCTCGCCTCCCAAAGTCGACAGAAGAGTTACTCATATTTGAGCTGCATGAGTGTAGAGTTTCAAGTCGGTGATCATGTGTTTCTCAGAGTTTCTCCCTTGAGAAGAGTGAAACGATTTGGAGTGAGGGGTAAGTTAAGCCCTAGGTTTGTTGGCCCATTTGAGATTCTGGAACGAGTTGGGGAGGAAGCCTACAAATTGGCAATGCCTCCATCTTTAGTGGGGGTTCACAATGTATTTCATGTGTCCATGCTCTAGAAATATGTATTAGATTCTACATATGTGCTGAGTTATGAGAACCTGGAGCTAGATCAAGATTTATCTTATGAGGAGAAGTCAGTTTAGATTCTCGACCAAAAAGATAAATCTTTTGGAACAAGACCATCGCCTTAGTGAAAGTTCCATGGAGGAACAACAAAGTGGAAGAGGCGACATGGGAGCTTGAGACTAATACGTGGGATCGATGTAATGCCCTGGTTACCCAAGAACAGTTACGGTGAACTGGAAATTTGACTCATTGCCTGAGTCCTTTGGTTAAAAACGTGATCTAAGTGTTATTAACAGGTTAAGGTGAAAACCAATAAAAAGGAAAGCATGTGTTTTTATTGATACATAAAACTGTTCATGGGCCCACAAGAACATTTACAAGTTATTTACAACTCAAAAAGGTCATTACTGTTCCAAAATTATAAACCCGCCGACCTAAGCGGCAAAAATAGGGTAAACCCCCTAGCTCCTCTGAGAACTCCTTGGCCGTGGTGGTCAAGTGGCCGCATATGTACACATCACCACCTAAGCTCTCCACTCAAGGCTAGGTGAGCTTTTCTTTTCCTTTACCTGCACCACATAGCACCCATGAGCCAAAGCCCAGCAAGAAAACACAATATTATATGTAAACATCTTCAAATGATTATCATTATAATCATACAGAGCTCATAGCTTTCAAACAGATGAGTGAATATCACTTGAGGTTCTGGTAAACCATACTGAGTGACTGACAAACAGGTCACTATTTCAAGTGGAAGAGTGGCTGCTAGGTAAGCCACTAGCCTTCAATAAATGAGAGACTGATGGGTAAGTCTTTACTTTAACAAGTGACTGACTGATGGGTAAGCCACACAAGCGCTTATAATATTCATCGAACTTGAGGTCGGTCTGGCATTAATGCTCTTTGAGTCATTCAATGCAGAAAGTCGATTAGGTCTAATCTTTATTGGCTTACGTTGAGCACGCTAAGGCCGTCCTGACTAATGAGTCAGCGCAATGTGACCAGTGCCCAGTACCACTGCCGAACCTGACTAATGAGTCACAGCTTCACAGTTGATACTGTCACCTTTGCCAAATCTAACTAATGAGTCAGTACCATGCACAAGTGAGCAACCTTTGCTAAGTATTCCATAATCAATTCATGTCCACATTTATACATTCAACATGCCTCATGAATAACCATGCATGTCACATTTGGGGTGCAGTTTTCTTACCTCTGATTCGAGCTAGAATGAACAAAAGAACGACCCTTGAGAATGGTTTAGCTTTTAGTCCTTTAGCGGTTACCTAATCATAACACATTATAGGATACCATCAATAACATGATAATCAAAGGTTCTCAAACCAATATCTAGCCTCCAAGAGATCAATCCATACTAATCCAAGTAGTAGGGACACTCCTGAGGTCTAAAACCATGATCCCGGGGTCAAAACATGTAAATGGGCTCAACCCTGCACCTGAGCCGCGGCCCCCAGGAATTCCAGAGGCAAGCGCCGCAGCGCCCTCCATCAAGGGCCGCGGCGCCCAGCAGGCACAAAAACTCCACCTGTTTCTTCAAGGCAGGGCCGCGGCACCCCAAGAACAGGGTCGCGACCCTCAACTCTGGGCCATTCCCAAACACGTTTTTAACACCCCAAAGCCTCCAAAATCATACCTAAACATTCCCCAATCATCAAAACAAGGTTCCCAAGCTTCTGAATGCATCAAAACCCTCAAAACCCAAGGTTCAAACGGATCGAAAACTCAACAATTCACAAAGTCCAATTCAAAGCTTAGAAACTCTAAAAACTCAAAACTTTAAACTTAGATTACCTTTGATTAGGTTGTTTTCTGTCAAATCCTTTGGTCAAGAAGCTTCTAATCCTTCCTAGGATCGCTATACCTCGATCCTCACTTGATTCTGACTCCTAGAACTCAAGATTTCTTCAAATATGCTTCAGGTGGCAAAAATGAACTAAAGAGGAAGAACGAGAGGTTTTCTTATCGTACATTCTATCTGACAGCTACTTCAAGTTTAAGTAACCTCAAATAAAACCTAGTGCTCGGGGTCCCAAAAACATCCCCGGGGACATTATAGTCAAAACCTCCAGAATTTCACACTAATCCCAAATATTCCCAATTTATCATCAAATAAACATTTCTACTACCCCAAAATTGACCCCGTTATGACAAAACCGCTAATCCACTAAGAATGACCGTCTCATGCCAAATAGCTCGAATATATCTCCATAATAATGGAATCTCATTCACAAATCACATCATGCACCCAAATACACAAATTACCCTCAATGGGCCAAATTATCAAAACAGCATATTATATCAAATGTGGACTCACATGCATGCATATATCATTATATCATAATATAATTCACATAAACATGCATATATTCATTTAATGGCGTAATTAAACAATTACGGCCCTCCCGGCCTACTAAACCGCCACTAAACCTCATCGTAGAATTCGAGGCATTACAATCGATATCCTGAGTTATTCAGGTAAATTTCGAGGAAGAAATTTCTGTAAGGAGGGGATAGTTGTAGCGTCCCAAATTTGCTAATAAGGCTTAGTGCCTTGATTACCGTGTTGAAAGGGCAATACTTGATTTAATTATGTTAATATGTGAATTAAATGAATATGTGATTAGAAATGCATGTTTAGGTGAATTAAATATGCATGTGGACCCATTTCAATTAATAGAGGCATAACTGTAATTTTGGCCCATTGAGGGCATAATTGTAATTTTGGCTCGTTGTGGGCATAAATGTGAATTATATGTATGTTGTGTTTGATACCACTAGACTGTAGCGATGTATTTGTAATGTGCGATCTGAGACAGTCCTAGGGAGCGGAATACCTAAATAGTCACAATGGGGTTGAGTACTCGGCTCGGGGTGAGCCTAGAGGTATTATGGGTACATAGTGTGAAATGCCCCAAAATCCCTAATAAGGTTTAGGACCTTGAATAGGAGGTCGGGAGGGCCGTAATTGATTTATTATGTTATTAAATGGTGATATGCATGTCTATGTGAATTATATTATAATATGATGATAAATGCATGCATATGGGTCCATTTTTAATTACAAGAGCATTTTGGTAATTTGGCCCGCTGAGGGCGTAATTGTGTCTTTCATGCATATGGGTGAATTAAAAATAAGACCACATGATATGTGGATTTGTTCGAGCCATTCGGCATGAGACGATCATGGAATGAAAGTTATTGGTCTAGTCATAACAGGGTTAGTTTCGGGGATCGGGGTGAGTCTCGGGGTAATTCGATGATTAGAACGTTGCCGGGAATTAAAGGGTAACGGGATATGATTTATTGGTATTTGAGAATAACGGGAATTGGAGGGTGTTAATTATGATTAACGAGATAGGTGTGAAAGGACGGTTTTACGCTTGCTGGCCTTAAGAGGACTTTAAATAACCTAGGGGAAATATGGTCATTTGTCAAAGGATATATATCATTCAAAGGCTGTAGAAAGTATAAGAAAAACAGAGCATCATAATCATCCTATCTCATCTCTCTCCTGTACCTATTATTCTCTTCTTCTTCCTTTCTAATTTTTGAACCCTACTTGAGGATCCAAGCTAGGAGAGCAAGGTTTGAGGGCTTAGGACCTTGGTTCAACCATTGAGGAGGACTCAAATCAAGCTTGAGGTAAGGATTCAGCCATGAATTCTGGTTATACTCTGTTTTTCATTTAGTCTTCAGCTGAGAATTGTGAAGTGATAGGTTGAGAATTCATGGAAGTTTTTTAGTAAGGTTGCTTGGGTTTTGATGAGGGTGTGATATAGATGAAGTTTTGGGGTTGAATTTGATGTTTTGATGATGTTTGGGATTGGTTTGGAGGTTTGGTTTTCAAGGGAAATTGCAGGGGAGAAGACCAGAAAAATTTATGGTCTGCAGGTGGCGGCCCAGCGCCACTCCTGGTGCCCCAGCGCTAGGCAGGGCAGGGAGCTAGGCCTCTCTGTCTTGGGGGCAGCGCCCCAGCACTACCAAGCAGCACCCCAGCGCTAGTCCACTTTCCAGTAAACCTGTTTTTTGGGTTTTGGATGATTTTGGGGGCTCGGGGGATGGTTCCACTACCCTGTTTGGGTGATTGGGAGTCCCGAGAGTGCGGGATGGATCCCAGAAGTGAGATTTTAGATTATAAACCTTTTTATGATTTATTTTATTGATGGGATTCCATAATTGGTTATGACTAGGTGACTACTAAAGGATCAAAGGATTGATCGTTCTCAAGGGTCGTTCTTTTACTAATTCTTGCTCGAACCCAAGGTAAGAAAACTGCACCCGATATGTGACATGCATGGTTATTCTTGATGCATGTTGGATGTTTAAATGTGATGCATGTGATGCACGAGAAACATGTGATTAGGGCATGCCATGAATGTTGAATATGAGATTGATCATAGCTTGAGTCTCTGTGTTTGTGCATGATCATAATTATTCTAGCAACTGTTAAGTAAGCATGATGAATACCCTACTTTTTGATATTTGACATATGATATATGCCTGGTAGCTTAGCTTAATTATGTGTGTGGCACTGACTAACTAATCAGATTTGGAAATGGTGTTAGTATTAACTATGAAGCTGTGACCTACTTGTCAAAGTTCGCAGTAGTACTAAGCACTGGTCAACTGGTATTGACTAATAAGTCAAGGATGGCCTTAGCGTGTTTAACACAAGCCGATAAAGATAAGATCTAATCGACATCTGCATTGAATGACTCAAATGAGCATTAATGCCGGACCGACCTCAAGTTCGATGAAAACTAAAAGCGCTTGTCTAGCCAAAGACTAGTCACTTAGAGCCAGGGCCAAAGAGCCCCGGTGACTGTTTAATCACATGGCTATGGGTGTTGAGCCCGAGTGACATACCCAGCAGTCACTCATTTGATTGGAGCCAAGGCCAGAGAGCCCCAGTGACTGTTTAGTCACATGGTTATGGGTGTTGAACCCTGTAGTGACTTGCTTGTTAGTCACTCATTATGATTAAACAGCACCTCGAAGTGATATTCACTCATCTGTTTAGGGCTATAAGCTCTGTATGATCATTCTCATCATCATTTGCATGGCTTTGGGTGCTGAGCCCCGTGGTGACTTGCTTGTCAGTCACTCAGTATGGTTTACCAGAACCTGCAATGTTAGGTCACTCATCTGATTAGGATTGACTTGATAATCATCCAATCAGGAGGGCAGGATTTCTTATCCTCGATTCCCTAGCATTATCTGAATTTATTTGCATGCTTGAATAGAGCTATATTTTCTAGGCATGCCAAATACGATTTGATGCCGTGATATGACTATTCATGAGCATATTGAGATTTCTTGTTGGGCTTCGACTCACGGGTGCTATGTGATGTAGATAAAGCAAAAAGAAAGGTAAACCATCCTTGAGTTGGAGAGCTTAGGTGATGATGTGTACATATGCGGCTGCTCGACCACCACGGCCGAGGGTTGAAAGAGGAACTAGGGTTAAACCGTGTTTTGCCACTTAGATCGACTGATTGTAAATATTTTCTTGTAATAGACCTTTTAATTATATTTTTGGGATCCCAGTGTATACAGTAATTTTTTTAATGAAATGTTGTATCTTAACCAAAAATTTTAATCCCTGAACCGCTAATCATACTTAGTTACATGATTATGGCCAAATGACTCGATTAGTGAGTTTAGCATTATTTAAAAGGTGCATTGTAACGGTCCCTGGAGTTTAGGGCGTTACAACTTGGTATCAGATGGAGAGAAGGTTTATGGTTCCTGAAGACAAGCTGGGCATGTAACACCCAAACTTGCAAGCAAAGCTTTGAGCCACTTCAACTCTAAAGTGACGGCAGCCATTGAGTGGTACTCGACCTCAACAGAAGACCGAGACACCGTATGTTGTTTCTTGGTTTTCCAATAAATCAAAGAAGAGCCAAGAAACATTATCCAACCAGTAAGAGAGTGTCTAGTCAAAGGACATGTAGCTCAATCTGAATCACACCAACCTGTCAGAGATAACTCACAATCAGTGCGAAGAAGAATGCCTTGAACCGGACACCCTTTTAAGTAGTGAACCATACGAAGCGTCGCATCCCAATGATCCTGACGAGGGTGTTGCATAAACTGAACCAAGATATGAACTGTGTAAACCAAGTCAGGACATGTGATGGATAAGTAAATGAAATGACCCACAAGTCATCTATACCTTTCAGGATCGCCAAGCAAAGGACCTTTGGCAAGAGCCAATGTGTGATTCTGCTCAATGGGAAAGCCAACGGGACGAGACCCCAACAAGACAGCTTCAACAATTATATCAAGAGTGTATTTATGTTGACACGAGAAGATGCCCTCTGAATTACGAGCAACCTCAATACCAAGACAATACTTCAGGACACCCAAATCTTTCATATGGAAACACTCATGCAAATAGGCCTTGAAATGGTCAATAGCGGAAGCATCATTACCAGAAATAATCAAATCATCAACATACACAAGAACATTAAGTTGGACAGATTCCTGATGTAGAGTAAACAAAGAATAATCTGAATAAGACTAAAGGAAACCATAGATCTTCAAAGAAGCAACTAACTTAGCAAACCAACACCGCGGAGCCTGTCGTAGACCATACAAAGAATTCTTAAGACGACACACTAAACCTGGAGTGTGAACGTTGAAACGAGGAAGTTTCATGTAAACTTCTTCATCAAGATCACCATGCAGAAACACATTATGAACATCCATCTGATGCAAAGCCCAATTCTTGACTGTGTCAACTGCTAAGAAGGAACGAACAATGACCATTTTTGCAACTGGAGCAAAATTTTCATTATAATCAACCCCCTCAACTTGATGATTGCCAAAAATAACAAGACGAGCCTTAAGACACTCTACTTGTCCATCTGCATGATATTTGATTTTGTATACCCATTTAGAACTAAGAGCCTTTTTATGAGGAGGTAAAACTGCCATTTCCCATGTGTCATTAGCTTCTAAAGTAAAAATTTCTTTCTGCATAGCCTCGCGTCATCGTTCATCTTGCATAGCTTCTTTAAAAGAGCAAGGCTCAAAGCCTTCAGTAATAGTTGTAAGAAAAATACGGTGTCGTGGAGAAAACTTATTACAATTCACATAATGTGCTATAGGATAAGAAGTACCTGAGGAGCTAGTAGAAGATGATGGACACGCAAATGCACTTGAAGATTATACAGTGTGGGTAAAAAAATCACGAAGAAGAACTAAGTGACGCTTATCCTGCAACCCATGCCCCAAGACATCAACAGACGCAGGAGGAGACACAAGCGCAAGGGGCACAGGAGGCGATATGGTATCCGACACAGTATCAATTCCACTCGTAGGGGTTGCATGGTCATCAACCAAAATAGACTCCAAGTCAACCAAAAATCAACATTAACCCACACAAGAGCATCAGGTGGTGACGAGGTAGAAGCAGGCACTTGAGAAGTAGATATAGTCGCGTATGAAACTTTACATCTCTGGATACAAAGATGTCACATGTCTGAAGGTCAAACAATTTCCACCCTTTCTTCCCATGGGGATAACCACTAAAACACACTTCCTACCCCAAGGAGCACATTTATTACCTTTGGCATTTTGATTGTGGGCAAAAGCTAAACAACCAAACACCTTAAGTTCATCAAAATCAAGTGCCTGGCCAAAGAGAATTTCAAAGGGAGTTTTATTTTGGAGCAAACCAGAAGGAGTTCTGTTAATGAGATACACTGCACTAAGCACACATTCTCCCCAAAAAGTAATAGGGATATTGCCTTGAAACATCAAAGCATGACCCACATTAAGAATATGTTGATGTTTTTGTTCTACACAACCATTTTGTTGAGGAGTCCCAACACAAGATGTTTGAAAAATAATGCCATTTGCATCAAAATAATCCAACATACATGTAAACTTCGTACCATTATCACTCCTTACTAATTTAACATTTGTTTCAAACTGACAAGCAAGCATAGCAAAAAAGGAACAAAAAACTTGATAAACTTCGGTTTTGGAACACAATAAATAAACTCATACAGCTCTTGAAAAATCATCCACCAAAGTCAAAAAATAAGGTGCTCCAAACGAATAGGGTATCTTATTTGGGCCCCATAAATCACAATGAATAAGTTCAAAAATTCTACTAGCTTTACTATCACTAACAGGAAACTATCACATTTTTTATTTACTTGAGGACAAACATCACATGCTTTTTTCAATTTATTTCTAGAAGTACTGGAAGAAATAGCAAGAACTAACTTGACGACTTTATCTGACGGATGCCCCATACGACGATGCCACAACTCAAAATCTAAAATCTCGGGAACCGTTACCACACACACTATAGGAATCTGCCAAAAATAATAGAGTCCATCCTTATGTTCACCGGCTCCAATCAGACTCCCCGAGCGTAGGTCCTGTGTAGCACATAAAGAATCAGTGAATTGTAAAAGACATTTAGAATTATCAATTAACTATGGCACCGAGATTAATTTGCAATTTAATTGTGGTACAATGAAAACATGCTCAAATATCAACCCATCAGTCTACAAAATGCAACCAGCCTTAGTAGCAATGGCATGTGCGCCATTAGGTAACCCAACAGAACAGGCCGAAATATGATAAGTGCCAGTAACATGATGAGAATCACCAGTATCAATAATCCAGGAAAAAAAAGAGAACTCACCCATCATCTAATCATGCTGGCGATTTTTAATCATATTCAATAAAATTTGAACCTGGTCCGGTTTTAAATCATGCAAAGAAGTGCCAGAAGACCTAGATTAGGAGACAGCAGAATCAATCCCACCACCAACCACAATATTGGCAGCCACTACATTGGCGCCCACAGCTTTGGGCTGATCACGAGGAGCAGTTGGAGGAGTCGCAGGAGGTGGTTGTGCATAGGGTCGTGCACTGCCTTGGGTGCCACGGTTTCGATCTTCCCACCAATCTGGATATCCATGTGTTTTGAAACAGGAATTTTCATCATGACTTGATCGCTTACAAACAGAATAATACAATTTTGATTTATCGGGACGGGTAAAGCGAGCCTTGGGTCGTGCAATTTGGAGAGAAAATGCATGGATTTCCTCCTTGTCTGCTCTATCTTGAGCACTACCCTGAGACTTTTCTTCCTAAAGACATGCTTGATACACACGATCGAGATCAGGTAAACGAGAAGTAAACAACAAATTAGGATGTACCATTGCATATAACGCATCATTAATGCCAATGAGAAATTGATGGAGTTTCTTCTCCTCCTGATCCGCAGCAAACTGACCAGCAACATCACAAGTACAATTACCACGTTGACATGCATGGAGAGGCTTAAGATGATCCAATTCATCATACAATCCATCAAATGAGTATAATAATCATCAATGGACATAGTCATAATTTTCTTACAGTTGGTAATATCGGCCCTCAATTGTTGAAGACGAGGACCATTGGCCACGCAAAAACACTTCTCAAGATAATCCCAAATTTGTTTGGCTTCATCGAGAATAGGAATGGAGGCCGCCAATTTTGGATCAAGAGTCTACGTGATCCATGAGACAAGTATAGAATTGACATTGTGCCAATCGATTTGTTTCTTCTTCTTCGTCGGTTTGGTGATTGTCCCATCAATAAACACAAACTTTCGGCAAGCTTTCAAGGACAAATTAATTGCATGTGCCCATGAAATATAATTTTTTTAGAGAGGATCAAGTTAGTGATCATATTTCCAAGTTGATCCCTAGACCCAAGATAATAGGGAGATTGGGGATCGATTTTCCCATCGTCAGCCATGATGAGGAGGATCTGTGGTGGTTAAAAAGGACAACTTGGTGTGGTGTAGATGACTATTTTGTGGCTGATAGTATATATATATATATATAAACGGCGGAAGAAGAGAAGGTCAACTGAGATATATAGAGAATGGTTTTTTTAGATATATATAGATGTAGAGAAAGATCTTGGTTTCTGGGTTGGTCAACTAGAGGAAAAAGATATATAGGATGGGGTATATGGGATATATGGTATATGGGTATATGGTAGATGAGACAGGGATATATGGAAGAGGAGATGGAAGACAAGATCATGGTGAGGATGGGATAGTAGTGTGATTAAAGAAGAAGAAGAAAAAATCTGGGAAACTATGAGTCGTCTAATTTCTGTCATGGTAGGGAGGGGAAACAAATGGTGTGAGCTTGCTAGGTTGCTAGGGCTCTAGTACCATGTCAGAATTGGTAAAATGTGTTTGCTTAATTTTATTAATTCATCTTTAGGGTAATATATATATATATACAAAATGTAATGAGAATAGGGCCTAAGCCCATAGAAAATATACAGCCACTACTTTTTTTTTAATTAACAATAACATGGATATTGAAAAAAAAAACATATCTTTCCAATAAGACATAGGTGGTGAGACATATTGAAGATAATGAATTTGGTAATGGAGATTTCAAATCGTCATTCCTGCATGTTATTCACATTTTTGTAAAATGTGACTATTAGAACATTATTTAATTAAGGGTTATTGGGCTAAAGTCTCTCTTCTTTTACAGATATAGCATTTAAGTCCCTTATCTTCTTTTTTTTTTTTTGCCGGCAAAAGTCTCTAACGTTACATAATTGTTGCATCACTTCCCCAAACCGTTATCTATCCGTTAAAATTGGGAAATTATGCAACAATTATGTAACGTTAAGGATTTTTTCCACTAAAAAAATAAAAGATCAAGGACTTACTTATTAAATAAATATAATAATTCAAAATTATTTTGTCTTACCATATTTATTTACTCCCACTAAATAAAATAATTGATTTCAAAAATCAATTCCCTTCTATATATTTCAAAATTTAGTGTATACATTAATTTAATTGATTTCACTTACTTATTCAAAATTATACTAATTAATTATTCAACCTCAATTATCATATAATTGTATATTTGTCTCTGAGAAAATTTTTTCTCTCAAGTAGCCTTTTTCATTTTCATCCTTGTATCAACTTTTCCCTTGAATAGTGTTGATAGAGCCGCCTTGGGGACCTATGGACCTATAATTCCAAGCTCCAATAAATTTAGATTATTGATGAAATCTCTTTAATCCAATAATCATAATTTAGTAATCTCATGATTATTCCACTAAAAATATGAGATTGCACTCTTGCAATAATAGACATATATTTACTGAGTACTTGTAACGCCCCAACTCCAGGGACCGCTACAGTGCACATTGCAAACAGTGCTAAACTCGCTAATCGAGCCGTTTGGCCATAAACGTGTAGCTAAGTATGATTAGCGGTTTAGGGGTTAAAAACTTTGGTTAAGATAAAACGTTTCACTAGAACGTTTACTGTATACATTGGGATCCCAAAAATATAATTTCAGAGTTTATTACAAGAAAGTGTTTACAACAGGCCGTTCTAAGCGGCAAAACAGGGTTCAGCCCTAGTTCCACTTTCAAACCTCGCCCAAGTATTGGTCGAGCAGCTGCATATGTACACGTCATCACCTAAGCTCTCCAACTCAAGGATGGTCCAGCTTTCCTTTTTCCTTTACCTGCACCACAAAGCACCCGTGAGCCGAAGCCCAGCAAGAAAACTCATATGCTCATAAACAGTCATATCATGATTTCAAATCATATCTGACATGCCTAGCATTCATAGCTCTATTCAGCATGCAAATGTATTCAAACAGATGCTGGGGTATCCAGGATAAGAAATCCTGGCCTTCTGATTGGAGGACTATCAAGTCAATCCTAATCAGATGAGTGATTGCCAAACAAGTCACTAACCAAATGGAAGAGTGGCTGCTAGGTTAGCCACTAGCCTTCAAGCGCTTATAATATTCATCAAATGAGTGTCGCAACACTTGAGGTTCTGATAAACCACGCTGAGTGACCGACAAGCGAGTCACTAATTCAAATGGAAGGGTGGCTGTTGGGTAAGCCTCTAGCCTTCAATAGGTTCTGGTAACCATACTGAGTGGCTGCCATGCAAGTCACTAATTCAAATGGAAGGGTGGCTGTTGGGTAAGCCTTTAGCCTTCAACAGGTTCTGGTAAACCATACTGAGTGACTGACAAGCATGTCACTAATTCAAATGGGAGAGTGGCTGCTGAGTAAGCCACTAGCCTCCAAGCGCTTATTTCATTCATCGACCCTCGGGGTCGGTCTGGCATTAATGCTCTTTGAGTCATTCAATGCTGATAGTCAAATAGACCTCATCTTTGATGGTTTGCGTGATACACGCCAAGACCATTCTGACTAATGAGTCAGTACAATGTGACTAGTGCCCAGTACCACTGCCGAACCTGACTAATGAGTCACAGCTTCACAGTTGATACTAACACCTTTGCCAATTCTGACTAATTAGTCAGTACCATGCACAAGTAAGCAATGCTATCAATGTGTAACATATGCCAATTATCCAAGGACAGGGCATTCAGCATGCTTACTAAACAGTTGCTAGCATAATTATGATCATGCACAAACTTAGAGACTCAAGCTCTGACCAATCTCATATTCATCATTCATGGCATGCCCTAATCACATGTTTCTTGTGCATCACATGCATCACATTTAATCATCCAGCATGCCTTGACAATAATCATATGCAAATGGGCAAGATTGCCAAGCATTCATTATGCTATCAATGTTTACATTTAAACATTCAACATGCATCAATCATAACCATGCATGTCACATATGGGGTGCAGTTTTCTTACCTTAGGTCCAAGCACAGGTTACCAACAAATGAGCCACAAGCACGATCCTGATCCAAGCCTCTAGTGTTAACCTAGTCACAACCACAAATGATGATCCAATGAGTTCAAGTTCTAAAACCAACCCTTGAACTAACACTTAGCCTCCAAGACATCAATCCTCACTAATCCGGGTAGTAGGAATGATCCCGAGGCCCAAAACCATGTTTCCGGGGTCAAAACGAGCAAACGGGGTGAAAACAGGGCAAGGGCTGCGGCCCTAGCACCTTGGGCCGCGGCCCCCAGGGTTCTCTGAGGCAAGGGCCGCGGTGGCCTCCATCAAGGGCCGCGGCGCCCAACAAGGCCAAATTCTGACACCTGCTTCTTCGAGCAAGGGCCGCGGCGCCCAAGAACAGGGCCGCGGCCCAACTTCGGGGCAGCCATTTTTCCTTCGCTTTAACCTTTTAAAACCTCCCAAAAACATGTCTAAACATTCCCAAATCATAAAATCAAAGTTCCCAAACTCCCCAATGGTCCAAAACCACCAAAACCCGAGGTTCAAACAACCTAAAAACTCAACGATTCACAAAGCCCAATTCAAGCTTAAAAACTTTTAAAAACTTAAAACTTAAACTTGAATTACCTCCGATTGAGTTGTTTCCAACTAAATCCTCCAGATAATAAGCTTCTAATTCTCCTTAGGATTGCTATGCCTCGATCCTCGCTTGATTCCGAGTCCTAGAACTCAAGATACCTTCGAAAATGCGATCGGGAACGAAAAGGGAACTTTAGGGAGAGAGAACGTACAGAACGTCCTTTTTATTTTCTTAAAAGGTTACTTCAAGCTTAAGTAGCTTCCAATAAAACCTAATGCTCGGGGTCCCGAAAACACCCCCGGGGACATTATAGTCAAAACTTCCAGAATTTCCCCCTGGTCTTACTAACTCCCAATTTATCACCAAATGTTAATTCCCATTACCCAATAACCCGGTAATGCTATAAATACCCCTTGACTTACTCCAAGTCAAGCTTAAATCCCGTTGTGACTTTCCCACTAGCTTACCTCCTAGGATCGTCTTGTGCTGGGTAACCCTGGCATGACCAGATAATAACAAAGCACCACGCCCATTTCACATATATGCCAAAAATGCCTGAAATGGCCAAAATATGAAAATCACCCAATTAATCACAAATGGGTTCACATGCATATTTAATACACCTAAACATGCATATTATCATTAAATAGCATAATAAAGCAATTATGGCCCTCCCGGCCTCCTAATCAAGGTCCTAAACCTTATTAGGGAATTTGGGGCATTACAGTACTTTATTGTAACCATAAAGTGTCCATTGATATAATCATTACATAAAAATTAATCATCTATTAATGGTTCTGTTGACGCGATTCTTCGCCAACAGGTAATTAAGAAAATAAGAGAAAGGGATTAGTGTTTAATGATGAACCGAAACAGATGAATGATCTTAAAATGAACTGATGACACGAATATGTTTTTAGGTGGTTCAAAGGTTAAAATCCTTCTACTCCACTAGCCAATATTATTACTATATTTATGATACTCTTTATAGGGTATTTCATTACACAATTGAATCTAACCCTTTGCAACTCCCAAGGTCTCCGTATTTATAGGAGAGGGCACCTGGGAGTTGGTAAGGGGGGTCATCCCGTGACCTTCTTACCCATCATGTCACTTCTATGACATTCATGATTAATTCCTAAAACCTGACAAATGAAGTGTGGTCTAATCAATAGGTAAGGGGGATAATGGGCCGCACGGCCCAACCCAGTCGTGGGTGCCTAAACACGCACGTTCATGCTGCGTGTCCGAGAATTCAGGAATATATCAGACACGTGATGTCTGATATATGCACGTTTACATTGCGTGGTTGACTTTATAAAGGGTAACAGCTTCCATCTCTACCTCATGCCTCGAGCTGGATGCCTTCTTGACCCGCGGTCTTCATATTTCTGATTCGGCCCTTAAATAATCTTGATAAACCTTTGGCTACCTCGAGCTAAAGAGGTAGGACCTGACAACAGCAGCTCCGGCCACGTGGTATCCACGTGGCTGATATAATTATGCCATATCTCAGCTTGCTAATAGTCCGTGGAAAATTAGGGCGTACATTTGCCCCCCAACCCTCTGCTCGTGGCACATGACGTCATTTGGGGCCACAGTGGGGGCTTTTAGGCTTCTCCATACTCCACCCATTACGCAGGCGCCGAATACGTGGAGCATCATGGTTGGTGACGGTACGTCTTTCGAGAACCGCATTAAATGGCCTAGCCTATACTCGGCCATCGTTTCGCCTTTCGAGTAAAGAGCCTCAGATCCCACATCAGGGCAATCCAACGGCCCTCCTCACATGGCCTTTCACGTATATAAAAGGGGTGGCCACCTTACGCATGGGCCACCCGTTTATTTGAAAATTTTCTAAATTTCCCATCTTCTTCCCTCTTCTCATCCTCAAAAACCCTCTTTTTCTCCCGGTTACCGTTCCCAACATTCTAGAAGTTCAGGTGCAAGGGCTCCTTTGAGGCTTTGGTACCAGCTACTCCAACGAGGCTCCAACCCAGACGATCCCTTCATCCCCTCCACAGCAAAACACTCCATAAGTTTTCTGACTGTGCATGCTTTAAATTTTCTTTTCATTGTAGCCTAGGTAAATAGTTCCTGTAGCTGCATGCAACATTCTGTTGGTTTTTTGTGGGTATGAAGGGTGTAGGTTTTTATTTTAGGGCATCGATTGTAGAAGAAAACCATTTAGGAGCATGGCTCACAGGGTACGCTTTCTGGGGATATCTTCTGGGTAGGATTTTTTGGTATGCTTGTTTAAAATATCCAGCCTTTTGGGTGCAAAACCGGGTAGCTTAGGGGACACGCTTCATAGGCGGTTTTGCACTTCTTGCCTACTGAAACTTTCCTTCCAAGGCAAACTTTTATCCTAACCCTCCTGACACACGAATTCCGAGTAATCGGGGATCCGTTGGGAGCATAGGCGCGTGTTCATAGAACCGTGTGGTCGCACTCTCCACAGGCTGAGATTACCTCAGCCCGTGCAAAGGAAACACTTCTCTTCAGATTCTTTCTTATGCTTAGGTCACCCCTTCTAAAATTTCTTCTTTTGTTCGCTAGGCGACCAGATGGGACCCAAGAAGAATGCCCCTAAGAAGACCACAGGTAGCTCATCCTCCCAACAATCCAAAGGAAATGAGGTGGTGACAGACTCCCCAATCCCTGTTCTCGGGCCGGCCGTGGAGCGGGAGCTCGAGGTGGCGGCCGACGCTTTCTTCGAGGCTGAGAAGATCGTCTCGAAGATCACTGACCAGGGGAAAGTGAATAAAATATTCCTTTCCCACAATATCAAGCTGGGGAGGGGCGCCCTGATCGCCCGACCTCCCCTAGAAGGTGAGCGGAGCTGCGCGCCGCTCGACGAGGAATACGCGGCTTGGAGTGACGAGCACTTCAAGGCTGGGGCCTTCCTCCCGCTGGACCAATACTTTGCCGACTTCCTCAACTACGTGAAGTTGGCTCCTTTCCAGCTCCCCCCTAACTCGTATCGTTTGCTAGCGGGGCTGAGATATCTGTTCCTGAAGCAGGAATGGGAGATCCCCACCTTGGCGGATATCTTATATTTTTTCTGCCTTAAGGCCAGCCCGGAGCAGTGGGGGCGAGGTGACGGGTTCTACTACCTGACCCGCTTTCCAAACACGGCTGCGGTCATCGAGCTGCCCAGCCACCCAAATGACTTCAAAGACCAATTCTTTATGTCCAAGGGGTTTCGCAACTGCGAACTTCATTGCTTCAACCGTCCTCGTAAGTACCTTTTATTCTTAGCTCGTAAGTTAAGTATTGATTAGCTCCCCTTTATCAGTTTCTGACTTAGAACAATTATACAGCCATTTTCGCGAGGACAGACAAGTCTGTGATCCTCGGGAGTCAGTACAAGACACTGGCGGGTCTGCCCCCAGTGAAAAGGTTTATCGCCAGCTCATGACAGACGAGACGATGTTGGCATGCAAACTGATCTCTCTAGGCCAGACTTTGGCCCTGAGGAGACCCCAGGGTCCTCCTCCAGTCTGCGAGATGGCACCCATCCCCAAGGAGGAGGTTGCGGGGGAAGGAGAGGACGAGAAGGAGGAGGACGAGGTGCCCCTCGTAAGGACGAGGAGGAAGCGGGCGCTGGAGTTCGCCCAAGAAATGGACGAGGAGAGGGTCCGGTCCAGAGCAACCACAGGTCCCTCTGGGCAAGGTATTCCTTACATGTTCAGGGGCTTAGATAGGGCCACCGCCGATCCTCGGTTAGCTAGGTTTAATCCCAATTAGCCCGTCCAATACCATCGAAACGACCCAGACCTCGACATAACCCTACTCCAGTGTGTCGACCGACTCGTGCTGGATTACGAGAGTAGCCGCCCTAGGAGTACTGTAGTCGTAGACAACACTTTAGCCATTAGGTCGGCCTTCTTTAAGGAGTATGGGACTAATCTCCGGTCGTGGCCCTCTCTCTGGGAGGGTATTGTAGCTCCAGGTCTTAGGCAGTATGTAGAAGAGTCTAGTCCCGAACTAGATTCGGACCCAAAACCTGTTCCAGCTCGCGAAGTCATTATCTTAGATTCCCCCGCAGAAGCTCCGGGGCCGATGGTCGTGACCTTAGATTCCTCTTCTAGCTCAGGGGGTAGGATCCCTTTCAATATATACTTGAGTTCCGCTTTTTCCCTATTATTTTTGTTGTTCTTGCATAACTGCTCACTTGTATACTAATGTTGTCTTTGTTTTTCAAGAGGAGATGTCTCAGCCCGGAAACAAAGACCTGCGAGCTATGTTCACCGGAGGGAACTCTTCTACTGGGGCTTCTGGGCCCATGGTGAAGAAGCTCCGGGTGGCGAAGAAATCCGTTGGGACAACATCCAAGTCCCCTACAAAGGGGAAAGACCAGACCCCAGCTGCCCAGGCCAAGGTACCTCCACCTCCTGCAACAGTGGAGAAGATGCCCCCATGAGCTCCCGCCTTTGTTCGGGATATGGAGATGGAACCCGGGACTTTGGCAACCGCAGTCCCCGAGGTGCGTGTTCCTGTGGACCCCCAGGCCTTGGAGAAAATTCCTGACGTCTTTCGGGGGACGGTGTATGAGACGGCGACCTACACCGTCGACCACTACTACAACGCCACCGAAAGGGACCTGCGGGCGATCGAAACAAGGAGCCCGGAGAGCGTGATGGAGTCTCCACTGGGAATGGCTCTAACAGTAAACTGGCTTTGCATTTTGTATTCTTTGGTTACCCTACATCGCACGTTCTCTCCTCTTTTTTTTTTCTAAGGCAGTTGCCTCTTTGTGTTTGTAGGGTGCCTTGGCTCTTCACCGGAGCATATCCAGGTCCAAGGCTCGGCTCGAGGACATGAGGGGCGAGCACCAGGCTGTTTTGGCTGCCCAGCAGACTACCTTGGCCGCCCTGAAGACTGCCCAAAAGCAGGAACAGGAGGCTAAGGATGCCTTGGTGGCTGCGCGGGCTGAGCTGGACGCGTCCTGCCCCAAGCTGCAAGAGGCCGAGGCTAACAAGGCTGCCCTAACCGTTGTAACGGCCAAACTCGAGGAGGCCAGGGCTGCCCGGGCTGCGCTAGACTCTACTAAAACCGAGGCCGAGGAGGCTAAGGCCGCCTTGGCAACGGAGAAGGCGGCTTCCAGCTCCGCCATGGAGGATATGCTATACCACTGCTGGGTCTTCAACCCGGATGGCGACTTCTCCTTTCTAGGAGCGGATGCTTGGGAGCTCTTCTGGGAGGGGTTTAAAGCTCACCTTCAGCAGGAGGCGCTCTCTGAGACCGGGGAGACCTCCACAGCGGCCGAGAAGGAGGGCGAGACGGCAACCTCAACGGAGCAGCCCGGTGGAACCTAGGGCCTTCTTTCTTTTTCTTTTTTGAACACATATATTTTTTTTGTAACTTTTGTATGAGGTTTTTTCACCTCGAGACAATTGGTTTTATCAATTTTTGCTTTTAATTGGTTTATATCCTTTTTCCTCTATGCACTTAGGTAATAGTCTTAGTTTGTTTTTCTTTTTGTTGGTGCTATGATTGATACTTTTATGCTTTTCTAGGAAAAACATGTTAACCAATCTTGACCCAACTTCTAAGATAAGTCATGGTTGCTCCCCGGACATTGCCTTGAAAACTTAGTTCGCTTTAATTCTTGATATAATATCTCGTGCTCTTTAAGAAAAACAACGATCAATCAACATGAATTAACTTCTAAGTTTTAGGACCTGGTTATATCCAGGACGTTAGTTTGAAAACTTAGTTGGCGTTAATTTTTATCAATATCTCGTGCTTTTTAAGAAAAACATCAATCAATCAATTTGAATCAACTTCTAAGTTTTAGGACCAGGTTTCATCCAGGGTGTTAATTTGAAAACTTAGTTCGTGTTAATTCTTGACTAATGTCTTGTGCTTTTTAAGAAAAACACTGATCAATCAATTTGAATCAACTTCTAAGTTTTAGGACCTGGTTTCATCCAGGGTGTTAATTTGAAAACTTAGTTCGTATTAATTCTTGACTAATATCTTGTGCTTTTTAAGAAAAACACCGATCAATCAATTTGAATTAACTTCTAAGTTTTGAGATGACCTGGTTACATCCAAGATAGGACTTAGTTTGCGTTAATCCTTTATCAATATCTCGTGTTTTTTAAGAAAAACATCGATCAATCGATTTGAATCAACTTCTAAGCCTTGAAGGCGACCTGGTTATATCCAGGCACCATATGCCCCCCAAGTAACTAGGAAAAGGTCTTTCGTGGTTACTTGAGATTACATCCGCAAATATACACAATAATAAACAAAGTTTTAATTCTCATTGCTTAACAGAAAAAGAAAAAAAAAAGTGGCCTTTAACCCTTACAAGGGTGTTACTGATAATATTTCTTCAAATGGATGGCGTTCCAAGTTCGTGGGACTGCTTCTCCATTGAGCCGAGCTAATTTGTAAGTTCCTTCCTTTATGACCTCGGTGATTTGATATGGCCCTTCCCAATTCGGTCCCAATACTCCATCTTTGGGATCCTGACCAGCTAAGAAGACTCTCTTGAGGACCAGGTCGCCAATGCTAAAGGCGCATTTTTTGACCTTTGAGTTGAAATAACGAGTGATTTTTTGCTGGTAATGCGCGAGCTGAAGCTGCGAATCTTCTCGTCTTTCATCAATCAGGTCAAGGGATGAGCAAAGTAGTTCGTGGTTGCGGTCCTGGTGATACGCCTAGACTCTATGCGACGATACCTTAATCTCGACAGGGAGGACTGCCTCACTCCCAAAAGTCAGGGAGAAAGGAGTATGACCCGTAGAAGTTCGATGCGAGGTCCAGTACGCCCACAGTACCTAGGGGAGCTGTTCTGGCCAGACCCCCTTGGCTTCGTCTAGCCTATTCTTAAGGCTCGCCTTTAGCGTCTTATTGACAGCCTCGACCTGGCCATTTGCCTGGGGATAGGCCATGAAGGAGAACCTTTTCACAATGCCGTACCTTTCACAAAATTTGGTGAAGAGGTCGCTGTCGAACTGAGTCCCATTGTCGGATACGATTTTCTTTGGCACCCCAAACCGGCAGATAATGCTCTTGACCACGAAGTCGAAGACTTTCTTGGAAGTGATTGTTGCCAAAGGTTCTGCCTCAGCCCACTTTGTGAAGTAGTCGATAGCCACCACAACGTAGCGGACCCTGCCCTTTCCAGTAGGGAGGGCGCCAACCAGGCCGATTACCCAGACCGCAAAGGGCCACGGGGACGAGATCATCTTCAGTTCGACTGGGGGAGCTCGGGCAACTATGGAGAATCGCTGGCACTTGTCACATTTCTTGACGTACGAGATCGAGTCCTTTGATAGAGTGGGCCAGTAATACCTTTGCCTTAAGACTTTTAGGGCCAAGCTTTGCCCCCCAGTGTGGTCCCCGCAAAAACCCTCGTGCACTTCCTGCAAGATGGCCTTTGCCTCACCTGGTAGAACATATCGTAAGAGGGGTAGGGAATGCCCACTTCGGTACAGCACCCCATATACTATCGTATACCTTGGAGCCTGGTATAGTACCCGTCGTGCGTCATTACGCCCCTCGGGTAACTTTCCTTTGGTGAGATACTTGAGGAGGGGGGTCATCCAGGTCGGTCTAGCATCGATCATCTCGACCTCCACCCTGACCTCTTCTATACTTAGTTTCTCCAAGAATTCTACCAGTACTAACCCCAAAGCCTCCGTCTCCCCGGAGGTAGCGAGCTTTTCGAGGGCGTCTGCGTTAGCGTTCTGTTCTCGAGGTATCTGCTCGATTGAGCCTCATTCAAATGCAGACAGTTTGACTTTTACCTTGGCCAGGTAATCAGCCATCTTGGCTCCCCGTGCTTGATATTCACCTAGCACCTGGTTTACCACGAGCTAGGAATCGTTGAAGCACTGAACAGAGCTGGCCTTCAGCTCCTGGGCTACCCTTAGCCCGGCCAGCAAAGCATCGTATTTGGCCTCGTTGTTGGAGGCCTTGAATCTGAATCTCAGCACCGAGTGGAATATATGCCCTTCTGGGGATATCAAAATGATTCCAGCCCCGGAGTCGTTCTCATTAGATGAGCCATCCACGAAGATCTTCCATGCGCCTGGGTCGAGGTGACCTGGGGTGACCCTTCCACAGAATCCTCCCTGAATCTTGCGCACTCTGCCACAAAATTGGCCAGGGCCTGACTCTTTATAGCATTCATGGGGTGTATAAAATCTCGAACTGACTGAGCTCCATAGCCCATTTCAACAGGCATCCCGATGCTTCAGGTTTTTACAAAACCTGCCTTAAAAGTTGATCGGTCATGACGTGTATTGAGTGGGACTGGAAATACGGCCTGAGATTTCGGGAGGCCGTGATAAGACAGAACGCCAATTTTTCCATCAACGGGTATCGGGATTCGGCTCCGAGAAGTCTCTTGCTGATGTAGTAGACCAGTTTCTGAACCCGGTCTTCTTCACGGACCAATACGGCACTAGCTGCATCTTCTGTGACAACTAGGTAAAGGAAAAGAGGTTCTTCTGCCTTTGGTTTGGAAAATACGGGCGGCTCGGCCAGATGTGCCTTCAGGTCGAGGAAAGCACTCTCGCACTCCTCTGTCCATTCGAACTTCTTATTTCCTCGGAGCAGGTTGTAGAATGGCAGACACTTGTCGGTGGATTTTGAAATAAACTGATTAAGGGCTACCACCCTTCTTGTCAGGCCTTGAACGTCCTTACACGACCTAGGTGAGGGAAGCTCGAGCAATGACCTGATCTTATCGGGGTTCGCCTCGATTCCTCTAGTGTTGACAATGAAACCCAGGAATTTTCCAGATGCGACCCCGAAAGTGGACTTATGCGGGTTCAGCCTCATGTCGTACTCCCTTAGTATCTTGAAGCATTCCTCCAGGTCGGAAACATGGTTATCAGCAGTCTTTGACTTGACCAGCATGTCATCGATGTACACTTCCATGTTCTTCCTGATCTGGTTGGCAAACATTCTATTCACCAATCTCTGGTATGTAACACCGGTGTTCTTCAGTCCGAACGGCATGACCTTGTAACAATAGACGTTAGTTGGGGTCATGAAGCTGGTGTGCTCCTGGTCCGCCCGATTCATGGTGATCTGATTGTAGCCTAAGTATGCATCCATAAAGGACATGGCGTCCACCAATTGGTCGATCCTTGGCAAGGGAAAACAATCTTTGCGGTAGGCTTTATTCAGATCGGAGAAGTCGATGCAGGTTCGCCATTTCCCGTTGGGCTTCGGGACCAGCACAGGATTGGCGACCCAAACCGGAAACTTGGCTTCACGGATAAAGCCGCATTTCTTGAGCCAGGCTACTTCTTCTTCTAGGGCCTCAGCCCGAGTTGTTCCCAGGCGCCTCTGTTTCTGGGACTTTGCAGGAACGCTCTTATCCAAATGAAGGGTGTGCATGATGACATTTGGATTGATTCCCACCATGTCCTCGTGTGACCATGCGAACACATCCAGGTTCTCCTGCAGAAATCTAATTAGCTCCGCCTTCCTCTTGCCACAGAGGTTTTTCCTGAACTTAACCATCCGTGAGGGATTTTGTGGATCGATATTTAATTCCTCGAGCTCTTCAATAGCTTGGAGCTCAGACTTATCCTCGCCTATTCGGGGGTCAATATCCTCACTTAGGACGATACTTTCCCCTTCAGCGCTCTGAGGTTTTTCAATCTCAAGATTAGGCAAAGGTTCCTGAGATTCCTCTTCTTCACCTTGGATGGCCATTGTTAACTGCCCGAGTTTCAATTTTCCCTTCATGGAAATTTTGTAGCATTCCCTGGCAGCAAGCTGATCGCCACGGACCGTGCATATCCCTGTGGAAGAAGGGAATTTCAGCGCGAGGTGGCGGACGGAGGTGATGGTTTCAAAAGCTATAAGTGTAGGTCCACCCAAAATGGCATTGTATGCGGCGGGACAGTCGATGACCATGAACTCAAGGAGTTTTGAGACTGTCCGAGGTCCCTCTCCTAAGGTGATCACCAGCTCGATCGTCCCTATAGCCGCTGATCCTTCTCCCGAGAAACCATAAAGCATCATGGAGGTCGTCTTCAGCTTGGCGACAGCCAAACCCATCTTCTCCAGCGTGGACCGGAATAGAAGGTTTACCGAGCTCCCATTATCAATCAACACTCTCCTAACCCTCCGATTAGCGAGTTGCACTGCTACGACCAGAGGGTCGTTATGAGGGAACTGAACGTGGCTGGCATCTTCTTCAGTAAAAATGATTGGTTGCCTCTCCAATTGTTGCTGCTTTGGCAAATGCTACTCGGGGACGAACTCTACTCCATTATGAGCCTTGAGTTCATTGACGTACCTCTTTTGGGCACCTCTGCTCGTGCCAGCCAAATGAGGACCCCCAGAGATTGTGGAGATGTCTCCTCCTATCACTAGAGGAGGGACTTCTTGATCTACCCGGGACACGGGCTGACTGACCGCGGCTTCCGGAGCAAGTCGACTTGCTAAAACCCTGTTCCACGCATACTGAGCCAAGGGGTCGGCTCTGATGAGAGTCTCGATCTCATCTTTCAGGTGTCTACAATCATCGGTATTGTGGCCAACGTCGTTGTGGAAACGGTAAAACTTGGAGGTGTCTCGCTTCCCCTTCTGGTGCTTTAACGGCTCCGGCTTCTTCCAGGGGAGGCAAGCAGAGTTTGCTAAGAAGATGTTCTCCCTAGAGTAGGTGAGCTCCGTATAAGTCGCGTAGACCGACTTAAATTTTTCCACGGACTTATTCTTCTTGGGGCCATGTTGGTTGCCCTCGCCGTTCCCCTTTTTCTTGCCTCCACCAAACTGGTTATTCTGTGTAACGTTCTGGGTCGCTGTCATGACCTCCGTTCCCACTCCAGCGGGCTGCTCAGGGACCTAGCTGGTTCCTGCAGCTGAGGCTTGGGCCTCCTCCAAGTTGATCCACCCCTGGGCCCTATTTATGAATTAATTTACTAAGCTGACTCCCTTCCTTTGTATCTCATTCCAGAGTCCCCCTCCAACGAGGATTCCAGTCCTCAAAGCCATGAGATTGGAGTTGTCATCTACGTCTCTGGCCCGAGCAATGACGTTTGCGAACCTGCTCAGGTAAGCCTTCAGTGGCTCTTCGGGTTGTTGCCTAACGTTAGCCAGGGAGTCGGCCTTGACGCGAGCAGCCTAGGAGGCTTGGAATGCTCTTTTGAAGTCAGCAGAGAAAGTTTTCCAGAAGCTGATTGACTGTTTCTTACTTTGTTTGAACCACTGCCTGGTCGGCCCAGTCAGTGTGGAGGGAAATATTAAACACCTCAGCTCGAGGCCAATGTTGTGGGCCATCATCAAGGTATTGAACATACCGAGATGATCTGACAGATCTCCATCTCTGTTGAATTTGGACAGGTGCGGCATTCAAAAATCGGGCAGGTATGCCATTGCTGCTATGCTGGGGGCGAAGAGCTCAAGCTCATCCCTCGAATCATATTCGTCTTTTTCTTTCTCCGACAAGTGCTTCCTCATTAGCTCCTCCATCTGAGCCAGGTGCTCAAGGGTTTTGTCCTGATTTCCTTGGTTATTCCGGGGCTGTTCAACAGCTCCGGATCCATTGTATACGTTTGTTGGGTTATTGCCCCTCCTATCTTGAGATAGGTTATTTGGGACATTCCCGCCGTCACGTACCTCGGACAGGTCTCCCCTTGAGCGAGCATGGATACCACTTCCTACCGGGTCCCCCCTATGAGAGTTAAGGCGATCTCGTAGGTCGCCCCTCAGGGTGGCTTGAGGAATTTGCACCGAGCTTAGGCGTTGGCGTAGGTCTCCGCCAGAAAGGTCACTTCGGCGACCTCCGGTCCAATAGCTCCCGTTAGAGAAGCTCAAAGCCCGCCTTTGGGGCTGAGGATCCGGGACTTCTCTGGGCATCCTGCCACGATGGGAAGGTCCTATGGAAGGCGGGTTTCTCCTGCTACTCCCATAAGCTGGAATATCTCAAACGAGTTGAGGAGGAGACGGATATCTTATCGGTGAAGGAGGATGCCTGACCGGGGATGCAATCCTGGTTCCGTCAGGGCGGATCAGGCTAGGTAGGGGTCTTTCGACCCTGCCAACTTGCGGGCCTTGCGCCTGGTGATCTGAGCGAGGCGCAGGACGGCTGGCCGAGATGGGCTATCGCTGTGAGCCCTCCCCGGATCTCCTTCTAGAATTCCCTCGAGCCCTCCTGGGCGCGATCAAGGCTGGCAGTGAGCTGGGAGTTGAAGTTTGGACCGAGCGGCTATACTGTTGCTCGGCCCTGGGTAGTTCTTCGAAGATTGCCTCTTAGCAGTGCGACGAGGGAGTGGAGTTGGATGTCGGAGGTGTGGCCAAGCGGCTAGGCCTGGACCGATTACCCCAGCGGGACTTATGAGTCTCGCCTTGCCTCTTTCCGATGTTAGCGTCGGTTGTAAGAGGGGGTAGTCGGGCCAACACCTCCTGAATCTGCTGATTAGCTTTCGCCAGCTAACTCCTCAGCTGAGCATTCTCCATCTCAGACTTTGATTGCCCTGAAATAAACACTCGAGTTGGAATCGAGCTGTCTATCCTCCTTTGCTCATCCTTCCTTCGCATTGGGCAATTCTTCTTACGATGTCCAAACATCCTACATGAGAAACATGCTCTTGCTCGACATACACCAAGATGATGCCTCTTACACCGAGCACATACTGGATATATCTTCTGAATTTCCTTTTTACTTTCTCCAATAAGTGCAGGTACCACTATCTGAGCTCCATGCTCTCCAGCACTCTGCTGCCCAATCTGATGTCATGCGCTCTCAACAGCAAGAGCCTTCCCTACCACCTGAACATAGGTAGAGACTTCATGCACTGGGGAAAATCTAATGCCCTGAGCTATTCCAGGATTCAACCCCTGATAAACTTTTCCTTCCGAGCTATATCTGTGGGTACGATATCAAAGGAAAACTTGGCTAACCCATCAAATTTAGTAACATACTCGACCATGAGTGAAGCTATCTTCAGTGATGAGTGTACATGCCCAGCTTGTCTTCAGGAACCATAAACCTTGGCTCGCTCTGATACCAAGTTGTAACGCCCCAACTCCAGGGACCGTTACGGTGTGCCTTGTAAACAGTGCTAAACTCGTTAATCGAGTTATTTGGCCAAAATCGTGTAACTAAGTATGATTAGCGGTTTAGGGGTTAAAAATTTTGGTTAAGATGCAACGTTTCATTAGAATGTTTAATATATATGTTGGGATCCCAAAATTATAATTTTAGAGTCTACTACAAGAAAATATTTACAACAGGCCGTTCTATGCGGCAAAACAGGGTTTAACCCTAGTTCCTCTTTAAACCTCGGCTGTGGCGGACGAGCAGCTGCATATATACACGTCATCACCTAATCTCTCCAACTCAAGGATGGTCCAACTTTCTTTTGCCTTTACCTGCACCACATAGCACCCGTGAGCCGAAGCCCAGCAAGAAAACACAATATAACATGATATAATATCAACATTGATCGTATTAATTATTCAGGACCAATAGTCCAACAAGTAGGTGACTATCGCAAAAGTCACAAATATGGGGACAGCACCCTTTAGCCATGTGACGATAGGATCACAAAGGCTTAACGAATAAGTGAGCATCTCACTAGCTTTAACAGGATAGGTGCATGGTGATTGGTCACCAACATAACCTTCCTCCTGACTCTAGAGTCATAACTATGGAACAGCGTTCCCTAGCCATGTGACAAACAGTCACCGGTGCCATATGCCCTGGCTCTAAATAACTAGTCTCAGACTAGCCAAGCGCTTATAATTTTCATCGACCTTCTGGTATGTCCAGCATTAATACCCCATATGAGTCATTCAACGCTGATATCGATTAGATCTAATCTTTATTTGGCTCAGCATTCGTGACGCTATGCCATCTCTGACTCTTAGGTCAGTAAAACGCGACCAATGTTCAACTCATTGTGAACTTGACTAATAAATCACAGCTTCACAGATGGATCTAACACCGTTGCCGATTCTAACTAATAAGTTAGTGCCATACACAAGTAAGCCATGCCACCAAACATATATCACATGTCCAATATCCATATACAAGGTATTCAGCATGCTTACTTAATAGGTACTAGTACAATTAGGATCATGCATAAACACAGAGGCTCAAGCTCTGAACGATTTCATACTCAGTATACAAAGCATGTCCTAATCACATGTTTCTCATGCATCACATGCATTATACTTAACAATCCAACATGCACCAATAATAGCCATGCATGTCACGTTTAATAATCAACCAACATGCATCAAGAATAGCCATGCATGTCACATATACACAGGGTGCAGTTTTCTTACCCTTGGTCCAAGCACAGGTTACCAATAAACGAGCCACAAGCACGACCCTAATTCCAAGTCCCTAGTGAAAACCTAGTCACAACCATGATATAAACCTCATCAAAATGAGTAAATAAATACTTCCAAACCCAACCCAAGCCTCCAGGACATCGAATCCCACTCAACTAGGTAGTAGGATCGATCCCAGGCCCCTAGAGTTAAGTTCCCATCACAAAAACTCATATTTTCCATTTTTTTCCCCTTAAGGGCCGCGGCCCTCCCCCCTGGCAGAGCCTCCTCCACCTTCTTCAAGCTAGGGCCGCGGTGCCCAAGAACAGGGTCGCGGCCCAACCTCACACCAACCACTTTTCCTCGTTTTTCCACTTTTAAAACCTTCTAAAAACCTATCCAAACATCTCCAAATCCCAAAATCAAAGTTCCCAAACATCCCCATGATCCAAAACCCATAAAACCCAAGTCTCAAATCACCCAAAAACACATCAAAACACAAAATCCAATTCAAGCTTAAAAACTTTTAAAAACTTAAAACTTGAATTACCTCCAATTGAGTTGTTTCCAACTAAATCCTCCGGCTAATAAACTTCTAATCTTTCCTAGGATCGCTACGCCTCGATCCTCGCTTGAATCCGAGTCCTAGAACTCAAGTTACCTTCGAAAATGCGATCGGGAGACGAAATTGGAACTTTAAGGGAGAGAGAACGTACAGAACGTTCTTTTTATTCTTTTAAAAGGTTACTTCAAGCTTAAGTAGCCTCAACCATATCCTAACACTCGGGGTCCCGAAAACACCCCCGGGGACAAAATAGTCAAAACCTCCAGAATTTCCCACTGATCTTACTAACTCCCAATTTATCACCAAATATTTATTCCCATTACCCAATAACCCGGTAATGCTCTAAATACCCCTTGGCTTACTCCAAGTCAAGAATAAATCCCGTTGTGACTTTCCGACTAGCTTACCTCCTAAGATCGTCTTGTGCTGGGTAACCCTGGCATAACCAACTAATAATAAAGCACCACACGCATATTACATATATGCCAAATATGCTCGAAATGGCCAAAATATGAAAATCACTCAATTACTCAGAAATGGGTTCACATGCATATTATCAGTTAATAACACAATATAGCAATTATGGCCCTCCCAGCCTCCTTATCAAGGTCCTAAACCTTATTAGGAAATTTGGGGCATTACACGTGATGTCTGATATATGCACGTTTACATTGCGTGGTTGACTTTATAAAGGGTCACAGCTTCTAACTCCAGCTCGTGCCTCGAGTTGGATGCCTTCTTGACCCGCGGTCTTCATATTTCTCATTCGGCCCTTAAATAATGTTGATAAACCTTTGGCTACCTCGAGCTAAAGAGGTAGGACCTGACAACAGCAGCTCCACGTGGCTAATATAATTATGCCATATCTCAGCTTGCTAATAGTCTGTGGAAAATTAGGGCGTACAGGTTCATAATTAACCAGGAATAAAATTATCATTTTACCCTTTTAATTATGAGATTGAGACCATATAGACGAACTTCAGAATTTTTTGATATTTAAATAATATTATCAAGAATAATATAGGACATAAAATATATATATATACATAACAATTCAATCCACTTATTTATTTCAATTAAAAACATTGTCCAATACAAATGCTTTCAGGGCACTATTCCCAATAGTTTAGGCTCGCTAAGGATACTTGAAGGTATGCGTTAGTGTGTGTGGATCGGTGCTGCTATCGAGGTAAGAAGAGTGGACACCTACACGTAGGGTGTACGCTTGACGTACTCATTTATGGTAAAACTTGTATGGTTTAATTATGCTTGTGTCTAAATATGAATATGTTATATATGTGTGTAATATTTGCTTCTACTTGTAAGGGTATTTTGGTAATCTAGCTTGGGTCAGGGTATTATGGTAAATTGTATGATATTATGTGTTTAATTATATGAACTATGATATGCATGAGTTATGATGTATGTTTATTTTATGTTTTCGTTAGGCTATCCACACACATTATGTAACGACCCCAAATTTGCTAATGAGGCTTAAGGGCCTTGATTAGTGTGCCGGGAGGGCATTACTGGGTTAAATGTGGTTTGCATGACTTTATTGATTTAAATGCATAATTATATGGTTAATAATGCTTGTGTGATTATATTGGCTTTAATGTGATATGTGTATATGGTAATTGTGAGAACCACATTATTATGTGGGTAGGTCTGCAGAGCACGACTCGAGGCGATCCTAGGGCTAGTTAGTGGGGAAAAGTCACAACAGGGCTTAACAGCTGACTTTGGATAAGTCAGGGGTATTTTAAGTATCGGGTAGCTATTTAGACTATCGGGTTATGAAAATAAATATATGGAGATATATTTGAGGTTAGGAAGTCTAGGCGGGAATATTGGGGGATTTTACCGTTTTGCCCACGGGGACGTTTCTGGCACCCCGAGCCTTGGGATTAACTTAACGAATAAGAAAAACTCAAGGAAACCCACAGAAAGAAATAAACCGACCTACTAACTCTTCTCAGCTCTTCTATCTTTTCTCTCAAGGAAAACAAAAGGGGAAACTAGGTGAAAATTCAAAGGAGAAGCAGAGAAATTCTGGGACTTTTGAGCTGGGTAATGAGGCTAGATTTTGAGGCTTAGTTCAAGACTCATCCAAGGAATTGAATCAACACTAAGGTAAGTAGGGATTTCTCTTTCTTTGGTTTAAAATTCTGAGTTTTCAGCTGGGTATTGAGGTGTTTGTACCATTGATGCTTAGGGTGGAGTTTGGGCTGGAAAGCTTTGGAAACTAGCTGGGTTTTGAATAGAGAAAGGATCCAACTGAAGAGGTAAGATTTAATTCACGAATTAGAGGCTTGAATTTGAGTTTTTGACTGGTTAGCTTTGGGTGTTTATGTTCTTAAGTTTCAGGAATTAAGTGTGTGATTTCTATGAGTTTTAGGTTGAATTTTCTGTTGAATTGTGTGGCTTAACTTGCTCTGAAAGTGTTGGAGTTGTTGGGTGTTGAAATGGGAAGCTTTGGGATGGCTTTGGATGAGGTTTAGATGTTGGAAATGGTGGGTTTTCTGGGCTCGAAGGGAAGGGCTGCGGCTCTGTTCTAGAGCGCTGCAGCCCTAGGTTGAAGATGAGCCAAGGAGGCTCGGCCAAGGGTGAGCGTCACGGCGCCCAATGCAAGGGTCGCAACGCGTGTCTTTGCCCAGGGTGGTCCTTGGTTCTGTTTTGAGGCAAGGGTCGCAGCCCTTAGTTGTGCACTTGAACTTTTGAGGGGTTTAGGCATGGGAATATGGTCTAGAATGCTCGGGATCGATTTCACCACCGTGCTTGGTGGAATTCAGATTCCTGGAAGTTAGTTTTGTAACCAGAAACCCTAATTTGAATATTAATGGAACCTTGTACTTTGGTTGTGACTAGGTGATAAAAGCTTAGGCTCGGGAACGGATCGTGCTTGAGGAGTGTTGCTCAAAAACAATAACTGCAAAGACTAAAGGTAAGAAAACTGCACCCGATTGAATATCTGTGACGGGACTAAGGGTTCCCTGTTATGTATGCTTGAAAAGATGGTATTATTCCATGCAAGCTAATTAGTGAACCAACGACCTAAGGGTGCCAAGGGTTACACTAGCGCACAGGGCGCGGTTTGGCCACTGGTAGCCAAGGACAGCTTAATATGCACTGAGCTCGGTTTAAGTGGGCCAAAGTCAGTGGGGTAAATAGAGGGTGTGGCCTAAGTGTCGGCCCTGATTATTATGTGATATGAATGTTATAAGTGTTTGATTGCATCCATGACTTTGAATATGTGTTGAATGATATTATGTGGATTACTTGATGAGAGTTCAAGCTTAGTGAGTTTGCTATCTGTTATTACTGTTTGTGTTGCACATGTTTTCTTGCTGGGCCTTGGCTCATGGGTGCTACGTGTTGCATGTAAAGGCAAGGGCAAGCTTGACCAGCCTTGATTGGAGAGCTCTGCGAGCGGAATGTACATGGCCAGCTGCTCAGCCGCCACAGTTGAGGTTTAGGCAGGGGCGCAAGACCTAAAGATTGTCTATTTTTCCTTAGCATGGCTAATAATTGTTTATGTACTTTGGAAGTCTGTAAATCTACTTTTAACTCTGTTTCTTTTGGGATCCCGTGTATATAACAGTTTAATTATATTTAATGAGTCTTTTGAGACCAAAAACCTTTTTAACCCTAGCTCATACATGTTTAGTGACACGATTTTAAATTAATGACTTGATTAGCAAGTCTTGCACCTTTACAAGTACACAGTGTAGTGGTCTTGGCTATCCAGGGCGTTACACATTAGTTTCTTCAAGTATTAGGGGTCAAAGTGTGATAGAAGTTGATTTATGGGGGTCAAAGTAGAATTATAGGTTTTATGATAGAAAGTGTAATTACGAAAAGTTAAAACTATTAGTTCCGGATGGAAATTACAATAAGGGTCTTAAGTAACTACTAAGGAAAAGTTAGAGGTTGGGGATAGTAGTGTAATTTGGTTTTATACGATTGAAATCAGATTAAATAATTAAATAATAAGTAAAATAGGTTTAGTTGTTGTGCAATTTTTCAGATATCTGGGTTAGCGATATACGAAAGGAAGACACCAAGAACAATCCTCTCGTTCTTAATCTGAGTTTTGAAGCATAAAATTTTGGAGGAGATTATCAATCTGGATTATTGAAGTGATAGGAGACCTCATAGTCGGCAAGGATCTAAGTTTTGTGGCTGAATCTTGATCTGTAAGTGTTCAAACCTTACTGTTTAAAGTTTTGTCAGATCTAGGTTTTGAAGTTTTGAGACTGTTTTAATTGTTCTGGATTATGAATGTTTACTATAGGTTTAGGATTGATAATATCTGGGTTCCAAGGGTTAGAAACATTTTAGGAAAGATGATTTGATGATTTGGGGTCGAAGTTTTGCAATTGGGGTTGATTCCTAGGTTTAAAAATTGCATCTGCAATTTCCAGAAAAAAGGGTCTAGCATAATCACTGTAATGCCCCAAATTTCCTAATAAGGTTTAGGACCTTGATTAGGAGGTCGGGAGGGCCATAATTGATTTACTATGGTATTTAAAGATTATATGCATGTTTATGTCAATTATATTATTATATGATGGTGAATGCATGCATGTGAGTCCATATTTCTAATTACAGGGGTGTGATGGTAATTTGGCCCGTTGAGGGTAAATTGTTTATTTGTACGCATGTTGATGATATATTTTGAGACCACATTATAATGTGGGTTTGTTCGAGCTATTCGGCATGAGACGATCATGGTATGTAAATTATCGGTTTGGTCATAACAGGCTTAAGCTCGGGGCTCGGGGTGAGTCTCGGGGTGTTTTTAATGATTAGAGTGTTACCGGGTATTAAAGGGTAACAGGATAAGAATTAATGGTATTTGAGAATATTGTGAATAACGGGAAATGGAGGGTGTTAATTATAATTAACGAGATAGGCAGGAAAGGACGTTTTTACCCTTGGGATGACTTTAGAAACCTTAAGTGACCTAGGGGCATTTAGGTCATTTGGAAAAGGATACGTATCATTTAGATGGCTGTAGAAAACAAAAAAAAAATAGAGCATCATCATCCTCATCCTTCTCTCTCTGCCGTACACCATTTCTCCTTCATCTTCCTTTCAATTTTTGAGAGCCATCTTGAGGTATCAAGCTAGGAGATCAAAGGTGGGGGCTTAGGACTTTGGTTCAATCATTGAAGGTGATTTAAATCAAGCTTGAGGTAGGGAAATTCAGTCATGAAAATCTTATATACCCTGTTTTTCTATTAATTTTTCAGTTGAGGATTTTGATGTATTAGTTGAGAATTAATGGAAGTTCTTGAGTTTGGTAACTTGGGTTTTGATGAGGGTGAGTTGTTGATGATGTTTAGGGGTTGAATTGGGTGTTAGGTTGGTGTTTTGGGTTGGTTTGAAGGGTTGGTTCCAAGGGAAAACGCAGGGGAAGTCGAGTTGGTGCGTGCTGTCTTTTTGGCTGGTTTGCGTAATGAGCCGCGGCATGGCAATGGTGAGCCACAGGCCATGGTGCTCGACAGGGAAAGGCCGCCTCTGTTTGAGGAGGGCGCCACGGCGCAGCTAGGGAGGGTCGCGGCCCTTAGTGGCTTTTTGGCCAGAATTGTGTTTTTAGCTTGGGGATTCAAGCCTTAGGCCTCGGGGTCAAACCTACTACCCGATTGAGTAGTGTTTGATGTCTCAGAGGCTAGGTTTTGGTTTGGGAACCTTTTGTTATTTGTTTTATTGATGGAATCCCATAATTGGTTATGACTTGGTAACCGCTAAAGGATCAAAGGGTTGATCGTTCTCAAGGGTCGTTCTTTTAATATTTCTTGCTCGAACCCAAGGTAAGAAAACTGCACCCCATATGTGACATGCATGGCTGTGATTGATGCATGTTTGATGTTGAATGTGAACATTGATAGCATAATGTATGCTTGGAAATTTTTCCCATTTGCATATGGTTATTATTGAGGCATGCTGGATGATTAAGTGTGATGCATGTGATGCACGAGAAACATGTGATTAGGGCATGCCATGAATGATGAGTATGAGGTTGGTCAGAGCTTGAGTCTCTGTGTTTGTGCATGATCATAATTATGATAGCAACTATTTAGTAAGCATGCTGAATGCCCTATTCTTGGATAATTGGGATATGATACACATTGATATCATTGCTTACCTGTGCATGGTACTGACTAATTAGTCAGAATTGGCAAAGGTGCTAGTATCAATTGTGAAGTTGTGACTCATTAGTCAGGTTCGGCAGTGGTACTGGGCACTGGTCACGTTACACTGACTCATTAGTCAGAACGGCTTTAGCGTGTATCACGCAAGCCAACAGAGATTAGATCTAATCGACTATCAGCATTGAATGACTCAAAGAGCATTAATGCCGGACCGACCCCAAGGTCGATGAACATTATAAGCGCTTGAAGGCTAATGGCTTACCTGGCAGCCACCCTTCCATTTGAATTAGTGACATGCTTGTCAGTCACTCAGTATGGTTTACCAGAACCTGTTGAAGGCTAGTGGCTACCCAACAGTTACTCTTCCATTTGAATTAGTGACTTGCTTGTCAGTCACTCAGTATGGTTTACCAGAACCTGTTGAAGGCTAGTGGCTACCCAACAGTCACTCTTCCATTTGAATTAGTGACATGCTTGTCAGTCACTCAGTATGGTTTACCAGAACCTGTTGGGGCTAGTGGCTTACCTAACAGCCACTCCTCCATTTGAATTAGTGACCTGCTTGTCGGTCACTCAATATGGTTTATCGGAACCTTAAGTGTTGCGACACTCATCTGATTAGGATTGACTTGATAGTCCTCTAATCAGAAGGCCAGGATTTCTTATCCTGGATACCCTAGCATTTTTTGAGGTCATTTGCATACTTGAATAAAGCTATGTTTGCTAGGCATGCCAGATATGGTTTGATATCATGATATGACTGTTTTTGAGCATATGAGTTTTCTTGATGGACCTCGACTCACGGGTGCTTTGTGGTGCAGGTAAAGGCAAAAGGAAGCTGGGCCATCCTTGAGTTGGAGTGCTTAGGTGATGACGTGTACATATGCAGCTGCTCGACCAATACTTGGGCGAGGTTTGAAAGTGGAACTAGGGTTGAACCTTGTTTTGCCGCTTAGAACGGCCTGTTGTAAATATTTTCTTGTAATAGACTCTGAAATTATATTTTCGGGATCCCGATGTATACAGTAAACGTTATAGTGAAACGTTATATCTTAACCAAATTTTTTAACCCCTAAACTGCTAATCATGCTTAGTTACACGTTTATGGCCAAACGACTCGATTAGCGAGTTTAGCACTGTTTGCAACGTGCACTGTAGCGGTCCCTGGAGTTGGGGCGTTACAATCACGCTACCTAGCTGGTTTGGCCTCGAGCTCTATGAGCGCGACTGCGACAGTTGCCCAGAAACTTGATTTTTGGGGATTCAAATGCACCTTTTAGAGATAAATTTGTACCTTTCTGGAGCCTTATGTAGTAGAGTTTTAAGACTTTCTGAAGGGTATTGTGGGGATGACTTAGCTTTAAAAGGGAATATGAGTGTATCTTAATATGGTTTGGTTTGGTTTGGTTGGAGGTTTTAAACTTTGATGTTATGTGTCATGTTTAGGCTCACTAAGAATACTTGAAGAGATGCATTAGGGTGTGTGGATCGCTGTTGCTTTTGAGGTAAGAAGAGTGGCACCTGCGCACAAGGTGTATGCTTGATGTACTTTATGGTAGATCTTGTATTGTATACGTTATGTTTATGTTAATGTATGAATATCCTAGTGAATTATTATGTTTAATAATCTCACATGTAATGGTGGTTATGTGTTTTGTATGTGTATGCGATAAATGTGTGGCATGCTTACATTTTAAAATGCATGTCTATGTTACGAAACTGCATGCTTATGATACGTTGAAATTGCATGCTTACGTTATATGACACTTGTCCAATTCAACTTGGGCTACGATATCTCATGATTTATGTTAACTTTATATTTATTGTTATTGATTTGAACTCCTCGTTAAGGTTATGGGGTTGTGTCCTACACAGCTCTTCTTGTTGGGCATTAGCTCATGGGTACTCTATGTTGCAGGTTAAGGCAAAGATATGGCTACTATGCAATAAGTTAGAGAGCTTTGGTGGAGGGCGAACATGTCAAGGTATTAACAACCATAAGGGATCAGGCCTACTAGGAGGGAAATTTATTAAGTATTTTTAGAATGATGTTTTAGTTTTACTGTCTGGATTTAAAGTTTGTTTATTTTACTTTATTTATGATAACTAAAAAACTCCAGAGTTTGGGATTATATTTACAATGGATTTTCTATAAATAAAAGAGTATTTTTATTTCAAAACTCAATTATGGTAATAGTCAATTAACGCTTCAATAAATTAGAGCGTTAAAATGTGTGACTATGTTTAAAGTATATAATGATTAATGAGTGTTATGTGTTTTTATGCTTGCATTATATAATTGCTTGACATGCTGACGTTATTAAATGCATGCCTTCGTTATAAAATTGCATGCTTACGATATGTTGAAAAACTGCATAATTACGTTATTTTGTGTTAATTGCACTATTGTTCAATTTAACTTCGATTACGATATGTTGCTTGCTAATTATGGTTTTAAGTTATGGTGTTTTGTTACCTGGTTAAGATTAAGGGGTTGTGTCCTACACAGCTTTTCTTGCTGGGTTTTAGCTCACGGGTACTCTATGCTACAAGTAAATGTAAGAAAGTGGTTATAGGGAAATGAGTTGGAGGGCTTTAGTGAAGGGCATACATGTCAAGGACTTAATGACCGTAAGGGGTCGAGCCGACCTGGAAGTTATTTAATGTTCAGTTTTCTTTAAGACAAGTTTTAGTTATAGTCTAAAAATTTAAAGTTATGGTTTAAGTTTGTTAGTGGTTGGTTACAAATGTTTGTTTTTATTTAACGATAACTATGAAACTCCGGAGCTTCTTTTCTTTTTAAGTATTTAAGTTGTTGTTTACGTTCGTCTTCTTTATAATAAATGGTGTTTTATTTTAAAATTATTATTACACGGGTCAACTAACGCCTCGAGAAATTGGGGTGTTACATCTAGTCACTACTACAAAATTATACTTAGACGACATCCATGTGATGACGTTTGTAGTAGAACTGTCATATCATGTTAAAAATATACATGACACAACAGTCGCTCACAAACTGTTGTGCCATGCAAATTAAAACTCACATGAAATGACAGTTTTAATGAGATTGTTGTAACATGCATATTTTTAACATGAGACAACATTTCTTCTTAAACTGTTGTCTAATGAAATACAAATTTTCTAATAATCAAGTACTAATTTAATTTGTATTTTTTAATATAATTTAATATATTTTATGTAAATATATTAATAAAAAAATATTAATTAATAATTTGCAACACACAATAGCTATTAGTTAAAGAATAAGTTTTGTTTTTAAATGAGTTATTCAAATAATTGTTTAAATTTTTAATACTATTTTGTAATATTAATTGCTAATTGAATTACTTATTATATATTTCATAGAAGATTTCTTTTATTAAAAATTCATTAATGATGGTGCTGTTTGATAACACTTAAAAAATAGTTTTTTTATTTAATTAATTAAAATTTTGACAATTAAATATAAAACAGTGTTTAGTAACTTTATTTTTATTTATTATTTAAAAAAAATTTAATTAAAATTTATTAAATCTTGAAAATAGAATTTTTCACTTTTAAAATTTTTTTAAGCTGTTTCGACTTTTTTTTTTCTCTTCTTCAAATCACTCCGCATTTTATATTATTAAACAAAAAATAAAAATAAAAGTTATCAAACATATTTATTATTTTTTGTTTTTAAAAACAATAAACAAAAATAGTTACCAAATATATTTTTATTATTTAAAAATAAAAAAACAAAAATAAAAATAATATTTCCATTTTTAAGTTCAAAAAATTCAAAAACATTTTCTTACCAAACACAATCGATACTTTTTAAAATTTATAGTATTAATTTTATTTTTTTATTTTAAAACTAATAAAAACTATTTTTTAAATAACTGATTATTTTGTATCTTCTTTATTTTTTTTTTAAAGAATGACTTAGGTTAAAAAATTGCCCCAATAATCATGGCCAACCCTTACATTTCTGGTGCAAAGAGGAGTCGCACAACCAGCCACACAAAGGTTCTCTCGGCACCTTCTCCATCTCCGGCGACGTGAACTATTTTCGGTGCCGACTGCGTCATTTCTGGCGGCACCAAGCGTAGAGGACAATGACAGCGTTTGTATCCTCCATTTTCAGAGGCACCAAGGTATTTCTCCCTCAAATTTTTCCATTTATTTGATAGTTTGAAAAGGGATTTTGTACCTTTGTGTACTTTTGTGTTGTATGTTCATAGAAACACAAGTTTAACATTTTCCATACCTCATATTGATCTATTTATTAAGAGGCATCTTGTAGTTCTTGATCTTTGTTTTGATTGGATCACTGAAAGTATATTGTACCTCATGTTATTAAGAAGCTTATCATTAAGTTTAGGCCTTATACATTTAATGAAAGGAATATTTGGGACATTTGAAAGTCAATCACGTACATATATAATTTGGAATTTTAGTCATTATGGTCATGAGTAAATGTCTCAAAAGAAAGAAATTTTAGACAATCTACTTTGGAGGTTTTGCATTAAAGATTCCTTTTATGGTCTATTGAACCTTTCGATATTTGTTCTGGATTTAAGCTTTCGTTATAGGGATGAAAGAGAACTACAAATTTCAGTTTTGAACATATAAGTATATCGTATGGCTCATTTAATTATTTTGAGGTAATTAGTGATATATATATTATAATACATAAGCTTTTTGGTTGAAAATGAAAGACTGATACAGCCGTATGTAAATCTCTTATATCAGGTCGGCAGTGTTCATTTTAGTCTCCTGTCCAAAGTTAAGTATGACATTGGTGATTCTTGTTCGCTGGATTACCTTATTGATAGCATTTTCCCTCTATTCAGAAAGCATATTGAGCCAGACCTTCCTCATGCACAGGTTAATGTTTTTCTGCTCTTTTTCTTGACTTTAGTAAAGCTGGGGTGGGGCCACAGATGATGTCTCCTCTTTTCTATTGCCCTTACCATCTTATGTATCATGTTATCTCCCTGGTCCAATTTTCTTCCGTCTTTACCACAGTTGAGTGTGTTTTTTTTTTCTTCTTTTTTGTTGCAGATTAGAATTAACAACAGCTTTGTTTCATCATTTTGCGAGGTAATCTATAAACTAAAATGCAAAACTGAGGTATGTACTGTTCTGTTAGGATAGTTTCAATTGATGTTGGACTTATTTATATACATAGAACTTGGACCATCCTCATTTATGTTGTTCTTATGGTTGTATATTCCATGTAGTTTAGAGACAAGACTTATGTATTGTACTTAAATTTGATTTTTTTTCCTATAAAATAATCCAATCGTTCTGTTAGGCCATTTTCAATGGATTCTGGACTTTTTTTATATGCATAGAACTTGGACTTTCCTTATTTACGTTGTTCTTGTCACTTTGTAATTTCAAGTAGTTTGGAGATAGGAAATGTGCATTGTTCTCTAGGACATAAGGTTATGTGAGTTTTATCTTAAAAGTAATACAACTTTTGCTTTATTGAAGCATGTATAAATGACATGTTGAAAGGAAGAAGAGGAGAATAAGGCATATGTCAGGAAATCCCTCACTATCTATGAAGACATTATACTGTGATTAATATATCTAATTGGCCAAGAAACTGTGGCTATAATCTTTAATAATGTAGATGTGTTATATTTGTGGAGAGATATACTACGATACTAGGATTACATGGTTGTGTTTATGTGCATGCTTCCTTCTTTCTTACATTATTAAGCCTGCCTAAACAACTTCTTATGTTAAATTTCTTTTCTGATTTGTACTAATTTTTTCTTCTTTTAATTATCAATTTTTACAGTTGACGATTTTATTATTATTAGTATATTTTTTGTGGGGTAGTATTATTATTTCTAAATAGGCATGTGTGTGTATCATTCCTGATTAATTTAATTTTTTAATATTATTATTATTATTTTTACACTTTTGATACAGTCTCGAGGTGGACAATCTGCATATTTTCTTCAAGAATATGAATTAGAAACAGATAAGTGAGTGTTGCAGGCTATTTATTTTCCTAACCCTGACTAGTTTTTTCAACGATATTGAAAGAAAGAAACTGTAATTACCTTTTGATTTAATTTTTTTTTCCTTTTTTGTTATCAGTTTTATTGAGATGTACCTTAGACCTCCTTCAGCCAGTGAAGAAGCACTGACAAATGATTGGATAAAAGTGCGTCAATCTGGTATTAGATATTATCTATCTCTTGGTGATCAAAGGATTGTTGACAAGAATTTCATCATCAGGCCAAAAGTTGAGTTTGAGGTAAGGCATATCTTCTTAGTGATTACTAACAAAATTTTCACATTGATAGGCGAAATTATTTCAATAAGCCATGATTTTCAAGCATGTGAATAGTAAAAAGACCCAAGCTTGTCAGGCCTTACATTTCCTGTTATATATTGCTTTCTGAGTTGGAAATTCCTTTATCCTTGCTATATCCATGCAACAAAAAGACCTTAGTAATTTGACTAGATTTGATAAATTTTTGTTTGTGTTTCTGGATTAGAGCCAAATCCCAGCAGCAGAGCCTTCATTAATTGTTTTAAAAAGAGATGATTATTTTGTGCACCCCTATTATTATGAAGCATGCGTTCCTTCCTTTTACTTTTGGTTTTGTTTTGCACTTGAAGATAATTCCTGCTTAAAACTCATGTGAAAGCTCTTGTGCTTGGGTCATTTTATGTGTACATTATTTAATACATAACTACTTTATATTCTTTGCTTTCCGATTATCCTTTTAAATATCAAAAGCAGGTTGGAAGGATGACTTTAGGTGGGCTGCTTGCTTTGGGGTACAATGTAGTTGTCAGTTATAAATGAGCATCTACATCAGTGAATAATGACAATATATCTATTTCACTTGAAACAATTGATACTCTTGGTGAGACATTCATGGTGCTGAGGGGTACAAATCGAAAAGTATGAACTTAGTATTCTTTACTAAAATGTGTTTATTTTTTAACATTCTTTTGGAGAAGTTTATTAAGGGTGATAGCCATGGTTTGAACATAAGACCAACCATTTGATGAAGAGTGACTTGGCTGTCCCCTTGGGATGTAAATAAAGTCATTATGAATTGTGTGCCTATATTATTACTTTGTAGAGGTTTACTGTTGATACTATGCTGGTGTCCTTATATATTCTTTTATTAGGATATGCTGCATTAGTGTCCTGTGTTTTGAAGTTCTTTCTATTACATATGAAGTACATTTTGGGTATAGGAGAGGATTGGTGGACAACCTATTTGGTAAACACAAATGAAATCTATTTACTTTGGGATCAACCAAGTTACTAGAAGGGAACACATTACCTTTATCAATCCTTTTCAACATGACTTTATATGTAGTTGTATTTTAAACTTATTATCACCTTGATTAATCTTATTTTCTGTAGACAGTTGGAAATGAAGCATCAAAGATGGGCGTTAGTGGACCGTGGCTCACTAAATCATATCTTAAAATGAGTATGGATAGAAAAGGTTGTAAACGAGACAATGTTTTTCTAATTTATTAATGTTTATTTTACTTGTGAAATTTAAAATTATTCAAAAGCTTTTATGTGGTTTCCTTGGAGCCTTTTTTTATTAGTTTGTGTGGTTCACTCTTCTCTCTCTTGGCATTTGTTTGAAGGTAATTTAGAAAAATATAAAATAAAATATACATGTATGAGTTAAGAGTAACGATGATTGTGTTGTTGGCCTGTATAGGTGTACCTCGTCTTAATACACTTCCACTTTTGCCTAATACATCTCTGGCCACTGGCCAGCAATCAAGACAAAACGATAATTGCACCAAGGCCAATCCGGGTTACTCTGAATCTTGTTAATAAGCTTGAGGATCTATCTCAGCCATGGACTCGTTCTCCAAAAAAATAAAAAATGGAACCTGTAGTGGCAACATGGCATTTCATTTCTTCAGACCCTCCTGCAGATAGCTCAACCATCGATATGTTTCATTGACTAAGAGACTATTCTGCTTGCCAATTGATTTTTTCTGGGTATGTTTCCATCGTCATGTTTAAACTTCTCTCATGAAGCAACCATAGATCCTTCCAATTTCAGGGACACCATGAAATTTGCTCCAATGCCCGATTCATATGAATTGGATGGAGGATTGCTTTTCTGTGCAAGCAATACAAGAATGGACTGGAAGATAAGTTAGAAGCCTCTTAATCATTTTGAAATTATGACAGTGAGAACTTGAATAGAATTATTTATATAACTCTTATGTTGATAATTCAGGCTTTGTTGGAGAATAAAGGTTTCCCAGTTATAGTTGGAATTGGTCTGTTGAACTACTCCCTCCCTCCTCTTGTTGTTGATATTAAACTTGGCTGGCTTTTCTGCTAGCACTTACATATTTGATATTAAAGTATGTAAATTGAGTTGCATATTATTTTCTGAGTGATAATTAACATGCTTATATTCTATTATTAGTTCCATTTGAGTTGGAATCTAATTTCCACTCAGTGGATGAGATAAGAGACATACTGGATCAGCAACTCCACCCTTTCTTGGAATATATACTTTTTTTTGTGAAGGCTAAAGAATGTTTTGGTATTTTGCTACAATGATGTCTTGTACTTTTATGAATTTTGAGTAGAAGTTCCGTGAAAAAGAAAATGATATTCATCTTTTTTTTTTAGAATTAAAACTTGACGTAATTCCCTTTTATTAATCTGATTTATCAATACAACAAATTCTCATCTAGTTATTTACATGCATTAAAGTGTTAAGTTACAATTATGCATAGGTTTGTTTTCTGCTTTGAGCTGTAATTTAGCTTCCTGAAATCTTTCCCTGATCTCTCATCTTTGTATTTTTCCCATCAATACAAAGAAGTTTCTTTTCCAAAATATAAAAAATTATGTACATTTATTTTTGGTGTGTGACGTTGATTTTGTCTGTGAAACTGCGCATGTTCCCTGAGTATTCTTTCTGTTTAAATGAAGACAATGCTCCTAACTGAATCAACGAACCTAGTCTAAAATATAAATTTCTCTATATATATATATTTATGGAGACTTGAACTCCTTACTGTTCACAAACACATACTCATCCATCCACCCAAGACCTCTTTGAGCTAGCCTCAAGTGGCCGTTAAGTCTAAAATAATAAAGTTACTCATTTTCTTGTTCATGAAATGACTATACTATAGGTTTCGTTATTCAATTGAAAGTTATATTTTGGGATTGATGCTTGAGCAAAGAAAATAGGGAAAACTAATTGAGATTGGAACAAATGAAATCCTTTAAACATTATATATTTTAGTTTCTTTTTAAGTATAAATATAATATCATTAACTTTCATATATGTAGTATAATATAGTCCGAGTTGTGCGATAGAGAGATATCACACTTTTTTGGTTTCATTGAGCCATCGTGGTCATCGAGAATTGGGACAAATTTGGATAATCGGGCTGAAATTATCTTAGAGCGTATATGGGTCAAACTTTGTTAATGCCATACCATTTCTTGTAAGTAAAATTTTCATTTAATATTAATTTTATTTGTACCTTCTGATGTTTATTTTAATAACTTTCTTTTAAATGCAAACATCACTGGATGTTAGTGATCATTGATCCAGATGACCATGCATGTTACTATCTTGGTCCACTTAGAAAATCTCCTTCAAATGATTTGAAGAACCTTATGAATAGGTAATACATTTGAAACTCATTTTAAAATATAATATGGTTATTTGATATGGAAATAAAAAATTAATATGCTCTTCATATTGATGTATATATAGTGTATTTTCACACATTAAGCGAAAGACAGGAAGGAATGAAAAAAATTACAAGTGGAAAATAGTCAATTGCCCTCGTCAAACATCGTCAGTAGAGTGCGACTTTTATTTCATAAGGATGATGAAGGACTATTGCTTGAAAGAGACACCCATGTGATGGCTAACTAGTAATGTAAGTATATTTATTATTATTGAACAACAATTCTATTGAATTTAACTTCTGACTTAGTTTTTTTATTTTTTGTTTTGTTGTGTGGTGGGAAGAATACATATTACACTTGGCGAAATTAATGAAACTCGAAATGAATGGGCAACCAAGCTTCTTGAGCGGATGAGTCATAACTAGAGTAACTTTTGAAATCAGAATTAAAAAATATAATAATTGTAGTTTTAGTTAGCACTTACATAGTTATTCCAACTGTATATTTTGATCTTGTAATTTTTAGATTTGGAACATACTGAGTTCTATTGATTTTGTCTGCCTATTGATTCTGTCTGATCTATGTTGTAATTACACAGGAAATTATGAATGAATATAATGGTTAAAAATAGAGAAATGAAAAGTTCTCTTATTCTACATGGGACGTCGGTCTCAGTAAAACTATCGTCTTATGTATTGCAGGGGATGATGCTTACATATAAATTGTCATCTCATGTACTGTAGGTGGATGACGCTTAAGTAGGAACAGTCGTTTCATTTACTGCAATGGATGACGCTTGCATAGAAACTGTCGTCTCATGTACCACAAGAGACAACATTTGTATAGGAATCATCGTCTCATGTACCACAAGAGAGGACACTTTTCTTTAAACCGTCGTTACATGATTTACATGACATGACATTGCATGGGACGACGGTATTAGAACCGACGTATGAGAGTCCATACGACGGTTTAAAACCATCGTCCCTTGTCAATTTTGTAGTAGTGAGTTTACATATACTACAGTGTTGAGCCACATTTATGTAAATATGTAGCTCCTTCAAATGTTTTATAATTAATATTTATCATTCCTACATTCTCTCTCATTCTCTCTAGTTAAAGATAATAATGAAAATATGAACCACATCATAAATATTCAATATATGTATATGTTTATATAGTTTAGTGGATTGTTCTAAAAAAACTTATGTTTTATTTATAAATGTAAACATGAAAATATTTATTATATATATAATATATTTGTTGACTGCCTTTTTTGCTATCAACTAGTTAAACAAGAACTTGAAAAAATGCAAGTAAAAGACACAAATTTTACATGGTCCAGGTTATAAAAAAAAACCCTAGCCCACAAGGCTTTAGTATTAGTGTTCTTAAATCTTGACATGGCAAGCTTCAATGGAGGTTTTCTCAGGCAGCGTATATATTGCTCTGAGTACAAAAGTGGGATCAACAATCCAAAATCCAAAAGTCCTTTACGATGGAAGCCCCAACTCTATTTATAGTGGTTGGGGATAATTAATTCCTTTAATAAGGATTTATTACAAACATTCCCAATCATGTGGGAGCTAATGCTAATTAACACCTCCAAGTGAACTAATTAAGGTGGTGGGCCTAGGCGTATCTCATGGGGCCCAATTCGTAGGTTTCAGCCCACTACCTAACAGGAGACACTCCCCCTGACACTGTCAGAACGCAGCTGCATGTTTCCCATGTCAGGTGGCACATTAAGACTTGCCAATTGTCGAGTGTACAGGCTTGACACCACTATTCGAGGCACAAAAAGTTGTCAGATAGCCTTTTGTGGTACAAAGCTGCTTTGATTGACATCTGGGATTCCCTCCATGTCCCGAGGAAAAACTCCTAAACCTGGAGGTTTAACTGACCAAGAAGACAGGAGGACCCTAACGGACCTCCTCGAGACATGGCCTAACTTGAAGACATCCATGCCTAGAAACGGATCATAATGCGCTGGGAGGAGTCTACGCTCCCAGGAGCTCTAGGCGAGTTCACAAGACTTCATTAGCTCTCAGGGGCCTATTTACCTACTAATGACTGCCACATGTCCAATGATGAAATTACGAACAACATTTTCCCCCCAAGTCTTCACTTGTCCTCGAATAGTGAAGATTTAGTTTGAGAGGAGTAATTTCAAAGGTCGTTGGGGGTGGTGCTTTGGCTCTTCATGACGTCATACTCTAAAAAGGTAATGCCACGTGTTGACTCCCCATTGGTGGGTCCATCAATTGGTGAAATTAATGAGGAGTTTGTTCCATGCCCAAGACATCCAATCCGTATTCTAAGTGTCCCTTCGCCCTATACCCGAGACTTCATTTTCCAATGATAATGGTCATGATTTGTGCCTTGATAATCATGATCAACGGTCGGGGTGGAGCTGCTTCCTTCTCAAGTCCTTCGTGTATAAAATAAGAGGATTGTTTCTCTCTTGTTTACTTTTTCCATTCAAAATTTTCAAAAATACCATAGCCTTCCAAACTCTCTCAAAACCCCTTGATTACTCATAACCCTGATCTTCGTCAGTTCTTGCACTTCGATGACCTGGATGGCTGAAGGGAATCCTCATATTTCTGGGTGAGCGAGACTAATTATGCCTATGTTCGCAAGCGGTATAACACTTACAGGCACTATATCTCGAGTAAGTGTGTCATTTCCCTTTCTGTTTTTGAGTTTTTTAGTTGAAAGTATTTGCATGTTTAGGCATTGGTAATTTTTGGCATTGAGAGGTCATTTTGACGTTCTCTTAGTCTTTTTGGGTCAATTTTGACATTAAAAACAGTCCAAATGGACCACTTTAGGCCTTTTTGCGTTTTTTATATCTCTGGACCTTCAACCGAAATCTGGAAATTTCCCAGATTTCGGCGAGGTTCATGAACTCCAATGGTGTTCTCCGGTACCGATTCTTTGGTTGCAAGGAGACCCCGGTCCTTTAGAATTCCTTTTCTCCTCCACTCCTCGAGCAGTTGTCTTAGGGGTTCTCGTTTCGGCCTTTCATTTTTCTGGTCAAGGCTATAACTGCTTGGTTTTTTTGTTTCAAATGTCCAAAGAGCTACACCATCTCCACCGACAAGGATTCTATTACTTCAACCAGGAGATACTGGAGATGGCTCGGGATGCAGGACGACTACCCGAGGAGAGGAGGCGGGCGGCCTCGGAGTAGAGCAGGGCCCTCGTGGTGAGGGAAGACCTACAAGGTTGGAGGCCCCAGCCGATTGGTGCCTCGGATGAGGAGGTGAACATGGGTTCCATGTATGGGACCAACAGATACACAGCGGATGCCTTCGAAGCCAAGCAGCTCCCCAACAAGGTGAAACATCGGGGGCCGGGACATCTTGACACGCATATCTCAAGAGAATGAAAGGGTGCATGAGGGCATCCATGACCTCGAGGCCTGGAGTGCATCTCACCTCCAAGCAGGAGCTGCCCTGCCCCTACACTAATACTGTGTCGACTTCCTAAATTTCATCGGCATAGCTCTCTTCTAGCTATCCCTGAATGGGTATCGGGTGCTAGTCAAGGTGTATGTTCTGTATAGGAGGCAGAATTGCTTGTTCCTTCTCCAGCCAAAATTTTGTATGTTTACAGCTTTCGAGCTCTTAAGAAGGGGAAGTTCGATGGGTACTATACTTTAATGAAGTATAAGTACACAGGCATGTCTTACAAGGCTCAATGCATGAACGAAAGCCACGTGAGGGATTACGAAGACCATTTCTTCTGGACAAGTGGCTTTCCCACGTGGACCAACCCAACTCTACTCCTGAACTTCGCAGGGTTGGTAAGTGTTCCTTAAACCTCTCATTTGGTTATCCTCCACATGTGGTTGGTTATTAGGAAATTCCTTTTGCAGGTCCTTACTGTCATACTCCGTTCGTCGTGGCATACGATGACGAGCTTCACAGGATGAAGGCCCTTCCTGATGAGGAGTTGAATCTCAGCCGCCTCATGATGGAGGAGACCTTACGGCAATACGGCCTTCTTCTAGCATACTAACACATGGGCTCGGTGGACCTCTTCCCATTCAGAAATTCCAAGAAGTCTTTCTAAGGCTCCACATGGATTACGTAGCTGAGGAGGCCCTCCTCTAGTTTACCCAATAGATACGGGAGGAGCATGTGGAGACCATGCACGTTGTTTAGGCCCAGGAGGACCAGGAGCTTGAGGAGGAGCTCTAGGCGGGGATAGAATCGTCATCCATAGACCAAGGTAAATCCCCTATAATTGTGTATCATGCCAAGCATGTAGGATAGGGAGTTAGTTCCGAATATGTGTGGATCTCATCATCACTCCTCGAGTGTGGGCAGATATCTGGACGTCATTGAACTACGGAGGAGTTCCAACACTATGAAGACCTAATTAATGCCTTCTTCCACCACCCGAAGAGAAGGGTCAATCCCCAGGGGTTCATCCCACTTGACGAGGAGACGTCCATGCATGTGAGGTGGTTCTGCCAGTACGAGATGAACACCACCCAGGATATGGGTAGACTCGTGTGAGAATTTTCCCATTATATTCTTCACCCGAAAGAGCCATCTAGTGGTGGGGCTCCCAAGGAGTTTTTATGCATATTTAGAATATTTTGTATGCATTTCATTCTTTGTTTCTTTTCCTTCGGAGGCTAACCATTTTTTGTTGCTTTGCAGGCCACATGGGTTTGTCAAATTCTATATAGGGAAAACTCCAGAGGGTGTCGAGACCCTTTCAAACCCATGTTCCGGCTGCACCAGTCATGGTGCCTCCGGCCCTGGAGGTTGCTCCTTCAGCTTTGGTGCTGCCTCTAGCTCCAATAGCTGGTCCATTGGTCTCCCCCCCTAAGACCGGTGGCCATTGGAGAGGTCCTTAGTCCTTGATGAGGGGACTTCGATGTTGGAAAATGACCTCTCATCCTCCAAGGTGTCTGGCAGTCCGTCAGCCAGAACACCTCAGCTTGTCATCTTCCTAGAGCACTTCGAAGGGAAGGATCTAGAAAGCCATCGGCTAGTGTTTTAGTACTTCGACTCCCGCCTGGAGGAAGGGAATGCGGACTACAAGGTATTTGCAGAGTTCCTTCGTGAAGACAGTCTGAAGACCCCGATGCCGCTTCATAACCGCAAAGAGCTAGAACCTCTCCTAGGGAAGGCTTGGAGAAGGGACAGCTCCGCTGGCAATGGAGATCCTTCAGGATTTGATGAGAACCCTCTGCGAGATTCCTTCTCGCAGCTACGCCCATTGCAACAGAGACAAAGAGATATCCCTCCTCTTAACCTGTAGTTATGCCACGCTGTGGGTAAGTATTATTCTGAATCTTCAAGACTTCTCTTTTTACAGCTAAGTATTATCTTGAAGCTAACTTTTCCTTGTTGTGCAGGCTGCACCTTTTTGTCAGCGGCTTGGGGATGATGTCACTACAAGGTCCTTCTAGCTCAAAGAGATAAGGAAGGCTTTTGTTTCACTGGAAGAGCACTCGAGGCTCCAGAAGGCATTGGAGGATGAGAAGGCTCGTGCCTCTAACCTAGAGACCCGTCTGGCGATGGAGTAGTCAAGACTCCAAACGATTAAGGAGACTTCCTCCAAGTTAGTGGAAGAAACCACGAGGTGCTCCAAGGTTGTTGAGGAGGTTGTCCATAAGTTCATGGCGGACCTTAAGGTGTCATGGGAAGAGACCCACCTTGCCCGCATGGAGGTGGCCAAGCATGTAGACGAGGCGTAGTATCATGTTGAGGATGCCACCAAGGCCCAAGGAGACACCACCCGAGCTTGGATAGAAGTTGCGTGTGCAGTTTTAATGGCTCAAGGTGTTGCCACTAAGTCTTAGGGCTTGAAACTTCAAGTCGAGGAGCTGGAGAAGGAGCTTGATGTTCTGGTGGAGATCAACCTCTATGTTGCTTGGCAAAGCAACAGGGAGATGGACTTGGCCTTCACGGATGACCCAAACATCAGTATGTTATTCAAGGAGTGCTTTCAGGCAGACGAGGCCGCAACTACTCAGGCTGCAGCTGAGGCAAGTCGTACTCCCGAGGTCGATCATGTGATAGACATCGTTGCGGAGGCTCCCCCAGGTGAGTAGGCCCTCATAATTTTGTTTTATTTCTTTTTTCTTTTTAAATAGGCATGTGTGCCATTGCCCTATTTGGGGTATAAACAAGCTAATGTTGGAGCCCCCTAGTGCAGTTGTAAATTGTTTTACTTTACTGGATGGATTTTTGCTTGCACTATTTTTATGCCTTCGTTGCATCATCGCTTTACACATGTTTAGCGTTTAGTAATTGTCCAATTTGGTCTTAAATCTGGTAAGGTTTTAATCTTAACTCAACGTAATTTGGTAAGGTTTTAATCTTAACTCAACGTAATCAGATGTCACAAGAATTTTAAACCTTAACCTGTCCACCACACTTGGGCCTTAGTCTTTGAGACTTAGGTCTTAATTGCCCTAGTCAGTCCAACTAGGGACTTGTGTTTGAGTCCTAGCGACTCGAGTCTTGTCGACTCACCTAGTATTTTGACACTTTTAACCACTTGGTGTTGCTTCACGAGCTCGCAGTCCTCAGAAGTAAGTTTAGTGCATTGTCAAGTAGGAGCACTTGACGCGTCCTCACGTCCACGAGTCCCAACAACTCGGGTCATAGAAGGTCAAATTTTACTTAGGGTTCGAAGACAGAGTTTTTTTCCCGTGGCGCGTAGTCCTTGGAAGGTTACACTAGGTAATTTTAATTAGTCACAATGATAGCTTTGCCCCCCGAGTACGAGGTACTTGGGTTTTGGAAATCGAAAACTCGCTACTAGTCCTCTTTGAGATCTCTGTCCCCTTAGGCAAGGCCTTATGATCAAGCCTTTGGCAACTTGAGGTTTGCGTCTGAGTATGGGAGACTCGAGGCTTGATAATTGGTTATTCTCCTCGGGCACGCATTCCTCGGGAGATAACTCAAGTTCACCCATAAATTGGGTTTTTTAGGATTTTCCAACGCTAGGTTTTACTAATTTTCCTAAGTCACTTCATACTCGCAAGTCGTGCCACTAGGCCTGCTCTGCTCATCCATTCTCGCAAGTTGTGACACTAGGCCTGCTCCGTTCATGACAAGCTTAGTTTCCTAGGTCATGCTTCGCGAGTATGGGTGGTCAAGTTTTGGCAACTTGATATTTGTGTACGAGTACGGGTGACTCGGGGTTTGAGAACTAGTTATTGCTCCTCGGGCACATAGTCCTCGGGAGATAACTCAAGTTCAGGTGTGTTTTATGCCCAAATATAGGTAACTCAGGGCTCCGATTACTCTTCAGGAGCTGAGAACTAGTTATTGCTTCCTCGGGCACATATTCCTTGGGAGATAAATCAAGTTCACCCATAAATTGGGTTTTTTAGGGTTTTCCTTACGCTAGGTTATTCCACTCTCGCAAGTCATCACACTAGGCTTACTCTACTCATGACAAGCTTAGTTTCCTAGGTCATGTTTTGCAAGCAGTTACCCTGCGAGGTGACTCAACTATGTTCCTCAAGTGATCGAAGACTGGTCTCTGTTCACTTGTCTAGGCCAGCGAGCAGGTGCTCCACGAGTAGTAAATTAAAATTTAACAAACTAAAAGAAATATAAGCAAACTTTCTGAATTTTATCTACAATGTTTCGTATACATGGTTTCCATTAATTGTGCTCGGATGCTACAAAATTTAGAGAATGCATTGCTCATACTACTTATAATATTGATGAAGATTCTCGGCAATCCAGGCATGGGTCACTAATTCCCCATTCAGTCAAGCCATCTTGTATGTCCCTAGACACACGACGCTCTCGACTTAGTATGGGCCTTCCCAATTATGGCCCAACACTCCAGCACCAGGGTCTCGAGTGGCTAAGAAAACTCTTCGCAACACCAGATCTTTGTCCCCAACTTCTTATCCTTCACTTTGGAGTTGAAATATCTAGCCACCTTTTGTTGGTAGGATGCTACACGTAGCTATGAAGCTTCTCAGAGCTCCTACACAAGGTCTAGAGATTCTTGGAGTACGCATGGTTTATGGTCAGATCATACGTATCTTGTCAATGCGTGGAGATCGCTACCTCAAGTAGGAGCATGGCTTCATACCCATAGGCCATGGAGAACAGAGAATGGCCCATAGATATCCTAGCAGTGGTGTGGTAGCTCCACAATGCTTTAGGCATCTCCTCAGACCAGGATCATTTCGCCTGTTCAAGCCTCTTATTCAAAGTGACTTTAAGCGTCTTGTTAACTGCTTCCACTTGCCCGTTTTCTTGCTTATGGGCTATGAAGGAGAAGCTCTTCATAACTCCATGCCTTTGACAAAATTCTGCGAACATCTCACTGTCAAATTGGAGGTCGTTGTCAGAGACTATCTTCCTAGGAAGCCCGTAGCGGTAAACGATGTTTTGGATGACAAAGTCCAGGGCCTTCTTCGAAGTGATTGTAGCAAGAGGTTCAGCCTTGACCCACTTCATGAAGTAGTCGACTGCCACAATAGCATACTTCACTTTTCCCTTTCCCTTGGAAAAGGACCCGATGAGGTCAATGCCCCTGACTACGAAGGGTCAGGGACTTGTCATCTGTAGAGCTCATTTGAAGGACCTCGAGGTATGTTGGCATAGCGTTGGCACTTGTTGCATTTCTTGACGTAGTCCGTTGCGTCACCAATCATTGTATGCCAAGAGTACCCTTATCTTAGGATTTTTTTGGCGAGGCTTTGCCCCCAACGTGGTCCCCGTAGAAGCCTTCATGCACTTCTCGAAGTATAAGACTAGCTTCCTGCTTGGACACACACCGGAGAAGAGGCAACAAATATCCCCGCCTGTACAACTTGCTGTCCATGGTCACGTACTGAGGCGCCTGATAAAGCAACTTTTGAGCTGCTCTTTTGTCATGTGGTAACTCTCCGGAGACAAGGTAATTCACAATAGGATCCATCCAACCTTCCTGGGGATGGACCTCTTTCACCTCCTTGGGAACTGAGATGCTTAGAGCATCCAAATAGTCTATTGGGACCACATTGATCAACTCGGTGTCTTTAGTGGTGGCAAGCTTGGCTAGGGCATCAGTATTTGAATTATGTTTCCTTGGCAGTTGTCGGATGGTAAATTTCTTGAAGATGTGCAGCATTTCTTGGGTCTTGGCTAGATAGCCGCCAATCTTTGTCCCTTGGGCCTGGTACTCTCCGAGAACTTGATTCACCACGAGCTGAGAATCATTGAAAATTTTGAGGCCTTCAGCTTTAAGTTCCAAGGCTACTCGAAGTCTGACAAAGAGTTCCTTGTATTTAGCTTCGTTATTTGAGGCGTCGAATCCAAACCTCAAAGCACTGCCCCGTGCCCTTCGGGGGATACCTGCTCCAGCCTTATTCTCATTGGAGGGCCCATCTACATACAACTTCCACGTGGGCCCAACTACTGGGCCTCCCCGGGTCGCTCGTGCATGTTAGGAACGAGTTTCCTCATACGCAGCGGAATGGTGGTGGGTTGGCCCAGTGTACAACAAAAATTTTGTATCATATTTAAACTACCTTTAAATATACAGATCCATTAATATACGTACATAATCATAAGCAAGATAGGAATAGAAATCATACCTCTTGAAGCCTATCAAGTGTCCTTACTATCTTTTTGTAATAAAAATGATCTTCCAATCCAAGCTGCTCCCAGGTACTCACACCAAGATCTTCCACAGCGCTCCTTACACCTCAAGAAGTGTGTGGACACTTAGAGAATAATGGGTAGTTAATTTGTGATTCTACTTGATGTACTCAACACATGAGATCAAGAGAAGGCCTGAGAATTGGTTCTTTATCTTTTCAAGAAGAGATTGAAAAGTATCGTTCTATTTTTCCAAGAGCGAATGACTGTCTTCTATTTTCTGTTAAGTCTTAATATACAAAATATTTAATTTAAAAAATAAATCTATAACTAACTTACAATTTATCCTTTAATTAATTAATTATCTTATTAATGAAAATATCAAAACACTAATTTTTTGAATTATCCATTAATTAATTAATTAAATAAATAAAATTGAAAAATATTCAGTACACGCCACACACAGTCACTGTGTGTGGTCGTGTACCACCCTAATTTTTAGGGATATTTGATTTTTTTTATTTTTATTTAATTATTTATTCAAACTACTTTGTGAGATAAAAATCTGACAACATGATAACTAATTAAAATTTAAATTAAATATCTTTTTAACTAATTATCAAATATTTTTAATTATTTGAATAAATATCAATCTCTTAAATTCAAATCCAATTTGAACTTATCAGATTATTATCTCCCACTCAAATAAAGATATTTAATTAATTATACTAATTAATTAAATCCAATATAATTTCAAAAATAGATATTTAATTTATTATAATTTTGAAAAATATAATTATTTAATTTAATTTCGAAATTAATTTTATTATTTAATATAATTTCAAAATTATATTATAATTAAATATTAATTAATTTTGTTAATTACAACTCATTTTTTATTAATTAATTAATCACTATTATCGTATAATTGCATATTTGGCTCGAAGAACAAATTTCTTCTTAAATATGTCTTTTAACCATTTTTCCCTTTATATCAACTATTGCCTTGAATAGTGTTGATACAGCCACTGTGGGGACCTATGGACCTATGATTCCAAGCTCCAATAAATTTGAGATTATTAATTAAACTCGTTCATTAAATAATCTTAATTTATTAATCTCATGATTACTCAACTATAAATATGAGACTGCACTCTTGTAATTATAGACACTTCATTTACTGAGTACTTTATAATGATAAAGCATCCATTGATATAATCATTTCATACAAATTAATCCTCTAATAATGGTTCATAATTAATCGGGAATAAAATTACTATTTTACCCTTTTAATTATCTCTTGTTTCCTTAAGTACCATTGACTTTACTAGTGAAGGTTAATTCATAACTAAATTATGAATTTGAGCTCAATAACCTTTCAGTCCTAAAAGTCAACCCTTAAGAGAACCATTATTCAATCTCTTGCAAGAAGGGATAGATTCCATATCTGTATACTATGTCCCCAGCCATTTACATTAATGAGTTCCCAAAACAAAAGTTTCTAGCCTGATCATTCTGACAGACCCTAACGAGTGAATCAAAGAACTCATATAACATAAACAATAGTTCATAGTAACTTTAGGATTAAGATTTATTTGTATATGATCATCAATTGATATATTTAATTAATACTTTGAAACGGTATTTAACTAAGTATTAATAAACATATCTGGTATAGTTCTATATATTCTCTAATATATAAAGTACCTCAACTAAAGTGTCCTACTGCACTAGTGATCCGGATCTAGATCACTTGTATTCATAATACTAGTGGATCGTACTTACAGTAATTAATCTAAAGATTCCATAACTTTATTTTACTGCGAACTATTCAAGTTCATTTATCTCAAACATCCTCTCATACCAATACATGTTTGAGATCACATTTATGAACTTAGGAATTTTTCTGATATTTACATAATATTATCACAGAATAATATAGTCCATAAAATATATGAATAACAAATTCAAATTATTTATTTATTTCATAAAACAATGTCTATTACATATGTTTTCACAACACAATTCCCAACAATCTCCCACTTGCCCTATAGCAAATGAGCCATCTCTCTCTATCCCATTTTTCTTACATGCTCCTTAAAAGATTTTATGGATAAAGTCTTTGTGAAAGGATCTGCAAGATTATGCTCTGAAGCTATCTTTATAACTGCAATATCTCCTCGATGAACTATCTCTCTTAGCAAGTGATACTTCCTCTCGATGTGCTTTCCCCTCTTGTGACTCCGTGGTTCCTTTGAGTTAGCTACTACCCCACTATTGTCACAGTATAGGACTAGTGGCTTATCCACATCTGGCACTACTTCCAGATCGGAATAGAACTTTTTGAGCCACACAGCCTCCTTAGCTGCTTCACAAGCTGCTATATACTTGGCTTCCATGGTGGAGTCTGCAATGCTAGTTTGTTTAATACTTCGTCATACTACTGCTCCTCCTCCAAGAGTAAACATTGATCCAGAAGTAGATTTCCAACTATCTTTGTCTGATTGAAAATCAGAATTAGTGTAACCAGTGGGGTTCAGGTCTCCACCTGAATATACAAGCATATAATCTCTAGTATTTCTTAGATACTTGAGAATATTCTTCACTACAGTCCAATGACTCAATTCAGGATTGGATTGATAACGGCTGACTATCCCTACTGCATAACAAATGTTAGGTCTTGTACACAACATGGCGTACATTAGACTGTCTACCATTGAGGCATAGGGATAATGCCTCATGTCTTCCTCTTCCTGAGGCGTTTTGGGACACTGCTCCTTGGAAAGGAATACTCCAGAACAGGTTGGCATATAACCCTTTTTGGAGTTTTGCATATTAAAGCGTTCTAGCACCTTATTAATATAAGTTGCTTGAGACAATGCCAAAGTTTTGTTCTGTCTATCTCTAAGAATCTTAATGCCCAAAACATACTTGGCTTCTCCCAAATTTTTCATTTATAATTATTCAGCTAACCAGTTCTTTACCTTTGATAATGATGTTACGTCCTTTCCAATCAGTAATATATCATCAACATAAAGAACGAGGAATACTACTACACCATCTTTGATTTGTTTATAGACACAAGGTTTGTCAATGTTCTGTACAAAACCAAACGTTTTAATTGTGTCATCAAATCTAAGATTCCAAGATCTAGAAGATTGTTTGAGTCCATAGATGGATCTAAGAAGCTTGCAAACTTTTTGCTCTTGACCTTTTAATTCGAACCATTCTGGTTGAGACATGTAAATGGTTTCATCAAGGTAGCCATTTAGAAAAGTTGTTTTGACATTCATTTTCCAAATCTCATAATCCATGCACGCAGCAATGGACAAGAGTATACGAATGGATTTTAGCATGGCTACAGGAGAAAAGGTTTCTTCATAGTCAACTCCTTCTTTCTGTGTGTAACCTTTGGCTACAAGCCTTTCTTTTAAAGTCTCTACTTTCCCATCCGCTCATCTTTTCTTCTTGAATATCTACTTGTAACCAATGGGTTTGATATTCTCAGGTGGACCTTCAAGAACCCAGACAGAATTGGATTACATTGATTCCATTTCTTGGTTCATGGCAAAATCATTCATTGCATCTTTAAATGTCAATGGATCGTCTTTGTTTATGTCAGACACAAGCATTTGAACTTTGTGTTCATAGCGTGTTGGTTGCTTACTAACCCTCCCACTACGACGAGGTTCTCTATTATTTTGACTAGAACTAGCAGTTTCCTCTTGTCGTGTTTCATTGGTTGTTGCTGGTGACTTTGCAACTTCATTCGAGACCATCTCCTCCAAAACAACCTTACTGCGAGGTTTGTGGTTATTAACATAGTCATGTTCAAGAAAAGTTGCATTTGTCGATACAAATTTTTTATTTTCATTTGGACTATAGAAAATTCCACCTCTTGTCTCTTTGGAATATCCCACAAACATGCATACTTCTGAGTGTGATTCCAAGTTCCCAGTCTTTCCTTTAAGCACGTGTGCAGGACACCCCCCAATTCAAAAGTGGTGTAAACTAGGTTTACAACCATTCCATAATTCCATGGGTGTCTTTTGGATAGACTTAGATGGAACAACATTCAATATGTATAGAGAACATTGAATCGCATAGCCCCAGAATGACAGTGGTATTGATGAGAAACCCATCATTGATCTAACCATATCTAATAACGTTCTGTTCCATCTTTCTGAAACACCATTTTGTTGTGGCATTCCAGATCCTGTGAGTTGGGATTGAATGCCATGCTCACGCAGATGGTCCTTTAATTCAAAATCCAAGTACTCTCCTCCTCGATCAGATCGAAGAACTTTTAGTGATTTACCTATTTTCTTTTCAGCCTCTGCTTGAAATTATTTGAACTTTCCAAAAGTTTCAGATTTTCTTTGCATTAAGTATGGTTATCCATATCTTGAATAATCGTCAATAAAAGTGAAGAAGTATTCATAACCTCCTCTTGCTTGTACATTCAGTGGACCGCAAACATCCGTATGTACTAGCTGAAGTGGTTCTGTGGCTCTTGAACCTTCAGTAGAGAAAGGTCTCTTGGTCATCTTGCCTTCTAGACAGGATTCACAAATAGAGAGGGATCCAATAGATAGTTCTTTTAAAGGACCATCCTTTACAAGCCTATTAATTTTGTCTAGATCAATATGGCCCAATCTCAAGTTCCATAGATATGTTTCACTATCGGAATCAGTCTTTTGTCGTTTAATAGATATAGGATTAGCTATTTTAAATAATTCAGAATTATAAAAAATTTGTCATTCATTATAAGTATGTAAATTTTGTTTATCCAAAGCATTTGCATAACAAGTAAATAGATAATTTCTTTAAATAATAACTACTTTATTAATAAAAGAAATAAATGTTAGGAAAAAATAGAAATAAGTTTCCAAACATTAATAATCAAAATTATTAATAACAAACTAAATTTCTAGAGTGTAGTTTTCTTTATTCAAAGAAATCTAAAATTTCTAAAAACAAAATAAAGAAATTTAAATTGTTCAACTAAAAATAAAATTACTAAATAAAACTACTCTCCAACTCCTCCAGCTCTTTACTCACTGCTGACCCTCGATTTGGCCAACGACACGGAGTCAAAATAACAACAAAGAAACAAAAAGGAAATCAAGAATGAAATCAAATGGGAAGAAGGTGACACAAATGATTTATAGTGGTTCGGCCCCAACTGTGTGGTAATAACCTACGTCCACTTAGTGTTCTTATTGATGTTGAATCCTAATATCGTGATCAAAGAACTAGGGTTCTTGAGTTTCACCAGCCTTAGGGGAATTACAACTTTTCAGTGGATAATCACACTATGTTCTTAAGTATTCAGGTTCAAGGTCAAAAAATTCCCTTCCTTGAGTCTTCTCATTCATATTTATAGGCTCAAGGGGGTTACATGGGCCAATGGGCCTTAATTATCCTTAATATCAGTGTATCAAGGCAATAAAGAGAAAATATAATAAATGTAGTTATTACAAGATTACATATCTTTAAAGGAGATAAACTGAAGCATGCGACCAGACTGGTCGCATCTAATCGTGAGATTTGATGAGGCAAGAAATACCTGGTCGATAAGCGAACAACACTCCTTCATCTTGATGTTGCCACGTGCCAACCACATGTAATAAATTCTTGCCACATTATCAGGAGTCATTTTTTGGTAAATATTTGCCCCCCAAGTTTCTTTTACTACGACCAGCATAAAGTAAACTTAGGAGACTGACCCTTCACATACCCCACCAAATCTGTCAGAGTCGCCCATGCCTTTTCGAAAAAGGCAACCAATCATGTCTTTTCAGTTTCCAAAAAGTTTTATGACGGCTATTGCGTTTCCCCATGCCTTGAAAAGTTAATCTCATTATTACCTCTTTTACAGTGCCACGATCAATATAAATAACCCATTTTATTCACTTTTCACTTTTTACCAATCTTCTTGTCTTTAAGAACTCTGAAGTACAAAGCAAAACAAACCCATAAAACTTCGCTGATTCAAGGTGGGCTTGTCCATTCTTCTGAAATCTTCACTCCAATCCTTCATCCAAGTAAGCTTTCTGGTCGATTTTTTCTGTTATGTTGGGATGTGCCTGTTTTCCCCTTTATTTTTCATTTCTGAGTTCTTGAATATCCCTGTCAGTTCTTGCAAAATGGTTCCGGGGTAAATGGGTATATTGATTTGCGCTAAGTTTGGTAGGAAAATAACACTTTGCTAGGATGATGAATTAGTTGGGCAGTTAGGATTATAACTTTAGGGCGTGAAATCGAAGTAAAAATTCAATTTCTAAGCTTGTAGAAAAAATTGGGTTTTTCCCGCCCTTTCAGAGTCGAAAAGTTTTTCCTGAAAAACTTTTCACTTCTTCTTTTTAATCCATTTTCCAAACTGTTCGCTTGAAATGTAGTGTTTTTTGTCAGAATGCTGCTGGTCGTATAAAAGCTTAACTTTTATACACGAACAACGTTATTCCAACTTTTAAACATCTTGATCCTTTTGACCATTAGATTCCCATCTCCCCTTTCTTGTTCGCAGATTTTCATGCAAGATCCGTGGGGAGGTGAGAGGCCAATTGATGACAATCTGCTGGCCCAACTGCTCGAGGACGAAGAACAACTGTCGCTGCTAATTCCAGAAATCCCTTTTTCTCGAATTCCCCCAAACAGACCTCTTTCCAGTCCATCAAAAATGGGTAGAGTAAAATCCATTGCCCAGAAAAAGAAAACATCAAAACCTTCTGAAAATCAGCATGCTTCTCAGGCTGAGATTCCTTCGACCAGTGGTAGAGCTGAAACCACTTATCCCGAAATCCAAAACAGGCCCGTCTCCGCAATGCCATTCGACCAGAAGTCTAATGGTACCTTGCTCCCCCTAGCACGATCACTGCTAGTATGATAAGTAATTTCCTCAGAAAGTATGGACTTTCTGGGGTAACTTTATTTCTCCCTACCACCGACCAACAGGAAAACCTGCTTGGCGGCGCCTTCAGCAACTGGTTGAGGTACCACATTGAGGCAGGAGCAATCCTGCCTCTTCATCCTTACTTCCAGGGAGTGGCCAATTACTTCGGGGTCGCTCCCTGCCAAATAACTCCAAACGGGTATAGAATGATTTTTGCACTCTATATCCTTTACAGCCATAAAAAATGGCATGTCCCTTCGCCTCACGAGATCAACTACCTGTTCGATCTTAAATCTAACCCCAACCATGACAGCATGGGGTTCTTTCATCTCTGCCACCAGGAAACGAACCGCACCTTCCTGAGTGAGACTACCTACAAGTCTAATGTTGGAAAGTACCACCAGGAGTACTTTTTAACCACTGACCTGGTTTCCAACAACCTAGCCTTCACCCAAGGAGGTAACCTCTTTGTTCTCGTGGTCGTTTATTTTCTTTTATTTTATCTTCATTTTCCTTAGAAAATTAGTTCTCTTCAGGTCCATGGCTGCGACCAGCTCCTACTCCAGAAATGGAGCTTCGAGCAGCGCTACTGGCCAGCATGACTGACGTAGAAAAAAGCATCAAACAGCTGGTCACTGAAGCCAACCTAAGACTTGTCGGGCTTTTGGCACCTCACCAGGATGTGAGGGAAACCACTGCGGGGAGTGCCACTAATGAAGGAGTTCCCAAGCAACACCCAGTTGTGTCACAACCTCCAAGGAGGAGAACAACAGGAGTGATAATCAGGGAACCCTCCAGTTCCCCGTGAGCAGATGCTCCTCGGGCCCCTTTAGGGAAGGGCAAGAAGAAGGTCTCCGAGCCTGACTCCGAATTCTCGAACGAGAACGGTAGTGATCTCTCGCTTTTAGATAGTTTGCCTATTCTCAATTACTTATTTGACGGGGATGACAACTTTAAGTACACTCCCACTTTAGATTCAGACTTCTTCATGCCAGAGAGTGAGTGTAACACTAGTAAAGTATATAATGTAGCGACCAGTATTTATAGCTCGGGTATTTTACTTACAATTGCTTTTGTTTCCTTTTTTGACATAGCACACTCATTTATGTATACTCTCTAACTGTTCGTGTACTTGCTCTCTTGCAGGCATGCCATCCGAAGACATGTTCGACCTCTACAGTGCGTCTGATGCTCCTGCGAGCAAGAAAAAGGCGAGCAGGCGGCATCGCGGGGAGTGCAGCAAAGAGCCTCCGGCAGAGAAAACCCACACTGAGGACCCTCCAGCAGCTGGTCCTTCGAAAAATACAACACCACCTCTATCTCCCCTCGAGCAGCAATCTCCGCCTGCACCGATCGGGTCGACCCCTCCTCCACCGGCTCCTATCGATCAGACACAGCTAGCTGCCCCTGTTCAAACAGGGGATGACTTATCGAGCCATGCTCTAAGATTGGCCAAGGATAGGATTACAAGGATCCCGAGGCACGAGCACATCCGAGAAGCCATAGGCTGGGACAGAGTCGATGGATGTCGACCAGATCTTGAACTGCGCACTTAACGAGCTTGCCAGTGTAAGTTGTCTCTTCCTATTGAGACTCAATATTTTTATCTATTATAGTCATTTTAACTTTTGTTCTGATCGCAGGCAATGCTGACCATGACTGCCAGCCGGCTCCGCTCGGGGGTCATTACTGAGTAATCCAAGGCATCCGAGCAACAGCACGCTAAGGAGCTTAAGGCCGTTGAAGCGAAATATACAGAGCAGCTTGAGGTGGCTCAGAAGGCAAATGCGGCATTGCTCGAGGAGAAAAATAAATTGGGCGAGGAGATGAAGCAACAGCAGGCTGCTCTGAACAAAGCCCTTGAAGCAAAGAGAAGTACAAAGAGTCCCACCTCACCAATTTTCGTGAAACCAAAAGACTTGAGGCGGACCTAATCGAGAGCAGGAAAAAGGCTGATAAGCTGGAGGCTCGCATCAACGATCTCGAAAAAACCAACGCCAGCAATCTGGAGAGGTACAAGGGCGCCACGTCCAAGTGCTTCTATGATTTCTGGAAACATAACCAAGGGGCCGATTTCAGCTATCTCTCTAAGCGCATGAGGCAAACAGAAATAGCCCGGTGTGTTGCTCGCTTGGAGGAAGAAGAGAGAGCGAAAACCCTAGCCTCGTCCAAGATCTCTTTGGCCACTAGCATTGAAGGCATAGAGAATGAAGCCGAAGCTGCAGTCGACCAGGAAAATCCACAAGACCCTCCTGCCTTATGATTATTATTTTTTATCTGTACTTCAAGACAATTAAATTTAATGCTGCACGGGCAGCTTTAACTTTTAACAGACAATTACATCCGAGCAGTAACTACTCGCAGTGTAAAAGGTTTCCTTTTTAATATTATAATACTTGCATTTTATTATAACATCTGTCCGCATGACCGAACTTAGCATAGTACTTTGGTTTGATTTAACAAAATACAAAATTTTAAAAAATACTCTAAGTACCATAGTATGCTGTCACTTATTTTGCTCGTGTGTTTTCATACATGTTGATATGCTTTTCTTACTAGGTACCTTATATGCCCCCCAAGTGATGGAGGAGCTTTAGGTCCTCGGTCACTTGCCTTGACCGAAACCTGTTCAAACATTTATGCTCGTAATAAAGACTTGTAAAAATGATAATACACCAAAATAACACACATAATGAGCAATTACTTGTAATAAATACAATAGTTGGCAAGAATGACTGGTTGTGCACAGTCCCTTTTATTTCTCGTAATAAATGGACAAAACATGTCTGTACGAGTGATCAACAAAATGATCTTACACTTATAAGCGATCAGTCACATAAAATGACCAACCCTTTTTCATAACTTGTAAAAAGTAAAATTAATGCAAGCCAATTCTTTAAGAAGATTTTTTTATAGATAGTACTTGCGCAGGTGTTCTCCATTCCAATAGCGAGGAATGAGATCTCCATTTAACCAATCAATTTTGTAAGTGCCTGGATGGAGGACTACTTCAATTTGGTACGGTCCTTCCCAATTCGGTTCGAGTACTCCAGCAGCCTGGTCGCGGGTGTTGAGGAAAACCCTTCGAAGTACTAGATCTCTGACATTGAATTTCCTTTCGCATACTTTAGAATTGAAATATTGGGCGACCTTTTGCTGGTAAGCTGCTACTCGGAGCTGGGCTTGCTCTCGCTTTTCATCGACCAAATCTAGATATTCCATCAATAGCTGGCTATTAGAGCCTTTATCGTACGTTATTCTTCAATGCAATGGCGGACCTAACTCAACAGGCAACATAGCCTCATATCCATAAGCTAAGGAAAATGGAGTATGGCCTGTTGCTGTTCAATGGGAAGTTCTGTACGACCAAAGGACTTAAGGCAATTGCTCTAGCCATGCCCCCTTCGCTTCCTCAAGCGTTTTCTTCAGAGTATCCTTTAGCATTTTATTGACTGCCTTGACCTGTCCGTTTGCTTGAGGTTGAGCAACTAAAGAAAAGCTCTTTATAATTCCATGCTGCTCGCAAAAATCTATGAACAGATCGCTATCAAACTGGGTGTCATTGTCTGAGACAATTTTTCTTGGAAATCCATAGCGACACACGATGTTTTTTACTACGAAATCCAGCACTTTCTTGGTCGTTATGGTTGCAAGTGGTTCAGCATCGGCCCATTTAGTGAAGTAATCGATGGCCACTACGACGTACTTGACGCCGCCCTTTCCTGTGGGTAGAGATTCGATTAGATCTATACCCCAGACTGCGAACGGCCACGGACTTTGCATTTGTTTTAGCTCATTAGGGGATGCTCGTGGAATTTTGGAGAACCTCTGGCATTTGTCACACCTCCGCAAAAATTCCATCAAGTCTTCATTCATTGTTGGCCAGAAGTATCCTTGCCTTAGGATCTTTTTTGATAAACTCTGCAACCCAGCATAGTCCCCACAAAAGTCTTCATGGACCTTTCTCATCAATTCTTTGGCCTTCTCTTTCAAAATACACCTAAGGAGTGGCATTGAGTATCCCCTTCGGTACAAGATTCCATCGACCAAGATATACCTAGCAGCCTGCCGCTGAAGGGTCCTAGCTTTGTTTCTGTCCGTTGGCAACACACCCTTCGTCAGGTACTCTATGTAAGGTCTCATCCATGTATCCGCCACTTGAATCACCAAAGAGGCCCCTTCTGCTTGGATGCTTGGTGTAGATATTCGTTCAACTAGCACTATGTTTAGGGTGTCAGCATCCTTGGCGCTCACCAACTTGACCAAAGCATCAGCGTCTGAATTTCAGTCGCCAGGTACTTGCTGGAGAGTGTACTTATCAAACTGGGCCAATAGATCATTCGCTTTATTCAAGTAAGCAACCATTTTAAAACCTCAGGCCTGGTATTCTCCAATGATTTGATTGACCACTAACTGAGAGTCACTATAGATATCAAGTGACTTTATGTGCATGCTTCTGCTAACCGTAATCCTGCGAGCAGTGCTTCATACTCGGCTTCGTTGTTAGAAGCAGTGAATTTAAATCTGATTGCGCAGTGAAATCGATTCCCCTCAGGTGTTATCAAAATCACTCTTGATCTTGTGTGGTGCTCATTAGAAGAACCATCTGTAAACAACTTCGAAGAAGGAGTTTGGATTTGAGACTCAGGCTCTTCAAGCCCTTCTGGCTGCTCGCTGTCTGGAAGCCCAGTGAGTTCTGCGACGAAATCGGCCAGAGCCTATCCTTTTATCGCTGCTCGTGGCAAGTAAAAGATATCAAACTGCCCAAGTTCGACCGCCCACTTCAATAATCAGCCTGTGGCTTCTGGTTTCTGCAGAACTTGCAGTAGAGGTTGGTCGGTCAAAACTATGATTGGGTGAGCTTGGAAGTATGGCCGCAATTTTCTAGATGCTAAGATCAGGCAACAGGCTAATTTTTCAATAGGTGGATACCGCAACTCTGCTCCTATTAGCCTCTTCTTACATAATAAACATCCTTTTGCACGCCTTCCTCTTCTCTTACTAAGACAGCACTAGCAGCGTATTCTGTGATCGCCAAGTAGATGAACAAAGTTTCTTTATCAACCGACTTTGATAGAATCAGTGGCTGTGACATGTGAGTCTTTAAGGCTTGAAAAGCCTGTTTGCACTCCTCCCTCCATTCAAATTTCTTGTTGCCTCTGAGTATATTAAAAAATGGGACGCATTTGTTTGTCGATTTGGAAATAAATCTACTGAGAGCAGCAATTCTTCCAGTCAAGCTTTGAACATCTTTGATTTTTGTTGGCGATTTCATATCGATCAGGGCTTTGATCTTCTCGGGATTGGCTTCAATTCCTCGTGAGTTTACTATAAATCCCAGGAATTTCCCTAATCCAACTCTGAAGGAACACTTGAGGGGATTCAGCTTCATCTAGTATTTGTTCAAGACGTTGAAGCACTCTTGCAAGTCCCCTATGTGTCCTTCTGCCTTCTTCGACTTAACCAGCATGTCGTCGACGTATACCTCCATGTTTTTTTCGATCAGCTCCTTGACCATGTGATTGACTAATCGCTGGTAAGTCGCACCAGCGTTTTTCAAACCGAAGGGCATTACCTTGTAACAGTAGAGCCCTGTATCGGTCTGAAAGGTAGTGTGATCCTCTTCAGGGAGATGCATACAGATCTGATTGTATCCGGAGTATGCATCCATGAATGGGAGAATCTCGTGCCCTGCAGTGGCATCGACTAGCTAGTCGATTCTAGGGAGTGGGAAACAATCTTTAGTGCAGGCTTTATTAAGGTCTGTGAAATCCATGAATGTTCACCACTTGCCATTCGGCTTGGGAACAAGCACGGGATTAGAGACCCGTGATGGATAAAACGCTACCCTGATGAATCCATTCTCCTTTAGCTTCTCAACTTCGTCCTTTAGAGCCTTTGATTTATCTTTGTCGAGCAGCCTCCTTTTCTATTGTACTGGTGGAAAACTCTTGTCTACGTTCAGGACATGGCTAATAACCGCAAGGTCTATTCCAACCATGTCTTTATGAAACCAGGCAAAGGCTTCCTGGTTTTTCCTTAAAAATTCTACCAGTTCTTGTTTCATTGTTGTCTCTCGCGCCTGTTGTTGAGTACGTCTCTCAAGTCAACATCCCAACACCTTTGGTCGTTAACTCCTAGCCGATCAAAGACATTATGCTGTCTGGGTTGCCCCCCAGCATTATGGCTTACCGGCCTATTGTCTCTTGGTGGGGGGTTCCTGTCTCCACCTCTTTCTTCATGCCTTCGACCAGCATTCCCCCTGCCGGAATTTGCCTCATTGTAGTCATGGCCGTCTCTAAATTGCGGCCGAATTTGGCGCGACAGACTGGTCATACTGTCTCCTCCTCTGGCTGGCATTTCCTGAGCGTCGGCGGGAGGCCTGCGCTGGCCAGTGGGTCCCCGTGCATTATTATGTTGTGGGGGGGCCTTGACCACAGAGCCTGATTCGTTATGCCTTCTATTGGCAGAAGGACATTGCCCCCTGCTTGTTGAATTTTCTCATCGTCTCGTGGGCGTCTAGTGCTACGAGGCGGCTACCCGGCCTTATTCTACCTCTGGCACTGGGGATTATCGCGACTAGCCTGAGAAGGTAGTTGTTGCTCAGGATCGGAATTGGGACATCATCCCGAGCAACAGGTGGCTGCTCCAGCCTTTGTGGACTTACTGGCTAGAATGAAGGACTCGGATTTGGGGTCCGTTGTGGTGGTGCACTTGGTGGTTGATCCGGTTGAGAGGCCGGCGCAGCATGCCCTCTAGCCAACTGAATGGCTGCTTCAAGAGCGGTCGTGGCATCTCTCTGCCGATGATCCATTTCTGTCTACCGCTCATTTAGCTTCTGGCGCTGATGCTCAATCTCCCTTTGCAGCAGCGCCAAGGTCTCTGCCGCATTTTCCTGATTGGCCCTCAAACTGACCAACTCATCCTGCAACACGCCTAGTGTTGCCCTCAGCATCTCAGAATCCATTTCCTCCCTTTCAATATCCAAGTGTAGTTCATTTTCAACCACATTTGGAGGAGGAGGTTGAGACGACGCAGCGCCAGCATCCTGTCCAGCTTTCTTGGATGTCTTCGCCATTTGATTTTCTTTAAGCTTCTTGACCAATCTCTCTCAATGAAAGCACAAGAATGTTGACCCTCGATTTGGCCAACAATACGGAGTCAAAATAACGACAAAGAAACAAAAAGGAAATCAAGAATGAAATCAAATGGGAAGAAGGTGACACAAATGATTTATAGTGGTTCAGCCCCAACTGTGTGGTAATAACCTACGTCCACTTAGTGTTCTTATTGATGTTGAATCCTAATGCCGTGATCAAAGCACTAAGGTTCTTGAGTTTCACCAGCCTTAGGGGAATTACAACTTTTTGGTGGATAATCACACTATGTTCTTTCTATGAGTATTCAGGTTCAAGGTCAAAAAATTCCCTTCCTTGAGCCTTCTCATTCATATTTATAGGCTCAAGGGGGTTACATGGGCCAATGGGCCTTAATTATCCTTAATATCAGTGTATCAAAGCAATAAAGAGAAAATATAATAAATGCAGTTATTACAAGATTACATATCTTTAAAGGAAATAAACCGAAGCATGTGACCAGACTGGTCACATTTAATCGCGAGATTTGATGAGGCAAGAAACACCTGGTTGATAAGCGAACAGCACTCCTTCATCTTGATGCTGCCACGTGCCAACCACGTGTAATAAATTCTTGCCACGTTATCAGGAGTCATTTTTGGGTAAACACTCGCTATCAAAATCCTCATCAGTCTCTTCCTCCTTTTCAGGGTTCTGATTCTGCAAAAGGAAAAACAAAAGAAAAATAGATTAGTGGCATATATTTTTTAATCTACTATCCAAAAATTTGAATTTGTTATTCATAGTATTTGAATCTACTATTCAAAATTGAAAAAATATATGTAAATCTTATTTACTTTTTTCGTTTGATACAAATGATGACACTCAGCAAAGACTTCCTCTGTCATTGCTCGCCACATCTCATGTGCTGACGTATAGTGTATATACTTTTCCCTTGTTTCATCAGGCATGGTTGAAAGCATGCAATAATGCGCCAACCGATCGGATTTCATCCAATTTGTATATTTTTCTTCTGCTTCATAGCTAGTAGCCAAAGGTGGTTCCATTGGAGGTTTGTTACAGACGGTTGACATCAACTTTTTATAAGAAAAAATGGTCAACATGCCTCGAAACCAGTGTTGCCTGTTTTCAGGCTAAGGATTTGAGAAAGGCGTCGGGGTGTAGTTCACCAATAGACATATTTGCTGGGAATAAATAAAATGAATTTATGCATATAATAAATATCAATAATTTTTCGGAATTGTAAACGTGATGCATGACTGCAACAATTAAATAACACATAAAAATAATTACTGATTCAACGATTAATTAATTTGAACATTAATGGACCAGCCTTAGGGTAGGTCAAAATAATTCCAAATTAATTTTGAGACAAGTTCTCAAATTTATAAGTGAAAACTTAAATCAATATTTCTCTTTTGACTTATAAAAAACTGCTTGTTTGGTCAAGAATAAACTAGTCCGCTCGAAAGCCTAATGTACCTTGTGAGTGTAATCAATTATTTTAGATCAATGACTTAACTCAAGAGTATGCCTTAAGGTCAATCAAACTTGAAATACATCATTAAATCCTATTCTTGAAAAAGAAGTTTTCCTTGAGAATAACACAGTCGGAAGCCTTCCTTAGGGGGACACAAGCAATGGTGCCACGAGGCCCTCACCATGCTACCTCGGTGCCAACTAATAATGGAGACCATGGGACTTATTGCCATAACTCCCTCTCCCACTCACTATTGTAGAATATGTGTTTTCTCAAAACATCCTATGCTTTTTAATTGGTTGTAAAAATAAAGTGATATATTTTTACCAAATGATATTCTAATAATTACTAATCAAATTAAGCAAAATTAAAAGTATAGAACTATGCCCTAATTAATTAAATTTTAATTTGCTATAATTACAAGAATATCATTTATTTATTTAATAAAATAATTTTATTAAATACTAGAAATTAAACAATTTTAAAATTTATTTCCGCTCTTGAACTAGTTAAAACTAGATTTATTGTTATATGGTCAATCACATAAAGCATATCATCACAAAGGACAATCCTAAGGCATGTTCCTACTCATATGAGATGCATGCACAATTTTAAATACTGTGTGGGTTATATGTATGGCATGTCAAAAATGCATGATAAAGTATTAAACAGTTTAATCACATTCAAACATTTATATAAATAAATACTAACTAAATAAATAAATGTGGACCGGGTGTCTGGGGTATTTCTAGAAAAATTACAACACTTGCAAAAATATACACAAAAAATGTAAGAAACTAAATAAGACCTAAAGAGATCTCTATCTTCAACTTTGAGCCTTCACAAGTAGTCTTGATCCAGTAAGTCATTTATCCATTTAATTTTGAATGAAAATAATTTTTAATTATCTTAAACAAATTTTAAGAATAATTAACTTGGGATTTAATGACCAATAAGTTATTAGGCCCAGTTTTGAATTTGGGCTCATACAATTAATTCAAAATAAAACAATTTTAATTATGGGCTAAAATTAATTAGGCCCATAATTTAAATGAATAACAATGTGCAAACCCTAGGATTGAAAACCCTAGGGTTGGCGGCACAAGTAGGCTCGGCATGGGGCATGCGACAAGCAGTTAGGAGGTAAATTACAAAAAATTCCTATGCCCCAAAATGGCTTACATTTTTCATCTAGAATTTTAAGAACAATTCCTAAACCCAAAACACCATATAATTAACGACCCTTAAGAATAAACTATAATCATACATACATCGATCCATCCATTCACATATATTACAATAACGTAAGAATGCATATTATGCCCACACAGTAATAAATATATGCAGAGATTATTGACTGCTCTGGTACCAATTGTTAGGAACGAGTTTCTAATACGCAGTGGAATGGTGGTGGGTTGGTCCAGTGTACAACAAAAGTTTTGTATCATATTTAAACTACCTTTAAATATGTGGATCCATTAATATACATACATTAATCATAAGCAACATAGGAATAGAAATCATACCTCTTGAAGCCTATCAAGTGTCATTGCTATCTTTTCGTAATAAAAACGATCTTCCTATCCGAGTTGCTCCGAGGTACTCACACCAAGATCTTCCACAGCGTTCTCTACACCTCAAGAAGTATGTGGACACTTAGAGAATAAAGGATAGTTAATTTGTGATTCTACTTGATGTACTCAACAAATCAAGAGAATAGGTCTGAGAATTGGCTCTTTATCTTTTCAGGGAGAGATTGAAAAGTATCGTTCTATTTTTCTAAGAGCGAATGATTGTCTTCTATTTTTTTATAAGTCTTACTTAATATAGAAAATATTTAATTTAAAAAATAAATATGTAACTAACTTACAATTTATCCTTTAATTAATTAATTAATTATCTTATTAATGAAAATATCCAAAAACTAATTTTTTGAATTATCCATTAATTAATTAATTAAATAAATAAAATTGAAAAATCTGTCCTTGAAAAATATGCAGTACATGCCACACACAGTCCACGGAGTGTGTGTGGTCGTGTACCACCCTAATTTTTAAGGATATTTGATTTTTCTATTTTTATTTAATTATTTATTCAAACTACTTTGTCAGATAAAAATCTAACAACGTGATAACTAATTCAAATTTAAATTAAATATCTTTCTAACTAATTATCAAATATAATTAATTATTTGAATAAATATCAATCTTTTAAATTCAAATCTAATTTAAACTTATCAGATTATTATCTCCCACCCAAATAAAGATATTCAATTAATTCTACTAATAAATTAGATCCAATATAATTTCGAAAATAGATATTTAATTTATTATAATTTCAAAAATTATAATTAATTAACTATTTAATATAATTTCAAAAATTATATTATAATTAAATATTAATTAATTTTTTTAATTACAACTAATTTTTAATTAATTAATTAATCACTATTATCATATAATTGTATATTTGGCCCGAAGAACAAATTTCTTCTTAAATATGTCTTTTAACCATTTTTCCATTTATATCAACTCTTGCCTTGAATAATGTTGATAGAGCCACTATGGGGACCTATGGACTTATAATTCCAAGCTCCACTAAATTTGAGATTATTAATTATATAATCTTAATTATTAATGTCATGATTACTCCACTGTAAATATGAGACTGTATTCTTGTAATTATAGACATTTCATTTACTGAGTACTTTATAATGATAAAGTGTCCATTGATATAATCATTGCATACAAATTAATCATCTAATAATGGTTCATAATTTATCGGGAATAAAATTACCGTTTTACCCTTTTAATTATCTCTTGTTTTCTGAAGTATCATTGACTTTACAAGTGAAGGTTAATTCATAACTAAATTATGAATTTGAGCTCAATAACCTTTCAGTCCCAAAAGTCAAGCCTTAAGAGAACCATTATTCAATTTCTTGCAAGAAGGCATAGATTCCATATCTGTATATTATGTCCCCAGCCATTTACATTAATGAGTTCCCAAAATAAAAGTTTCTAGCCTGATCATTCTGGCAAGCCCTAACGAGTGAATCAAAAAACTCATATAACATAAATAGGAGTTCATAGTAACTTCAGGATTAGGATCTATTTGTATATGATCATCAGTTGATATATTTAATTAATATTTCGAAATGGTATTTAACTAAGTATTAATAAACATATATTGTACAGTTCTATATACTCTCTAATATATAAAGTACCTCCACTAAAGTGTCCTACTACACTAGTGATCCAGATCTAGATCACATGTATTCATAATACTAGTGGGTCGTACTTGTAGTAATTAATCTAAAGATTCCATTACTTTATTTTACTGCAAACTATTCAAGTTCATTTATCTCATACACAATCCTCCCGTACCAATACGTGTTTGAGATCACATATATGAACTTAGGAATTTTTCTGATATTTACATAATATTATCACAAAATAATATAGTCCGTAAAATATATGCATAATAAATTCAATTTGTTTATTTATTTCATAAAACAATGTCTATTACATATTCTTTCAGGGCACAATTCCCAACAATGCGCTCCCGTGCACTCGACAATAAAATCCACCAATGCTTGCCCCTTGATGGTAGTCCTTGGGTGGTAAGTGATGTTGAACTGGCTCAGTTTGTTCGCCCACTTTAAGAGTCTCTCGGAGGACTCCAGCTTCTGGAGGAATTGCTGCAATGGTTGATTTTTGAGGACCCTGATGGGATGCACCTAGAAGTATGGCCTTAGCTTTCGAGAAGCTATCATCAGGTTGAATGTCAGCTTCTCCATGAGTGGATATTTGGACTCCGCTCTGAGGATTCTTTTACTTACGTAGTAGACGGGATGTTGGACCTGGCCTTCCTCGCAGACCATGGCAGCACTAATTGCGTTCTTGGAGACACCCATGTAGAGGAGCAAAGGCTCTCCAACTACAGGCTTAGAAAAAATTGGAGGGTTAGCCATATGCGCCTGCTCGCATTCCTCCATCCACTTGAATCTTTAACCTCCTCGGAGGATGTTGAAGAAAAGGATGCACTTATTTGTCGCCTTCGAGGAAAAATGGCTCAAGGCTGCTATCCTTCCCGTCAGGCTTTGTACATCCTTATGGTTCCTGGGAGATGGAATTTCTATTCCTCGGGCGATGAATATGAATCCAAGGAACTTCCCAGAGGAAACTCCAAAAGTGCATTTCTAAGTATTCGACTTCATCTCAAACCTACGGAGGACCGAGAATTCTTCCACCAGATCTGTCACGTGGTCAGAGGTGGTCGTAGACTTCACTAGCATGTCATCCACGTATACCTCCATGTTCCTACCGAGTTGGTTTTTAAACATCTGATTCACTCATCTTTGATATGGGACACCAGCATTCTTGAGACCAAAAGGCATCAAGTTATTGCAGTATACCCCTTTGTCTGTTCAGAAGCTGGTGTGCTCTTGGTCAATGAAATGCATGGAAATCTGGTTATATCCCGAGTACGTACCCATAAAGGACAAGAGCTCGTACCCGGAGGTGGTGTCAACCATCTGGTCAATCTTAGGCAAAGGAAAATTATCCTTTGGGCATGCCTTGTTAAGGTCTAAGAAGTCTATGCAAGTCCTCCAGGTGCCATTGGGCTTGGGCACCAGGATCAGGTTTGACAACCACTTCGAGTATTGAGCATCCTAGATGAAACCATTCGTGAGAAGCTTGTCAACTTCCTCCTTCAAGGCCTCCGCCCTGGTTGGTTCAATGGTCCTCCGCTTCTGTTGCACCGGGGCAATATTAGGATCAATGTTCAAGGCGTGGCATATGATGTTTGGGTCAATGCTTGTCATATCGGAGTAAGACCAAGCAAACATATATTGGTTCTTCTGGAGAAAGCCTACCAAAGCTTCTCGGACTCCCGCCTTGAGATTTTTCTCGATTTGGTTTTCCTATCTGGATTGGAAGCCTCAAGGGTTACCTCGTCAGTCTCCTCCATGGGCTCGACAACCCTTTCTTCTTGAACTCTGGGGTCTAACTCATTGGACTCTCTTTTCTCTTGAACAGTTTAGACCCCCTTCTCATCGGGAGGAGGCTGCTCGAGGGTTGCCGCCACCTAAATCACCATTACTAGATGCTTGAGGGACACATTGTAGCACTAATGGGCCTCCTTTTGGTCTCCACGAACTATGCCTATTCCCGCCTCGGTGGGGAACTTCATGCATAAATGGCATATTGAGGTGACGGCTCCAAACTCCTCCAGGGTTGGACGTCCTAGAATGGCGTTATAAGCGAAGGAGCAGTCTACCACCACAAATGTGTAGTACTTGAAGGCCTGGCGTGGAACTTCTCCAAGCGTCACTGGCAGCTTAATCTACCCCATCGGAATGAGACCTTCCCCCGAGAACCCATAAAGGGTGAAGGTGGAAAGGGACAGATCACTAACAGTTAGTTCAATCTTCTCGAAGGCTGACTTGAACAAGATGTTCACAAAACTCGCGTTATCCACCAAGATCCGAGCCACTATCTTGCTGGAGAATTGGCTTTGGACCACTAAAGGATCGTGGTGGGGAAAATTCACCCTCCGAGCGCCGTCCTTGGAGAATGTGATGACTTGATCTGTCATTCGGAGCATTTGTGCTAGCATTTGGGCTAGTGCCAATACTTTGTCGTCGTGGTTTAGGGTCTTCCCATAACGATTTTGTGAGCCCCTCGAAATGCCCCCCAAGTGGGGTCCTCCGGAGATTTTCCATACTCTCTCGTTCACCAAGGGAGGACCATGGGCTACCTGCTACTGCGAGGTCGCAGGCACTTGACCTGGAGCCTGAGGAACCACCTACTGAGAAGGCAATCCTGCGGCTGGAGCCTGGGCTGTGCGTGTTCCACCCCTAGCATAATAGTGAAGGTGTCCCAGTTTTATGAGACTCTCAATTTCATCCCTAAGTTTCCTGCACTCGTTGGTGTGGTTCCCCACATCATTGTGGAATCGACAAAACTTAGGGGAATCTCTTCTCTCACGATCCCTCCACATTGGTTGTGGTTTCTTGTAACGTACTTGCTGCTCCGTGGCCAGGAAAATATTCTCCAGAGTGTCCACCATGTTCGTGTACTCGGAGTATTGTGGAGCATACTTCTTGCTGTCAACTGCTTCAGTTCTCTTGGGCTTCTTGCCCTTGCCTTTCCCCCCGTGTTTGCTCCCACTGGGGGCCTTGTTGGGGGCTGCGGACTGGGCTGGAGCTGCAATTCCAGCAGTGAATCTAGGCCAAAAAGCACTATATCCAATAAGAGCTGCTCCATAGCCTATCGAGGTGGCACTAACTATAACGTCCAAAAACTACTAATAAGGTTTAGTACTGTTGACGCGGTTCTTCGCCAACAGGTAATTAAGAAAAAAAAAAAAGAAAGGGATTAGTGCTAATGTTGAACCGAAACAGATATATGGTCTTAGAAATTAAAAGGTGACTAAAGATACGTTTTTTAAGTGGTTCAAAGGTTAAAATCCTTCTACTCCATTAGTCAGTATTATTGCTATATACTAGATATTTGATCACAGGGTATTTCTTACAAGAGATAATCCAACCCTCATCAACTCCCACGGTCTCCATATTTATAGGAGAAGGCACCTGTGAGTTGGTAAGAAGGTCATCCCATGACCTTCTTACCTATCGTATCAACTCTGTGACATTCATGATTAATTCCTAAACCTGACACATAAGTGTGGTCAAATCAATAGGTAAGGAGATAATGGGCCGCACGGCCCAACCTAGTCGTGGGTGTATGAATACGCATGTTCCTGCTGCGTGTCCGAGAAGTCAGGGGCATATCAGACACGTGATGTCTGATATATGCACGTTTACCTTGCGTGTGTTGACTTTATAAAGAGTCATAGCCTCCAAATCCAGCTCGTTCCACGAGCTGGATACCTGACTCGACCTTCGGCCTTCAGAGTCCGGACTCAAGTCTTAGGCAATCTTGGCGAACCCTTGGGTTACCTCGAGCTAAGGAGGTATGATCTTATGACAGAAGCTCTGGTTTTGGGGATATCCACGAGGTAATCATGATTAGGTCGCAGCTCAGCTCGCTAATCAGCCCGTATGAAAATCAGGGCGTACATCTGCCCCCCAATCCCCTGCTCATGGTAAACGACGTCGCATAAGGCCACAGTAGGGGCTTTTAAGCTTCCCCATGAACCATGCGCATTCCACCCTTGACGCAGATGCCTAATACGTGGAACATCGTGGTTGGTGATGGTACGTCTTCCGAGAACCGCATTTAATGGCCTAGCTCATGCCCAGCCGTCATTTTGTATTTCAAGTGGAGGGCCTTGGATCCCACATCAGGGCCATCCAACGGCCCTCTATACATGATCCTTCACGTATATAAAAGTGGTGGCCACCCTACGCATGGGCCACCCTTTCATTTGAAATTTCTCATAACTTCTTTCCTTCTTCTTTCTTCATCTCAGAAGAAAAAGAAACCCTCTTCTCTGCGACCGCCATTCTCAGTGTTCAAGAAGCTCAGGCGTGAGGATTCCTTCGAATCTTTGGAGACAGCAACTCCTACGAAGCTCCAACCTAGGCGACACCTTCATTCACCTCCCAACCAAACACTCTGTAAGTCTCCTGATCATGCGTGTTTTGAAAATATTTTACACTGTAGCTTAGGTAAATATTTACTGTAGCCACACGCAAGGGTTTATTGGTTTTTGTGGGTATGAAGGGTGAAAGCCTTTTAGGCTAGGGTATTTTTTGCTGTAGGAAATCCTTTAGGAGTACGGTTTATAGGATGCATTTTCTGGGGAAAATTTATGGGTAGGAGTTTTGGAATTCTGGGTGCAAAATCGGGTAGCTTAGGGGACACGCTTCACAGGCGGTTTTACCCTCTTTGCCTACTGAAACTTTCCCCCCAAGGAAAATTCTATCCTGACCCTCCTGACACACGAATTTCGAGTAATCGGGGATCTGTTGGGAGCACAGGCGCGTGTTCATTGAACTGCGTGGTCCCACTCTCCACGGGCTGGGCTTACCTCAGCTCGTGCAAATAACATTTGATTTTTCCTCATGCTTGGGTCGCCTTTTCTGAAATATTTTCTTTTGTTCGCTAGGCGACCAGATGGCACCGAAGAGGAACGCTCCCAAGCAGACCGTCGGCAGCTCGGCCTCCCAGCAAGACAAAGGAAAGGCGGTGATGCCGGACTCCCCGATCCCCACCTTTGGGCCGGCAGTGGAGCAAGAGTTCGAGGTGGCTCCTGATGCATTCTTCGAGGCGGAGAAGATCATCTCAAAGATTACCGACCAGACGAAGATCAATAAGATATTCCTCTCCCACAACATCGGGCTGGGGAGAGCGTCAGTGGTTGCCCGACCTCCCGCGGAAGGCGAGCGGAGCTGCGCGCCGCTTGACGAGGCATTCGCGGCCTGGAGCGGCGAGAATTTCAAGGCGGGGGCATTCCTCCCGCTGGACCAGTATTTTGCTGACTTCCTAAATTATGTGAAGTTGGCCCCATTCCAGGTCCCCCCCCCCCCCCAACTCTTATCGGTTGTTGGCGGGGTTGAGATATTTATTTTTGAAGCACAAGTGGGAGGTCCCCACTCCAACGGACATTTTGTACTTCTTCTGCCTCAAGGCCAGCCCGGACCAGCGGGGGCGAGACGACGGGTTTTACTACTTAACCCGATTTCCCAATACGGCTGCGGTTATCGAGCTGCCCAGCCACCCCAACAACTTCAAGGATCAATTCTTCATGTCGACGGGGTTCGGAAACTGCGAGCTCCACTACTTCAATCGTCCTCGTAAGTGTTTTTTTTTATCCTTAGCTCGTAAGTTAAGTGTCGTTTTAGCTCCTCCCGTATCCCTTTCTGACTTAGACTAATCCTGCAGCCATCTCCGCGAGGACAGAGAAATCTGTGACCCTCGGGGCCCAATACGAGACATTGGCAGGCTTGCCCCCCAGTGAGAAAGATTACCGCATGCTCATAACAGACGAGACGATGGTAGCCTGCAAGCTGATATTCCCAAATCAGACTTTGAACCTCAGGAGGCCCTGGGGGCTTCCCCCAGCTCGCGACACCAGACCCATCATCGTGGAGGAGGTCGCGGGAGATGAAGATGAGGAGGGCGAGGACGACGAAGTTCCCCTCGTGAGGAACAAGAAGCGGGCTTTAGAGGTCGCCCAGAGGACGGGTGAGGAGAGGATCCAATCCAGAGCAGCCGCGGGTCCTTCTGGCCAAGGTAACCCTTACATGTTTAGGAGTCTAGATAGGGCCACAGCAGACCCTCGGCTAGCTAGGTTCAATCCTAGGCAGCTCGTCCATCGTCACCGAAGTGATCCGGACCTGAACACAACCCTGCTCCACTATGTCGACCGGCTTGTGCTGGACTACCAAGATAGCCGGCCTAGGGGTACCGTAGTAGTAGATAACACCCTAGCCTTTAGGTCGATCTTATTCGAGGAGTATGGGACCAACCTTCGGTCATGGCCATCACTCCGGAGGGGTGCCGTAGCTTCGGGGCTTAGGCAATATGTAGGGGAATCTAGCCCTGAGTCAACCTCGGACCCAGAACTTGCGCCAGCTCGAGAAGTAATCAACTTAGATTCTTCTACTAGCTCGGGGGGTAGGATTCCCTTTAGCATACATATACTTGAATTTCTATCATTAGCCCTTTTGTTTTTGTTATTGTATGATTGCTAACTCTCGTACTAACCATGTTTTTGTTTTGACAGAAGAGATGTCTCAGCCCGAGGAGAGCCTGCGAGGTGCGTTCTTTGGGGGGAACCCCCCAGCAGGGGCCGCTGAACCAAAAATGAAGAGGCTCCGGACGTCTAAGCACGCCGCCGGGACCTCTGCCAAGTCTCCTGTAAAGGAGAAGGAGCAAGCCCCAGCTGCCCAGGTCATGGGAGCGGTTCCTCCTGCTGCAGGGGGAAGTAACATGCCTCCACCCCCTCCGCGAGCTCCGACCGCCGCCCGGGACGCAGGAACGGAGCTCGGGACTTCGGCGATTGTACCCTCCGAGGTACGCATCCCAGTTAGTCCCCAGGACCTGGGGAAGGTCCCCGAGGCCTTCCTGGGAATAGTGTATGAGTCGGCGAACTACGCCATCAACCATATATACAAGTTCACCGAGAAGGAGCTCCGGGCCATCGAGACAATGAGCCCGGTGGGCGTGCTGGAGTCTTCACTGGGCATGGCCATGACGGTAAGCTAACTAACCTTTTTGTGGTTTTTATTATTACACTTTGCCCTGTTTTTTCCTTCTCTTTTTTCTAAGGCAATTGTCCTTTCACCTTCGCAGAGCGCCGTTGCCCTTCACCGGAGCATCGCCAGGACCAAAACTCAGCTCGAGGACATGAGGAGCAAGCACCAGACTACCCTGCAGGCGGCTAAGGATGCCTTGGCGACCTCGTAGGTCGAGTTGGAAAAAACCCGCTCGAAGGTCCAAGAGCTCAAGACCTCCCTCGCCACCTCGAGGACAGACCTAGATGCCGCGAGGGCTGAGGCCCAGGCCACCCAGGCAGCCCTAGAGGCCGAGCGGACAACTTCGGAAAAGTCCCTGGAAGACCTGTTCTACCATTGTTGGGCCTACAATCCAGACGCTGACTTCTCCTTCCTGTCAGCGAGCCTCTGGGAGCGCTTGCTGGTGAAGTTCCAAGCTCGCCTTGATAAAGAGGCGCCCTCCGAGACTGGGGAAGGCTCTGGCGCAGCTGAGCAAGGCGAGACGGCTACCTCCAAGGGGCCACCTGGCGGAGCTTAGGGCGTTTCTTCTCTTGTGCCCTTTACTATTTTTTAATATTTTTTGTGTAACCTTTGCATGGGGTGCTTCCACCTCGAGACAATTTGATTCAATGCTTTTAATTGATCCTCTTTCTTGCCCTTACGCATTTTGGTTACAGTTTTTGAAAAACTTAGTTCGCGTTAATCTTTTATCCATATCTCGAGCTCTTTAGGAAGAACAACGATCAATAGATTTAAATCAACTTCTAAGTTTTATGACCCGGTTATGACCAGGAACTTAATTTGAAAGCATAGTTTGCGTTAACTTTTATCCATATCTCGAGCTCTTTAGGAAGAACAACGATCAATAGATTTAAATCAACTTCTAAGTTTTATGACCCGGTTATATCCAGGATAGGACTTAGTTAGCGTTAATCCTTATCCATATCTCGCGTTTTTTAAGAAAAACAACGATCAATCGATATGAATCAACTTCTAAGTCATTAAGGAGACTTGATTATATCCAGGTACCATATGCCCCCCAAGTAACTGGGAAAGGGTCTTTCGTGGTTACTTTAGATTACACTTGCAAACATGTACAAAAAGCTAATTCTCATTAATATTTAAAATGGCCCTCCAGGCCTTACAAGTGAATCATTGATAATATTTCTTTAAATGGATGGCGTTCCAAGTCCGCGGGACTACCCCTCCATCAAGCCGAGCTAACTTATAAGTTCCCTCCTTAATGATTTCGATGACCTGGTACGGTCCTTCCCAGTTTGGTCCCAAGACTCCATCTTTGGGATCTTTCCCGGCCAGGAAAACTCTCCTTAGGACCAAGTCGCCAATGCTAAAGGCGCGCTTTTTGACTTTGGAGTTGAAATAGCGAGTGATTTTCTGCTAATAATGGGCGAGCTGGAGTTGCGAATCTTCTCGCCTTTCATCAACTAGGTCGAGGGAATTGCACAGTAGCTCGTGGTTGCGGTCTTGGTCATAAGATTGGACCCTATGCAAAAGCACCTTAACCTCCACGGGGAGGACTGCCTCACTCCCAAAGGTTAGGGAAAAAGGAGTGTGACCCGTAGGAGTTCGATGTGAGGTCCGATATGCCCATAGGACCTGGGGGAGCTGTTCTGGCCAGACCCCCTTCGCTTCATCTGATCTCTTCTTGAGGCTCGCCTTTAGAGTCTTGTTGACAGCTTCGACCTGGCCATTCGCCTGAGGATAGGCCACGGAGGAGAAACTTTTCACAATTCCGTACCTTTCACAAAACTCGGTGAACAGGTCGCTGTCGAACTGAGTACCATTATCGGAGACGATCTTCTTGGGCAGGCCGAATCGACAGATAATGCTTTTAACCACGAAGTCAAGCACTTTTTTGGACGTTATCGTTGCCAAAGGTTCTGCCTCAGCCCACTTCGTAAAGTAGTCGATGGCTACCACGGCGTAACGGACCCCGCCCTTTCCAGTAGGGAGGGCGCCTACCAAGTCGATCCCCCAAATTGCGAACGACCATGGGGACGAGATCATCTTCAGCTCGATTGGAGGAGCTTGTGCAACCGCAGTGAACCGCTGGCACTTGTCGCATTTCTTCACGTATGAGATCGAGTCTTTGGACAGAGTTGGCCAGTAATATCCTTGCCTCAGGACCTTTAAGGCCAAGCTTTGCCCCCCGGTGTGGTCTCCGCAAAATCCCTCGTGCACCTCCTGCAGGATGGCCTTTGCTTCGCCTGGAAGAACACATCGGAGGAGAGGTAGGGAGTGCCTACGTTGGTACAACACCCCATCCACTATCGCATACCTCGGAGCTTGATACAGGACTCGCCGTGCATCATTACGTCCTTCAGGCAGCCTGCCCTCGACGAGATACTCAAGGATGGGGGTCATCCAGGTCGGCCTGGCATCGATCATCTCGACCTCCGTCCTGACTTCTTCCACACTTGGTTTCTCCAAGAATTCTATCGGTACTAACCCCAAGGTCTATGTCTCCCCGGAGGTGGTGAGCTTGGCGAGAGCGTCTGCGTTGGCGTTCTGTTCTCGAGGTATTTGCTCGATCGAGCCTTTCTCAAACGCGGACAGCTCAATTTTTACCTTCGCTAGGTAGGCAGCCATTTTGGGTCCCCGTGCTTGATATTCGCCCAGCACCTGGTTCTCCACGAGCTGGGAGTCACTAAAGCACCGGACGGAGTTCGCCTTCAGCTCCTGGGCTATCCTCAGCCCGGCCAGCAAAGCTTCGTAATTGGCCTCGTTGTTGGAGGCCCTGAATCCAAACCTCAGTGCCAAGTGGAATCTATGTCCCTCGGGGGATATCAAAATGATCCCAGCTCCGGAGCCGTTCTCGTTGGATGAACCATCCACATAGATCCTCCACGAAGCCTGGGGCGAGGTGACCTGTGGTGACTCTTCTGGAGGATCCTCCTGGAATCCTGTGCACTCTGCTACGAAATCGGCCAGGGCCTGACTTTTTATAGCAGTTCGCGGAGTGTACAAAATCTCGAACTGACTGAGTTTGACTGCCCATTTTAACAAACGTCCCGATGCCTCAGATTTTTGCAAAACCTGCCTTAAAGGTTGATCGGTCATGACGTGTATCGAGTGGGAATGGAAGTACGGCGTGAGCTTTCGCGAGGCCGTGATGAGGCAGAACGCCAATTTCTCCATCAACGGGTATCGGGATTCAGCCCCGAGAAGTCTCTTACTGATGTAGTAGACTGGTTTCTGAACTCGGTCTTCTTCTCATACCAACACGGCACTAGCTACATCCCCAGTGACAGCCAGGTAGAGAAAAAGAGGCTCTCCTGCTTTGGGTTTGGATAGTATGGGCGGCTCGGCCAGATGTTCCTTCAGGTCGAGGAATGTGGTTTCGCATTTTTCTGTCCATTCAAACTTCTTGTTTCCTCGGAGTAGGTTGTAGAATGGCAAACACTTGTCGGTGGACTTGGAAATGAACCGATTGAGGGCCGCAACTCTTCCTGTCAGGCCTTGGACATCTTTTTGCGACCTGGGCGAGGGAAGCTCGAGCAGTGATCTGATCTTGTCGGGGTTTGCCTCGATTCCTCGGGTATTGACAATGAAACCCAGGAATTTCCCTGACGTGACACCAAAAGTGCACTTCTGTGGATTAAGCTTCATGCCATACTCCCGTAGTATCTTAAAACATTCTTCCAGGTCGGAAACATGGTTATCGGCAGTCTTTGACTTGACTAGCATGTCATCAACGTACACTTCCATGTTTTTTCTGATCTGGTTGGCGAACATTCTGTTTACTAACCTTTGGTAGGTAGCTCTGGCGTTCTTCAAACCGAACGGCATGACCTTGTAACAATAAACGTTAGTCGGGGTCATGAAGCTGGTGTGTTCCTGGTCCGCCGGATTCATGGCGATCTGATTGGAGCCTGAGTACGCGTCCATAAAAGACATGAGCTCATGCCCCGCCGTGGCATCTACCAGCTGGTCAATCCTTGGCAGTGGAAAACAATCCTTGGGGCAGGCTTTATTCAGGTCGAAGAAGTCTATGCAGGTCTGCCACTTTCCGTTGGGCTTCGGGACCAGCACGGGGTTGGCGACCCATATTGGAAACTTGGCTTCACGGATAAAGCCACAATTCTTGAGCCGGGCCACCTCTTCTTTTAGGGCTTCGGCCCGAGCTGTTCCTAGGCATCTTTGCTTCTGGGACTTGGCGGGAATGCTTTTATCCAGATGAAGTGTGTGCATGATGACACTCGGGCTGATTCCCACCATGTCCCCGTGGGACCAGGCAAACACGTCCAGGTTATCCCACAGAAACTTAGTCAGCTCCGCCTTCCTCTTGCTACAGAGGTTTTTCCCGAGCTTGACCATCTGTGATGGATTCTGCGGATCAATGTTCACTTCCTCGAGCTCCTCAATCGCCTGGAGCTCGGATCTGTCCTTGCCCATTCGGGGGTCAATATCCTCACTTAAGATGACATTTTCCCCTTCGGCGCTTTGAGGTTTTTCAATCTCAGGATCAGCTAAGGGTTCCCGAGATTCCTCTTCACCTTGAATGGCCATTGCCAGCTGCCCGGGTTTAGATTTTCCCTTCATAGAAATGCTGTAGCATTCCCTGGCAGCGAGCTGATCGCCACGAATAGCACATATTCCCGTGGAGGTAGGGAATTTCATCGCAAGGTGGCGAATGGAAGTGACGGCCTCAAACGCCATGAGCGTAGGTCATCCCAAGATCGTGTTGTATGCAGCGGAGCAGTCGATGACCACGAACTCGAGGAGCTTGGAGACTGTCCGAGATCCTTCTCCTAGGGTGATCACCAGCTCGATCGTCCCTATTGCTGCTGATCCCTCTCCCGAAAAACCATACAGCATCATGGAGGTCGCCTTCAGTTCAGCGACGGTTAAACCCATATTTTCTAACGTGGATCAGAACAGGAGGTTCACTGAACTCCCGTTGTCGATCAGTACCCTCCTCACTCTCCGATTGGCGAGCTGAACTGCCACGACCAAAGGGTCATTGTGAGGGAACTGGACATGGCCCGCATCTTCCTCTATAAAAATGATCGGTTGCCTCTCCAATCGCTGCTGCTTTGACTGACGCTGCTCCGGGACGAACTCTACTCCGTTATGAGCCTTTAGTTCGTTCACGTATCTCTTCTGGGCACCCTTGCTCGTGCCAGCCATGTGCAGACCTCCAGAGATGGTGGATATCTCTCCTCCAACCACGGGAGGAGGGACGTCCTGATCTACCCGAGGCCCAGGATGACTGGCCGGGACTTCTGGAGCAGGTCGATTTGCTGAAACCCTGTTCCGTGTGTATTGGGCCAAGGGGCCGGCTCGGATGAGAGTCTCAATCTCATCTTTTAAATGCCTACAATCGTCGGTATTGTGGCCAACATCGTTATGAAAACGGCAAAACTTGGAGGTGTCTCTCTTCCCCTTGTGGTGCTTTAATGGCTCCGGCCTCTTCCAGGGGACTCGAGTAGAGTTAGCTAGGAAGATATTCTCCCTAGACTGGGTGAGCTCTGTATAAGTCGCGAAGACGGGCTTGACTTTGTCTATGGACTTATTCTTCTTTTGGCCGTGCTGACTGTTTTCGCCATTTCCCTTTCTTTTGCCTCCACCAGGCTAGTTGTTCTGTGTGACGTTTTGGGTCGCTGCCACGACCTCCGTCCCCACTCCAATGGGCTGTTCGGGGACCTGACTGGTTCCCGCAGCTGAGGCTTTGGCTTCCTCCAAGTTAATCCACGCTTGGGCCCTGTTAAGGAATTCGTTAACTAAGCTGACTCCCTTCCTTTGTATATCCTTCCAGAGATCTCCTCCGACGAGGATTCCAGTTCTCATGGCCATGAGCTTGGAGCTATCATCCGCGTCTCTGGCTCGAGCAGCGACGTTCGCAAATCTGCTCAGGTAGGCCTTCAGAGTCTCACCGGGCTGCTGCCTCACGTTAGCCAGGGAGTCGGCCTGAATACGGGCGGCCTGGGAGGCTCGGAATGCCCTTTTGAAGTTTGCCGAGAAAGTCTTCCAGGAGCTGATTGACTGTCTTTTACTTTTCTTGAACCACTGCCTGGCAGGTCCAGTCAGTGTGGAAGGGAAGATTAAACATCTCAGCTCGGGGCCAATATTGTGGGCCATCATTAGCGTGTTGAACATCCCTAGATGGTCCGATGGGTCTCCGTCCCCATTGAACTTTGACAGGTGCGGCATACGGAAACCAGATGGGCACGCCGTTGCTGCTATGCTGGGGGCGAAGAGCTCCATCTCGTCCCCTGAATCATATTCATCTTTTTCTTTCTCCGTCAGGAGCTTCCTCATTAGCTCCTCCATCTGAGTTAGGCGCTTGAGGGTTTGGTCCTGATGTCCTTGGTTATTCCGGGGCTGTTCAACAGCTCCGAACCCATTGTACATATTTGGTGGGTTATTGCCCCTCCTATCTTGAGATAGGTTATTTGGGACATTCCCTCCGTTACGTACTTCGGACAAGGCCCCCCCTGAGCGAGTGTGGCCATCTCCTCCTGCTGGTTCCCGCCTATGAGAGTTAAGGCAATCTCGCAGGTCGCCTCCCAGGGTGGTTTGATGACTTTGTGCCGAACTCAAACGCTAACGCAGGTCTCCCCCAGAGAGATCACTCTGGCGACTGCCGGTCCAGTGGCTCCTGCTAGATAGGCTTGGAGTCCGCCTTTGGTGGTGAGGATCTGGGCTTTCCCTTGGCGCTCTGCTACGCCGGGAAGGTCCAGCTGATGGCGGGTTTCTCCTACTACTCCCATAGGCTGGGATATTTTGGACGGGCTGAGGAGGAGACGAATATCTGATTGGAGATGGAGGATGCCTGACTGGAGAGGCGATCCTAGTTCCGTCAGGACGGATCAAGTTTGGTGGGGGCCTTTCGGCCCTGCCAACCTGCTGGTCCCGCGCCTGGCGATCTGGACGAGGCGCAGGACGGTTGTTGGGGATGGGCTGATGCTACAAGCCCTCCCCGGATCTCCTTCGGGAATTTCCTCGAGCTCCCCTTGGCGCTCTCGAGGATGGCTGGGAGCTAGGAGTTGGCGTTCTGACCGAACGGTTGTATTGTTGTTGCCTGGCTCCAGGCACTTCTTCGAAGCTTGCCTCTCGATGGTGTGATGAAGGAGTGGAGTTGGCTGTCGGAAGTCTATCCGAGCGGCTATGCCTGGACCAGTTACCCTGGTGAGACTTAGGAGCCTCGCCTTGCCTCTCTCCGACATTAGCGTCGGTTGTGAGAGGGGGTAGTCGGGCCAGCACCTCCTTGATCTGCTGGTTAGCTATTGCTAGCTGGCTCCTCAGCTAAGCGTTCTCCATCTCCACCACCGTGTAATAACACGGGTTTGGATTAGGTGGCTGGGGGGTCGAACTTCCGGTGTCATCTTGGCCCACTGGCTGCTTTCCTGGCCGCTTCCGGGCCTCAGGAACTTGTTCACCAAGGGTGGCAGTATGATGAGCCTCCTGCCCATCATGTTGTTCTATCTCGTTACCATGCCTGGATCAAGTAGTCACCATAGTTGGGTGTTTGCGACAGCACTAATCGAACTTGCTCTCGATGAAAGCACCAAACTGTTGACGCGGTTCTTCGCCAACAGGTAATTAAGAAAAGAAGAGAAAGGGATTAGTGCTAATGTTGAACCGAAACAGATATATGGTCTTAGAAATGAAAAGGTGACTAAAGATATGTTTTTTAAGTGGTTCAAAGGTTAAAATCCTTCTACTCCACTAGTCAGTATTATTGCTATATACTGGATATTTGATTACAGGGTATTTCTTACAAGAGATAATCCAACCCTCATCAACTCCCAGGGTCTCCATATTTATAGGAGAAGACACCTGGGAGTTGGTAAGAAGGTCATCCCGTGACCTTCTTACCTATCCTATCAACTCTGTGACATTCATGATTAATTCCTAAACCTGACACATAAGTGTGGTCAAATCAATAGGTAAGGAGATAATGGGCCGCACGGCCCAACCCAGTCGTGGGTGTCTGAATACGCACGTTCCTGCTACGTGTCCGAGAAGTCAGGGGCATATCAGACACGTGATGTCTGATATATGCATGTTTACCTTGCGTGTGTTGACTTTACAAAGAGTCATAGCCTCCAAATCCAGCTCGTTCCACGAGCTGGATACCTGACTCGACCTTCGGCCTTCAGAGTCCGGACTCAAGTCTTAGGCAATCTTGGCGAACCCTTGGGTTACCTCGAGCTAAGGAGGTATAATCTTATGACGGAAGCTCCGGTTTTGGGGATATCCACGAGGTAATCATGATTAGGTCGCAGCTCAGCTCGCTAATCAGCCCGTATGAAAATCAGGGCGTACAAGTACCTTAGTTAGTGTGTTGGGGGGCATAATTGGAATTATGTGATTTATATGCTTATGTAATTGTGTATGCACGAATATGTGTATTAAATATGTTTAAAGACCCGTTTTTGTTAAAAAATGGCATTTTCATAATTTTGACACATTGAGGGTAAAATTGTAATTTTATATGCTATGCGCTTGATACTACATTATTATGTGGATATATTTGTGATATTCGTCATGATTCGATCCCTTTGAGCAATTTAGTTTAAAATTCACAACAGGGATTTATACTCGGCTCGGGTTGAGCCAATGGGTATTTTGGTAATTTCGTGTATTTTGGGAATTAATGGAGAATGAGATTTTATTGGGGAAAAATATTTGTATTTGGGAGACTAGAGGATTTAAATTGGGAATTTGAGGTTTAGTGGGGATTTCGAGCAAATGACTAAGATGCCTTTTGGGATGTAACTTTGAGGTTAAGTAAGGTTAAGGGTAAAATGGTCATTTGACCCTTTTGTATGAGAAAATTTGTAACGACCCAAATTTCCTAATAAGGTTTAGGACCTTGATCAGGAGGCCGGGAGGGCCATAAATGATTTACTATGCTATTATATGATTATATGCATGATTATGTGGGTCATATTACTATATGATGATAAGGGCATGCATGGGGCTATATACTCTGCTGTAAGGGTATTTTGGTAATTTGGCTCATTGAGAGCGTAATTGTGTACTTGTGTGTATATTGGTAGGCTAATTTTGAGACCGCATTATTATGTGGATATATCTGTGATCTGTGACTCGAGACGATCCTAGTGAGCAGATTAGCGAAAAAGTCATGGCAGGGATTTATACCCGGCTCGGGGTGAGTCTGGGGGTATAAATGGGAATTTAGTGAGTATATTGGGGTCTATTCTAATATCGAGGAATATTATTGGTGATTAATTAGGTATTGGGTAGTAAGCGGTAAAGATTAGAGACACTCGAGGAGTTAGCGGGAATTAGGGTGAAATGACTAGAATGCCCCTGAGTGGACTAAAGGGTTTAGAATTAATAGGGAGGGCATTTTGGTCAATTGGATTTTTAAAGATAGATACTATTGAGGCTTTATGTTAGTGGAGGTGGTAGAATGTAACAGAAGTCTGAAGAGAAGGAAAAGAAAGGAAGGGAAAACAGAGTAGTTCTCCTAGAGTCGGTTTGTGGTTTTTCTCACCATTTCTCTTCATTCTTCTTGGAGAAAAAATTCAGAGGAGAGCTAGGTCAACTAAGCCATAAAGTTTCTGAGCTAATCTTGAAGATTTGACAAGGGTTTAGCAAGGATAGGCCATCTACTTGAGGTAAGACCTTGAAGTTTCTTCAGTTCTGGTTTTGGTTTTTAACTAAGGTATCTAAGCTGGGTTGATGGGGAATTCTAGGGAAGTTAGAGCCAAGAGTTGAGGAGGAGCAGGCTAAGGAAGTCTGGAGGCAACTTGAGGTCGAATTTCCATCAGAGGTATAAGTTCTAAGCTTTTAACTTTGATGTTTTGACTGGTTTCTGTTGAGTTTTGAAGTCTAGAAGTGGCTATGGTGAATTTTGAGATTAGGGATGCATGTGCTTGGGTTTTGAGTATTTGGGATGTTTGGGATGAGTGGAGTGTGTTAATAAGCTTGTTTTTGAGTTTGGTGAAGGTTTGGAGCAGTTTTGGTTAAGTTTGGTTCGAGGAAATCGCAGGAGGGAAAATTGGGGTATTGCATGTCTATGACTAGCGCTACAGCGCTAGCCTTTGGGCGCTGTAGCGCTAGGCCAAGCTTTCTGGGGGAATTTGGTTCTGCTTGTAGCGCTGTAGCGCCCTCCCAAGAGCGCTGTAGCGCTGCCCTGTTTCCAGAAAGGGATTTTAGGGTTATTTGCAAGGGTTTTTTACCAAGGGTTTGGTGTTTGGTTCCACCACCTTGTTTGGTGGAACTAGGACTTCCCGGGGGCTCGGGATTGGTCCCGAGGCTAGGTGTTGGACTCGAGGTTTGGTGATGACTTTGACCTATGATTGTGTTTAGGTGAGCGCTAGGGCTCGAGAGGGATCGTGCTCAAGGAGTCAAGTGATCAAAGCTAGCGAATCGAAAGGTAAGAAAGTTGCACCTGATTATGTGGCTAGGTTGGGACTAAGTGTTCCCTATGTTTGTATGCATTGTTATGTGAATGTGATTAACCATGTGGATACGATGGGACTAAGAGCTCCCTATATTTGTATATCATGTCATGAGATGGTATTATTATGCCATGGGACATGCGATAACCGGCCTAAGGGTGTCGGAATCAATATTTGCGCACAGGGCGCGGCTCGGCCACTGGTAGCTGAGACAGCTTATTTATCACTAAGCTCGGTTAAGCTGGCTAGAGTCAGTGAGTATTACACTGAGGGCGGCCCAAGAGAGCCGAAGACAATGTGTTAAATAGAGGGTGCGACTAAGGGCGCTGACCCTAAATATCATTTGATGATGTGATAAACTGTTGATTATGATCGTGAATATTGTGCTATGAACATGATTTGTTGGCTGTTTGGATGACAAACTGTGAATCTGTTGTGTGTTATCTCTGATTGGATAAATATTATGAAATGCTGAATTCCTGGTTGTGCATTGTGGGATATTTGATAAATGATGTTGATCTTGCTATGTTATCATGCTTTCTTGCTAGGCCTCGGCTCACGGGTGCTATGTGGTGCAGGTAAAGGCAGGGGTAGGCTGAATCAACCATGAGTTGGAGAGCTCTGGGGGTGAGGTGTACATTGTCAGCTACTCGGCCGCCACGGTCGAGGAATTGTACAGGGGCAGAAACCTAAAATGTATATTTTGCCATTAGAGTGGCTTGAATTATTTGTAACTCTTGGAATTTGTTGTAACTAAGACGTCTAAACCCTGCTTTGAGTTTCCATGTATTAAACTGTCATTTTTAATGAAAATAGCCTGTTTGTGACCAAAATCTTTTATTCCTAATATGTTGACGACATTGAATTCACACTTTGTTTAAATGACTTGGTTAGCAAGTCTTGCACTATTCTAAACACACAGTGTAACAGTCTTGGTTATCCAGGGCGTTACAAAATTGGCTAAGTGTTGGCAGTCACCTCTATTTACGTTTTTCTCTCTAAGCTAGTTCTTGGAGTGGTTCTCTTCTTACTCATCAAGAATTCAAGTTATCAAGCTAGAGAAAGCTTTGATTTTGGGGATTTGGAGGAAATTAGAGACTTTTTGGAAGATTAAAAGTTGTTTAGGACTTCAAAACTAGCCTGGGATTTTGAAATCCAATAAGTTAATTCTCACTTTCTGAAGTTTAATGTTCTTGAGGATGTTCTTAAGTTTCTTTGAAGTTTTGGCTTGAATTTTTTAATTTCACATGTTCTAGGTGGTTTGATTGGGACAAATAGGTATAGAATTAAGTTTATACTTTTTTTATGCTTGGTTACTGCTGGGATTCAAGTTTTGAGGTTTGATTTTTGGATTTAAGTGAGAGCTTGGGTTCAAGAGCTCTAATTTGTGAATTTTGGCATCCTTGTTTTTTTCTAATGTTTTAATGATGATATGTTGTTGTTTGAAGTTGTAGTAATTATTTGTGGTTGTTTAGGTGTCAAAACCTGCTGGGAAAATGTCTTTAAATCTAGTTTTGAGGTCTGGTATAGCAAGGAAAATCGTGGGTTACAATTTAGGGGAAAACACTTTGAATTCTGTGTAATTTTGGGTTTCTGGTGGCCTATTTCGACCACGCTAGTGTCTTAGTATAGGTGAAATTTTGAATATGATTTTGGGTTTCGAGACTAGATGCGCGATCACGCCAATGCCCTAGAAACCCCAAAACAATATTCCTATGGGCGCGATCGCGCCAGGTGTCCCAAAATGGTAATTTCAGTAACTTTTGAGACTTGGTTCGAAGGCTTTAGGGCCTATCTTAGGGGCCCACTTGGGGGCTCGGGGGACATTTCTAGTGCCCCATTAGCTTGAAATAGTGATTCCAAGAGTTAGGATTTTGATTGGAACTCGGGATCTAGTTTTGGTTCCTGATGAGTGTATACTTACATTGTGACTAGGGTTTCCGCAAGGCTCGAGACAGGGATCGCACTCGAGGTCGTTTCATCTTTCGCACAAGTCTTGAGGTAAGAAAATTGGCATATGTACATAGCACATATTGGTTTTCATGCATACTAGCATTGACTTATCTTTGAATGATTGGTGTAATTGACATTCGGCCATCGTGTGTGACGTGGGCCAGTCGGCCATTGTGCGTAACATGGGTTGTGAAGGCGAGTCTAGTTTAAGGGTGCAGTCCCCACTCACCCGGCATGGACCATAGGCTTGGCGCCGGAGTATGTACCTCGCTCGGTTGGGTCATTCGGCAAGGTTGTTTTCCTGGGTCGTGTAAATGATTCATGTGATTGAAATAAATATACTTGTGAACTGTAAAACATGTTTGCGATTTATATGATTGGAATAAATGAACTTTGTATCTGTGAAACATATGGTTATTGATTATAAATAATTTGATTATTATTATGCCATGTGGGGTCTTTTTGCTGGGCCTTGGCTCACGGGTGCTCTATGGTGCAGGTAAGGGCAAGCTAGAGTTGGACCAGCCATGAGTTGGAGGGCTTTGGAGTGGCACGTACATATTCGGCCTCCTTGGCCACCACGGTCAAGTTATTTTGGGGAACTTAGAAAAGTTAGTTCAGTTTTGATGCTTAGGTCGACTAATTTTTGTAATGTTTAATATAAATATTTTTTTTTGTTTATAAACTTTTGGGATCTTGTGTATCTATTCGAACCTTTTAATGAAACGTTTAACTTTATTGAACAAACTTTTTAATACCTAAACAATAGTTTAATTTTAATTACACTTTTGAATCCAAATGACTCGCTTATCGAGTTAAGCACTATTTTAAACATACGCTATAACGGTCTTGGATTAGTAGGATGTTATGCTAACACCAGCACTCGGCATGGCGCTGAAGCCAACTGGTTGAACAGTTGGGCTGAACTGTGGAGCGCTCATAACACTCATTTGGATTGGAGTATATGGCGAGTACTAGATTCCCGGAGCCACGACATTTGGGAACAACGAAGTGGTAAGAAGGAGTGGTCCTCCGAATGCTCCAATATGAGCATCCTCCTAGTTGATGTACTCTTAGGCTAGACGTATGAAGTCGTTGAGCCTGTGGCATCCTCTTTGCTGAAGGTCATTCCATAGTGGGCAACCTGCTCGGACGCCTGCTTGTAGGGCCATCAGGTGTTGGCCATCATCGACCCTTTTGGTCCTAGCTGCTTCTTCCTTAAAGCGCTTGATGTAGGCTTGGTCCCTTGTCCCTTCTTTATGTTGGTCAGAGCATTGACCTCAAAATTAACCTTCCAAGCAGCTATGAATTGTCTTCGAAAGGATGAGGAGATTTGTGCCACAAATGGATGGATCTTGGCTTATGCTTCTTGAACCACTCATCAGCTTGTTCCGTTAGAGCAACGGGAAGACGCAGCATTTAGCATCCTCTAAGAAGCGGTGAACCAACATCAATATGTTGAACTGTGAAAGATGGTCAGTTGGATCTGTGCCTTTGTTGTACGAATCGATGTTTGGAATTTTGAAGCCTTGAGGCAATAGGGCTTCCACAAAGTGGGGAGCACAAGGCTCCCCATCTTCTTCCTCTGAGTCAGAGTCATGACCTTGTCTCCAGACCATCTTCAGCATTATCCTTTTCAAACTCTCCAACTCTGCACGGAGAGTGTTGTGATTTTGATTGGCACTTTCTGTCAGGTGTTCTCTCCTCCAAGCATTAAGGTCATCTTGGAGATTTGGTTGTTGTTGTCTCCCACGATTTTCCTCGGGAGCTGTTTTGTTCCTGCGAGCATTCAGAACGTCTCGCAGGTTAAGTTGTGCTTGGTGGCGACCACTGTCCTTGGGGTATCCTACTTCTCTTTCCCCCTCGGAGTCAACGTACTCCTTATTGACCGAGACACTGATTCCTTGTCCTCAGTTGCCAGAGACATTTCTCCTGTTGGCCAATTGGCCAGGGTTTCTTTGAGGCTGGCGGGACACCACCTCCAGGCCTAACGTGGTCTATCGCAGCGCGCCTGGGCTCCGCGGACGCTAGCGGCCTGGCAGTGTCCTCAATTTCCATGCCCTTGATCACTATTGGCCCGTCTTGGAGCCTGAATGGGCTCAAAAGCCTAACGAGTTCTCTTCTGCCCCTGTGCGGGGTCTTCATCGACCTTGCCTTTACCATGATCTTGTGGTGCAGGCGAGGCTCCAGCTCCCCAACTGGGTGCGCAGGTGGCACGCCAACTGGCGGATCTTCCGCCATGTTAGTAGGGTGCTCGGGAGGCACACCCACTGGTTCAACAGGTGGCACTCCAGCTAGGTGTGCAGGTGGCATGCCAGCTGGCTGCCTAGGCAGTACCTCGGCATGAGGGTCCACTCACAGCCCTTGGGCCACCAAAGTAGCCCTTGTAGCATTAACCATCTCTTGTAGGGCGATGATATTCCCTCCTCGGCATCAAATTTCTGTTGTTGGGTGGCAACTTGGTCTTTGAGAGCCACCACCTCCGGTGGTTCCTCCGTGTCCATGGGGTGAGGATAATCATCTTCATAAAACTTTTTGTCTTTATCGTCGTAATCGGGGTTTTCATTGTAATCCTCCTGGGCCACATCCGGGTATTCTAGCAGAGGTAGTCGGTTGGGTTCTCTTCCCTCAGCTTCAGTCAGAGGAGCGACATCGTCTGGAGCGTTTCTTCTAGTGGTCACCATGACTGAATCTTCAAAGCTTTCTTCACAATTCTCAATGAAAGTACCAAAATGTTGATTGTATTTTTCGCTATCAACTAATTAAACAAGAACTTAAAGAAATGCTGGTAAAATACACAGATTTTACGTGGTTCAGGTTATAAAACAACCCTAGTCCACGAGGCTTTAGTATTAGTGTTCTTGAAGCTTGAGATGGCAAGCTTCAATGGAGGTTTTCTTAGGCAGTGTATGTGTTTCTCTGAGTACAAAAGTTGGATCAAAAGTCTTTTTACAATGGAAGCCCCAACCCTATTTATGTTGTTGGGGATAATTAATTCCCTTAATGGGGATTTATTACAAACATTCACAATCATGTGGGAGTTTAATGCTAATTAATACCTCCGGGTGCACTAATTAAGGTGGTGGGCCCAGGCGTATCGCACGGGGCCCAATTCATAGGTTTCAGCCCACTACTTTACAGGAAACACGCCCCATGACACTGTTAGAACGCAGCAGGACATTTCCCATGTCAGGCGACGCATTGGAACATGCCAATTGTCGAGTGTGCAAGCTCGACACCACTATTCGAGGCACAAAAAGTTGTCAGATAGCCGCTTGCGGTACAAAGCTGTTGCGATTGACATATGGCGTTTCCTCCAAGTACTGGGGACAAACTCCTAGACCTGGAGGACTAACTGACCAAGAAGGCGGGAGGACCATAACAGACCTCCTCAAGACGTGGCCTAACTTGAAGACATCCACACTTGGAAATGGTACATAACGCATTGGGAGGAGTCTACGCTTTGAGGAGCTCTAGGCGGGCTTCACAGGACTTCATTAGCTCCCGAGAGGTCTAATTACTTCTCTAATGACTGTCATGTGTCCAATGATGATATTACAGACAACATATATATATATATAATAGTAGTATAGTATGTAAAAATATAATATTTAAATGATGTAAAAAAATATTAAGAAAATATTTAAAATGAATAAAATATATCAAAAGATATAATATTAGAATGATGTAGAAAAGAAATTGAAAAACTGATATATGTTGTAATATAAAAGTACTATGAATTATAAAATCTTTTTTTTTGGATTAGTTTATATTTTAGTTTATCTTATAAATTTGAATAAATTTAAAATATAATTATGTGATATTATATATGGGTATATATTTTAAATATTAAAGATTTAAGAATACTATTGATAATTAGAGAAAATATTTGAAATGAATAAAAAAATATTAAAAAAATATAATACTGAAATGAAAATGAGAAAAAATAAAGAATCTAATAGATGGTGTGATGTAAAAGTTAAAAGTAAAATAGATAAAGTAGTATTTTTTAGAGGTATTTTAAAAGATAGCATATAGCATGTTCTAAGATAAAATTACCCAGTAACAAGGTTATATTATTACAAATTACACTCTAGTCTTTCTCTTGTTTTTCAATACAAGTTTGGAAAAACCAAGTGAAGATACGCGTTAAATTGTATGTAAGATTAATTGCACAAAATTTTGCCAAGGTTTTATTTCTTACTTTTTCCTATGTAACTAGCTAGCAATGAAAAAATAAACATAGAAGTGCTGTTTATTAATATAGATATAATGTCTATTATCTTGTCATTTTTTAATTTATTTTAACTGGAAAATTTTCAACAACAGAGGGGACTAGCAGTTCTTATGGCTTAGTTAATCCCAGAACAGTTTATAATTGTGAGGAATCTGTCCACAACATGACTCATCAATAAATCATTAAAAAAAAATAATAAAACTAAGCCAAAAGTGTTCCCTCCATCACAGTAAAGGCTTTTCCTTGCAAAAGTACTCTCTGGTTTTGCTCGTCTAGATGAATATTCAACACCCCTCCTCTTGGTGATGCCTGAGCAGGATAATAAAAAACAGCATAATAAGATCAGACGTTGGAAATCAAGAGAGGTAGAATAAGCCAACGAACAGACAGTATAAAACAAGTACCTGATACGCAACAAAATCACACTTCCCTAGTTCTTTGCTCCAATAGGGTGCTAATGCACAATGAGCACTTCCACAAACAGGGTCCTAAAAAAACATGCATAAGAAAAGGGTTAAACTCAGTATAATAAGTGGTTTTCTTTGTTTTAGGCTTTTAGTCTATTTTTACTTGGTTTACTACGAGTTTCTTGGATGCACCAAAATTCCATTAGTCGCTATTTAACGAGGTTTAGTTATGTGTAAATCAGGAGCTTATAAAACATAACACTACACTAATTGGATGGTCCAAAACCTAGCTTATTAGCCAAATACCTCATTGACTCCAAACTTTGGGCAGAAGAACCTGCTGTGAAAATCAAATCCAGACTCTGAAGGAGCAATTCCAGTTACGACTATCCCCATTCCTGGACATTTTTGTAGTGCACCAAAGTCTGGCTGCAATTCTGCAACATCTTCTGCTGATGGAACCACAACCTGGAGAGCACAAAATTATTGACTTATATAGATACATATATAAATAGGAGATGACAACGTTCGAGCTAAAATGGGATTTGAGCACTTAAATAATTTTTTAAACAGTTTGTTGCACTAGTATTTTTTTGTTTATGCGCTTGTAAAATTCAATTGTTCTGTAAATTATTCCAAATTTCTTAAAAATTTGCAGTATATCTTAAATAACTATAATGTACACCATCGTAACAATAAAATTTAGGTGCCAAAATCCTATTTTGAATGCACCCTATAACTATGTATATATATATATTTACATATTATACACAAACTATTCATATACAATATCTCTTATACATGCAAGAAAATAGCTTGGATTGAATGACTTACAATGATCTTATCCAAGGAAGTTATCCTTGTATTAACCACAATAGCACCGCCCAAGGCTTTAGATATCAAGATTGAGTCCTCAGCAGAAACAGATTCGGTGAGGGGATCAGTGGGAAAGTTCAATTCAATGAAAAAGCCTTTGTGTGTTTCAGTACCAGACCTCTCTACAACTTTTTTAGCAGTTAGAATCCCAGACAGAGTGGCAAACTCGATAATGTTTGAATCTACTTCTCCAGATGTAAAGAGAGCATGTGAAGCAGCTAGTGTTGCATGCCCACAAAGCTTAACCTGCCAAAATGTTCAAAATGGGTGTTAACTGTCAATGTCCGTTGAATCTTCAATGACCCTTTTAAAAGAAAAAAATGGCAGTTAGAATTCTTAATAACCCCACATTAAAGGGAGTCAAATGCACTATTTAAAAAAGCCATTTAACATGTTCGAAATATCGAACCCATGCATAGAAACAAAATTTAGTTTCAGATGCAGAATCAAAGATTGAGGCAGTTGTCAGAATTGAATTTGACATGACTGAAACAATGATTAAATCTAACAGCAAAAACATATCTTTTATAAAAAGAATTTATCAACTAAACTTGAATTAATATAAGTAGTCTCTTTTGATTTCAACCGAGGAGAATTAGATTTTAACGTGAGAAAACTCAGTAACAACTTAAATATATTCGATTGGTTCCACTTCTGGATCTAAAGCCCGATCATAAATCAAAAAAGAAAAGAAGTTGTTGTTTTTTTTTCCTTATCTAACACAGATTATATGTGACCACTATTAAATAAATAGAAGCAATTTTTTTTGCCATAACATTGACTCTACTATAACGGGTTACCCAACTTACTCATTCACCGAATACCCATAAGCAAAATTGGAAAATTTATTATATAAAAAAAAAAAGAATGAGTTTGAGAGAATTGGAAGGAGACCTCAGCTACGGGAGTGAACCATCTAAGATGAAATCTTGGAATCGAAGAGCCGGAGGAAGTGAGCCGAGTCAGATAACAAGTGTCGGGGATGTTAAATTCGGCCGCCACGGATTGCAACCATTGCTCGTCCTTTTCTTCCTCCAGCAACAAAACAGCAGCTGGGTTTCCCTTAAATGCGGAGTCAGTGAAAGCATCGACCTGTTTTATATCAACTCAGTACTTATTCACACACACATATATATATATATATATATATATCAATACGTATACGTATAGAGGGTGAGAGAGAGTACCACAGAGTATTTGACGGGGTTCTTTGCCATTTTTCTGAAAAGAATGATGGGCTTTGTACAAAGTAAATGCAAGTGAGTATATTATAGAGAAGGAGATAGCCACAGAGTATGTTTATATCTGAGTCAACGGCCTCCCATCTTTCAGTTTCAGCTGGGTCAAATTTTTCTGCAAGCTCCCTATTATGATCTTTGTTGTTCTTTTTTGTCTGAATTGACTATTGTGATTTTATTAATGATAAGTGTATGATTGTAAGAAACGCTAATTAAACAAGATGACAGGTGGATATCAACATCCGAGTAAGGTGATGTGCATATATATAAGGGAATCAAGTACCCTGTCAAATTAGTGTGCGTCTAATAACACCATATAATGATTAGCCATATCACAATAGTTATAAAATTAAAAAAGAATAAATATACGAATTATTACTACTTACAAATCGTGCCATGTTAGTGCGTATAATTCAATTAAAAAATTAATAAAAAAATAAAATTATTAAATTATTTTAAAAATAATTAAACTTTTTCCTATTTTATTTAAATATGTTTTACTTCTTTTTACTTAAATATTAAAAAAATTAAAAAATTATATATAATAGTATTTTATTTAAATTATTTACTTTAGTTTTATTTGCATGTACAATAAATTTTTTGTTTAATTGATTATGCTTCAATTTTTTTTCTCAAAAATGATTAATTTTAAAAATTAAACAAATCAAAAACTAATGTTTTATGAATTGGAGAGTAGAAAAGTATAATTATAATAAAATTCTAAATTAATAAATATAGTATGATTATAATATGACACCGACCACTACCCAATAATTTATAATTTTCTTTTTTATTTTTTCTTTGAGGAATATCACTTTTATACTAGGCACGTTATCCTATTCCACTCCAATTCATAAAACATTGTTTTTTTAATATGTTTAATTTATTTAATTTTTAAAAGTCACCATCTTTGAGAAAAAAAAAATTAAAGCATAATTAATCAAATAAGAAATTTATTGTACATGCAAACAAAATTAAAGAAAAATAATTCAAATAAAATATTATTAAAGTTATTATTGTATATAATTTTTTTAATATTTAAATAAAAAAAGAAAAATAAGTATGCATCAATTCATGAAACATTATTTTTTTTAATTCATGCTTCAATTTAAATTTCTTTAAGGAATATCACTTTTCTACTAGTCACGTCATCCTTTTCTACTCCAATTCATAAAACATTATTTTTTTTAATTCATAAAAAATTGTTTAATTTTTAAAATTCATCATCTTTGAGGAAAAAAATTGAAGCATAATCAATCAAACAAGAAATTAAAGAAATAAAAATATATAATATTTAAATCTAATTTTTTAATTTCTTTACTATTTAAATAAAAAGAAGTAAAAAATAATTAATTCACTACAACAAATTTGATATACAATGACTCCCTACAATGTCTTACACCATTGGTGTAAGACATTAAAACTTATCAGGGGTTTTAAATGTCTAATGGTGTAAGACATTGAAAGTGCATATTAATGGCTACAATTGGAAGACATTAAAAATGGTGGAAGACGTTGTAAATAGGCTGGGGTAGTGTTTATGGGTACATCCAACGTCTCCCAGTGGGAGACGTTGGATGTCGCCCTTTTATAATACCCATCTTCTTCCTCTTCCTCACCATTACACCAACCCGAGAGCATGCACAAACCAAAGAGGCGAATTGGGGCTGCGATTTTAGGGTTCTAAGGTAAGTTTTTATTTTATTTTATTGATTTTTAGTTAATTATTTTGCAAATAAATCATAGGTTTTGCATTATGATGAGTAATATACATGATTTTGTGTTAGTTTTACATTTTTATGCATTTTTTTATATACATTGTAGGATTTTGTGGTTTTTCCATGGAAGTTTTTAGGGATTTATGATTTTTTAGTTTTTTTTTTAATTTAACCTATCATATTGTATAGATTTCATTAGAGTATATATGTTCATGATTTTTTTAAATTTTTATCATTTTTTATTTCGAAATTTAGATATATTTTTGTATATATTTGAATTTTTTTTAAATTGTAACTATTTTGTTATATATATAGTTATGTTAAAATAAATTTATTAAATAATTTATAAAATATAAATATATGAAATTTTTTATGTTTTTGTTTATTATTAAGTATTTAGGTTATGAAATTTTATATTGATTTTTTGTTGAGGTTATAATTAGCGGCACATTGGGATTTTTTTTATTTGTTTACCAATATCATTTACTATTATTAGATATTTAGTGATATTTGTTTAGTAATGTTTAACATATTAATTAATTTAATTTCATAGGTTGTGATTTTTGTGGTGAGATTTTAGAGAGTATTTTGCATCAAAATTCATATATCAATCACACATTTGAGGTAATTAAGTTTCTAAAATTACAATAATACGTTATATATTGCTAGATATTTAGTGATGTTTTATTTATTATTTATTAATTTTATTTTATTGGTTTGTGGATTTAATAGCGAATTTGATTACTGAGTGAAGTAATTTTGCTAGCTTTTGGATTAAAGATTGCAAGAGGTACATATATATTCTTTTACTTCTACTTTTAATATTATTAAACAAATGTTAGAGGAGTTTGAATATCTTAAATATTCATCCATAGTGAAGTAGGTTCTGAGATTAAAATTGTGTGCTGCGGTGATAACAGAAGGTTGAGAACTTGTGTGTATTAGTGAAGTAGGTTCTGAGAAATTTGACTGTGTGCTGCGGAGCTATAAGGAAGAAACTTATTGTATGTTGTTTGAATTGTTTGTTTTGCTATTCACATGCAGATGGTTAGGTCACTATTATAGGGGAAATGCTGCCCGATTTTATCTAGGATAATAAACAATTAGTTTTATATAGACATTCTATAAGGAAGAAACTTATTGTATGTTGTTTGAATTGTTTGTTTTGATATTCACATGTAGATGGTTAGATCACTATTATAGGGGAAATGCTGCCCGATTTTATCTAGGATAATAAAAAATTAGTTTTATATAGACATACAAATTTATCACGTGCTTATTTAGTGTTGTTTCTTTTCTTTTCCATAGACATAGGAGAATATATGGATAAACAGTGGATGTCAGCGAATAGGTTATCTGCAGAATATAGGAACGGGGTCGATTTGTTCTTAAGGTTTTGTTCGGAAAATGTGAAAGACCCAAATTTTACTTATTGTCCATGTCTTAAGTGTGGAAATGTTAAAAAGATGGATCTTAAAAAGATTAAAGAACACTTATATTTCAATGGGATCGACAAGAGTTACACAATTTGGTATTACCATGGGGAGATAGCTCCGATTGCTCCAACTCTGCCAAGTAGACCAAAAGGAGTGAGGAGGAATATAGTGGAGGAGAACTGGGATCCATTAGATGAAATGATTGACGACGCACATTATGGATCAGGAGTAGACCCAAATAAGTTTGAGACACTCCTTAATGATGCCGAGAAACCAATTTACCCTGGTTGTACAAGATTTACAAAATTATCTGCGCTTCTTAGGTTGTACAATCTAAAAGCTAAACATGGCTGGAGTGATAAAAGCATTACTGAGTTATTTGGTTTCTTGAAGGAGTTATTGCCTGAAGATAATGAAATTCCAATTTCATTTTATGAGGCAAAGAAGACGTTATGCTCATTAGGCATGCAGTACGAAAAAATTCATGCATGTCCTAATGATTGCATATTATATCGAAATAGTTTTGCAGACGCAAAATTGTGTCCTACTTGTGGTGAGTCACGATGGCAAAAGAAAAGAAATGGTGACGATGTCAAGGAAGGAGTACCTACCAAAGTTTTGTGGTACCTTCCGCCAATTCCTCGTTTCATCCGATTGTTTAGAAATGCCGAACATGCTAAAATTTTGTCGTGGCATGCTAATGAAAGAATAAAGGATGGTAAATTAAGACATCCAGCTGACACCCTTGCTTGGAAGAGAGTTGATTTGAAGTGGCCTTCTTTTGGAAATGAATCTCGTAATATTCGTCTAGGTCTTTCGACTGACAGGTTTAATCCACACGCATCCCTTAGCAGTAAGTATAGTTGTTGGCCTGTTATGCTTGTTATTTACAATCTACCCCCATGGTTGTGTATGAAGAGAAAGTTTACGATTTTGACCTTGTTGATATCAGGACCTAAACAACCTGGTAATGATATTGACGTCTATCTAGCTCCTCTTATAGATGACTTGAAAACTGTGTGGGATGAAGGGGTTAAGGTTTATGATGCGTATAGGCAGGAAGAATTTAATCTTAGAGCGGTCTTATTGTGGACAATTAATGACTTTCCTGCTTATGGAAATTTATCTGGGTTTAGTGTGAAAGGATATAAAGCTTGCCCCGTTTGTCAAGAAAAAACATGTTCTGAATACTTGAAACACTCTCGGAATATATGTTATATGGGACATAGGAAGTTCTTGCCTAATACGAATAAACTTCGGACTTGGAAGAAGGCATTCAATGGTAAACAAGAGTTTGAAGAGGCTCCTGAGCCATTGAATGGGATCCAAGTACTTGAGAAGATGTCTAAAATTGTGTTCAAGTTAGGGAAGCCCAAAGTTCGTACACCTACAAAGATGAAACGTAGTCGCAAGGCCAAGGTTGTGGAGGAGCCAAAAGGGTGTTATAAAAAGAAATCTGTTTTCTTCGAACTTGAATATTGTTTCACAGGATCATTACCGGCAACTCCAAGCTGAGGTTAAATGGGCACCTGATGGCCCTGATGATGTGCTAACGACGGCGTTGGGCACTCCTGAGCCTCGAGGACGTGTTAGGGCTGGAGGACACAGTGTGTCCCGCTCAGTATACTAGAATACTCCAACACCTACCTCAACAAAAAATAAATCAAAAGCCTCTTCTTCGAATGACGACATTAGAAAGGAATTTGAAGAAAGATTTCGAAAACAAGAAGAAGAGCATCGTCAACAAGCACAACGCCTAGAAGAGCGCCTTCAGCAACAAGATGAGCTCTTGAGAAAATTATTGGCCCAACAGAGCGGGTCAGGATCTAACGTTGGAGTCCCACCAGCGCCATCATCATACTATGTGCCCGACCCACCAGTGCCACCAGCGCAGGCGTCCTACTATACTCCAGACCCAGTAGTGCCTCAAGCAGAACACCACATTGTTGCACTACAACCGCTTTTGCAAGAGGTAATTAAACTTTCTTGAACATTCTGAAACCAAATAAATTTCTTTACTGCTTCAACATGATTATTTGTATATAATATGTTTCTTACGCAGGGCCGAGCATGCCAATTAGCAATTGGTTCGGTTTCAAACATTGTTGCATCAGGTACACTCATTGAAAGAGAGGCAGGCAACAACTTCCAAGTTATGATTACGAGTGTTCTTAAGCCAACCTGTCCTCTCCCTTTTGCATATCCTGATTTGGACATGTACATAGTTGCTCAGGCCATTGGGACGCCAATAGCGTGGCCTAAGGATTTTGTCATTATATCTGAAGATGTAACTCATGAGGTGATGCCATGTTTTTACATAATTATCTTTACAATTCTATATTTGTTTGTAATTTTTTTAATTGTTGATATAATTGTATACATACTCCCTCTACAAGTAGGACCAAATCACAACGACCAAGAGCTCCATCAACACAACAACCTCGAGAAAGAAGACGACAACAAACTCCTCCAACACAATTGGCCCACACTCCATTGGAACGATTATAACAAGAAAAAAGATGTAAAAATATATATTTTTTTATTTTTTTTAAAGATTTTTTTTTTATTAATTTTTTAATTGAATTACATACCTGGCACTGCCACATCAGTGCCCAAACTGTCAGAACAACCTTTTGTTAGCCACGTCACCCGAAAATTAACGGAAGTCCCATAATTCAATAACAGTGCATAGTTCGGGGGGAATTTTTAACAACGTGAAAAATTCGGAGGGCACGAATTGCAAGTGGTAATAGTTCGGGGAAAAAAATCATAGTTATTCATTAAAGAATAATGATATGTGCATCAAAATTATGCACCAAAATATTACACCAACTAACGTGGCACTGTTTTTTAAAAAAATGGGTCTCGCCTGAAATAAATTTGATTGGTTAAATGAAATTGTCACGTGAGTTGGTGTAATATTTTAGTGCATATTTAAAAAAAAAAATCAGCAGTCTCTTATTTCCAGTCTCATTCCTATCCCCACCAATTATAATTTGCCACCTAATTTAAAATTCCAAAAATACATTTAACATATTATCTATTAATAACTCTTTGTTTTTTTTTTTAAAAATCATTATCCCCTCCCATTCTCATCTTGGAACTCTCTCTCTCTCAAGCTCTGCATTTCCGGTGGGTGCCATGGGAATACAAGTCCCTTGGTCTGCTATAGTGCTCTTCATATTCTACAATCTTCATTTTTTTCGTTCAGATCTAGAAGCTTAAAACACAGACCACTATTTCTTTCTCTAGAATTAATTATTTGAGAGAGAGAGAATACGCTTAGTAGAGGAGATAATAATAATGAGTCCTTTTTCTTCATTATATATAAAAGTAATCTTCACTATGCCTCCTTTATGTATTCATATCCAAGTTTATAATATAATGTATTAAATATGAGTGTTAGGCTCAAAATTTATTATTTTTTTTTTTTTTTTTGTGGATAAGTAAAGTGGTGTGCTTTCGTTTTGTAAGAGGTGAAACACGCATTGAAGCCACAAAGTAAGAAGCAAAGCACGAGCAGAGGCAAGTCCTCTTATTAGCATCTGCATAAGGAATCTGTAAGACGAAATTTTTAGGCGGGTCAACGGACTAAGAGAGAACACTTCTAGAAATAGACATATCAAATTTATATCATCAACAATTTGGCGTCGTGTGTGGGAAACGAAGAAAAAAGGAGAATCGGTTCTTAATTTCACCAGCCTTCGATAAAGAGAATGATCTCCCCAAAGAACGAAGTTTTGTTAGATAAAGAATCGACAGGACAAAAAGCCATGCCACCAAAAATTAACAATGCGACGACCACAACCTCGACAGCCTTGGCTACTGTCGACATCACTGAACAAGTCAACAAAATGTGTCAATTAATGGAAGCTAGTCAGCAGCAGTCTGACAAAGCCATCAAAACGTTAAAAGAACCATGGGCTAAAATGGAAGTAGAAATCGCTGAACTAAAAAAAAACGTCGAATTTCGGAAGACTCAAGACAAAAGTGAATCCAATGTTGATCGAAACAGGGCTCCCATCTTCATAATCGAATCGCCTGATGACAACTTTCCTTATGACAGGTTTGGATTTCAGGCTTCAAAGCCACTGTCATCAGCTTGTTATCCACCTAGGACAACTGATCATCATACAAAACCACAAGAAACGCGTCAAGACCTAGAAACCGAGCGACATCGAGCATGCCACAAACCACTAATGGAATCAAGTCGAGAATAGCGAATGTGAATCCAACCCCAACTGCCCGATTACTCGAAAATTGGAAAGAGAAAATGATGCGTGAGATGATGCAGAAATTTTCAGAGGCAAGGCCACAACATGGCTCGAATTTATCAGAGCTAGCTTCAAGAGGAGCAAACAAATCCCCGTTCACTGAATGGATCCAAAACCAACCCAAACCCAAAGACTTCGTGATTCCATCTTTGCCAGCCTTTAATGGCAAAGGGGACCCACTTAGTCACCTTTTTCAGTTCCAACAGAAGATGGCATTAGAAGCCAATAATGAAGCAATACACTACAAAGTAATTTCCACTACGTTTTTTGGGCCAACCCTTCTGTGGTTCCACCAACTCAAGCCAGGATCGATTAGTGGCTTTAACGACTTTTGCAAAGCTTTCTTGCAGTAGTACAATGTGAATCATGAGGCCCTAAGAACCATGGCAGTTCCTTATCAGATTGAACAAGGATAAAATGAGCATCCACGACCGTACTTGCAACGGTTCATTGATTTGGTTCGCCAAATCCATGATGTGGATTCCACTATTGCGGCCAATCTATTCGTCAAAAGCCTGCAAGTAGGGACCTTCTGTATGAAAATCTCACTTTGACCCCACCTTATGATATGACAAAGATACAACTCCACGCAGAGGGCGTCTTCAGGGTGTAGAAGTTAGCACTCATTAAGCCTCATCGGACAATCCTTCCCCTCCAGTCAGAAGGGACAAACAGAAGGACAATGAACAAACTTCACAGAGGGGGAGTAAGAAACCAAGAGGTGACAATGATACCTCCAGATTCTCTTCTTATGAATTTACAGTACCTCAAGAAGTTATATACGAAGAAAACAAAGACCGAACAATATGGCGAGACCCTTACAAGATCACCACAACACTCAAACGTCGAGACAAGAGTCGGTTTTGCACTTTCTATAAAGATTATGGGCACACCATGTCAGAATGCCATAACCGTCATAACTAGATTCAAGCTCTGATGAGAAGTGGGAGACTAACCAAGTACATTAAAGGATTTGCAAAGCCATTGACCATTACTCCTGTGTCGGCAACAACAACTGCTCCTGCCCCAACAGTTGTGGCCTCCACGAACACGAAAGAGCCTTTGAAGCAAGTTCCCATGATACAGGGGACTGTGAAACCCTATTTGGAGGACAAGAAGAAAACTAAGTGCCATAGGAGAATGGAAGAAAGGGTGAAATGATATCACTCCCTCTGACACACAGTGAACTTTATTACAGTGGAAGAGCAATGTTTTCCTGCAGACCTTGTCACATTCACAAAAGCAGACATGTGTGGTCTCCACATGCCTCATGACGGCCCTTTAATTATCAAACTCCAAGAGGATCGATGCCAATTGGGTAGAGTTTTGGTTGACGGAGGAAGTGGCATCGACATCCTCTTCTGGGAAACATTTCAAAAGTTGGGGCTCGAAGAATGCCATATCAAATCGTCTACAACGCTAGTGTAGCGTCCCAAATTTGCTAATAAGGCTTAGGGCCTTAATTAGTGTGTCAGAAGGGAAATAATTGATTTAATTATGTTAATATATGAATTTGATGATTATGTGATCATAAATGCATGTTTAGGTGAATTAAATATGCATGTGGGCCCTATTTGGCTATTAGGGGCATATTTGTAATTTTAGCCCGTTAAGGGCATAAATATAATATTTGTGTATATTTTGATTGATACCACGAGTGAGCTGTGATATATTTGTGATGTACAATCTGAAACGGTCCTAGGGAACAGTTTAGCTAAATAGTCACAACGAGGTCGAATACGCGGCTCAGGAGGAGCCTAGGGGTATTTTGGGAACACAGTGGTGCTCAGGATTTATCGGGTAATAGGTAGTAGTTTAGTAATGATTTGGCATGTCAAGATTAAGTGAGGATTTATAGGAACACTCGAGGAATTAGCGGGACATGGCAAATGACAGAATTGCCCTTGGTGGCACTAGAGGATTTATATAAGCTTAAGGGGTATTTTGGACTTTTTGACTAGGGCGGGGTTTGATCACTTAGGCAGCTGAGATTCTAGGGTCATTTAGAAGAAAACAGAAGGAAAGGAAACAAAAGGAATTCCCAGCTCTCTCTCTCTGTATCTCACGGTTCTCTCACCCTCTCTTGGAGCTTGGAAGTTTTGATCACCTTATGGATTTTAGGCTAAAGTCTTTGAAGAATTGGCAGATTGTTGTGCTGGGAAGTGGTTCATGGTCAAATTAAGTTTTGAGGTAAGCTCCTAAAATTAATTTTGCTGTTGAATTCTGCCATGGATGGGAAGCTTGCATGAGAGTTGAATTTTGATTTGATTTTATGTGTAGGTGAGGATTAGGGAGTTGTTTTTAAGTGGTTATGATGTCTAGGCTGTATGGATAAGGAATCTATGCTTAATTCTCAGTTTAATTGGTGTCTGGGGTGAGAATTAAGGGTTTAGGTTTGACAAAATATGCAGAGAAAATGATGGTTTCTGGGTTTCGGAGGCCTAAGCCACGACCCTGTTCTTCAGGTGTCGCGGCCCGCATGTTTGAAGAGGCCAAAGAAGCCTCTAGTTCGCCCAGGCATCGCAGCATGGGGGAGCATGCCACGGCCCATGTCCTCCAGCAGGGAGGGCTTGGCCCTTTGACCAAGTAGCGGGTCGACCCTAATTGGAAAATAAGGGAGGTTAAGGTTTTTAGCTCGAGAACTTGAATGTTAAGGCTCGGGAAGGATCCTACCACTCGGTTTGGTAGAATCCAAGGTCCTGGAGGCTAGATTAATATTACAAAGTTATTTATTGGTTTAGAACTTGATGGATGGTTATTATGAATGCGTTGTGACTAGGTTTTTAACGAGGCTCAGGATAGAGGACTGTGCTTGGGATCGCGGTGCTCAGATAGCTTAGGACACATGTAAGAAAACTTTTGTACCCGTAGAGCAAGGCATGGACCTATTGTTTGTATTGTAGGGCATAGCCCTAATACTTGTGTTTAATATGTGTTTAAATATCTGTGGTTATTATTCCATGTGATACATGTTTGTGATTGAACGGCGAAGGCTGGGAAACGGCAAGAAACCGAGCACGACAAGGGGTCGGGAATGACGTTGAGCACGCTGAGTGCAGGCCAATAAGGTGAGACCCTTCTAGGGTGCTGGAGCCACCCTCTCGGTGAAGACTGCGAACCCAGGGCCTGGTAAAGTGCCTGGGACGGCGTTGGCCACCATGTGTTTAGCCTGTTGGTTGTTTTGTTATATGTTATGGATAGTTATGCATATGTTATATGTTTTGTGTTGAGTTTTCTTGCTGGGCTTAAGCTCACGGGTGCTCTATGGTGCAGGTAAGGACAAGGGAAAGGTCGACCAACCATGAGTATGGAGAGCGTGGAGCGACGGGTACATGTTCGGCCTACCTAGCTGCCACGGCCATGGATATTTTTGAGAAAATGTACTATAATAGTTGTTTTGTCGCCTAAGTCAACCATGTGTATATTTTGATCTGTATCGTATTTTCTAAACTGTATGTTTGGACCCAACTCTAAAACTTTCCAAGATTTCAATGAATAACCAAATGTTTTATACTTAATGTATTTAAATGAGTTTAACTTCAGTTTAGTCACACTTCTAACCTAAAACTTCGATTAGCGAGCTAATGGCACATTTTTAACTCACTTAGTAATGGCTCTAAGGAAGTAGGGTGTTACAACTTGGTATCAGAGCATTCCAAGGTTTATGGTTCCTGGGGATCAACCGAACAAGTATGCTCGCTGCTAGTGACAAGCTCGACTCAGGGTTGGTTGGTATTTAAAGAATTATATGATTAATTACTTGTTTAAAGTTTCCTTGTTTGCTTGAATATATATAAACAGAGCATGATGAATGAAGTTATATATGCATAATATTAGGGCATGGCCCCCATGATTGTTGTATGTTATCTGTGTTATGTGGACTTGCTGGTTATGGTTGATTGATGAAATTCGGAGGTGGTTTTGGATGTTGTTATCATGCCTGATGTGCGGTGTCATTGGTTGCAAGAATATTGCAGTAATGTCTCAACAATCAATTAGACTCCGCGACAATAGGGTTTAGGATGACAATCAGGGTCAAGAACCTCCACCTGCCCCACCGAATTGGCAACAGTTTTTGCCGAGATAGAAGCTAAACTTCACCGAATTGAAGAAGAGCTTTGATAGTTGAGGCTGTAGGCCCCTCCTCAGGGTAGTGGGTTACAGGTTCCACAGGCTGTGGCACCAGTGCCAGCCCAGCCTATAATGGAGAATAGATGGGAACCTTTGTATGAGAGGTTCAGGAAACAGCATCCTCCCACCTTTGAGAGTGGCCCAGACCCACTGCAGGTAGAGTAGTGGATGAATATGATTTCTTCCATCCTGGATTTCATGAGGGTGGAAGGGAATGAGAGAGTAGCTTGCACCAACTATATGTTGAGAGAAGATGCCCACATATGGTGGGATGTTGTGTTACAGAGAAGGAATATTGCAGTTATGACCTGGGAAGAGTTCAAGAATATATTCAATGAGAAGTATTACAGTGTCACACTCCGAGCTGTGAAGGTGGATGAATTTACCAACCTGACTCAGAACCGGATGATGGTTACTGAGTATGCTTTGAAGTTTGACCGGATAGCGAAGTTCGCGCCGGATTTGGTGCCGACTGACATGGCACGAAGAGATCAGTTTGTGCGGGGATTGAATGTCATGATCGCCTGTGACATCAAGATAACTTTAGATCCAAGAACCACCACTTATGCATAGGTAGTGGACAAGGCCCTTATAGCTGAGGGGGCCAAGGATTAGATTTGGCGGGAGGGCACTGGTAGGCATGATGCTCGGAGGAAGGTGCCTCCTTTTATTGGATCTAGCTAGGGTAGTGGCCCCAGTGAGTAGAAGAGAAAGGCCCTAGACTCTTTTGTTCCTCCTGGCTTGGATAAGACGGCACAGGGTGCTTTCAGTGGCCATCAGGGAGGGGGAGACAACTGGAGGAGTTTCCCAGCGTGTCCTCGGTGCAGATGACGACATCAGGGAGAGTGTAGGATTAAGGCATGCTTTACTTGTGGGAGCATCAGTCATTTGAGGAAGGACTGCCCATAAGCCAAGAAGGAAGAGCCGAAACAAAGCGACAGCGTCACTCCTTCCAGAGTATTTACCTTGACCCAGACTGAGGCTGAGGCTAGCCCCTCGGTTGTGACATGTCAAATTTCTAGTGTTGGTTCGTCTTTTACTGCATTGATTGACTCGGGGGCTAATCATTCTTTTGTATCTGCTAGAGTGATAGATCAACTCTGTAGACCAAGTGATTAGTATGCTAAGGAATTTCAGACTTTGTTGTCGACTGGGGAACTAGTAGTCTCTAGGAGATGGGTTAGAGCACTACCAGTAGAGATAGACAGTAGGGAGTTTTCTATGGATCTGATTGAGTTAGCGGTGGATGACTTTGATATGATCCTAGGGATGGATTGGTTATCAAAGTATGGGGCGACGATTGACTGCAAGCACATGATGGTGACCATTGAACCGGAAGGGGAGGTACCCTTTGTATTCGTGGGGATAGTGAGTGGACGGCGGTACCTATGATTTCGACACTGAAGGCTAGAGACCTAATGCAAGAGGGTTGCATAGGATTCCTAGAAAACATTGTGGATACTTCAACAGTTGTTTTGATTGGACCGGATAAGACTAGATTGGTATGTGAGTTTCCTGATTTGTACCCTGCAGACTTACCAGGGCTGCTGCCACATCGAGAGATCAAGTTCTTCTTAGATTTGGCACCAGGGGCAGAGCCAGTATCTAGGACACCTTATAGAATGGCTCCGATAGAGTTGAAGGATCTGAAGATTCAGTTGTAAGAGTTACTGGATTTAGGATTCATCAGACCGAGTTTTTTGCGATGGGGTGCTCTGGTGTTGTTCGTCAATAAGAAGGATGGGTCCTTAAGGATGTCTATCAACTATAGAGAATTGAAAAAATTGACCATTAAGAACATGTACCCACTACCTTGGATTGACAACTTGTGTTGATTAGCTACAAGGGAAGACAATGTTCTCTAAGATTGACCTTCGGTCAGGCTACCACCAGTTGAGGATTAAAGAGGAGGACATACCAAAGACCGCTTTCCACACGAGGTATGGAAACTATGAATTCCTGGTTATTTCCATTGGATTAACCAATGCCCCAGCAGCTTTTATGGACTTGATGAATAGGGTCTTCAAGGATTATCTGGACAAGTTTGTGATCGTATTCATTGACGATATACTGGTGTACTCTCACTCAGAGACAGAGCATGAGCAGCATCTACGCCTGGTATTACACCGATTGAGGGAGCACAGGTTATATGCTAAGTTTAGCAAGTGTGAGTTTTGGCTACCCCAAGTAACATTTTTGGGTCATATTGTTAGTAAGGAGGGGATTCTGTTTGACCTAAGGAAGATTGAAGCAGTGAGGGATTGGTCCAAGCCGAGAAGTGTACCAGAGGTTAGGAGCTTTTTGGGATCAGCAGGGTACTATCGGCGGTTCGTCGAGGGATTCTTCAAAATAGCCACACCACTAACCAAACTGACATGTAAGAAGACTAAGTATGTATGAACAGACAAGTGTGAGAACAATCTCAAGGAGTTGAAGTAGCAACTGATCACTGCTCCAGTATTGAGTCTGCCGTCAGACAATGAGAAATTTGTAGTCTACTGTGATGCTTCCAGACAGGGTTTGGGGTGTGTACTGATGCAAGCCAAAAAGGTATAGCCTACGCGTCGAGACAGTTGAAGGAGTATGAACAGAGGTATCCCACACATGACCATTAATTGGCGGCGGTGGTATTTACACTTAAGGTTTGGAGGCATTATTTATATGGCGAGAAGTGCAAAATATACACTAACCCTAAGAGTTTGAAGTACTTCTTTACTCAAAATGATCTAAATATGCGCCAGAGATGTTGGCTGGAATTTGTAAAGGATTATGATTGTTACATTTTGTACCATCCTAGGAAGGCCAATGTGGTGCCTGACGCGTTGAGTTGGAAGGGCCCAGGACAGTTGTTCAGTTTGAGGCATATATCAGATAAGTTAGCTAAAGAGATAACTAGAGAAGGTATAGAGTTGGTGGTTGGTCAGTTAGCCAACTTCACTCTTCAGTCTACGCTCCTTGAAAGGATCAAGGAGGCACAATGTAATACCCAACATTTTCATAATACATTTATTTATTATAAATCAGAGTTTTAATACATAAAATGTACAAGTTTACAAATTTAAGAAATAGTAATGGAAAAATAGTGTTTAAAATATGATTTTATGTTTTTAATGAGATTAAAGAGAGAGAAACTTGAGTAGTCAAGTATTGGACCCAAATGTCATATAATTTTAATTGGGGATTTTTTTAAAATTAAGAAAGTTTTGCTAAAGGGCTTATTTGAAAAGAATTTTAGTATTTTGGGTCCAAGTGTAAATTTAAAAAAAAGAAAAGAAAAGAAAAGGCTTCAGCCTTTCTTTTTTTTACCCGAGCCCCCCTCTCTCTCTCCTCATATAATCTCTCTCTCTCTCTCTCTCTCTCTCTCTCTCTCTCTCTCTCTCTCTCTCTCTATCTCTCTCTCTCTCTCTCTCTCTCTCTCTCGCGTGCGTGCGTCTGCCCGACCACCGAACGTCCACCGGCGATCACCGTTTATAGCCACGCGCCGGACCGTTTGATTCAGAGGCCTCCGAACTATCGACCACGCGGGAATCTAGAGCTCACTCGCCGATTAAACACCTCAACTGGTCGATTTAAGTTCGGCCACCCCGGGACTTCAAAGTTGCGATTCGGCCACCTCGGGCATCCGTTTGCCGATCCGTCACCACCATCGTGTTCCTCGTGTTGTGGGCTTCAAAACCCAATAACTGGTTCCTACATCTACCATAGTTGGGTGGTGGGCCCACCACGAGCCACCGCGATCCACCGTAGATCGACGGTCGAAACTTAGTGTTCGAGGTTTTGAAGTACGTTTTGAGTCTCAGAAAATCATCGTTTGACTTGTTGTGGAACCCGATCACTTTGGTATAATTTATTTGACCTATATATTGTGATTTAATTGTGATTGATTATAATAATTGTTATTATGTGTATTTATAGTATATAATTATATATTCTTGATATATGGAATATTTTTCTGTAATTATACTGGCTGTCTGGGATTATATGTATTTTTTATACAGGTTTTGATTTTGGCATTGTCCACTTTATAGCCGTTGTGCTGTCCAATTTTCTAGAAAATATTAAATATTAAATAAATTATAAAAATACATATTTAATTGATTTTCCATTAATATGGAAATTATTATGATTAATTCATTTTAATTATTATTGTTATTGTTTTGTTAAGTAAATCAAGAATACAGATTCATATATATATATGAAAAGTGTGATTTATGGTAAACCTATTATTTAACTATTATTATTGTATATTAATATTTTAATATTAAAATAATATCAAATATTAGTTTCTTACAGTTATTGATATTTGTAAGACCAGTGAATTTTGGAGAAAGTATATTTATTATATCACTGGAATTGATATTATGACTAATTAATAATAATATAAATATTTATATTTATATTATTATCATTATATTGATTATTACAATTTTATGTTAAAAATATGATTTCTTTTATAAAATGACTATTTGAATATATATACATTCATATATGTATTGTTATTGAGGTATTTTGTTATTATTATTAAAATAAGTTTATTTATAGATGATAATTATTATTGTTGTTGTTGTTATTATTATTATTATTATTATTATTATTATTATCATGAGAGTACATTATTAAATGAGCAATGTTTTATATGAAGAGTTATTTGTATTACGTTGATAATAATTATTATTATCATTCATATAGTTTATGATATTGTTAATATACACTATCAATAGTGTATATTTACGATTTTGATAGAATTTAATAAATGATGTGCCTTGAATAGGATTTGTATGGATTTGATTGATTGACTCTTGCTGAGCAATTTTAAAATAAGCTAAGGACCTAAGGTAAGTAAATCTCACCTTTTGTGCTTAAGTGTAAGATGCATGACTACATTGATTGTGTACATCTGATGAGTTAAGTATGGTATGATGATGATGCATATGATAAGTATGTGAAGAATGGTTATATGAACACCATAAGGGTGTTGTGTGATATGTAATTGATGAATTCCGTGATATGTGAAAGATGTCTTACTTGGTTAAAAATGATATGAATTATGTGCAAGTATGTGTTCTTATGTTGATGGATATGTGGATTACTTTATGTTCATGATTTGTTATATGTTATGATATATGAAGCGTTTAAGTTTTTAGGCCGGAAACCTTAGACCTGAGCCATAGCTCTACGTTAAGGTATAACAACGCCACCAACCCAAAGCTTCATGTATTATGACTAAAGATGTTTTGAGTTATATGAGATGTGATACAATGCCTTGATTGAATACCATCAAACATGAATCATGAACATGAACATTGACATTTCAGCATCAGCATGTATGCATGGCATGTACAGTTATGTGATACATTATTATGTGAGATAAGACCATGCATATAAATATGAGGAAAATTGTGAAATGCCTTGAAATGTCTTATGTGGAGTGAACATTTTAATGACACAAGGCTTAAGCAAAGTGATAATAAGATGTTTAAAAAGGGTGCCACTGTTTTGATGAAGCAATCAAGTAAGTTCAGTAAAGAAGACGAAAGTCTATAAGACTTATAGTGGCTGCCCACTAGTGTGGGCTAGGTCAGAGTTGACCATTCAGATATGTTTGCCATGTTTCTGTCTTTCTCCTCCATGTGTGTAATAAGTATGGCAGCTATGGCAACGATGAAATGAGTGTTATGATAAGCCTAACTGTGATGATGGCTAGCCAGAGGAGAACCCATGGGATTCTATATGATATGTGTAACAAGCCCTGCAGGCATTGGCCGAATCAAACAGTGTGCACAAGTGATATTGGGCCCATAAAAATGTGAAACTAAAAGAAAGACCATAAAAGTAAAGTTTGAAAGTGCATGAGCAATAAATGAAATGCATAAGTATATAAGTCAGCATATTAGTATATGTGCACTACAAACTCACGACATTCATGTGTATGTGTATGCATGAGATTTGCTTACTGAGCGTTAGCTCATTATGTTATTTTCCAACATTTTTCCACTTTAGCTGTTGAGCAACTTGTGGAGCACGGACTCAGTAGCAATGCAATAATGGTTTAGAGTTTTCATATGGCTGCATTAAATTTAAAGTATTCATACGTGTAATAATTTCTACTAATAAGTTTATATAAAAGTTTTCTGTATTTCTTCGTATCATTTTATTTAATTCTTTTCGTCAAGTGCCTAACATACTCACAAACTCTAGAATTATGAGTATGTGGCGGACGTACCCTACCTTAGGGTCGTCACACACAAGGGGAGGATCCCCAGTTGAGAGAGCACAAAGAGGGCGTCTTAGCCAAAGCGACTAAAGACTTTTCTATTTCAGAGATGGGATTATTGAAGTACAAAGGCTGAATTTGCATTCCAATGCATTCTGGTATCCGGCGAGAGATTTTAGATGAGTCTCATACCACTCCTCACTCTTTACATCCAGGTATGACGAAGATGTACCAAGATTTGAGAACTTTGTATTGGTGGCCGGGAATGAAGAGGGATGTGGTTGATTATGTGGCTAAGTGTTTAACTTGTCAGCAAGTAAAGGCTGAGCATTAGAGACCAGCAAGGTTGTTGCAGCCTCTAGGGATTCCGGAGTGGAAATGGGAGGATATCACCATGGACTTGGTCGTTGGATTACCGAAGACTGTGGGACAGCATGATTCGGTGTGGGTGATTGTGGCTAGGTATACCAAGTCCGCTCACTTTTTGCATGTTAGGACAACTTATACTGTGGAATAGTATGCTGAACTATATGTGAAGGAAATCGTGTGACTACATTGGGCTCCAAGGTTGATAGTATCCGACAGGGACCCCACTTTCACCTCCAATTTTTGGGAGAGCCTGCAGAAGTCTATGGGCACACAGTTGCAGTTTAGTACCGATTATCATCTTCAGACGGATGGACATTCTGAGAGGATGATTCAGATATTGGAGGATATCTTGTGAGCCTACATACTAGATTTTGGGGGATCTTGGAGTAAGTATCTCCCTTTGATTGAGTTTTTGTATAATAATAGTTATCAGGCAACTATTAGAGTGGCTCCGTATGAAATATTATATGGGAGGGAGTGCATATCACCCATCCATTGGGATGAGACGAGTGAGAGGAAGTATCTAGGTCCTGAGGTTGTTTAAAGGACCAATGAGGCAATTGACAGAATTAGAGTTGGAATGCTTGCCTCGCAGAGTCGGCAGAAGAGTTACTCGAATTTGAGATGTATGAGCGTAGAGATTCAAGTCGATGACCATTTTTTTCTTAGAGTTTCTCCCTTGAGAGGGATGAAGTGGTTCGAAGTACGGGGCAAGTTGAGCCCTAGGTTTGTTGGCCCCTTTGAGATTTCGAAATGGATTGGAGAGGTAGCTTACAGATTGGCGATGCCTCCAGCTCTATCAGGGGTACATAATGTGTTTCATGTATCCATGCTTCGAAAGTATGTATCAGATTCTATGCACGTGCTGAGTTATGAGAACTTGGAGCTGGATCAGGATTTATCGTATGAAGAAAAGCCGGTTCAGATTCTTGACAAAAAAGATAAAGTCTTGCGAACCAAGGCCATCGCCTTAGTGAAAGTGCTATGGAGGAACAGCAAAGTGGAGGAGGCAACTTGGGAACTTGAGACAGATATGCGGCATCGGTATCCCTAGTTATTCAGGTAATTTCGAGGACGGAATTTCTGTAAGGAGGGGATAGTTGTAGTGTCTCAAATTTGCTAATAAGGCTTAGGGCCTTAATTAGCGTGTTGGGAGGGCAATAATTTATTTAATTATGTTAATATGTGAATTTGATGATTATGTGATTAGAAATGCATGTTTAGGTGAATTAAATATACATGTGGGCCCTATTTGGCTATTAGGGGCATATTTGTAATTTTAGCCCGTTGAGGTCATAAATGTAATATGTGTATATTGTGATTGATACCATGAGTGAGTGGAAATATATTTGTGATGTGCAATCCGAGATGGTCCTAGGGAGCAGTTTAGCTAAATAGTCACAACGGATTCGAATACCCGACTCGGGAGGAGCCTTGGGGTATTTTGGGAGCATAGTTGGGTTTCAAGATTTATCGGGTAACGGGTAGTAGTTTAGTAATGATTTGGCATGTCAGGATTAAGTGAGGATTTATAGGAACACTCGAGGAATTAGTGGGACATGTCAAATGACGGAATTTCCCTTGCTGGCACTTAAGGATTTAGATAAGCTTAAGGGGTATTTTGGACTTTTTGACTAGGGAGGGGTTTGATCACTTAGGCAGTTGAGATTCTAGGGTCATTTAGAAGAAAATAAAAGGAAAGGAAACAAAAGTAATTCCCAATCTCTCTCTCTCTCTCTCTCTCCCCCCCCCCCCCCTCTCTCTCTCCCCCCCCCCCCCCCCCTCTCTCTCTCTCTCTCTATCTCTCTCTCTATCTCATGGTTTTCTCACCCTCTCTTGGAGCTTGGAAGTTTTGATCACCTGTAGATTTTAGGCTAAATTCTTTGAAGAATTGGCAGCTTGTTGTGCTAGGAAGTGGTTCAGGGTCAAATTAAGTTCTGAGGTAAGCTCCTAAACTTAATTTTGCTGTTGAATTCATCCATGGATGGGAAGCTTGCATGAGAGTTGAATTTTGATTTGATTTTGTGTGGAGGTCAGGATTAGGGAGTTGTTTTTAAGTGTTTATGATGTCTAGGTTGTATGGATAAGGAATCTATGTTCAATTATGTGTTTAATTGGTGTCTGGGGTGAGAATTAAGGGTTTAGGTTCGAGGAAATATGCAAAGAAAATGATGGTTTCTGGGTTTTGGAGGCCTAAGCAGCGGCCCTTCTTCAGGTGTTGCGACCCACGTGTTTGAAGAGGCTAGAGAAGCCTCTAGTTCGCCCAGGCGTCGTGACATGGGCGAGCATACCGTAACCCTACTTGGAAAATAAGGGAGGTTAAGGTTTTTAGCTCGAGAACTTGAATGTTAAGGCTCGGAAAGGATCCTACTATCCAGTTTGGTAGAATCCAAGGTCCCGGAGGCTAGATTAATATTTTGAAGTTATTTATTTGTTTAGAACTTGATGGATGGTTATTATTATGCGTTGTGACTAGGTTTTCAATGAGGCTCGAGATAGAGGACTGTGCTCGGGATCACGGTGCTCAGATAGCTCATGATACAGGTAAGAAAATAATTGTACCCATAGAGCAAGGCATGGACCTATTGTTTGAATTGCAGGGCACGACCCTAATACTTGTGTTTAATATGCGTTTAAATATATGTGATTATTATTCCATGTGATACATGTTTGTGATTGAACGGGGAAGGTTGGGAATGGCGAAGACCGGGAAACGGCAAGAAGCCAAGTACGGCAAGGGGTTGGGAACAGTGTTGAGCACACTGAGTGCAAGTCGATAGGGTGAGACGCTCCAGGGTGCTGGAGCCACCCTCTCGGTGAAGACCGCGAACCCAGGGCCTGGTAAAGTGCCTGGGACGGCATTGGCCACTATGTGTTTAGCCCGTTGGCTGTTTTGTTATATGTTATGGATAGTTATGCATATGTTATATGTTTTGTGTTGAGTTTTCTTGCTGGGCTTTGGCTCACGGGTGCTCTATGGTGCAGGTAAGGACAAGGGAAAGGTCGACCAACCATGAGTATGGAGAGCGTGGAGCGACGGGTACATGTTCGGCCTACCTAGCTGCCACGGCCATGGATATTTTTTAGAAAATGTACTATAATAGTTGTTTTGTCGCCTAAGTCAACCATGTGTATATTTTGATCTGTATCGTATTTTCTAAACTGTATGTTTGGATCCCAACTCTAAAACTTTCCAAGATTTCAATGAATAACCAAATGTTTTATACTTAATGTATTTAAATGAGTTTAACTTCAGTTTAGTCACACTTTTAACATAAAACCTCGATTAGCGAGCTAATGGCACATTTTTAACTCACTTAGTAACAGTTCTAAGGAAGTAGGGCATTACAGCTAGTCTTGGGGTTCAACAGCCTTAGGGTCTACCCATAGGGGGCAATTAAATTGAACGTATTTGCAATTGAGCGTAATTTGGAAGTTGACTTCTTGATCATCGATTCCCCTACTAGTTACAACGCTCATGGGAAGAAGCTAGATTCACCGAATGCAAGGTGTCATCTCTACTTTGCACCAGGTGATGCGATGTCAATCAGTTGATGGTCGTTACACCATCAACATTAAAGGGTGCTAGAAGCAGGCCAATAACTGCTATTTAACTCTAAAAGAGATCATCCGCGTTCACCTCTTCTTCTGATGAGGCAGACCCCAAATAGCAATCAAAGGGCAAGTTACTAGCATATTTAAAGCAACTAGAGGTAAAAGAAAAGTATGACAAGCCGCAGTCAACACTCGATGAGCTAGAAGAACTCTGTATTGACCCAAATGATCACACTAAGAAATTGTTGGTAATTTCCCAATTATCAGAAGGCGAGAAGCAGAGGCTAGTTGACTTTCTCAGAATGCGAGCGAAAACTTTTGCCTAGTCACCACACGATATGTCAGGCATCGACCCTAATGTCATGTCTAATAGTCTTAATTGAAGACAAAGTAGAACGTTTATTAAGTATTGGATCTATCAAAGAATGCTTATATCCTAGTTGGCTTGCAAATCCGGTGATGGTCCCAAAATAAAACGAGAAGAAGCGAGTGTGCATTGACTATACAAACCTCAATAAAGGATGTCTGGAAGATAGATATCCACTCCCAAAGATTGATCAAATGATTGATGCAACCACAGGTTACAAGAGAATGAGCTTCCTCGATGCTTATTCAGGGTACAACCGAATCCCTATGAAACAAGAAGACTGAATCCACACTGCATTTACCACAGAGCGAGGGTTGTACTGTTTATACAATCATGCCCTTCGGGCTCAAGAATGCCAGAGCCACGTACCAAGGATTGATGAATAAGTTGTTCTCTACGCAATTGGGAAATAATATGGAAGTATATATGAATGATATGGTTGTTAAATCGAAATTGAGCGATGCTCACATTGAGGATCTGACTAAGTGTTTCGACATCCTCGACGAGTATCAAATGAAGCTAAATCCCGCAAAATGTGCTTTTGGAGTAGCCTCGGGACAATTTCTGGGGTATATAGTCAGGAAAAGAGGCATTGAGGCCAACCCAACTCAGATTGCGTCACTATCAAAAGTCCAAGAGCCAAAAACTATTCATGATTTTCAAAAGGTGACGGGGAAAATAGCGGCTCTGAGTAGATTCATATCCCGCGTGTCCGATCATTGCCAACCCTTCTTCCAATGTATAAGGAAATCTGCAAATGCGGTTTGGGGCGATGATCAGAAGCAAGCTTTCAAGGTACTAAAAATTTATCTTAGCACACCACCCATATTAAGCTCTCCAATCCCACATGAAAAGCTCTTTTTATACTTAGTAGTCTCTGATGTCGCTGTGAGCGTAGTCTTATTTCGAGAAGACGAAGGCAAATAGAAGAATGTCTTCTACTGCAGCAAGATGCTATTAGATATCGAGACTCGGTACAACATGATGGAGAATATGGTTCTAGAATTAGTAATGACAAAGAATAGGCTAAAGTAATACTTTGAAGGACACCCCATTACGATGTACACAGATTATCCACTAAAGTAAGTGCTAGGAAAACCAGATCTTTCTGGAAGATTGTCCAAATGGGAAATTGAGCTCAAGGCATATGACATCAGATTCCAACCTTGCAACGTAAAGAAGGGACAAGTATTAGCTGACTTTTTAGTAGAAATGCACGTTCTCACCCAAAGTGCCACCTCAACTGAAAAACGTAGAGGAAGAATGTGTTAGGAGTATGTCCTAAAAGCATGTAAAAGACATTTGTTATTTCAATGAATAAATAAATACAATGGTCTATTATTATTATATTTAGATTATTAAATTATTGTTTGAATAATTTTGTAAATATCAGAAAACTTCCATATTCATTATTGAGGATGTGATCTTGTATTAGTATGAGAGAATTAAGATCACATGAATGAATAAAAATAGTCAACAACAACAAATTGAAGTTATGGAATTCTTTAATTGGGGTTGTAAGTACAGTTTGCTGAGTATCATGTTGATACAAATAATCTAGATTCGAATTATTGATGTGGTAAGACATCTCAGTAAAGGTGATTTATATAATATGATTATATATGACATGGACCGATATGAATAAAAGTCTTTATCCAAAAACCATTTAATAATAAAGATTTGTAATTCATATCATAACTGATGATCATTTATAGATACACCTAAATCCTGAGTGTACATGAACTCATGTTCATGTTTATTAAATCTTTTGATTCATTCGTTAAGGTCTCTTCATAGAATGAGGCTAATGACTTTTTTTTTGGAGATTTAATATCATGGATGGCTGGGAACATGTATCAAGAATACGGAATCTAATCTTTCCTAACGGATCGTATATTAGTTCCCTTAAGGGTTAATTTTGGAACTGAATGATTTTAAGCTCAAATCTATAATTAGATTATACATTAATTATTCACTAGTGAATTAATGGTACTTGAGGAATAAGAAGTAAATTAGAAAGGTAAAATGGTAATTCTTCCATTATAATTTATGAACTAATTAATTAGAGGGTTAAACTATTGTAAGATGATTATATCAATGGACAACTTAAAATAAGATTTCTATAAAAGTATATCAATAACATAAAGAGTTCAATTCTGAATTTATAGTGGAGAAATATCATAATAAATAAATTAACTATTATAATTAAAGAGTTTAATTATTTAGTTTCAATTTATTGGAGCTTAATGTTATAGGTCCATGGTCCCCGAAATGGCTCAAACAAAAATGACTTATTTGATAAGTAAAATATTTTTCTATGCACTAAACATAATTATTCTATAATTATGTGTAATTAATTAATTGATTTAACAAAAATATAATTAATTTTGAATTAATTTATTTTTGGGATTTTTGGTATTTAAATAATAATAAAAATTGGGAAAAATCACATGCCTTCCTTGGCATGTGGTACACGTGTAGCACTGTGCTACATGCACAAGAAGCTTCTAGAAGTTTCTTTGTTCCACAATTTTAGTTATTTAAACAATAATGAGATATTGTAATATGATTAAAATATTATTATTTAAACAAAATCTGATAACTGATTAGTTATTTTTAAAAATTTTTAAATAACTAATATTTTATTTTTAATATATTGGATATATTAAATATAGGAGATCATTTTTTCAGAGCGATACTTTTCAGTGATAGAAAATATATCGTGAAATCTCCTTGAGAGAGAGAGAACAGTGATACAAGCATAGGTCACTGTTCTTCACAAACTTAGGTCCAAACTTTATCAGATCTCATGTGTTAAGAACATCTGATAAATATATTTTGCCTATTGTTTTGTATAGCGAGCCCACACTCGTTCTTTATGTGTTGAGAACATTTTGGAAGATCTTGGTGTGAGATCTCAAGGATTTTTGCCATACAAAAAGATAGCAGCAAGGAAGGACTTGAGGTGATTTTCTATTCATGTCTTTGATTCAATATATATATATATATATGTGTGTGTGTATGTGAAGAAGTAGATCTAGAAATCTTGTGGGGTTAAATTAAAAATTTTGACTGTTGTTCCGCTGCGTATAATCTCTGATTTAATCTATAAAAACCAACAGAATGGGTATGGAGTATGAGCACTGATGGCACCTTTAATTCGCACGGTGTAAGGATTGGTGTGGTGTTAGAAGCTCCCTCTGGGTTGAAATTTGAAGAGGCTATGCGACTCGAAAATCATGCTATGAACAATGAAGTAGAATATGAGGCTCCGATATATGGATTAGAGTTGGCTCACAATATGGGCATCAAGCGCATAAGATTCAGAGGAGATTCCAAGCTCATGTCCAAACAGGGTGCTGGAAATTTTGACACTAAGGCACCTCGGCTCGCCATCCTCTTAAAAAAGGTTTTGGCTCTGAAATCACAGTTTCTCCTCTTCGAGCTCGCCCAAATTCTGCAAGAACTAAATCAGAGTGTGAATGCCTTGGCCAAGAGAGCTTCAACCAGCGAATATACCCATCATTCGGAGATTTCCATCACTCGCATGTACGATCACCCCCAGATTTGCTCAATTTTGAAAGAGCTCGATTACTAGTTAGACCCCATAATGCGGTACTTATCTACATTAGAGCTCTCGTCTAATAAAAAAGAGGCAAAGTTACTACGCCTAAAAGCACAACGATACTCCATAGTTAATGGTGTTTTGTATAGGTGTTCCTTCAATGGACCATACTTATGATGCCTCCGACCATCAGAGGCAAAGAAGTTGCTTGAGGAGATCAACGAACGGGTATGTGGCAATCACATCGGTGGACGTAGCCTGGCCCACAAGGCACTGATAGCTGGGTATTATTTGCCTTACATGATGACTGAGGCTCGTGATTATGCTAAAAAATGCGACAAGTTCTATAAATTTTCCCCATCCATCCACCAGCCTACGCAACTATTGCATTCAATTGTTGCCTCATGGCCATTTCCTAAATGGGGAATGGATTTTGTCGGAGAATCACCCAGGGAAACTGGAGGAAAACGTTACGCTCTGTTGACAACTGACTATTTCACGAAGTGGGTAGTCGCAGAAGCTTATAGTACCGTTAGCAAAATAGACACAATGAGCTTTATATGGAAGCACATAATTTTTCAATTTGGCATTCCTTGGGAAATAGTAGTATACAATGGAACACATTTCCATAACGCAAAGGTATAGGAAATTTACAACATGATGCATATCAAACTAAGCTTCGCTTCTGTCACCTACCCGCAAGGCAATGGGCAAGCAAAAGCATCTAATAAAGTCATTTTAGCTAACATCAAGAAGAATTAAGAAGATAGGAAGGGTGCTTGGTTGGAAGAATTACCAAAGGTACTATAGGCCTACCACACAACTAAACGAACTTCTACAGGAGAATCACCTTACGCCATGGTGTATGGGACAGAGGCTATTATTCCAATAGAAGTGGGCCTCCCGACTCTCTGAAATGAGATAGTCTCTGATCAGCCTCTTAACAGTGAACAAATAACACACAAACTTGACTGCCTAGATGAATTTCGAATTATTGCTCAAATCGGGCATGAGAAATGTCATAAGGCAGCTGATGTTGGTATTAAATGATCAAATCAAAGGTGCGCAGCAGAATATATGGACCCATTTTAATTAATATTAATACTAGTCAGGATCATATACATATATAAATATTAAATCACATACAAAACAGATCATGGATTGCCTCTTGTAGCCTATCAAGTGTCTTTGAATCTTTTTGTATAAAATCAATGATCTTCCTATCCAGTAATCTGAAAACTCGCACCTTGATTGTCCAGACCAATCCTCAAACACACAAGGACGTGTGTGGGCACGTAAATTCAAAAGGTTGATTTATGTGACTCTCTAGATGTACTCAACACATGAGATTTAGAGAGTTTGACTGAGACAAGAGGTTTAGCATAGTTTTTCAGGTTTAGAGAAAACTATCGCTTTTTAGATAAAGAGTCTATATTTTTAATTTCATAAAAATAATGAAAGCTTCTTCTGAAAGTCATGTACTATCAGAATTATATAAAAATATTTAATTTAATTAAATAATCTTTATTTTATTAAAAATAAAATTCAAATTAAAACTAATTTGATATTTATATTTAATTATTTATTTAAATCATATTTAAAAAGAATAATTAAATAACTGATTAAACAAATTTATTTGAAATTCAAAATTCAAACCCCAGGGATAAAAATCCCTGAGTTAGGTGCCACACTCTGTGTTGTATAGTGTGTGTCGCCCAACCCTACTAGGGTTTCCCTAATTTTCTCATTTGTTAGTTTAATCAACTTTTAAGACAATATATTTATCCCATTATAAATATTAGTTAATTAAAAATTAACTTTATCTTAAAATATCAGTTTTAAATTAAATAAATAAATATCATATTCTAAATAAGATATTTATTATTCTCTCTCTTTATATTAATCTAAACAAGATTAATATTAATTTTAACCTATAGTTTTTCAAAATAAAAACTATATAGTTAAATAATTAATTAATTCACAATTAATCAATAACCCATAATTATCACATAATTATTTCCTTGCCCTGAAAAATTAATTCATTTGCAATTTAGTCATTCTCTCTACAAATATTTATTTTGACATCCTTACCTTTGACAATGTAGGACAGAGGTGATCTGAGGACCATGGACCTATAATACGAAGCTCCAATAAACCAGATTATTAATCAAACTCTTTAATCTAATAATCTTATTTATTAATTCCATAATTACTCCACTATAAATATGGAATTGCACTCTAAGTATTTATAGAATTATATTTATAGATTTTTCTCTTGTAATCCATTGATATAATCAATATATGTAGTTTCGTCCTCCATTATTGGTTCGTTAATTTGAGCTAGTCAAAATTACCGTTTTACCCTTCTAATTACCTCTTGATCCTTCAGTACCATTAATTCACTAGCGAATAATTAATCTATATCTAATTATAGATTTGAGCTCAATAACTATTCAGTTCCAGAATTAACCCTTAATGGAACCAATATTCGATCCATTAGGAAAGCAATATTGTTATTCATGTTCCCAGCCATTCATGATATTGAATCTCCAAAACAAAAGTCATTAGCCTGATTATTCTAAGACATTAACGAGTGAATCAAAAGATCCAATAAACACAAACAGGAATTCATGAATACTCAGAATTTAGATTGATCTACAAATGATCATCTATTATGATAAGAATTAAATCTTTATGTCAAACGGGAAGTTTATAAAGATATTAATTCTCATCGGTCCTGTCATATATAATCTCTATTATATACAACACCATTACTAAGATTTCTATCCACATCAGTAATCCGAATCTAGATTACTCGCATCTCGTATGCTTTGAAAACCATAATGTAACGTCTCAAATTACCTAATAAGGCTTAGGGCCTTGATTAGGGGGTCAGGATAGCAAATTATGGAAATTATGTGTTATGTGATGTATATGTATATCATTATATGATTATGCTAGTTATATTATAATATGATTTGATATTTATGTTTAGGTGTATTAAATATACATGAGGACCCGTTTCTGAATAAAAGGGCACTTTTCGTAATTTGGCATGTTATGGGTATATTTGACATATATGTGATATATGTGTGGAACCACGTTATTGTGTTGATATTTTTGGGTTATTCGGCACGAGACGATCCTAGCGAGCAAGGTAGCGTTTTAGTCACAACGAGGTCAAATACCCGGCTCAGGGTGAGCCTAGGGGTAATTTGGTAATTTAGTACATTACCGGGATCGGTTAATGGGGAAATTATTTGGTAATTATTTAAGGATATTGGAAGTAACGATAATTATGAGGCATTGATTATGATTAACAGGGTATGTGTAAAATGACAAAACTGCCCTTGAAGGACTTTGAGAAAGAGATTTGACCCTAGGGGCATATGTGTCATTTTGTGCCAATTCAATTTAGTGACTTGTCACTCTTTCCCTTGGCTGAAGGAAACCTCAAAACAGGGGATATCAAACAGAGCAGCTCCTTTCTCTCTCCCTTTCTTCACAATTTCTCTTTTCTTTCCTAGCACCTTAGGGGATTTTGGATTTTGGAGGAAGAAAAGCTTAAGGATTAGGAGCTTGAAGCCATAGTTCGGCTAAGGGACAGCTTGGGCTTGCAAATCATTGGTTTGAGGTAAGGATTCCTTGAGTTTTGCTATGAATTCTGTTTAAGTTCTTCATGTTCGTGAGATGTTCTTAAGCTTCAAAGCTCAAGTATGGATTTTTGTGTGTTAATGGGTTTTTGATCAAGTGTTAACTTGGGTTTTGTTGAGGTTGGTGTATTGATGAGGTTCTAAGGTTGAATTGTAAGTTTGGATGGTGTTTAGATGAGGTTTTGGTGACTTGAATTCAGGGGGAAACGCAGGGGAAAATCAAAGTATTCTGGTCTGTAGGGTTGGCGCCCCAGCGCCACTTTTAGGCGCCCTAGCGCTAGGCACAGGAAATCTAAGGGTGGCTCTCTGACTTGGATGGCGCCCCAGCGCTACCTTGTGGTGCCCTAGCGCTAGTCCAGTTTCAGTAAAGCCCATTTTTAGGGCTTAGGAGAACTTGGGGACTCGGGGGATGGTTCCACCACCCCGTTAGGTGGATTGGAAGTCTCGAGAGCACGGGAGTGGTCCCAAAGTTTGCTTTTAAGGATTGAATCTTATGAGATTATTATTTATGGTTGTGACTAGGTTACCGCTAGGGCTCGGGACAGGATCATGCTCGAGGGTCATTCATATTTAACTGGTGCTTGGACCAAAGGTAAGAAAACTGCACTCAGTATGTGATACATGTGATTATGGCCTAAATTATTGAACATGTATATGAATAGGGCATGAACGCCTGAGAATGTGCATGATTATGATTATTGATTAAGCATGTTGAATGTTTTGTATTTGTATATTTGGTATATGATATATGCATGTCTACGTTATCTGATTGAGAAAGGCTTGACTTATGAGTCAAGGATGGCAATAGTGCGTTGAGTGCTGGTCGAAAAGCATTGACTAATGAGTCAAGGGCGGTAATAGTGCATTGAGCGCTGATCATTTTGGTTAAGATAACCAGGAGCGCATCATACGCTTGCCCGACCTAATGGTCGTGGAAAACTCAGCGCTAGGTACGTTGGGCCAACTCCAAAGCTGGTTATATAGAGGATAGGGCAACGGGCCCCGGGGTGACTTATGAGTCCCATATCCTAGAGCTGGGCCTTGAAATTTACTTAAGAGTTAAGAATGACATTAGCACGCTGAGTGTCTGTCGAAAGCATTGACTTATGAGTCAATGACGGTAATAGCGTTGAACACTGGTCGAAAAGCATTGACCTATGAGTCAAGGACGACAATGGCGATGTTCGCTGGTCGAAAAGCATTGACTTATCAATCAAGGGTGGCAATAGCGTACTGAGCGCTAGTCGATATGGTTATGCCTAACCAGGAGTGCATCATATGCTTGTACGACCTATTGGTCATGGGAAACTAAGGTGCTAGGTACGCTAGGCTAGCTCTAGGGCTAATTATACAGAGGATAGGGCAAAGGGCTCCGGGGTGACTCATTAGTCCCATATCCTAGGGCGTTGAGCCCCAGTATGATTTAATAATCATGTATTAGGGCGATGAGCCCCAGTATGATTCATTAATCATTTATTTTGGGCATTGGGCCCTAATCTGATTCATTGGTCATTTATCTTGGGCTATTGGCCCCATATGACACTGTAGTCATTTATATGAATGGTATGCATGCATGAGTAGGGATATTACTACTAGGCATGTTTATTATGATTTGGTAACATGTTAATGACTACTTATGAGCACGTTTGAGTTTTCTTGTTGAGTCTTAGCTCTTGAGTGCTATATGGTGCAGGTAAGAGGAAAAGAAAGTTGGACCATCATTGAGTTGGAGAGCTTAGGTGACGATGTGTACATATGCGGCAGCTTGACCACCACGGCTGAGGTTTTACAGAGGAACTATGGCCAAACCCTATTTTGCCGCTTAGGTTGGCTGGTTGTAATTTTTCCATTGTAATTAACATTTTTAAATATGTTTTGGGATCCCATGTATGAAGTAAATGTTCTAGTGAAACGATTGTACCTTTGACCAAAAAAATTTAACCCTAAATTGTTAATCACGTTTAGTTACACGGTTATGCCCAAGTGACTCGTTTAGCAGGTTTAGCACTATTTAAAATATACAGTGTAACAGCCCCTGAGTAGTAGGGCGTTACACGTGCTAGTAACCATTCATTAAAGATTTCATACTTTAATATGTTACCGAGTATTTTATTCATTATATATGATCTCAATTCTCTCATACTAATAGAAGATCATATTCTCATGAATGAATAGGGAATTTTCTTGATATTATTATATAATTAATTCAAACAATAAGTATAACAGTCAAATATAATAAAATTGTACTCTTATTTAAAACCAATAAAATGTCTTTACATGCTTTTAGGGCACTAATCCTAACAGTTGAACGCTACTACGATAAGATGGTCAATTTGCGTTCTTTCAAGATAGACGAATGGGATGAATGGGTCCTTCAATAGGTTATGGGCAATCAAAAGAAGTTGGAACTTAACTGGGAGGGCCCTTACAAAGTTGTAGAAGTGTTGGGCAGAGGCTCTTACATACTTAAGGACATACGCACTGGGCGAACAATACCACGCACTTGGAATTCTATGTCTTTAAAGCATTACTGTTGCTGACATGTATGTACTATGATTTACAAAATCAATAAAACAGTATTCCTTTTTGAGCATTTCTTCAACTTGTCATTTATTTTAGAGTTTATACTTTTTTAGACTTTGTGTTTTGTCTCATTACCTGTTTAGACCCTGTGTTTTGACAAATTACTTTTTGGACCCTATGTTTTGTAAAATGGTTAAAATAGAACCCTGAACTCAATTTTGATGAAGAAAAAATTGAATATAACAACACAGTTTTTTAGCAGAATGATTTTATTTTTGTTCTGGATTGTTAGTTTGGTAAATTATTTGTGATTTTAGTTGAGAAAACATTGACCAAAATCGGGTTTATGGTTCTATTTTAACCATTTTACAAAATATAGGATCCAAAAAGTAATTTATCAAAACACAGGGTTCAAACAAGTAATGAGACAAAACACAGGGTCTAAAAATGTATAAACCCTTTATTTTATGCAACAATAATTGTACATTACTTACACACGTCATATCTTCAACTATGTGAAGAATCTTTTATGACGTAACTCTAAGCTAAAATAGTACCATCACATGAATAACTATCACCTTTCATAATATCTCAATCAAATAATTTATATATGTTGCAGATCATTTTCAACTAACACGTTTACTAATTTTTCACACGTGGCACACTTTCCCTACTCTATAAATATAAGTAAGGAGTTTCTCACATATCATTCAAACATGCAAGCTAATAACACATATACTCCATAATCATGAGTCAAAAATCATGGCTCACGCTTCCATCGAACTACCATAACCAGCTACTATCTGATGGAGCTTCTCCCTTCATCACCTCGATGAACTAGAATGATGCGGTCTAATCTTTACTGACTAAATCAGTAGGAAACTATGGCCAGCCATTTCGCGGTCTATTCTGCCCTGACTACATGGAACATGGTTGCTCTAGTGCAGCTCATATCCCTTAACCTCTTCTCCTTCTCCAACAGTTGCCTGAGTGGCTTCTGTCTAATCCAAAGCCCGAGGATCAGTCGTTTGGAAATGTTTAACTCGGGGATGTTGTCATCACTTCGCAAGCCCTACAAACGCGGCCTATTCTTTCTTGACTATTAATTCAGAGCCCTTGGGTTTGCCACTTTGGAGCCTCACCAGCACTTGTTGAACTGGATCGACAATCCACGCATGGGAGGAACTTTACCAGCTTACCAGATGCGACCTCTCTATAGGCCACATTTGTTGAAATTCCCCTTCTATTAGGATGGCTTACCCCCAACAAATGGTGTCAAGTAGAGCTCGGTATGGGTGCAGTGGAAAGATATTCGGCCAACGCCGACCCCCTCGGATCTACCTAAGACCTAACCCATGCGCCACCCCTAGCGTGCTTCTTGTTGAGATTAGTGCCCTTTAAAGCATATGTTTTGAACAATGTTTTATGAAATAAATAATTGAAATGAATTTTTGCATATATTATTTGTTTATTATTATTATTAGAATAATATTATATGAATATCAGAAAATTCTCAAATTCGTTATTGTGACTATATTCTTGTATTGGTACAAGAGGATTAAGATTGTAGGGAACGAATTTAAACAGTTCGCTGTAAAACAAAGTTATATGGAATCTTTGGATTAAATACTGTAAGTACGATTCACTAGTATTATGAATACATGTAATCTAGATCCAGATTATTGATGTAGTAGGACATCTTAGTGGAGGTACTTTCTATAAAGTGGTGATACATGAACGAGACTCGATATGCTATTAACACTTAATAATATTGTTTACTTTATAACTATTAATTAAACATATCAATAAGATGATCATATACAAATTGATCTTAATCCTGAAGTTATTATGAACTCATGTTTATGTCATATGAGTTATTTGATTCATTCGTTATGGTTTGTCGAAATGATCAGGCTGAAAATCTTTGTTTTGGGAACTCATTGATGTAAATGGTTGGGGACATAATATATAGATATGGATTCTATACCTTTCTGAGAGGAATTGAATAATGGTTCCCTTAAGGGTTGGCTTTTGGAACTCAAAGGTTATTGAGCTCAAATTCATAAATCAGTTTATGAATTAACCTTCACTAGTAAAGTTAATAGTACTTAAGGAAATAAGATATAATTAAAGAGGTTAAACGCTGATTAATTTCTACTTTAATTATGAACCATTAATAGAGGATTGAATTGTATGTAGTGATTAAATCGATGGACACTTTTTATATGTTTACAAGTACTCAATAAATAAAAGTCTATAATTACAAGAGTGCAATCTCATATTTTTAGTGGAATAATATTGAGATTAATAAATTAAGGTTATATATTAATGAATTTTAATTATAATCTAAATTTATTGGAGCTTGAAATTATAGGTCTATAGGTTCCCGAGATGGCTCTATCAACACTATTCAATGTAAGAGTAGAAAATTGGGAAGAATCAGGAAAATGACATATTTGGAAGAAATTTGTTCTTCGAGATCAAATATGTAATTGACACAAATTAATTAATTAATAAATTAAATTTCAAAATTAATTAATTATATTTTTCAAAAATTATTTTTTAAATAAAATGGCATTTTCGAAAATATCATTTAAATAAATAAGATAATTAATTTTGAATTAATTAATCTTATTTATTTAAATAATGTGAAAAGATATTTCTGATAATTCAAATTGGATTTAAATTTGAAATTATATTTATTCTTTAATTAATCTGATAAGATAAGTTATCATATTTAGATATTTTTGAATAAATAATTATTAAATAATAATTAAAAGAAAATTGTTGAAACACTTCCTTGAAATCAAGGATGTGTAACACGCCAACTACAATGCATGCACTGTAGTTGGTGTGTAACAAGGTCCAAGAATGGGTCTTGGATATTTCTTTTATTTATTTAATTATTTAATAATTGATTTATAATTTGAATTTTTAATTTTTAATTTTAAAATTTAATTAATTCTTTTATAAATCTATCAGATGGAAATAGTTTCATAAGACTTTTGACAGAGAGAAAAATAGATCGCATTATTTTTCGCTATCCCTGAAAACTGTCTCAGTCCTAATATTCCAAGATCTCATGTGTTGAGAATATCTTGTGAATCAAAAAATCTCCTACCATTACTTTACGTGCCCACACACGTCTTGAGGCGTAGAGATACATCTTGGAAGATCTTGGTCTGAGTATTTCAATGACTGCTTTGGATTGGATGTTTGTTGGAGATACAAAAAGATAGCAATGATTCTTGATAGTTCTTCAACTGGTAAATCCTCATCTTTTTATTTCTCTATGATTAATGTTTTGCATGTTAATTCATCCGATTATTTAAGGTTTGTTTAAATAAAAAATTTTGAAATCTATGGGCCCAACACCCCATGCTTTCCGCTGTGCACATGGTAAACTAGTTACCAACACATATGGGATTAGGACATACCCTCGCGCAAATGATATAGCATCAGCCCCATGCCCTTCAACACTCCAAGGGGTATGCCTACGTTCTACGAATGCCACAATAGCTCTCGCGCCAGTGCTGCTCGTTATGGTCCAAGTTCGCAAGGAAAAAGAGGCTCTACACCCTCCAAGTTCGCAAGGAAAAATATGTAATTTGATTGTAATTATGCAAACCATGTTGTATATATAACTCTTTATTTAACTATTGTTTACTATTACGGGTTCTTCCTATAAATTCACCTATGATTCCTCATAGGTATGCTTGAGTATCAACTTACTAATAGTCATTACAATAACATTATTTACTACAACAATAATCCCATTCAATACGATAAAGATACTCGGTCATAGCACTCTTTAGCTTCGGATGCCCTACCCTATATCACTCACGCACTATATAATGGGGAATCCCACTATTCACAAGCTCTGACAACACCCAAGTCGAGCACAACCAATCTGATCCAGTGAATATGCGCCTCAAGAAAGGCACCCTCGCTCAACCTTGATGCTCACCTGCCAATTAAACACCATCCGAGTTTGTACTACATTACATAATGCGCTACACCATTAAACTCACACACAATAACTTAACTGAGCATCCTCTCCCACAATCAGTACGACCTCTCAGTGTATCTTTGTGAAAACGGCCTAAATGGCCTATGTAGCCTTCCATCGTAGCATGTTAGACGCGTCATACAAACTGAAAAACTCACATCGTCACAATTTAAACAGAAATAACAAAGTAATGCACAACTATTGATCAAATTTTCCATTGCTATCATAAAATTTCCTTTGTCTCGTTTACAATTCAAAAGTATTGGTCAATTGTTTCACAAAACACTACGAAAAAACTAATGATTATGATTTATACAAAATACTTGTCAAGAACCTTTGTCAAGCACCTTGCTCGTTACTCTCAGCAGTCGTCTGGACAGAGCCCGAGGGTCCCCTTCCTCTAGTGCACCAATTCCCCCAGGAGAAGTTGCCTCCAGCGTAACCTAGCTGCCTTGCGGATTAATGGGATCTGCAGCATGAACTAATTCCTTTGTTCCCTCATCCTCTTCCTTGGGCTTGCCATTCGCCAGATACAAAGATCCCAGAGCATCTTTTCTCTACCTCAGTTTATGCAAATGCTCTTGTGGATATTCAATTGCCAAATCCCCAAGTTGGTTGAGATACACATCTACATCATAGTTCCCTATCTCAACGCCAACATCAACGCAGTACTTTTCCAGCTTTGCCCATTTTTCTTATGGCGTTTGTTTAGTGTTCCACAGAGCCTTGTCCAAATATTTCTCCATGTCAACTTTAGCAATTCAGATAAACTTGCGCTCTATTATCTCCCGATCCTTAATACGCTGCCTCGTCGCCTCCACCTTAATATCATCAATCTCTTGCAGTAGAATAGCATTATATTAACATAACATTCTTAGGAAAAGACAAAAACAACACATCAGAGGCTTAACTATGCTATGCTCACAACACGCTACAATACTATGCTCATTACTTTCATCAAATTTTCCAGGAGTAGCTCGCTTTGTGCCAATCTGTGTTCTGTAATGCTAAGGTTCACCCACACACTCTCAGTCTCCTTTTTACTCATACTCACAGCCACTTCAGATTCCAGGTTTTGCTTCTGCAAGTTCGCAACTTAAATTCCAACTCCTCCACCTCATTCCCTAGTTCCTTCCTTACCTTCTCAACCTCATCCATCTCCATCTGAGCCCCAACAAAATCTTCTGTTAAACCATCAACCTCCTTTACTAACCCTTCGATTCGTTCTTCATACGTTCGACAGATTTGTTGCTTCTCCATCTAGTTATTGGTCATGTTTAGCAAATCCTCCTTCAATTTATCTCGCTCCATTTCCAGCATAACGGATGAGACTAACTTAGCATCACTGGCAGCAGCTTTCTCCTTCACCTCTTCTAACTCTTATTCTAATTTATTTATCACCTCTGATAAAGCACCACACTTCTCCTCTGTAATTCTCTTTTCCCTACTTTCCTTCTCCAAAAAAGTAATTTGTTCGGCCATCGTAGCAGTATTTGTTGGTGTTGTGGTATACTCATGTCTGGTCGCAGATGCACACAAATCGCTCTGTAACAAACATCGTACATTATCATTATCAAGACAACCCCAACACAGTATTTGCAATAAAATAAAGGTAATAACAATCCTACTCACTATCTAAATATGATTTGATGCTTGTTGCAACAAATCTCCTTGTGTACCTAACCCCCCAAACACCGCTACAGGCAAATGAGGGCAACTGATACACAACATTTCTTCTAATAGCCCAACTGACGACGCTGCCCCAGCTTTGAACATATGCGTCCTCTCTGACACATTCGTATGCAGTAGTGACACCGCACTAACTACTATTGCATCCACGCCACTGACCCTGGCCACGGATGCAACGGGGGCAGACATCATTGGTTTCAGCCACTGGCGAGGCAACAATTGCACTATCAGACGCCAATGTTGCAAGCCTCAAATCGGGAAAGCATGGAACGGGAGGATGATAAGTGGGTAATTCATCTCCACCTTCGTCAAGATCACTTGGAAAAAAAGAAGGCATCTTGATGGTCGCATAATCGAGTTGGTCCAAGAATGTATTCAGAGAGACAAATCCAGAGATGAATGGCATGATCGATGGGTCAGCCTGTGACAGAGGCTCATGTGACAGGGGCAATCCCTCCTCTGTTGACGGCTCGACTGCCATTGGAACAATGAACTCTGATCCTTCCAGTCTGGCTTCGGTATGAGAACCTTGTGGGGCATCATAAAAGTATATTTTGTTAAAGGACACGAAATTTCGACCTGAGATACCCCTACTTGGTTATCTAATTCTCGGGGCTCAATACTTCCTGTCGCGCCAGAGCCCACGAAATTCAAGTCATGAAGAACAGCATCAATGGTCTGACTTACGATTGAGCTAGGAACACCACCTGATATAATGTCGTCATCACCAAAGGAATCATCCAAAAGACGCCTCTTACGAGAAGCATAGCCCTTTCCACCTAAGCTCGACGAGATGACTCGGTGTGTGCATGCGCTAGCCGCGATATTGGAAGCAAAGAACTTTTCTCAATAGAACTCAGAGGCACTGCCTCTGATGGCATAACACTCGAGGGCATCCCTATGATGACTTAACGCCAGGGGGCACCCCTTATGATATTTTGGTAATCGGGGTAACGCCTCTGATTCCTTGGCACTCGAAGACATGGCCTCCGATGTCATCACATTTTGATGACTAGCCTCTGAAGGCTTCACTATATTTAAAATACATTTTTGCACACAAAGCCAGGAGTTCGACTTCAGGTTTGTCTCCCCAGAGGGGTCGAATGCGAACATCTTTTTTGTCAACCTTGTTTGAAAAACAAATTTGCATCATGATTTGCATGTAGTAGGGGTTAAGGATGGCTCTGATACCAATAGCAGGGTCTTTGGATTCATGGAGAAGCCCATTCTCGGTCAGATAGGATTGCCTCTTGGAGCACATGCCGACATTAGGCCATACACAATCTGCAACAAGTGGATTAATCAATACATCAACAAAGAAAGCTTAACAACTACTAAAAATAAAGAAAGGAAAAAATGAGGAGATTACATACCTTTGATGAAATTTCTGGCAAGAGGAAAAACCTCCCTAGGTAAATACCTCGGGTACCATTCACCCCCGATAGCAAAGAAATACTCATCCCATTTCCCGTTAGAACTTCGAAATCTGTAAAAAAAAAAAAAAAAGGTTCTATCTTTCTTGGGAGATAGATAGAACGTTTGCCATGGCTTATTCTCTGTGGTTATGTTATTGGACTTGGTGAAGGAGGCATATATATCCTCTGCATAAATGTCAACATTACACAAGGCACCTAGCATTTGGGCCCCGGTGATGGCTTGCACGGTGTTTAGGAGAAACTACGATAGATGTGATTTCGACGAAGAAACGATCTGGACTAGGATGGCTGGGAGAGGAAAGCGAAGACATTCGATGTGCTTTGAGCTGAGTACGATTTCTCCAGATGTCACCACATCTTTAAATCTTCAATCCCTAATTTCTAAATCAGACAACATGCGAATCGAAACGTTATCAGGAATGTCGCAAGATGTGCGCAGACGATAAAAAATGGATGGATAACCTTTTCTGTCCACCAAAGTTTAGGATACTTGCGTAGACATTGTCGAATTTGGTAAGGAATGAAGTTGGCAGAAAATTTTTGGATGTTATCAATTTCTCTCTGAGGAAAACTCTTAGAACAAGTGAAGAAAGGAAAGATAAATGCAGTAGAGTTTATTCTTTCTATTCGAAGAATATGGAACGTTTTGAGTAAAGGTGGCAAAGCTTTATAGGGTAATTAAATTTGAGTTGACGTGTGTCAAGACACTCCATGATTACTGTATATGTTAATTAAATTTGTATTTTGAATTGGGCAAAATTTGTGGTTAATCGAAGAGTCGGCCTAAGACTCGACTAACCCCATTCATTCTAAAACACTAGTCTTGGGCCGGGGGGCAATTGTTAGGCCCAAATTATTTGGCCCAAAAATATTTCTTTGTGCAAATAAGTAAAGCAATGCATTTTCATTTTGTAAGAGGTGAAACACACGCAGAAGCCACAAAGTAAGAGGCAAAGCACGCACAGAGATGAAATATGCACATAGACCATGAAGTAAGAAGTTGGTCCTCTGATTAGCCTCTGCATAAGGAATCTGTAAGAAGGCATTTTTAGGCAGGAAATTTTGTTATGCAACAATCAATCAAGGGGACTTCCTTACGTTGATTTATCTTGATTTTTTCCTATAAATAGGGTGAGTTGAGATTTATTAAGGCTAATCTGACTTAAGCATCAAAGTATCTTTCTTGCAGGAATCCCAAAGCAACTCAACGGTCATCAGAGATTCAAGACTTAGTCGGAGAAGACTGAGGGTCGACGGACTAAGGGAGAACACTTCGAGAAATAGACGGATCAAATTTGTGTCGTCAACAATGAGAGATTTTTTTGTGGGAGAGGAAAAGTGCTCTACAAGGGTCGTATTTATAGACCGGACATTGTTGGGTTTGGTTTCATTAATGCTTCTGATGCAAAGAACACCACATTATTAGAAATCATAATATAATTAAAGTAATCTACCAGATCCTTCAACTTTTTACCATCTCCAAATATATTTATTTATATATATAAACAAATGAAGATAAACTCATTAATATATGTGGGTCTCTTAAATATATAACAAGCGATTGACATTCCCGCTACACCTACTGGAGATGCAGAACTTAAGGGAGAGTTCCAAGGTGAGATGGAGATGATCAATGATATTTTTAATAAAAATTATATATTAATATAAATAAAAGAAATACAAACGGAGTTAATAGCATATAATTTGTTAAATGTATATTTAACATTTTTAAATTAGATGGCAAATTGTAATTGGTGGGAAAGGAAGTAGGGACGGATGATTTTTTTTTCCATATTTTTTATATACAAACCATTATTCTAAATTAAAATGTGTGAGAGTTGATATTGAAATGCACAAATAATAATATGTCACATTCTTGTAATGTTAGACATTACTGGTGGTGTCGCTTAACAATTCTCTATATAAATATATAAATAAATTATAAACTTAATTAAATAATTAGTATGGTCCAAATTTAAATGTACATTAAACATTTTTTATTTTTATTTTTTCATTGAAGATAATAATCTTTAGACTTATTTGCATGACAAGTCCTTCAATTATACATAGTTTGGTAAGTTGGTCCTTAAACTTTTTTTTAGCAAATTGGTCACCCAACTTTGATTTTTTTTGGCAATGTTAGTCTTAGGGGACCAATTTGCAAAAAATAAGTTTAGGGACCAACTTGCTAAAAAAATTCTTTTGACTTATGTGTAGAAATATTATTCAAAATTTATTTAGTTGTAAAAATATAATATAGAAAAAATTATCATATGGACCTATATATTGAGATATTTGATATTTCGGGTCAAAAAATATAGTTGTAAAAAGTTTATTTTGATAATAATATAAAAAAAATTACTTTTACTTTATTGTATATTTTAAGAGTAGGTGTTAAGATACATAATTTTATTGTTTAATAACTAAAAATAAGGATAAAAATTCAAATTAGGTGTACAAGAATATACAATTTTATAAAATAGATATAAATAAGATGCTTATATTAATGACAGTGATATTTATGTAAAAAAATAAAATAAAAATTATTTCATAATAATTAATTTATTAAAAATAATATAGAAAAAAATCATCACGTGGAAACATTTGAATCATTATAATTTAGTTAAAGTTTTTAAAGGTGATTAGAATGGTGATTCTCTTTGGAAAAAAATAAGTGAAATGGTACCATAAGCAATTTTAGTAAGTAAATCTAGTTTAATATTGGATGAAAATAATAAACTATTAGGCACCTTACTCATTTTAAAAAGACACCCGCTCAAACAAACAAACAAAAAATGAGCTCAAATTATTATTTCCAAAAGTTTAATTAATTTTATTGGTAAATTGGTCCTCGATTTTTTTTTGGAAAATTAGTGATTGATAGTGAAGGACTAATGTTGCCAAGAAATCAAAGTTGGGGACCAATTTACCAAAAAAAAAAATCAGAGAACAACTTGCCGAAGTGTGCATAGTTGGGGGACTTGTCACACAAATAAGTCTAATCTTTATTGTTACTACAAAGAGAATACATTAGTAATGGAAATGTCATTCCTGTGCAAAATACATTCCAATGTTTGGTTTGCACTTTTAGCTCTAGGAATGAAATTCATTTGGAATTAGAATTCCTATAAGTATTGGAATAAGAATTCAAACACCACACTTCAGAAATTAGGTTCTATTCTTAAACTAATTTTCTAAAAAAAAATATATTACCCATTTTGCCCAAATAGATTTAATATTATTATTAACTATCAATTATTTATTTAATTGTTTAATATATATATAAATTCAATATTTTGTCACCATACTTTTAATAACACCCATTAGTGTGTACGTAATTCACTGGTGTTGACCACGATCTTGGCCAACTGCGAGTAGACACAAAAACGACAATAACCTTGAATAGAAAGTAAATAACACAAGTAATTTTTGTAGTGGTTCAACCTCAATTTGTTGGTAATAGTCTAATTCACTTAGAGTTGTGATATATGTAGCCTATACTTAAAATCAGATGAACCTTAGTCAACTGAGTTTCTCAAGTATAAGTAGAAAAGTACAGTGTTTCTCTCTCTAAAGTCTCAGAAAATGCTCTCAGAATGCCCTAAGTAACGGTCCCAAAGTCTCAAAACTAGAGAGTTCTTTCAGTATAAAAAAGATCAGATCCCCCAAATGATGCCATGAGCCATTTATTTATAGGCTCATGGATCGCACATGAGAAATATCCCATTGACGAGGTCCTTGGTTGTTCCAACCAACTTTAATTAAGAAAATATAAATAAATTCAAATTACAACAGTATAGCTATTACTCCGGGATATCTAAGAGATTCCCGCGGTAGTTACAAATGATTCGGGTTGCAGCTGTTACTGAGGCTTTACTGAAGAGTCACTAGACGGTTAACTTCTGAGATTCTGATCCGTCGACCGACCAGCTCCATCCCACGAAGTGACTGGTCAACCAAAACACCTCACCGGTCGGCCAAAGCATATCTCTGGTCGGGCATGGCGCACCCTCGGTCGAGCATGGAAAATCACACCACTGGTCGGGCATGGCACACCACCGGTCGGCTAAACTTATTTCTAACCAGTAATATCACAACTCCTCAGGTCAACTCTCAACATTTTCACCACTTTAAATAACACATTTATTGACTATTAATGTGTCATTTATTGACCATGCCCTGCCACTTGTCCATCAAATTACCACGTCATCGAACGAAATTTTGGGGATAACATTTACCCCCAAGTTTCTTATATGATTTTCTCATATGATAAACTTTTCTTCCAACTCCTTGCAAGGATCCGCAGTAAATTTAATAATTATTGCGTCTTAAAATTCCAAAAATGACCTTCTATATTCTCCCGCATTTTCAAGTAAACCCACGATTGAACTTTTCAGTCCATGAAAACGGTAGTTATCAGTTTCCCATCTTCCATTGCACTTTCAGGTTCATGGGTTTGTATGAACTTTGAAGTTTTCTTGAAACTTTTTGAAACCCTTGAAGTTCCCTTCTTGATCTTATTTGCACAGTCCAAGATTAAGAAAATATGTTTTTACATCACGCTATGCTCCATACCCTTTAGCCCAGCAAACTTGTTTCTTTTACCATTCCTAACCGATCAGATTCCTTTGGCCCTCAGAACCCTTGTGCCTTGGAACCCAAATAGTTCCTGGGTACCCAGCTATCCCCTCGAATGATTTGCCTCCTCGGGCCCCTAGCCGCTCAGACTCTGTTAGCGAATCGGGTCTTCTCGAATGCCTTGGTTCTTTGGAACCCACCAAGTTGCTCGGCCTATACACCCCAACCACTCGGTTGTCTTGACTTCCTCGGAAATGCTTAACTGGTCGAATACATCCTTAGCCGATCGGGCATCACCTTGGCCCTTCAAAACTCCTGCAAGCTGCTCGGATACCTCCTAGCCACTCGAGTAATTTGGTTACTCAGACAGTATTAGCCACTCGGAACACACGCCTACTTACTCCTCAGACACGCCCAGCTCCTCGGACATGTGGCTGCTCCACTCAGACATGCACCACTGCTCGGACACGCCCTAGCTTCTCGAACAGCTACTCTTTGAACGTGCCCATCTCCACGGGAACGCTCCCATCTTCTTGGGGGCATGCTAGCTCCTCTAACAACAGATCCTTGGACAGCAGCTCCTCGAAGGTGCCAGCTCCTCAGGCCTGCATCTCCTCGGATGCTCCAGTTCCTCGGACACGCATCCCCTCAGATGCACCAGTTCCCCGGACACGCATCCCCTCGGCGTGCTCCTAGAGCTGCTCGAACATGCAGTTCCTCCGCTCGGACATGTGCCCCATTCGCTCAGGGGCATTGCACAGCCGCTCGGACGCACTCCTGAATGCTCAGCCATCACCTTAGGCCTTAGTCCTTCGACATTTGGAATTATCTATTTGAATCTCTCAAAATTACTATTTTTTCTCAAAATATGTCTTTATCTTGGGTAAATTGATTTCTCTTCTCCAAGAAAATTTTTCACTGTGTAGTAAATATTTTTGCTTTGCACTCATTTTCTATTTGGTTTACTCTAGGGACGCATCACTGTTAGTCATGCTCAATGCCGAGCAGTCGACTATAAGGAGCTGGTCAAGATCTTGAATGATCAATTGGTGGAAGCCCAGGTAAAGATTGAAAGTCTGACTAAGTCTGAGAAAGATCTCAAAGAAAAGACTAAGCAGGCTGAGAAAACAATTGCTGACTGAGATAGATCGCTGAAGGAGTTGGTTGATGAGAACAACAAGCAAGTCCAAGCCAATAAGACACTGACCGACCAACTGAAGAAGAAGACTCACGAGAATGAAGAGCTAAAATGGGAGAAGGAAACTGATCTGGCTCTTTATGAAGAAATCTGCTTCAACTGCTTCTATTGGATTGGGAAGTTAAATAAGCCTCTCAACCTCAAATTTCTCTCTGAAGAAGCCAAGGTCGAAGAACTCGCCAAATACAAATCCAAGGCCGATGAGGAGGCAGCTATTCCAGCTGACACTGTGCCTGCCTCTCCTGCTCTATCATTCCAACCAGAGGAGGTCCTGGATGTTGACGATGGTGTTGACCAGCCAGAGACTAGTTTCCTCGACCAGTAGACACTCTTAGCCGACCTGAGAGCTTCCTATCCAACAACAAAGTTTTCTACTCGACCATTGATACATGCTCAGTCGACCAGGGAAGTTGTATCTGCTCTCCCGACAAGGAAAACTTTGCACCTGACTAGCTGAACTTTGTACTTGGCCAGTAGTTTACTCTTTTTTCTTATATTTTTGTGAGGACAATTGCTGCTTAGCACCTTTGATAATTTTCTCATACGGCCGAGCTGTTGGCATTTATACTTTACTTTTCTTTACTAACTTGAAACATTCTAAGTCTTTTTAGACTTAAAACATTATAAGTTTTTTGTGAATAGTAAAGTCACTCTGATGTATGCCTTATATTTTCGCATGAGTACTTAGTTTTCTAACTTAGAAATTCCAGACATTTCATAAGTCCCTACTAAGTATACTTTCACACTCTTATTGCTCTAACATTTTATGAGCATAATGTTTATTGTCACATGAATATTTGCTTCTAACTTGAAATTTTAAAAAATTCCAAGTTACTTAAGCTTTGTCAAACAAGTTAGCTTAATGGCCTTTTTTTACTTCGAAAATTTACAAGTCAGCCTAAAAACATATATCTTATTTCGTGCTCTTATTTCCTGTGTTAAATTATATACCAGTATACCCCATGTGCCCCCCAAGTGATCAAAGGTTGAAAGATCCTTGGTCACTTGCTACTTGACCGAATATGTTCGAGCAGTTAATTACTCGTGAAACACATAGCATATATGGAAAATATTCGAGCAGTTGAACACTGCTTGAACGTACCGAGCAGTTGAACACTATCCGATTTTACCGACCAGTTGAACACTGTTCGAAAAATTAACACAAATGCATATTTGTAGCAAGAATCGACTACGCTGCACGTAGTCTCTTTTATTACTCGTAAATTAAATAAAAGGACAAAACGTGTCTAATAACGAGTCTTAAACAACAAAAATTGTCCAAAAAAGCAAATGACTGGTTAGCAAATAACCAGCTCATAAACCAAACTTAAATAACAAGTTAAACAATTTGAAATTAAGCTACCACACTAAAAGCGGTATTTAGTGATAATATATCCATAGACGCTCACCATTCCAGTGGTTCCTGATCAAGCTCTGTTCACCCATTCTCATCCTAGCACTCCAGCTCATGTCGAATTGTCCGGGCATACCTCTCCCTTTCTTTGTTACTATCCCCAGCTAAGCGTGGACCTCCACATATAGTCTCTAACGTAAAGTCCACAAGCTCGGGTTGTAAGGGTGGAGATCTCTGTCGTTTGAACCTAGGATTGTTGCTGCCTCATTCTCCTTGGGGTTTCTCTGCCCGGTACTTTTTCAACTTTCCCGACCGGAGAAGAAATTCTATCTCGTCCTTAAGGTGATTGCATTCATTCGTGTTGTGACCATAACCTCCATGAAAACGACAAAATGTATTCATGTCTCTCTTACTCATCTCTTCCTGATGGGTGGAGGTTTCTTGTAGGGAATATCTTCATGACTAGCAAGATATATTTTCGCCCGGCTGGCCGAGAGAGTGGTGTAATTAGTGAACTGAGGATCATACATGGTTGGCTTTTCGTTTGAACTCAACTTAGCCTTCTTTTCTTCATGGTGGTCAGACTCGTTATTCCCATGTTTCTTTCCACCATTCTGACTGTTTCCACCATTCTTAGGAGGGTCAGCCGATCTGCCCGGATTGTTTATGCCATTCTCCTCTTTCTTAATTGCATCATCCAATTTCATATACTTGTCTGCTCGATCAAGAAATTGTTGAAGTGTTGAAATTGGATTTCTATGTATACTATCCCACAAAGGGCTCTGGTAAGTGATTCCAGAGGATATGGCAACCATCTTCCCCTCGTCTCCTACAGCAATTGCTATGTTGGCCTCTCTCATGAATCTTTGTATATAATTCTTTAGAGATTCATCCTTTCCTTGTTTGATATCTGCAAAGTGGTTGGCATAAACTGGTGGAGTCCGGGCAGCGCTGAATTGTCAACAAAACTCCATCCTGAATGTTTCCCAAGAGGTAATGGAATTCGGCTTAAACATCCAATACCACTCATGGGCTGTATCTGACAATGTAGTCGGGAAAACTCTACACCGATAATCGTCACTTACCCCGAGCAGTTCCATCTGGTCCTCAAATTTCCCAACATGTCTGATGGGATCTGCCTTTTCTGTATATACCGGCAGCACCGGTGCTTTATATTTTGTCGGCGGCTGGGCTGCTCTGATCTGGGCACAAAATGGACTGCCACTAAGGTCGTTTTGATAAACCTTACACTGCAGCCATTAGTGCATTAAGCTGGGCTTGGATGGCTGGTGCAACTAGTGAGGCTCCAAAATTTTGACTTCCCGGTCGGGCATTTCCATCTGGTGCAGTGTCGTCAAGTATTTCTACCTGATTGGTAGGGCGGTACAAATCTTGCCCTTTGACTGGGACGGTCTTCCTCTTGTTGGTGATAAAGTCCCTTAGATCCTTCCGGGAAGCATGTTCTCCTACCTGGTCAAACACCGTGCTCTTAGATTTTTCAGAAGGCCTAATCCGCGGGACATGCTCTCTCCCACTACACTGCTAGCCGAGATATAGTGGCGGCTTTTCGGTACAGCCTGGGAAGTCTTTTCCTCCTTGCTGGTCAGTGCCTTCCTTTTCTTTTTCTTTTGACCGGTCGATCTGATGACTGTCCCCCTCGTCTCGACCATGCCCATCTTTGTAGCTAGGAGTTTTTTTTTTATCTCGAGGAGCTTTGGTTTGGTTGTTTCTGGGCGGAGTGTGCTTACTATCGAACTGGTAACTCTATGATCGAGAATTTTCTGACCGATGACCACTGGAAGGGGTTCTAGAGTTCTCCCTTTGTGTTGATGCAGTTTTAGAGCGGACTCCATCATCTGCCCGACCAGTCTGATTTCTTTGACTTCGGCCAGGTCCCCGAGAGTCTGTCCTTCTAGCAGGGGACTTCTGACTAACGTTGTCCTTTCGTGCTCCCTGGATAGTTGCTCATGCCGCGGCTTGAGTATTGGCTTGGGCCAATTGGGTAGTCGCTTCTAGAGCAAGTGCTACTTCACGATGTCTCCAGTCGACTTCCTCCTGTCGTTGTCTAATCTCTTCACTTCTGGCCTCCATATCACGCCTTTGTTGTTCTAACACATCTCTCTGCATGTCGGGCGTTAAATTGTGTCATCTCCTCCTGGAAAGCCCCCATGGTCTCCTGGAGTTGTTCGACCTCTGGAGTTGTCTCCTCGAGAAAGACCCTGGGCTTAGTGTCAGGGTTCTCAGGTGCAGGACCTTCTAGTCTAACAGTTTCTTTTGCAGTTGACGTACTGGGCTTCCTGGGCACCATATTGGTAGGATAATAGTGTGTTTCTTCTATTTAGGCTCTCAATGAAAGCACCAAAAATGTTGACCACGATTTTGGCCAACTGCAAGTAGATGCAAAAACGACAATAACCTTGAATAGAAAGTAAATAACACAAGTAATTTTATAGTGGTTCAACCCCAATTTGTTGGCAATAGCCTAATCCACTTAGAGTTGTGATATATGTAGCCTATACTTAAGATCAGATGAACCTTAGTCAACTGAGTTTCTCAAGTATAAGTAGAAAAGTACAGTGTTTCTCTCTCTAAACTCTCAGAAAATGCTCCCAGAATGCCCCAAGTAACGGTCACAAAGTCTCAAAACTAGAGAGTTCTTTCAGTATAAAAAAGATCAGATCCCCCAAATGATGCCATGAGCCATTTATTTATAGGGTCATGGATAGTACATGAGAAATGTCCCGTTGACAGGGTCCTTGGTTGTTCCAACCAACTTTAATTAAGAAAATATAAATAAATTCAAATTACAACAATATAGCTATTACTCCGGGATATCTGAGAGATTCTCGTGGTAGTTACAAATGATTCGGGTTGCAGCTGTTACTGAGGCTTTACCGAAGAGTCACTAGACGGTTAACTTCTGAGATTCTGATCTGTCGACGGACCAGCTCCATCCCACGAAGTGACTGGTCGGCCAAAACACCTCACCGATCGGCCAAAGCATATCTCTGGTCGGGCATGGCACACCACTGGTCGGGCATGTCACACTGCTGGTCGGGCATGGCGCACCACCGGTCGAGCATGGAAAATCACACCACTGGTCGGGCATGGCGCACCACCGGTCGAGTATGGAAAATCACACCACTGGTTGGGCATGGCACACCACCGGTCGGCTAAACTTATTCCTGACCAGTAATATCACAACTCCTCAAGTCAACTCTCAACCTTTTCACCTCTTTAAATAACACATTTATTGACTATTAATGTGTCATTTATTGACCACGCCCTATCCCTTGTCCATCCGATTGCCACATCATCGAGCGAAATTTTGGGGATAATAATTGGTCATACATTTTGTAGTGGAAAAAATCTGTCTACATGATAAAAAGTCCAACAAGTCAACCAGACTAGCCTGCCAGACCCAATAAACCAGCCCGACTAACCAGTAAGGCCCAAACCAATGTGAATGGGCTCACATATATTGAATGAATCATCCAAATGACCAATTCATACATGGACCTAAATCCAGATACGCTCAGTCAGTTAGGGACCTTGAAACAATCAAGGTACACGTAACATTTTCAATGACTTTTGGAAGGTAACCACTTAGGGCTAGTCAGACGGATTAGCAAGGCAGAGGGGCAACGGTAAGGAGGACAACTGTAAGGAAGACCCTAAGGGGATATGGCAAGCTATCTGATAACAATTACTTAGAACACTCTCTTTGATTGGTAATATTCTCTCGAGTTGATCCTATCAACCAAGTCAACCTAGTCAGACTGACTTGACCAGACTGTCGAGCTCCATCATCACCTGACCACAAACAAGTCAGACTAACATGACCAAACTGTTGAGCTCCGCCATCGCCCGACCATAAACTAGTCAAACTAACCTGATCGGCCTGTCAAGCTCCGTCATCACCTGATTATCATTCTACTTACTTACGTTATCATTTTACTTTTCGGTTATCTTTCACAACAATATGACTAACTTGAGTGTCGGAGTCCCTTTGGTTGACACCCCATCAGTGCTCCCAATTGAACTTTTGTCTCTCTCTTTGTTCTTGACAGGTTGTTAGTGCTCGTTTAATCAATTGTAGGAATCAGCCTCTACAATTTGGTGCCACTTAGGGGCCCTATCAATCAGATGATTGACAAAGAATCAAGGAGTTCATTTGAGAGCTATGTTAGACATGACTGAGACACTCGATTTGGCCTCCCAGCATGCCACCCTTACTGCCAAACGAATGAGGGTCGCGAGAAAATGAAGAGGCTCGAAACTGAGAATGCAGACTTTCTCGTGCGAATGGAAGCCATGTCCTCTCAGACTGCTAAGGTCTAGCCATCCTGCTTCCAAGGCCCAATCAGCCTGATGCAACATTTGGGTGGCTTCACCCCTATCTCTAACAATGATGGATCAAATTAGGCAGATCCATCATCCTCGATAAGGAACTATCAAATGCCACCTACCATGTCTTACATACAGAATTCATTTGTCAATATAGGAGAACAGGTAACCATGACTGAACATGGACATTCATCTGCACCCGGACAATAGTAGACTCCAGGAGTCAGCTAGCCAGCCTCGACAGCCGGATAGCAACAAGTTCCAGGAGCCAGTCAGCCAGCCACTAGATTCGAATATCAACAGATCCTAGAAGTCAGTTAACCAGCCTCTGTTGCTGGACAGCATCAGGTTCCAGGAGTCAGTCAGCCTACCACTGGAGCTAGCCAGACCTTCATTGGAGCTTGATAGAAGACCCTTGAGTAGCAGGCAATCAGATCGAATCAACCAGTCGTAAGCGAGCCAGCCCGCCATACCACCATCAGCTCACAACTGATCTAAGATCCTGAGTTGGCTCATAAATGGGCCGAGATAGAAGCACTTATCCAACAGATTCTTGGAATACCATCTCCAATTAAAAAAAGTGCAGCAAGCTGCTACTCTGAATCCTCGTTCGTTGACGATATAGCAATGGTCAAGATGCCAAAAAAATTTAGCTTCCTTCACGTGAAGATGTTCAACGGGACGTCTGACCTTGATGGATATATCACTCAATACAAACAAATGATGTTTACTGTGGCCATCCTACGTGACATGAGAAATACTTTCATGTGAAAAGGGTTTGGTTCCAGCCTGATTGAACCAGCCCTCCAGTGGTATACTAATTTACCTAATAATTCTATTTTTACTTTTGCACAATTGACTAACACTTTTGTTGAGTAGTTTTCCAGTAGCAAGAAGCTTGAAATGTTTGCGGAAGACCTATACATCATAGTTCAACGACGAAGTGAGCCTTTGTGAGACCATGTAGGCCACTTCAACAAAGAGAAGGTGTCTATAACCAATTGCAATCAGGACACAACCATCTCAGCCTTCCGGAAAGGGCTCTGCTACGACTCAGGCATGTACAAAGAACTCACCAAGTACCCTTGCAAGACAATGGAAGACGCCATTGCCAAAGTCTGGGCATAGATCAAGTGGGAGGACGACGAAGCCAATTATTATCGCTCCTCCCCACAGAAGGATACTCGAAGAGACTTATGGGTGGACATATGGCAGAATGATAGACGACCCAAGCCATACCCATATCCTAGCAGGCCTGAGAACAGAAGAAGGGAATACAACCGGTCATCTGAGACACACCCTTGAGATGGACCGAAAATACCAGAATACAACCTCTCAGTATCACCTGCTGAAGTTGTAGTGACGTTAAAAGAGCCAGGAGACAAGGTGAGGTGGCCTGAAAGGTTGAGAACACCAGCTGACCAGAGGGACAAAATGAAGTGGTGCAACTTCCATGCTGAACATGGCCAATGGACAGAAGAATGCATTGCCCTAAAACTTGAAGTATTAAACTTATTGAAACGTGGACACCTGACTGACCTCTTAACAAACAAAGGCAAGAGAACCTACCAAAACATGGAAGACAAGTCAGGCAGCTAGAGAAAGCTGACTCCACCCAGACTGCCCACTCATGAAGGCTCTGTCAACATAATAACAAGTGGCTCTGAAGTAAGCGGAGTCACCCATCTTCCCGTAGCCTTCTATGGAAAAACAGTGTCCGCGAGCCAAAGGGACTTCAACAGGGGAAACACCATTCTCACTAGCCCACAGGATGGAGGCAATCATCCCTACCAAAAGTGAAGTTTCGACAGCCAGATACGAGCTGACGATAGATGAAGAAAACTGGGAAAACATGTGCCATGAACTCGACACCGTCGACGAAAAAAGGGACAAAGCACTCTTAAGAGCCTTAGCATACCAACAAATCATAGCATTACAATAAGAACATCTGCACTCAAACATTCAAAGTTGGAGACTTGGTATTACGAAGAGTGTTCTAGAACACTAAGGAAGCAGGAGCAGGTAAGGTCGCCCTGAAATGGGAAGACTACTACCTGATCACTAAGATAGTCGGACATGGAGCATACAAGCTACATACTAAAGAGGAATGCAATATCAACAACAGCTAGAATGTTGTCCACTTAAAACAGTATCATTTTTAACTTTACCTAGTCTTCTTCCACCTACTTTCATCAATGATCTCACGAGATCTTCATTCAAGCTACATACTGACACTATGAAGCAAGAACTGTTAGAGTTACATTTGGGCTTAATCCCTGAATAGGGTATGTAGGCAGCTCTACGGAGTGCAGCTCCAATTACATCTGGACAAGGTGATCCTTCAATTGTTTTTGACTAGATTGGTCATCCAGCAGCTTGGTCAAGAGGATAAACTAGCCTGGCCATGATTCATCTAAGGATGAGAATGCCACGAGTTAACGTAAGAAAAAACAAAATTCTAAGTCTAAAATAACAAGTATATTACACTTAAACTGAGCGACAAAGATAAAGTAAATCATCGGTCAATCAACCATCCTGAATGAAAGGAAAAGACAAGTTAAGTCAATCAACCATCTAGACAGTCATCCGGACAAGGTAAAATACCAGTAATAAGATAATACAATCAATCATCGAGTCATCTAAAAAGGAAAAATACACGAGTACAATATTGTCGTGAAACGAGTACAAGAGGATGAGTTAAGTCGATCAGACATCCAGAGCATAGGAAATGATGAGCTAAGTTAATCAGCCATCCAGACAAACCAGACAGCCATCTAGACAACCCATACAACATCCGGACAAAATAAAAACAAGAAGTAAGATAACACAATCAATCATCTAAAGAAAACATACATTGATACAAGATTGTCTTGAGTTAAAATACAAAAGGGCTATGTTGACCTGTGAAATTGGCCAATAGTTGTATGTACAGTATACGACACCTTTTGAACGAAATAAATATAGTAAACAACAGAGTACAAATATCTTAAACGAACACACAGAAATTTTATAGTGGTTCAACCCTGTTCTGATGAACAGTAATAACCTAATCCACTTAGCTTTTAGTATTGAATCACTCGATTGACAATTACACTGATGAACAAAAGTATTCACTCGTTGCTGATTTGCCCAGAGTTTCTCTCCAAAAATTCGTCAGATCCTCTTCAATGAAGCCCTAGGTCCTTTATTTATAGTACCCAGGGGTTGTTACATGATCAGTAGTACTGAGATCGTGGTTTGGTACACGATTATTAGATAGTGGAGATACGTGTCCACCTCCCCATGATTATGAGATCGTGGGTCTTCTCGTTGTTTTTCTGGATCATGGTAGACAATGCACGATTGAAACCTCTGGTAAAATGCTAAGTCTAGATTAGTCGATGAGACTTAGGTGCTAGGGTCGATGACCTTTTAGAGCTTGGGTTCTAGGCCCGTTGGTCCTCTGGGTGCTAGGCCTGTGATCTTCTAGGTGCTAGGCCTGTTGTTTTTTTGGGTGCTAGGCTTGTTGATCTCAGTCTGAACGAGCGTGATTTCTACCCATTTTTGGGAGTGTAGGCCGACCACCCTATGGAGGATAGGGTGGGCCGACCACCTCGAGGGGTTCTTGGGCATGCCTGGGCTGACCACCCCTAGGGGTTGGGGCCAGGTTGACCACCCCTAGGGTTTAGGGCCAGGCCGACCACCCCTAGGGGTTGGGATTAGGCAGACCACTCGTAGGGGTTATGGCCAAGCCAAACACCCTTAGGGGTTGGGGTCATACCAACCACCACTAGGGGCTAGGGCCAAGCCGACCACCCCTAGGTGGTTTAGGCCTGGTTGACTTCCCTATAGGTCCTAGACCTATCTTTTTTGCCCATCGGTCTTTTTTCAATACTTCATCATTTTTCCGTGATTTGTGATGCCACTTGCCACTTTCTCATTCGCCACATCATCCCTGGATTTTTGAGGGATAACATTTGCCCCCCAAGTTTATTGTAATGTGTCAACATTACGGTAAACTTGATCTTTGACCTGAGAAACATATCGTAGCAGTACTTTAATAGCAAAGTCCCTCGGGACATTACGTAGTACTTTTATCAACTATTGATGATTTGCTCAGCACGAATTTTTCAAGGATGATTGGTAATTCATAAAAATAACTAGATTTTTCAAGAAAAATTAATTTTCTAAAAATCTAGTATATTTTTCAAGGAAATTTGAAGTCCTAAAAATATAATATATTTTTCAAGGAGTTTGAAGTCCTAAAAATACAAAATATTTTTCAAGGATATTAATTCCTAAAATACAAAATATTTTTCAAGGAATTTTAATTCCTAAAAGTATAAGATATTTTCCAAGGAATTTTAATTCCAAAAAATATAAGATATTTTTCAAGGAATTTGAATTCCTAAAAATACCAGATATTTTTCAAGGAATTTGAAATTTTAACCATACCAGATATTTTTCAAGAAAATTTGAATTCCTAAAAATATATGGTTAGCCTAAGAGGCTATAAGTAGGGCCTCACTTCTCACTTCCTTGCTCTGTGCGCCTCACCCATAGTAGTCTCCAAGCCTGATTTCTCAAATTCTTCATCAAACTCAGATCTTTATTTGGGTAAGTATTTCTCCTAATCCTTACATCATTTCATTTAAATGTGCTTAGATTTAGAAGAAATACTTTGAATCTTTGAGGAATCTATCTGAATCTTCTTGTTTCGTTTTATTTTGATCAAAATAGTTGACTTGTTTGAATCAAGTCTACGATTTCCCTAGAATTTCCTTAGCCTGGACGATTTCTAGGGTTACAAATCCTAGAACATGCGATTTCAGGTTTGTGAAACCCTAGGATAGGCGATTTCCAGGGATGTAAAAGCCTAGGTCGACCACCTCTTTGAGATCCATTAGCCTGGCGATTTCTAGGATTCCAAACCCTAGCATAGGTGATTTCCAGGGATGTCCATTCCCTCATGGGCCGACCACCCCTAGGGTTTCCATCATGGGTCGAGTACCTCCAGGGCTTCCCTTGCATTTCCCTTGCCTTATGTGATTTCCAGGGATGTCCATTCCCTCATGGGCCGAGCAGTATTTACCTCACGGGCCGACCACCACACCCTTGGGCTACTTCCAGGGATCCAGGGTGGTCAACCCAAGCATAAGCCAACCACCTGGGACCTTAAAAAAAAATCTCCTCCTTTACTGTTCTCTTTGGGGTCTTCCTTGTACTGTACAATTTATTGGAGACTTGAACTTTAGTCCTCTAGCATTTTTCTGAGGTCTGCATCCCTAGGGTGGTCGGCCTAAGGTGTTAGGCTGACCACCTATGCTCATTCTTTCACGTTTTGTAAGCTTAAGGACTCAAGGTGGTCGGCGTAGGCTTAGTTCTACTAGGTCGACCCCTACTTTAAGACTTCGATCCATTTTTCCAAATCTAGGGGAGTCCTATGGTGGTCGGCCTGAGCTTAGTCTCACTGGGCCAACCTCCTATGTAGATTTTTTCCCCTAATTTCTTCATTTTTGCTCCTTAGTTCATGGATATTCCCCTAGCTATTGGCTTCAATATGTTTGCTTACTAACTTTATTCTTATTTTTCCTTTGTTGCAGATGTCCAGCTCCCCTTTGTTAGACAAGTCTGTAAGTGAGCGTACTCCCCAGGAGTTCTTGGAAAGGGTGAAAAGGATTCTCCCTCGCTCCGCTTTATATTTGTTCAGTGAGGAAGACTTCTTGAAAAGGTATAACCCAATGGCGAGAGAAAAACAAACAACTCGACAATCTTTCTAAGATGATCCTCATATTATTAGGCACATCACTCAAGGCTCTTCGCCTAGCTCTTCTCAGATCTCTTCTCAGCATAGTACGCCCCGCGGCTCTCAAGGCACATCTCATCGAAGTCATTCTTCTAAGTGGAATGTGTCCGGTTAGCGAGAATCATTGCAATGCCCTTTGCATCGGGATACCAGTCGGGTTCCCCATCACTCTTCTTTTCAGCAAGAACATACCGAGTACTCTCATCGCCAGGCTACCCATTCTTAGGAGCGTTCTATTCACAGGTTTCGGCCTAAGGCGGCTTGCCCTCCTTCTAAGAGCAAGACACTCTCGCCAGCTGCGCAGCAGAAGAAGAGACGACAAAAAGAGTTCCATTCATCAGATTCTAGGGCCACCTTTGCCAGTGAGATCATATGGAAACTGGTTGAGAAGCATCGCCCTGCTGATTACGAGGTTGTTTGGTTCAAGGGGGCTGGTTCTGACATGACTGAAGAGAAGGTAAAGAATTTAAGGAAGACCTTTGACCTCTCTGGCGTGTCTATTACTATCCCTGATCCAAATGACAGAGCTGAGGACCCCCATTTGGGTATGTGTGCTTGGACACGCTCTGCCATCAAGTCTGGCGCCCTATTTCTTCCTTGTCCGTACTTCTGTAGCGTTGAGGATTACTTTGGTAGTAGTCTTTCTCAACTGGTCCCGAGCCCATGAATGCCATAGACTCCCCGGGACCCATTCATGTCGAGGGGGTACCCTCTTTGCCAGTGCTAGCTGGATAGGAGGGGTGATGAGGTAGGTGCATCTATCGCGTACTCATCGCTTGCTACGGATGACTTTGATGAGACTACGTTCGAGCCCGAATCTCATTCAGAAGGTTCAACACTTTATCACTTTTATTTTATGATTCATCTGTGCTTAATATCCTTCTAACATTTGATCTTTTTTGCAGTTTCAGACATGTTCAGTTTTGTTCATACCCAGCAGAGGTCGACTCCCACCAAGGCCAGTCCTTCTATTCGAGCGGCAAAAAGGGCCAAGGTTGAGGCTGGGTCAATAATGGTGGTTCCTCTTGAGGTGTCTTGTAACGACCCAAAATTACTAATAAGGTTTAAGGGCCTTGATTAGTGTGCCGGGAGGGCATAATTGAAGGTTAAGAGAATTAATGGTAAGAAAGTATGAATATGGTTACTGGATAAGCAGGCGGGCCCTGTTTGGCTGGTAAGGGCTTAATCGTAATTTTGGCCCGTTAGGGCATAAATGTGATTGTGGGTGATAAATTGTTGAGACCACATTATTATGTGGATAGGTAGATATATATATATGTATATATGTGTGTGGTTGTAGCTTTTGGCACGAGGCGATCCTAGAGAGCAAGTAGCAGGAAAGTCACAACGGGGCTTAATAGTTGACTTTGGATAAGTCAGGGGTATTATAGGTATCGGGTTATGGAAATAAATATATGGAGATATATTTGAGGTTAGGAAGTTTAGGTGGGAATATTGGGGAATTTTACAATTTTTCCCTCGGGGACGTTTCCGGCACCCCGAGCCTCGAGATTGACTTAACGGGATAAATGATGGACTTAGTTAAAACAGAAGCTAGTGGAAAGAAGATTAGACCGACTCTTTTTCTCTCCCCCTCTTCTCTCTCAAGGAAACTAGGAAAAACACATGGAAAACAGAGGAAATTTGGTGGATTTGGGCTGGGATCTCAGAGGGTTTCGGTGGGGATTTAAAAGCTTAGCTCAAGGGTTATCCAAGGAACATTTAATCAAAGCCAAGGTGAGAATCAAACTGTGTTTCTGAGGTTAGAAACTCTGAGTTTTTCTGGGTAGTAAGATAATTGTAATTTTGATGTTTAAGGTTGAATTGAAGCTGGAAACTTGGGAACTAGTTAGGATTCTTCTTAGAGAAGGGGTTCAGCTGAGGAGGTAAACTTTAATTTATGATTTAGAATCTTAAATTTGAGTTTTGTATGGTTGGTTTTAGTGTTTGAAGTTCTTGAGTTTCAAAGATTGAAACATGGATTGCAATGAGTTTTAGGTTGGGTTTCCTGTTGAATTATGCTGTTAAAGTTGTCTTAAAAGTGTTGGGAATGACTGATATTGAAATAGGGAGCTTTGGGATGATTTTGTGTAAGGTTTAGAGGTTGGAAATGGTGGAAATTCTGGGCTCGAAGGGAAGGGTCGTGGCTCTGTTCTAGAGCGCTGCGGCCCTAGGATGAAGATGAGCCAGGAGGACTCGGCCAAGGGTGAGCGCCGCGGCGCCCAAGGCAAGGGCCGCGGCGCGTGTCTTCTTCCAGGGGTGGCCTTGGTTCTGTTTAAGGGTAGGGCCATGGCTAGGCTTCAAGGGCCGCAACCCTTAGGTGTGTACTTGAACATTTGGGGTTTTTCAGCTCGGGAATCTAGCCTAGCATGCTCGGGAACGAATTCCCCACCGTGCTTGGTGGAATTTGATGTCCCAAAAGTTAGTGTTATACCCGGCAATCTTTATTTGAATATTAATGGAATCCATTATCTCGGTTGTGACTAGGTAATAAGCTAGGGCTCGGGGAACGGATCGTGCTCGGGGGTCGTCCTTCTTAATTAAAGCACTTGTAATTAAGGTAAGAAAACTGCACCTATGTAGGTGGATAGGATGGGACTAAGTGTTCCCTATATTTGATTGTGTTGATATGTGAATATGTTGGGACTAAGAGTTCCCTATAATTATATGAATGTCATGAGGTGGTATTATGCCACTGGGACATGTGATAAGCGGCCTAAGGGTGCCGAAATCAATACTTGCGCACATGGCGCGACTCGGACACTGGTATCCGAGGACAGCTTATTAATCACTGAGCTCGGTTAAGCTGGCCGGAGTCAGTGGGTATGTCACTGGGCTTGGCCTAAGCGAGCCAAAGACGGTGAATTAAACAGAGGGTGCGGCCTGCGAGCATTAACCCTAGTCATTGCTTGACATAGGCTCTATTGTTGGTTATGGTGTATGACTTGATGAGTGTCTGGAGTTGAATTATTGGTTATTGACCAGTGTGCTGCCTTGAGTGTATTTTATGATTTGCTGGTAACTGATTAATGCCTTGTAATTATTTGGATTATGCTCAACGAACTGTTTAGCTGCTATTACTGTTATGTTATGTTTTCTTGCTGGGCCTCGGCTCACGGGTGCTACGTGGTGCAGGTATTGCTAGTTGGCCATGGGTTGGAGAGCTCTGGGGGCTAGGTGTACATTGTCAGCTGCTCGGCCACCACGGTCGAGGGATTGTACAGGGACGGGAACCTAAATCGTAAATTTTGCCATTAAAGTGGCTTGGTTACTTATTTGTTAGCGAGAATTTTGTATTTACGTTATTTAAACCCTGTTTTGGGATCCCATGTATCAAACATGTATTTTAGTAAAATTTTATCGTTTATAACCAAAATTCTTTTTAACCTAACTTGTTTATGTCATTAGTTACACATTTTGATTCAAATGACTTGATTAGCAAGTCTTGCACTATTTCAAACACACAGTGTAACGGTCTTGGTTATCCAGGGCGTTACATGTCTCCTTTGACTCCTTTGGCATCTAGTCTGATTCCTTTGGTGTCTATTCCTGTCCTAGAGGTAGAGCCATCTCTACCTACACCAGTTCCTCCCATTTTCACTGATACGGGTGCTTCCTGTTTTGCACCTGCTCCCTTATCTAAGCCCCACCAGTCTGGTATACGGAACCTAGGTGCCCTCATGGACCGAGCTTCTCATCTGGAGTAGACGACAACAGTTTTTAATGGGATTAAGAGTGAGGACTTGAGCATCATTCTAATGAAATCACTCCTAAACATTCAGAGTGTGATTCCTTTACAGTTCTCTTCTTGTCTCATTAGTTTGTGTGCTGACGTTTATCTAACACTTATATGTTTTTAACAGGCACTGATGCTGGTCTCTCTTCCTACACTAGTTCCTCCAATTTTCACTGATGCGGGCACTTCCTGTTCTGCATCTGCTCCCTTATCTAGGCCACACCAGTTTTCTATACGGAACCTAGGTGCCCTCATGGACCAAGCTTCTCATCTAGAGCAGACGACACCGACTTTTAATGTGATTAAGAGTGAGGACTTGAGCACCATTCTAACGAAGTCACTCCTAAACATTCAGAGTGTCACTCCTACTTCAGGGCTTGAGATCAGTCTTTGTTAAGCATTCTTATTTTTTGTTGCACTGGTGGGTAGTTCTTGTCTACACTGAGGACATGAATTATCACGGATGGAGAAATTCCAACCATGTCCTTATGTGACCAAGCAAAGATGTCCTAGTTTTTCTTCAAAAATTCTACCAACCATGCCTTAATTTCCACCTTTAGCTCCTTTCCAACTTTAATTACTCTAGTAAAGTCCTCCTCATCTAGTAAGACTTCGTCAAGATCTTCGACTGGTCCTACCCCCATGACATCATCCCCAAAGCGAGGATCGATGTCGTTTCCCTCGCTTTGGGAAACTTGCTATAATAACAAATCTTTGTTAAAAGGAGCCCCCAGCTTCAGTAGAGTGTTTCTTTCAACGTCAACTTCCATGTTGACAACCTCATCGGTTCCTTCCATCTTTTCGCAGTAGGTTACTACCATATTATTTACGCATGGTCCTTTCTTTTCCTTGACCACTGATGCATTATAGCATTCTCGTGCCTCCCATTGGTTACCCTATACGCATCCTTGCCCTACGCTTGTGGGGAACTTCAAAGATAGATGCCAGATAGATACTGTTACGTGTAACGCACGCCGTCAGGAGGGGTCTCCCGAGCACTGCATTGTAAGTCGATGAGATATCTACCACCACGAACTCTGTCATCACAGTCTCGTGCCTGGAGGCATCCCCCACCGTGATCGATAGTCTAATAGTTCCTGCTCGTGCTAGGCATTCTCCTGTGAACCCATATATCACTTGGGAACATGGTATCATGTCCTTAACCGTGAGCTTCATATTCTTAGGGATGATTTGTAGATGAAATCTACTGAGCTTCCCATATCCACCAAGCATCTCTTCACTCGGGCATTGGCGACTTGAATGGTAAGGACCAGAGGGTCATTGTGGGGGTACCTCACGTGCCTGGCTTCATCCTTTGTAAAAGTGAGAGTTTCACTCTCATACTTCGGATTTTTTGGAGACCGCTCCTCGACTGTCATGCACTAGGAAGACTCCCCTACCTCATGTCTGAGGGTCCTTGCATATCGCTCCTGAGCATTATTACTGTTGCCTACTATATGGGGCCCCCCACATATGGTATCCAATGTGAAGTCAACGGCCATTGGCTCCAGTGGTGGACTCCTCTGCCTTTGAAATTCTGGATTCCTGCTCGGGGTTTCGGTCTTGACTCGATACCTCGAGAGTTTTCCTGATCGGAGAAGAAACTCTATCTCATCTTTCAACTGTTGCACTCGTTTATGTCGTGCCCGTAATCATTATGGAAACGACAAAACTTATTCTTGCCCCTCTTTCCTTTGGAACGCAAGGGTAGTGGCTTTCGGTATGGTAACTCCTAGTACGTTGCCAAGTAAATCTCAGCCCTTGATGTATTCAGGATGATATAATTGGTGAACCTGGCCTGGTAGGGTTGATGCTTAGGCTGTTTGTTAGCGATTGTTGACTTAGCTTTCTTTTCTCCACCATGCTCGGCCCCTGAGGTATTCCTCTTCTTACCGTTGCCTCCATTGCCGCCCTAAGGGTTTGCACCATTCTTATCCACCTTGACAGGGGTCAGATGGTTTATTCATTTTTCTTCCGTCATGATAGCGTCATCTAGCTTCATGTATTTGTCTGCTCGGTCCAGTAACTCTTGCAAGGTATTGATGGGGCTCCTATGTATGTTATCCCACAAGGGACTACGATAAACTATTCCTGCCAAGATGGCAATAAACTTCCCTTCATCTCCTACTGTGGACACTCGATTTGCCTCTCTTATGAATCTTTGGATTTAATCCTTCAGGGATTCATCCTTCCCTTGCTTGATGTCAGCTAGCTGATTGGCATAAACTAGTTGAATCCGTCCGGCACTAAAGACCTTGTAAAATTCCTTCCTGAACTGCTCCCAGGAAGTGATGGATCCAGGTTTGAATTTCCAATACCATTCCTGAGCTGAGTCGGAGAGAGTGGTATGGAATACTATGCACCTATAATCAAGCTCCACACCGAGTAACTCCATCTGATCCTCGAACTTTCCAATGTGCCGTACTGGGTCTTCCTTCCCAGTGTAAGTTGGGAGTTTTGGGATCTTGTATTTCGGTGGTGATTGAGCAACTTGGATATTAGCACTGAAGGGAATCCCACTTCTTTGTGCCAGCTCGATATTGGAAGGTTTCTTTGTCAAACCCTGGACAACCATGAAGAGGGCATCTATTTGAGCCTGCACTGCCGGTGGGACCGCTGCTCCAAGTGGGGTAGACGTCCCTGGTACCCCCTCCTGAGCGTTTGTCCTCCTTTTGATGACTTCCCTCAGATCCTGAGGTTGTGCATCTTTCTTGAGCCTATAGAACACGGTATTGATGTTGTTCATCTGTTCATTTCCCTTGCGAGACTAAGGGTGTAGGAGTGGCAGGTCCACCTTGCCCTTGTCGGTGCAACCCTACCCCCGAGCCTCTCCTCCTACATGACTTTGAGATTTTGAGCGGCCATTTCCATTCTTGTCATGCCTCTCAGATGTTTGACCCTCATCTCCTGCGTTATTTCGTCTATCCCCCTGGGAAAGGGCTTCGGGTTGGTAACACTCCTACTCCGAGATGAAGTGTTATTCTTCTTGGTCATGGAGGAGGCAGTCTTAGACTGTGCCTCTTCATCCTGTCTCTAGGAAAGTGGCTCTGAGAGCATCCTTGGGGTTCGATTCCTCCCCTAGGACTCCCTGTTACTGCTATCTTGCATTCTTGTTGGTTTGGCCTGAGCCTTCCTCACCGTCTGAGCAGCGACTTCAGCATTAGCTCGAGCTAACTGGGTAGCCGCCTCAAGGGCCACAGCAACCTCCTGGTGCCTCCAGTCAGCTTCCTGCTCCCTCTTGATCATCCTCTAGACCTTCTCATCTATCTCCCGTCGTTGTTGTTCCATAGTCGCCCTCTAGAGGGAAATTTCTATAGCAAAGGCCTCCTGCCTCGCCAGAAACTGCGCCATCTCCTCCTAGTGAGCATCCTATTGATCTTCTGCATCAGGTTGGTCTCCAACCTCTACCTAAGGTTCGTTAACATGATCGATGGGATCCTGAGTGTTGGAATCCCTAGGAGTCGTCTTCTTTGTCTGGCTGGGTTTTGGAGGCATCGTATAACTGATGAAAGTATGTTTCTTGATTTCGTACTCTCAATGAAAGCACCAAAATGTTGACCTATGAAATTGGCCAATGGTCGTATGTACAGTATACGACACCTTTTGAATGAAATAAATATAGTAAACGATAGAGTACAAATATCTTAAATGAACACACAGAAATTTTATAGTGGTTCAGCCCTGTTCTGATGAACAGTAATAACCTAATCCACTTAGCTTTTAGTATTGAAGCACTCGATAAACAATTACACTGATGAACAAAAGTATTCACTCGTTGCTAATTTGCCCAGAGTTTCTCTCCAAAAATTCATCAGATCCTCTTCAATGAAGCCCTGGGTCTTTTATTTATAGTACCCAGGGGCTGTTACATGATCAGCAATACTGGGATCGTGGTTTGCTACATGATTAGTAGATAGTGGAGATACGTGTCCACCTCCCCATGATTATGAGATCTTGGGTTTTCTCATTGTTTCTCTGGATCATGGTGGACAATACACGATTGAAACCTCTGGGAAAATGCTAAGTATAGATTGGTCTATGAGACTTAGATGCTAGGTTTGACGACCCTTTAGAGCTTAGGTGCTAGGCCTGTTGGTCCTCTGGGTGCTAGGCCTGTTGTTTTTCTGGGTGCTAGGCCTGTTGATCTCAATCTGAACGAGCGTGAGTTTTACCCATTTTTGGGAGTGTAGGCTAACCACCCTATGGAGGATAGAGTGGGCCGACCACCCCTAAGGGGTTTAGGGGTCAACTTCCCTATAGGTCTTGGACCTATCTTTTTTGCTCATCGGTCTTTTTTCAATACTTCATCGTTTTCCCTTGATTTGTGATACCACGTGCTGCTTTCTCATTCGCCACGTCACCCCTGGATTTTTGAGGGAAAACAAGCTACATAAAGCACCAGGACGGTCAACTTACCATACCATCCATTCAAACTAGCCTGACTACGACCTACATAATTAAAGATAGAAGCTACAACAACTTATAAAGATTTCATACAGTAATCCAACATAGATTTCCTACAACAAAGTTATAGTAAATCAAACAAAGGTCAGGGATTAGTCATCCCAACCAAGGTCACCTATAGTCATATCTTTAAAGGAGATAACCAAGTTGTCAGCTTGAGTAGCCTCCTCAACCCTCATTCACTACAGCTCCTCGTAATCATCGATAAACTGAGTTACATCCCAAGACTCAGCCTTCCCATTGCAATAATCGATCGCCATCTGACCACGACACTAGACATCAACTTCCAAGCCAATACCACCCTCTAGCATACCAACCTTAGCTTGAACATCGGCTAGGGTAGCCAAGGTAGATTGCAGACAACTGGCATCCTACTCCTTAACACTCAACTAGGTCTTGAGTTCCCCGTTAAATGTAACACCCTACTACCTTAGAGTCGTTACCATGTGATTTATAAATCTTCCATTAGCTCGCTTATCAAGGTTTTAGGTTAAAAGTGTGATTAACTCGAAATAAAGACTCATTTAATGAACATTAAGTGTAAAGAGTTGGTCATTCATTAAAATTTGTAAAAATGTTACATTGGGATCCCAAAATACTGTTTTGAAATACATTTACAATCCAAAGATATGGTACAGTCGACCTAAGCGACGAAATCGAATGTTTACCACGTGTTCCTCAAAACAACCCCAGTCGTGGCGGCCAGGTAGGCCAAACATGTACACATCTCTCCATGCCCTCTAACTCATGGTTGTTCAACCTTTTCCTTGCCCTTACCTGCACCACAGAGCACCCGTGAGCCGAGGCCTGGCAAGAGAACTTTAAAACATAGCATACAATAATTTATTTCAACAAATACATACTTAATCAAAACAATAAATAGTTACAAGTTCCTATTGGAATACACAACAACACAGTAGTATAACAGCACAATAACACAATGACATAATTTCCTAATAGTACAATAGCACACCAGTACAATAACACAGCAGTACAGTAACACAGCAGTACAATAACACAGCAGTGACCTCCGCCGATCGGGGTGCGTTATTAGGCACCAAGTCTGTGGTCTTAACTGAACGAGTGTGTACAACACCCTTAGAGGGTCTCGCCGTAGCGGCCTGCATTCAGCATGATTAACGTCGATCCCGGCCCTTAGCCGCTCCCGACTTTTGCCACTCCCAACTCTTGCCACTCCTGGCTCTTTCCGCTTCCAGCTCTTGCCGATCAGTCACAATCACATTTATGACATAACAACTATCAATAATACATACATCATTATACACCACATAGCTCTGCGAGCACAAACAGTTCTCTTACCTGGTGTCCCGAGCTAACAACCTAAAGCGATCCCGAGCACGATTCCTAATCCCGAGTCTGAGCGGTAAAACCTAGTCACAATGTAATGATAAGTAGACATCCAACAAGTCCTAATCAATTAAGAGCTTTAGATTGAAATACTAGCCTTTGGGACCTCAGATTCTACTAAACTGGGTAGTAGAACCCTTCCCGAGCCCTAACATTTGGGTTCCCAAGCTTAAAACCCTCATTTGGCCAACATTGCCCATTTGAACTGCGGCCCAGCCCTTAAGGGCCGTGGTGCGCTCAAGTCAGAGAGCCTTTGGCTCTCGCCAAGGGGACACGGGCCGCAGCACGCCTCAACATGCATTACGACGCGCCCCAGCATGTATCGTGGCATGCCTTAGCATGTGTTGCAGCGTGCTTGGGCAAAATCAGGGGCTCCCAAGCCTTTTTGTTCATACGGGCCTCGGCGCTTGAAGAACAGGGCGGCTCAAGCCTACGAACCTAGAAATCCCCTGCATTTTCTCAAGCTAACATCACCAATTCCTACGTAAACTTGCCCCAAACTCAAATTCACATCCCAAACTTATAACAACACAGCATGACTAGAAAAGCCACCCCAATTCTTAGCCCTTAACACATTAAAATTCAAACAATCAAACCAAAACTAAAACCTTACGAAGACCTTTAAACCACAACTAAAAACATGCCCCTATTCACATAAATGGGCCCACATGCACATTTAATACACATAAACATGCATGTCTAATCACATTACCACACAAGTCATTTATGTTACACATATAATTCCAATTAGGCCCTCCAAGCATAGTAATCAAGGCACTTAGCCTTAATAACAAATTCAGGACGTTACATTAAGTTTCTCAAGGTCCGTCTTGCAAGTCTTCAACCCCTTAACCTCAGCCTGTAGATCAACCCACTGAGTCTTCAACTCTTTCACTTGTTTTTCCAAAGCTTGAATCTTCTCATTTGCCCGCAAAAGGCATTGCATACTCTGCCAAAAAAAGAATTCGACCAGTCTGACCATTCAACCATACACAATAAACTATTTAATAAATCAGACATACCTGAAAGACATGATAAATAGAAGTGGAAAGCGACGATTCTGCCCTAAGCTGATTAAACCTGTCTTTATTCTCAGGCCATAGTAGCTTGTTAACCTCTCCAAGGTGTGGGCCGAACTCGAATGTGCTGAGGCATTCGATGGGAAAGAAAGATCAGTCTTTTCACCAAACCAATTGGTCGAGTCAGTCGGAGAAGCACACTTCTTCTTCTTCTTCTTCTTCTTCTTCTTCTTCTTCTAAGTCCTCCCAGTAGGAGGAAGAGGAGGCGAATCAGCATTAACAACCTCCTTTTAAGCACTTGAAGTCGCACCCGCCTACTTTTTACGTGCTCGTAGGCATTCCATAGCCCCCGAGTCAGCCAGATCCAGATAGAACGTTCATCCAACCATAAGAAGTTCTGCAAAATTTTGTTCACCTGGCATCAGTTTATTCAGAAAGGAAGACTCATAATCCAAAATTTCACAACTCCTTGTGATAAGTATAAAATATTGAATGTGACTTATTGGAAGGGAAATACCTTCAGGATGATGAGGAACCTGACTCCACAAAGAGCTGCTTCAAAGGTTCGAGTCAGACAAGACCACTTACCACCTACAATCTTCTTCCAGAAATTCAGCAAATCGATCAACCCTTCCTTTAGCCCCTCGATACACCCAGGAAAACTATAAATTCACCCTGTTTGCAAAGTGAACAAGATAACCAGTCAAAAAGAATACCAATGAGACTATAAAAAGAAAATTCATCACTCGTAAACATTCACAGGCTGGAGACCATGCGTGAGGAATCCTACAACTAGTCGACAACCCCAACACATTATAAGGAACAAAAAAGTATCGTTCCTTCCAATATTTGTCACAGTCTTTCAGACTGACAATAAGGGAACCCTTCGACCTAGATAAGAATTGGTATCTACCCTTAACAGAATGACGCTCCTTCAAAGAGTAAGCATGTAATGCCTCCGCAATACTAAACTCAATGCCATGTTTCTCACTAAAGGCTTCCATAGCCATCAAGGCGCATCAGACATTCGACATTAGCTGGCTAGGAGATATAAGATGATACTCACATACTTCCCTCACCAACCTAGAAAAAGGAGATCTGAACCCTTCCTTGAAAGGAACATTATACACGTATACCCAGCCAGGCAAATTCCAATTAACCTGCTCCCCACCAGACGGAATATGCAAACTAACGTAACTAGATATATCATAATTCTGACGAAGTCGAGGCAAGTCCTCTAAAGTAATTTTTGACTTTGGGTTACGACCCAGGAGCATGCATCCAGACAGACCATCAATAATAGGCTCATCACTATCCACACCAATTCTGACCATACCAGTAGGAATGTTAGGATTGGTGCAACTACCATCGTTACTATATGAACAAGCATCATGCTAGAATACCCAGCATAACTGCCTTGATTACTAGTAGACATGCTTGAAAGATCACCTAGAACAAAGGCAATATCTAAGATCAGGTAGACTTAAAAATAATTATAAACACCATTCATCTACTAGCCAACAAGGCAATATAAATCAATAAGTTACTGACTGATAGATAACTAATATTTATCTAACCACCCAGACAGTCAGATATGTCATCTAGGCTAAACATCCTAAGAGAAAGGAAAAAGAACCAGACGAATTAGTCAATCAGCCTACCTAGTCAGTTAGACACTACCGATGCACTAAGCCAAACTATCATACATTACAAACAGTGAAAATACATGTTTTCTATCATCAAAGATCAAATATAAACGACAATAATAGTGAATCGAACAAAAGCTACAACTACAATATATACAAAACGACTTCAAGATCATATAAGAATATGAAGAATGACATAAGAACATTCAAAGAAAGAAAAGAAAAAGAAAACTAACCTTTAGAGAGCTTTCCTCAAATCTCCAAGACAAGTTCCACCAAATGTGAGAAACTTGAAAACAAGATTCACATTTATAGGCACAAAGGGACCTTAGATGTATGACAAGTGGCAACCATCCAACTATTGAAAATAGTACACATAGAAACAAATTTGCCAAAAAACATGTTTGGGGTTGGACATATTTAGTAAAATATGAGCTTAGGCAAAGTAAGCGGAACTTAAGGGCCTTCGCCGGCACCAGTCGGACTAGACGGTCCCCATGCATGGCCACACGGACCACTCGACCCCATGCACGCATGGCCAGTTAGGCACTCAGCCTTGTGCACATATGACCAGTCGAACAGGCATAACGTACGCCTCCTAGGCCACTCAGCCACACGGCCCGCGCGTGCTTCTAGGTCATTCAGCCAGTCGGTCCCCTTGGCCTGACAGCCCGCGCATGTCTCCTAGGCTAATCGGCTTGCGTGCCTCTTGCACTTAGACAAACGACCAACATACCTCCCAAGCACTTGGTCCCTGTGCACAGGCCCATCCGGACTAGTTGGACCATTCGATCTCTTGTGCTCCAAACAGACTGGACAATCCCCTAGGCGCACATGTAGTCAGACAATCGGACTAGGCTCCCCTGCACGAACATGGCCATTCAGCTACTAGGCCCCGTGCACTAGGACAGTCGAATTCGTGCACTTGGATAGCCTGGTGCCTCCGAGCTTCTCACGCTAGCCTCCCGCATGCACATGGCCATTCGACTAGCAGACCCTCACACGCGTAAACAGCAACCAGCCTGTTGACCCCTCGAAGTCACGCCCAGACATTCAGAACTGTGCACTCGGACAGTCTGACAGCTCTGAGCTTCGCGCGCATCGTTGAGGCATGCAAGGCACACCACCTCGCACTCAATCTGGATAGTTGAACACTTAGGCCATATGGCATCAAAGCCCCGTACGCCTTTTGTGTGCTTAGTCTATCAGCCCTAGACTACACTCATGATTTGCGGAGATATTTTTGGCATCATAAACTCTCTAGATAGAATAAATTATAACTAGATAGTGAGAGACAAACTGTAGTGGACAAAATCTGACTACATGATAAAAAGTCCAACAAGTTAGCCAAACTAGCCTGCTAGACCCAATAAACCAGTCCAACTAGCCAGTAAGGCCCGCACCAATGTAAATGGGATCGCATATATTGAATGAACCATCCAAATGGCCATTCCATACCCGCATTTGAATCTTGATACGCTCAGTCAGCTAGGGACCTTGAAACAGTCAAGGTACACGTAACCTTTACCATGAATTTTGGAAGGTAACCACTTGGGGCAAGTCAGACGGATCAGGAAGGCGGAGGGGCAACAGTACGGAGGACGACTATAAGGAAGACCCTAAGGGGAGATGGCAAGCTATCTAATTACGATTACTCTGAACACTCTCTTTGATTGGTAATACTCTCTATAGTTGATCCTGTCAAGCAAGTCAAACCAGTCAGACTGACTTGATTAGACTGCCGAGCTCCATCATCACCTGACCACGAACTAGTTAGACTGACCTAACCAGACAGTCGAGCTCCACTGTCGCTTGACCACAAATAAGTCAGACTGACATGACCAGACTGTCGAGCTCCACCATCGCTTGACCACGAACTAGTCAGACTGACCTAACCAGGATGTCAAGCTTCGCCGTCACCCGATTATCATTCTACTCACTTATTCACTATTACTTACGTTATCATTTTACTTTTTCGGTTATCTTTCACGACAATCTAACTAACTTGAGCGTCGGAGTCCATTTGGTTGATACCCCACTGATGCTCCCAATTGAACTCTTGTCTCTCTTTTTGTTCTTGACAGGTTACTGGTATCCGTTTAATCAATTGTAGGAATCAGCCTCTACACATATAAACATATATTTATATAAAAGCATTCAAGATTTATTAAGTTTGTATTGAGAATATATATATATAAATACATATTTTATTATTATTCAAAATGTAAGATCATTTTTATTAATTTTTTGTTAATAAATAAAAAAATATTTACAAAATTTAAAATAAAAAATTATTTTTAGTCTATTATAATTTAAATAATAATTTTTAATTATAAAAATTTAATTCAAAGTATCTAATATATTTATATTATCTTGTTATGTATTTAAATCATAAATATCTTTTTAACTTCCTTAAATTTTGAATTTTTAAAAAAATATTAAAAAAAATTAAAGTAGGGATATTTTTGCCAATACATCATTTATTTATTTCTATTCATTACCAAACCAAACAAATAATTACGATTCCAATATTCATTCCAAAAGTAAACTAAACATCATAATACTATTCTCATTACTATTATTATATTATTTTATTATCATTCATATTACCATTCTAATTTCATTATACTGAACCAAACACCACCAAAATAAGTGTATTTGTACCACTTCCATCCAATAAAATTTATTATCTATGAAATTCCCGTTTTTAGAATTACCAAGCAATTAAATTACAACTTTTTAATGAAAGCAGAATGATAAAAAGTTGTGATGGCACTTCAAATAATTGCTCTAGGCAATATATGAATTTGCTACCGTAACTATAAAAAGTAACATTGAAATTTAAATAACACAATGAAATTTTTAGTGGCACAATTTTTATAAACCATAGGGTCACGTACAAAGAATAAACTTGATTAGTAAGATTATCACTTATACAAAAATACAATTGACTTAAGTAAAGCAAGATTCTCTATCTCAAAAGTGGTGTCTTGGAATGACTTTGATTTCTTCATTATATAGCTTGAGAATCCGTTAAAAGCTATCCGTTCAATCTACGATAAAAGAAGAACATTCCATACTCAAAGGATTTAAATCTCGTAGGATTTGCCAGAGCAACTCAAACAATTGTCTCTACCAACCAATCATGCACCTAGTACACAAAGTGAATTGGATTCATTATAAATATTCCCTACATTGATTAGTGGGTACTGGAAAATATTCAATTTAAAAAATTAATGAGTAATATATTATTCATTCGAAGATTGCCTTATAAAAATATCAATTATTTGCTTTTCTTATTAAGGAACGATATTCCTTAAATAGAAAAGCCAATTTCCAACCGTGATCCTGTACAATATACAATTGTAAAAACATGGCCAATCTTAATCATATGTAATCTTTAGATTATCACGATATTTCCAAAAATAGATTATTCAAAGAAAAGTTATTTATTTATTTAAGGAATTTATAATAAATACAATTCTTTCTTTTCTGAAATAACATATTCGTAGTTTTCAAGAATAATTATATTAAGTACAAAAATGTTGACTCACAAGATCACAAAAATAGATATAATGTTGTGTGTTTGAGAGTTGCTATAGTCGAATGAAGTTTTGCTGAAGCAACCTGACTACTTTATGAAAACCAGAAAATATGTATTTCTAAAAGATGCCAATTCATGATTTTAAAATCTAGTCTAACGGCATACTTAGTTAAATCGTGAGTTGCTTCATTATTTAGGAGATTAACATGGCTGCCCAAAAATTTAGACAATAAAACTTTAATATCGGAGAATACAACTCCCAACTCATTGACACAAACAATTTTTTTATAAATAATTGAAACTAACGAGAGGAAGTTTGAAAAAGCTGCTTGAATTGGGAGTTCACATGCATGAGCCCAATTAAGTTCTACTAAAAGAGCTATGGTCTCCACTTGATAGGCCGATAGACTACTTGAAAAGGGCAAAGATGATTCATGAGATTAAAAAATAAAAAAAGTCTATGTGGATAAATACTTTGTTTGTTGATGTAGCAATGTCATGTGTAGAATAATTAGCAATTTTACCCCCGAACTTTGACCACTACTAAATTATACCATTTTTATTAAAACTAGATTTAATTAATATTGTTGATGACGTTTTTTGTCAACTAAAAACAAGAGCAATTAAACAAATGTATAATTCAGAAAGAAAAGAAGAATATACATTTTTACGTCGTTCGATAGTTAAATCTATATAGTCCACAAGTCACTTTTATTTATCTTTCTGTGTTAAAACTTTTAGAGAAATTTCACAGAGTTTTTGTAACGCCCTGATTAGCCAAGAGCGTTACACTGTGTATTTTAAATAGTGTTAAACTCGCTAAACGAGTTATTTGGCAATAAACGTGCATCCATGTAGAGTCCCAGAATATTTACTTAGCCTAGCTAAATAGTAGTAGTAGTAGTAGTAGTAGTAGTAGTAGTAGTAGTAGTAGTAGTAGTTAGTATTAGTTAGTAGTATGTTAGTTACCGTGGATTTTGGTTCAAGTCAGGACTTAGTTGGAAACTCATAGCAACAGTTATGTATTTTATAAGTTTAACCTATAGTTTAAGAATATTAATTATAACATAAGGTTTGATTAATATTGTTGGTCATAGGTAGATATTTATTATAACCTAAGGTTTAGATAGGGCCAATAAGAGCATGACACTTGTCATAATCATGATTATTAAGGAATTAAGTATTTTTGATGAATAGTTTTAATAAAAGAAAAATCTAGAAGCTCTAGAACCTTCCAGCAGCTGTTAGGATCGTATTATGGCTCAGTCAAAGCTGTTTATCCAATTCAAATTATGCTGAAAAAGTGCAAATACGTGTTTAATATATTCACGTATGCCGATATATTGCAGTATAGGGGCCGATATATCGCCTACGGAAGATACGGAAAACACGTCGACTTTGCACGAACGTACAAACGAGGGCTCGGGATTAGGGTAGAGCCGATATATCACCGCCTATAGGGGGGCAATATAACGCCCTTAGTGATGATTTTTGAAAAGTTTGGTTTTTGATTTTAAAAATTACCCTTAACCACTTAGACCTGCCTATGAACGATTTTGACTGAGTTTTGGGTATCTGTTGTACGAAAATTCAAATCTTTGCCATTTTATAATCATTTATTTATTCAAATTAAAAGGGGTTAGTTTCACTCCTTGAACTCTATAAATAGGTACTAGTGCTTAGCCATTTTCTTCATTCTTCAAGCATTTGATCAGAGCCTCCAAGGTGCTAGTGTTACTATAGAGAGATACACTTGGGTTTTGGGTTAAAGCTTTATCATTCTAAGCTTTTATAAACACTTAGGAAGTGAGAAATAGTATGATTTCGGTATTAAGGTTTAGACCAAACCATAAGATCATCCAAGGTATTTCTATTCCTTAAGTCCAGTTATTTATGATTCTTTAGTTTTCTTTATTCAGATCCTAACTCTTGTTTATGATTCTTGATTAGATATTTACATTCTTGAAACTTAAGGTTCTTCTTGGTAAGTTTCTTCTTGGATGGTTTAGTATTATTTTTCATCTCTTTTTTTTAAATTCTCACCTTTTTACTGTTGGTTTATAGGAGTGTTCTAATCCCGTTCTTATTCCCAAATATTCTGGCTTTTGGTAAGGAAAATAGGATAGATTTTATGTGCTTATATGTTATGTTTATATTATGCTATGTATATGTATAGTATGTTTTATAGTCCTTGGGATGACTTGTTTCGCTAGCAAGTCCCAATAATTTATGGGCATATGACTTGTTTAGATAGCAAGCCCCACAAATTTATGGGTGTCGATGCGGTTTTTCACCAACAGTGAATTATATGAATAAATAGGATGGATTAGTGCTAGATGATAAGCCGTAATTAGAAAATGATAATAATCGAGAATGTGGAAACTAATTGCAAAGAAATATGGTCACTCCTTTTTTACGTGGTTCAGAGGTTAAAATCCCCCTAGTCCACGAGTCAATATTATTGATGTATCCTTACTATTGTTTACAGAGTATTTTCATTACAAGAAGAATCCAACCCCCTGCATTATCCAGGGTTCTGGTATTTATAGGCGATTGATCTCTGAGTAGGTATTGGGGTCATCCCGTGATCTCTTCATCCATCATGTCATTTACGTGACACCGATGATTAATATCCAAACCTTACAGTAAAGTGTGGTCTAATCAATAGGTAAAGATGGGTAATGGGCCGCATGGCCTAAATCAAGTGTAGGATGTCTGATCACGCACGTGTATATTGCGTATCCGGGAATTCGGGAATAAAATAGACATGTGATGTCTAGTATATGCACGTTTATATTACGTGGTTGACTTTATAAATATCCGGGGGTATGTTAGGCCTCTGATGCACCACGAGCTTAATGTGGCGCTAGCTCATGGCTTCTACTATGTTGACACAATGGCTCCAAGTGATGAGCAGCTAAATGATTCATCAGCTCGAGCTATTTGTTTAGGGGATCATAACAAACAGCTATGGATGAACGGTGGACACGTGGTAGATCGGTTTAGGCCCTTTTCTAGCTCGACAAATTACATGCGGATATTCAGGGCGTACAATGTGTAACGACCCAAATTCAGTGTTAAGGCTTAGGGCCTATAGTAGTATGCCTGGAGGGCATAATGGGATTTGGTGTGTGTCTTTATTGAGCTTAATGCATGATTATAATTTATTGCACGTTATATGACTATTTGATTATTTGAGATGCATGACTATGTGAATTAGTATGCATGTAGAACTGATTGTCTTAGAATGAGCATGATTGTAACTTGGCCATGTTAGGGCATAACTGTGATAATTGTACTATGTGAATTGTGCCATGTGAGTGTGGTGTTATTATCAGGATGCACGCATCGAGACGGTCCTAGTGAGCCAATTAGCCTAAAAGTCACAACGGGATGTTGTACCCGGCTCGGGAGGAGCCTAGGGGTACTTCGGGAATCTTATAAAGTTGAGTTGAGAATGAGTGGTTAGTTATTGGTAATTGAGTAACCTGGGTAACTGTTTGTAACTGCTTTGGGTAACAAGTTTTAGATAGAAAATGGTAGAAATGAAATAAAAGTGAAAGGACTTAGGTACCCTTGAAGGTTTAGTTAGGAAGGGTTATGAAGAAGGGGTAAAATGGTCTTTTGGCTAGGGTAATAGACATTTTGCAGCTGGGATTTAGGGGGATACGGTTTGGGCATTTGGGTTCACTTGTGGTTTTGATAAAATTAGAAGAGAAGGAAAAGAAGAGGAGAGAAAGGCTAGGGCAAGAAGAAGAGGTGTAGAAGGGGCTGAAGTGGGAAGCTTAGGAGGAGATCAAGGAAACTTTTAGGGTGGATTCTACTCTTGAGGTAAGGATCTTATGCTTATTTAAGTTTGTTTTCTGTGTTGGTTGAGGAATTTAATGCTTGAGTTAAGATTTTCATGGGTTTTGGTTTGGGTTGCTGAATTTGAGGTCAATGGTGTGGATCTTGGGTGTGTTGATGTTTTGACCTTGATCCTAGTGTTTGTAGGGTGTTAGATTGTTCATATGAGGTTTGGATTTGAGTTTTGAGACTTAGGTATTGGTTTGGGGTGATTTGGAGAGGTTAAAGCTCGAGGAAAATTGCAGGAAAAACCCAGAATTCTGGGTCTGCGAAGGTGTGCCGCGGCAGGGTTTTTGCGTGCCGCGGCGGGGAGCTTCTGACTGATGGGTGCCGCGGCACAAGGCAAATTTTCAGGATAGCTTTTTTGGCAATTTTAGGTCTTAGCTCCGGGGGTTCGGGGGATGCCTCCGGGGTGTTGTTTTAAGGTTTTAGAGGTCCCGGGAGTACGGAATTGGTCCCGGGAAGTGGTTTTGGCATGGTTAGTATTTAAAGTGTTTGATGTGTGTGTTGTGACTAGGATTTGGGAGAGGCTCGTGCTAGTGGACCGTGCTCGTGACCGTGGTGCATTGGAAAGCTCGGGATACAGGTAAGAAAACCATAACACCCGAGATTAGGGCATGGCCCCCACTGTGTGATTGTAGGGCATGGCCCGAGATTGTATTATGTGCAAATGTTTAATCTTAAATGAATCATGATGTGTGTGAATGATTATTTCGAATGTGCTATATGTGTGATTACAATGTAATGAACGGCATGGGCCGAGAGCGGCATAGGCCGGGTACGGCCGTGGGGCCGAAAGTAACACTCAGCATATGGGATGCTTATATTCAGGGTGAGACCCAAGGGATACATGAGTTATCCTCGCGGTGAGAACCGAAACCCCAGGCTTTGGTAAGGCCTCTGGGGCGGCATGGCCGTACTTGTTTATCATGATGGTTTTTCCTATTTATCAGTGAATTATGTCAGCTATATGATTTGCATATGTTATGTGTTATTTGGGTTTTCTTGCTGGGCTTCGGCTCACGGGTGCTCCGTGTGGCAGGTAAAAGCAAGGAGTCAGTCAACCGGCCATGAGTATGGAGAGCGTGGGGGCGGCGCGTACATGTTCGGCCTGCCCGACTGCTTTGGTTGGGGGCATTTTGTATATGGCTGTATTTAACCATTCTTTTGATAGCTGATCAAGTGTAAACCTATTTTGAGTTGTAAATATTTTGTAAACCTTATTTTGGGATCCCAGATGTTTTATATTTAACGCTTTCAATGAAGTTAAACATTTTAAAAGAATACAGCCTCAAACTCTGGTTTAATCACACTTTTGGTTTTAGAAACCACTTTGAGTCAATTAAATGCACAATTCCTGTTTTAAACTCACTTAGTAACGGCTCTAAGGTAGTAGGGCGTTACACAATGGACATATGACTTGCTTAGTTAACAAGCCCCAAGAAGTATGATGGTCATTGTAGTCTTATATGATATATGTTTTTGATAGCCATATGTTTTATAGTATATGTTATAGTCTTATAATGTGTGTGTTAATAGATTTTTCCTTACTGGGCATTAGGCTCACTCCTTTATTTTTAGTGTGATGCAAGAAAATAAATATGGAAGGCGGAAGGATTCTTGGCAGCTTGGCTTGTGTGTTAAGGATGAATGGACTGAATGGACTGCGTGTCGATCGAGGACGACGTTATTTATTTTATGTTTCTTTTGTAATTCCTCATTTAGTTTTTAAACAATTGAATTAAAGTTTATGTTTTATGATTTATTAAACAATGGGTACCCATACCATATTTTACATCTTATTTTGTAATTTGCACAATATTTATTTTAGAGCTTTAATAAAGTTATGATTATTTCTTATGTATGTTTTCTCCAAAAGTAGTAGCTATGTCTAATAGTTTTAATGGTCCAAGGTCTTAGAAATAGTTAGGTCATTACAGTTGGTATCAGAGCAATGGTCCATATGCTTGGAGTTCTCCTTGATACACACGCTCAAGCTCCGAATCTAACTGCCAATGTAAGTGTTTATGTTATAGTTATTATGTTTATATGTATAGCTAACGTTTTAGCCTTATGTTTTCAGTTAAGAATGGATGGAGTCTTAACCTATGAGGATATCCGAGCCATTAAGGCATTGAAAAGAATTAGAGAGCCAAGAAATATAGTAGGAGTGCTAGAAAGAATCACTCAGATATTACTCTTATTCCATAGGGAGATAGTTCACCTCCAAACAACTAAGCAAATCATGCTGAGAGCTACGGAGCAATATGTTTTAGCAATTAGAATTTTTAAAGATTATCCCACTGTAATTGTAGCCTTAGAAGAAATATGGGAGACTATAGATGATGAAGGTGAATTACCGGTAGCTATGAGATATTATTTTCTCATACTTAGGTTCACCTCTAAGATGGAATTCCAATTCACAAATGAGCAAAAACATAGAATCTTTACAAATCTTCCAAGAGGAAATTTTGAGGCTCAAGATAATGATGATTATGAGGAGATAATGATGATATGTTAGATGAAGGGTCAGATGTAGAAGATCCTGATTTTTAGATTAGTTTATTTATTTATTTATTTTTGCAATTATGATTGTACGTAGTGAAAACCTTTTTCCAAATAAATATCATTGTTATTTTGTTGACATGTATGAGTTTGATTTTTTTACAATCATAATAAATAATGACCAAGTTCGGTGAGGGTGGATACAAATCAATGGACTAGGTTCTAATTGAGAATTAGGGGGCCATAGTAGTGGGAACGATTTTACTGATCACAGCCCTCCCTCAATATGGTTAACTTTGGAACAACGACGAGTTTCGAGCCTGAGAATTAAGTCATATAGGATGATTAGAAACAGACTTGGAAAATAATAAAGATGGCTTATTTTTCTAAGTATAGAAACACACCTTAATTATAAAGAAGGCTTATATAATTCTTAAGAAGTCATAATTAATAGGTCCGAGTTATGTTTGCTTAGATTAAGTTTTGCATTAGAGCCTATTAGAGTAAGTTCTAACATGTTTTTCTCGACTGTTAGAACTTTACTGAAGATGTCGCTCAGAAGGTTTGCATGCACCAATGCTAATGCCTCCAGCGTCGCTCCTAAGACTAATGAAGCCCCTCCAGTTCACAGAAGGGGCCATGTGCTACCACTGCTACTGCTAACAAAAGTGCACCGCTGCCGGTTGACAACACTGCGAAAATTGCCAGACTTCGACAACAAGTGGAGGAATTGCTACAGCAACAGCAATAATAGGCTCAGCCACAAACTCAGACTCAGCCTTCGCCTCAACCGCAGCCACAGCCTCAACAAATGACTCAAGCACCCCATCAAGTAGGTCCTTATGATGGCCAATGGCGAACTATGCACTCTATCCAGCTCAGTATATGGAGCCAATTTATGAGTGGTTTCGTAAGCAACACGCTCCAAACTTTGAAGGGACAACCGACCCCTTCGAGGCGGAAGAATGGCTCAGAAATGTAGAGCCGATCCTAGCGCACATGAATCTCGGCAACGCAGATCGCATATCCTGCATTTCATCTCTCCTTAAGAAGGATGCTAGAATATGGTGGGACTTAGTTTAGCAGACTCACGACGTCGCCACCATGACATGGACCATATTTGTGGAGTTGTTTTACAAGAAGTACTACAACTCGGCAGTCATTGCCACAAGGGTCAAGGAGTTCACTAGTCTGAAGCAGGGTAACTTGACGGTAGCAGAGTATGCTCAAAAATTCGACCGATTAGCCAAGTTTGCACCAGATTTGGTTCCAACTGACTTTCTAAGGGTTACCAAGTTCGTTAGAGGACTTAGACCAAAGATTGAGCTAGGTGTTAGGCTAGCGAACCCTGGAACTACTACGTATGATGATGTTCTAGAAACGGCTATAGAAGTAGAAAGGCTTCAGGCGAATGTTAGTAAGGAGGAAGCCAGTAAGCCTAAGCCTAAACAACAGAGTCAACCTCAGAATGGTCGGAACAACCACCACAACAGCCATCAGTCCAGCAACAATAATGGTCAGAAGAGACGGCATCCTGACAATAAGCAGTCCGGCAACGATAAAAGAGCACAGACAAACAATGGAGGCAATAAGTCGGGTTATGTAGAATACCCGCCAAAAGAAACATCCTAGTGAGTGACGTGCAAACACCAAGGGATGCTACAAATGTGTACAAGAAGGTCACCGAAAGAGAGAATGTCCCCAACTCAAGCCAGAAGAGAAAAGGGACAACAAGATGGTTCCTGCCAGAGTCTTTGCCTTGACCCAGGGAGAAGCTGAAGCTAGTAATAAAGTGGTCATAGGTCAGATTCCTATCCTCACTAATGAATGTTCAGTATTATTTGATTCAGGAGCCACTCACTCTATATCTCGTTAGGAATGATAGAGAAATTAGAAAAACCTTGTGAAATTGTGACAGAATTGCCTTCGGGCAAAATGGTCCTATCATCATGAATAGTATGAGGCGTACCGATCAAAATTGAGGACGTAGAACTAAAAGGAAAACTAAAAGAACTAGAGATCAAAGACTTCGACGTGATACTGGGCATGGATTGGCTAGCAAGGCATGGCGCAACCATCGATTGCAAACGCAAGAAAGTGATGTTCGAGACTCTTGACGGTCAGAGACTATGCTTTATGGGAAAAGTTTCAAGGCTACGTATGCCGCTTATGTCATCTCTCAAAGCTCAGAGGATGATAGAATAAGGATGTCACGCATTCTTAGCCAGCGTCACGGATGTGGTAAGGGAAACACCACTAAAGGTTGGAGACGTCCGCATTGTAAAGAAATTCCCAGAAGTATTTCTTGATGACTTACCAGGGCTACCGCCGACTCGGGAAATTGACTTCATAATCGAACTAGTGTCGAGCACCGAGCCTATCTCAAAGGCACCATACCGGATGGCACCTAACGAACTCAAGGAGTTAAAGACACAGTTGCAAGAACTCTTAGACTTAGGTTACATTAGACCGAGCCATTCGCCATGGGGAGCACCATATCTATTCGTGAAGAAGAAGGACGGAAGCATGCGGATGTGTATAGTTACCACGAGCTAAATAAGGTAACGATTAAGAATAAGTACCTGCTACCCCAGATTGACGACTTGTTTGATCAACTCTGAGGAGCAACCGTGTTTTCAAAGATTGATCTACGGTCCAGGTATCACCAGCTCAAGGTACGGGAAGAGGATATTACCAAGACAACTTTCAGAACTCATTATGTGCATTACGAGTTTTTAGTTATGTCTTTCGGTCTTACCAACGCTCCAGCCACATTTATGGATTTAATGAATAGGGTCTTCAAGGATTATTTGGACAAATTTGTCATAGTGTTCATCGACGATATCTTGGTGTATTCAAAGGATGAAGATGAGCACGAGGAACATTTAGGGATGACCATGTTGTGATTAAAAGAGCATCAACTTTACGCCAAGTTCAAGAAGTGCGAATTTTGGCTTTAGCAAGTAGCGTTCCTCGGCCACATAGTATCCAAGGACAGAGTTGTTGTAGACCCGTCTAAGGTAGAGACTATGAATGATTGGCCAAGACCTAAGAACGCGTCAGAGGTAAGAAGTTTTATGGGGCTAGCAGGTTATTATCAGAGGTTTGTAGAGGGCTTTTCTAAGATAGCCACTCCGCTCACCAACCTGACTCGGAAACAGCAAAGATTCAACTGGACTGATAAGTGTGAAGAGAGCTTTCAGTTGCTTAAGGATAAGCTATGCTCAGCACCAGTACTTTGTGTACCGACGCCCAATGACAAGTTTGTAGTCTACTGTGATGCGTCGAAGCAAGGATTGGGTTGTGTGCTGATGCAAAATGACAAGGTGATAGCCTACGCCTCAAGGCAACTGAAGGAGTACGAGCAACGCTATCCAACGCATGATATGGAGTTGGCAGCGGTGGTCTTTGCATTAAAAATCTAGCGCCATTATCTTTATGGAGAACGGTGTGAGATTTATACTGACCACAAAAGCTTAAAGTATTTCTTCACTTAGAAGGAGCTCAACATGACACAACGCAGGTGGTTAGAACTAGTGAGGGATTATGACTACGAAATCCTATACCACCCAAGAAAGGCAAATGTAGTTGATGATGCGCTACGTAGGAAGAGTTATGGAAGTCTAGCAACGTTAGCTGGAATAGAAAAGCCACTACAGCAGGAGCTGATCAATGCCGGACTAGAAGTAGTCATTGGTAAGCTGGCTAACTTGTCCATCCAGTCAAGTCTGTTAGAAGATATACGGATCGGACAAGGGCATGATAACACATTAGTAGCACATATAGACGTAGTTAAAGAAGCCAAGGCCACAGATTTCTCGATATAAGGACAGGGGTTCTTAAGATATAAGGATCTGGTATGTGTGCCGAATGATCAAGGGATTAAGATGAAGATTTTAGAAGAAGCGCACAATACCCCAACTCAGTTCACCTAGGATCGACTAAGATGACTCACGACCTTAAAGCATTATATTGGTGACCAGGAATGAAGAACGATGTAGCGGAGTATGTGTCTAAATGCTTAGTTTGCCAGCAAGTAAAAGCAGAACATCAGAGGCCTGCAGGCTTATTGCAATCGCTTAGTATTCTAGAATGGAAGTGGGACGACATAGCCATGGATTTCGTGACAGGACTTCCACGAACAAATAAGCAGCATGACTCGGCTTGGGTAGTAATAGATAGACTAACCAAGTCAGCTCACTTCCTCCCTATCAAGATTATGTATACAACAAATCAGTATGCAGACATTTATGTTCAAGAAATAGTAAGACTGCATGGAATCCCTAAGACCATAGTATCCGATAGAGGATCAGTGTTTACATCGAGATTTTGGGGAAGCTTGCAGCAAGCTATGGGTACCAAGTTAAATTTCATCCTTAAACCAATGGTCAGTCTGAGCATACCATATAGATTTTAGAAGATATGTTGCGCGCTTGTGTACTTGATTTCAGAGGATCATGGAGTAAGTATTTGCCGCTGATAGAATTCTCCTACAACAATAGCTACCAGTCAACGATCAGGATGGCACCCTATGAGTTACACTATGGAAGAAGGTGTCGATCGTCGTTACATTGGGACGAGGCAGGAGAAAGGCAACTTCTTGG